>NC_135363.1:5187500-6507500 GCF_051622035.1 Arctopsyche grandis | reverse complement strand
TTACCAACTACGTCAGCAAAATACTGAATACAAAATTGAGAGTATCATTATCTTGTGGTTTTACTTAAATGGACTGATATGTCTGTCAAAAAATTAAACAAATAAATATGAAAGTTTATTTTATACACTACTTTCAATCTAGAAATCAATTGAAATCTGTTCAACTCTCTTAAAATTGATTTATTACAACGCTCTAAAATATAATATTTATCACAAAAAAAGATAAAATGTCCCATTAAATTAAGTATTACATCAAAAGCAATGTCAAACTCAATTAAATACGATCATTAGTTATCTTTCTTCTTAATCCAGAATCAGTATAATATAACCATTTTCAAGCAAACATAAAGGTACTAAATTATGAAAGAAAAAAATTAAAATGTAATTCAATCTACTGAGAATACTATGTATAAGGAGTAGTAGTAAAAGATTCATCAGTTTTAGTCGATAGTGAATAGTCAAGACTGGTAGACCACTGAACTCATTTAACGGAATATTTGCGGTTCAATCGTCAATATAATTGAAAGATTTTTTACAGTTTTAAAACACCATTCTATTAATAATATTTGATTTTCAAAATTTGATCCATCTCGTAATCAAAATTATCGATTGTATCCAAAATATTTGAGCCATTTCCTAATTCTTCCTATCGGACCAAATACTATAACCCAACTAATATGGTATTAGCCGCTGGCTAATATGGTATCATTAGAAAATGATAAAGTCAATGTCTCACTGAAAATTGATAAAAGCCACATCGCGAAGAGAACATATACCATTCTTTTAGAATATGGACGTTCTCTGGATCCTTTGATGTGTTTTTGAAATCTTTTTTTCGGCCATTGCGGAAGGTCAAACGTTCGCGAGGCTTTTGAGGAATTTCGTCAAACTCATTTGGCATTTCAGAGGTCATCATCTTTGCATTCTTGGCCGGTGTCAGAGGCGGGACAAGTGGCTTTCGCGCAAATCCTAAACCAGTTATTCACCGCAACGCAGACATGCATCTCGTCTCCTTCGACTTGGTTGCCAAAATGAAAAAAAGCACACCACAGACGTGAACAATATCCCGACGTCGATACATCCTTCAAAATGCATCGAGAAACGTCCAAACGCCCCTCTCGTATCAACATTCAAAAAACCACAATCGAAAATGAGGATTTTTAAACACACCATACACTTTTGATTGAGAGGTGCTAACTTCACCGCGGTAAAGATTTATTCGATTTTTTTTTATGATACACACATACATACATACATATCAGAATTTCTAGTACTTCAAAATGTCCAGTGCCAAGATTTGAAAACCAATAAAACGAAGCCGATTATGTCCCATTTATTTTTCCAGATTTTAACTAAACTGTACATATATACTTAGTCAATTTCAAAATTTAGATATAAAAATAATCCAAAATAAATCCCTAAAAATAATTTATTATACACCCATATATACTAACTTGAGAAAACTGCATGCCATAAATAATATTTCGTTTGTAATAGAGATTACTAACAAACTGTCTATACCCTTCAGGTATAAACGCAGATTACCTAAACACAATCTGCTTTAGATCGTCGACTTTAGAGGGTCTTTAATTAATATTATGTATTAGATGTATTATGAACCTTTATGAGAATTGTTAATAGGTTTTTGAGCTCTTTTCCCTATTACGCTTTACATTAACATTAGAATAATATAATACTATGATTACTAACAAAATTAAATTAAAATTGTAAAATAGAAAATGATCAGTAGAGGCACTCTTTATATTTGCAGGGCGAAATGTTTTAGAGATGGGCATTCGCATATAATGTCGTGATAAATACCGAATTTGTCTGGAAATCTAAAGTCTATTTTGCCGGACCGATAAATGGGGTGACCGTCACCGCACCGAATGTTAAAAAGTCGAAAATGTTCGTTTACCATGCATACATATGAAAAACGGTTAGTATATATATATCAGTGGCGTGCGGTAAAACTCTCTCTCCCTCCGTCGTACATCCTCACTTAATTTGCGCGAGCAGGATACAACAGGAACAAGAGGAACAGGCTTTTCCTCCCGAATCCTTTGCGCGCACATTAAACAAGGCTGTATGACAAAAAGAGAGATTATTTCACCGCATGCCACTCATATATATTATATATACATAGTACTGTTTACCATGCACCTTTTTTTTATCTTTCGACTTAAGATCTTTCGATTTTCGATCTTTGCCTTCCGAAATTTGCTTTTTTGGGCTTTCGGTCCCGTGAGGTAGACCCCGATAAATGATACCCTTTATAATTTGTTTTGTATATGTTATGTGACTAATTCTATTATTGCTTGAGCTTTTGTTTTTTATGAATTGTATGTATAAATACGTATTAATTTCTGTATAGTTAATTTCTTTTGCTTCTTTTCTATTATTTTTTGACCATTGTGGGGCATTAGTCATCCTGTAATGCCACAATGGTTTAAATAAATAAATACATACAAAAATATATTTTAACATTTTCCATGAGAAGACTTGAAAAGACAAGAAACAAAGTGAAAGCAGACAGGATTTTCTATAGATGTTTTTATCACAAAAATGAACGAGATTTGGAAGATGCCCCCACGTTAACATTTTACAGACTTTTCCTAAAATAGATTTCTCCTTGTTTTTTTTTTCAGTAATCCCGACTTATTTATTCAACAGTTGTGCTTCGCATGCACGTTTTTCTTTAACAGAAAGAAATAAACAAACGCTACAAACCGACATGAATGAAATACAAATACAATGTAGATAATTTTACATTTATCGCAAAAAGTACTAAAAGCAAATCAGCAATAAATAATTAGCTATTATATCATCATTTATTAGGTCTTTATATATATAAACAAGAAGGCGTACTCGATTATCTAACGAAAAGATAAATTAAAAATACTTTTATCTACACACACACATACATACATAAACGATACAATTGATATGCAATAAAAAAAAAACATTGAATTGGGATTACAAGAGATAATTTAACGCTGCGTAGTAAATTTGGCGAATTGTGAATTTGTCATAAATAAATCGAGAGAATCGAACATCAAACCGCGAACTGTCTACACGTGAATTCAAAGCTGCAACAGCTTGCGGTCAAATATTGTAATAAGATCTTAAAATAACACAGATAAGAGAGTTCATTCAACTCTTGTAATCGACCCGTGAGCTTATCTTCAATTAGACTTTATAATTCAATACAGATATGATTTGATTTTGAATGATCAATAACATACTTTCATATTAAAAACTACATATACATATGTACATATATGTATATAGCAGATATAATCACAAAAAAACTTTTGCATTATGCTTTGATTACAAATCAGTATAAGGCAATATGATTTGGGCCTACATATTGCATTACATGCATATTTATTCGAAACCACTTTCCAACTTAAGATTATATAAAAATAGGGTGGCCATGCATCCCATTTTGGCCGGGACAGTCCTGTTTCTCACATTCTTTGCGTTTGTCCCGTCGTTTTCGTACAGTTGTTTGATTTGTCCCGTTTTGTCCGTACACCGATGCACATAAGAATCTTATTATACATATATTTCCAAACGAATTAGTTTCCCAAAAACAAATATTATTATAAAATATACATTTGCATACGATATATTCATTATAAAGTTACATATATTAAAATATTTTGTTACATTTTGTAACAAAATATTTTAATATACATATGTAAAAAAATAAAATCACTTTGTGCTATTATTTTCATCATAATTTCAACGTTTCCAAAAAGATATTCTTTTAATTGCAAAAATTATGTGCAACTAAAAATTTTGATTTCTTTAATTTTAATTTATTATTTTGTTATGTACACATACATAAGATATAATATATTTTTTACCAGAACGTACAGTCCTTTTAAAGATGAAAATGAAATAAGATAAAAAATTATTCTTTGGAAAATCTGAAAAATTCGTAGCTATTTTATTAGTTAATTTTACGTTTCAAAAAAAAAATCAGCCTGCGGCGCATGATGTTCAGTTATTTTTTATTTATTTAAACTCGTACATTCTGAAAAATATATATTATTCCTTGTCAATATTAAAATAATTGATTGAGGGAAAAACTTATTGATAAATGATATTAACAATTAGATACAACATAACTTCTTATTGAATACTTATCTTAACATCTCAATTAAAGCGCAGATAATTCTCAGTGAAGAGATGTAGTTCTAGCTGTGAAATGTCAGATCTGACACATTTGGCCGTAAATCGATATATAGAGGCTATATGCCATTACACGAAACTATACGCCAAATTTGAAACTTATATATATACATATGAGAGCTAAAACTATACATATTTATATATGAGAGATAATGAGAACCTATAGAGCAAATTTTATAAAATATAGAGTGAAAAAGAAATGGTTTAAGCAATTAAAGCTAGATGACGGCAAAAACGGATATTCACCAAGAAAACGCCGAAGTGAGCGAAATAGGTGAACAGTGCGACCGAACATTTTGGGCGATTAACGTCAGGCACATTTTCGTCGGAGAATTTTCAAACGCATCTAAAACGATATGTTTCACCGTCGTAATGGTGGAGGACACATTTACTTATATTGATGACCAAAATGAGCAATATGGCAAAATATGAAAACGATCGGATAAGAGGCAAACTTTTTTCAGAATTGTAATCGTAAGTGAAACATGAGAGGTTTGTAAAAATTACAATAATTTTTGGACACACTTTTTTCTATAAAGGGGGGGGGACAATGTTTTTGCGGGGCGTCCCGTATTGAGTGTTGCGAAATATGGTCACCGTATATAAAAACAAATCATAGCAATTAAAACTGCATCACCCATGCTATTATTATCAACGCGAAAACACAGCACATCTCAAACTTCACAAGACATGAAAGCATTCTGTAATATGATAACGGAAGTCGCGCTACCCTGTATAAAAGCAACTTTGCATATTTTAAACGAAACGTCACGTATTGACATTCGCGCTGGTTTTTGTGTTCATTTTCTGAATTGCAAATCGTACGCCTCTAACGATATTTTCCACCGCAACAAATTCCCGCCAGAATTCATACATGTATTAAAACCGTCACAGGAAGTGAAAACACGGTTAGAAATATTAAAAAAAAAAAAAAAAACCAAAAAAAAAACGCCATCCATCGGAATTTGGACAAAAACCGGAACAGCGAGCGCTCAAAAAGACTCGTAAAAGTTCAGCAACCGAGCTCGCGGAAAAATTCGCGTCCGGATGGTAATAATAAGCCGTCCCTGGCCGTATGACATTTTTTATGGAGCCATGCCAAAGTGCAATTCTGCCAAACTTTGTTATTCACCAGAAATATGTATACATATGTATATATATATATATATATATATATATATATATATATATATATATATGTATACATATGTATATATATATATATATATATATATATATATATATATATATATATATATATATATATGTATATATATATATGTATGTATATATATATATATACATACGAAAACCAGTAAAAAGTGGCCGCCGGCGAGACGACGCGCACGTATGACAGAAATTCGCGCGCGAAAACTTTCGACCAGTTTCGATCGCGACCGTGGCTGAAATCATCCTATTACCGCATCGGTTTCTTTTTCTCGCAATTGCTTTTAAGTACTCGTACACGTGTACGGCTGTTTACCCTCGTCGCATATTCACGAGTGGCACACAAAAAAATAAATTCGATCTGAAGTGATACATGAGTGCTGTTGATACGTCTGTGCATACAAGCAGATTCGACGTTTTTCAATTGCCGATTAAAATAAACGCACGATATGTTTTTGCCCTCGTATAATTTATACATACGTACGTATATTATATATGAATTGATTTTTTAATTTATATTTGAAAATAATCTAAAACATATTGTAAATTCTAAGAGCTGAAAGTGCGGTCACTTTTCATTATTGTTTGTTTTATTGTATACTAGCTAAACCCGGCATGCGTTACAATTCCACAATAACGCAAGCAATTCCCGTTTCCGTTCCCGTTCCCGTTCCCGTTCCCGTTCTCGTTCTCGTTCTCGTTCCCGTTCCCGTTCCCATTTGTCGGAAAAACGCAGACAGCGAACACGATGGTCGCGACGCGAAAACATTTGAAATTATAGCGTTGCAATGACACTCATTCCCGTTTTTCCCGTTTCCATTCCCAATTTTTCCCGTTTTTTTTTTCACAGTAATCTTCCCGAACATGCATACAACAAATCCTGAAAGTTCCATCGTAATCGAGTCAGTGGTTTAGGAGCCAACAATATCTACATATTTATTTACATATGTATGTAGATATTGTTGTCATTGTTTGACTGTTTTAATTCAATTTTTTTATATAAGTTTCTACTACATTATAGAACATATTTAATAGAAAAAATCCAACATTGATGAAGTAAAGAAAACCATTTAGCGAACAATGTTAAATTGAATAGAAAAAAAGGTAAACTTTGACGAAAGAGAAAATTGTTAGAAATAAATAGAAAGAAAGCAAATTTGACGGAAAAGTTTAGAAGTAAAAAGGACACATTGTTTGTAATTAAAACCTTTTTATCTCAGAAACTGAAATCCTAATATCTAAAGAAGGTGTATTTTAAGACAAATTTTAAATGTACATTCAATAAGATTCAAATACATACATATGTATACACTAAAACTGTACTTGTGGTCAATAATCGTAAACATCTTATATAATAAAACGTCTCGCAGGGATGTTATGTATTTGCGGCCGGTTCTTATATGTATGTACATATGTACATATATTGGTGCTGGCTATAGGTGCAAGACATTCCCTACTTTGTATTTTATTATTTGATAGTTTTACTTTATCTGCTATTGTTTTTTTTTATTACGTATAAATGCATGTTTGTCTGTGTATATACAAACATATGTATAATATATATTTTTATTTTTCTCATCTCTCTGTATTTATTCGACCATTTTAGCGCATTAGGGACTCCTGTCACAATGGTCCAAAATTTAACTTAAATAAACAAATTAATTTATAATAATCATAGGAAGTACATTTATGGAGACTTTAAAACAAACTAGTACGAATCCTGATACAAAAATACACCTTCATGAAACAAAAATGTTCATAAAGAATTGACATTTCATACTTTACATTGGAGTCCGCAATATTATATATCAAAAAATTGAATTTAATTAAAAATACGCAATGTATCTTTGACTTTGATTTGCGAATTATAATATATTTGTAGTATAACGTTAATAGCAATAATACAATTTAAAAAAAATTCTACCACTTATTTTTATATAATATATACCATTTTATTGAACTATACTGAATCAAAAAAATACCAAACAATACCTTAATAAATAAACTCCCACTTCCGGTTGACAGATCTTCACTCAATTTATAATTTATTTAACTTGATATGAAATTACAACTCAATACGCCGAAAAGTTTCGAAGAAAAAAATTTATAAAAAAACTGATTAAGCGGTTGAAGTAAAAAACATTTAATAAAATCTGAAAAAACGAGTGGATGGTGGAAAGTCAAACATGCAAAGCAACTGGCCACTATATGTATATCGTCGTCTCCAAAATTTTTTCATCCTTAAACATGTTTATTACGGTTATTTTTCACCGTCGAACTATCGAAAGCGATTTAAATTTCTATCGGTGACCAAATCGCGCAAAATGGCAAAGTTTCAAACCAATCGGAAGAATGTGAGAATATTGCCCGAATCATTAGCGAAGTGAAAAATATAAAAGCCTTGTAAAAACACTAGCATGTGAAATTCATCATACATTGGGTGCAAAAAATTTCAGCCGGATCCATTCAGGAGTTAATTTAATCCAAAAACTTATATGACCAATCGATCGACTTAAAATAAAAAAAAAAATCAAAACTATATATGTATGTATATATATAGATATAAAAATTCAATGTGATTAATTATCAAAGACAGCGGCTCCCAACCATTTTTAACTCGCGTACCACTTGGTAATACATTACGCTAAATTGTAACACCATATAAAAATGATTGTATTTCATGAAATTTGTTATCGCAAGTGTAATTATCTAGTATTTCCATGGTATGGAATGTAAAGACGCAATGGATTTATTTTGTTAAGAAATTTTGTGGAAAAAAAGTTATTCGCGAAGTCTTAAAGTTTAATATATTTATCTACTATTTAGTCATATATTTCTATTATTGATAAATGGTGTTCATAAAAACACAAAGTTACAAAGTACATATAATATATTTTCTATTATTGAGTAAATCTCCTTACAAAATAGATTTAATGAGTTGCTTGTTTCGAGTCTGGAGCTGCATTCAATCTATTTCTATATTCCTATTTTATAAAACGGTATTAATTGCCGAATTGTCTTAGATCATCGACTCTAGAGAGTCTTTAATTAATATTATGTATTAGATGTATTATGAGCATTTATAAGAATTGTACATAAATAGGTTTTGGAGATCTTTTTCCTATTATACTGTACATTAACATTAAAATAATGTAAAATACTATGATAACCAAAAAAATAATAATTTAAATTGTAAAATAGAAAATGATCAGTAGATCAGTAGCTATTAAAATAGATATAAGATGTATTGTGAATATTTCTATTTATGATTATAAATCATTCACTATTGCATGTCCGCCATTAGTGATTTTTTTTTCGCCTACCACCACAGATTGGAAACCGCCGATAAAAGACATCCATACAATTTTTTAAAACCATAGAAACATGATCAGGGATCGATACCAAGTTCAAATCAGTCAAAATCTATTTAAAAAAAATACTATTTTACAAAATCTATTAGTTAAAAAAAAAGTCGAATTTTCTCCAAATTACAAAACTTCATTTAGATTACCTAAACACAATCTGCTTTAGGTCATCGACTTTAGAGAGTCTTTAATTAATACTATGTATTAGATGTATTATGAGCATTTATAAGAATTGTAAATAGGTTTTTGAGCTTTTTTTCCTATTACGCTGTACAATTGTGATTATGAATTTTTATTTTGATGTATTTATTTTGTCTTTTTGTTTTTTGTTATATATTATATTATTTTTTATTATTTCATAATTTTTATCATATTATTATCGTTTTATTACTCTTATTATTTTGATATTTTTACTATACTGTTATTTCTATTTTTTTTCTTTTTGTTTTCTCTAATTATCTTACTGTATTATTATTTTTGTTTTTTATTTTAAGTGTTTAAGCTTTTCTTTTTTTACCTATATGCGAAAATTATTAATGGTTTACTTAAAATAATTATGTTTTTTTTACTATCAATCTATGTAACGTAATAAACTGTAAATTTTCCAAATAAATAATTAATAATAAATAAATAAATTAACAATAGAATAATATAATACTATGATTACTAACAAAATTAAATTAAAATTGTAAAATAGAAAATGATCAGATCAAATTTCTTTTATAATACATTCCCTTCTTTGTTGTTTTTTATAATTTGTAATTATTATTATTATTATTATTATTAGTTGTTTGTGTATATACATATATGTTTTGTTTTTGTTATGTCTAATTTCTTTAGTTATTATTTTGTTTCTTTTCTTTTCTGTTATATTTTTGACCATTGTGGCGCATTAGGAATTCCTGTAATGCTACAATGGTCCAAACTTTAAATAAATAAATAAATAATACTTACAAAATTAATTTAAAATTGTAAAATAGAAAATGATCAGTAGATCAGTAGCTATTAAAACAGATATAAGATGTATTATGAACATAATTTAGCAATAATAAAAAGCATTAAAAAATCAAAAAAAAAAAATCATTTCCAAGTACACAGTAAAGTAAAAATTACTATTAAAAAATATAAAAAAAAAATAATCACCAAGACTTACTTTGATTAAACAACACTCGTCCGCAGTGGGTGGGGGGAGGATGGGGCGGGTTAAAAAGTGAAAAATTAAAAAGTTTCACAGGATAGCACTGACACACAATCGTAGATAGCAAATGGAGTTCGCGTTCGACACATCGCATCGCACCGGCACGGCGTGTGGTGTGTTGTGTTGTGGTGTGTTGTGGTGTGTTGTGGTGTGTTGTGGTGTGTTGTGGTGTGTTGTGGTGTGTTGTGGCGTGTTGTGGCGTGTTGTGGCGTGTGTGGCACGCGCGGGCGTGCAGACGTGCGCGCGCGCACCTCGCCTCGGTCGAACCGCGTGTGTTTACGCGCCAACACCACACCGCAACACGAGGGCGGGGGCTCGAAGGGGGCTCCGATTGGCGCCCCACCACCGCACGGGGGCCCCACCAGGTGGGGGGCGAAACACTACTCTCGATTCATGAGCGTTCGCGGGGTGCTGCGCCACCCGACACCACTTTTCAGCAAGCCACTCACTCTACTTACATACATACCGTAACATCGAAGCTGACCGGTATTGCATCGACGATATAAATACATATACGATTGTAAAATAGCATGAGACACACTCGTATTTTTATTTTATTAGCATTTTGCGTTTTAATTACGAATACCATTTTACACTTTTTCTTTATCTATTATTTCTTTAACCAGCAAAATATACGAGGGCAGGGTTTCCCAAACCTTTTTTGCAATGGAACACTTCGTGAACCCGAAAATTTTAATGGAACACTTAGCTTATTTTATTGTTTAATCCCTATTAGTAAAAATTAAAAAAATATGTTATTAAAACACATTATTTATTTAGTAATTATTTTTAAATATACAACTATAATCTAATATATAATTTCGAAAGAAACTTCGATTCATAGGCGTCGATTCGATTTTTTTCGATTCAAAGGATTCGAAGTCCCCAAGGCAAAGCCCTAGGGGGCGCAGCCGCCGAGCGCGAAGCCCTAGGGGGAGAAACCTCTGGGGGCGAAGGCTCCGAGGTTGCAGGCGCCGGACTCTGGTATATACATATAATTTCGAAAGAAACAGTATATATGTATGTATACATATGTACAGTATATATGTATGTATACATATAACATTGTTTGTTCGTGACAGTAAATTTAATAAAAAAAAAACAAATGAGTATTCAAATAAATATATAAAAAATAAAACTATTCAAATAAATTTAATAAAATGTTTAATACAATACACACATATATACAAAGTCTCTTTCGAAATTATATATTAGATTAAATTTTTATTATTTTTCGATCCACGCATTCTTTGTATCCATGTGAAATCGTACCTATTATACCATACTTTCGTGCTCGAGTACCATTCGAGCACGAAAGAAGTGCTCGAATGGTACTCGAGAAAATGTCAAATTGTGCAAGGAAGGCTGCAAGGAAGATGGGTGGATGAAATTAGAAAATAATTGATATGTGATGGATGAGAGCTGGTCAAAAAAGAGGCGAACTGGAGAAGCGTGTTGGAGAGCAGTCTGATGACTTTCGGTCCCTATATTATCATAATAAATGAAATAAATGAATCTTTGTAAAGCACTGACTATGGTATTTTCGGATCGGCAAAAAATCCTTAAGATCGTTTTCAGATCAACGCTGACTGGCGTCATGTCAATGATAAAAATATGTATACGATTGGTGATTGATTTATTCTACACTTGGCACAGTTGATAAAACGTTTTCAAACTCAACTTCTTTCTAGTGGCATTAATCTATGTATGTATGTATGTCTGTATGTACAATCGTTTTCAGACGAACACTGACCGGCGCCATGTCAAGGATAAAAATATGTGATATATATGTATATACATACATATGTACATATAATAGGTACATATGTATGTACGTCCATGTAATGATTTTTGAAATGTTTATTCGATTTTTTAATTTTATTTTATTTTTACATAGATATATACCAGGAAGGCTTGACAGGAAGACCCCATTGCGCCTTCCTGGACAATTAATTACAAACAATGCAGCAATTTTTATTATTACATAAATCACTGTATTTCCAGAAGCTGAATAACACGAAATAACAATTAATTACAGAATTAATCCATTGAGACATCTATGGATTTAGATTTTGTACATAATTTTTACAAATTATACACACAATAAATACAGAAGATTTGTGACAGCTAGAAAGATGGTTTTTTGCCAATTTTGAGGAACCGTTTTAACAATGATCAGATAAGATTGGCAAACTCTGATAAGAAGTGATCGATTTGGAGTCACAAATACCCCCAAATCTAACCAGCAGTATAGCGGATCGAACCCACTGATCACTTGGTGCTAAACATACACGCTACCATTAATAGAGGTTGTGATTTCTCGACTGTTTTTGATTCTCGAGATTCGAGAATCTCATTTTCTCGGAATATTTGAATCTCGAGATTTGAGAATCTTATTTTCTCAAAATATTTGAATCTCGAGAATTCGAGATTTTCTTTTTTGTTTCGAATCTCGAGAATTCTCGAGAAAGTATTATTTTTTTTTAATATAGTGAATTGATTTTTTTAGCATATAAAATCGACAACATCAAAAGGACACAAACACTACATATGTATATTATATCAAGGGTTTATAACTTTATTAAAGACATGATGAAAGAAAGATTATATAAAAAAAAATATTATAAAAAAGGCACGAAAAGAAAATAAAAATATACAAAAATAATTTCAAATAGTAAAAATAACAATATGTAACAAAGAATTTTATAAAATTCCCAGTTTCGCCACCCGGCTTTGCCCGTGTTTTTGTGACCGGACAAATAATAAAAATACTGAACATCTATTCATATTAAAATACTGAATATGCATTGATTAATATATAAGGAGCAAATACACGAATAAATAAATAAAAAATCTTTGTTTTATGTGTGTTACAGTGGGGTCATATTGTCAGTGAAAATATATCTTCACTGGCGTTTTAGTGATATCATAACCGAATACTTTCCCACTTGTGATTAGTACCTACATGCACATATATGTAACTTTAAAATGGTGCGATTTCGTTGTGACGTGTGTATATGTACTTAAATATATGATGACCGGATAATAACTTAACGGACAAATAATAAAAATACTGACCATTTATACATATTACAATACTTCACAAAATTATTTATGAGTTAACAAGTATACAAATCAGTCAGTTTATTGAACAAAAACATGTAGTGATAAATTTTAAATATTCTCGATATTTTCGAGATTCTAATAAACGATTTCTCGAGATACGAGAACCTCGAATTTTCACAATAAAATATTCTCGAGAAACGAGAGTCAAAATTTCTCGATCACAACCTCTACACACTTTCCTTACTTCATATACCCATCTCACTTGTAAACTCCCTTGCATCATTTTACACTCTTTTGAATATTATTTATATTATTGAATATTTCACCCAATGCCATTTAAGTCTCTTTATTTACTCTACTATATATAATATATCGGCTATTCCACTTACATATGTATACTATGTCTAGCCCACGAGTATCGTTTCCTGAATTTCCGCACTTTACCGAGGACCTACAGTTAGTATAGCTAATTTATGAATGGATTTTTTCCGCAAAATGTGGATTTGCCTGAACCGTTACTCAAAAGATATCTTCCAAAATATAAAAAAAGCTTAGTTATATGTATATTGAAAGTTCCACGGCTCAATTATTGATTGAAGTCGAAAATTGTATTCAATTTTACTGATGACTTAAGATTATTCTTGATAAAATCTGATTTGAATTATACAAAGCTTCCTGCATTCATCTTAGATCATCACTCAATCATTGTCCCTTCTTCGACCACTTTCTGTCCCTCTAAAAGGCAAAGAAATCATCGATTAACATTGGCATACTTGAGGATATACCACACTGGGAATATCAAAAAGTAATATATTGAGAAAGGTTCGCTACATTTAAAATTGGCGAATTCATATGATGAGGCAGTGACATTTGAATTCAAGCATGATAAAAAACATCATCTACATATGTATTTAGTCCAGAAGGAAATTCTTTTTCACACATTCTCAATTAATCTATGTTTTTTCCAACTTTCTCTTATGTCTCACATTTTTCACATTTGTCCTTTTGAAAACTGACACAAGTGACAAATTAGGTTGAATTTTCAGCCGAGTCTAACTATAATACGTATGTAGTTCACGAGGCCATCCCAAAGCCAGACATGCATACACATATACAATGTATGTAATAATACCACATATGCACATCCGAGAAGAGAGAGGGAGAGGGAGGGAGAGAGAGACGTAATCTCGTGGCATTTTTGAGCTGCAAAAAAGTGCGGCAATTATTCAACGCGAAGAAATTGCGTTGGCGTTTGCCACGGTCATCGACGTCGTTCTTGCGTTGAGGTCTTTCGTCGACTCTTTTTCATCTCCGTTTTATGAATTCGTTCTCTGCGGAATGTCTAGCGCCAATTTGCTCGCGGATCTTCAAATAATAACGAAATTAAAAATACATTTAAAAAAAGTACTGAGAGTCAAGCGAGCTCGCTTGTAGGATTCCGATAGGTGGGGCTTTTCTTTCAAACGCATGCTCTGTGTCCGAGTCATCTTCAAAGTAGGACTATTGCCTAGTTTTATATACATTTATTTATATTATCTTGTCACTGTTTGAAGCAGCTCTTTGCTAGCTTCATCGTCTTACAAAAGATCATGCATGGATATCTGGAATAAACTTATATCAGTATTCGTTTCTATGATTGTCATTTCATGTCTGAAGAGGAGCCAAAATTTTAAAACATTGTTTTTCAACAAATGTATGTATTTATGTATGTAGTTGCCGTGGAACCTTTAAAAAGCTCCATAGAAGATTTAAAAAGTTCCACGAATGATTTCCTAATATTTAGGTACTTAAGTGAATTAACTTGTATGTAAATTAAGTGAATTGTATTCAAAAATGGGGCAAAATCTTCAACTAGAAGGGCTTCGAAGGTTCTAACCAAAATCATTGGTGTTCTAGAAGTTCACAATTATCAACAGTTTTCTTCTAGCTTAATACTACATATGTATAATAATATCATATAAACCGACTGAGATGTATTTAATCTGTTATGTGATCATAAATATGTATGTACATACATACATATGAAGAGGTTAGAATTTTTAGCAATGATAAGTGACATTGTGGTGTAAATCCAGTTTTCTTCATTTTGAGAAATATCTCGAAAAACATTAAATATATATTTTTGCGATTAACAATATTTAAAAATACTGGTGGCCTGTAATACGTCTATTCTGCCTTTTTAAGATTCCGGACATATCCAATTGAAAGAAGTGATAACAATCTGTGAATGAAGTCAAACAGAAATAGTGTTTTTGGAACTGAGAATTGGCCTTCCGCCACTTTCAAATATAACGGCTCATACCTATGGTGGATGTAAGCATTCAAGTTCCTCTATAAAAAAATATATTTACATTGGTGAGCATAATCTTTTATACTAGATAAAAAAATATATTAAAAAATTAGAAATGCTCTTGGGAAGAATGACCATCAAAACGTCGAAGTAATTAAGCATGAAATGTAACTTCTACATCGATTTTGCCAATAGTATCTATTATTTATATTTGAAAAAGATTTCGATTAACTAATTATGTCTCATTTCTAAAAAAAACTTCTCCATCGTCACATATTTTACCCGCCCATATTGTACATTCATACATATGTACATATGTAGATGACTTTCACAAAATCCCACGACCTCTAGAAAACAACACAAAAAGGAATCACTTTCGATCGACAGATTAGCATGTGTCAAAAAATTCAATGACGCAGACTCAAATAAATTAAAAAAAAAAGTACAAAACAACAACAAAAAACCTGATAAAATTTGACAAGTGCGACACAAAAATAAAAAGCAAACTCCGTCTGGGACACATTTGGGTCGGTTATCTTGATTTGCCGCATCAATGATGTTGGACGTTTGGCGTTAGATTGAGCGGAAAATTAGCAGCTTCTGGATACGCTTTTGGCGGATATCAATTTATTAAAAATAAATAAACAAAACAGAAAAAGAAAAAAACAAAAGCATAGACCGAAGAGCGACGCAACGACTAACGGCTAAGCAGATTCGTACGGGCATTTTTATGGGAAACTTCGAATTTCAAACACTTCCACGTAACATTGTGTATGTATAAATATGTTGTACAACCAAATATACGCACACACACACATACATAATACATATATACATAAATACGGTTTTTATGTTGCTAGAATGAAACCGTCTCGTTCGGTTGGTCCTGCCTGACCGGTTTTCAGGCTGCGACCGAGACGTCTGCTGCTAACGTTCGCCAGTTTCAGTCTCTTCGCTAATTTGAACGCTTTACCGAAACCTTATGTTAATATTTGATCACAATAAAAATACATCGGGTGTGTGTGTGTCTGTGTGTCTTTTTGGAACACATAGTTTGAATTCTTCTGCTCGTAAGTCTATAAGTTGCTATTCCGGAATATGTAATATATGCGTTAGATCTGGTGTGCTATTTGAGTGACATTTTGATGTTGATCTTAATATTTTAATTCAATTTTTAATATTATTCGCTTTTGATTGCTGTCTTGAAATGTTTATCTATATTCATTTACGCACACAATATTATGCATATATGTACATATCTGATTGAACGCAATAGAGAGTACGTCAATGGGAGTAAAGAAAGAGTTCATCAATGACTTTTATCAGTAACGAATGTTTGGAATAATGAAAAATGGTATATGTTGGTAAATTAAGGTATGGGATATGCAGCCAAATGAATGATTAGCTCAAATGCTACCCAAGAATACATACATATGTACATATATATTTACATATGTATGTATAAATATTTTTAGAAGAAAGTCAAGAAAGCTTGAAACAAGGTTATTGCATTGAATTTTGACATTAATAAATTTATATTAATAGTATTTTTTTATATAAATTTATACTATTAGTATTAAGAATATTTTTGTACTAAATCTGAATGCAATTAATTAAGTATTTGACTCATGCAATCAATTCAATAAAATAACAACGTATTAAAATAAACATTGCATTATTTTTAGAACTGCTCTATAACAATAAAACATGGCTATTCTTACGATCACTGTTACTGGCCGAGTTACTAAAAAAAACTAAATTAAAATATTTTTTAAGACTATATATTATAACTTGTCATCAGTGCTGGACTTGCTTCGTTTGGGGCCCGGGGAGTTTCAAACCCTGGTTAAGTTAAGTTAAGCGGCTGGTCTAAGCCAAATTAAGATGAAAGCCATGCTTAATGGATTTTCGGAAATACGTACGTGCGCGCATAAACGCCCCACCCCATTGCTTTTTATCATTGGTCGCAATATTTTCAGAAAACAATAAAAGTAAAACGTTATTTACATATCAAGTTCAAGTCAAAGATGCTGAAATTCCTGCTATAAATAATATAATAAGAGCAACAAAGTGAAACTAATATAAACCTTGTAAAAAATAGAGCTTCTCGGAAATGTGATGTATTAACTTTTTATTCAGGAAGTGATTCAACTTTCATGATGTCACGTTGGTAATCTTTCCAAACGTATAAATACGTCCGAGTGCAATAACACTGTTCGACAAATGACGCCTTTTTTTGGTTCAGAAACGAGATATGACTTTTCTTATAGATATATGCCCAGTAAACACGAATCTGGTAATAAAATGTTCATAGGCCCGAGATTCGGAGATATTGAATGTGTTTTTTAAATCGCGCGATTTTTCTATATCTTGGTGTTGTTCGGTCGATGTCTCAAAATCTGTCAATTTCCTGTTCAAAATGAATATTGGAATATATAGTCGGGTATTTTATCTTTCATTTATAGTACTTTTCAGCTTTCAAATCTCTCTAAGCAGTCGTCCAGTTTAAATCAAAAGTCAAAAGTACGTATTTTCTTTGGGATTTTTTCCCTCTGTTAATACTATTTTATATTAAGTATTTTGTATTGAAACATGTTTATTGAGATAGTATTCTGGCCACACTATTTTTTGTTTTCGTTTAAAAGGGTTAATTAGAAGTGTGCTGAATTTTAAATCGGTAAAAATCGGTTTTCTTATATTACCATGTGGTGCTCACTGTACATGGAATATTATATTTTTATTTGTATTTATTATTTTTTTGTCTCACAGTACTGCTTTCTTTTTTTATATTTTATTCTGTTTGTGTGCCAATTTAAATAAATAAATAATTTTAAGCACCAACGCACTCTGCAAAGGTTTACTCACTCGTAGTGAGAATACCAGCATTTTTGTGGCACGCAAACAAATATTGTCTATGCGCCGTTTAAAATAAAAATTATTTGAGAACATGAAATACATATGATGAACATATGAAATATTATACATATGTAGCAGTATCGTTTAATAGTAGCGCGTATATTTAGCTCCAGTATAGTGATCAGTGGGTTCGATCCGCCATACTGCTGGTTAGATTTGGGGGTATTTGTCACTACAAATCGATTGTTTCTCATCAGAGTTTGCCAATTTTATCTGATCATTGTTGAAAAGGTTCCTCAAAATTGGCAAAAAATCATCTTTCCTGCTTCCGCCAATCTTCTGTATTTATTGTATGTACAATTTGTAAAATATATGTACAAATCTAAAATCCATAGATATCTCAATGGATTAATTCTGTAATTAATTAATTCATTAATTGTTATTTCGTGTTCTTCAGCTTCTGGAAATACAGTGGTTTGTGTGATAACTAGCTGAACCCAGCATGCGTTGAAATGCCACAATAACGCCTGCAATTCCCGTTCCGGTTCTCGTTCCCGTTCTCGTTCCCGTTCTCGTTCCCGCTCCCTTTCCCATTCTCGTTCCCGTTCCACAGACATAGATATATTTGTTGACGTAGGCCATCCGCTGTGTGCTTGGAGTACAGCCCTGAATGGTCAGTACATTCGAGTAGTAGGTAGGCGTGGCGCGATTATTGTCACACTCGCTTTACTTTCGCGTCAGTAAAATCGTAATTACGAATATTATTATTAAGAGGTTTTTTCCGGTTTTTGTTTCACAGTAATCTTACTGGACATGCATACATCAAATCCATCCAACTGATTCCATCGTAATGGATTTAGTGGTTTAGGAGCCTATTCGAGACACACACACACACAGACATTCAATTTTATATACATATATATATATATATATATATATATATATATATATATATATATATATATATATATATATATATATATATATATATATAGATAAAATGCTGCATTGTTTGTTATTAATTGTCCAGGAAGGCGCATTGGGGTCTTCCTGTCAAGCCTTCCTGGTATATACATATATCTATGTAAAATAAAATAAAAATGTACTCACATTTCAAAACGATTTTTTTTTTTTTGCAACTTTCGCGAACAGCATACCGACAAATTACAATGGCGAATCGTTGAAAAGCGCATCTCCGTTTAAAATATAATTAAATTAATCGAACGAAAGCAACCGGACACGGAGAAATGTCCATTTTTGCCCGGCTCGCGCACCGACTTAACCTATCGCTGCCAGACGGCCGCAAAAACTTGAGCAGACGCATCGGACAGGTGTCGTCAATCGCCGCACCGCAACATTATACATACAAAAATACACAGCCTGCGCATTTTGATAAATAATGACCGACGATAAAACCGAAATTGGAAGATCGCAACCGCAGTACCGTTGACCGAACGATCGACGGCCAAATTAATAGCGTCAATTAGGTGCATATTCGTGTGTTCGACAATCGCATACAATGTTGCGTGCGCTCCGATACAATTTCGCGACGCGGAAATTGCACCATCGATCAGCCGATCGATTTTTTTAAAAACACTCCAATACCAATTTGAAGGCTTAAGAACCTCTGGCGCGGACGTCGGCCGCCACAGGTGGTTAATTTGAACAAAAACAATTGTCTTTGCCACAAACAAAGTATCGCCCGGTGCAAATATGCGAACATCACCTTTTCAAAAACTCGTCACTTCTTCTTCGTCTTCTTCTTCTTCTTCGACGTGCACGTGTGCTTCGTCTTCTTCTCAATCAAATATGTGATGTCGCGACATATTCGGAGACGGTTTCTTTTAAATGAGGAGTTTCGTGAATCGATGACGATGACTCACGAGTGTTCGATACAATACTGATAATAATTAGGGTTGCCAAGTGCCATGGCCAAAAAATTTATAAAATATAGAGTGAAAAAAAGAAATAGTTATAGGCGTTTAAGCAATTAAAGCTAGATGACGGCGAATGCGGATATTCACATTGATGTATAATACACTAGATGGGCCTTAACGTGTGATTTTGGTCGGAGATCTTGTCTTCACTAACTGAGGGGTGCGGGGGGCTTAACTAGCGGGGAAGTTGGGAAAAAAATGTTTTTTTTTTCCCTACGATGCAGCGGTACCTACCTACCTACTGAGAGAAACTGTGCATGCGCCATGTATTTTGCATGCGCCAAAAGGGAGACCAGTATAAAGCGTGAGGGCGGATCTATGTGTATTATATATCTATGGATATTCACCAAGAAAACGCCGAGGCGAGCGTAGTGGGCGAACAATGCCCCTCAACCTTTTTGGGCGATTAACGGCAGGCACTTTTTCGTGGGAGAATTTTCAAACGCGTCTAACACGATATTTTTGCACCATCGTAATGGTGGAGGATCCATTTACTTATATTGATGACCAAAATGAGCAATATGGCAAAGTATGAAAACGATCGGATAAGCGACAAATTTTTTTCAGAATTGTAATCGTAAGTGAAACTAAAAAGAGGTTTCTAATAAAAAAGAAAACATTGAGCAAACAAATGTTTATTTTTATTATAATTGTGCGAGTTATTATTAAAGTGAAATAAGACATTGAAGGTACCAAAAATATAGAGTGAAAAAAGAAAAAGTTATAGGCGTTTAAACAATTAAAAACTGACAGCGAGATGGCAGGGCGAAAAGTAATGAAACTACCGATGTGAATGATGGGAATCTTCGTGGGAGAATTTTCAAACGTGTCTAATACGATATTTTTTCACCATCGTAATGGCGGATGATACCTTTACTTATATTGATGACCAAAATGATCAATATGGCAAAGTATGAAAATGATCGGATAAGAGACAAAATTCTTCTTTAATAGTAATCGTAAATAAAAGGTAAAAGAGGTTAGTAAAAATACCATTATTTTACATGGTAATCGTAAAATTCCACCAGTACAGGAAAGATTATACACATCTATTAGGCTTAGAATCATAGTGTGTATGTTACAGTGAAAGCATATTTCAAGCGAAAATATATTTTCACCAATCCAAGCAGTGAAAATGTATCAAACAATGAATTTGCAACGTTTAACTCTATAAATCTAACCCTAACAACCCAATCTTAAATGAATAGGGCCAACCCTTACTCAATCTAACCTATCCTAACCCTTAAATAATACCAACCCTAACAATCTAATCTTAAATGAATAAAACCAACCCTGAAAATGTAGCTGGTTATGATTTCACTGAAACGTGAGTGAACATATATTTTCACTTGTAATATAATTTCACTGTGACATAAACATATATTTTTATGTACATAGTATCAAAATAATTTTTTAAACAAATTAAGTCCAATTATCTCAAACGAAATATTATATGACTTATTCCACTTTCATAATTACCGGAACATACATATCTAGTTAGGAACTTGAAAAGTGCGCTTAAAAATTAATTAATGAATTTAATCATCTTCCTTCTAACTATCAATTTTATCATCTGTGTTGCTATATTTATCTACACTGCTAATTTGATGCAAAAGATTCTTGTTTTCGTTTATTTCTTTATAAAATTCGAAACATGATATATTTTTAAATTATACGCTACACTTAAAATAAATACTCTGGACAGTGGAAATTTTCAACTTATTCAGTCCACTGACCGTTGATCATGATAAATATTCTTTCTTCATTGACATTTTGGCCAGGTATTACAAAAGCCTCCCCACTCACGTCATATCTTGTGAGAGAAAATATGTACGGACGGCGTGAAATTGAAAAAAGAGGACATTATGGTTATAATATAAAAAATATTTTAAAAATATAAGGTTTTGAAAATTATTATTTTTATTACATGTAAAAATTTTTTAGTCCGATTCAGTTAGCGGTTTGGGAGATAATTGAATTCAAAAACTTAAAAAAAAGAGGACACCTATAAGGGGAGGTACCATTTCCAGTCAACTTAAAAATTTACGTCGTGTCGATAAGAATTTCAGTAACTGATACTAAGTTTCAGTCCGATAAGACTAACGGTGTTCAAAACATCCCCAAAATACACAGACACACACACATACACACATTTTTTTTCTATATCATGAAGACGTGATCAGTAATCGATTCCGAGTTCGAATCAGTCAAAATCTCGAGTTCGAATTTTCGCATGATCACAAAACTTCATCTATTGTTACTACGTACATAGATAAAGTAAAAATATAGAGAAGATGTTCTCTTAAAAAGAGACCTGTTGGCAACCCTACCAATAATGTATGTATGTATGTGATGCGTGCGATAAGAGTTTCAAAGCTTACTAACGGTTTCGTGTTGAATTTGAATGGTTATTTGCTAATTGAATCGGGGAAAAACTGTCGAAGGCGAACGTTTCAATACGCCAAAAAGTGTATGAATATATTTCCTGCTAAATATACACATGTATTTCTAGAAGAAAATCACAACATAATAAGCCAAAAATACATTCTATTTTGTTACACCACATACAAATGTAAATTTGCTATATATACATATATATCCTCAAAGGAAATATAAAATACGGAAAAAACAAAATTTGTGTACCAAAAACCGATTGCTTAGACGTGCTAAAAACATGCTTGGATTGAAAAAAGTGCCAAATTTATTTGTTATTGAGAGTGGATTTTACTTTACGCATGGTATAGTGAATTGGGGAATATATGTAAGTATGCATAATTGAACTTTATTTGTAATAATATTCACTTGGTACATCATAACTTTATTTCGAATACTTAAAACTTTAAAATAAATACTATTAATTTTAAAATAAATAAGTACTATTATAAATAAGTTCACTTGGTATACCTTAACTTTATTTCCAATACTGATACGTCAAATATAAATTTAGAAAATTGTGACATCGTATCATGAACTTTTAATCGAATAATTTTCAGTTAGTAATTTAATGTTTCATATGTTTTTGAAGAAAGATGATATGATAATATAATGTTTTAAGTTTAACAATATTTAAAACTACTGGTGGCCTGTAATACGTTTTTAATGCTTTTTCGAGATTCTGAAAATATCAAATTAAAAGAAGTGATAACAATTTATGAATTAAGTCAAACAGAAATAGTGTTTTTGGAATTAAAAATTCGACTTCCGCCACTTTCAAATATAACGGCTCATGTAACGAATAAATGAATTCGCTCACCATGTCACAAATAAACATAGAAAGGAGGTTAGACGCAAACGTACTTTATGATAGGAAACATAGCGTTGCCAGTTACAAAATAACGTGTGCTTTAGTAATTTTAAAGTGCAAATAAATAAATTCCAGTGATAGTAATCCATTGAGACAGCTATGGATTTAGATTTGGTACATAATTTCTACAAATTATACACACAATAAATACAGAAGATTTGTGACAATAGGAGAGATGATTTTTTGCCAATTTTGAGGAACCGTTTCAACAATGATCAGATAAAATTGGCAAACTCTGTTAAGAAAAAATCGATTTGGAGTCACAAGTCTAACGAGCAGTATGGTGGATGGAACCCACTGATCACTTGGTGCTAAACATACACGCTACCATTAAGCCATACTGCTGGCTAATATGAAAAATAAATTTAAAAAGTCTTCATCAGATATCAAAGTCGAACACTATTTTTTTTTAATATTAGTCGAAGGAACACACTTTCTTATTTTTTTTACTAAAACTTCAAGAAGGCAACTAAATACTTTTATACATAATTTCACGGCACTCCACTGCTGACACCAAAAGCCGACTTTTAGTTTCTTAAACTAAGAACATATCCTAGTTGTAATTTTAAGCTGTCCTCTCTTCATTTTTCTCGCTTTCCATTACAACGCAACCACCAAATATCCAAAAGACGATCAACGATGAAACAATCTTTACCTTTTTATTATATCTCCTTCTAAGCATCTGAAGAGCATGCCCAGCCCAAAAGATTCATCACCAAGAGATACTCGTAGTAGCACAGATGTATGCACATTATCATCGTATTCACATCACCCATGATATCGAACACCTTTAATTGAATCCATTGACCCAAGATCGTATAACCAGATAATGATAGCGCAAAGTCGCTTAGGCAAGCAATATGTAGTCCTACCGAGTAGTTACTACAATAATAGACGTTTTGCCAGAACGTAACAAATACCCGTGCGACCACGTGGGTAATCTTTGACCCACATAACGAGCTCCATGCTGTGTCGTTTTCCCACTGCAGGTTGTTGACATCCACAGACGTCAATGCAGCATTTCCAATTTCGTATCAATTTCCGACGACTCAGCTCAATACGGCCTCGGAGTTGAGGGACGCTTCATCAACATGTACTCTCTTATCTGCGTTGCATAATTTGATTCTTCTCCATCTTAACGTGAATCTGAGCAGTTGGATACTAAAATTAGTGCAGATCTGTAAAAACTTAAGGAGCGTTTCCTGATCTTTCTGATAAGAGGAGAGGAATTTAATGAAAGCCTATATCTACATAATATGCGCTCTTCTCAACCCAAAGTTGATTCAGCTTTACAAATTGAAACATTTGGTAGGACTACTACGAGGTGGAAGTCCATCAGTTGTAGTTTACTATTATAATTGAAAAAAATCACCAAAATACAGACACACACACACACTTTTTTCTAGATCATGAAAACGGATCAGTGATCGATTCTGAGTTCGAATCAGTCAAAATTTCGAGTTAGAATTTTCGCATGATCACAAAACTTCACCTATTGTTACTACGTACATACATATGTTAGTTACACAGATAAAGTAAAAATACAGGATAGGTTTGTGTAGGAAAGTGCAACTTTTCCGTAACACTTTCGGTCATGTAAATCCAATTCGTTCCACTTAACGTAGATAAGTTTCAACTTAAAACTATCAAATCTGAAATGGATCCATCCGCTGAAGAATGTAAAAGTCAAAGTATATCATTTTTACTAACCTCTTCTTATTTTCACTTACGATCACTAGTCAAAAAAAAATTTGGCTCTTATCCGATCGTTTTCATACTTTGTCATTTTGCTCGGTTTGGTCATCAATATAAGTAGAAATGTCATCCGCCATTACGATGGTGACAAAAAATCATATTGACACGTTTTTAGAAGCTATTTCACAAACATTCGTTTGGTTTCCTTGTGAATATCAACAGAGCTGACAATATTTTTTCACGGTCATTCAAAGGACTTCATACATTTCTCTCATAGCTATTACGTAATTTGACGGGCCGACTGTACATAAGCTACCAAACCAACCAATTATTATTCATAAGTATTATTGTATTAGCATCACAAACTAGCGTATTTCGCATCTGCAGAATCATAGTATATTTTTTGCGTCCATTCTTCAATGGTGTCATAACAGTATATGTTTTGTTTTTCAGTTCGCATACCGCGATCGATCTATTTCTTTCGCTCGGCGTCTACCTATCTATAATGGGAGTGCTCTCCGAGACCAGTTCCCTCGTATAAAGGTCAAGGTTGTCTTCTTTCGCCAATTTTGGACCTCGCGAGTGGACGGCTCGACGATTTTTGCACCCACTCGGAAAGTTTTCAGACGCGCTATTAGCGTCGGCCATTTCGTAGCGGAAAAGCCGGCGTTTTACCGGCTAGACAGGAAGTTTGTACCTGAGATGAGATCTCGTTGACCTTGGACGAGTCTGCCCTTGGTCTTGTGCCCTTACTCGGATTTCGACGAGGAGGAGGAGAAGGAGGAGGACGACGAGGTGGTAGTGGTAAAACAGAGGAAGGGAGATCCGTTCAACCCCTGGACCGAAAACGGAAGTGCATCCCCTCCCCCGGCCCGCCGTCCCCTAAGTGTATTCTGCAGGAAACGATCATAACTCTGTGAGGAGGAATGAAATGTGTATCCGGCAAACACTATCGGACGATTTATCGCTAAAGTTGTACAAATTTCATATAAAGTAGAAGAATGACTTACATATTTCAAGCGATTTCTCATTGTATGTATTTATTTTTTTCATTTTGCACGAGTTCCGTTTTATTACGACTAATACAATAATATACACACATACATATTTATACCATACCATACTTTTGATACAACTAATACAATCAATTTATAACCAGAAATGGAAACTGTTAAGGAGATAAAATATTTTTGCCGTATAAATTATTATAAAATACGCGCATATCCATATATATGTACAAACATACTATTATGTACCTCGCTTGTCAATGTAGTTGACTAACCAGTAGGGATAAGACACACTATTGATTTGTGGCGCACCTAATTTGATAAGACACACCATTGATTTCTGGCACACCTAATTTAATAAGTAGCACCTTTGATTTGTGGCACACCTAATTTAATAAATAACACCGTTTATTTGTGGCACACCTAATTTAATAAGTAACACCGTAGGTTTATAGCACACCTTAAACACTGACTAACCAAAATTGTACGATACGTGTCTTCAACACTTCATTGTTTTATAGAAGAGTATATAAACTCATTACCTTTAAAGTTAACGTGAAACAGTTCTACGTATCTCATTTAAATTCCCCGTTCCGTAATTAAATCCTATCAATAAGATAAATGTAACGTAATAATAATAATAATAAAGAAATCTTGGTTAGTTAACCAAGTAGTTTTAAAAAAAAAGAAAAATATATTTAATCTTCATTGAAACGTGACAATACATATATGTACATATTTACATACATACGTACATAATTACATATGTAAATGTACATTAAAGTAATCCTCATTTTTGCTGAATGTTTTCGATTTTTCAATAAGTATTACTTTTATAATAATGAAAGTCAAATAATAATTTTTATTTTCTTTAGGAGATGTTAGAATAAGTATTACAAAATAAAATTATATCTCAATTTTGAAATATGAAAATTTAATACACGATTAAAAACGCTCTAGTTTATTTTAATGATACCTTGTTTTTTAATATTTTAAACCATAAACATAAATATGATATCCCCACATATTTAATAAAAGGTTAAAAATTAGAAACAGAATGTTTCTATGTCATTTAAAATATATACTTACATATACAATATACATATATCTTTGACGTGAACAATATGCAATTTATTTATGTATGTACCTATACATATATTCATATCGTTTTGATTAAAATTGTTGATGTACATATTTACTTCATAATATCCTTATAATGGATAAATATTTACTTCATAGTATCCTTATATCCTCCATGGTTTTGCATATTAAATTTGTAGTATTTATATTTTCTATTTGAAAGCAACGACGATAATTTTAATAAAAAGTGCTAATTCAATTTCTACCGCCGAAAACTACAAATTAGCCGTTATATTTAAAAGTGGCGGAATTCCAAAAAGACAATTTCTGTTTGACTTAATTCACAAATTGTCATCACTTATTTTAATTCGATATGTCCAGAAACTCGGAAAAGCAGAAAAAGCGTATTACAGGCCACCAGTATTTTTAAATTATAGTTAAACGCAAAACATAATATTTTATGTTTTGCAAAATATTTCTCGAAATGAAGAAAAGTGGACTTGAGCCTCTTTCAAATTTAGCGCCTTATATGATATATCTAAATTATATATCTATCCCAATTCATTTTCCAAATCTACATTGTAAACATGTAATGTATGAACCTTCTACTTTTTTAGTTATAACAAAATCGTAAATGAAACTTTTGCTTTTTTAGTTATAAGGAAATCGTAAATGAACCTTTGACTTTTACTACTTGACTGTCGATAGCTACAGTTCGAAAAGACAAACTTTACATTCACGAAATATTTCTTCAAGGATGTTATATACCTGAACCGTAAATAGATTGTACAGGAAATGTTCAAGATTTCCAAGTTCGAACGTCGACTTTTCCGCCCAACTTTTCCGGCGCAAGGTCAAACGCCGAGTTTTCCCGAAACTTCTACAAACGACGACACACACGACCTTCCCCATCCCTAGAACGAACCTTTTAAAATAATTACCAGCCCCTCACGGCTCGATATCTTAATTCTTAAATTGCGGCATGCTAAGCAACGACGAGTCAATCCGAGCCGCGGCTCCACCGGATTGGATTACACAGTCTAGCCCGACTTGCAATTAGGTCCATTACATTATTAATAACGAATCGATCAACGTGGAGGCTTTTAGAACAAAAGCCTTCCACACCCGCGCCAGACGAAAAAAATTGAAACAATTTAATAACGACCCAGACGCGACGATGTTAGAAAGATTGTAATGTGGGGCAAGGGCAGACGGAGGCATGGAAGGAAACACAGCCTGCAGACAACCTTCAACCATTTTTTATAGCCAAGGGCTACTGAGCCTCGTTAGCAAAACACAAGTTACTGGATGGGAGAGCTTAACTCCCGTATTTAATTATGAAACAACATTTAGTCTCATTAGGCAATAGGGGTGACTTTGCCGCGCCGTATTTGCATCTCCCCGCCCAGCTTCGATTACACATTCATTAATTCAGTAGCGATATCGTTAAGAGATAGCATAGTTTGCCTGTTTTGTGATAGCTTAAGATGCGTATCCTAGTTGAGATGGGAAAAAAATGTTCGATTTTCCTATTTGTACATGATTAGTTCTATAACTTCGGCAATATTAGAACATTAGCCGATTTCTTGCTACAGTTGACCAATCTTATCCGACAAAATTGGCATCAAAGATCAAAATTTAATTACTTAAAAAAACTTGTGCCGCTACAAACCGTTTTTACATGCCTCCTTTACGTTTTTAATTAGAAAACATTTGAACGAAATATTTCTGATCTAAAATTCATATCAGTTTCTTAATTTTTCAATATAAACAACACATAATATGGTAAAGCGTACACTTAGTAACGTAACTTTAAGCTGACTTTCAAACTACATATGTATGTACGTAGCATAATTGAAAATGTTAAAGAAATATCTGCCCTTTATAATTAAAAACATATTTTAACAACTTTAGAAGTCAAACAAAATATTCTCTATTTGTATACAAAAGACTCGCCTAAGTAAAAGTAAACTTCTTAAAATGACATTTAAATCTAATCATCTTTTCCCCGCGTTCCGTACATAGGAAGCACTGTTTACATATAATTTAATAACAATAATTGTTTCATGAAATAATTATATTATATTATATTATATTATATATAATTTCGAAAAATACTTTGTATGTATGTATGTAAGTTTTGGTTCGACGATATCAATAAATTCCGATTCCGTTTTCGATTTAGATTCCTTTTTCAGTTCCAGATCCCGATTCCTTTTTCAGTTCTGGATCCAGATTCCTGGTTCAGTTCTGGATCCGGATTTCTGTTTCAGTTCCAGTTCTGGATTCCTTTTTCACTTCCGGTTCTGGATTCCTTTTTCAGTTCCGGTTACGGATTCCTGTTTCAATTCCGATTCCCTTATATATAAAAAAAACCATTCGTTTCTGATTGGCTGTCGTTAAATTTTTTTTTCGATTAATGTTTACTATTAGATTAGCCATGTTCAAGCGGTTTATATTATATTACAAATACCGAGCGATGCTGGGTAAAAAACCACTAATAGTGAAATACAATTAAAATATGTGTGTGTGTGTAGAGTTGTAGTATTAAAATATATGTGTGTGTGTTTTTTAAAATCTGGGCAAAGTTATGTTAATTTGACTTGATTTCTGCTTTAATTTTAATTTACTAATAATGATTATGAAATCATCGCATTGACTGATTCAAATTTTAATTAATTGCTCAGTATGTATGTAAAATCCTTTTATTACATACTTATTTTTTATCTATATATCATAAATTGCAAATAAATTAAAATAAAATAAATTGCATATAAAGAAAATTGCACATGAGAAATGGGGCAGACGTTTCATGTTCAAACTTAACAGTAAAAAATATCGTACTCGTGTAAAATCAGTTCACATCTATGGGAAATTGAAATGAAAAATACACTTCAATACAATATATCAAATTTCTATACATTACAATAATCAACATCGGGGTCACAGGTAATATAACACGTCTACGACACAACTTTCAGCAGAAGTAGAGCAAAACTGAAAGACAAATCAAACCTATATATGTATGTATGTACCTACATATATGTATATCATCATCATCATCATTTACAGCCATTCGCCATCCACTGCTGGATGAAGGCCTCTCCAACACGCTTCCACTCGTCTCTGTTTTGCGCAACACTCATCCATCTCATTCCGCACATTTTCCTAATTTCGTTCACCCATCTTCCTTGCGGTCTTCCTTTTACTCTTTTGCCTTCTCTCGGGTACCATTCAAGCACTTCTTTTGTCCACCTTTCGTCCATCCTCCTAGCTACGTGACCCGCCCATTGCCATTTCAATCTCTTCACTCTATCCACTATGTCCACTACCCTTGTCATATTTCTCACCCACGTGTTCCGCTTCCTGTCTTTCCTCGTTATGCCAAGCATACAGCGTTCCATACTTCTTTGAGTGCATTGGATTTTATTTTGCATCTTGGCGTTCAGTGTCCAAGTTTCACATCCATACGTCATCACTGGCAAAACGCATTGATCAAAGATCCTTTTCTTCAGGCAGAGTGGCATTTTTGATTTAAAAACAGCATTCATCCGTCCAAATGCACTCCACCCCAATTTCATACGTCTCTTTATCTCTTCATTTTTACTACCAGACATGTCAATTATTTGACCTAAATATAAATAATTATTTACTACTTCTACTGGTTTATCATCTAAGGGGATGCTATCAGGCATGCAATAACTATTGAACATTAGTTTAGTCTTATCTACGTTAATTTTTAATCCTACTTTTCTACTTTCCCTGTCCAGCTGTGTTAGTCTGATAAGTAGGTCAGCTGAATCACGAGCTACTAAAACTATATCGTCTGCGAACCGAAGGTGACTCAAAAAGCGACCATTGATGCTTACTCCGGCTGTATCCCAATCCAATTTCCTGAAAACTCCCTCAAGCACCGCATTGAATAACTTGGGCGAGATTGTATCTCCTTGTCTTACTCCTTTTCCTATGCTAAATCTATCTGTACCTGAAAAAATTTTAACTGAAGCTGTGGCATTCTTATATATTGTAGCTAACAGTCCCACATAGGGTTCCGGCACTCCCTGTGTTTTTAGAGCGTTAAGTACTGCATTATGACTAACTGTATCGAAGGCTTTCTCATAATCGACGAAACCTAGGCACAGTGGCCGTTGATATTCGTTGGCGCGCTCGATTAGTTCGCCAACTACTTGGAGGTGGTCCATTGTGCTGAAATTTGCCCTAAACCCTGCCTGCTCTATAGGTTGGTTCTCGTCGAGGATATTCTTCAGCCTTTCTGTAATAACCTTCGTGAAGAGCTTGTAGACCGCTGAAAGTAGACTAATGGGTCGGTAGTTCTTGATATCGCTTTTGTCGCCTTTTTTGTGTATTAAAATGATAGTTGCGTTATTCCATCCTTCTGGTATAGCTTGGTTCTGGATGCATTTGCTGAAAAGCCTAGCTAAGATATTAATTAGGGGGGGGCCGCCACATTTTAGTAAGTCGATGGGAATATTATCTTCCCCTGGGGTTTTACCATTCTTTGCAGTTTTTAGCGCGGCCTCTACTTCGCTAGGCAATACTGCAGGAACCCTTTGGCCGTGTGTCGATTCCAGAGTGGGGAATTGGCCGTTGTCGTTCTCGTATAGTTTTGCATAGAACGTGTAAACTCTGTCTATGATTTCTTCTCTATTCCTAATTATTACTCCGCTCTCTGATCTGATTGCGATCATTTGGTTTTTGCCTAAGAAAAGATCCTGTTTGCACTTTTTCAGGCTACGGTTATTCTTAATGGTATTTTCTATTAGCTTGCTGTTAAAATCCCTGACATCCCTGACTATTCTCTTCTTAATTTCCTTATTTACTAGATTGTATTCTTGCTTATTATTATCCCTATCTAAATTCCTTTTATGCTTAATTAGGTTTTTTGTTTCCGCTGAAATTTTGCTTAATTTAATCTGTTTCCTGAAACCACCTAATTTCTTACCTGTTGAGGTTAGAACCGAACTAATTACAGTGTTCAATTCCTCGATGTCTGCTTCTGGGTTTAATTTCCCGTATCGATTTCCAAGTTCGAGTTCGAATTCCTTTTTCCTAGACCTTAGTTGAGCGAAATCTGGAGAGTTACTGCATCCTTTTATTAATTTCCTACGTTCGCAATTTATATTAATGGCCATCTTGGCACGGACTAATCTGTGATCGCTGCCTATATCTACTTTACTTAAAACACTAACGTCTTTAACGGAGTGCAGGGCATTTGTTAGGATGAAATCGATCTCGTTTCTGTCTCCTTTAGGACTCTCCCAAGTCCACTTATTGTTGGTGTTTTTCCTGAAAAATGAATTAGTGATGAAGAGCCTGTTGTGTTCTGCGAATTCTATGAGGCGATCGCCTCTGTCGTTTCTTTGGCCGGTACCAAAATTGCCTACTGCTCTTTCTGTGTTTGCCTTTTGTCCTATTTTTGCGTTAAAGTCGCCCATGATTATTTTAAAGTGGTGGCGGCTATTATCGTATGCGCCCTGTAGTTTTTCGTAGAAGTCTTCTATTTCCTCGTCTGGGTGGCTAGATGTGGGGGCGTACACTTGGAAGATTTGACAAGTGTACCTGCTCGAGATTCTTAATACTACATAGCATATACGTTCCGATATGTCGTTTATTTCTATAATATTTCTTTCTATTCTCTTATTGATAAGAAACCCTACTCCTCCTATTCTACCATTTGGTAGCCCTCTCCAGTAGAGACAGTTACCACTTTTTAGGATTATTTGGTTTTCCTGTTTTCGTCTTACTTCGCTAAGTCCTACTAAATCCCATTTGATACTTTCTAGTTCATTCTCTAATGCAAGCACACTTCCTTCACTCGATAACGTTCTTACATTGTACGTGGCTAAATACAGGTTTCTATTAGCTAAGCTATCATCCATCGTCACTCTTACCTTGTTGGAGGTTTGGATATTATTTTTCTCGCATTTATCCAAGATGTGTTGAGAAAAAGGCGGTACTTGAGAGAGATTTCCATTCAAGGAGTGAGTTCTTACCGCCATAAACTCTTCTCTGTGGTCAGCTTTGACATATAGTCATCCTAGGTATCACTTGGATCACTTATGAGTTATTACATGCCATTTAACAGGGTTACTTTGTAAGTGAAAGTAGTTAGTTATGATAATAATAGATTAGCAATTGTTATACTACTTTTTTACAGATCTTTATCGTGAGACGCCTCTTTGGAGACAACGGATTTATATATGTGAGTGCGGTTTGCAATTTAATATTTTAATAATAACTTTAGTAAAGTATATAAAATTACACGAATTACTTTAATATAATTTAAATATGAAAAAGAACTGATAGACAGTTGGGAAACACCGTTTCTGTTTGCTATTATTCTATTAAGTAAAGTTCGTTAAAGATTTTTGGCTGGAAGCAATTATGTGGAAGATTTATTGCTTCTGTGGGACCGACTTGGCTGGCGAAGGACCCTTTTTTTGTATTCAGGTAGGGAGATGTATCTCGTTTGACACCGATTTGACACAAAAATTAGCACAAAATTTTTCGAAATAACTGATATAAAACCGCTTTTTACGACCGATTTGCTGTTTATTTTTACACTTAAATTATACTAGGATGCAATTAGTAAAATAAGTGATTAGATGGTTAAGTTAAATTTCGTGCAATAGCCGGGTTTAAGCGAGTAATAGCGGGAGGAACGCAGAAGCACGTCCTCCTCACATGACACGAAAGACCGAACTCCATATATGTATATAATACATATAAACTCCAACCACCGCAACACTAAATAATTAAAACAATGCCAAAATTTCACATCCAACTCTTTAAACGCCAGGAAACGGAAGCCGCGTAAAAATGTAAATACGCTTTAAAAAAAACACGATATACTTTTTAATGTCCTTTTTGTTAAACGAGGGGTCGCAAAACGCAGAGAAGTTAATCGGTGCCGGAAGTTGTTAAACCCCCCCCTCCCCCTCGAGTTTTCGCCTCATAGAATCAAGAAAAGGGGATGGGTGAGGGGGGGGGGGGTGTAAACCTTCAACCCCATATCTCACCCCAGACGACAACACTCGTCCCATCGTATATTTTATTGAGATCGTAAAACCACGATTTTAAATCGGGACATTGCGATACCGGACCCGAACTTTTACGTTCAAAAATTTCCCGGAAAGCGGCTATTATTCGTAACTGGACCGTTGTTATATTCAAGGGTGCGCTACTAAAGCATTAAAAATCGGCTCGTTTTTACAAATAAATAAAGAAAAGAAACTTATTGTAAAAAACTAAATGTATGTAAGCTTATTGTAAATCATATTAACAATTAGATACAACATAACTTCTTATTGAATACTTATCTCGCAGATAAAACTCAGTGAAGATATATACTTTTAGCAGTGAAATGTCAGATCTGACATACTTGGCCAAAAATTAATATATATCGTGTATTACATTACATGAAGCTAGACGCCAAATTTGAAATTTATATATACATATGAGAGTTAAAACTATAAATATTCATATATTAGAGATAACGAGAACCAATAGAGCAAATTTTATAAAATATAGAGTGAATTATAGGCGTTTAAACAATTAACGCATTGTATACGTTATTTTATCTCCAACGTAATGGCAGACTATACATTAATGTATATTGATGACCAAAATGAGCAATATGGCAAAGTATGAAAACGATCGGATAAGAGATATAAAAAATTACCACTAACACGAAAACCATGTGAACTGTATAAGAGGTAAGTAATAAAAAAAGACACATTAACGAAATGTTAATTACCCCCCCACCTTATTATTTGTTAAAATTTTAGCAACCATCAGCCAGAAGCATAGCTTGGTGGTTGCGTTATTGCTAACCACCAAGGTGTTACCGGGTTCGATCCTGTGGGTTAACCTCGATTGAAAATAATTTATTCCGAGTATTATCTGCAGTGCTGCTGGTTTGTCTTGGATATCTGTGACTATAAGTCGGTCGTTTTCAACCAGAGTTCGCCAATTTATCTGATTTAATTGTTGAAACGGTTCCTCGTCAAATTGGCAAAAACTATCAATGTAACGATACTTGAATATGATTTCAAAATTTATATACATACAAGTTTAATTCCATAGATGTAGCTCAGAGGCAACCTAAGAAATGGCATCATGAGAAAATATAATTGGGTATAAATAAATTGACAACCACAGCGCAGTGTACTTGTGGAGCTATTGCATACCAGTAGAAAGTTCATAGGTTCAAGTCCCAGTCAAATACGCTGCTGGCAAGATCTTTTGATCTTTTGGGTATTAAAACACAGATCGACAGTCTCTTGTTAGGGTTTTCCGATTTTTCTAGCTTAATTGTTGTGACGGATCCAATAAATCGATATGATACCCCTCAGTTTCCCGAAAATTCGAGCTATTTATCATATCGAATTTGTTGAATATTATAAAAATATGCTACCTACATACATAATTCATTTCTCGCATATTTGCTGTGTATCAAAAAAATTGTTGATTGTCCACAGATGCCCTATTGTATTCTATGTACCATTAAGTTTGAAAAATTGTTAGTACTTATGTATGTACATAAGAAGTAAAGTTGTTTAAATGTGTAAAATTTAATAAAATATGCTTACATAAAAATATCTGTGTGAGTTGAATCAAATCACCATAACCTAAAAATTATACAATAAATAAAATTAATATACAAGCAATATTATAAAAAGTTGCACAATATAAAACAAAGTGAAAAATCACCAGCTGTATGTAGTCTCCATAGCAATAGTTTAAGCGCCTTTGCCAATCATCTTTTTCAATATATATATAATATTATGCGCATGATTTAACAAACACTGATATTTATTTTTATTTTGATTTAGAATTATATGAATTAATTTTAAAATTTAAATTCATTTTATACAAAAACAAAGGAATTAATTTTTCACACTCGAAGGAAAATTTCAACACAACTAAATAATTAAAATTAATATGATAAACACGCACTGAAAACACTTTTTTATGATAATAAGCCTTTAAAAATCGATTCCAATGATGATTTATAAGAAAGGAATTCTCGGATGCTGCGAACAAAGTACGGATTCACAAACAATAGTATAATATATAAAAGTCTACACTTAAATTGCGATTCATTTTCTTGAAAATCTTCAGCTCCATTCGCGAACTATATCACTGTATTGATCGATATTGTTAATGATTAATTCTAATGATAAATATTCGCGAACAATTTTTGCCTCGTAAGAGGCACTACCGTTAATCGTTGACTGAAGTTGAATAAAAATAAACAAGCGAATTAAATGTATTAAATTCAAATGCACATACATTTAAAACGTTTCGATTGTTTATATTTGAACAAGAACATAATAATTATATTATAGCCTACTTTTTATAAATAGTGCATACTAATTGCATGTGCTTGAATCGAAATGGAACATAAACTTTTGGAACGTCTGCAGTGTCGGTTCAAAAGTGAACACTGATTCTTAAATAAATTCTATTTTTTTCAGTTTTTGACTGTTGGGTAGATCCTCAGATTATGCTAAAGCGTTTTCGGTGGTATGTGAGCTTTTTGAGCATAAAATAACGAATTTATAGAGGCTTGGGGATGTGTCGTTGTCAAATGTTGAAATTTGTTCGTATGTCGCGTCAGTTGAGTTAAATCCGTACCCTTGTTTTGGTTGTCGTTAGATAACAATAAAAAGCCGAGACCCGTGCTTTTTATACGCCCTTTTTATACCGACAATATATTTATATGTGTCATATTAAATATTAGAATTATAATATGGAACGTAAAAGTCAGTGCGAGTATTTTTATAAGGGGTTTATTTAAACAAATCTTTTATCATTCATAAATACACGTGTAGAAGAACCGAACTAAAAAAAAAATTATAAGGAGAGTTATAAAAAATACGAGTACAGAGATAATTATAAAAATTCCATCATTTACTGTATTCACATATTTTATATGTACATGCAAACATAATATCAATTCATGACGCTGAGCAATGCCGTGCATTTAAATCTTCATATTATACTAGTATTACTAGCACAGCACAGACCAGCAACTGCTCGTTAACAACAGTAGCAAAAATATCTATTAGTTCATTCTATAATATATCAGTGATAGAACCTGTGACTCGTGGGTCAGACACTGACCAAGAATGCTTTTTGAATGACTTACTTGTTGACGCGTGAAAATTAAAAAAAAATACTAATAACGTTGAAAGGGAAGTATACATAATGGTCTTTACATTTTTAAAGAATTTAATAATACATTTAATAATAATAAGAAATGGATATCAACTTACAGAAAATTGTTTCTGTAACAAAAGACGGTGCTCCCAATATTGGTTTTATTCAGCAGCTTAATCAAACTATCTATTAGACATTCTCTGATTGAATTTCATTGAATAATACATCAGCTAGTTATATGTATGAAGCAAGGTATAAAAACATTTTCCAATGTAATGTCAATTGTAATAAAAGTCATCAACTTCATAAATGCAAGAGGTCTTAATATAATTTTTATTAAATAGGTTTTTGAGCTCTTTTTCCTTCGAGGTCGATCGTTTCTTATCAGAATTTGCCAATTTTTCTGATTTTCATTGAAACGGTTCCTGTAAAATTGGCTTTTCCATCCCAATTTTCTGTTGCAAACTTGAGTTATTGTTATATCTCAGGTTTCACCAGATTTCTCTCCATAGATGTGTCTATGGTTGTTTATTGAATGTAAAAATTCATATTGTTACATGAATAATGTTATTGATCGTATTGTATACGATGCTTGTAATATCTGACCAATGATGTCAGGTATTGTTTCGATGTACATGTGTATGTATGTAATTATTATTTATATATAATTTATGAGTCTTAATCTGTCTAGCACACTCGCCGCTTTAGAGTAATCTGTTATGAGTGAGTGTGCATGATTAATTGAAAAATAAAAATAAATAAATAAAATATATCTACATTATATAATACTGTTGCGTATGGGTGGGTGGAGAATCCAAATAAAAGGCCAAAGTCGCTTCACAGCATTTATTGGGTGATTCAGGAGATCCACGCACTGCCCGTGCTTCGTCCAGAATGCCTTCATATGGCCCAAGTACCTGCTTATAAAGGGCAGGTCACTCACTGCATCTTCGACGCACGGTTACTTCCCCATTGTTTAGGCACGTACCCGGATATGCAGTCTCACTGTCCAAGGCACTCAGTCCCACGCTATCGCGCTGTAACTTCTAATAACTATACAGGGAAACCGTGCCGCCCACTTAGTTCATTCGGGAGTTTTCATTGTTAGCCTGATGCACTTAAGAGGGCTGTACACCCGGAACCTTAATTTTGTTACCGTTCCATTCTTCGATATATGTATATATTGAGTGTATGTATATATTGAGTGAATGCGACAATATATATATCAATATATATATTGAGTGAATGCGACAATATATATCAATATATATGTATATATATATTGAATGAATGCGACAGCTGCGCTTCGACCAGATAAAACGTGTTTTAAATTGAAAAAATCGAGATTTCGTATTCTACTATCTTCTCCTCCAAAACTGGACCAATTTTTAAAAAAAATTCATCATCGGTATGAGAAAGATATTTTCTGTGCATCTATCGGCGTATTTTTTTTAAAATCGACCGTTAAATAAACACGCTAGACTCTTTTCGTGGGTGTAAAAAAGAGGCGATTTTATAGATGTTTGGCGGCTCCTAGCTCCTATAAAAAATAATTAATCAAAAAAATAAAACTATAGATGCACCCCAATGGTGGATATCCATAGCATATTAAAAAATAATTTCTCTAGTGCCATAATTGAGGTAGGGAGAAGTATAGTACGTTTGTATGGACAAGACGCTGCTGTCCAGCCCTCTTAAGAGGGCTGTACACCCGAAACCTTAATTTTGTTACCGTTCCTTTCTTCGATATATATATCGAGTGTATGTATATATTGAGTGAATGCGACAATATATATATCAATATATATATTGAGTGAATGCGACAGTTGCGCTTCGACCAGTTAAAACGTATTTTAAATCGACAAAATCGAGGTTTCGTATTCTCCTATTTTCTCCTCCAAAACTGGACCAATTTCTAAAAAAATTTCATCATCGGTATGAGAAAGATACTTTCTGTGCATCTATCGGCGTATTTTTTTAAAAATTGACCGTTAAATAAGCACGCTTTACTCGTTTCGTGGGTGTAAAAAAGAGGCGATTTTATAGATGTTTGGCGGCTCCTTGCTCCTATAAAAAATAATTAATCAAAAAAATAAAACGATAGATGCACCCCAATAGTGGATATCCTTAGCATATTAAAAAATAATTTCTCTAGTGCCATAATTGAGGAATGGAGAAGTATAGTACGTTTGTATGGACAAGGCGCTGCTGTCCAGCCCTCTTAAGCCTGGAGATAATCCTCGAAACCAATTATCTCAAACGGTCGCACAGTGTCAGGGATGCTACTCGGCCTAATCCGAATGCACTTAACCGGCGGCTTATGTTACAATACGTTTGAATATGTACCCAGTTAGCCACATTTTCGATTTGGGGTGACCTATCATGGTACTATGGCATATATGTATGAAAAAAATCCAATTTACTCTACCGTACGTAAATAAGTTTTGACTTCAGAAAAACAAGACTCTGACTTTAATTCCACATTCAGATCTGAAATGACCCCCCCATATCATAATTGAAGAAATTAAAGTGATTCGATTTGGCTTTTAGCGTTTGATCATACGTACATATGTACATAATTGGTCCAGCGCTTCTTAAAACGTCAACGTCCCATCCCGTCTCGAGTCCGGCTGTCAATCAAGCGTTCGAAGTGCGACAAAGCCAACTGCGTTGACATTTGCGAATTAATTTGAATTGCTCTTTCCAATTGACGGTTGATTCGGTCACGACTTGTCGTCCATTGATGCGTTGCACTCGAACGATGATTGAACGACAATGTATTAAATGCATCGATACGAAGAAATCGCAAACGAGTATAATGGACGAGTGATAAAATCGCGAGGGTGTTAACCGTTTGACTGCCACTGCAGTGACATTGAGTGTGATTAATTATATTGAAATTAATAACAGCTTACAATGCATGTACTTGACCTTAGCTAACATTCTACGCGTTGGCTCATAAATATCAGTGACCCATTTTTTTGTTTTATTTTCTCGCAGTGAGTGGTCCAAAATTAATCACCCCGTTTGTTTTGTCTGTAAAATTGATTCCGTTTAATTGAAATTTATTGTTTAAAGTGCATTTTATTATTCATAATATGGAAATTAATTTTGGTGATACTTTGTAAGAGTATTAAAAGATTATACGTATATTACAAGAGCTTTTAATATAAAACGTGTTAATATGACTGCAAACCTTGATTTATTTTTTTATATTTTTGAAGTGAAATTGAAATTAATTACACTGAGCAGCAAAAAAACTACCAAAGCTGAAATAATCAATCTTTATTGAATTTGACACACTGAATTCGAACATGATAATGATTTTTGTTGCACTTTCCTTTTTTTAAAATATTACTATGTAAAAAAAATGTACAAATTTTAGAGTTTGTTTACTTTTGCGGTCTTAAACTAAAAATATGGTATTTTTGTGCTACCCCAGTGATAATACTCGCATGATATATAAAGCACATCCACTTTTTGTAATTTTTGTCGATATAAATCGGTTGGTAGGCATAGAATATTGTTTAGAATCGATGCAATTTTTTATTTAGCGTTGTTTTGATACGATAGAAGTTTTCCACTTGGTCTATCACAAATTACCTTCTGTCTAAATTACACAGTCTGCTCTAAATCGTCGACTTTAGATAGTCTTTAATTAATATTATGTATTAGATGTAAGAATTGTAAATAGGTTTTTGAGCTCTTTTTCCTATTATGCTGTACGTTAACATTAAAATAATATAATAATATGATTACTAACAAATTAAATTAAAATTGTAAAATTTAAAATTATCAGTAGATCAGTAGCTATTAAAATAGATATAAGATGTATTTTCAACATAATTTAGTAATAATAAAAAGCATTTAAAAATCAAAATCAATTAAAATTGCCGCATTGTCGATCATCAACTGTACATATTGACGTCGACTATGATTAATTAAGATAATGTTTATTAATTATACATATATAAAATATTTCTATTTGTGATTATAAATCATTCATTCTTGCATGTCCGCCATTGCTGATTTTTTTTCGCCTACCACCACAGGTTGGAAACCGCCGATCAAAGACATCCATAAAATCAAAAAAAACTAGGTCTATCGTGGGAAAATCAAATTTGCATTTTTCGCTCTCGCTTAATCTACACACATATACTGAGCTTTTGAAATGATACGGTGTTTACTATTTTTTTTTAAGAGTAAAAATATGAAACCATTCAAAAGAAAAAATGATTTATGAAAATTTTAAGGCAAATCGATTGATGTTTTACTTTATCTATGTACGTAGTAACAATAGATGAAGTTTTGTGATCATGCGAAAATTCGAACTCGAGATTTTGACTGATTCGAACTCAGAATTGATTACTGATCACGTTTTCATGATCTAGAAAAATTGTGTGTGTGTGTGTGTGTGTGTGTCTGTGTGTGTGTGTGTCTGTGTGTGTGTGTGTGTGTGTCTGTATGTCCGTGTATTTTGGGGATTTTTTGAACACCGTTAGTCCTATCGAACCGAAACTTAGTATCGGTTACTGAAATTCTTATAGACATGACGAAAATTTTTTTCAAATTTTTAAGTTGACCGGAATTGGTACCTCCCCTTATAGGTGTCCTCTTTTTTTTTTTTAAGTTTTTGAATTCAATTATCTCCCAAACCGCTGACTGAATCTGATTAAATTTTTTTTACATGTAATAGAAATAATAATATAAATTTTTTTTACATGTAATAGAAATAATAATATCTATAACCTTATATTTTTTAAATATTTTTATCTGAACCGGAAGTAGTAGTTTTACTCTAGAGAATCGAGGTTTTTTATGTTTTTCTAAGAAACCTTTTGGTTTATTGAACTGAAATTTCATATCTAGAAGTTAAAGCGTAATACCAAGCTATGTATAAAATTTAGTAAGCATCCCTCAACCGGAAGTGGCAGTTTACTCTAGTTCGATTTTTCTTCCACTATTTTTTTCGACCCTTTATACACGTGTGATCTTCACGATAAAAATCAAATATAATTCTTCTATTAATGTGATGACAATAAAAAAAAAATTACAAAATTTAATATACCGGAAGTGGGATTTTTATCTCCTAGAAAGGTCAAAAATGTTGTCGCCTGGATCCTGTCCACACCCCTGAACGTATTAAGCTGAAAAATTATATTTGTATTCTTTATGTACTAACTTAGATTTGGTAACGTTTTGGTCAGAATTCGTAAACCGGAAGTTGTATTTTTTTTAAAAACAATATTTAATTATTTTTTCATTATTTTATTTTGACCTTTTAAATTATTTTAAGCGTCGCGCTATTTATTGTGTATGATAAAGATAGTGATTTTAAGTAAAAATAAAAAATAAAATCAGGAAATTTAATGAACCGGAAGTGGGATTTTCTCCTATTAGAAAGGTCAAAAATGTTGTCGCCTGGATCCTGTCCACACCCCTGAACGTATTAAGCTGAAAATTTATATTTGTGTTTTTTATATACTAACTTAGATTTGGTAACGTTTTGGTCAGAATTCGTAAACCGGAAGTAGTATTTTTTTTAACTCAATTTTTCATTATTTTATTTTGACCTTTTAAATTATTTTTATCCTCTTGATATTAAATGTGTATAATAATTATACTGATTTTAAATAATTAAAAAAATTTGAACAAAATCTGCCAACCGGAAGTAGAAATTTTGTATTGTGCAAGTATTTGCATATATTTGCGCTCAATTTGTATCGCTATCATAGTTATTAGTTCAATATCGAATTTTGTTTTGTAACCTTCTTATATTCCTCAAATACATAGATAAAGTCATGGGTTGGTCACATCCGAATTTTTTTATTTAACGTTTCCTTGAGTTTTCCACTGAATCTATAGTGGAAAATTCAAAATTTGTATTTCGCATTCTTCTTAAAGTACATATGTACATATTCTGACATTATAAATGAATGTTCAAATGAAGGCTCTCAATCAAATGTTCAAAGGTTAAAGAGGTCAAATCTCAACCGAATATAAGCAGAATAGAAAACTGACCTGCACTATGATAATAATGTTTCGTATGGCAACGCGCCCACGATCGAAACATGAATAATGCGAAACCAGACGAAACCGAATTTCGCCTCCTAATCATGACTCGCTATTAAACATTCGAGAATAGTCACTCTTTTTTATATTATTATGAATGTTTGAAACTTGCGAATGGCGAAGCCAACCCCATACATATTGATGAGTGGGCCGGCGGCGAATTTTCGCTTGCTCAACAACCACCACCATTGTTGGGCACAAATATGCCCGATCATTCATTCAGCCCGAACAACGTCTGTAATGGCCAAACTTAACAACAAGAAGACGAAGACGTCGATGAAGAAAAAAACATGAAAAAAAAACCGAAGAAAATGGCCGACAGTGATATTAAGACGCCGAAAACTCTCGATCAATCATCGCTCGGACCGGCTCGCTTTTATTATGCACGACTAATGCATTCGATCCGTTGCAACCACTCCGCGAGATGCACTTTGCGCACGAAAAATTCAACATGTCTTTACGTGTGTTTGTGCTTGTGTCTGGTCGGGGAAAAAATGCATTAGCATGCACCTGTCAGACACCTCTCGGCTGACATACATAGTCGGATGCTGAAGTTTCGTGATTGAAAGCCTTCACCGGCGAGGAGAGAATAAGAAAAAGCAAAGGGGCGAATGAGTCGTCTCCGAAAACCCTGGACGCAGACAAGGTCATCATCAGACGATGCTATCTTTTTACTTTTACAATATGTAGATTTGTAATTTGATGACTTTCCAGCTACGTATGTACTACTGTGAATGTTTTGACATTATCAATCGATTCTGATTTTAAATTTATTACCTATGTACATATGTATGGGTCTACGTGACGAGACAGAAAGTTAAATTACAGAAAACACAAATATCGGAAGGCAAAGATCGAAAATCGAAAGATCTTAAGTCGAAAGATCAAAAAAAAAATGGTGCATGGTAAACGGTACATACATACGTACATACTCACTTAATTTGCGCGAGCAGGATACAACAGGAACAAGAGGAACATGCTTTTCCTCCCGTATTCTGCGCGCGCACATTAATACGGGAGGAAAAGCCTGTTCCTCTTGTTCCTGTTGTATCCTGCTCGCGCAAATTAAGTAAGTATGTACCGTTTACCATGCAACATTTTTTTTTCATCTTTCGACTTAAGATCTTTCGATTTTCGATCTTTGCCTTCCAATATTTGCGTTTTCTGTAATTTAACATTCTGTCTCGTCACGGAGACCGCATATGTATGTATATATTATTAATATTGAACAGTTAAAAGACAAATAATAATAAATCAATGAAGATATTTCATGTCCTCAAACGATATTTTTAAGATTCATTACAATTAATAATACTCAAAAAGTTCTCTTTATTTTACACTAGTGGTTTTACCCGGCTTCGCTCAGTGTTTGTAATATAAACCGCTAAAACAAATGGCTAATGTTCATTAATAAACATTTATTTGTTTTTTATTAAATTTATTTGAATCGAAAAAAATAATATTCAACGATATCAATATCGACGGCATAAAAAACCTCTTAATAATAATATTCGTAATTATGATTTTACCGACGCGAAAGTTTGAAGCGCCATTGTGTTGTCAAGAAAATGTGTTCGTTGGTAACCGCGTTACCAGTTGGTTTATGTTTTATTTTTCATTCCCGTTTTACCATCCAAACGGGAATTGCACGACTTATTCTGGCATTGCAACGTATTTCAGGCTCAGCTAGTAATATTATATATGTAGTTGAATAAGAAATAATTAAAAAAAAAATAAAGAAATTATTTTACATCCTTACAATGTTACAACACATTGCACGAATGCGACAGCATGCTCGGTTCTCGTAAGTCTCACGCTGCATTGACTATAGGTCAATATATGTTCATAAGATATGAATAAAAACCAAAGATGCCAGCAGCATAGCTCGGTCGTTAAGCTTCTGCTTAGCGTCGAGAGGTGCCGGGTTCAATCCCATGAGCTGACCTCGATTGAAAAGAATTTTTCTGAGTACATCTGTAGTGCTGCTGGTCAGACCTGGATATTTGTGACTCCAGGTCGATCGTTTCCTATCAGAGTTTGCCAATTTTCTCTGATTTCATTGTTAAAACGGTTCCCGGTAAAATTGGCTAAATATCCTTCCTACCTACTATGTCACCACTATTTGAGTATGATGGATGCACAATAAAATTTAAGTAATACAATTCATAGATGTCTCGTTAATTTGCGAGTTTTTCAGTATCACATAATTCGACGACTTACAAATGCTGCAATGCTTATAATTGGCCAGGAAGGTGCATCGCGGTCACCTGTAAGGCCTTTCTGGTATATATGTAAAAAAATATATATATCGGCAGTATGTAACGTAATCAATTTATTCGTGCAGATGTAACAACCCAATTACACACTGTGTTACAACTCCAGGAAAACATCTCAAATCCGAAACGAACAATTCTTCAATGGTACATTGTTTCCGTTATATTCGTCGAACAAATCGATCTGCATATAGAGGTACGTATGTAGAATCGAATAAACATGTACCTCCACGACCTTGTCGAATCGTCTCCATTCGAACACCTTCATCCATCGTCCATTCATCAGGTCTGGGACTAGAAGAGTGCAGAAATTGAACGTGGCGACCGGTTTGATATCCAACCGAGGGGATCGCTCTCCCTCGCAGCCGGAGGTATCGACTGAAACAAGAAAAAGATAATAATAACTCGAAAACATCAACGATAACGAAAAAAATAAACAAAAGCCACACCGTTAGCGATCATAGAAATGTCTAGACGTAATAAAAATAACATCACTCCGCGGTGTTTCAATTAGCGTACATACATCGTACATAATACATACGGACTACACGTGGTATGATATCGCGTCTTCGGAGAACAAAGGTGACAACTCCACAATACGACTAAATTGAGCTACTGGTGTTGTCATATTGTATCATAGCCAGGTGGATTTACAACGCTAGGGGTCCGAAGCGCTACAAATTTCTGGGGGGGGGGCTTATATATGTACATATGTAGACTGACATACTTATATAAATATTTAGACTGACCTAAATCAACGATATTCAACCGTTGTTCACGGAATAAAAGATTGTTGGATATCGAAATAAAACGAAAGCCGTGCTTCGTGCATTTTCGGAAATGCATACGTGCACGCATCTGTGATATTTCAAGGGAAAACAATGAAAGTAAATTTTTTTTATTAAAATATCACGTTCAAGATGAGGATGCTGAAAATAAAAAGCTCTGACTAATAAGTGCAAACATTGAGCTTTTCTTTATTTGCACTTATCAATGCTAAAATGTGATGCATTTATTAATATGACGTACGCTTTTGCTTCAAACGAGTGTTTTTTTTCTTCCGATTAGACTGGATTGGAACGGTATAGACAAACTTTAGTAATTCATTAATTTTTTTTTCAAAAATACTATGGTTCCTCTCCAATCGGGGGTTTGAAGAACGCGTCTCCCGCCTCACACATCACATTGACAACTTTTCAAAATAATGTAATTTTTTTTGGAAATATAACGTATGCATGTAATGTATACATTAGCTTCAATTTCAAACGAGGTATCAATTCCTTTCCAAAACTACCCATTGGAATGGCAACGGGAAAAATATTCGTACAAATGAACTTATCTGATATATAATTTCGAAAGAGACTTTGTAACTGTGTAAGGTTTTTTGGGAGCATCAAAACCAAATCAAAGTTTCTATGACGATCGTTGAATATTATTTTTTTTTTCGATTCAAATAAATTGAATAAAAAAACAAATCAATGTTTATTATTAGATTAACCATGTTTAAGCGGTTTATATTACAAATTATATTACAAATACCGAGCATAGCCTGGTTAAACCACTCGTATATAATAAACTGGAATACATTATAAAAAAACAAACACCAAATGTGTAGGAAGGCATGCACGACAAAAGTGCTAACTTTTGAGTAGTAAGTGAAGAAAAATAAATACATATGTATAGTATTCAATATTTTAAGACCTATGTAACAAGCAAACCCAATACACCTTCCTGGACAATTTACAAACATTATAATGTAGCATATGCTTAAAGAAGCCGCCGTTATAATTGGTTTTCAAGGATTATCTCCAGGCTTAAGTGCTGTCGGCTAACAATGCAGACCCCCGAATGGACTTAGTGGTTGGTAACGGCACCCAACCACTTACCGCTGGAGTTCTCAGAACTGAAAGCGCGAAAGCTTGGGACTGCATATCTGGTACGTGACTATAACAATAGGTAAACAAACGCGTCGAGGAAGATGCAGTGAGTGACCTGCCCTTTATAAGCAGGTACTTAAGCCATATGAAGGCATTCTGGACGGAGCACTGGCAGTGCGTGGATCTCCTTAATCACCCAATAAATGCTGTGAAGCGACTTTGGTCTTTTCTTTGGATCCTCCACCCACCCCTATGCAACAATAATAGAAAACAGAACTGTGTGATGCAGTGAAAATGTCAAGATGCTCAGATGCAAAATGATCAGATGCAACAGCACGTTTAATCATCGGATGATCTTTGAAAAAGATAAATAAAAAAGCACACTAGTTGTGGTCAGAAATGGCAGTGACAGAATCCTGGAGTGGGAATCTCTCAGCCTCTCAGGCACCCACCCAAAACTTGAGGCCAATCAGAATCTGTGAAAAGTGATACAAATATTATATTCCCAAAACGTGTATAAGCACGACTGCCAAAAATTCGCACGAATACCAAGCGCGCATCAAAACGTCAGAGGCCAAGCGCAAGCTGTCGAGCTTTCCAAAACAAATAATATACAATGCCATTTCGACTCACTAATAAGTGTTTCGATTCACATCCGTCCTAGACTTACTAACTTACGTGAATCATTAGGTTTTGTGAGTTATCGTCGTCGCGTTCTTACAATGCGTATGAGAAATTTATTATACCTACATATATGTATTTTTTTGTCAAGTTTGTTCACAACACAACAACAATATGATGTTGTCAAAGTGAATTTACTTTCTTTGGCGAATGCTAATGCTTGGAGAGGAGTCTGGTTCTTGGTCTTCGAGGAGATTTATTGGGGTGGTTCAAATGTGACCCTCGTATTTCATTCGGCGACAAATCACTTTTGATCTTCCCACATAAATATTTTCGAGTGACGTCACTTGACAAATTGACTAATAGCGTTCAGTGATTCATGCGTATATATTTTGAGAACATTTTTAAAAAGTCTCCGAAGCCCTATTTACGCAAACGATTGAATGCGTAAAAATCAATATTTGGCGTCAGCATACAAGGAAAATACATTAACTACATACATATAATACCTACACAAAATTTTAATGTATTATTTACATTAAACAATTTCATTTATCAAAAAAATTCAAACGAAAATGAAAGTTTGTATGTAGTATGTAGTTTGAATGTTTGTATGTATTTTTTTACTAACGGCTTCTTAGTTCAGAATTGATTTTTATGATATGAAAATCCACAGTTTTTAATATCTAAAATTGTCAAATCTCAAAGTGTCTAACTAGTATCAATTTAAAACCATTAAATCTCAGATCTACATATTCCATTTCAATTTCGTCAAGATTATGATGTTACACAGATATTATATACAGTCCCTGACCATAATATTACGCCACACCGATTGAATCGCGTTTGCGCCCATTTGTAACGGTTATAAATAATTCACAATAAGATATTTTGGGCTAGTTTTTTTTGTAAGCTCATCCTTATTTGCTACTCTATTCACCAACAAAAAATAATAGAACATTAACCTTCAAAGTGTCTTCAAAAATAAAAGTGAAATGATAGAAATGAGTTTGCTCCTGAATTACGTAAAGCATATACGAGCGTTTCTGAGAAGATTTTTTATTATTTCGTTAACAACACCGTGATTTTTTCTTTTGCTACAGCTTTATTATATTTTTAGGGTAAGTTGGTGATTAATTTGTAAAAAAATTACTTTCATTTATGTTTTAAATTGCTCGTGAGTCTTAAATAGATTATTTTTTAGATTAGTCGGAAAGCAATTCTTTTTAAAGAAAGAAATGCAAGTATTTATAGCATTAATAAAACTGGAATGTTTTATAAACATAAAATCGCGACAATAGAGGGTGTAAGTAATACGGCTGTTTGCAAAATAACGAGACATCTGGAACAAAGTGGCGATCCCACACTCAACAAGCGGGTTAAATGTGGCGAAAAAAAAAAATTAGCCCCCGTGAGGATCTAAGGATTGTCAAAATTGTTACTAGGAACTGCTTTATAACAAATAAAAGGATTCAACAGGAGCTGAAAGACGAAAATGTGGAGATAGACGAGAGGATCCAGCGCTATCTCGCCGAGGCTAGGTCGAAAAGACGGCGCCTTGCAAAAAAGCCGATGCCAACCCAAAGAATGAGCAAATCGCGATTAAATTGGGCTAATAAACATTAAAACTTCACCCTAGAACATTGGAAAACGATAATTTGAATGTTACAAAATTATTGTGTCTTGTGTCTTAAATTTACAAAACCACTAAAATGTATGCATATTTCAAGGTGTATTGAAAGGTGAATCTTCCATTCAAAAGCAGTGGAAACACACCAATTGGTTCGGAGATGAATTAGGCGAAAGCTATAATGACCGATGCCCACAAATTGAGACAAAACATTCCCTTTTGGGGTGAATTTTGGGGTCTATAGAGTATGTACCGTTTACCATGCACCATTTTTTTTTTTGATCTTTCGACTTAAGATCTTTCGATTTTCGATCTTTGACTTCCGATATTTGCGTTTTCTGTCATTTAACATTCTGTCTCGTCACGGAGACCGTGTATGTACATAGAGATGATGATAATGACAGGATGAAAATATTTTCAAATTCATAATTTACATGAAAATTTATACTACAGCCACAGCTTAGCTCACTGGCTAAACGATTGTTTACCAGTAGAGAATTTTTGGGGTCAAATCTCGGCCAAATTCCAAAAGTTTATTCGATTTGGAGTCACAAATACCCCCAAATCTAACCAGCAGTATGGCGGATTGAACCCGCTGATCACTTGGTGCTAAACATACACGCTACCGTTAAGCCATACTGCTGGCTTAATGTATGTATAATGTTAACCATAGTGTCCGTTTGTTAAAATGTTGCATCTGCAAATGTAGAAAGGCCCACCCCCACTCCGCGAAAAAGATGCGCACGCCAGAATCATATACTGGCAGCTACTTCTGCGCACCTTTTTAGAAGAGTGGGGATAGGCCTATATACAATGAACTTAAACCGTCACATAACGGTCCAACCATTTGGTATTACAATGAAATATTACAAAAATCAATATAATACGAATGCATTTGCGTCATCCTACCCACCGATATATTACGTCGGATTATATCGGTTTGGAAAAATATGAACGAATAAATACCGACATATTTTCGACGTATTTAGCTCCCGCATAATTTATTGTGACTACTGGTTTTTTGCCTTCTGACGTTTTTGACCAGTAAGGGGCGTAAAAAAATATACACATATGTGCATACATCAGTATATAATATGCATATGTATGTATGTATAACAACAACAACCACCGAGAGAGACCCGGTCCCGCATATTTTCGCACAAAACCGGTAGTGGTAAATAAATTAACCGAAAGTGTAGGCTGTGAACGTTGTATATGATTATTTTGCGTGCACTTTTCGTTTTTTACTATCTCATTTTCATACAATGAACGATCGCACGCACATATGCCTATTTGCGTTCGATGTTTAGCATCTTATTTGAATATTAATAATAATTTTGGCATTTTTAAACGATTCTTGTTTGAATAAACGAGTTCAACGTCGCGGCTACCGAATTGGGTGCAAATTTCCCGTCTCGAAGTAGTGAGTCATGTGTAGTTTGTTTTTTCAATATTCGGTGCATTCTTTAAAACACTTTTTTGATTGTTTCACGGATGCAAAAACCAGTCGAATTCAATTCGATGAAGCCTAATCTTCTTTTATGTTTTTTTTTTTTATGGATATTCGTAATTGCAATTGGGTTTTTTCGAGTTTGCATACTCGACTCAACTCGATTCAACACTCGAAGTAAGTATGAATGGGTTTTCCATTTTTAGTCAAACAATCATTGAAAAAAATGTTAAACTTATTCATGAAAAATTATAGTTATAAACTAGACAAATGGAAGATTTGATATGCAAAAAATCTCGATATGAAAGTGTCAATTGATATTTATTTACTTCAAATTGGGACATAATGAGATTACACGTATTAAAAAACGTACATATTGACACAAAAGTAAGCAAAAAAAAAATGAAAAAGACTTTATGCTGACAATGTGCACTTAATTAATTTTTATATGTACTATATAAGACTTATATTTAAATTAAACACTTTTTTATGAATATTCTACAGAATAATAGCTACGTATAACACATATATGTATAATAAAAATATGAATTAAATTAAAATTCTCATAAACATATAGGTGAAGTTAAATATGTTGAAAACTTTGCACAAATCAGGATTTAATTATTTTTTTCGGGATTTTAAAAATTGAATTATGACTCAGACCCGACATAAAAATGCAGTCAAACTCTCCGCAGAGTAATTAAAATGTGAATTATTGCGGAAAACTGACGAAATATGCAAATAATATCCAATTAAGACTTCCATTCAATAGAAAATCGTATAAAATAAATATCATATTACAAATTGTTATTTACAGCCTGTCATTTTTACATAAGAATACACAAAATTACCAAAAATGCAACTATAATTGTTAATAGTTAATTTTACGGTATTGTGGTAGTAAATTACGATTATATTTGCCTATACTATTTCTAATCAGTATATTTTTGTAAAAAAGATCCAACCCAAATGAGTATATTATATACGTAATTATTATTGAAATAATGTATTTCAATAATTACGGTGACCATATATTTTTTTGAGAAAATATAAAATATATGTATGTACGTATGTATAAAAAATCGTTTTATAACTTAAAAAATTGCTTTATAAGTTAGTGACATTTATTATAAAATAAACAATAGTGAAAATTTTGAATTTTGAAAATCATATTTATTACATATTATTGAAATTTAAAAGACATTTACCGACTAGAATAAGTGTACATTAATAAAAAATAATAAATTAAAAATTAATTAATTAATTAAAAATTAATAAAAAAAAATTTTGAGATAGAAAACCAATAAACGAAGTAAAGTGAAAATTTTGCGAAATTAGCTCATTACATCGCGGGAAAAAATGTGTAAAAAAAAATATATTTTTGATTTCTCAGATTCGCTAGTATTTTAAAACTATATTTTAAACTATAAAAAAGATCTGACTTGATTTCAATACTCACTTTTGTAATAGCAATTCTAGTTTTTGAGTTAGACTGCAAAAGCAAAAAAAAAAAACTGTAAAAATTGCACAATTTTTAAACGCTCATATGTATCTCATATAAAAAAAAAACAAAAATCATTGTCATATTCCAATTCAGTGGTTCAAATTAAGTAAATATTGATTAGTATCCGCTCTAGTATTTTTTTTGTTGCTCAGTGTAATCAAATACTGGTTTGGTAAAATTTATGAATTGCATCTTTAAATATTTCGGCGTTAATATTTTTAGCGATATTCGATATAACAAAATAAAGGACAAAAAGGCAATTTTAGGATACAAATAAATCTAAAGGACAGAGCAATGAAACAAAGGACTGTCTTCTTAAATAAATAACGTATGGTCAGCGTAATAATAATACATACTGTGGCCTGTAGTTTTTCAACTTTGCTTTAAACATTAAACAAAAAACTTTATCAATTTTCGAACTTTTATGCGTCTCTCCAGTAGGCTGGATCCTTTTAGCAAAATTAAATCTATATAGAACAGATATCAAACTATACCTGTGTATATGATTGAAAGTCATTGTACATAAAATACTTAATTTGAAGCCCAAAATATTTAATAACAAATCAATTGAGATTCAATTATTCTATATTTAGAGGACGCCTGGTGTATCAGCCAGTATAAATTATACGAAGAAATATGATCGCCATTATATGTATGTATGTATGTTGTCAAATTTAATTTGGAAAAAATATATGGGAAATCCCAAAGTATGTGTGTAACTGTTCATTCTGATAATAATAGTAGGCATTAATTTTATTACTATGAAATGTTATGTTAATTCAGAAGCATGTTTTAATCATTGTCCTCATTGCATTATAATCAACAATTTGTCTTTATCTTTACCGACGATTTAAATTTATAATGCGACCCGCCAATCGTCAGAAACGAGCTATCGATTCAAAACATAAATAAATTCAAATTCACAGCTCGTTTCGCATTTTTCACAACTCTTTACAAGTATCAATTTTAAATTGAATTACCAAAAAAATAACAATAAAGGAAGGTGCGAGACAAAACGCAACATAAAAAAGTCGTCTCGGCACATCCGCTTATTATTTATTGCATTCTGATTTTAGATATTATGCAACGCCGAACGAAACCGCATTTTTCACACGTGATGTCACACGAATGCAAGATTAGAAGAGAGGAGAAAAAAAATAGAAACTTTTCAAATCGAGATATTTCGATGCAGGTTCACGAGCGCAAACGACATGTGTTGACTGTCAATATGTCATTGTTGTTTGGAATTTCTTGTAAGCTTTTAATTCAGAAATTTGCTAGCGAATCGAAATTTGAGAGCTAATTTTGAATCACTTCCACACTTTCGATCGATTTGAAACTTTACAGACATACGGCTGACAACACAGTCGGCGAAAAGGAATTTAATCATCAACGAAATCATTTAAAATTACAGTGGAATACGACTGTCAAAATAAATTTGATTTGTCAGACGACATTCGGGCCACCCACATACAACTTCATATGTTACATATATATGTAAAGTTTCCAATTAACCGGAAAATAGTTACTCGGAAACTTTTCTAATGAATTAACCGGTTAACCAAAATGTGGGAAAATATAGATATAGCATTTTCATAAATTATAATAAAATTAAGACAATATATAAAGAACCTAATTAAGAAATCACCAATTCTCTCCGTAAATTGATCCGATCATGAGTATTGTACAAAGTGCTCAATCTGATTGGAAAAACAATCAGAACAGTGTGGACAAATGGGACAGTGTGGACGATGCAGTATTTTCAAACGTGTCTATTACGATTATTTTTCACCATGGTAATGACGGGCGTCATTTCCACTTATATTGATGACCAAACCGAGCAAAATGGCAAAGTTTGAAAACGAACGGATAAGAACCCACACTTCGTCAGACGACAAAATCGATTCTGAACTAAGAAGAGGTTAGTAATAATGAAAAAACCTCTTTTTTAGTTTTGTATATAATATTAAGATATATAAATTATTATTTTGAATAAAAATACCAGTAAATTTATTTTACTACCGCCATCTATGTATTAAACTAAAGACTACATAGACGTCACCCAGATTTCGAATTTGCAAACTTCAAACGCGTCTTAAACGATATTTTATCTCTATCGTAATGAGGAAGGCTCCATTTACTTATATTGATGACCAAAATGAGCAATATGGCAAAGTATCAAAACGATCGGATAAGAGGAAAATTTTTTCCTGAATTGTAATCGTAAGTGAAATGTAAAGCTAAAGGTTTGTTAAAAAGGATAAAACTCATTCCGATAATTATATGTAATTTATTACTGATAGTTGCTCATAGACTGAAAGTAATAAGATTATGTAATAAATATACTTAAATAATGAAAATGGCTTATAAAATCTAGTATGATATAAAAGGTTTGTAAAATATCGCAGTTCGGAAGAAACGCTCTCAGTTCAATACCAATCCAAAAAGTCAAAATCAGATACAAAGATACATATGTAGATGAGATCGAAAAGAGAGACGTCAAAAACAAGCGGCGAGAATGCCTTGGCCAAAGAACCAACACCGTGTTTATTACGATTATATTTACATAGCCAGCAGCATAGCTCGGTCGTTGAGCTTCTGCTTAACACCGAGAGGCGCCGGGTTCGATCCCATGAGCTGACCTCGATTGGAAAAGATTTCTTCTGAGTACATCTGTAGTGCTGCTGGTCAGACTTGGATATTGTGACTACAGGTCGGTCGTTTCCTATCAGAGTTTGCCAATTTTCTCTGATTTCAATGTTGAAACGATTCCCGTGTAAAAATTGGCTATAAATCCTTCCTACCTACTATGTCACCACTATTTGAAGTATGATTAATGTACAATAAAATTTATGTACAATTCATAGATGTCTCGTTAATTTGCGAGTTTTTCAGTGTCTCGTAATTCAACGACTTGTAATAAAAATGCTGCATTGTAATTGTAATTGTAATTTGTAATTGGCCAGGAAGGCGCATTGGGGTTTACCTGTAAGGCAGCGGTTTCCAAACTTTATGCTACTACGCCTCCCTAAAAGAAATTTTTTTTTCCGCGCCTCCCTACCTTTTATTTTTTAATAGATATAATAATATAGACACGTTTTAAATAATAAACCTTTATTGAAAAATAAAATACTGAACTCTACAATAGACAGAATAATAAAAAGGTTTTGCTATAACATAAATTTATACGAACACGTACATATATTTATTTTTATATTAAATTACTAATTAAACTACATCTAACACATCAAAATTGAATGCAAAGGATGTTGTTGTTTATTGGCACAAAGTTTATCAAATCTTGGGGGCAATATGGAGAGTGCCACTCGTAACTCCTTTTCGACTATTAACCTGGCTCGATATTTGGTTTTCATTGCAGCTAGTGCCGAAAAGCCCGTTTCGCATAAATAAGACGTTACGAACGGTAGCAGCACTTGCATTTCTTTGCAATACAAAGATTCATACTCTCCACTAGGATTCATCCAAAATTTCATTATGGTTTCATTTTGAAACTTTTGTTTTAGTGAGCTATCGCATGATAATTCTATCAATTTTTATTTTTCGATGGTTGTCAGCTCGAATTCGTCTTCTTCATTGTAGTTAAATGGATTCTGTATCCACAAAAACTTTGAGAAATCAAGGTCTTTGAAATAATTGGAAAAATGCAGCACTAAAACATCCAAGTGGTCGGTAAAAATATTTTTACTGGCTTCAATATTGGCTGTGGCAATATTGGCCCAGAAATCTTTGGAAAGTGAAAACCTATCCAACCCATTCTTTTGTAAATTTGATTTCCATAACTTTAATTTTTTAATGAAAGCTTTTACTTTGTCTTTTTGAAGAAGTGGGTGTATTTATGATCCCTGCATTTATTTATTTAAACCGCTCAATTTTCCAAAAATTTCAAACAAATAGGCAAGTTTAACAATAAAATTATCGTTCGTCATACAAAAGTGAGGTATAATTAGCTTCCATATCAGCACACAGCTTTGCAAACAGCCTTGCTCTCAAAGGACTGTTCTTAATGTTGTTTATATTTTTAATACTTTTGTAAAAATGCTGTTCAGTTCCTCGCTCATATTTTTTGACAATAGAGCTGCTCTGAGAATCATACAGTGTGTCCAGATAGCATGTGGTGCTTTCTTTTTGATCAATGCTTTAAGACCTGCTTTGTATGTGGTGCTTTCTTTTTGATCAATGCTTTAAGACCTGCTTTGTGTCCGGACATTGAGTGAGCTCCGTCGGTACACAGTCCAATTATTATTGTATGTCGTTCACAACGCAATTATTTCACTTTATGTCGTTTTCTTCAACAAAACTGTCTATTATATTAAAAATTTCAATGGATGTGGTCTTCCCAAGAATGTGTTTGCAAAATAATATATCTTCTAATATATTATTATCCGCGACATATCGAACATATGCAATTAAATGGGCATCTTTGGCTAAAACAGAGCGTATGCAAAGGCGCAATTTTTAAAATCTTCTTCTCCGGATAATTTTTTATAGGAATTAAATGTATATATAAAAATGAAAGAAAAATAAAAATAAACATTCATGCATTGAATTTTTACTGTTAAGCTACGATATGAAGTTTTATTTATTTGTAGATATTATGGTATGAAAATTATTTTTTTACTAAAAAGTTTTGGCGCTTCCCCTGGCAATAGTCCGCGCCTCCCCTGGGAGGCGCGCCTCCCAGTTTGGAAACCGCTGCTGTAAGGCATTCCTGGTATACATATATGTATGTAAAAAAAAAATAACTATCAAATTAGCTGAAATAATTGAAATCTCTATCAGGGGCCAAACCTCGCAAAATGGCAAAGTTACAAAACGATCGGAAGAGTTTAATGAAGGGAACACTTAACGTTTTACAAGTGAAACTACATAATAAAAACCTTGTAAAAATTGAGTTGAATAAAGAATAAAATCATTTCAATTCAAAATTATTTATTTTCTTATACATGTATACATATATACCAGAGACGTGCTTTGAAAATTTCCCTATTTTTGTCACGCAGACTTACATATGTGCGAGCAGAATACAAGAGAACGCCACTGACATATGCATATTTATGTATACTCAGGGCCATCGAGAGGAATTTCGGGCCCTATGGCAAACTAAAAAAAATATCTTATTGACATATTTTCAATATGCGAAAAATCTATCAGAACTATTAGAAAAACACCTATATATTGGTTGCTATTTTTTAAAATAATTAAATAAGAATGTATGATATAACAGGTACGATTTCACATGGACACAAATAATCCGTTGATCAAAAAGTAATAAATATTTAGCATTAAATAAATACATGTATTTTAAATGTAGAATAATATAAAATATCAAAATCGGTTAGTTAAATATCCCGATACAGGGCCACTCGAGTATTCCCGGCCCTGAAACTTTACCCCGACTCCCCCCCCCCCCTCTCGTTGGCCCTGCCTATATGTACTCCAAGTCGATCGTTTCCTATCAGCGTTTGCCAATTTATCTGATTTCATTGTTGAGGCGGTTCATCATCAAATTGGCAAAAGCCATCCTACATACATACTATGTCACCCCTATTTGGATTTTCTGTAAAATTCGGTCCGAGGGGTCGTTCGTCAAAACGGTCCGAAGACTCCGAAGGGTTGTTTTGTAATAGATCACTGTCAAGCATGGATAAATACTACCACACAATTTCAACGACGAACGGTTGAATGTATCGTTTTCAAAGGACTATACCACGTACGCATCCCACGAACGCGACATTTTTTCTATATGTTTAAAACTATCTAAAAAAAACCACGTCCCACATTCACCACTGTGTGATTTCGCCCTAAGTGCTCTAATAGTACCTGAGATAATTTAAAATGGTGCAAGGAAGGCAACGAGGGGGGGTGGGTAGATGAAACCAGAAAAACCACACTTCTACCAATAGTCATCTATGTTATTAATAATCAACAATAATCATCTACATATGTTAAATGTGGCGCCGTACACTTTCAAATTAAATAAACGATTCTTATTTTATCACTACGGTGTTCTATCGGATTTTTCTTATACATTAGACCTGTTTTTAATATTTATATTACTTGTTTTCGTAATTATTTTTTTGCTCATATTTGTTTATATATAAGATATTTATTTATTTATTATTATCAAATAGCAAATTGCTAATGAATTATTTAACAATTAACAATTTTAAACTAAAACTTACACTTATAATATAACATAATTAACAAAATTAACGAAACTATCATTAGTAACCCTAAAATAATATAATATACAGTAACGTGCAGAGAAATCGAATCACTTTCAATTGTTCGATGTTTTCGATTTTTTTTAATTACATGAAGCTATACACAAGTTTTTTTGGTTTTATTATTTGATTTCAACTATTTAACATGTTTTACGATTAAAAAAAATTATTTATATTTTTAAATTAAGGCGAGATACGAATTTTAAAAAAACATGTACCGCAAACGGGAACGGGAACGGGAACGGAACAAAGTCTCTTTCGAAATTATACCTATATATATGTATATGTACATATAAGATAAGAAGAGTTTAGTAAAAATGAATGACTGTTTGTCTCTCTGTCTCCTAAACCACTCAAACGATTACGATGTAACTTTCAGGATTTGTTGTATGCATGTCCGGGAAGCTTACTGTGAAAAAAAATGGGAAAAAACCTCTTAATAATAATATTCGTAAGGGAATTTTTCTTATATGTATTTCAAATGTCTCTAGCTAAAATAATATTACAGTAAATATTTTTCTATGAATTAAAATACAAAGTCAATGGACATATGACAACAATAAATAGTAATATAATAATTACTAGACAATCGTCTAGGTTTTATGATGGGATTCATACCTGCCAGCACGGACAATAAGACTTTTTTTAGTATGTCGTCCGAAATTTCTTCAAACCATACATTTTCAACAGTTTTTTTAACTCATAATGTGCCCCAGGGTGTTGTTTTTATTCCCTTTGCTTTATAATAGCCCATAATTATTCGATAGGTTGTAAATAGGGTAATTTCTCTGCATGTTACTGTAATTCCAAACATAGCATTTTATTAAACTTACATCATCTTCCACAGAGGTATCCATTAACACCCCTCAAGAAAGCACCAATGTTACTAGCACCTCTAATTGTGCGATTTTGTCACTACACTGTTTCGTCCAAGCGACTTATTTATAATATTAAAATGGTTTTTTAAAAAATAAGATTTCGATATAAATTTGCCGGGATCGTGTCGGCTCTCGTATTGATGGTTGACGATTCGTTGCTCAGACGGTTCTGGTCGTGGGCCAGGGGTGGTGAAGGGTGGGGTCGAACGAGTCTAGACGCGCCGCAGACTGACCTAGCGCCATCAGGGGTTCCGAACCATTCGAATTTATGGACGATTTAATTTGTCCGTGTGTCTGTTGTTAGTGTACTTTATATTGCTTGTCGTCTATTAACAACATACATACATACACAATATCAATTCTGTAGTTATACATTTCATAAGCTTATTCAATTTGACTATAATTGTATTGGTGAAATAGGATTTTTAACACAATTTCATACATCGAGCTAATTTTATTGAAAACTAGCTGTACCCGGCATGCGTTGCAATGCCACAATAACGCAAGTAATTCCCGTTCCCGTTGCGTTCCCGTTCCCGTTTTCATTTGTCGGAAAAATGCAGGCAGCGAACACATTTGAAATTATTCAATTGTTTGTTTATTTCACCCTAACAACGCAGGTCGCGACGCGAAATCATTTGTTATTATTGCGTTGCAATACCACTCATTCCCGTTTTCCCCGTTTCCGTTCACGTTTTTGGGCAATTTTTTTAATAAATAAAATATTATAATACGCCGAGCGTTATAGTACACAGGTACATACACACACATAATAGCGATATTATATGCCAGAATAAGGCATGCAATTCCCGTTCCCATTTCAGGTGATGGTTGGAGCTCAAATAACGTCTCTTCAACGCCATGTCGTCATAAACCAATTGGTAACGTGGTTCAAAGAAACACATTTCCTTGACTTCACAATGGCGCTTCACACTTTCGCGTCGGTAAAATCATAATTACGAATATTATTATTAAGAGGTTTTTTCCCATTTTTTTTTCACAGAAAGCTTCCCGGACATGCATACAACAAATCCTGAAAGTTACATCGTAATCGTTTGAGTGGTTTAGGAGACAGAGAGACAAACAGTCATTCATTTTTACTAAACTCTTCTTATCTTATATGTACATATACATATATATAGGTATAATTTCGAAAGAGACTTTGTTCCGTTCCCGTTCCCGTTCCCGTTCGCGCTCCCGTTCCCGTTTCCGTTTCCGCTCCCGTTCCCGTTCCCATCTGTCGGGAAAACGCAGTCAGCGAATACAATTGAAATTATTACGTTGCAATGCCACTCATTCCCGTTCCCGTTTTTGGGCGATTTTTTTTCACGGTAAGCTTCCCAGACATGCATACAATAAATCCTGAAAGTTCCATCGTAATCGGTTGAGTAGTTTAGGAACCTATACGAGACAGACAGACAAATAGACATTCATTTTTACATACCTCCTTTACGTTTCACATGGCTTTCGTGTCAGGGGTCATAATTATCTCTTACGTTTTCATACTTTGCCATATTGCTCATTTTGGTCATCAATATACGTAAATGTATCGTCTGCCATTACGTTGGAGATAAAATATCGTATACAATGCGTAACAAATATCCAGAATCTCGGATACGGTGACGTTTATGACGGTACGTAAGGCTACCATAATCTATCTTCAACCTTTTCGCCTTGATATGCTATTTCAGATTTTAATTGTTTAAACACCTATAATTCACTCTATATTTTATAAAATTTGCTCTATAGGTTCTCGTTATCTCTAATATTTAAATATTTATAGTTTTAACTCTCATATGTATATATAAATTTCAAATTTGGCGTCTAGCTTAATATAATGTAATACACGATATATATTGATTTTTGGCCAAATATGTCAAATCTGACATTTCACTGTATATCTCCTCAGTCGGTTTTATCTGCGAGATAAGTATTCAATAAGAAGTTATGTTGTATCTAATTGTTAATATGATTTACAATGAGCTTACATACATTTAGTTTTTTACAATAAGCTTACATACATACATCACATACAATTATTTTTAGTTATCAGCTGATTTAATTTATCTGATGATTGAAAAGTTCATTTCTGTAAATACATAAACTCATTTATGGACAATCACTCATTGATAATCTATTCTTAAAGCAAATCATTAAAGCAATCTTAGTATTAATAACCTATTCTTAACTGCATAAATGAGTATACATATGTATCTCCGGCTGCAACTCACCTCAAATTTAATTGTTTAATCCTCCAAAACAAACTTTCTACCCAATACAAGTTATTATATACCTATACATATATATGTAGATATAAAATCAAAATTTGAATTTAAAAAACAGATCAACATAGATATATATTTTTCCCATTGGGTATTAGTTCACAGTATAACACGTATAGCCACAACATCGCTCACTGGTTAATATTGCTGGCGAGATCTTGGTGGTTATCAATAAAGCCCGGACCCTGAGGGGGCCGTTTATTGTTCAAATGTTGTAAATGCATTGTTAAAAGTTTGCCGAACCTTTTTTACAAAGCATTTACAACAATTGAACAATAAACGGCACGCTTCCGGTCCTACCTCTAGTTATCAAATCCAATCTAACTTGTTGATGTGACAAATTCAATAAAATCGACATGCCTTCTTCTCATGCAAATTTGGCTAGGCTGAATTTTTTGATTGTTGCAAGTAGTACATATGCTTGCGGTTTATAATTTATAAGTGTATGTATATCAACATATTTAGATATACATATATGCACATACATACTTTATTCGTGCCAGTTAAAATTTTAAATATTAATGTAAATATAATTAATTGATTGACCACCGAGAGGTTCCCGGATTCAAGCTTGACTTCGACTGCATTTATTTCTGTAGTGCTGCTGGGGAAACTTGGATATTTGTGACTCCAAGTCAATCGTTTCCTATCAGAGTTTTTTGCAATTCATCTGATTTCATTATTGAAACGGTTCCTCATCGAATTGGCAAAACCATCCTACCTGTTACATATTTGTCACCACTATTTGAATATGATTTCAAATTTATAATCTATAAATTTATAAATGTACAAGTTTAACATCATAGGTGTCGCTTAATTCGGTGCATACCTTATTGTGTCTACTTGTACATAAAAAACCATAAAAAAGCAAACCGAGGACGTTTATTTATGTAAAATGATTATTTAATTGATTCAAAAGCTATCTATAAACACATACATAAGGTCAATGTACACGTTTAAAGTTCACTTTTTATGCACAATGAAAATTTGACGTTATCGAATTAGAATATGACAAAATTCTAGACAGACTTTTTATACTAAATAATTACATACAATTATATTCATTTATAATAGATGTATATAAAGAGAAAAAATCCATTGTGATATTACAATGAAATAGCTATATTAAAATATATGTATGTATATGTACATAATAAATTTAATGTCAAATTATACATACATATATATATATATATACATACATATATATATATATATATATATATATATATATATATATATATATATATATATATATATATATATATATATATATATATATATATATATATATATATATATATATATATATATATATATATATGTTATTATTGAATTGTAATAAAATTCCAATATATTCTATAAATTATCCAATTGATTATTAATTATTATTATTTTTAATTTTTGTGTATATGTATGTACATATATTCATATACACTTCACAGTGAAATTAAATTGTGATTTAAATTAAATTACCTGGCGTTGCTCAGGTGGCTAAAAGTTAAAAATTGATAAAAAATATATAGCGTGCGATCTGCATATATGTATGTATATGTATGTATGTACATATTTATAGGTATATATCGATGCCTTATTGCACAGATATTGTATGTCTATTTTTGAATTTGTATCGAATTTTAGTTTGGAGATGCTGAAATAATTTAGGTTTTTCCTTGCAAGGTTTTTTTGATTTTTAAATGCTTTTTATTATTACTAAATTATGTTCAAAATACATCTTATATCTATTTTAAAAGCTACTGATGTATTGATCATTTTCTATTTTACAATTTTAATTTAATTTTGTTAGTAATCATAGTATTATATTATTCTAGTGTTAATGTACAACATAATAGGAAAAATAGCTCAAAAACCTTTTTACAATTCTTAATTCTTTGCAAGGTAATTTATGTATACCACATACATACATACATTACCTTGAAAATAAAAACATGAATTAAACTTAAAATTCGATACAAATTCAAAACTGGATATACAATATCTGTGCACTTAGCCAAGTTAGACTACCATATGATTGAAAACTGTAGATTTGCATAGCGTCCAAATAAACAAACGTTCATCTTAGTTGTGTGTAATTTAAAATAAAAAATATGTGTTTGATCTTTTTTTTTTTTATAATTTGCCAATTTATTCGAGTCATTCGAAATGTTTAAATTCACGTGTCATACGTGAATTTAAACATTTTTAACTAAAATTCAATGAAGTATTTTCACTATAACCGTTCAATCCTTCCATTTTCACAAACAGTACACTTAAGTTTAGCGACTAAACAATCTCAATTAACAAACGACTTTATCGTTTTAGCTTTATTAACGCGACACGCGTGCAAATTCGAAATACACGGTGTAGTTAAGCGAATTTTTCACGCTCCTCATCTGTGTTTGGCAGAAGGAAAGACTAAGAAAAACAAAAAAAAAAGTTAAACAAACGACAGCAAAAAAGCGTCACGAACATCATGCACTCAGTTTTTGTCCGTCTGTCTGTCCGTAATAAAGATTTCAATGGGACGAATATTGACAATTCTGCGAAGCGATTATTTAAAACCGGCTCGAAAAGTTTCCGCACTCTTATGTATGTATGTCCAAAAAAAAGGAAAAACACATATGCATTATTTGGCGTTCAAGCCGCGCAAAAGTGGGCCAAGTCTATCCCTCGAACCGGTGTGAATTTCCATCGTTTTATCCAGCGAGAACTTGGTCCACTCTCGCGTCTTTCGAAACGACGCGTTCGCATATTAATTTCGAATGCTAATTATAATTTAATCTCGCCTGATTATGCGACATGCTTTGCCGAGGCCGACTTAAATTAAGGCGAAAATGTAGAAAACGTCCTCACCGGTCGTACGCCGCATTAAAATCGCTTTATACGATCGAAAATTGGTTAAATCTTTTATTTAAATTAATTTTAATTCAAAAATTTTAAAAAAAGTTCACTTAAAATCATTACCGATGTGTGGAAATTTTTATTGCGAAATTTTGTACAAACTTGGTCGTATTTTAATTATTTAATCTCTTTATAAAAACAGTCTGAAAGTATTTTTAATTCGTATACATATGTACATGTACCTATATTATATATGTTCGTGAATGTAAATTCCTTCCAAAATCGACACGTTGAATGTCAACGGGCAAAACGCTTGCTATACACATATTACATATACTAGTGTTGTGGCCGTTAATATTGTAACGTGGGAACATGAGAGAGTGTATCCACTATCTAACTGCATTCGTGGGTGAACAATAGAGACCCCGGATTAGACTAACGGGAAGTAAGTAAGTGCCCGAACAAAGGATACGCTGGAGTTCTCATAGACCGGGGCGAGTGCGTGCGACTCCCCAAGGTAGACTACATGCCTAGACAATAGACACATTCATGTATCGGGGAAGCTATAATAAGGAGGTACACACGGTAGATCAGATTATTCTGGAGTGAGCGGTGGATCCGTATGGACCTCTTGGATCGTTGAATAAATGCTGTGAAGCGAATTTGGTTTTTCATTTGGATCCTGAACCGTAACAGTATAAATGCGCAAACATACTGAAACATATGCCATGCACGTGCTCGTAGTTTCCAGATGGGAAGGGCGCTTCTTTAGGTCATGTTAATCCGTACGATTTTATTATATCGGCAAGTTTCTCCTATATTTCTTAACTTTTCTTATTCATCTTTTCATTTGAGTTTAAATGAGGCTTAGTGTATAGTTAATTGCCTTTGAAACAGCACGGAAGTTCATACGGAGGTTAAGGGTGAAAACACACTGAGTGGTACGTGGTACTTGTTTTTTTTTAGATACTTTCAAACATGCGAAAAAAACGCAGTACCCCTATCTCATATACATACATGGTACAGTCCCAAAAAATCACCCCCTGGAGTGTTTTCGGTGTTATTTTATCCTTGCATTTATCCTTGCTTGAGAGTGATCGATAACGGTGAATCCCATATTTGAAGAAATGTAGGAGAAACTTGTCTGATCTCGGTTGCATATGGATATGCATACACATGCGAGCTCCCAAACAAATGCACTCTGCACGTGCAACTACACCCAAATTTGGTTCGGGGAACCACCACTGTGAAACGGTCACAGCGGTGAGCCAAAGAACGTGACGTCCCGTACCACTCAGTGTGTTTTGGCCCTAAATGTGGTAGTTTGGGGTGTATGAGTTTGTACAAATTTATTTCCTATTACAATGACTTATTTTAAGTATTTATTTATTTTTATTTAAAAGTTTTGGACCATTTTGGGATTACAGGAAGAACCTAATGCGCGACAATGGCCTAGATAATAAAACAAGAGGGGGAGAAAAACAAAAAATAAATAGATAGAACAAAAAGCAAAAGCAAAAATTAAGAAAAGGATAATAATTGGGATAATAATGATAATAATTCATAATAATATTGACAAAAATATGAATACATAAAATAGTATAGAATATGTATGTATACTCATCTCATGTGTATCAAAGATCTACCATTTTTTTTACTAAAAATATTTTCACAATGAAATGCATATGTTTTAAATGTAACTTTTAGCGCGATGCTTTTGCAAAAAAAGATGAACAAACAAACTTGCGATTTGTATTAATTTTTTTACGAATATTACGACTTTGAATGCAATTTGACTGCATTCGACAATGGAAACAGCAGTCCCAGACAGAACCTATTAGCACCGTCTGGGTTAAAACTTCAAACTGTTTTCTTTTTACAATCAAATTTATATTTGATGCGCTCTTTCATGACGTTCAAATATTGAAATTTAAACAAAACGACTCACGAAGATGAAAAAAAATGACCTTTCGAAATTTTTATTTCGTTCGGAACACATGTACGAGTATGTATTCCACCGTCAAAAGTTATAAAGATATTGACTAATCAATCAATAATTTAAAAATAATATGATTCTATTCGATCGTATTGTTTTTGTTGAAGTTTTCTTAGCAGAGCTTTAGAGGTGAAATTTTTTTTTCAAATTTTTATTACATTTTATAAATAAATTCCAACCGTCTGCTATAACACTAAGAATGCGAGACTCAAAAATATCCAAAAATAGTCAATTTTAGATTAAAAAAAACGAAGCTACAATTGTATCGGAATCAGAATTGGTTAAAAATTAATCGAAACTGAAATTGGAGTCAAGTTCGTAGTTTTATGTCAAAATTAGTAAAAGATATGTAATAAAAGGCAAATTATGTATAGTCTACATCGTAGTAGCAATCATAGCTAGAGTAAAAGATTTGTTTGTCACTCCATAATTAGGGTGACCATTTTGGCCGGAACAGTCCCGCTTTACGTCCCTTGCATTCGTCCCGTTGTTTTCGTAAAAAATAATTTTCCCGTTTTGTACTTTCACAGATGTGAAGAATTGTTTTGAAAAAAAATCGGTTTGTGCGATTTTTTTCATCATCACTATTTTTATATAACTGTAAAATACAATATTATATTATATATATTTTTTCATTTTTTTTTAAAGAAATGTACGTTCTGGTAAAAACTATGTATATTACTTAACAAAAGAAGTCAAAAATTTCAGTTGCACATAATTTTTGCAATTAAAAGAAACCGAGCATATCTTTTTGGAAACTTTGTAGTTATTTTATTTGTTAATTTTACATGTATCAGCAAAAAATAAGCCTGTGGCGCTTGAACATCAAATATTATATTATATACTTTTTTTTATCTTGTTTCTATTAATTCTGAAAAAAATTTAATTCCTTGACCTTATTAATTGGTTATTTCAGGGAAAAATTATAAAATTTTTAGACATGCAAATTTTTTTTTAACATATAAGGGGGGGACAATTTTTTTGCGGAGCATCCCGTTTGTGTCCTGGGAAATATAATATGGTCACCCTATCCATAATCCAAATAAAAACTGAATTGGTCCGAACTACTTATTTTTTTTATATATACATAAGCCAGTGTCGTGACTAGTGGCCGGACCCACAGTGCGCCGTTTATTGTTCAATTGTTGTAAATGCTTTGTTAAAGGTTCGCTGAACCTTTTTTTTGTACTCTAGCTTTGTAAATAGAGCCAAACCGCCCCGATTCCTGGAAAAATCACGGTCCCTACCCGCAGTCTAGTCATGACATGTGACCCGAAAATGACACTATCTATGGCTAGCTGTTTTTATTTCCAAACAAATAATAAAATGAAGATATAAACAAATGTATGCTTGTAACAGTCAACAAATTTTGACTGGTCGCATTTGCGAGAGTGGGACGGGATGCTTATTTTATTTTTATTTATTTTTATTACATTTTACACCAGGAAGGCCTTACAGGTAAACCCCAATGCGCCTTCCTGGCCAATTACAAATAATACAGCATTTTTATTATACAAGTCGCTGAATTACGAGACACTGAAAACTCGCAAATTAACGAGACATCTATGAATTGTACATAAATTTTATTGTACATTAACATACTCAAAAAGTGGTAACATAGTAGGTAGGAAAGATTTTTAGCCAATTTTTAATCGGAAACCGTTTCAACAATGAAATCAGAGAAAATTGGTAAACTTTGATAGGAAACCATCGACCTGAAGTCACAAATCACTACAAATATACTCAGATAAATTCTTTTTGAATCGAGGTCAACTCCGTGTTAGACAGAAGCTTAACGACCGAGATATTCTGCTGGCTTATTTGAACTGCCACATCAATTAAGTTAGATTAATTGTCAATTTCTAACAGACGAAATTCAATATCCATCCAGATCTTTGCCAGCAGCGATAGACGCACACTCATAATCATTGAAAATATCAAACTTCCCAAACAAAACAATTGAGAATCTGTTGCATTCGTTCAAAGTAATATAATACAAACACGACATTGGAAGACAAATACGTTTCCTCGTTTTAATTTTAGTCTTCGTTTTAGGTACCTGCGTCAGATGAATCAGCAGGTGATGACATTCGCAGAATACGACGAGACGGACCAAACATCCGCCTAATATCGGCGTCAATCGCGTCAAAGGCATAACAATGTGACCTTGGCCAAGGGGAGAGGGTAGAGGACACAATCCCGAAACTTTCTGACAACTGACAAATATGTGTGCCCTTCGACTTTTATTACCTTTTGTGACCTAAACAATGGCTAGGCCGGTTGTGCGCAATCATCGTCCTCTTCGCGAGACAACTTTGACCTTGCACTCAACGTGAATACTAAAGTCACTTCACCACAGTAATATAGCCAAGGCTGTGGAGTAGATGTAACTGAGCTCAAACTTTGAACCGACTCTCATTTTGGACTTGCTGTTTTAGTTTTTTTTCTGGTTTTGATTTTGATCTTGGCAACAAGCATTAATCTTACTAAGATTCCAACTCCAACTCCTATTACGACTACAGATCCTCTAACAACTATTTTACGACTCAAACTTCCTTCTTCCTCGTTTGCTCAATGCTGAACATTGATGTCTGGAATTTTATGAAAGATCCGCCTCCACTCCTGGTTCTGTGCTAAGTTGAAGGCAGCGTTAAAGGACGATTCCATCAGTTTTTTTATTTCGTTTGATCATCTCTTGGGAGACCTTCCTCTTGTTCGTCTTCACTCCAGCGTCCCGGTGACTACCAATTTCTCCAGACTCTCCACATTCCTCCTGGCCATATGGCAGGAGGAAGAACCCTTTTTCTACATGTTGTGGAGTCTCTCTGAGACTGCCAGCTCTTTGAGGATGGAGATGTTCGTGCGTCCGTCTAAAACACCAACTTCCACATCTCAAACTCCTACATTCCACCTTACCCAAAAAATAAAAAAAACACGAGCGGAGAAAAGAGGAAGTGAGATAATGAAGTGGTTTTCAATTTGTCCTTCTCTATATATGTTTCAGCATTGCAAAGTTTTGTGACGCGTTCAGCCCAAATTAAAAAATATTATGCATATGTATAATCAACCAATCTGCGAAATATTACAGTAAAAGTAGGGTCAAGATATATTGTAAAAAAGGTCCTTCCACAACACTCAATACTGGATAAGGGGATTAAAAAATAATAATAAAGGAAAATTAAAAATCAAAACAATACTAAGTAATTATTGGAGTTTTTAGTATCGGTTATCAATTAAATTGGTATTCATCCTTGCTGAAGAGCAGGACCATTAAGTCTACAGCATTGCTGATTTGCTAAATAAAAATTAGCAACCGATAATAGTACATATGTCGCCTCCCCCAAGTATATTAAATAAATAAATAAAATATCTACATACATACATACATATGTATGTACGTTAGAAGATTGAGAAAAGTTAAAATAATGAATAACTGAACGAAATGAACCCAAAAGAAAAAAATCTAAAAGAGGAAACCAACATACACGTAAGTGGAGGTACCACTTCCGGTTGACTCAAGCTTTTGGAACAAAATTTAAAAGTCAAAATCTCGAGTCGAATTTTCATAAAATCACGAAACTTCATATTCAATTTTAAATTTGTCTCCGAAAATTCACTAGAGTTCAGTTTGGCTGTCATTAATGGAATATTTGCAAGACTAGGCAATGACGTTGATGATGTAATTGGGAAGAGGAACATCTACATATGACGGAGCCGCTAAAGCGGCTTCAGCAGTGAAAGAGCTGCTGTCAGGGATTGTCGCACAGTGTCTTCAACTTATGTTATGTGTAATAACTAGTCACCGGAGCCTGAGGGGGCCGTGTATTGTTCAAAGGTTGTAAATGCATTGTTAAAGGTTTGCCGAACAATGGATAGCACTGCGACTATCCTACCTCTAGTAATAACAGTATTTGGTAATTAGCCTTTGAAGGACGGAGCGTCGAGATCAAATGAGTGTCCCGAACCGAGGTCGAATAAGACCCCAGTATTTTTTAATCAAAATGCAGCTTTTCTCAATACAAATGGGTTCAATATATATCTTATTAATCATTTTATACATCAACATAAAAAAAGTTTTAGTCCTATAGCATGTTTTTGACAATTTTTGTATTAAAAAATAATGACAAGCATCAACACGCAAACGCACATATGCAGATAAGGCCAACAGGCGACTGCATGACTCACTAGCCACGCGCCAAAAGCGACGAAAACAATAGCTTACCAAAATATAGCTGTCTCAATTCTCTCGCATTGATTCATCGATCAACAAGAATATGCAAGCGAACAGTCAAAAACATGACTTATCGCTACCGCTTTCAAAGCTATACTTTGGAACGTAGAAACGTATAAATTTATTTTTTTACGATGTACCCCTTTTTTAAATCATACAAAATCTATTAAAATAATTTTCTTGTAGTTCATTCTAGGAATACAAGAAATATAGGGTGTATAGCTTTGAAAACCACATAGTTATTACGAAAAACGTAAAAATTGGGGCACTTTCATACCCCACTTCGGTGAGGGAGGGTTAAGTACAAAAGTTTGATCATAGGTGTCGCCTTGGACAACCTGTGACTTCATACATTTGTATGTGACATGGATGCGGTGCATCCGCTCTAAAATCGCCAGACGAATTGAACGACAGATTAACGGACGGCTGCTTTAAATGCAAATCTCATCTTCTCGAATGATAGATTGCACATCAGATGACGGGTAACCTTTCGATGTGCACAGATGCAATTATTTAAATGGTAATTATTAAAATTGAGTTGGATCTTGCAGGCGAGTTTAATAAGGCAAGATTCGATAAGTTCCGAATCTTGCCTTATTAAACTTGCCAGAAAGATCCAACTCAATTTTAATAATTGCATCTGTGCACATCGAAAGGTTACTCGTCATCTGATGTGCAATCTATCATTCGACAAAACGAGAATTACGTTTAAAGCTGCCGTTCTGTTAATCTGGCGATTTTAGAGCGGATGCACCAAACCCTAAAAATCAATTCTGAACTAAGAAGCGGTTAGTAAAAAAATACATACAAACATTCAAACTACATACTACATACAAACTTTCATTTTTGTTTGAATTTTTTTGATAAATTAAATTGTGTAATCTAAATAATACATTTAAATTTTGTGTAGGTATTATTTATTTATTCTAAACAGACCATTGTGGCATAACAGGAATTCCTAAAGCGCCACAATGGTCAAAAAATATAACACAAAAAAAACAAAATAACAATTAAACATAAATTAATACATAACGAAAATAATATACTCATCAATTATACATAAACAAAATACATTTGAACATAAACATAAATACATCCATACATAAACATAAAAAATAGCATTTAATACTAACAGATAAATTATATGTATGTAGTTAAAGTATTTTCCTTGTATGCTGACGCCAAATATTGATTTTTACGCATTCAATCGTTTGCGTAAATAGGGCTTCGGAGACTTTTTAAAAATTTTCTCAAAATATATACGCAAGAATCACTGAACGCTATTAGTCAATTTGTCAAGTGACGTCACTCGAAAATATTTATGTGGGAAGATCAAAAGTCGTCATCTGATGTGCAATCTATCATTCGAGAAAACGAGAATTACGTTTAAAGCTGCCGCTCTGTTAATCTGGCGATTTTAGAGCGGATGCACCAAACCCATGTGACATACATTTGGCCGTCTAACTATGTACTATCATTACACTGCATCATCCTTGCTCTATTAAATCACACAAGTATGATTGATAAGATATATGTATGCAGTATGGAATTTAAAAACGACACACTTTCAGTCACAGCTACCGCTTACATATGTACATAGATATTATATATGCACTGTCACGACTAGACAGACACAAGAATCATCACAAAAAGGTTTGCAAAGCCCGATATGTGGCCATATGAACAATCCGACATGCGGAAACATACCGAAATGCATAACACTGTCATGTTGACTTTCGCGCAACGTCCTTGACAGTGTTACAACTGTTATAACAGTGACATAACTGTCGTAACAGTGCAATCGAGCCAAAGTCCAACGCTGGAACCACTCGGTGTTGTTGACGACGGACCAGACTGGCGACTAGACGAGCCCAGACAGACGGAAAACACAATCATGATGTCATCAGCGACTTTTTGCCGACATTCAGACGGACGGACCGACCCCCGCGATCATCAATTACATCCGATCGGCTAATTAATCTCGTCACTCTTTCGCCGCACCGGCTCGATTTCGACGAAACGATTAAAATTCAAATTGATTTCGTTGTGTTTTGTTTTGGTCGATCCACTTTGTGGGTCACATTCTTTCGATATCAGTGTCTTATCGCGGCGAAGGTTCAGCGATCGGTAGCCCCGTGACCCGCGAATGACTAATCTGTATACTATTTTTTCGGTCTATTTAACGCCAAAACGCAAATTCTCATACAATTGTATTACATTCTTCAATAATCAAAATAAAAACACAATTTGTTTCAAATTGATTATTCTAAAGAATCGTTAGATATTATATCTAGCCAGCAGCATAGCTCGATCGTAAAGCTTCTGCCTATCAGCGAGAGGCGCCGGGTTCGATCCCATGAGCTGACCTTGATTGAAAAGAATACATCTGTAGTGCTGCTGGTCAGACTTGGATATTTGTGACTCCAGGTCGATCGTTTCCTATCAGAGTTTGCCAATTTTTCTGATTTCATTGTTGAAAAGGTTCCCGATTAAAATTGGCCAGAAAACCTTACTACCTACTATTTCACCACTATCTGAGTATGATTAATGTACAATAAAATTTATTTACAATTCATGGATGTCTCGTTAATTTGCGAGTTTTCAGTGTCTCGTAATTCAACGACTTGTAATAAAAATGCTGCATTTTTTATATTTATTTATTTTACATAGATATATACCAGGAGGCAGGAAGCCTTAACAGGTAGACTCGCCTTCCAAGACAATTAATTATAAACATTAGAGCATTTTTATTACATAAATTGCTGTATTTCGAGAGGCTTAAGAACACGAAATTAACAATTAATTAATTATTTAATCAATCCATAGAAATTTCTATGGATTTAGACTTGTACATAATTTTTTACATATTGTACATAAATCAAATTCAGATGATTTTTTCCAATTTGATATATGTATATAAATATTTATATATGTAAAATAAATTAAAAATAGTTATACTTACTGGTCCAATGATTAATAAGTATTTTGCACATTATTTTTCTTGTTAGTGTTTATAGTTAAATAACGTAGATATTCTGGACCAATGTAAGGTGGAAAAATTTGAGTTTTTAGAGTTCCTGTTTATGGGGAATGCTGGGGTTGCATTAATGCTAACCACCGAAAGGTTCCTAGATTCAAGCCCTGGCTTGAATTGAAGAGAATATATTCGGAGTATTTCTGCAGTGCTGCTGATCAGATTTGAATATTTGTAACTCCAGGTCGATCGTTTCATACCAGAGTTTGCCGATTTAACTGATATAATCTATAAATTTATATATGTAAAAAATTAATACTATAGTATAGGTGTCGCTCAGAGGTAACCCGTAGTGGTATTGTTGCATAGGGGTGGATGGAAGATCCAAATAAAAGGCCAAAGTCGCTTCACAGCATTTATTAGGTGATTAAGGAGATCCACCCACTGCCAGTGCTCCGTCCAGAATGCCTTGGTATGGCCTAAGTACCTGCTTATAAAGGGCAGATCGGTCAGTGCATCTTCCTTGACACGTTTGTTTACCTATTGTTATAGTCACGTACCAGATATGCAGTCCCACGGTCTCGCGCTGTCAGTTCTAAGAACTCTAGCAGGAAGTGGCTGGGTGCCGTTACCGGCCACTAAGTCCATTCGAGGGTCTCCATTGTAAGTATAATGATTTTTTGTGATTTTTTTTGGATTCCTTAGAGCTTTGAGTGGTTATTATTGAAAGCATTATTCCAGGTGCATCATAAGTTATGTAATTCATCTCGATATTTGATTTATTACAATTGCATGTGAAGCATATGAACCGTAAAAGTTTTGTTTGCAATCAACGAACTCACTTCAGTGAACTTTATTGATCATTTTCGTAGCCTATATTCAATTTATCGCTTGTATGTAAATCAGTCCTTGTTTCAACAATGGTATTGTTGCCACATTCAATACAAAAAATCGTTTTTAACGATCGAATTTTATTTTCATTAATTGGCCTTAATTAATTCATGCGATTCCACTCCTTTGTATTACTTTCTTTGAGATTGATTTAATTAAAGTGTATACTAATTATAATAAAAATTTTGTTATTTGAAATATTTGACATTAAAAATTAACAAATAACAATAAGAAAAAATATAATATAGACAATGATCACTAGACCAGTAACGACTAGAATATGTCCAAGATGTATTATGAATAAACTACATATGAACAGTAAAAACCTTTTAAAAAGTCAAAAAATCAAATAAGGCTTTGTTTATCCGTGATGCAATATAATACTTGATTTTCTTTCTATTTATATGAATTTTTTTGAATCTGAGTGGCTCTGTGGATAAATTATTTAATATTTATACAGTGTGCATACTAATATTTGGTTTTAAGTGGGCGATTTTCAATATCTATTTAATTGCATCGATTCTAAATATTGATCTGCCAATAATTTAATATTTGATGAATCGGCCATTGTTATTTCAATATTTATTTAACGGTCAACAGTCGCCAATGTTTAAAATCAAAAACTTAAAATCGTACATACATACATACATATATAAATACGTATATACAATATTGTGATATTTTCTATTGTATAAAATTTATTTTATGAAATACATTTTATTAATTATGCATACATGTTTTACTTTTTATTGTCTGTATTTTAATCTCACTATCTATATACATATGTATATATTTATTTAAATGGACGATAGGGACTGCTTTATTCTTCCTATCATCTATAATAAAATATATTATTATTGTATGTATATTTTTAGAAATAGCCGAATTACCTGGCATTACTTGGTCTAAAACGGATTTTGAAAATTTTTAAAGAAATTTCTGTAGGTAATATTTAATCTTAAGAGTGCCATGAAATAGATCACCAAGTTTGTTGGTTTTAAATAGACAACCATAAATTTACATAGCGAAAAGACAAGTAAATAAAAATTCATCTTAATGTAGTAGATGCTAAACGGCGTTGCCCGATGAAATTGAAAAAAAAATGTGAAAATGTTCACAAGTAACCTTTCACTTTCTATCAACGCCTTTAGAGTAATTATTAAACAATAAATATTTTTGAGAAAAGATGAAAGCCAGTATTTAATTGGCCAAATACCCAAATATTTAATTGGGTATTTTTGGATTTCGGACATTTTCGATTGTTGATTTTTTGATTTGTTTTATGTGTATTTTATGTATGTTTTATGTATTTTGTATGTATGTACATATACCAGAAAGGCCTAACAGGTAAACCCCAATGCGCCTTCCTGGCCAAACATCGATAAACGATTTATAGAGCAATTTCACAGAGCATCATAGAGACATCTATGGATAAATTTGACAAATATTTCGGAATTTTTTCATAAATCAGCAAATTCCAGATGCTGAAAGCTCAAATTTTGCCAGAAATAGAACAATGTTACTAATTTTTTAAAAAAACCAATTTCAACAAATACGTACCTACGTATGCGTATGTTTTGTTGGCATACATATGTATGACGTACATATGTATGTATGTCGAAACGAAACGACTATTATAGTACAGCAAGCGTTATCTCAGATACACAGACAGACCCACAGAATCACGATATTATATATATGATTAATTTTACTTTTACTTTTTATTTTTATATTACTTTTTCTTTCTCCTTTGTACATTTTTATGTACTATTTTAATTTTGTTCAATGTAAACAAAGAATGGGATTTATGGATTTTATTTTTGATTTTTACACTTTTTTTTCTGATGTATTATTTTCCTTTTGTTACTTTTTTTTATTATTTTATTTTACCATGTTTTCTGCTTTTTACTAATTTTACTTGTTTTTATATCTTTATCAAATATAGGCCATTGTGGCGCATTAGGTTCATCCTGTAATGCCACAATGGTCCAAAACTATTAATAAATAATAAATAATGGAAATAATGATTATATTCGTACGTTTTTTTGGCATACATATGCATGTCGAAACGAAACGACTATTATAGTAACGGCGAGCGTTATCTCCGATACACGGACAGACAGACACACAGATTAGCGATATTATATATGTACTAGTGAATAGCCCGATGAAATATCATCGCATGGGTATAAAATTATTATATACCCGTATAAAACTAAAATAAAAATCCGGAACCGGAACCGTTATTTTCGTAGACTCTCATAGATAGTTTTCAATTCTTTATTTGTAATAATTTTCAATTCTTAAAGTTAACGTTAACAAAATGTAATATTTTCCGATTATACACAAACGGTCATTGACCTCGTAACGTTGAATATTATTATTACACATAACAAATTACGTGCATATACATATGATGTGTATTTACAACACTTATTCTGGGCGGGGATATGGCATGCGACGCGAGCTCGTGAGCGCCAATGCGTTTGGATCGGAGGGTCCGAGGTTCGATTCCCGGCGCCCGCGGTGAATGAAATCAATGTTTTTCTCGAATATCGTCAAAATATAAATAATTTAAATTTAAATTATATTTATAATTTAATTGAAAATAAATACATAAAAAAATGGTTCAAAACCTCGCTAAATGAAATTATTAAAATTACGTATTTTTATATGGCGAGAAGGAATATTTCAATTAATGTTTAAAAAAAAAGGCGAAATGAAAAATTGGATTTGGCGTGATGTCCGAGACCATTAGCTCAATTTAGACCCATATTCAGGCTATTTGGGGTGATCGGTTCGAGTCGCGACAAAGTCGTCTCGTCGAAAAATGAATTAATCGATTTTTATCGATTCGTTCATTATGTTCGGCGAGAGTTAGGACACACACACACATACACACCTACACACACACAGATTACCGTCTTTATATATATGATATGATGATACAACTCATTGTCACGGATATTGGATGACACCACTGCATTCATAACAGAAACGACACGTGTAAAAAGAATTAAAACCGCACTGGCAACGGGTCAAATAGGTACCTCTAGACTTTTATTTTTTTATTTAAACATTAAACTTGAGTCGTGACGTGCAATTTTGAACATTTTACGACCCAGTCCACCGAGCACGGAGTGGGTCGAGAACGTCTGGTTCTTCGATACATACGGACAGACAGACAGACAGACACTTCCCTCGATCGCATTCCATCGCGTTTCGAAATCGCACAGCATCAATCCGTCCGTTGCATTCTCATTATTCGAGACTATATCAGATCGTTACACTCCTACGAATCGATTTTTTCCCCCTCCAACCTCTGCTGCCGTCATTATTATCATTATTTTCATACCTACAGATGTATACAGCGACTACTCTATAATTGCGGTTACAAAATGCAAATGCGATCGAAATGACTAACGGCTGTTTCTTGGCTTTGTGGGTCGGTGCAGTCGCCTTGCAAAAAAAAAAACGCACATTAGCAATAGACTCATGTTTGATTTTTGTTGTTGTTTTATTATTGTCGGAACCGTCTGTATCAATTTGGCTCAATTCAATTAATGGTATTGTATTTTTTTCTTCGACTCACTTCAGAATCATGAATGAGCATATAAAAGTCGAAGAAGCGTTTTTATGGTTCTGTAATGGGACGGGTTCGAAACTTGTGTTAGGTTTAAACATCGAATGTAGGATTAATTGATTATATTTTCCTCTTTAGATGATTATAAAGGTTAAATTTAATAGCAGTAAAAAAATTAATTTGTAATTTGTCGCGGGTATAAGCGAACAATGTGATACCATTTTTTTACTGTAATTATGATCCAAGGCTGTAAGACTAGTCTACTGACGTAAATTTTTTTATTAGTTTTTTTAACAATAATCAAATGACATGCATATATTATGCATTAAAAAATCGTATATATGTACCTACATTGTATATAAAAGTTAATGAAATCATTGATCATTTTGTAGAATGTATGAAATCAGCTTAAATATTTTTGAAATAAAATTATAATATCAGATTTTCTATTACATATAAGATAAGAAGAAATTTTAATTTAATATATACTACATATGTATGTATGTAGGTATGTATTGTCTAATTCCATAAATTCGTACCCGTTTTCTATAGACATTTTTAGTTTTCTATGGACATTTTATTTTTCTATAGACAGTTTTATGTTGCAAAAGTCTTCTATGAATGCACATATAAGGATATTTTCTTCAGGAAATTTTAATTGAATAATACTTGAAGGTATCTTGTTCATGAATAGGTATAGATTGTGTCTTAAAATCCAAAATAAATAACTTAAAAAAATATTCTGAAATGGTTTTAATGTTTAGTTTTCTTAATAATTTCAAGATGTTTGGATTATTTCCTGAAATATTTCAACTTAAAAATAATTACAACTTGTTTGAGTCCAATTTACTACACGTTTTCATCTATAATTTGAATTGACACCAGTTTAATATTAAATTTAAATTAATCGTCAATCTTATTGTAGATATAATAAACAAATATTTAAAAAAAATTGTATATATCGTCGTATAATTTATGTGTTTATTAGTTTTAAATATTTACCAGGAATTACAATATATGTATGTATATACATACGTACATATGTATATCTGGATTCATTTATTCAAGCGTGTTCCTTAAAGCGATTTAGAGAACATCCGTAGCGCATATGATTATTTATTATTTTTAATGTTCAATATTTATGACATTTGCCATGAATAAATCATGCGGGGAGAATAGACTTGTATTATACATATATTCAACAATTGGTTTTCCAGGAAAAGCAAATTACCCTTAAATGAAAAGACTCCTCAATTCTTCTCGGAAGCTTATGAATAATGCTTAGAAAGTTTTTCTACTAGTTTGTTACGCCTTCGGCGTAGAGCATTTGTAATTCTACGTATGTATGTATATAATAAATGCATAAAATATATCATAATAATTCTAGTACTGTTTATATGTACAATGTATGTACGTGGGTATTATATTTTTTAATTTTGAAAATAATTACATCGTGACATCTCTCTGTTGCTTTGTAAAATACTTCATTTTGTCAGACGTCGTAAAAAGCGGTTGTTGCACATAGCTGTGGGAATGCATTTGTGCATTCTGCATCGGCGTACCCAGACGTTGCCTATTAGCTCTGTCTGGGTCAACTCTGTCTGTCCAATGTGAAATTCTATCGTTTTGACTACATTGTCTGTGTAATTGTGGTTGTAAACTTGGCGAATTCCGAATGCAATTTAATATAATTCCGTAGCCAATTGTATGCACATATCACATGTGTTTTTAAATAAATTTACGAACGTTACACCCAATTTATGAAAATTAAAACTAACCCATGACTTTATCTATGTATTTGAGGAATATATGATGTATAAAAAACAAAATTCGATAATGACACAAATGTAGGGAAGCTTACAAAAGACAAAAGTTCTACTTCCAGCAGTCGGGTTTGGTTAAAAAAAAGTATAATTACTTGACTTCGTTATAAATTTTAAATTTCAATAATATAGATACAAATTGTAAAAGGTCAAAATAAAATAATGACACTTCCGGTTTACACATTCTAACCAAAGCCTTATCAACCCCTAAGTTAGTACATTAAGAATACAAATATAAATTTTCAGCTTGATACGTTCTGTGGTGTGGAAAAAATCGCGTGGTCACAATATTTTGACTTTTCTAAAAGGAAAAATCCCACTTCTGGTTTATTAAACTAAATGATTGTTTTTTCACATTGATACAAGGATTATACATGAATTTTCTCGTGAAGTGCACACTTGTATAAAGGGTCGAAAAAATAGTGGAAGAAAAATCAAACAAGAGTATATGTACATACTACCACTTCTGGTTGACGGGTGCTCACCAAATGTTATATGTACATACATACATACATATGCACATATATTGGTATTAAACTTATATTAGTATTATACATATTATTAAACATATATTGGTATTAAAGGTTTCAGAGAAAAACATAAAAAACCTCGATTCTCCAGAGTAACAGTACTACTTTCAGTTGAGGTAAAAATAATACGGTTTTAAAATTTATAATTTCTATAAAATGTAAAAAAAATTCAGCCCAATTCAGTTAGCGGTTTTGGAGATAATTGAATCTAAAATTTTTCAAAAAAAAAAAAAAAAAGGACATCTATGTATAAGGGGAGGTACTATATATTTCCGGTCAACTTAAAATTTTGAAAAAAATTGACGTCGTATCAATAAGAATTTCAGTAACCGATACTAAGTTTCAGTTCAATAGGACGAATGGTGTTCAAAAAATACACACACATTTCTTCTAGTACTAACGGTGTTCAAAAAATCCCCAAAATTCACAGACACACATTTTTTCTAGATCATGAAAACGTTATCAGTGATCAATTCTAAGTTCGAATCAGTCAAAATCTTGAGTTCAAATTTTCGCATGATCACAAAACTTAATATATTGTTACTACGTACTGTTACATATGTACCTCGCTTATCAATATAGTCGACTAACCAGTAGGGATAAGACACACCATTGATTTGTGGCACACATTAAATTGTACAACACGTGTCTTCAACACTTCATTGTTTTAAAGAAGAGTATATAAATTCATTACTGTTAGAATTTAAGTAAGTCACCACTATCAAGACTTCGAGAGTGATAGTCATCACCACCGAGACTCCGAGAGTGGTAGTCAATACCATTGAGACTCCGAGAGTAGCAGTCAACACATCAGCATATTATTTAATCTTTCATTGGAACGTGACAGTACATACATAGATAAAGTAAAAAGTAAAAACAGAGCGACAAATCTATACTGCAACTCATACAAACATTGAACTTTTAAAATTGCACATTCATTACGCTACTGTTACTAGAGTGTGTTGATTGTAATTTTTATTACAAATCTCGTCTTACTTCGCCTTACGATTAAAATTCAGTAAAAATTTTGGCTCTTATCCGATCGTTTTCATACTTTGCTATTTTGCTTGCTTTGGTCATCAATATATGTAAGTGGAAGTACATATCATCCGCCATTACGATGGTGAAAAATAATCGTAATAGACACGTTTGAAAATACTGCATCGTATTACACGGTGACGTCACATTCATCATTCACATCGGTAGTTTTAGCCTATTCTTATTAATTTTCGCCCTGCCATCTCGTTGTCAGATTTTAATCGTTTAAACGCCTATAACTTTTTATTTTTTCAATCTATTTGTATATATAAAAATGAATGTCTGAGTGTGTGTCTCGAATAGGCTCCTAAGCCACTGAACCGATTACGATGGAACTTTCAGGATTTATTGTATGCATGTCCAGGAAGATTACTGCGAAAAAAAAATCGCCCAAAAACGGGAATGAGTCTCATTGCAACGCTATAATTTCAAATGTTGCGACCAACGCATTCGCTGCATGCGTTTTACCGACAAATGGGAACCGGAACGAGAACGGGAACGGGAACAGGAATATATATGTATATAAAAATGAACGTTTGCTGTGTGTCTCGAATATGCTCTTAAAACCACTGAACCGATTACGATGGTACTTTCAGGATTTATTGTATGCATGTCTGGGAAGATTATTGTGAAAAAAACAGGAAAAAGCTCTTAATAATAATATTGGTAATTACGATTTTACTTACGCGAAAGTAAAGCTATCCCGCCCTCGAGTGTGACAATAATCGCGCCACGCCTACCTCGCACTTGAATGTACTAACCATTCAGGGTTGTACCACAAACACACAGCGGATGGCCCAAATCAACAAATATATCTATACCTATATATAAAATTGAATGTTCGTTGGAACGGGAACGGGAATTGCACGCGTTATTGTGGCATTGCAACGCATGCCGGTTTCAGCTAGTATTTTATAAAATTTGCTTTATAGGTTCTCATTATCTTTCATATATATTTTTAGTTCACTCAAAGTGTTATTTGTTTGATGCAAACACTTCGTGACAGTCCCTTGAATCCAACCTACATACTCCCTTAAGTATAGGAGTTTCACTTCAAAGGCGCTACTGAGAAGAATCCCACTACTAAGTAAGAAGCATTCCACGAGAAGTAGCTCGTTAGTATGAAGTCGAGTCATTTAGAACTTTGTATTATAATATATATATTTTTCCGTTTTGTAGTTCGAGGAATTATGCGCGTAGGTAGACAACGAGCTCGCATTTAAGTCTCGGCAATCAGTCCTCCGGTTGGCCCTCGCGGACCTCCACAGCACTGCCTTCACATTAAAATTAATGGTACTCTCATTATTTACGTTTCGAAACGATTACACTAATGCTTATACCGGTATGGAAAACGACCCTTTCTAGGAAATCCCTCGGAGAGCGTGTACGCCATTGTACTTCGGACACTTACATACAATGGCTACTTTTCTCGAACGGAAAATCGTATACGCGTACATGATTTTTTTTCATGTATAATAATATCCGGTGCGGGAGTTTATCCACGCATTGCCTCGAGTGGTTCGAGGGCTGGCTCCGGGTCTCTTGGATCTCTGAGGAGATGGACTGACGTTCTGACTGACGTCTGTCCCGTTGACCGGACGTCGTCTCACGCTTCCTAGACAGCGTAATTACAGGGACTTGAGTTCAAATCCCAGACGCGTTTTGACAGACGCATAAACCGAGTGGGTTGCTGGTGGCAGGGCTGTCACTTTCTCGTATTTCGTTTCAATACTATTGAGTTTCGTCATAACTACTCGAGGATGGATGCATCTCATCTCAGTTAATCATGGCTAAATTGTTGAAGTAGCATGGAGTCTCTGGTATATTGCCCGAAGTCAATTGTTTCAATGTCACATTGCTCGAAATGACAAATATGCATATACCAAGGGACCGTCATAGTTTATTTATTTTTACATATATATATATATACCAGGAAAGCTTGACAGGAAGACCCCTGTTTGAGATTGAAGAACCATGTTCAAAGGACCATGTTTGAAATTGTATGAGGATTATGTTCGGGATCCAGCATGTTCAAATGAAATTTGTCTTTGTCTATTTGTCAGTTACATTTATTGTAATTTAAAATACACTTTCCTTTAGTGCTCCATAAGGTGCGTGCCGACGACTGCCGTGTGTATTTTTTTTTTTTTTGATTTTTAAATGCTTTTTATTATTACGAAATTATGTTCACAATCCATCTTATATCTATTTTAATAGCTACTGATCTACTGATCATTTTCTATTTTACAATTAAATTTAATTTGGTTATTAATCACAGTATTATATTATTCTAATGTTAATCTAAAGCATAATAGGAAAAAGAGCTCAAAAACCTATTTACAATCCTAATAAATGTTCATAATACATCTAATACATAATATTAATTAAAGACTCTCTAAAGTCGATGACCTAAAGCAGATTGTGTTTAGGTAATCTGTGTTTATACCTGAAGGGTATAGACATTTTGTTGTAATCACCGAGACTCTTCACAAGTGTGTTAGTATGGTTATTAGTGATTCTGTCATAGAATCTACTGGTTAGTTTGTTAGTAATGTCTGTAACAAACGGAATATTATATATGGCATGCAGTTTTTTCAGGTTAGTATATATGGGTGTATTATAAATTATTTTTAGCCGTGTGTATGAGTGGGTCTCGAGTGACTGATTTCACGTGTCTATACTTCCGAACTGCTCAGTGATGTGAACGGTTCGTCTAAGAGAAGTGTCTTGGTTGACCACTTCTACGTGTCTCTTACGTGTCTGTCTGACTGTGCGTGAGCATTGCAACTTATAGAGCATTTCAGTGAATGGAGGGGGAAATAGGTCATAAAAGTAATAAACACAAGTCTGTCCAACCGCAATGTGCTTTCCTGGACAATTAATTACAAACAATGCAGCATTTTTATTATTAAATAAATCACTGAATTTCCAGAATCTGAATAACACGAAATAACAATTAATTAATTAATTAATTACAGAATTAATCCATTGAGACATCTATGGATTTTAGATTTCTACATAATTTTTACAAATTGTACATACAATAAATACAGAAGATTTGTGACAACAGGAAAGATGATTTCTTGCCAATTTTGAGGAACCGTTTCAACAATGATTGGCCAACTCTGATAAGAAACGATCGATTTGGAGTCACAAATATCCAAGTCTGACTAGCAGCATTAAAGATTATACTCCTTTTCAACCAAGGTCAGCCTGTGGGGTCGAACCCAGTGACCTCTTGGTGCTCAATAACAACTCAAACACCAAGTCACGCTACTGGCTATTTAAGGTCGTGAGTTCAAAAAAAAAACACAAATAGACCGCCTCATGTTAGAATTTTCCGATTGTTTTTGCTTAATATTCTAAACGGCTCCAATAAATCGGTATCTTTCCCCTGAAATTCGAGTTATTATCATCTCGAATTTGTTGAATCTTATAAAAAGCTAATATATTACTTCCCATTTCACTTTCCCTTATCGCCCTCTGTTCGCTCCTACAAAGCAGCGTGGGCGGTCCTGCAAATTTTCTTCTCCTCCATCACTTTATCGGTATGTCGGTGTATAACAAATACACTCCCACCCGGCAACGTAGGCGGTTCTATTCATTTTTTCGTTCAATACAGAGGCGTCCGAATCAACGGAAACATTGCCACCCACCTATAGACATTTCTAAAGCCTTCCTAAATGTGTGAGAATTAATCATTGCGACGGCTTCATCAGTTACCTCAAAATTCCAATATTAAAATGTAACCTGTGATATGTTATTATGAAAAAGTACATCGAACGTTTAGTTTTTGCATATTTAAAATATATTTTTAAGTAATTAAATCAAAATTAATTTCGCATGCATGAGCATATGAAGTGACAACCTTAATCTGCGGTCACAGTGTCCAAACATTTCATCTCATATTTCCTTGTATAATACGACGTTTGCATAATGGAATTTTTTAATTATACCCAACGTTCTCATACAATGTAACAATAATGAATATTTAAATAACTACATACATATGAACGTTTGGGGTCCAAAATAAAATAAAAAAATAATGGAGCCGATGTGTGTTTATACGTAAAACTAAGTACTATGTAAGACTTCTTTTAGAAATTTTAAATGGGACACATTTATATACATATATAAATAGAAATAGATATATGCAAATTAACATAGTTTTCCAAATCGTAAACGTATGGAGATTCGTTTTTAACCCTCTAACTGCAGTCGCATTTCTTCCTGCCTTGTAATCGAATTGCGTAAAGTCTAATTTTGATATCAACATCAGCGAGAGCGGAATACTAAAAAAAAATCATCGGCTAGTATCGTATGACATGAGTTATACGATACTAGCCGATGATTTTTTTTTTATGTATTAACATAAATCTATATGCCATTTTGTTAATCTGCTAATAGGGATTGCAATGCCGTAATAGGGATTGCAATTCCGGTAATATGGATTGCAATACCGGTTAACCAGTTAACCGGAAACAATTCGTCATCGGTAAATACCGGTAAATTTTAAAATTTACCAGTATTTACCGTAAACTACTTTATCGCGAATTACATAAGTACATATACAGGCATATTATTGTATAATATTACATTAAAAATCGATGCAAATGGCGTATTGTGGATAAGGTTGTCTGGAATTTTCAGTATTGGATGTGGCAATTTCAATCTGATAAATTCACTGGCAACACAGACCAACCAAGTCGTAATAAATGCGACCAGACGGTTTCAATTATGATCGAAACTTTCAAATGGTCCAAACTTTAAATAAATAAATATCATTGGTTAAAAATATAAAATAAAAATAATTGAATTATTATTACGAATTTACTTCAATGCATTTATATGACATTATTCACCTGAGATTTATTTTTAATTACTTACGATTCAATCTAGGTTAATGTTTTTAGGAAGAGTAACCATCCAATCCACGAACTTATTTTTTTTCATTTACCGGTAAATTCCGGTATATTGGTAGCAGAAAAAATAATATACCGTTTACCGGTTTATGAAATTTGACTGTAAATTGGGGTCTGGAATTATTTATCCCAAGAACTGGGATTCCTCTCGGTGACCCTGATTGTATATATAATACAATATGTAAATATTAGGTGCATTTAATATAAATATGTATCCAGTGAATTCATAAAACTAGAATATCATATTGAACAGAATAATCGACTTTTCATTATTTTTATGACTTTTTTTAACTAAATTAGCAAATTAATTAATCATTTGAATTGCTCTAACATAGTTTTATACAAAAATTTTATGAATCATATTGCGAATTATCAAAAACAAATTCACGTTTTCATACTTTTTTAAGTGTTTTTTTTATTGAAAAATATTCACCCAAGGGTTAAAGGCCGAAGTTGTAAATTTGATTTTATATTTCAATTCTAAATATGTACTTTTTTATATTATGGAGGAAGCGGAAACCCTATAGCCCCCCCCCCTCCCCTTATATATAAAATGGCAAATATTATTGTATATAAAAATCTACTAATACATATATATGTACATATATCACTGTACTTATAATTTCATATAATCGGACATTTGAATTAATTCATAATATTATAATTACTGGAACTATAATCATGTCGTTTTATCAAAAATGATAGCCCTTCAAAATGTATGCGTAACTTTAAGCTCAGTAACAGGATAATTATTAAAAATTATATAGCCTCAGCGAAACCTGATACTTAAAGCGAAGTGATAATGAAATTATAATTTATACAATAAACCAAATCTGGCATGATTTATATTCAATTTAGAAACGCACATGAATCATAAATGTAATTAGTAATAATAATCGCGCCATGATTTATACTCATGTAAGTGATATTATAGATAAACGAGTGCTAAAGTGGCTCCCTGTCGTAGTTTCGCTTTTATTTCCGGGTATTTATACACTCGTTCGTTTTATTTCATATAAATAATAAGTATAATACTCGGCGTTTAACATGTAAGAGAGCCACACTCAAGCAACATTGTTGCAAGACAAATTACCAAAGTAGAGTCGACTCAAAAGCGTACGTACGATCTCAATTTTATTTTATTTAAACCTTAACTCGAAGCCAGTCAGTGAGTTGATATTGAAATCAAATGTGCATCTAAATCAAATTGCTAACGATTGTCGTCGAAGGAGATAAATTTTTTTAATTAGTTTTTTTCTACCTATGTATATATGTATATATATATATATATATATATATGTATATATATATATATATATATATATATATATATATATATATATATATATATATATATATATATATGTATATATATATATATATACATATATATATATATATATATATATATATTGGAAAATTTAATCATTGGATGGTTTAAATCTACATTCTCATTTAAATCTCATTATAAAGCATTCTACTGAGGGGTCATCGGTTCAACCCATGGCCCGCTGCTGCTGGCCAGACTTTGGATTATGTGACTCCAAGTCAATCATTTCGTATCGTTTTCCAATATATCTGATTTCATTGTTGAAACGGTTCCACCATATTGTCAACCTGTTCCCGTTTTTCCCAAATTTTAGTTGAAATACCCACCCTACTCTGTAAAAAAATGTATACAAATTTAATTTGACCATAGCTGAATACAATTTTTTGACCATACATAAATATTGAATACAATTTTATATATAATATGTATAATTACTAGCTGAACCCGAAATGCGTTGCAATGCCACAATAACGTGTGAAATTTCCATTGCCGTTCCCTTTCCCATTCTCGTTCCCATTCCACAGACATAGATATATTTGTTGACGTGGGCCATCGGCTGTGTGTTTGTGGTACAGCCCTGAATGGTCATTACATTCGAGTGCGAGGTAGGCGTGGCGCGATTATTGTCACACTCGTGGCGTGATGCGTTTAAGGCAGGATAGCTTTACTTTCGCGTCAGTAAAATCGTAGTTACGAATATTAATATTAAGAGGTTTTTCCCCGTTTTTTTTCACAGTAATCTTCCCGGACATGCATACAACAAATCTTGAAAGTTCCATCGTAATCGGTTTAGTGGTTTAGGAGCCTATTCGAGACACACACACACACACACACACACACAGACATTCAATTTTATATATGTATATATAGATAATTAGTTATTATTTATTTCTTTTCTGTTATATTTTTGACCATTGTGGCGCATTAGGAATTCCTGTAATGCTACAATGGTCCAATCTTTAAATAAATAAATAATTACAAATAAATTGTATTTGTAAAATTATTTGGAATCGATAGTACATATGTACGAATAATTGGATTTGTCTGTAATAAAATAAAAATAATATAAATATCATGAACCTACAGATCAACAAACAAAATACAGTTTTTAATTTTTGGCCACTAAATCGGAAAGTACAAGAGATGCTGAAGAGCACGAAAGTAATTAATGAATTAATCCATAGAGACATCTATGGATTTAGTATTTGTACATAAATTATTACATATTGTACATTAATCAAATTCAGATATTGGTGACATAGTGGGTAGGAAAGTTTTTGCCAATTTAATGGAGGAACCGTTTCAACAATGAAATCAGATAAATTGGCAAACTCTGATAGGAAATGATAGACTTGGAGTCACAAATATCCAAGTCTGACCAGCAGCATTAAAGATTAGCATGGGATCGAACCCGGTAGCCTGTCGGTGCTTAACATAAACGCAATCACCGAGCCATACTGCTGCATATTTGATTCAGTCATTGATTGAGTACATACATACATATTTATATGCATAAATCATTTGTAAGCTTACTTTATAATTTCGAATATATAATTAATGGGAAAAAATATCTTCTTGTTTACATACAATATACAAGCTGTGCCTTTTTTTTCAATTTTTAATTCATGGAGGTTCACCGGTCGAATTAAAATAGATTTGAATAGGATCTCCTCGTTTTGAGATGACTTTACATTGCGAACGAGTCCTACAACAAAGTTGCAGTGGGCTGTCTCCTGTCAGAACCGATTTCAACGACCGCCTGAACACGGAGTCAGGTGTTGGCACGCGATTTATCAAGTAAATTATATATATTTTATGTATCCCCATATAAATGAGTTTAGGCCCTACGATTTGTATGTGTCGTGCCGATGCAATGTAAGTGTCGGAATAAAAACGAATGCTAAAATAAATATATGTATATAAAAATGAAAATGTGAAGCTCGCCCGTTATTCTCAAAGTTCGAATTATAATATAAAAATAATAATTTACGTGTTTTGATTGAGGAGACGAAAAAATGCGACACGAACGCAGACGCATAAATCTTTAGGCGCCGTCGGCACGAAAAGGTTGTTTCGAAGGAGGAATGCTCAATAAATTAACGAAGTGTATCGCACACTTCTCCGATTGACAGAATAGAAATTCTCTAACTCACCTGTCGTTTCAAGGTCGTGTTTTTTTTTTTGTTTGTTTCCTTCAAAACGACAGAGTTAAAAAAATGGGCAAAAATCGCAATCGAGATAAGTTCCCTACGAGGAATGTGTAATATATGTATGTATTTTTTAGATTTAGGGAGGACTATTTATTTACAATATATATGTACATACATAATATATATATACATACATACATAATTCAGCTAAAAGTCATTTGGCCTGTTTCCTGCACACATGCCAGTAAGCCACACATACAAAGGTGATTTTGCCCTCTAAAATAAGTTTTGCCAATGTTGAGATTCATTCCATTAGAAATGTTAAGCCATAAATAGGGGAAACGAAAATTTTAATAAAAATCGTTCAACTGGTTATTGAGAAAAAATTATTCAAATTTTCGAAATAGCTCATATTGTATTGAATGTCATTTATTTAACACTTTCGTAATATCTTATTCGCTAAAATGAAACATGAAATAAATAGCGTCTACTTTTTTAAGACAACTCAAATATGTATTTCAAAATAATGAATAATTTCAAAACTATACCACAGTTTATGAAATACATACAATTTAAAGTAAGTACTAATGGTTGGGTAACGTTGGCTCCGGAGCCGCATGCGGCTCGTAAAAAAAGTTCACGAATGTTTTTCCTATTCGGGTATGGTTCGAAAAATGTTTCTGATAACTGCTTAAAGCTTACATAACAAACAAAAAAATATAATAAATATTTATTGTGATAAAATAGTCATTTATTGTGAATTTTAGATTTTTTAAACTAAAACCATCAAGAGCGAGAAAACTTAGTTCTCGTTACTAAACTAAGATCGTCAAGAGCAAACTCGGGCCCTGTAAAAACAAAAGTTCGGGAGATTTTGTGGAGAGGGGAATTATTTCACATGGAGGGGGAGGGGGCGATTTCACATGGATACAAAGAATGCGTGGATCGAAAAATAATAAACAATTAGCATTAAATAAATGCATGTATTTTTACATAGAATAATAAAAAAATATCAAAATCGGTCAGTCGGGCGTCCCGACACGGGCCCTTCAAGTAGTCCGGGCCCTGGAACTTTACCCCAGCTCCCCCCCCCCTCTCTTCAGCCCTGCATACAACAGCCAATAAGGTATTGCAACCCATCGACCAAAGATCTCTCTGTCTGGAGAGTACCCGATGGATATGATTATTAAGTGATTATTAGGTACTTCATTCGGAGCTGTCAGGCCGACGGATCAAGAATAATAAACTATCTCTATCACACTTGCTGTAATAATGTTTGTGGAAGGGAATGTGCCTCACTTTGAGTCCATTGAGGTCTTCGTATATTTTTACATAGCTCCTTTACGTTTCACATGGCTTTCGTGTCAGTGGTCATTTTTATCTCTTATTGTCTTCTAATTGTCTTCTTGCTGCTGCATATTCTCATTTGCATTCTTCACTATATGTTCGATGGATGAAGCTACTCCACCGACCGCCTTAAATGGACATTAAATTGATTGATTGTTCTTATTATTATTATTATCATTTATTATTATTATTTTTCAATAATATTATTATCTATATATATTATTTATATGGGCGTTGGGGATAATAATGAAAAAAATAAAATAAAAATCTATTCTCACTATGATTTTCTCCAAAATCATGCCCCTTTAAATACTCAGGAACTCATCCCATCTTCCCCTCCTCTATTCAGCCCTGTGTACAATAATATATAGGTCAAGGTGGTTTATTTTCCGGTATAATTTCATCTCGTCGAATCGTTCTCATGTGCTTCGGGAACGTGAAAAGGAACCGATTCACAATAGCCCTTCTTTTCATGACATCTTGCGGGCAATAAAGTGCATTATTTACCTTCGGAGATAAACGAAACAAAGCGTGAAATGAAAAAATAAAGAGTGGCAACCGAACAGTTGAGAGGCGGTGGTTTTATTGTCGACCGGGAAAGCGTTATCAGTCGACAGTTTCGTTTGTCGCATAAAATGTGAAAAATACTGGCGACCTTTGTCGAACTTATTATTTCGATTAGTCGCCAACCATTCAAGGGAAAGTGAATGCGACCATTTCATTTTTTCCTGTCGAAGTCTGTCCTTTAAATCTATCTGTTTGTGTATCTTATAATACAACAGGTGAGGCAGAGGTATTGGACCTTTTTTTTAAATTGCACAACGCAGTGAAAACTTTTAACTTTATCTACATACAGATATACGAAGTATCAATAGATGAAATGCGACAAGTCCAATTTTCAGTTTCAAAAAAAAAATATTTAATATTTTGCGAAATATTTCTAGAAATGAAGAAAAGTGGAATTAGTCCACTTTTATCAACGGCTCAATCACACAATTCGATCTTGAGATTTTGACTTAGTTTTATTCAGTACCTAACCTATATCACGTTTCTTGATGTATACCTTGATGCATTGTCCTATTTAGTCATATTTTAGTTTTTATTTTTCATTTGTTTGTCTATATGTACTAGATATATTATGTATTTTGTAAACATCTAAAATTGGGCTCAGATGTTATTTTGTTATATTTATTTTTATGAATTTCCACATCTGAGGCCTGTTGATTTTTCAACAAATAAATACGTTAAAGATAGTTCGATCATCAATCGTATCACACTTAAACTTTACTTCAGTTTATGCCTATGTACTTATTTATAACATCTCCTCATCAGTTATATGAATTGTCCCTCGATGAACTGTCATTTCGATGAATAGTTATTGATAATATATATGAATAGTCTTTTGATGAACAGTCTACAAACTAAATTCCAAAATATTGGTAAAAGCAATCTTTACCAAATTCTACATTTTTTCGATCATTCTATATATGTATATATATAAATCATTTATGGCTTTTATAGAGATTTTTAAGATTCGTTTGTAAGCCAAACATACAAGCCTCAATCTGTCCACAAAATCCTCTATAAAATAGTTCATATTTTATACTTTTGAATCATCTTCCAACTCCAGATAATTCAAGCGATGCTTATTAAGAGGGCTGTACACCCGAAACCTTAATTTTGTTACCGTTCCTTTCTTCGATATATATATTGAGTGTATGTATATATTGAGTGAATGCGACAATATATATCAATATATATATTGAGTCAATGCGACAGTTGCGCTTCGACCAGATAAAACGTATTTTAAATCGACAAAATCAAGGTTTCGTATTCTCCAGTTTTCTCCTCCGGAACTGGACCAATTTTTAAAAACAAATCATCATCGGTATAAGAAAGATATTTTCTATGCAACTGTGCGCTTATTTTTTTTTTAAATCGACCGTAAAATAAGCAATGGTGGATATCCATAGCATATTAAAAAATAATTTCTCTAGTGCCATAATTGAGGAAGGGAGAAGTATAGTACGTTTGTATGGACAAGGCGGTGCTGTCCAGCCCTCTTAAGTTGCTCGTTTGGTTGGCATTAAGATAATCGTACTGTAAAAAATCATTGATATTCGCACGGCATGGATAATATAAAATGATAGAACTATTGCATATATTAATGAGGTACGTTCGATTCTGAGAAAAGTTTATAGGTGTGCATATAAAGAGTTCAAATACGCAAATTCTGCGAACTGTGAACGTTCAAATGCTTTCGCGAGTCATTCGCGCATCACTAAGGTCATCTTTGACCATAAACCAAAGTGCATATGTAAAATTTTAAAATTTCAATCGAAGCTGTCGCTGTTGTGTGCTTTTTTTGATGAGTTTAGCACACCTGACCGGGCAAATTACTCGGTCCATCAGACAGACGATTGTCTGGCTCAGACACATATTCGTCCCGGTCGTGAGAAGTGAATCAGGTCCTTGCCTTTTTTGTTTTGTTTTTGTCGTTTTTATTATTGTATTATTTATGTATTTGCTGCCGAAGATCTTTTCAGCTTCAGCATGTTAAGTGTGTGTGCCAGAAGATTTCCAGAACGGATCGTAAATCTAAAACAATGCGCGGAAGTCGAGACAATCGGAACCGTCGATCGAAATATCAAATGTAGCGAAACGAATTAGGGAATCGATCGGATGTGAATTCATATATGTATATATATATATATTTGTGATGACGGGATCATGATGTCATTGGGATGATTGAAAATTATCAACGAAGACCTTTTTGATTTGTAAAAACACGTTCGAAATTGATTCTGGCTAAATGCGCCTACAAATTTGATAAATGTTGAACGAACGTTTGTTGAACGATTGTTGATGGATTTTTTTATAATTTATATATGGATTGAGCTTGGTTAAGTTCATACTAGAAGTAATTATACTGAGCAACAAAAAAAATCACATTTTTACTTACCGGAACAGAGGCTAATCAATATTAACTAAATTTGAATATGACAATAATTTTTGTTGACTTGCAAGATAAGAGATTAAAAAGATGTGCAATTTTTTCAGATTTTTGACTTTGCATTCAATAATTCAAATCTAGTATTGCTGTACCATCAATATTCAGATGTTTTTTCAATTGATTTTAAATTTTTATTGCTCTAAAATACATATAATTAGTTACACTGTTCGACAAATAACGACTTTTTTTTGGTTCAGAGACGAGATATGACTTTTCTTATAGATCTATGCCCAGTGAATACGAATCTGGTAATAAAAAATGTTGATTGGCTCGAGATTCGGAAATATACATGTTTTTTAAATCGCGCGGGTTTTTTTATATATCTTGGTATTGTTCTATATATTCTGTTAAAAATGAATATTGGATTCTATAGTCGGGTATTTTATCTTTCATTTGTAATACTTTTCAGCTTTCAAATCTCTCTAAGTAGTAGTCCAGTTCAAATCAAAAGTCAAAAGTACGTATTTTCATTGGGATTTTTTCCCACTGTTAATACATTGAGTATTTTATATTGAAATATGTTTATTGGGATAGTGTTCTGGCCACACTATTTTTTATTTTCACCGTGCGGTGCTGTTGACATGCAGTGCAGTATAATATTTTATTATCATATTTATAATACACTTCAATAACATCCAAACCGATTTCCCGACAATTTTCAACCCATTCAATGGCATATCAAAAGCAAAAATCGGTATTGAGTCTTCTATTGTGAGCCGCAGACAGGGTGTAGCTCTCCGGACCAGGGCCCAGACCCAGGGCTAATTAATTAAGCATTAACTGTTAGTTAGTTAGAACCGACTGTCTGGGTATGGTTCACTGGCTAGTCTATACTTAAAACGTGCTCTACAGCCGTTGTCGATATGAGAAGGTGTTATTTCGAAAATTGGTCGTTTATTGCGTTCCGGGAAACGAAATATATATGTACATATATTGTGTATACACACGCGTTTTTCTACCTTACAATTATTAATATCCATTTTATGAAGTGGTCACTCAGTGGAGAACTTTCTCTGGAAATCCCAAGGTAAACGTTTTCAGCTCGGATTTGTTATATTATACATATTTCTCATAATAGATATATGTAGTATGAACTATGTATAAGCCGATAATGGTTCTTCCGGTCGGTTGGCTGATTTTCGGAATGGTTTTTACTGCCTCTATAAACAATAAGGAAAAGTGGTCGTTTGCCATAACGACCACAACTTTTTGGAAAGTTTGATGGAATCTAATAGAAAATGTGTTTAACTGTTGTATATTACTTTTTATTAAAAAACATATTAATTACATACTACCCACATTTACAATAAACCATAAATACTAGTATATAAACGATAAAGTATATGAACTATAAAGTCTTGTCTTTTCTGTTATATTTTTGACCATTGTGGCGCATTAGGAATTCCTGTAATGCTACAACGGTCCAAACTTTAAATAAATAAATAAATAAATAAAGTAACTAGTCTATAAAATACAGACTATAAAGAGTCTGAAGACAGTTCTGAAGAAGACTGCGCTGAGAGCACTATATCATCCGCATAATAGACTTATGCTAAGAAATCACTCAAAAGTGCGGCACGGGCCGCGTAGGTAGACTGCAGTGGTGAGAGGCGTATGTTCATGTCACTATTAATTCGTATGATCTTATTATTTCAATGAGTTTCTCTTACAATTATTCAAATATGGGAATAACCGTTATCGATCACTGTCAACCTATGTAAACACAAAGATAAGTAATGAAGTAAGGACAGTACATTCATTGCGTAACAGACGCTAGTGCAATTATAGTGGTAAGATCGTGTCATTTTTAATTGTTACGATTTTATTATTTCGACAAGTTTCTCCTACATTTTTTTCAAATAGTTAACCAACGTTATTTTTAATATTTTATTTTTTTAATTTATACCAGGAAAGCCTAACAGGTAGCCCAATTGCGCCTTCCTGGCCAGAAATATTGTACATACATTTTAATACAAGTATTATTATACAAAATAAATACATATCAATTAATATCCACAGAGACATTTATGGTCAAATTTGTAAATTTGCAACATTTTATACAATTTAGTGAAATTCTAGATTGCTGAAAAGTCGAGATTTGCAAGAAAATGGGTAGGGTTGCCAATTTTTTGGAACCGTTTCAATGAAAATCAGATAAATTGGCAAACTCTGATAGGAAACTATCAACCCGGAGTCTCAAATCCAAGGTCTGGCCAGCAGAAACCAGTGGGATTTGAGCCCATGACCATTTTGTTCAAAGCATTATATGCTAATCACTAGTCTATTCTGCTGGTTGATTACACTTAGCAACAAAAAATCAACATTTTTGAGTTACCAGAGCGGAGACTAATCAATCTTTACTAAGTTTGGCCCATTAAATTCGAATATGACAATTGGTTCGCTCTCGTTTACGAGATATGAGCGTTTAAAAAAATGCGCAATTTTTACAGTTTTTTGGATTTTGTGGCTTTTAACTCAAAATCAAGTATTGCTGTGTTCAAAATGAATATTGGAATCAATAATCAGATGTTTTTCCAATTGATTGTGATATTTCATTGCTTTAAAATGCTTATAATTAATTATCTATCGAATTTCAAAAGTCAAAAATATATACATTTATATTTTTTACACATTTTTTTTTCATGCTATTGTAGCATATGCTAAAAGGAGCCGCCGATATAATTAGTTTCGAGGATTATCTCCAGGCTAAGTGCAAGTAGGCTAAACAATGACCACCGAATTGGCTTAGAAACGGCACCCGGTCCCTTCTCAGAACTGACAGCGATAGCGTGGGACTGAGTGCCGTGGGAATAACATATCCGGGTACGTGCCTAAACAATAGGGAAGTAACCGGACGTCGAATATGCATGGAGAGACATGTCCTTTATAAACGGGTACTTAGGCGATATCAAGGCATTCTGGAAGAAGCACTGGCGGTGCATGTATCTCCTGAATCACCAATAAATGCTGTGAAGCGACTTTAGCCTTTTACATACTTGGATCCTCCACCCACCCCTACGCAACACTATTATGCGTTTATTTGGCCAGTTTTTTATATCACCGCGTTAATAAGGATTGGTTTTCATTCTCAATATTTTTTTTATCTAAACGTACTAGCTCGAGCGGCAGTTGCGTTATAAAGGCTTCGCATGTACAAAACAATAAAATAAAAAAGTGTCTAGATTTCTTCGTGTTTTTACCTTTATGATGTGTTGTACAGTAAAAGTATACAATTTATAAAATTTAAAAATCAAAAACGTTCATATGTATTTATGTATGTATGTATGTACTTCTTCAAATTCAGAGAAAGTAAAAATAATGGATAGAGCCCCAAATGGGATGGGATTTAACATGAATGTGCAGCGACCGTCTGACCCACTTCCCGCCCGGAGGCTGTAGCTGCCGGGACCCAAGAACTGCATCCATTATGCACATCGCTGTCTGCCGGCTGCATTCACGCTGCACTTCCGACACCATACTATACGAACATTTGTAGATACCCCACCATAAAAAAAAACCAACAAACTCACATTATCATTATTATGTTTTTAATGCACACTCTACTTCGAGCATAGCGGACTACATACATATATCATAACAAACCTGACATGTTTTTATTACATACATTTCTATCATATGTGCCATGACAGAAATTACCCCAGGGGAACACATTTGTTTAAATTATGATTTGTAAATAATTACTAACGATTTTCAAACACAGCAGTACATATGGACAATCAACAAATTTGTTGATACACAGCAAATTTGCGAGAAATACATTGTGTCGGTAGCATATTTTGTAAGATTCGACAAATTCGAGATTCTAATACCTGAATTTGCGAGAAAGTAGGGGGGAGGATATATATTTATGGGATCCGTCACAACAAAATTCGAACAGGAGACCTTCGATCTGCGTTTTTTAATAACCACAAGATCTCGCCAGCAGCGTATTTGGCCGGGACTTGAACCCAAGACCTTTCCACTGAAGCTTTGTCACATATACTATTTGCAGTCGTAGGCTTCGATTATAAGCTGCTAGTGTTTTTACCCGGCTTCGCTCGGTAATAGTAATATAAACCGCTTGAACATGGCAAATCTAATAGTAAACATTTTATTAAATTTATTTGAATATTCATTTGTTTTTCTACGAACCAACAATACATAGTTACATACAAAGTCTCTTTTGAAATTATATATTAGATGTAACTGCATTGCAATAAGAAGTGGGTCGGTCTTGGATCATTAAGCTCAATGTGTATATTACAGCAGTCATTCAGGTGACGCAGAATTGTATAATACGACAACGTCATGACAATTTTGACCTTTGTTGACATTCCTACGCTTTTTGACAAAAAATCAATTAAAACAGTTGAAATTAAATTTAAAATAAAATTATAGTACTGTCTGCAATAATTTTCATGAATGAATTGCTAGAAAAATTTCCAATTTACGAAAACTTACATACATATTATATATGTATATGCATTTGATGTTTTGCATCAAAATCTGTCGTAAACTGTAAATATCTTAACCGAGCTGCCTTGAAAAGGTTTTTTTTATCTCAATTGGTTTCCTATTCGACTACTGGAACTGAAAAAATGGATTATGATTTTGATGGATAGGCTAAATTTGAAACCGTCTGAAAAGCTACTGTCAAAAACACCAACAAAATTTAACAGAAAGGAATTATCGCATGAAAAAAATAATTATACACATAACCAATACCGAAACGGCGTCTGTAATTCTTTTCTGATTGGCTGGATTGGTCAAATACATTTGTGATTGGTCGGTCGTTAAAAATTATAATTTTTTTTCGATTCAAATAAAAAAGAAATGAAGATTTTTCATGATTTTCATTTCATTTCCATTTACCAAGCGAATATATATATATATATATATATATATATATATATATATATATATATATATATATATATATATATATATATATATATATATATATATATATATATATATATATATATATATATATATATATATATATATATATATATATATTAGATAAAATGCTGCATTGTTTGTTATTAATTGTCCAGGAAGGCGCATTGAGGTCTTCCTGTCAAGCCTTCCTGGTATATACATATATCTATGTAAAATAAAATAAAAATGTACTCACATTTCTGTTTTCTGTAATCACAACTGTTTGTCTGTCTGTCTCGTATAGGCTCCTAAAACACTCAACTGATTACGATGGAACTTTCAGGATTTGTTGTATGCATGTCCGGGAAGATTACTGTGAAAAAAAAACGGGAAAAAGCCTCTTGATAATAATATTTGTAATTACGATTTTACCAACGCGAAAGTTTGAAGTGCCATTGTGTAGTCAAGGAAATGTGTTCATTGGTAACCACGTTACCAGTTGGTTTATGAAGACACGTCTTTGAAGAGACATTATTTGATCTCTAACCATCACTTGAAATGGGAACGGGAACGGGAACGCAACGGGAACGAGAACGGGAGCGGGAACGAGAACGGGAGCGGAAACAGGAACGGGAGCCGGAACGGGAACGGGGATGGGAACGGGAACGGGAACGGGAATTGCATGCCTTATTCTGGCATTGCAACGCATGCCGGGTTCAGCTAGTAATTTATAAAAAAAAACTTCAATAGCTTATCTTATAGAATTAATTTGTGGTTGAGAACAAATGATACCTTTTTAACAAGCTTTTATTAGCTTCACTCAGTTATAAAATACACATATGATAGAGGGTTTTATTTATTATTTCAGTTTAAGTAAAAAATTTCTCCTTTTAGATATATACATATGTACCTATACATACTAAGTTCTGACAATCCGCATTATAAATACCGATAAAATTTACATGCGATAATTAAATCCAAATAATATCAGGGGGGTGGCATCTGGACCGTGAAAATGTATGTAGATATTAAATTTGACGGAAGAGCGGCCGCCATATCCGAATTAGTTATTGAAGAATAACCGGACGGGAAACCGGCTGCCGGTGCCTCCGTCGGATATCGTACATAATTAACGACCATGCGAATAAACCGGCCGTCTGGACCGGAGACTGCGAAAGACTAAACCTATACATGTTTAACACCTTTTCGTCGACGCTAATTCATACTGGTTATTATTTAGTGTCACTTTGAAGTACGTATATTCGTTTCAGTGGCTAGGATATCTGCCGCCCGGGGTTTGAGTTTGAGTTTGCCGCCTCCAATTTTTCCTCTAAAAAAGATGATTTTTAATTTAAAATAGTGTTGGATGAAGAGGTTTTTTTAACTATCCACTCCTATGTTTTTAAACTATAAACTATGTATTATTAACTATAAGTTTGCGACTGGCACGAGTATCCTATTCGGGGGCGACATCAAATCAAAGTATGAAATACATAAGAATGTGGATTTTCTGATTCATGTCTGCAGCTATGAATTACAAGACGTATCAATAAATACAAAAGAAAGTTTATTAAAATTTAAACTTTTATTTAATTTTTTTACATTTATATATTTTTTGATTCTGATTTTCAAACTATTATTATTTATCTAATATATAATTTCGAAAGAGACTGTAAATTTGTATCTTTGGTTGGAAACTTCGTAAACAAAACAAAGTTTCTATGACGACAATTCAATTGGTTGAATATTACATTTTTTTCGATTCAAATAAATTTAATAAAAAAACAAATGAATATTTACTATTATGTAGATTCGCCATGTTTAAGCTGTTTATATTACAAATACTGAGCGAAGCCGGGTAAAACAACTAGTTATGTATAAAAAAAAGATGCCGCAATTTGTTCTCTTCTCCTGGCGCACGTACCAATTTGATAGTTTCGTCGCCTGTTGGAAATAACATAAAGCCGCTCAACCATATTTCTGTTTACTTGGATTTGTTCAATTTAAAATATGCTTATCTGGTCGAGGGATTGTTTAATTTGAGAACTCGCATTTCATTTCATGTTTTTTATACTGTTTATTTTCATTTATATTTTATTATATTTCGAAATTTTATTTTTATGTCTGTATCATTTAATGGTTTTTCTATCTATACATATGTATATGCATAGCTATGTATAATAACGCCCTGGAGTATATCTATGTATAATGACACTATGGCTAAATTGTAGTAATCTATGTATATATATATATATATAAAAATCAATGTTTGTCTGTCACGTATGCGTTTCTATACCATTCAACCGATTGCGATGAGTTATCTATATTATTGTGTCGCCCAAAAACGGAAAAACAGGAATGAGTGGCATTGCAATACAATAATTTCAAAAGTGTCGCCACCAGCGTTGTTAGGGTAAAATAAACAAACAATTGAATAATTTCAAATGTTTTCGCCACCTGCATTTTCCGACAAATTATCACTACTGTTAAATTACATTATTAAGGATTAATTTGAAACTGAAACGTTTACACATTGAAACACACTTGGAAACGGGAACGGGAATTGCATGCGTTATTGTGGCATTGCAACCTATGCCGGGTTCAGAAATAAATATAACCGAAGGGTTGTGTTATTTCCTCCAAAATTTTCAATTCATTTTTAATTCCAATTAAAAATTCAACCTCGAATTTAAATTCAACGGCTGATATTTCTTCAATTTTATTCACGCACATAAAAATATTCGCATAAATTGATCGAAATTAATTGGAAAACTTTCAATTTTTCAGTGTTTTCAAAGGCGTGGGCGCTAAAATTAAGTACGGAAGGTATTTACATCCGACGAATTATTATAGGCGTATTTTAATCGTAAGATAATTAAAATTTTCAGGCGTCCGCCCTTTTAAAAATCAATAGCTGAAAGAAATCAACAAACAAGTGTTGTTTTGAACTTATTCGATTAAAATTTAATTGTATTGCTAAATTATATTCTAAACATATTTTTGGCTTAATTTAATTAAATTATGTGGACGCCAGAAAACAGTCAAAAACCCACCAAATATCAAGTGATGTGTAGGTTTGATAAATCGTCGTGATTATTGTAGATAGATTGCCCAACTGATTGTCCAACAGCACTTTAAAAAAAATTATATTATATCTTTATGACATTCACGTTATTTCTCACAATTGATAACACCTATTGATATTTCGCATATATTGTTAATTTCCAAACTCACATAAACGTCTCGCAATTTAGTATGTTAATATAAATTGTAGGAATAAGGCCTGTCGTAAAAAAGCAATGAAAAATCGATTTATTTTGTTATGGCCTTCATAAATGCTGCTGAAATTACTTATATTGAATTTTAATTGACATTTATATGAATTTTCGCTTACAATGTGTACGACAGGTAATAATTTCGAAATTCTTGTGTTGTATTATTTTATATCATAAATTAAAAAAAAATTAAATACCCGACATCGCTCAGATTTGCGATAAAGTTTAAAAAAAAAGAAGCTGTTTTAATGCTTATGAGTTTTAAATTGCATAATTTTGCTTAGCTTGTAGATTTTCGAACAAGATAAGATCGCCATTTGGAAACTTAAGATTCTCTCGTAACGTACCGAAAAATAAAAATGAATGATTTAATCATTTTTTGCATTGATTATATACGTACGTACGTACGTATTAAAATTTTATAATCAATGCAAATAGGATTCGCTAATTTTGCATCTTAATTATTCTGAAAAATCTTCGCAATTGAGTGGAAATTTAACCATTCAATATTCGGTTTTGTATCTACTACAATATATTTTATTCATATTACTAAACATATCAGCCGGCGTTGCCTGGCAAGATTGAATTCCGAACTTTGTTGGCATTACTTAAATGAATGAAAGTTGCAATTTTAAAGGGCTCTGAGCCTTTCCAAAACTCGTCTACGGTCTATGTGTGTAAGTTACATTACCGTGAGATTATATACTAAATTTATTAGTTTTACATACATACTTACAAAACTACATAGAAACAAATTTATATAATAGAAGGTGATATTAGGAATATGTGTACTTATCTAATATATAATTTCGAAAGAGACTTTGTATGTATGTATGTGACCTTCGTTCGTAGACGACACATCCGATTTTTTTTTCGATTCATAGGCGCCGATTTGATTTTTTTCGATTCAAAGGATTCGAAGTCCCCGGGGGCAAAGGCGCGAAGGCGAAGCCGCCTTCGCGCTGGGGGCGCAGCCACCGGGGGCGTAAACGCCGGGAGCCGAGCCCTAGGGGGCGCAGACGCCGAGGGCGAAACTCTAGGGGGGCGCAGCCACTGGGGGCGCAGGCGCTGGATTCTGGTATACATATAATTTCGTATACATATAATTTCCTATATGTACATATAATTTTTTATAAGAGACTTACTATATATGTATGTTTGTTTGTTCGTGACAGTCAATTTAATAAAAAAAACAAATGAGTATTCAAATAAATTTAATAACATGTTTACTATTATATTTTTCATGTTTAAGCGGTTTATATTACAAATACCGGGCGAAGCTGGGTAATACAGCTAGTATATAATATATTTTGATCAAATTGTAATTCAATGAGAAAGTCTTTCACTATTTTTTTAGTGCTTTCAAACTAACCCTTAAAATCTAACGTCGAATTCGATAACTAAATTTGATTTTCACCAATAGCGATTTCCCACTTCGTTTTGTCAAAGAAAAGTTTTCAGCTGCTAAATTAGCATAGGGCCAGAGGTCCTTGGCTTCGAGTCACGTAGAGCTTTCAACATAGTAGTTCCAATTTGACAAACTCGCTAAAAGGCCAAAGAAACAAATCACCAAGGACGTCCAATTACCTCAAGTTAAAAAAAAAGAAAAGCTAGTCGAATTAGTGTCTCGAAAATTTCCCCGGAACCGAAACAAAGGGCGCGTCGAGAATTTTCCGCCCGTCTATTGTCTAGGAAGTGAGGTCCTAATTGAAGGACACGACGATAAAATTTAACGTTTTTTGGGAGTCGGTTCGAGGGGTGGAGGGGTGGGTGTTCAATTATTACGTCGCAAATAAAATTCGAGACCTCGTCTCCGGTTTAAAGTTTAAGTTTGCCAGTCTTAAAGTTTTCCGCTTCCAGGAGCCTATTAACCATTCGCAAAGTGGCTTTTATTGAAATGGAAATTGAATCGTTGTCAGAGTTAGGCCGTGAAAGAGGACTGAGGATTTTTTGGAGCTTTCCTCATATAAAGTTCAACGGCGAAAGGGTGACCATCCCTCAAAGCATCGTTTCAATTCCAAATTGAAAAACATCACCCAAACTAAATACCACGGCTAACAAATCCGGATCTGATCCCACACCGTATACAGCACATCTTTATAAAACAGATTTTAATCAAATTTAAATCATAGAAAAGGGACCGAAGTTTCACTGGTGGCGTATTGTCACCGTTTAATTAATTTAAAAGACCTTGAACAAAATAATTCTTGCTACGAACTGCCGAAACTTTAAAGTGTTTCATTGTTCACTAAAAACGAAATTGTTCGAGCATTGAAAATTCAATCCTCGCTCTAACGACTTTTATTATTTCCTCGTCTTGAAATTTCGATACTAAAAAATAAAATCTTATGGCCGTTGATGGGCGAAATTAATTATTGAGGATTAAGTATAGACTGTAATAATAAAGATAGAAAGTGTGTCGTATCTTTAAATAATTCCAATGTTATGTAAAATATCTGTTGAAAAAATTTACTTTTCTTTTCATCAATTGCTTTACAATATGAGTAGAAACTATTTTAATAAAATTTCAGTCATGGCCTAGTTAATTTGTTCAACGTCTTAATCAAACCGCAATTTCAATTGCTTATTCTTAAACATATAGAATTATCCAACAATCAGTTTTGATGTTTTCAACGTATTCTGCAATGTTAATAGTATGCTATTAAATCAAATATGTTATATACTACATTACTTAATTACTCTTTACTGTAATTATAAGAATAACTATAGATATGTATGTAAATAGTATTTTTCATTGGAACAACTTAATATTCGAAAAATTCTAATTTCAAGATTTATTATTATATATTATCCACCAAATATATATGAATGTGATGCAACTTTATTGCCATGAAAATTTAATTATCTACATATGTTACTATGTATGTACACAAATACATACATACACAGGACTTTTAGGACCATGTAACCCGGCGGAACAGCGTTCCGGCACCTTTTTGTCTCAGCATTTTTTATGTTTCAAACGCATATTCTATGTAATATAATTTGAATACAATTTTTTCTAATAAAAAACTTGACAAAAAGTGAGTTCCAGCACCTTTTTTTTTCAAAAAGAAAGCCCTGTAAATACATATGTATATAAATATATAAATGTACTTTAAAAATTTACCATTCTGCAGCTGCTACTATTATGTGAGGAGAGTTTTACTTAAAATAATTGCACAGGTTTTCAAACCTCTTAGAACGAGAGTCGAATAGGAGTTTTTAAAAGCAACAAACTTTTTGGTCGGCTAATTAAAGACATAAATGGTCAGTAATTAAATATAAACGTGGTCAGTAATTATTAATAAAAGTGATCAGTAAAAAACAATAAATGTTCAATAAAAAACAATAAACGGTCAGTAAAAAACTTGTGAGACACACGACATGCTGAATTCTCTGATTCTGGTATCTCAGTATGGTCCAAACACCACTGTTCTAAGACTTATTTTCGTATTTCCGTATATGTTTTGTTTAATAATGTGAAATAATTAGATAGTTGCATTTTATTACTTTATATATGTGCGTAGTAACAATAGATGAAGTTTTGTGATCATGAGAAAATTCGAACTCGATATTTTGACTGATTTGAACTCAGAATCGATCACTGATCATGTTTTTAAGATATAGTTTTTTAGCTGGAATCCCTTTTGTAACAATATTTTATGTATTGTTTTATAAGAATGTTCAAATCGCACAATGTTTTGATTTCAGCTTTCAAGTTTTCCAGTTATCTTAAATCGAACTATTCATGTGATTGTGCATACAATGAATTAATGAATTACAGACCATTTTTATATTAACTGAACACGGTCATACTATCCAATGGATTAAACCAGTGCTTCCCAAATTGGGGGGTCGCGACCCCCTGGGGGGCCGTAGGATTTCTCGCGGGGGCCGCGAAAATATTCAATAGAAAGTACAAATATTAATTTATGAATATTTTTCCACATTACATATTTAGGGAATGTATATATTTAAGGCAATATTTCCCAAACTTGAATGAGGATGAAAGGAACAATTGGATAATAACACCATTTGCCAAGTCCTTAAAATATGATCATATTACGTGGACAGCCCAAGAAGAGTTGATCGATATCAGATCAAATAATTTGCTTGAAGTGGAATTAAACAATAAAAGTATTTCAAAATTTTGGTTAAGGCGACAGCAAGAATATCCTGCTATTGGAAAAGAAGCCCTGGTAACTCTTATTCCTTTCGCGACTACGTACCTATGCGAAACTGCATTTTCGTCATTACTTATATTAAAAAATAAGCAAAGGTCATGCCTTTTCACGGAGACTTTGGAAGATTCTGACATTGAACCCGATATCGATTTGTTATGTAAAAACATGCGACCTCATCTATCGCATTAAATTGTTTCATGTGTATAGTTTTTATTTAAAAAAAATGTTTTTAAGCAAGTTCCTATAATTTTGTGCTGAATATAAATATGTGTATTATAATTGTAATAATCACTGCCAAATAAACCTTTTAACTAGAAAAAAAATTTTTTTTGGGGCCGGGAATTAATTCTTTCAGATTTAGGGGGTCGTGACATGAAAGTAATTGGGAAGCACTGATTTAACCATTAATGGCCATTTTGATATATAATGGCCATTTTGCACATGTAAAAAAACGCTAGCACACCTGATATATGCCTAAATTAAATCCACTGCACCCATTGAAATCAGGCCAAAAATGGCCCCCTGCAGTGTTTTCGGTGATATTTTATTCTTGTTTTGACATAGGTTGACAGTGATCGATAACAGTTGTTCCCATATTTGAAGAATTATATGAGTAATTTGTCAAAATAATAAGATCGATTTAATTAACAGCGACCTGAAGAAACGCCCTTCACAGCTGGAAGCCACGAACACGTACATGGCGTACGATTCAGTGTGTTTGCGCCTTTAGGTTTTTGTTTGTCAATTATGATTTTTGTAGAGATTCTTGCGATTTGACTAAAAGCAGCCAGCTGTAGATAAGAAACATCTGCTTTTATGTCTCATATCGAAGTAAAAACTGTTTTACAACTACATATTAGATTATTCCATAAGCTCGTGCTCAATTTTATAAAATAATAAAATTTTACGAATAACCAATTACATGAGGATACGCCCATCGCAGCTTGGGTCTTCTAGGCATGCCGTGCCGTAAGATTCAGTGTGTCTACGCTTTTAAGTGTCCTACATTTCAAAGCTCTTTCTACAAATACATGTAACATTTGCAACTTTAGATCATATCTGTAATGTTGTTAAACTTCACTTTAATAGCTTGCCATACAACTTTTGCATCCACCAATGTCACGTTACAGTACAAATTCTACATTATATAACTTTTCGAGACGATTCTAAGAGTTTCGCGGAACAACCGCAGTTTTGCAAATTGTTACATATCAATTATACAGCCTTTTCCTCCACCTCTTTCCCTGATCATTGTGTAACATCGTCAGTTAGGGGCTATAAAATCCTCGTTAAACGTACAATCACGTTACGAATCTAGAGAAGGGATCACTTGCGGCATACGTAATGATGTTTTCGCCGATGGATGCGGTTTTTCATCTCGAAACGTGGTCGTTCCAAGTGGCATCATAAATTACACGAAACGAAACAATTCCGCCGATTGAGGACCGTAGGAATGAACGTGCTAAAACCGTAATGCCGTGAAACCGCGAAAACATTTCCCCTACATTTCCATAATAAGAAGCCATAAAAGTGTACATTCTTACGCAAAAGCGAATGAAAGCCCGTATATATACATACATATGTACAAATATGTATATATACATGTATGTATATGTACATAAAAATGTATATGTACATGAAAAATGTACTTGAATACAATTTCCGGACACAAAGGAAATATATTTACGACCCCCGTAAAGCGAATATTGCTATAAAACACACAGATGTGTAATAAAATCGAAATAATAAAAATCCATATGATATCCCTATATGTTGGGTGAATTAAAAGGAATGCAAATCTATTGAATTGAAAAATAACCAACATATGACTCAATTTTCTCTGTTTAATATTTTATACGTATTCAAACACTTACCGAATTGCTCGGAATCACTCGAGGTTGAAAAAATATTTAACTAACTGATGTTTTTATGAAAAAATTGAAAACTGTAGATTTGTATGACAAACAAACACATAAATCTTTAAATAGTAAGAGTTCGAATATGAACACAAAGTGGTATCACGTAATCAACCAATATACTTATGATACTTAAGTTATTTTATAAGTTACTAGAGGTTTTACCCGGCTTCGCTCGGTATTTGTAATATAAACCGCTTAAACATGGCTAATCTAATAGTAAACGTTTGGTTAAATTTATTTGAATAGTTTTATTTTATATAAATTTATTTGAATACTCATTTGTTTTTTTATTAAATTGACTGTCACGAACAAGCAAACATATATGTATAGTAAGTCTCTTATAAAAAAAATTATATATACGAAATTTATATGTATACCAGAATCCGGCATCTGCGCCCCCTAGGGCTCCACTCGAACGACCGAAGACTACTTATAAGTTCTTAAAAATTCGTATTAAGTTCTGTATGTAGACACTTGTTATTTAGTATTTATTTAATTGCATAAATAAATGATTTCTTTCTGAAAGAAATCAATTATTTGATGAGTTGACCGTTTTATATTACAATTTTTATGTATATTTGAAAATAATCATATAATAATCGGTTAAGGCGAGTCTTGTTGGGTGGTTTAAATCATTGTTTGTTAATCTGAAAGCCACAACGGACTAAACTGTTCCGACACATTACATGCTACCAACCTCATCATTCATTCTACTCATGCATGCCAACGTAATCATTCATACATGCATACTTCAAGGTTAGAAAACAAAATCCCACAACAATTCATAAATAATTAATTAAATTTAAAGTGTAATTGAACTAAAAATACAGCCATTTTACAAAAATTCCTGGGGTTTAATTAGTCATTATTAAAAAAATATGTAAATAACAAGTACATATTTTTAAATTAAAGTTTACTCACATGCAAATTTTAAAATTACCTGCGGCTCAATCTTATATATGATGTTCACAATAGTTTATGATTAAAAATAATAGGAGTGGGTAAATAAATAAAAAATATAATAAAAAAATAGCCTTAATCCAACAATATTATATTATAAAGTAGGGTTGTCAGATTGCATGCAAGTCAAACCGGGACACCCCCCCCCCCTTCAAAAATATTGGATCAAATAATGTTTAATTTATATTAAATAATTAAATTATATTAATTAATTAAATAGGAACAAAATCAACCATAAACATCTAAATTTAAAAAAATACAAATAATATACACATAAATATAAATGATTAATCACTGATGAATCATTCTAAGTGTGTGAAAATTAATTATCGATTCAAGATAAATTGATTGATTCCTGATACACATTTTTTGTCTCCCTTCTACACATAGTTCTCCAGAAAGTATAAGACAGAGGCAAATATATATTTTATAGGAATTTAAAAAATAGTAAACCGGGACATTTGGGTGTCCCGAGTGATTTGTTCGAGACACCGGGACAGCCCTATTTAAAGTCATCTTTTTTCAGACATCAATTACATCATAGAAAAATTTCTTATTATACGAGACTATTATATCATCAAAAAGAGTGACAGTTGAAGTTTATTTTAGTGCAAATTTCATGGCTTCAACATTTTTATTTTTAGTGTTACAAATTTTCAAAAACGAATCACCCATTTTGGTACACCGTATTTTTTAACGTTCCATACATACTTACATATGTAGTACGCACCCACACAGGGCACGAAGTGAATTCGCTTACATGGGACATAAATAAATCGAAAAGTGTAACATTTTTGTTCTCGCTGTCTAATTTGTCCTGTCATATCGTATATGGCGAGTGGGTACAAGAGTGGTTTTGCCATCGAGCTGTCACTGAACATGACACCGCGCATGCGCCATAATTTATACACTTGACATTGCAAATCACGTCAGATTTATGTGCGTCGCTAAAATGCATTCTTATTTTCATAGATTAAACCTTGACGGGGGTGACCAACAATTGGTCAAGATGCAGTGCTTAAGATTACTTAAAATATCTATAAAAGCCAACAGATTTACAAGAGGTTTACTCGGCTGAGTCACGCCCCCCACCACTGACGTGAAGCGCACGTAAATGATTCACTTGCAAGATTACAAAAATGTCTCAATGACTGAACTTGCTTTTTCACTTGATTTCGTGTAAATGTTCAACTTTAAGCTACACTTTACCGTACTTGTATTCCATCTTTTTATTTTACTTAATTTGAATTATTATTATAATTGGTTTATTATTATAAATGTAATCTAGGTTATTATGAATATTATTTTTTACTACTATCATTGATTATACTACTCTTAAATGTTATTATTTTTTTTTATTATCTATTCAGCCAGCAGCATAGCTCGGTCGTTAAGCTTCCGCTTAGCGTCAAGAAGGTGCCGGGTTCAAATCCCTGAATGAAAATGAATTTTTCAGAGTATGCTGTTGGTCAGACCTGGATTTGTGACTCCAGGTTGATCGTTTCCTATCAGAGTTTGCCAATTTTCTCTGATTTCATTGTTGAAACGGTTCCCGATTAAAATTAGCTATAAATCTTCCTACCTAGTATGTATGTCACCACTATTTGAGTATGATTAATGTACAATAAAATTTATGTGCAATTCATAGATGTCTCGTTAATTTGCGAGTTTTTCAGTGTCTCGCAATTCAACGACTTGTAATAAAAATGCTGCATTTTTTATTTGTAATTGTAATTTGTAATTGGCCAGGAAGGCGCATTGGGATTTACCTGTAAGGCCTTCCTGGTATAACTGTAAATTTTCCAAATGTCGGGGGCGAAGGCGCCGAGGGCGAAGACACCTTCACGCCAGGGGCGAAGGCCCCGAAGGGTGCCGGGGGGGGGCCGCCGGATTCTGGTATACATATAATTTCGAAAGAGAATTAGTATATATGTTTGTTTGTTCGTGACAGTCAATTGTAAATAATTAAACATACGTATGTTACGAAAAAATCTGTTCTTAATACACGCACTTGTTACTTCTTCGCTGATCAAAAGCGACTGAAAGAATTAACGCAAAAGTAAAAGACATTTAAAAAGGGAACGAAATGCATTTCTGTGTGACATCGTTTGTTTCAAAAAACACGCGTATTTAAGGTCGCAATCAATCGATGCGTCTCATAATCATATAAGAAAAAAATTAATTAATACTCTTCAAGCACCGATAATCTGCAAACTGGGTAATCGGCGCCCGGATAATCGAGAATATACTGTATAAGAAAATTTGCATTCTGTACATAATATGTATAATATATTGTATACATCTGATACATACATGCCGTATGAGAAGAAAATAATAAATCGCCATATAAGGACTTGAACAAAATTCTCACTTTCAAATTTATTATTTACTTACATATTATACATATGTGTGTATACACATGGGTTTATTACGCCATCCTTCATAAATAATTAACGACTGACGTTAAATCAGTTAAAATTCCATAGGAGCTTTTTAAAAGGCGATAATATTATAGTTTTATGCGATTCTCGACGGTTTGAAAAATAAATCTCGATAATTAGCTAGTGATTTTCGGCCGGCCGTATATTTGTCTAGCTTGCTAGTTTAACTCGAGACACGTGCAAAGAACAGGATACGATCGTTTTCAACGTGTTTGCTCCTCCGGTTTCAATGACCCCTTTAATTGCAACACAAGATATAAAAAAACCATTCAATTAGATGTATGTATAATTTATAAAATAGTACGTCATTGAGAGTCGGTTGGATCTATTTTTAAAATTTTACAAATTTCCATCTGAAGAACTAATTCTGAAACATGCAATCTCTGAAACATGAATTTTATCAATTTATGAGAGTTTTTGTAATTCGTAGTAATATAGATACATGTACATATATACATATACATATATACACACATCAACATCATTTTCCATCTTTCGTCATGAGTTCATAGCATATAATCTCGTCTACTATTTCTATCAATCTACATACATCGACTATTTTGACTGTTTCTTACATACGAGTATATTCATTCGATCATCGTCTACTATGTCTTCTTTGCTTTTATCTCGGATGTCTTTCCAGTTAATGCTATCAAATTTAATTATATAAATATGTATCTTGCCAATTCTTGCTTCAAACTTTTTACTTTATCTGCTGTAATACTTTTTAAACGTTTATTTTTTCAAACATCTATTCCTATCTACCGTGTATAACCCTCATCCACTGTTCCATAATTCGTTCATCTGATTGATTTTCAGATCTTCCTTGATTTATTCTGCATCTTCTCGTAAGCCAGTTCGCCAACTAAAAACTTGAAAATGAAATGAAATTTATGAATTTACATATCAATATATGACAATTTTTAATGGTTGATGACGTGGAGGAAATAAAAACGAGGCTCATCTTAGTCATTGGACTCGGTAGATGAAGAATCATCACTGAGTGTTCTATTCCTACTTATCTTTCACAATCTTCATCGACCATTTCACATATGTATTATACATACATATGTATGTTATTAAAATCATTCGATCACTATATCATCTACAATCTTCATCGACTGATGAACTTATTTATAAATTTTCATACACCGGGGAGATTTACCAGATGCAGCTATTTATTCCACTTCAAAAATTATACCACTAAAAAAAATTCAACGTTACCCCGACTTCATAAACTGGGAAACGAATTTAGCCAATTTGATTTTTTTAATATTAGTAAACATAGTTTAAAAAATTGTTGCATCATTATTTTTCTAATTTATACAAATGCTAAATGCATTTTATTTTATTTGTTTAATTCTTTCATTTATTTATTCAATTAGTTTTAAAAATCATATTTTTTCTTTTCTTTTCTTATATTAATATTGTTTTTTTTTTGTTTTATTGTTCTATGTATTATTATTATGTACATATGTACATATGTTCTATATTATTATTGTTCAATGGTCCTTGCGACCGTATATAAAATACAATAAAATAAAATAGACTGTTTCATATACATATGTTCTTAAAAGCATTCGATCATCGATATCATATCCTCCACAATCTTCATCCACTGTTTCATATACATATGTACATACATATGTTCTTAAAAGCATTCTATCATAGTTCACTCTGTTTAACGTGCTATTCCAGTATTTTCCCGATTCATTTTCCATCAATTCTTTAAAATACATATCTTGCCAATTCTCGTTTCAAACTTTTAACTATATCCACTATAATATGTAACGCTTTTTCCAATCATCTTCTACTCATATATTCTTAAAATCATTCGATCATCGTTCACTCTGTCTAAAGTGCTATATATGTATGTATTCTCAACTAATATTTAAGTATTTTCCCCATTCAATTTCCATCAATTCAACCAACTACATATTTTGCACATTCTCATTTCAAACTTCAAGTATACGTCACGCTTTTTCCAGTCATATTCTATTCCTATCTACATACCTTGCATAATCATCATACTTTTTTCCACACAAGTTTCTAGTTCATAAGGTAGAGCTTCCTTGCTTTAATCTTCATCTTGTCGTAAACCATTCCAGACTCTCAACCATAAAAAAATTGACATGAATCTGTGGTGACCCCATAGTGTTTGATGGCGTGGATGCAATAAGGATAATAAGCTCGTTTCCATAAGAAACGAAGAACTTTTAATGAAGACTGTTTAATCCAGGAAAATTTGTATGTAGATTATAAAAGAAAGTTTAAGAAAATATCATTTCACTTATTTTCAAAACTTTCTAAATTGGGAATATTCCAAACATATCGTATATACATAATAAAAATATAAATATAAAACTATAGCCTTAAAAGACTGATACTAAAATCTATTATCATATTCAACTAATCGTACAATGTCTGAATAACCCCTTCGACGTGCGTCAGCAATCGCGCACATCTAATTTTATTGCTGTATTCTATCTAATATGTCTATGTAGAATGAAAGTTTGGACTTACATATATGTGGAATATGAGCACACAATAAAAGTTTGACTTCGGTTATCCAAAAATGGGCACTTCGATAAAATTTCACGTACTGGAAACTTCGCGTACGAATCGACGTTTATTACTCGTCGTACGATTTTATATCGAATAATAAAATAAGCTGAAAAAAATTACAAACACATTCCGCGGCAAATTGCGTAGATTTTTGACCTTGCAAAACAAACGGTCATCGATTTGCCGAAAATCGCCGTTGTTGACCTGATTTTGTGAGTGTGAGTGTGTTTTTTTTTTTAGTAAATCGACGCTATATTTGAATTCTAACGTTTTGCCCACGTAATAGCGCATTTAAGATAGGCGAAAAAAATCGATTCGAACTATTCGCGGAATTCGCACTGTGTCGAGAGGAGAGGTCGTCTACCGTGCGATTATTCGGCCATTTTTGTGTTTCGTTATTGCTTTTTTGCGTTTTTTGTTTTTTCTCAGACACAAAGCCCGGATGTCTCCGAGGCTGACCTCGACCCAGATGAGCCGAACCTGATGATACAGGTGAGACAAACTTGAGTATTCGCATTCCAGCTATTTATTGAATAATAATTTTGATTTACATGTATAATATGAATATCTCGGTCGTTGAGCTTCTGCCTAACACCGAGAGGCGCCGGGTTCGATCCCATGAGCTGATTTCGATTGAAAAGAATTTTTCTGAGTATATCTGAAGTGCTGCTAGTCAGACCTGGATATTTGTGACTCCAGGTCGATCGTTTCCTATCAGAGTTTGCCAATTTTCTCTGATTTCATTGTTGAAACGGTTCCCGATTAAAATTGGCTAAAAACCTTCCTACCTAGTATGTATGTCACCACTATTTGAGTATGATTAATGTACAATAAAATTTATGTACAATTCATAGATGTCTTGTTCATTTGCGAGTTTTCAGTGTCTCGTAATTCAGCGACTTAATAAAAATGTAATAAAAATGCTGCATTGTTATTAATTGGCCATGAAGGCGCATTAAGTTTTACCTGTTATTTCTTATTGTATATGCCTTACCTTCCTGGTATATATGTATAAGGTATACATATGGATGTAAAAATGGGTTTGTAAAATAAATAAAAATGGAAAATATATAATGAATATATAATGAAATAGTAGAAATAGTCTCATAACTTCCTTCGATATTCATCAAGTTTTTCATCTTAAATCTCAAGATATCTGATATTTAGACGAGGAAAATTATAAAAAAAATTATCATGAGATCCTTCTGAATACTGAACATTATTTGAATCAAATCTTCTATTAAATATTGTAATTTCAGTAGTTGTCAGTCATGAAGAATGACTATTCACGCTACCCACCGAATTACTATCATTTTCTAGTTTCCTCTCTGCCCTTTCTAGAAGATAATATAAACAAAAAAATACTTCAAGACATTTTACATACAATAAAACAGATTGAATTGTAACCCTTAACCAAATTCTAAATTTGACAGAACCAAATACATACTTTGACGCGTGCTTGAAACAAATCTTGCCAATCTATTACTGAAACGACTAATTGAATAAACACAATTTAAATAATAACATACAAGACATAAACAACCGTAATGGATTCACGTGGCTTTATTCGTGCAAGCCGTTCATTGAATACTTTGCATACATAATCATATTCAAAAATAGTATAAAATAAAACACACATGACATATTGAATGAACACTCAATTCGAACTCGTTAATTTATACGCAAACAAAGGGCAATGATAAGGGTGATTTGTAGCCTACGTATACCACATGAGAGCTGTCCTTATTCCTGTATATGGCGAGGACACATCGTTGGGTCTTAGTCACTAAGTCTCAGGTGGGGGCGGCTCTTCTCGGCCAGGATGACCGTCATCATCACGATCATCCTACATACCGCACAGGTGTGCTCAACTGTCTCGTCATGGAGAAACTGCATTTGAACTCGTGGGTAGGCGTAGGGCAGCATAATAAAATTCGATCCATATACAGGTGACTTGCTTGATATAAATGCAAATGACGTGCCAATTGATACTGTCAGACTTTAAGGATATTGCAGATTGTAAATGTGTTCAATTTTATGACATCCTTACGTATATGGAGGCGTTCTGTAAATGGATATATTTTGTATTCAAAGAGTATATGTATGTATTTGAGTTCATGTGAGTTTGATTTTGTGTTTTATAGTTGTATATTGTATGGTTTATATCTTACACAACCATAAATACTAAGGAAATGAATCAAAGGTATGGGAAATTCTAACCATTTTGACTAAATATGGTTGATTCCTGATGAAGTCCATTTTGAACATACCCCTTTTTATTATCAGTAAAGGAAAAAACCTTGTAAAAAGGAGATCAAATTTACTATGAAATTATTGCGCTCTCTCGCAAAGGCAACAAGAAACTATTGGAGAAAAAATTTTACCAAGAAAACTTCATTGCGTCATTAGTATATTGGCATATTGTTCGAATATGTATTTCACCCGCTTTGGAGTCCCTCAAGGATCAAATCCGGGACTTATGTTATTTATCCTATTTGTATGTATAAATTTAACGTCAGTTATATATTTAATTCGCCTGCCGTTTATTTATATGGCATTTTCGTCATCATGTTTCGAATCTCACGATTCATGTATGTAAGTAAAAATAATGTCCTGTATTTCAAAAAAGTCATACATATGATGAAACTATTCTGGGAACCTTTTTTAGCTCGAGTAGGATCCCGCTGCTTACTAGAAAAATAGCGGAAGATGAGAATGGATCATGATTTTAGTGGATGTTGAGTTTGGTGGCGATAACAATATTTGGTACCTCAAGTATAAAATCGTGTACTAATCATTACACACGGAGATATAAGAGGATACGTAAAGATACACGAAAACACAAATTATTACTTCACCAAATTGCTTCGTATTATAATTTCGCAAATCTGGCCACCCTACACTTCAACATTCTTGAGGAAATATATTTTTAAATTGTTTGAATACTAATTTATTTATTTAATTGTTTAAATATTTATTTATTTATTTCTTTGTTATAAATTAATTTATTGAATAAATTATTTTGTATAATTAATTTAATATTATTTTATTTTACATATTGAATTATGGAAATTAATTATGTATTTAAAGATTATTTAAAAAAAAACCTTTTCCGTAAAAAAATCACTCACGAAATTACAAGAGCGGCATAATATTATTTTAGAAAAATTTATTGAATTAATAAAATCTTAAATATGTTGATTCACAATTTCATAATAGCTGTAGGTAGAGGGCCCCACCAAAAATCCCAACCTGGGAGCCTTGTTTCAGGAAGTCCTAATTTGGACACAGCTCACCGAGCAAATAGGCGGATAAACGAGACATATGAGTGTATAGAATATACAAAATATGGTAAAAGTCGGAATTCTCGACAGGGCGGACCCTCTCGGCTCGGTTGACTCGCTCCTTCCTGTCATTGGTTGCTTTAGTATTGCCGTGCCCTGAATTAACTCGACTTTTACCTTATGAAATACTCCAACATGTACTGCCCGGTTCGCATATAATTTCGAACGGTTGGGCAGCGTACGGAAATATTCCGAATTCCGGTAAAAGTGGTTATAATTTCGTGGATCCAAATGATAGTGAAAAACATACACAAAATGTAGAAGATATGTGGATGCGTGTGAAAAGAAAGATGAGGCGTCAATTTGGCACAGCGCGTGCCCGTTTTGATTCATATTTCGATGAATTTGTATTGAACCACAAACGAATGCGTGTATATTCCATTCGCAATATGTGGAATATTTCAGTACGTTGCCCAACCGTCCGAAATTATATGCGAACCAGGCAGTATATGCCGGAGTATTTCATCAGGTAAAAGTCGAGTTGATTCAGGGCACGTCAATACTAAAGTATTCGCAAAGCCTGGCTTCCGAGCCTAGAGGGTCCGCCCTGTCGAGAATTCCGACTTTTACCCAAAATATTTGGATGTATTGAATGTGCCTCTACGAGCCTACATTTGAGAGCCCCTGGCTAGACTGAGGCTAGACCGGCGGCAGACGGCGGCTAGACGGTCGCGGCCCCCGCAATTACGCATCACAATTCGGTCGTTGCGTAACAAACGCGTTTCCTCACACCCGCATACCGACAACACCACAGCTTCTCAAATGGTAAAAACAATGCGACCACACTCCTAAATCTACGTACATGTGTCCCAGCTACCTGCTCCCAGATCGCGAGAAAATAAAACGAGGAAATCGAGCGAATCGTCTAGGGATTTGCAATACCGTATACCAGTACCAACTATACTAGTTTACCGGTAAATCGGCAAAATTTCGCGAATTCAGTACAGATCGTGAAATCAGTACATATACAGGCATATCATTGCATAATATTTCATTAAAAATCGATGCAGATGGCGTATTGTGGATAAGGGCAAAAACACATGATGAACGAAACGGCACGCGGTCAAGAAAGGGCGTTCCCAGTTCATCTTTAATTCTAAAACTAGGAATAAATTATAGGTAAACTAGGAATAAATTATAATTTAATCCTAAATAGGAATAAATTATAGGTAAATATAAGGAAGCAAAAACTGCACGTGTTTTCCACAGAGATGCTCAAATATACAATGCTCGTCCTGAGAGCATTAGAGGTGCTACTAACATTGGTGCTTTCTTGGGGATGTTAGTGGATACCTCTGTAGAAGATGTCGTAAATATATATGAGCCGTCTAGTTTCAAAACCAGATAAGTCAGTTTTTAGAAACTTTTCAGGAACAAGGAAAAACTTATAATTAATTAATTAATTAAAACTAGCTTAATTTTAATTTTGATTTTTTTAAATATTTTATATAAACTGGTCATAGATGTTTACATCCTTGACTGTATTTTCACTTTTGACCAATAACTAGTTTTTGAAAAAAAAAAAAATAATTTTGGATCTATCTGGTTTTGCAACCAAGTTTAGTAATGTATCTGGTTTTGCAACCAACTTTGTGGATCTATCTTGTTTTTAAACAAACTATATCTGATTTATATGAATTTTTGCATAAGTTTGCGGCTCACGAAGGAATCTCCACTGGGCGATCTATCTGGTTTTGTTGCAAACTTCGAGACTTATCTGATTTTGAAACAAACCTTGACTTTAGCTAAGTAATTCAATAGGATGTAAATTGCTTTGAACTTTCCTACTTGCCAACATATGGATCCGTATTTTGACCTAACAAAAATAACATAAAATGAAAATTGAAAAAAATGGATCTATCTGGTTTTGAAACTAGACGGCTCTGTAACTAGACGGATATGTAAGTTTGGAATTATATTATAGCATTTTAGGGTTACTAATAGTTCTGTTAACTACATTATATTATAGTTCTTGGTTTTAGTTTAAAATTGTTAATTTTGATATAATTCATTAGCTATTTGCTATTTAATAATAAATAAATTAATTCGTACGATCTTATTATATCGACAAATTTCTTCTACATTTCTTCAAATATGGGATTTGCCGCTATCAATCACTGTCACTTTTATATTAATACAAGGACAAAATATCGCCGAAAACACTCCAAGGGGTGACTTTGGGACGGAGTGACGGCCTTGAATATGTGCTAGGTGTGCTGCATTTTTTTCGCATGTTTAAAAGTATCTAAAATTATTCATGTGCTTTTCTGTGTTATTTGGCCTTTAGGTTTTTTGGAATTTTCAGTATTAAATGTGGCAATTTCAAATTGATAAATTCACTGGCAACACGGACTAAACAAATGGTAATAAATGCGATCGGACGGTTGTTTCAAGTATGAACCTTTCAAATAGATTGGTTAAAAATAAAAAATAAAATTTATTTATTATTACGAATTTACTTAAATATAATACATTTATATGAAATTATTCACCTGACATTTATATCTAATTATTTACGATTCAATCTACATAGATTGACGTTTTCAGGAAGAGTAACCACATAGTTATCAAATCCGCGATTTTTTTTCATTTACCGGTAAATACCGGTATACCAGTAATAGAAAAAATAATTTACCGTTTACCAGTTTATGAAATTTTACGGTAAATTGCAATCCCTAATCGTATCCATTACATTGCAGTTCTAAGAACGAGTGTGCAATTTGGTTGGCATCAGTGGAAAAGGAATTTTTCAATTAGATACATTGTTCTTCGAAGTAATAAATGGGTAATTATGTACATATACACTTCTTCTTTAGAGCTTTGGTCGTATAAAACACTCGATTTTCCTTGTATTACATAAATCAATCGTTTTACATGTATTATATGTATGTATCTTAAAATACATGTGCTGAAAATTTAAATTTCCGTATTCATTATGTAATAAAAACACAGTGAACGTTTGATAGCCTCTACAGTGCAATAGACGTATTATTTTTATTTAGTTTTTGCACGTACATATGTACGTCCTCGGCGACTGTAATTTTTTTTAAGAAAGGGGGGGGCACAAATTAAATTTTATTTTACGTAATATATTCGAATAGAATTTTTCTGGTCGTTGTCAGTCTCAATGGAGTTGAAGTTGGTGTTGGAATTGTAGTCAGACCAGGAGTCATTGTCCAAAATAGAGTCGTAGACTCCAAATATAGGAAAAATAAGATACCTATGTATGTATATACTTAAGATTAATATTACTTAGCTCAGTGACATTCCATCCTGTTAAAAAATTGTGAACTGATTTTGAACCACTTCCTCTCTTCAGGTCCTTTTGACATCATACCGACATATGGGGGCTAGCTAACATTGCTAATGTCTTCGAAATGAAGCTAGATGAATTTAATCATTAAAAATTACATCGGAATCTTGTGTCAAATTGAAGCTATGACAGCTATCTATCCAAACACGTCTCCCTACCACTCCTTCACAACTCACATGCTAAGCAGTTTAACAGATACTTTTTTCACTCTCATTTACTCTGATTTGATTTTTTTTAAATATTTGTACTACCAATATTAGGATACTTATTTTTTAAATAATGAAAAAAGCAGGGGAAGGGGGTCGTAAAAATTAAACACCGACCTGGTACTTTTTCATTTAGCACTACACCACTGATTAGAATTTTATAGCAATATATGCACTAAAATATATTTTTAGATTTTCAATTCAATGTATAAAAAAATGTTGGTTACCTAGTCCTGTCCACGAAAATCACAGTCGGAGAGCATGGGTACTAACAGAGATCACAGTCTCCCGCTGTCAAGCAACAAGACGCTAAAGACTGTAATATCCGTTTCCCGCATACAATGTGTTAATTGAAATCCTCACAACAATAAAGCAAGATAAATTCTAACTTAAGATAAATAAACTCTAACAAGAGACGTCGATTTAGATTTAATAACCATCCAGATATTCCCCGCAGCTGTAGTCATCGAGAAATCGGCCGGGATTTGAACCCGCGACCTCTCTACATGTGTCATTGAGATCGTCATGAGATGGCTGTAAATATGAACTGGGACTCAAACCTCCACATGATTTCAATCGGACAGCTCTTTATGACTCCGTCGCTCAGTTATTTTCGAGATGCGATCAGCATCCTTAGAAATCAAACCATACATACATGCGAAACAATTCACGGAACATCTCATCTGCATTAACGACTTAAGCTCATTAATCATTTCAAAATAATATTATAGAATAAAAATCAGGCGAATCATTTCTCGGAACTTTCCTGAATAAAAAAATCAAATAGGTCGTTGACCGGCACATACCTGAGTGTAGTGAACACTACTGAACATCTCGGAGACCGCGTACTACCCGCGAGATTTCACAGAATCGACGATTCGCCATACGTAAAACGCGACTCTATTCACAGGATACGATCGATTGGTCACGCATCTATAATATTTATTATTATTACTCGCAATATAATAAATAATAATAGGTGGTTGGTTCAGTATTCTGGTCTGGTCCGTTCTCTGCGATGAAAGCGTGCTATAATGCAGCGAGTCCTAAGAAGGCTACCTTCCGCTTGCATTTCCTAGAAAAGTAGTATAATACGTATTACGGGGCCGTCTCTGCGGTCAACGCTTTCAGTTTAAGTTCAAGGTCTAAAAACTAAATACCACGACCATGCCATTGGAGTACCATTGTGGCATTCCATCGTCAGGATGAGATAGACTAGATGTCTGCTGGGTACGATATATGCAGTTCGTTATTATATGTACATATGTACTTAAGGGCCAGGGTTGCCAGACGTCCCTATTTGAGCGGGACTGTCCCGAGTTCAACAGACAAATACTAGACAAATATAATAAGACTAGAGTAAAAGTACTACTTCCTGTTCAGGTAAAAATATTAGGTTATAAATATTATAATTTATATTACATGTAAAAAAATTTCAGTCCGATTCAGTTAGCGGTTTGAGAGATAATTGAATTCAAAAAGTTAAAAAATAGAGGACACCTATCAAGGGAGGTAGCATTTCCGGTCAACTTAAAAATTTAAAAAAAATTAACGTCGTGTCGATAAGAATTTCAGTGACCGATACTAGGTTTCAGTTCGGTAGGACTAACGATGTTCAAAAAATCCCCAAAATACACAGCCACGCACACAGCCACACACAGACAACGTGATCAGTAGTAACCGGACCCAGAAGGTGCCGCGTATTGTTCAAAGGTTGTAAATGCATTGTTAAAGGTTTGCCGAACCTTTTTTACAAAGGATTTACAACAATGCAACAATAGATAGCACTGTGACTATCCTACCTCTAGTGATCAGTAATCGATTCCGTGTGCGAATCAGTCAAAATCTCGAGTTCGAATTTTCGAATGATCACAAAATTGTCAATCGTACGTAAATAGAAATGGTAAATTTCAAAAGTAACACATTTAAATTCATTTAAGTCTTGTCCTTAAGAGGGCTGGACAGCAGCGCCTTGTCCATACAAACGTACTATACTTCTCCCTTCCTCAGTTATGGCACTAGAGAAATTATTTTTTAATATGCTATGGATATCCACCATTGGGGTGCATCTATCGATTTATTTCTTTGATTAATTATTTTTTATAGGAGCTAGGTAGGAGCCGCCAAACATCTATAAAATCGCGTCTTTTTTACACCCACGAAACGAGTCCAGCGTGCTTATTTAACGATCGATTTAAAAAAAAATACGCCGATATATGCACAGAAAGTATCTTTCTCATACCGATGATTAAATTTTTTTTAAAATTGGTCCAGTTTTCGAGGAGAAAATACGAAACCTCGATTTTGTCAATTTAAAATACGTTTTATCTGGTCGAAGCGCAACTGTCGCATTCACTCAATATATATATATATATATTGATATATATTATCGCATTCAATCAATATATATGTACATATGTACACTCAATATATATATCGAAGAAAGGAACGGTAACAAAATTAAGGTTTCGAGTGTACAGCCCTCTTAAAACCAAACATGAAAATCGAAATGAGCAAAATTATTTATTATGTGTAATGTTGACCGTCTATAGAAGATTTTTTACCATAAAAAAACAATGTATGAAAAATGGATAATATTTTTAAAGGGTCATTCCGCTTGCAATAATTTGTATAAAATTGTAGGCCCCATCTCAATTCTACATTCCATTGCAATTTGCGAAAAAATATTTAGTCTTATGAGTGCAACCTGGAGAAAGGAGAGGAATAGATTATTATTAAAAACCGTAGAAGCTGAATTAATGCATTTGTAATAACTTAAGAAAAATTTTATCAAGCAAAGCTGGCGAACATATTTTGAAACAAGCCTTTTGGCTTTAGCTATTGCTAGGAAAAAAAAACTTTTAATAAAATTGTTTTGATTGTATAAATTTTCGCACTTAAACCAAAATGTAATTCCTGTAATTGTATCCAATATACTTTAATTACTTTGATTTCTATGGAGCATTAAGGGACTATTTGTTATATTTTCTCATCTACATACATATGTATATATATACATACTTATATACTTATTTACATATATTATAATTTAATTAAAAATATTTTTATTTTAATATCTTCATTAATTCTTAAACTTCTTTTTACTTTTTTTTGATCGTCCGAAATAGTGAATGTCCCGATCTGTGATTTTGGAAATTTGGCAACCCTGTTAAGGGTCCATGTGTGACGAAGATCGTTAATGTTTTAAAACAGCCAAGGTTGTGGCCAAACATTTTCTGCATACTCTGCTTTGAGCGTAGCGTTTTTTTCATTGTATGCTATTTTCAAGGTCAACCGTTTTGATTATTGAAATCTGAAAACGGTCAGGTTGAATAAGACAAAGGCGGAATAGGCAAAGAAAATTTTTGCAGCTATTAAAAGACGAAAAACTTATGTAATATGACTTATGTCCGGCGGCGTGGACTAGTGATTAGCATAGTATGCTTTCGGGCAGAGTAGTCACAGGTTCGTGTCCCATTAGAGTCCCGCTGCTGGCCATACCTTGGTTTGTGACTCCAAGTCCATCTCTCTTATGACTGTTTTACAATTTTTCTGATTTTCATTGAAGCAGTCCTGTAATAATTGGCATCTCCTTCCTATCTCTTTTACTAATATCAAGTTATACAGCGTCTTGATGTTCGCCAATTTTATTATAAAATGCTGCAAAAATTTTTCATTAGATGACACTGTGGATGTTTGTATAAATTCGCATTGTATAAAATGCATTTTATATTGATTGACTGTATAAGTGCACTCGTCGCTTTGGAGCGATCTGTAAAGGCGAGTGTTCATGTTTTATGAATTAAATAAAATAAAATAAATAATGAAGAATATGAGCTAATATTTAAAAAAATATATTGGTAAGGAAGGGTCGTGTAGGAATTAATTTATTAGTGAATTAAAAAATAAATATGTGAAAGTATAAAAGCTTGTAATATTGAATTGAAAGTAAATGAGAAAGAAAAAAGTAACTTTTACCACTGTTTAATTGAGTGGCAAAAGGACGGTAAAAAGCCACGTGTAGATAGCTAGCTGTCATCGCTTCGATCTGACACAAGATTCCGATATAAATTTTGATGAGTTCGTTGATGATTCTTAATGAAACTTAAGTTTCATGTTGGAAACAATAAGTTATGTACTTCACTGTTTGCTAACCCCCGTATTTTGATAAAATATCAAAACGATCTGAATCAGATCACAATTTTTTGACGGGCAAGAATGTCACCGAACCAACAGAGTGAAGCCAATTTTATTTTTTTATAATTAAATACAATAAAAGATAAATAGAGCGAAAAAAATATATAATCATAAAAGAAAATATTTCAATTCCTATTAAAGTGAGCACCGCGTCATATACATATATAATATCCCTACTCTGTGTGTCTGTCTGAGATAACGCTGGCCGTACTATAATAGTCGTTTCGATTCGACATACATGTGTACGTCACAGCTAAAGCACTGCCAAAACGAATACAATAACAAAAGAAAAAAACTTCTTTATATACTGTTGGTTACCAATGTTTCCTCTTGGCAGAGAATTATCCGCCATCTATTGAAAATTTATTTAAATAATTAATTTTTCTATTGGTGTTTTATATTGTTTTCATGTAGGTAGGTAGGTAGTTATTAACTTTTTTTCATATTAAACAATTAAATTAAATATATTTGAAAGTTATTTGAAAAAAATTCGACCGCGTGGAGATCGAACACATGACCGACGACACTTTTTTTTTATTTATTTTTTTATTTAAAAACTTAATATGCCAACACCCATGCGATGATATATCATCGGGTACAACACTAGTGTTTATATAATAAAAAAAATAATTATAATATAAACACTAGTGTTTATATGATAAATGTTTATATAATAAAAAAAAATTACAAAAACAAAGTAAATATAAATAAAACAATGACTCAACCACAGTTTTGTTTCCTCACCTTAGCCCTAAAGGTACTGATAGAGTTAGAGAACAAATCTGTGCAATCGTCAAGATGGCATATCCGTGCAATTGTACCATTACATGAGGTATTATTATAAAAATTTGCTGGATAAAAAAATATAATAATAATAAAACGTAAATGAATGTATGTATGTACTACTTGTTCAAAGACACTGGACGATAGTAGTTTGCGATCAACATATGTACATAACATAAATTTCTATTTTTAACCAAATGCTTATATTTTTTTATGTTAGAAGTATACGCCCATACAAAACTTACCTATATATTACAGATTCCTTTTCACATGTACATTTCTTAGTTTTGAGTTATGTACACGTATAGAAAAAAAAACAAAAATAGAGATACTAGAGTGATTTGATGGTTGAGAGTCACTGAATATAATTCACTGAATTAAGATCTGATTGAAAATTCAAAAACTGCATCGATTCCGTGAAAATCGCCAGGATTGGGATCCTCGAAGACGGATCTGATTGTGAGATAAACAGGTATATATGAATACATTCAATCGGGATGCTTCATCGAATATTTTATTCAAAAAAAATACACATATCGCTAACTATACACGTCGCATAATTTACTTCTTATCATCAGGATTTTCATCGTCGCTTTCATCCAGGTTGAAGAACGAGGAAGTGGTCGCCTTGTCGTAACGTTTCTGAGCGGCCAACCAGATCCCCTGTCGACGAGAATTACTGACACCAGACTGGCTCAGATTAGATAATGTTTCCAAGTTTACAGCTCCCAGCCCCGAAGTACCCACGTTGGACAAGAGCTTCACCTGAAATAAATAAAAAATGAAATCAATTGTCGTAAATGAGACTTTCGCTTTACATTGGTCGCGTCCCAGGCTGTCGCTGCATTTTAACGACCCGTCGCCGAATTTGACTTTTTTCCCGTCTGAAGAGGACGAGACAATTTTAAGAATATGCAAGTATGCATGTGTATGCGCCAGATGAGAGATAAGCGGCTGCGAGACGTCATGTCGAAATTTTTAAAGCGGCAAACGATCCTTGTTAACATTTTATATGGACGACGCTGACCCGTCTCTACGATCGACGGAGACAAATGAAAACAATTTCGTGAAAATAAAAGCAAAACAAATTAAAAGTCTTAAAACGTAATATAAGATGTGTGAGAATTGTGTAAAAAATACATTACAATTAAAAGTTTAATGGTGAATGATAAATTTCGAGGAAAATCCGGCCGAACTATAATATAAAACGCTTCAGAGGATACCCCACTGCGCAGATGTACATATTATAGCTAAGTCTATACAATTTCAGTGTAGATATAGTACATATAGTACATGTAGGATCAGGATGCGGGGATTCTAAATGGTGCACGCAGATTAGACCAAACAGCGTTAATAATATATAGATATATAAAAACGGACGCGATGTGTGTGGATATGTTTGTGGCGGACGCGTGGAGACAGCCAATCAGAGTCAAGTGGTCGAGGAAACGCGGGGAAGTGGGGGGGGGGGTGGAGCGTCATGTGACGTCAGGCCGAGCGACCACAGGCATATGCGACGGCAGGCCGAGCGACGTGTGACACACTATTACGTGCGCGAGCGCCTATAAATTACCTTACATTATATTTGTTTATAGCATATAACTTTATTCCAATTCATGTATCAATTCCATTCCGAAACTACCCGTTGAAATCAACATTAGTTATACATATTTACGTCAGGCATGCTAAAGGACAAGTGGTACATATACGGTTACATGCTAGATAGTACACAAACACACCACCCATACACACTAGGCACGTTCGCTAACCGCTAGTTCTGCACGTTCAAAAATCCTACAAACAAATATTTATTTATTTATTTTTAATTTATACTAGAAAGGTCTAACAGATGCGTCAATGCGTCAAAGAACCCCTAATGCGTCTTTCTGGCCAGAAATATTGTTCATTTTATACAAGTATTATTAGTATTATAGAAAGTAAACACATATCAATTAACAGAGACATACATATATGGTCAAATTTTTAAATTTGCAGGATTTTTAAACAACTCATATCAATTAACAGTAAATGCATATTAATTAACATCCACAGAGATATTTATGGTCAAATTTTTAAATTTGCAGCATTTTATACAATTCATCGAAATTCGAGATTGCTGAAAACTCGAGATTTTGCGAGAAAATGGGTAAGGTCGCCAATTTTTTGGAACCGTTTCAACGAAAATCACATAATTTAGTAACTCTGATATGAAACAATCGGTCTGGAGTCACATATCCAAGATCTGGCCAGCAGCACTGGACAGGAATTGAACCACATGGTTTGAAAGCGTTAGTCTAAGATCTGGACAGAAACAGCAGAAACCAGTGGGATTTGAACCCGTGACCACTTCGTTCAAAGTATTATATGCTAGCCACTAGTCTATTCTGCTGGTTAAATATATGTACATATATTTTTATTTTTATTACTTACATACATCAGATGTGCTATGACAGGAATTACACCAAGGTTAGATTATTTTTGTACTAACAATTTTTTCAAACAACAGTACATAGAATACAATAGAAACATTTATGGACAATCACCAAAAATTTTGATACACAACAAATTTTGCGAGAAATAAATTATGTAGGTAGCATTTTAAGATTCAACAAATAATAACTCGAATTTGCGAGAAACTTAGAGGGATGATATTGGTTTATTGAATATTTTACAAGAATCAAGCTAGAATTAGTGAAGTAAAAATATATATGGGAGATTATGAAAGCCTATAATGCTAATTGTATAAGATATTGTGTGAAATAGATAAAGTTATAAGCGTTAAAACAATTAAAATCTGACAAAACGAGTGGGTGGCGTAAAGTCAAACATACATATAAGGCTACTCGCCATCAAACGTCAAAGTCTTCAACATGTTTGAGTCGTTACATGTCTTTATTATGATTATTTTTCACCATCGAACTATCAGAAGCGATTTAAATTTCTATCGGTGACCAAATTCTAACAGGATACGCTCGATCTGAGTAATAATAACCACTGCATAAGGCGCATTGAGGTTTAGTGGAGTGCTCAATAGTATGAATAGACCTTAAAACGTGCATGAGCATTCACAGCACTCACGTACATAAATCTACGAAACATATGTACGCGATACGACAATATGTACGTATTTCCAACAGTTAAATTTTGAACTAAGTCACATAAACTGTCCGAAAGCGGTGATAACATAAATCGAGCGATTTCATTAACCTGCAGCTGATAAAAATTCAAGGTTTGTACGCAACGACCGATGCAATGGTTTACGCCGATTCTGGCGAAAGGACCGCGTCTCCAGAATGCGAAAAATATTCAGAGATTTAATCTAATCTGCCCGCCGCCGCTGAGTTTTCGGCAATTTTCAAATTAAAAGATATTATGTGTACAAATTAAATTGCGAAACTCGAAGAGTCTCGTATGTGGTCATTTCGCTAATTGGCTAAGTGCAACTCATCAACTAGCATAGGGCATTCATTGTGTACACTGACGAACTCTGATCTCAAGTTTACAATGAACTTATCATGTAATATATCTATCTATCTATAAGCTAGTGTTTTTCAAACATTCATCGTAACGTTTCATTTAAACAAAGCAGATAGCTGAAAATTTGACTTATACAATAACATAATTTATAATATTCTAAAATCAGTTTTGATACTTTGAGTAGAAAAATTAAGTTGAATATAAAATGTTTTACAAGTACCAAGAAAACCAAATTTATTGTTTTATTTTTTCAATTTAATATTATTATATTTTTTATTTTATTTTACATGGATATGTATATAACAGGAAGGCTTGACAGGAAGACCCCAATGCGCTTTCTTAGACAATTAATTACAAAGAATGTAGCATTTTTATGACATAAATCACTGTATTTCGAGAAACTGAGGAACACAAAATTAACAATTAATTAATCCATTGAGACATCTATGGATTAAGACATGCACATATTTTTTTACAAATTGTACATACATTAAATACAGAAGATTTGTGACAGCAGGTAGAATGATTTATTTTTGCCAATTTTAAGAAACCGTTTCAACAATCTACATATATATATGTATGTATATAAAAATCAATGTTTGTCTGTCACGTATGCGTTCTTATACCATTCAACCGATTGCGATGAAACTTACAGGAGTTATTGTATGTATGTCTGCGATGGTTTCTGTAAAAACAAGAACGAAAACGGGAAAAACGGGAATGAGTGGCATTGCAACGCAATAATTTCAAATGTTTTCGCGTCTCCACCTGCGTTGTTAGGGTAAAATAAACGAAAGATGTATAATTCAGAAAGTCCACGACTTAAGCTCGGGAACGGGAATTGCATGCGATGTTGTGGCATTGCAACGCATGCCGGGTTCAGCTAGTAATCAGATAAAATTTGCAAAAAATGATAAGAAACGATCAACTTGGAGTCACAAATATCCAAGTCTAACCAGCAGTATTGAAATTAGCCCGGAATCGAGCCCAATAGTCTCTTAGTGCTAAACATAAACGCAACCACTGAGCCATACTGCTGGCATATATTTATTTTATTTTACTTTTACATAGAGATATACCAGGAAGGCTTGACAGAAAGACCCCAATGCACCTTCCTGGACAATTAATTACAAACAATGCAGCATTTTATTATTACATAAATAACTGTATGTATTTCCAGAAGCTGAAGAGCACGAAATAACAATTAATTAATTAATTACAGAATTAATCCATTGAGACATCTATGGATTTTAGAATTGTACATAATTTTTACAAATTGTACACACAATAAATACATAACATTTGTGACAACAGGAAAGATGATTTTTTGCCAATTTTGAGGAACCGTTTCAACAATGATCAGATACTAAGCCCGCTTTAAAGGTCACGGAATTTGACCCTTAAAGCCCTCAACATGAGGCCACCACCCCCCCTCGACGAATACAGTCCAAGAGACCCTTTCGTCGGAGAACGAGACGGTTGTTCATGAATATCGCACAAGAACAACCGCACATCACTGTTCTAATAAAAAAACCACACTGTACATAACCAAGTACAAAATTAACAACAACGCATGAACACATAAAGCGCGCATGCGGTAGGAAACAAAACCTGAGATGTGCCGTGCGAATGCACGCACACCTCAAGTAAACATACAATGATCAGATAAAATTGGCAAACTCTGATAATAAACGATCGATTTGGAGTCACAAATACCCCCAAATCTAACCACCAGCAGTATGGCGGATCGAACCCACTAATCACTTGGTGCTAAACATACACGCTACCATTACCCCACACTGCTGGCTAGTTAGATGTCCCACTGGTTACTGCCGATCGTTTCCCATTTAATTTGCCAATTTATCTGATTTTCATTAAAAACGGTTCCAACGGTTTAGCCATTACTTTACGAAAGCATGATATCTTGTTGCCAATTAGGGCTAAAACAAACGTGCTCATGAACTCATGAAATTGTGTACATATGTATATATGAAAAAAAAAACGTTTTAACCGTTTCAGCGAGAACTAGCAAGCGCAGTCAGACCACCCAAACGAACCACCCACCATAAAATTTCAAAAGCTGAAACGAAACTTTCAATTCGGCAACGAACGACCTAATTTGGACAAATGGACAATTCGAGAATACATACATATGTATAACAATACTATAAATATAGCAATATAATATCAGTGGTATTTGTGCATATGCAGCATGTCGCTGACATCGTGTGGGGTTTGACGTCTGCATGGCTATTGCATCCATATTTATGTACGTATGTAATAGTGTATAGTAGATTGGGATTTGTTGATACGACGAGACTGGCGCCGCAACGTCTGCTTCATTAGCCACATGATCTTCGACTTCGAGACCACTAAACGAGCCCTGGCAGCAGCATCAGCAGCCGCAGAAGCAGACGAGCGTAATTGCCAATCTCAAGGTCAACAACATTTAAAAACAATTCGACAAGTGCCGCAGACCAACCGAATCAACGTCGCAATCATCGCCAGTGTAACTCTTGTGCAACTGCATGCGTAGATGAGCTAGTAATCCAAAACTGTTGGGTCTCACTCATAAATATGATCACCGAATCGATCTTTAAGCTTTCTTTATATATGCATGTATATGTACTTGGGTTGTATGAAATTGTGTTATACCCAGTGGCGGCTCGTGGATAAGATATCTGGGGGTGCTGCGGTTGATTAAAAATAAAAAAAATGTTTATTTGGATTATATTTTACAAAATTATCAAAATTAAATATTATATGTATTTTATTTCATTAAAAAATTGATTCTTCTGTCACCTTTTCGTTAAATTTTTCACTGTTCATAATCATTTTTTTTTTCAATTGATAGCATAGACAAAGCCGTCAATCTTTCTTGAACCATTGTGTTTCTTATATATGTATGTATGTCTTTATTCTATTTATTGATGAAGAACACCGTTCTGGCTCAGAGGTAGTTTTTAACTTTTTAAGTTTTCTTTAATTGAAAATGCATCGATATTACTAGATTGCAGCTTCTCTTGATTTTGATACCATCTTAAATACTTAAAGTGACGTGTAAGAAGGAAGTGTAAGAGGTGTAGAAGAAAAGACAAAAGGTGCAGAAGAAATGAAGAAAAGTCAGAAGCGTGTCAAGCGTGCGGCGCGCACACGAACGCAAAAAGAAATGTGTACTGTTGGGAGTGCAGTACGGAACAAGCTTCTAGCTGCCCCCGCGCCCCTTCTTCGTCCACTCGGCATATTCCATCGAAAACCGTACTGCACAAAATCATAAATGATGCCTCACTTTCTGATATTAGTACCGCGATGTATGATCATTATTGGATGTATCGGTGTGCGGGCGAGCTTAATACACGCTTAAATAATATTGATATTTTCATATAATATACATACATTTATGTATATAATAATATTAATTTTTTCTCAATTTCCTTGGGGGTTCTGCAGTACCGCAGTGCGTATGGACGAGCCGCCACTGGTTATACCCTCAACTTATAGTAACCAGGTGTACTTGATAACAAGTCAGCACTGTTTAAAAAATTGCACGATGTCATTGCGACACGTTTGTACAGACTGAGAATGCGCATGCGCATGGTCGGTGCAACGTATGTACGATCAATCATCAGTGTAATAAGCCGAAATAAGCCTTTTATATATGTTACAGTGAAAGCATATTTCAAGAGAAAATATATTTTCACCAATTCAAGCAGTGAAAATGTATCAAACAATGAATTTACAACGTTGAACTCTATAAATTTAACCCTAGCGACCCAATCTTAAATGAATAGGGCCAACCCTTACTTAACCTAACCTATCTTACCCCTTAAATAATACCAAACTTAATAATCTAATCTTAAATTTCAGTATAAATAATTTCACTGAAACGTCAGTGAAAATATATTTTCACTTGAAATATAATTTCACTGTGACATAACGTTAACATCGTTAACATCGGCCACCATAGTGTTAATAAGGTTGTCAGATTTCATGCAAGTCAAACCGGGACACCCCCCCCCCCCTCCCAAAGAAAAATCAGATCAAACAATTTTTAATTTATATTAAATAAAATTAATTTCTTAAATAGGTACAAAAGCACTCATAAACATCTAAATTTAAAAAAAATACATTAACATGAACATATTAATAGGAATAAAATCTATATTCAGCTATTTTATTAATAGGAACAAAAGCAGTCATAAAAATTTTAATTTAAAAAAAAATGACAATATAATATAAACCAACGAATAGCAACAAAAGCTACCATAATTATCTAAATTAAAAAAATACAAATAATATACACATAAATGATTCATTACTGTTGAATCATTCTGAGTGTGAGAAAATTATTAATTCAAGATAAATTGATTGATGCCTAATAAACATGTTTTGTCTCCCTTCTACACACAGTTCTCCAGAAATTATAAGACAGAAACAAATAGTTCATTGTTGAATATTGCTGCAGTGTGTACCAGACTGTCTGGTCCAGACATCGACTTTCTGTTTATAGTTTATGTTACATATGTATTTTACAGGAGGATACCGATTTATTGGATGCGACACAACAATTAAGTTGGAAAAATTGGAAATTTCTAACAGGAGACGGTCGATCTGTATTTTTTAAATATATTATACATAAGACGTCACCAGCAGTGAGGTCTTATGATCTTGAGATCTTGGTCGGGACTTAAACCCACGACCTCCCTACCAGCAAACAATAGCCCTTCCAGTGAGCTGCGCTGTGGCTTTGTCACATGTACTATTTGCAGTATCAGTGCACTACGCTGTGTCTGATATTGTGTTTGACACATTTTTCGGAACTAAATTTAAAAAAATAAATGAAAAATTTCAGAAGTAATAAACAAATAAAAATTGTTATATACAGGATTTATGTAAACTACATATATTCCATTCAGCATGTTTACTTTCATAACCATTAACTAAATAAAACAGACCATTGACTAATGGATTTTCAACTAATGGATTTTCAACGCACCCGTCTCTCCCTACTAGAGTAGGGAGAGACGGGCGCGATGCGTGCGCGCGTTCGGACGTGTTTCGCGTAAAGCTACAAAAACATCAGTGTACAAATGTATTGTCAAACACACACGAAATACACAAATTTTCAATTTTACATCATTTATGGAGGGAAAATTGGGGGGGGGGCGGCAAAAACTAGCTACCCCATAGCATGGAATGCATAAGTATATGGGATGATATATGTATGTACATTGGTATATATCAGATTGGTATAACTTGTGACAATTTATATATTACAACAAAGTTAGTAGCTACTAGAGGAGAGGAGGGGAGAGTTGCAAAATTTGTAAAATCTGGAAAACTATAAGTTTTTTGCTTAAGGGTAAAAGGGAGACGATTAAAATAAAATACGCCGCAGATGAAGTATTTTTTAAAGTAATATGTGTGTTTGTATGTCTGTTTTAAAAATCGTTTTAAGTGACAATATCTTCACTTCAAATATAAGTATTAAATTGAAAAGGAAAATTAGAGCTTGTTTGTACAATATGTAATTTTCTAAACAAAATTAGTTAAAATACATGTGCCAATTAATGCCACACGTTAATACACAGTACATTTAAAGAATAAACACATTTTGACGACCACAGGTGTTAAGCAACTACATACATTATTATAAAGAAACAAAAGCTGCCAAAAAACGTTTATTACACACCGCCTTTTAAACGGCCAGACAAAAAAGGTTGAAATCTTCTGGTTTATATGACGCTATAAAATCAGCTTAAGATGCAGACAACATCTAGCACACTATCCATTATTTTATTATCCTTTATTAAACAAAAAAAACCTCTTATTATTAAATCCGAATTTTTTACCCGACAATCTTTCCGCAAGTTTTTCCTAGTAATATAAAATCGAACACAAAAACAACAATAATAATAATTGTATAATAATATACATTGTACACAGACACATACCACTCGAGTGTTCGGATTCTATCTTTCGCATCGCAAAACGAACAAACGAAGAAATTTGATGTATTGCACGTCAACCGTTCGAGATAAATCAATTCGTCGACGGACCAATCGAGCTCACAAAACGAGACAAAAACCGAGACGAAACATAAAAAAAATCCCTCCCCAAACCCAAAAGTGGGTCATTGAGAATTTTCTAGAATTTTCACCGTGCAATACATCATTCGAAGAGCGACGATCAATCTTCTACGTACATAATATCGCGCCCTTGGACCACAGTAGTGATAAGTCCACGATTTAACCAAATTGTGTTCGTAATTCAGTTTCATTAAAAACTGACTGATAACTTTTCAAAATAAAGTCACATTTTTTTGCAACATAATTGATTTTTCTTCCGATATGTTTGTCTCTCGTAGAGTTTGTCATAGCGTCTCTAGCCGTACAAAACAAAATTCGAAGCTGAAAGCCCTGCGAGAAACTTTCCTGACAACTCCAAAAAATTTACTCCACAAGTAAATTTTTTTATTTGATAAAAGATTTTCAAAATCAAAATCGAAAAATTCAACTTTCGTAATCTGTCGTAGCATATCTACATAGCTACGACGAATTTCGTAACTACACACCCTACGAGAGACTTTTTCGTATGCACCTTTACAAGGATATCATATTTTAACGTAGAAATGAGGTAAGTGATGCTCTTACACCACTGGTTTACAATCGCCTGATCGCACGTTCGCGCCAAAAAGGCCTCAACGAATGAACAAGCTGTATACAACAACCAATAAGGTCTCGCGACCCATCAACTAATGGCCGCTCTGTTCTGAGACACACGCTGTGTATAAACACTCGGCGGTTTTGTTCCGTGCTTCATTCAGAGCTAGCTGGTCGACGGATCAACAACAATAAACGACCTCTACCATTACCCGCTGCATCTTTAACTCGGATCTCGAAAATTTCTCAACACGTCACGCTACAATATCAAATATAAACTGTAGATGTCATAACTAGACTGCGGATAGAGACCATGCTTTTTCCAGGAATCGGGGCGGTTTGGCTCTATGTACAAAAAAAAAGGTTGAGCGAACCTTTAACAAAGCATTTACAACAATTGAACAATAAACGGCGCGCTGTGGGTCCGGCCACTAGTCATAACCTCTGATTTTAATTTATTTATGTTTAATCTATACCAGGAATGCCTAACAGGTAACCCCAATGCGCCTTCCTGGCCAGAAACATTGTAGATTTGATACAAGTATTATACAAATTAAATACATATCAAATAACACCCACATATACATCTATCGTCAAATTTATGAATTTGGAACATTTTAAAACAATTCAGCGAAATTCAATAAATATATATAAATTAACATTCGCAGATACATTAATGGTCCGATTTGTAAATTTGCAGCATTTTATACAATTCGGCGAAATTTGCGAGAAAATGGGTAAGTTTGCCAATTTGTTGGAACCATTTAAATGAAAATCAGATAAGTTGGTAAACGATCGACCTGGAGTCACAAATCCAAGGTCTGGATAGCAGAAACCAGTGGGATTTAAGCCCGTGACCACTATATGCTATCCACTAGTCTATTCTGCTGGTTTTATGTGTTACAAAACGTTACACCTCCATTAATCTGCAGCGATGAGCTAGAGTGGTACCCTGGGAAGGCTCCAGCAAATCCCCACACCTACTTCCTTTTCTTGTCTTGAGAATTACCTAACAAACCTAGCCTCTAGCTACGAAAAACATTTACATTCGGAATAAAGTAATGAAAGATGATTATTTTAATAATCAATCTTTTTGATTTTAAGTGCCGATTGATCGAGCCTTGTGGACATATCACCATTGTGCTCTAAGGACGCGTATATACATACATACATACATATGTAGTATGGTATTGTATGGGAGGGTTTTCGAGGATCGGATGCATCATCTGTTGGTTTGCACTCGGCCAGACGGGTTGTTTGTCCGTCTGGAGACCAGGTGAGTCACGACGAGAAGTATGTAACCGTTCACAGGTAAGGGAGAGAGAGAACCGCGATGCAGATTGCACCTGCTGATGCAGTCGGACAGGTGCGCTGCAACTAGGGCCCGCACATTCAACGTGCATACCGCATACAATGTACGCATGTGAAGCATTCCGTCATATTCGATTTACATTGTAAATGTAACAAGGCGGACTCGGCTGAATTAAAAAAATATCGGTCATGTATGTATGTATGTATTTTTTTACTACACAATACAGAAGTGGAACTTTCTTACGCAGAATCTATATATGTACATATGTATGTATATGCATATAAGGTAAGAAATGGTTTGTGAGGTAATTCTCAAGGGACGGATAAAGAGAAGCCACTTAAAATCAACGGCTCGGAAGAATTTGATGCAGCGTTTCGTAACACGTTCTAATTTGTGCGAAAAGAAGTTATTTAGAAATTATTATAAGAGAAGAACATACCTAAGTATAGAAAATAATAATTTGTATGAATCGAATAAAAATCAGGCAGACATGTGCAAACACAATAAGATAAATATTAATCACAAAACAAGGTATATTGACCAATGCATTACACATTAATAAAGTGGACTAAGTCTTAGGACTCGTTACACCAATCTGACGGATTCGATAGTAGTGTGTGTCATTGCGACAGCATCGGACTGCACCTTGTTTTAAATCAAAGCATTCACCTTTGAAAGTCAATGCCAAATAACAAGCGAAATTCCGCTTTTAAATTTAAATTAAATTAAAAAATACTGCTTTATAGTTCGGTAGTTGCGTTAATGTTAACGCCGAGAAGTTCCTGGGTTCAAATCCTTGATTGAAAATAATTTATTCGGAAGTATTTTAGTAGTGCCACTGGTCATACTTAGAATTTTGTGACTCCAAGTCTATCATTTCTTACCAGAGTTTGCAAATTTATCAAATTTTAGTGTTGAAACTCATCAAATTGGCAAAACCATGCTACCCACCACTATTTGAATATGATTTCAAATTTATAATCTTTAAATTTATATATGAACAAGTTTAATGCCATAGGTGTCACTTAGGGGCAAGTCGTAATGGCAACCGGGACACTGTCACACACACACACACACTCTCTTAACCAAAATAAATAATAAATTTTGTATATTGTTGGTGTGACTCATCAAAAATCAACAAGTGTTTATTTATCCTGCCCACCTAGCAATATTTTTGTTTGTAATTCAGTTCGGGGCAGTCGTTTATCTGCCGTGGTCCCGTGGTCGCCAGCCTGGGATTGCCTGCTGCTCTGGCACTTGCGAGTGGTACTGTGTGGACAGTCAAGGTCGAAAAATGATCTGTATTTCCGTTTACAGAGAATCGCTTTTGATTACCTGCGTAAAGGTCTCTTTGGGGCAGAATACGCCTTCACCCGTTCGTCTATACTTCATATAAGATTCGAAAAATACACGAGACCGTCAATGTTATTCGACATTTCAAACTTTATTTTGCAAGGTTTGATTAAATTGTCAATCAAAATATGTTCCAAAATCAATCAAAAAACTCTTTCATTTTTACGCTCCTCTTCTTATATTACTTCACTTTTGATTTTCGTCTGACAAAATTTAGGTTTTTTTCCACACTCTTCCGATCGTTTTCAATCGTCCCCATTTTGCTAGGTTTGGTCATCAATATATGTGGAAATCAAGTCCGTCATTATTAAAATTTTATATTTTTTTATAAATTACATTTTTGCTTTTTTAGAATATATAAAGAACAAAGTCGATAATTTCATAAAAAAAAATCATAATTTGATAGAAAAAAAGGCGACTTTAGCTTCCCGGTGTCCCATCTGTTTTTAAAGTCATCAACCGCCCCTGCTTGTGTATATCAACCGAGATATTTCCTTGGCACTAATATTATACTAATTTCCAATTTTACAACAACTGAAATCCGATCTCTAGTAATGGCTTACGTCAATGATATGTATTTAATGTAGGGTGAATGTCATCTTCCTGAAGTTCTGTGTAATCTTAAACTTAGAGTACCTGAGAAACTGAGAGAATCTCGCTCCAGAACTGTATTCCTGCCTATTCGGGCCAGAACTAATGTGCTTGATGACTCACCCCTTCCAAGAGCCATTCGACTATTTAACCTGCTTTCTGGGAGCCTTGATGTTTTTACTTCATCATACAGTTCTGTCAGGCAGCATATTTTAAATGACTTCTAGCTACATACATATTTACACATGTTGTTTTCATTTTGTAATTTTATTATTTAGCATAATGTGTATGTATGTTGGTTTTATCTTTATTTATATATGTATGCTATTTTTTATTTATATATATATATATATATATATATATATATATATATATATATATATATATATATATATATATATATATATATATATATATATATATATATATATATATATATATATATATATATATGAGTAATTTATCTTTATTTATGTGTATTTATGTGTTTATGTGTATATGCATGTATAATGTTTGTATGTTTATGGATGTATGTAATGTATGTGTATGTGTATATGTATATGTATATGTGTATGTATGTATATGTGAATATATATATATATATATATATATATATATATATATATATATATATATATGTGTAGGTGTGTATGTATGTATATGTATATATGTGTATTTTTATATTTATGAATGTATGTATGTGTATTTGTGTATACGTGTAAGAATTTGTGTATATATGGATGGTGTACATATATGTTTATATAATTGTCTTTGACCAGGAAGGTGCATTGGGTTTACCTAATAGGCCTTCTTGGTGTAAATTAAATAAAAAAATAAAAAATAAAAAAATTAATAAATTTAATACTAATTTGATTCATTTTCATTTCTAAGCTCCAGGAGGCGGTATAGTGTGACTAAGATGCAGGCAGTTACTTTCGAAGTCGAAGAGACACATCATCAATACGTTTTCGATGGCAGTCAGGGGTTGACGACGGGTTGAAGATGCCTGCCTTCGTCGGGCAGTGCAGCAGCCGGTGTGTCCGAAATCCCGCCGATTCTGACACCAGACAATCAATTAGTCTGACCGGCACAAGTCAGGAATGTCGAACCGTAAACGCGGCGCGGGTTGTTTTTATTATTATCTTTTTTTCAGCACATTATTATTATGGGGCCCGGCAGAGGGAGGTGGGGGTGGATGAGATTGTGGGTGGAGAGCGGGCCGGAGGAGGGGGGAGGGGGGAGAGCAGCCATTAATCAGACTGGCGATTGCCGCAGCCGCCGCCGACACCATAAATAATACATAAATATATTATATTTATAATAAAGTCATAAATCTTGCGGGCGGCCGCGGCAATTAGCTAGCGCGCGCCCGGAACCGGACCGGGCCGAACCGAACCGAACCGAACCGATCGAACGGATGCACCACACCGGTGCACCGTCGAATGCGTCTCTAAACGTTGCCTAATTTAATTAACTCCAACTATGTAATTAAAGACAAAATCAGAAGTGAATTCACCAGCTGTTTTTAAACATACGTACACACCAGAGAAATGTTATAATAATATAAGTGCCTTTACGAATAAATAAATGGTCTCGATAATACGGATGCGGTGCATCCGCTCTAAAATCGCCAGACAAATTGAACGACGGATTAACGGACGGCTGCTTTAAATGCAATTCTCGTGTTCTCGAATGATAGATTGCACATCAGATGACGGGTAACCTTTCGATGTGCACAGATGCAATTATTAAAATGGTAATTATTAAAATTGAGTTGGATCTTTCAGGCGAGTTTAATAAGACAAGATTCGATAAGTTCCGAGTTGGGTTTTTACAATATGTTCATTTGAGCTATTAAGCGAGTCATATCGCCTCGCGCTAGTGTGCACTTTTCTTCCGGGTTTGGTGCATCCGCTCTAAAATCGCCAGATTAACAGAACGGCAGCTTTAAACGTAATTCTCGTTTTCTAGACTGATAGATTTGCACATCAGATGACGAGTAGCCTTTCGATGTGCACATATGCAATTATTAAAATTGAGTTGGATCTTTCTGGCGAGTTTAATAAGGCAAGGTTCGGAACTTATCGAATCTTCCCTTATTAAACTCGCCTGAAAGATCCAACTCAATTTTAATAATTACCATTTTAATAATTGCATCTGTGCACATCGAAAGGTTACCCGTCATCTGATGTGCAATCTATCATTCGATAAGACGAGAATTGCATTTAAAGCAGCCGTCCGTTAGTCTGTCGTTCAATTTGTCTGGCGATTTTAGAGCGGATGTACCGCATCCTTTTCTTCCATGCCGCGTTGCATCACGTCAAGTCCCTCCAACATGCACGCAATATTAATGTTCATCATGATTAAGCGCACAGACACACAGAGTAGTATGTGGTACATTTTTTTTTGCCGTTCTGTTAATCTGTCGTTCGTTTATCTGGCGATTTTAGAGCGGATGCACCAAACCCCAATAATACGTCTACGGCACGTCTCCATAACTACGCTACAACACACAGAATATAATCAGGGTCATCACGGGTCTGGTTCACGGTTGGAAAGTCGAAAGATCGAAAAGTAAATATCAGAAAGCAAAGATCGAAAATCGAAAGATCTTACTATGAATATATAATATTAAACGGTAAACGGTACTATGTATATATAATATACTAGCTGTATTACCCGGCTTCGCTCAGTGTTTATAATATAAACCGCTTAAACATGACTAAGCTAATTTAATTAAAAAAAAAAAAAATTAAAAAAAAATTTAAAAATTAAAAAAAAAAATAAAAAAAAAATAAAAAAAAAATAAAAAAAAAATTAAAAAAAATTTAAAAAAAAAAATTTAAAAAATCAAAAAAAAAAATCAAAATTTTTTTTTGCCTTCTAGGGCTTCGCCCTCGGCGCCCCCCTGAGCCTTTGCCTTCTAGGGCTTCGCCCCTCCACGCCCCATGAGCAATTGCCGTTTAGGGCTTCGCCCCCCTTAGTTAATGCCTTTTAGGGCTTCGCCCCTCCGCACCCCCATGATTAAATGCCGTCTAGGGCTTCGCCCCCCTTAGTTAATGCCTTTTAGGGCTTCGCCCCCCGCGCCCCCAAGATTAATTGCCGTTTAGGGCTTCGCCCCCCTTAGTTAATGCCTTTTAGGGCTTCGCCCCTCCGCGCCCCCATGATTAAATGCCGTCTAAGGCTTCGCTCCCATGATCAGTTGCCTTTTAGGGCTTCGCCCCCCGCGCCCCCAAGATTAATTGCCGTTTAGGGCTTCGCCCCCCTTAGTTAATGCCTTTTAGGGCTTCGCCCCTCCGCGCCCCCATGATTAAATGCCGTCTAAGGCTTCGCTCCCATGATCAGTTGCCTTTTAGGGCTTCGCCCCCCGCGCCCCCAAGATTAATTGCCGTTTAGGGCTTCGCCCTCCTTAGTTAATGCCTTTTAGGGCTTCGCCCCTCCGCGCCCCCATGATTAAATGCCGTCTAAGGCTTCGCCCCCATGATCAGTTGCCTTTTAGGGCTTCGCCCCCCGCGCCCCCAAGATTAATTGCCGTTTAGGGCTTCGCCCCCCTTAGTTAATGCCTTTTAGGGCTTCGCCCCTCCGCGCCCCCATGATTAAATGCCGTCTAAGGCTTCGCCCCCATGATCAGTTGCCTTTTAGGGCTTCGCCCCTCCGCGCCCCCATGATTAATTGCCGTCTAGGGCTTCGCCCCCCTTAGTTAATGCCTATTAGGGCTTGCGCCCCATGAGGCTGGGCCCCACGGGGCTGCGCCCCTTGTGGCGCCCCCTTTTGAGCCCCAAGGGGCTGCGCCCCATGAGGCTGGGCCCCCCGGGCCCCCTTCGGGGCCCCACGGGGCTGCGCCCCTTGTGGCGCCCCCTTTTGAGCCCCATGGGGCTGCGCCCCATGAGGCTGGGCCCCCGGGCCCCCTTCGGGGCCCCACGGGGCTGCGCCCCTTGTGGCGCCCCCTTTTGAGCCTCATGGGGCTGCGCCCCATGAGGCTGGGCCCCCCGGGCCCCCTTCGGGGCCCCACGGGGCTGCGCCCCTTGTGGCGCCCCCTTTTGAGCCCCATGGGGCTGCGCCCCATGAGGCTGGGCCCCCCGCGCCCCCTTCGGGGCTTCACGGGGCTGCGCCCCTTGTGGCGCCCCCTTTTGAGCCCCATGGGGCTGCGCCCCATGAGGCTGGGCCCCCCGGGCCCCCTTCGGGGCCCCACGGGGCTGCGCCCCTTGTGGCGCCCCCTTTTGAGCCCCACGGGGCTGCGCCCCTTGTGGCGCCCCTGGCGGGGCCCCATGAAACTACTCGCCTTGCGCCCCCGCGGGGGTGAATCCATTGAAACGAAAAAAAAAATCGGCGCCCATGGATCGAAAAAAAAAAAAAATCGAATCACGTGTTCGATGACGTCACCGATCTACGGACGACGAAGACGACGAAGACGACGACGACGACGACCAAGGATATTTACATACATACAAAGTCTCTTTCCAAATTATAGATTAGATATATATATATATATATATATATATATATATATATATATATATATATATATATATATATATATATATATATATATCGGTGGCGTGCGGTGAAATTATCTTTATTTTTGTCGTACAGCCTTGTTTAATGTGCGCGGGCAGGATACGGGAGAAATAGCCTGTTCCTCTTGTTCCACTTGTATCCTGCTCGCGCAAATTAAGTGATGCTGTACGACGGGGGGAGAGCATTGATGTATAATAGACTAGACGGGCCCTGACGTGTGATTTTGGTCGGAGATCTTGTCTTCAGTAACTGAGGGGTGCGGGGGGTTTAACTAGCAGGGGGTTGGTTGGGAAAAAAAAGGTTTTTTTCCCTACGACGCAGCGGTACCTACCTACCTACTGAGAGAAACTGTGCATGCGCAATGTATTTTGAATGCGCCAAAAGGGAGACCAGTATAAAACGTGAGGGCGGATCTATGTGTATTATATATCTATGGGGGAGACAGAGTTTTACCGCACGCCACTGATATATATACTACCCGCTCTTCATATGTATGCATGGTAAATGAACATTTTTTACATACATCCTTTTTAGCTTCACTTACGATTACAAATCAGGAAAAAAATTGCCTTTTATCCGATCGTTTTCATACTTTGCCAAATTGCTCATTTTGGTCATCAATATAAGTAAATGTATCCTCCGCCATTACGATGGAGAAAAAAATCGTTTTAGACGCGTTTGAAATTTTAATTTCTGAAAATTGCCTGACGTTAATCCAGTTTTTAGTTTTAAACATAGATGGCGGTGGTAAAATAAAATTATAGGTATTTTTATTCAAAATAATAATTTTATATATAAATTATAGAAGAGGTATGTTTTTAAAATACTTTTTTCGACTTTCGCTGCGGTGACGGTCACCGGGTCATCACATATTCACTACAGAAATTAAAGTTTTATTTTGATATATATATTTATAATTTGAGTATATGGTGGTGTTGGGCGTTGGTGGCCAATCTGTTTCTTTTCTCAGTTGGCGGATTATTTTTATCCACTTTTTTGTATTTGTCTGTCCTTGGGAACTCTTAAACTAACGTGTAATGTATAGTTTCAACAAAAATATATATAATATAAAATGAACGATGTTTATATTAATTAAACTTAAATAATTGGTTATTAATATTCGGCGCCACCAAGAGAAATGTTTTTATATTTATTTAAAAATATTTTTTACATTTCTCTGGTGCCACCCCTGAAATTTTACGTAGAATGCGGGCGATCGCCATGACACTTTTAAAAACGGTCAAACTACGATGTTAATTGAATAATATGTTACTTAAATGATCATTTCACTTAAGTAAGTGTTTATTGTGAGTTTTTGAATACATTGTGCAATTTTTAACGATGCACTTGCCCATCTTGCGAGTAATATAAACAAACAAAAGTTTTTATCGGACATATACATATATACATATGTACGTCGAGCAACAAGCATCAAATACGACTGACGTCAAAATTATTTGAAAAGGTCGGTGGACATTCCTCACTTGACAAAAATATGACGCCTAAAGCCACTTCTATTATTATTATAACATTTCTCTGGTACACACTAGCTTATAATTTCTCAAGGACATGAAAGGGACAAAATTGCAATTATATTAAACATGTCGTTTCATACGATCATCTGCACACCTGCATACATTTTAGCCGGTGGCCCTTACGTCATAGACCCCTTTTGTTGATGAAGACTCGAAAAATGAATTCGTACCAGGAGAACATCAATGTGCCTTTCTGGCCAATTATGAGACACTGAAAAACTCTAAATCAAAAAGTCATCTATGAATTTTAAACTTGTACATAAATCATACTCAAATAGTGGTGACATAGTGGGTAGGGTGGTTTTTAGCCATTTTTTTTAATGGATTAATCGTTTCAACAATGAAATCAGAAAAATTGACAAACTCTGATAGGAAACGATCGACTTGAAGTCACAAATATCCAAGTCTTACCAGCAGCATTACAGATAATATACTCGGAATAAATTCTTTTCAATCGATGTCAACTCATGGGATCGAACCCTGCGACCTCTCGGTGCTAGGTAACGTCCCAAAAACCGAGCCATGCTGCTGGCTGTGGGGTACTGCATCAATCTCAAACATAGACATCCTAGAACGATTCCAGTCGAAATTTCCGAAGTCCAAAATTCTAAGAATGCTGGTAAACGCCCGTGATTCGTTAATAATAAAAATGGAAACCGTTAACCACTGAAGGGTTAATTGAACATTTGAATAGGCTGGCGATCGACCTACTAAACGAGCAGATGGATGGCTCCAGGATAAAAAGGCTCAGACCATCAAATTTACCAGACAGATTCAATTAGTAAAAAAAAATGGCACTAAATAACCTAAATTGGACGTTACCACTAAGTAATATAATTGATCCAAATTAAACCGAAAAAAAATAGTGTTTTAAATAAACAGATTATTTTCCGCTATATTTACATATAGCGGAAAATAAAAATAAATAAATATGTTGACTGTACTTTTTGAAATTTATATTGAAACCGCTATTCAAATATTTGGAGTAATAATTTTTCGAATCATACATATTCATATACATATGTAGTTACTCTATTTTAATAAAATTAATTTCTAAATACATAGCTTTCTTTTATCAACAAAACAATTAATTATATAATTTGTTCGACATTTTTATTGCCGTGTGATTTAATTAAAAAATACTTGGAATCTGTTGGCGAGTTGGCCCCACTATGAAATGTTCGTGCGATGAAATGTCTTAGAATCCAAAGCATCATTCTTGGTCTATGCAACTACATATTTACATTATACTTTTTTTTACATACATATATACCAGGAACATGTTAACCTTAATGCGCCTTCCTGGCTAATTACAAACATTGAAAATTTCCCTGTTTTAGTCGCACAGACTAACTTACGTGTGCGCGAGCAGGATACGTATGAACATATATAAGTTTTAAGACATACCGTGTGTGTATAAGGCTTTGCGATAAAAAAAACCATCACAATATGAGCATTTATATAAAACTTAGACACCTTGAGAATTGAATTTAAAAAACACTTAGAGAACCAATTGGAAACGAATAAAATTAAAATGATTCAATAGGTATTTTAAACGAACAGACACGTACCTGAATAAAAAAAAGGCTTAAAAAACAGACAAAAATTAAACAGGCCCTAAATATTTACAGTATCTTAAAATTGAAAACAAATCAACAATGATTTATAATCAATTTACAACAATCCTAAACGGTTCCCCCCTTAACGATTAAAAAACAATTACACGGCGACCTGAAAGCGACAAAACCGACATTTATGCCAAAAATTAGTCTTCATTTGGCCCTCGAAAACCAATTAAACCCCTAACGAAGTGGAAGCCTTAACGACCCGAAACGTACGGAAATTATGCGAAGTCCAAACTATCAGACGATTCGATCAAAATTACGACTGACTGAAAGTCCCATGCCTGTATCTTTTTTTTAAGTTCATTGTTTATTTCAGAGCCGAGACTCGAAGACCGAGCTTAATTAGCGATAATGGGTTCTTTATAATCGAGACAGTGTGCGAAAAGACGTGTACGCGAATAATCTACCAGTGGTTTGGGTTTTTGTCGGGTTTCTTAGACCGGGAACCTTTTGAAACTGGAGCGGAGGTGGTGGAACATTAATCACAATTCTGCACTGAAAGACGAAAAACAAGTTTCAGACTAGACCAGACGCTGGGTTCATATCTCTCTCTCTCCAGACTGTTATTATAGTATATATATACATATATATGTATAATCCATAGACGAGGTTGTGAGCCAACTCTTTATGCATGCACACACACAATTCGCTTATAATAGATTATGCGAGTTTCAATATTGGCAAAAAATCTTTAAGCAACTCTCTGTACCGTAAGTAGATTATCTGGTAGTGCTAATAATGTACATAGTCTGCTTTGAAGGATAATAATTAAGCTTCTATATATATAAATCATATGGACAAGGTGTCTTCAATGTCAAAATTTAATTCGTATGAAATATGTGTGGGTATTGCAATTATCCAACATTGTATGTTTAAGATCATCATAATGGAGAGGTTAAAGTAAGAAAATTTGCATTTACAAAAAGGAGAGAGAGAGAGTAGACGCTCCCAGTTTTAGGTTGTTAGTAAGAGCTCTTTTTTTATTTACAAGGTTTGTATTAGTTTTTCTTTTTAAAAATATTTCAGCCTAAAAATACTCAATTATATAATTTGGTTACTATGGTGGATGATTGCAACTAAGTAAAAGTTAATTTTATTTATTTATTTAAAATAATTAACAGTTAATATAACAAGCATGCTTGAAATATATATGTATATACTTTTTAAAATTAAACCATCTATAAAAATTTTCCCATATATAATAGATACAAAATAAGATATAAATAAAACTAGCACAAAAAAGTAATAATAATGATAACAGTAACAATAATGATAACAATTAAATAAAATAATAGCAAAAATAACAATAATACTAATTTACCACCATGGTAGCTACTTACATAAATTTAATGGTTCAAAATTTCAATTTTTAATTTGTGTTAGTATTTTATTTTATTTTTATTTTTATTTTTATTACATTTTATACCAGGAAGGCCTTACAGGTAAACCCCAATGCGCCTTCCTGGCCAATTACAAACAATACAACATTTTTTTATAAAAGTCGCTGAATTACGAGTCACTAAAAACTCGCAAATTAACGAGACATCTATGAATTGCACATAAATTTTAATGTACATTAATCATACTCAAAAAGTGGTGACATAGTAGGTAGGAATGATTTTAGCCAATTTTTAATCGAGAACCGTTTCAACAATGAAATCAGAGAAAATTGGCAAACTCTGATAGGAAACGATCGATCAGGAGTCACAAATATCCAGGTCTGACCAGCAGCACTACAGATATACTCAGAAAAATTCTTTTCAATCAAGGTCAGCTCATGGGATCGAACCCGGCGCCTCTCAGTGTTAGGCAGAAGCTTATAGACCGAGCTATGCTGCTGGCTATTATTATTTTATATTAATTTTATTAATATTGTTTTGTATTAATTTTATTATTATTATTATTTTTATTATTACTTCTTGTATTATTTTTTATTGAATTTTATTTACATATTTCTGAGAAAAAATGGCACTTTAGGGCAACCTGTCATTATAGTTAATTTTATATTCTAAAATACATATGTATATAAATAAATAAGCGCAATAAAAAATTTAATTTCATATTTTAAAAAATGGTGACGCTGTTATTATTATTCTGAAAGATTGAGGTTAATTTTAGAAAATGGGAACTAAAAAAATTGATACTTTTGGAAAATATGTACAACACCAACACCAACACCACTTTTGATCTGCCTTTACAAAATATTTTTAAATAACGCAAAAGAAAATTCACTAGCGGCAACATATTAATTATATATGTATATACTTTATTATATTTTTAAAAAAAATTACGATTTGAACCGTCAAAAATTCGTCTTTTTGAAGACGCAAATTTGCATAAAAAATAAAACCTTCTTAAAATAAATTTGACTCTTAAACCCTCAACATAAGGCCCTCACCCACATAAAATATTATGTCAAAGAAAGAGACATCAAAAAGGGAGACTTCGTGTTGACCATGAAAATTTAATCCATTATTAAAATTTGAACAGTTTGAAGGTCTCCGAGTTAAAAGTCAAACTTCAAATAATAGTTATAATAATTATAACTTTTTATACTATAGAACTAACCAAAAATAAAACCGAAAAATTACAATGTTATATTGTAATTAACATAAATAATTTAATCAGTGACATCTATAAGCCTACTCACAAACTATTCAAAATTATAATTAATTAAAAAAAAGATTCATAATCGTATGTATGTATCCCTACAATCCAATATCATATGCGTTAACATACAATTCAAATAAATAAAAAAAAATAAAACATTTACAGAGCAATTAAAATAGTCATACATATTATACGTGCACATGGTAAAAATAATTATAAAAATAAGTAAAAAAACGAATGCATAATCGTGTCTGGTGCATGGCCATGATTGATCGTCGTCCCTCTCGTACATAACACATTGCATCACCGCGAACAAACAAAACCGGCTGGAAAAAAAAGTGCATCGAAAAGAATGCAAGTCGAATCGCACACACACACACAAACATACGTACCTAAGCTTATGCAAATTCGCCTATTAAAATAATGCAGGTTTCGACCGCAACAATCGGCCATAAATCAAAATCGAGTTTTGCCGTTTTCGTTTTTCGACACGAATACCGATGCATGGTATGTATGTAACTCTGCTCACATGTAATGTGAACACTTTGCAAAGGAAAAACCGGAAATCGAGCGATTTAAACGTCAATTCATCACGCGTTTTTATACAACGACTGCAAAAAGGTGAATTAGTGCGCAATTTGATGCTTTTATTGTTAGTCTGATGAAATGATTCAGTCGATAATGCATTTGAAGAATATAAATCTAGTTGTTATAAAAAGATTTTCTTATACAATGGAAAAGCCGTGCGTGTTTTTCAGACTATGATAGAATCGATGCGGTGCAAACGATCGAAAAGCACCAGACAGACTGAACCACAGATTAACGACACGTGTACCTTATGCGTGCGCACTGCTCGCACTTACACTAAGCGAAATCTACCCGAAGTCCCGACATACACCTACCCTGTATACGTTCTGTGCTTCTGATACTTTAGTTTCGAATTTTTCCTTATTAAATTATTAAAAACTCACCAGAAAGATCCAACTCAATTTTAATAATTGCATCTGTGCACATCGACAGGTTACTCGTCATCTGATGTGCAATTTTTTATTCGTGAAGTCGAGAATTGCGTTTAAAGTAGCCATCCAGTTAATCTGCGGTTCAATCTGCCTGGCGCTTTTCGATCGTTTGCACCAAACCCGATAGAATAAATGCAGAAAAACGCATTCTTTACAAGGCTTTTATATGTATCACTTCGCTAATGATTCCTACATTCTTCCGATCGCTTTGAAACTTTGCCATTTTGAGCGATTTGATCGCCGATAGAAATTAAAATTGCGTCTGATAGTTCAATGGAGAAAAATAATCGTAATAAAGAAATGTAACGACTCAAAATTTTGGAAAACGTTGAAGTTTGACAATTGGCCTTTCATTTGGATCCCCCACCCCTACGCAACAATATCTTACCGAAATACGGGTGTTAGCTCTCATTAAAGGAAACAAATGTATCCGACATGAAGCTAGATAATTTTAATAAATATCTGTCAGATCGACGTGATGACTAGAGGTAGGATAGTCACAGTGCTATGCATTGTTCCATTGTTGTAAATCCTTTGTAAAAAAGGTTCGGCAAACCTTTAACAATGCATTTACAACCTTTGAACAATACGCGGCACCATCTGGGTCCGGTGACTAGTGATGGCTATAGGGCGGATGGTGATTAGAGGAATAGATTCACAATACACGTTCCAACAGTGTTGAATACAAGATTGCAAAAAAAGGTTTTCCACAAAGTTACCAATAACCATAATTCAAAAAATATTGCCCCACTCACTATCCACTGTACATATATTGATGACTAAAGGGCGGATAGGGAGCGTGCTTTTTCCAGGAATTGGGCGTTTTGGGTATTTTTAAAAAGCTATAGTGCAAAAAAAATGGTTCGGCAAACCTTTAACATATCACGGCCAACAATTAACAATGAACAGCACGCTTCCGTTCCGCTCACTAGTGATGACCAGTGATCGGCGTTGGATGGATTCTTTTCACACAAAAAATGATTCAAACAGAAATAGTGTTTTTTGAACGGAAAATTGTACTTCCGCCACTTTCAAATATAACGGCTCGGCTCATACATATGTTGCTGGTCAGTCGAACAGTTATAACTAAAGGGCTTTTTTAGTTCGTCATAAAGCCCATAATTATTTTTCCCAGGGCCCGGGATTCCTCCGGTTATAACAATTACTTTTTCACTCATTCACTTTTTCTAACATGGATGATGTGCTCAGTAAATTTGATGATCTGTTCGAATCAAAATTTAGACGATTTTTCAATGGCCCTTAAACTTTTTATTTTCAGTAGACCTCTTTGACCTGACTCACCAAAACCAATCAAAAGTCTGGACACAGCCAGGGTAAAACCCAAAACTGGCGCGTACATTAATAAAATTGGAAAACGAACAAAACCACCATTCGAAAATTTTCCTCGCACACACGACCAATTAGCAGCGTGTTTTATGCGCCATTTGCACGCATCAAATGCGAAACTTATGTTGAAAATCCGCGATAAACGAGTGTCCCGATCGTAAAGCGTCCTGTTTTAGGGTTCCCGTCTAATCGTCGCAATTCCCGATTTTATTGAACGTTTGCGTTTATTTTGCGCCAAGTTATGACCGCTCGCCGGCCATATATGCTAATTTTCACCGAATCACACACACACGCTAAAATTTTACCTTCTCATGTGTATTATAATTTTTAATTTTATCCACGGGTCGCATTGCCAATTCTCGATGTAATATTGTGCCTAAATTATAGCCAAAGGCAACACTTAAAGACCCGGATAATAGTATGATTTGCGATTGAACATTTCCTTATATACCCGACACTGTATAATAATCCGTGAGTGATATCATCATGAATTTAGTTATATCGTGAAATAAAAAAAAATGCCATTCGTGAACAAACCAGTTTGCTTTTTTCAGGAATTAAGCCGAATATTAGGCAATAATAGGCAAAATATTTGCCGATTTTATGAAATGTGTAGAAATTGTAATTTCATTAATCGAGCAAAGAAGATAATGGCACCTCTTGTGATTTTTAACAAGGCTTTTTTATGTATGCTTTCACAAACGATTGAACTAAAATTCTTAGTCTTCCGATTGTTTTGCCATTTTGCGCGGTTTGGTCAACGATGAAAATTTCAATCGATTTTTATAGTTCGATGGTGAAAAATATTCGTAATAATTCAAATTTTTTTTTCAATGAAATTATTTTGAAAATATATAAATATAAGAAAATATATAAATATATAGCATCCATTTTTTTTCATCCAAGGCACTTGGAAAAGACTTCGTTAATGGTTTAGATGAAGTTTATTGATATGTAAAATAATACATGTGGAATTTGAATCCGCAAAGCGTTCGAGAAACACAACGTTCTCGTCCGCCGCCCGAATGCTGACTACCTGACCGGTTGCCCGAGTGGCTTCCGCTTCGATCTATCAGTGACGCCAATCGACAAATTAGTTAATGAGACTGTGTGCCACACATCGATATATAAAGTCGGAACAGCACTATTACATGAAAGTTCATTAAATTCTCAAGATTTGCATAATTTTTGACAAAAATTATATGGATTTTTAGATTCAATAACAGGTTTCCGGAAACCCGTAGTTAAAAATCAAAAGTTGGAAACCTTTAGGGTGACACCCCTTGTAATAAACACATCCAATTTATCACGATGGCGTTTAATAGCTAGTTGCCTTATATGTTTTACTTTCCGCCACCCACTCGTCTTCTCGGATTTTAATTGTTTAAGCGCCTATAACTTTATCGTTTTCACACTATATCTTATTTAATTTGCATTATAGGCTCTCATTACATATATATATATATATATATATATATATATATATATATATATATATATATATATATATATATATATATATATATATATATATATATATATATATATATATATATATATATATATATATATATATATATTACTTATCTAATAGGTTATATAATGAATGTTAAAATGTTAATTTTATAATTCTGATATATGTACGTACATACGTACGTGTTACGGCCAAACACGTCACTCCTGACATCTCGGATACGGCTCTCTCTAGCTTGATTTGATATATTTATACTGCGATATTTTACGAACCTTTTATCATACTAGATTTTATAAACCACTAGATGAACATGGAAATAGGTTGCAATGCCAAAATAAGGCATGCAATTCCCGTTCCCGTTTCAAATGATGGTTTGAGCTCAACAACGTCTCTTCAACGGCGTGTCTTCATAAACCAACTGGTAACGTGGTTACCAACGAACACATTTACTAGACTACACAATGGCGCTTCAAACTTTCGCGTCGGTAAAATCTTAATTACGAATATTATTATTAAGAGGTTTTTTTTCCCAGTAAGCTTCCCGGACATGTATACAACAAAACCCGGAAAGTTCCATCGTAATCGGTTGAGTGGTTTAGGAGCCTATACGAGACAGACAGATAGACAGACAAATAGACAAACAGACAAACAGACATTCAATATTATGTATGTATGTATATATAGATTTTAAAGTCATCCCATTTTGTAATCCCACATGTCGAAGATTAGATCTGTTCGTTCGTTCGTTTTCACTATTTCGAAATAGTGAAAAACATATAAAAGCCTTATAAATAGAAAATGCGTCCACATATTTTGTAATTAAACTTCCTTAAATTTACAAACAAATGTTATCCATACCAGGCCCAGTGATTTTTTTTGATATAATCATATTTTTTTTTAACTAAACCAAATATACATATAGTTGAGTAAGCAAATTCTATATCATTGAGGAAAACAATTTGTATGTATGGTCTTAATTTAATTCATATGTACATACGTACATATGTATATATATATATATATATATATATATATATATATATATATATATATATATATATATATACATATGTATATGCTGTCACACAGGGCTATTTATGGCAGTCTAGAACTTGACACGGAAACTGTTAATGAAAAATAGTGCTAAAAAATAATTACAGTCATCGATAGCGTTGCAGGCCAGACATGAAGTCTAGACAACAAAAGAAAAAACACTAATCGCCCACAATTGATTTCGCTCCATCATTGTATGTATGTTTGTGTGTACTATTGCCATAATAGATCTTATTTGAGTTGTCTGTCGCATTTGTATCTAATCGTAAATGCTTGTACCATATAAATTGTATTTAAATTAAATTTAAAGACATACATATTCACATAATAAATTATCTGTAACATGTTCAAAAACAAATAACTATTCAAAGAAAAAAACAACAGTAGATAAATTTTCCTTGCATACTTGGCGCGATTAAAATTCAAACGCATGCAGTTCGAAATTGAGTCATGAAAAGTTATGAACCATCCCTCCCCTCCCCCTTCTGCACCCTTCATAATTTCATGAGATAAAATCACAAGCATAAAACGGAAATAGATCAGTCATTGAAGAAAATTAAAATCTGGTCACGAAAGTAGATAAATCCTGAACAGTTATAACTGAAGGGCGGCAATAGAATGTACCAGATTGAAACTGTTTAAGTATAAAATAAACTTTTCAAATTATTCTCAAAAGAACATTTTCAAATTATTCTCAAATGCTAATACTACATTTTTTAATCATGCCAACTCGCCTAACAGATTGCTCCAAAGCGGCGAGTGTGCTACATAGATTAAGACGCGAGAAATTGTATATTACATATATTAAATACATAATTATTACATGCATACCCATGTAAATCGAAACAATACCTGACATCTATGGTCAGAGATTACAAACATCGTAAACAATACGATCAATAACATTTTCCATATAACAATAAGATTTTTTAGATTCAATAATCATTCATCCACAGAGACATCTATGGAGAGAAATCTTCATGTAACAATAACTCTAGGTTTGCAATATAACTACTATAATCATTTTGAAATAAACAAACTTATGAGAAGCGGGTCATAGAAATCTATCTGTTTTTGTCGCTCAGCCTTACTTACGTGTGCGCGAGCAGGACACAAGGGGACTCGGTAAGACGTCACGAAGAGATTTCCACGGCACACCACTGATATATACATACATATATGTATACAAATCGTACACTAACATGAAATCCTCGTAAATCCACTTTACCTTTTCGATCTTATTTTTAGTTATGCTTTTAAAATTGTTAAATAAAACTGAATTTAAAATTTTTCTAAAAGCTAACATAAAACTTAAGGTTATAATGTCAAAAGATAACAGTATGGCTCGGTGGTTGCGTTTATGTTAAGCACCGAGAGGTTACCGAGTTCGATCCCGTGCTAATAATGCTGCTGGTCAGACTTCAATATTTGTGGCTCCAAGTCGATCGTTTCCTATCAGAGTTTGCGAATTTATCTGCTTTCATTGTTGAAACGATTCCTTCATCAAATTGGTTAAAACCTTCCTATCCACTATGTCACCAATATCTGAATTTGATTTATAATATGTAAAAATTTATGTACAAGTCTCAATCCATAGATGTGTCTATGGATTAATTAAATAATTAATTAATTAATAGTTAACTACGTGTTTTTCAGCATCTCGAAATTCAGCGATTAATGTGATAAAAAATGCTGCAATATTTGTAATTGACTAAGAAGGCACGTTGGGGTTTACCTGCTAGGCTTTCCTGGTATATTCATATATGTAAATAAAATAAAATAAAAACTTACCATGTAAAACTTACAAAACTTACAAGTTAGGGTAAGTATACGAATGTGTATTACATCAATGTTTCTCAAACGGGCTAGTGACAGTCCGTAGAATAAGAATTTTAAGAATGAAAAAGACGAGATATCTCTTTCGTTTACTTCATTTCGTTTCATCCACCAGAGCAACACCATGCAATTCAGCTCGTACTACATAAATAAAGTTTTTTTATTCCTGAGTTATATCACTAATTTGGCACTGTTAAGTAGCTGCCAATATGAACATACTGTTAAGGCGCAAACACACTGAATCGAACGGCACGGGCGCGTTCTTGGCCTCCCGTGGTGAAAAATCGTGTCTCGCACAGTAGGGGTTTTATTCCCATATTTGAAGAAATTTAAATTTCTTCAAATATGGGAATCACCGTCAACGATCACTCTCAAGCCTATGTCAATACAAGGATTTTTGTCATAGTGTAGATTATGCGTGCTAGCATTTTTTACATGTGCAAAACTATTAAAAAAAAAACACGTGCCACGTCCATATACATATGTGTCTCCGTCCTTAGATATTACTAAAAAACTAAACAAAAAATTCTATGAAAAAAAATCACTAACAACCATATTAATAAACTTGTGAAGAGTCTCGGTGAATACACTATGTCTATATACCCTTCAAGTATAAACACAAATTACCAAAACGTTATATGCTTTAGGTTATCAACTTTAAATAGTAAAACTGAGTGTATTTGTATAAAATGAATTGTTATTAGGTTTTTGATATGTATATATTTATATGAACAATAAAAAGCTTTTAAAGATCAAATATGAACACACATTCAAATTAAACTCCCCGCTCGGTTACAGCAAACGTTGTTTTATTTAATTAGACCTCTGAAGCGTAGAAGCAAACTTTCCCCCGATATAACTATTATTATATAGTAATGTGACACAGTGGCGGTTCGTGACGCAACTAAACTCTCCATTGTTGTAAAAGGGCGTCCCCACACATGCCCCCCAGAGCATATTTAATATTAATCCAATTTAAATTTTAATAATAAATAAAGTGCGAGCGCCAACTTCGTGTGTGTGTTGTGGATAAACACAGACGGATATGGTGAAAGGGACATCCCGGACAACCTTGGCGTATCCTTCAGGACTTGGAGCAAAGTCAAACCCGCGCTTTAAGCTTCTAGGAAGAAATCACATTGTGCTCGACCGAGACAAAAAGTATACACTTGCTTAATATACGACCGACATACATACATATGTACATACATACTACATACATAATTTTCATACCCATTTTCCTAACCAGTAGCGTGGTCTAGTGGTGAATGTTGAATTATCTCGTACTTGATGTTACGAGTTCGATTCCCGCTAAGTCTCGTTATTGGCGAGACCTTGGTTTGTCAAGGTCGATCGTTTCTTATCAGAATTTGCCAATTTTTCTGATTTTCATTGAAACGATTCCTGTAAAATTGGCGTTTCCTTCCCAATTTTCTGTTGCGAACCTTTAGTTATTGTTATATCTTAGGTTTCGCCATATTGCTCACCATAGATGTTTCTGTGGTTGTTTATCGAATATAAAATTCGTATTGTTACATGAAAGTTATTCATCGTTATTTATCGTATTAATACGATGTTTGTAGTATCTGACCATAGATGTCAGATATTGTTTAGATTTACATGCATCTATGTAATAATTATGTGGACCAGGAAGGCGCATTTGGGGTTTACCTGTTAAGCCTTCCTGGTATATTTGTATATATGTATGTAAATAAAATAAATCTAAATCTAAATAACAAGACTGATCGGTAAGGCGTTTGTTTAAGATTGAAATATTGTTGGGATTCGAAAATTTTATAATTTAATTTATGTCTAAATAAGGATACAAGAGGCGCACAAAGACACAAGACAGAAGGCGCACGCCAAAACACAAGACGCGAGCGATAAACAGAGACACAACATATACGGTTCCACGAAAAAGCAAACAATAATAAATAAAAATAATAAGCTATATAATAGCGGATAATAATAATAATAATTACAAATTATAAAAAAAAAACAACAAAGAAGGGAATGTCTTTTAAAAGAAAAACACAGGCAAAAATACATTATGATGAAAGAGATAGATAACCCCAACCTACGTTAACCCTCCCTCACCGAAGTGGGGTATGCAAGTGCCACCATTTTTACGTTTTTCGTAATAACTATGTGGTTTTCAATGCTATACACCCTATATTTCTTGTATTCCTAGAATGAACTACAAGAAATTTATTTTAATTAGATTTTGTATAATTTAGAAAAGGGGTGCGTCGTAAAAAATACATTTCTACGTTCCAAAGTATGATTTAACCCTTACAGACCTGACTTTTTATCTTTGGATGAAAAAAATATTTTCTATTAAGTGGGAAAAAATCCCGAGGGAAAATATGTACTTTTTACTTTTGATGTGAACTGGACGACTACTTAAAACGATTTGAAAGCTGAAAAGTGCTACAAATAGAAGATAAAATACCCGACTATAGATTTCAATATTCATTTTGAACAGGAAATTGACAGATTTTGAGACATCGACCGAACAACAACATATAGTAAAATCGCGCTATTTAAAAAACACATATATCTCCGAATCTCGAGCCAATCGACATTTTTATTACCAAATTCGTGTTTACTGGGCATAGATCTATAAAAAAAAGTCATATCTCGTTTCTGAACCATTTTTCGTGTCGAAAAGTGTTATTGGTATCGATATTGCGTTGAATAACATCTACATATACATAGACAATGAAAATGAAAATTTGCATTGAACTTTATATGTAGATATCGGTATATTGGACACAGACCGCGATAAATCTTCAAAATTTGACCTAGATATTTTCGTGGAAGGGAAATTAGCGCCACCCCTCGCTTGGCGACTTCTGCACACCGTCAGGGGTCCGAAACCCCGTTTCGAGAGGAAGGACGATGCCGATACGGATTACGACCCAATAATTTCGGCGTAACGACTCAGATCGTTCCGGAGGCTGGGTCGTTACAGTAAATTCGGCGAAACGAACGATCCGAATCGCGTCGACCAGACGCTGAAAGCACGAATCGCCACAGCTCGATCAAATATTGCCGGTGATAAAATTCGAAATTATTACATCTGTCTGGCCCGGTTTAAAGTTACGAGCCGCCGCTGTCGGACCGCAAAGGGTTAACAATGGCCGACGAAAGCCGGCTGAGAGGGGGCAGTGGGTGGAGGGGGGGGGGGATCGAGACAAATTAGGTTAAAATTTAATTTTATTAGCAAAACGCCGGCCTTCGAACGACCTATTTCCACCCTGTGTACTCTGAAAGGTCTGAGGACACTTTGGGCTGACCCAATATGCTACAAAATTGATTTCATTCCAATAGATTTGAAAATAATTGATTTTCGGCAGGATAGACATGTATTATGTGCTGACGTATTTTCTGTTGAAAGCCCGCCACGCTGAAAATTTTGCCAACTAGAATTATTTAGACATCCAATAGAAAGCCGGTATAAAAATTGTAGATAATCCAAACAAATCCTAGATCATTACCCTAGATAGCTACCGCCGAGGATTTCGAATTTTGTAAAGGTGGGAAATTTTCAATAGAAAGCAGGTATAATAAAAATTGTAGCTAGTCCAAACAAACCCAAACATAACTACCGCTGAGAATTTCGAGTTTTGTAAAGGTGTGTTTAGACTCTCTAATATATCTTGCAACAATATAAAATAAACAAAATAAGTCTATTAACGAATGTATTTTTCCAAAACTAGTTCCATCTTCTTCATTGTTGTTAAAATGTAATGCTCATAATCTAAATGCCAAGCCACAATGTAAAATACTCAACAGTTTTCCATCGGGAAATTCTACTATAGTTATAAATTCAGAAATTCCGATGTAAAACAGTCTTTATAAACATTGATACGGATTACACGACGCATGTTCAATGCATTTTTTCAATGCTACCTGGAAAGGCTTAGCGGGTAGTATTCTTGTTTACTTTGTACATGCTCAAAATACAACGCCTATCGGCGTTTTTCAGGCCAATGGACTTGTTGGCAATGTGGTTTAGCTATTCTTAACTTGGTCAAAAATCTTTTTTTACAAGCTTTGCTTTACATACATTGTTGGAACTTGTATTATTTGCCCTTGCCCTAATCACAATTAGTAGTACGGCACAGCATGCCTAATTAGACTTCAGCTGTGATGGGCGTATCCTCACGTCATTGCTAATTCGTACGATCTCATTATTTCGACAAGTTCCTCCTACAATCTTCAAATATATAAATCACTGTTACGGATCACTGTCAAATTATGTCAATACAAGGATAAAATATCACCGAAAGCATTCCAGAGGGTGAATTGTGGTCTGGATTGTCACAGCATATATCAGGCGTGCTAGCTTTAGTACAAAACTATCTAAAAAAATGTACCACATACTACTATGTGTGTCTGTGCGCTTAATCATGATGAACATTAATATCGCGTGCATGTTGGAGGGACTCGACGTGATGCAACGCGGCATGGAAGAAAATGATGCGGTACATCCGCTCTAAAATCGCCAGACAAATTGAACGACAGACTAACGGACGGCTGCTTTAAATGCAATTCTCGTCTTATCGAATGATAGATTGCACATCAGATGACGGGTAACCTTTCGATGTGCACAGATGCAATTATTAAAATGGTAATTATTAAAATTGAGTTGGATCTTTCAGGCGAGTTTAATAAGGGAAGATTCGATAAGTTCCGAACCTTGCCTTATTAAACTCGCCAGAAAGATCCAACTCAATTTTAATAATTGCATATGTGCACATCGAAAGGCTACTCGTCATCTGATGTGCAAAGCTATCAGTCTAGAAAACGAGAATTACGTTTAAAGCTGCCGTTCTGTTAATCTGGCGATTTTAGAGCGGATGCACCAAACCCGGAAGAAAAGTGCACACTAGCGCGAGGCGATATGACTCGCTTAATAGCTCAAATGAACATATTGTAAAAACCCAAAATTTGCATTATGCAGTAATACATACCTACAAATTATATACAAATACTGCACAAGTTTAGCTGAGTATTTAAAGCTGGACCTTTAATTAGGGAACTAGGAATTATAGCAGCATAGCTCGGACGTTAAGCTTCTGCTTACCGTCAAGAAGGTGCCGGGTTCTATCCCTGAATGAAAATGAATTTTTCAGAGTATGCTGTTGGTCAGACCTGGATTTGTGACATCAGGTTGATCGTTTCCTATCAGAGTTTGCCAATTTTCTCTGATTTCATTGTTGAAACGGTTCCTGGAAAAAAAATTGGCTAAAAATCCTTCCTACCTACTATGTCACCACTATTTGAAATTTGATGGATGTACAATAAGAATTTATGTACAATTCATAGATGTCTCGTTAATTTGCGAGTTTTTTCAGTGTCTCGCAATTCAACGACTTATAATAAAAAAAATGCTGCATTTGTATTTGTAATTGGCCAGGAAGGCGCATTGGGATTTTCCTGTAAGGCCTTCCTGGTATATATGTAAAATAAAAATAAAATAAAATAAAAATTACACTAAATTCAGATTTTGAATCAGCTTCCACTCTAAACATCATCTTCATTTTCAAAGTAACTTTCCGTATGTATACATACATATATATGTACGAGCTCCAAAAGGTAAATCTTTTGAATTCGTGAAGCATATAAGATTGCAATTACATACATAGTTCACTATAAAAAATATATATTTCACTCATTCTCTCCTAAAGCTTTAAACATATTATATACAAATGCTTGATTCAAAAGCCTATACAAGCGATGAAAACGAAGAATGATGAATATGCGCGGATGCAGCTATGTATAATTAAATCGGTATGGCAGATTAATCTCGGAGCAAATTTTACACACACTCCACAAAGGGGATGGGAATATCTACCCACGGATTAAGCCCGCAGACCATTTTGGACATCATAAAATTAATAATAAAGACAGTGAGAGAGAGAGAGGGAGAAACATTCATCCCATTAGAAAAACGTCGGCGGGGCTATTTGTCCGCAAACCTCCCACGAAAGTTCCCGCAAACAAGAAAAACAAGTGCGGGGGCGGAGGCCACTCACAGGAACCGCGGCAAGGCCCCCATGAGGGTCTCCGCCCCTTCATTACCCAGGGGGATAAGACAAATCGTAGAGGGCGTGTAAAGTCTGCCGCGGTCGCCGGACAAATAATTGCTAGACAAAGTAACACAGCAACAGGGTCACCACAAATGCTCTCGAGAAACGGGAGCTCTTTGCTCCCTCATCTCAGCACTCGAGTGCTTCCTGGAGCAGACATACGACCGTTGATTGTAAATTATTCCAACATTAAACAAATATATTGCACATGAGAAAAATTATTATCAATGGAATTTATTTATTTGCACTTTAAAATTACTAAATCAAACAAATTTTTCTTTTACAGGCAATATTATATTTGCAATAAAGTACGTATGTGTTCATAAACTCCTTTCTGTCCGTCAAACTGAACGTTGCTTTATTTATTAGTGACCTGGTAAGCGAACTTATATATGTATATTATCGGTCTCCGTGACGAGACAGAATGTTAAACGACAGAAAACGCAAATATCGGAAGGCAAAGATCGAAAATCGAAAGATCTCAAGTCGAAAGATCAAAAAAAAAAATGGTGCATGGTAAACGGTACATAATCACGTACATACTCACTTAATTTGCGCGAGCAGGATACAACAGGAACAAGAGGAACAGGCTTTTCCTCCCGTATTAATGTGCGCGCGCAGAATACGGGAGGAAAAGCATGTTCCTGTTGTATCCTGCTCGCGCAAATTAAGTGAGTATGTACCGTTTACCATGCACCATTTTTTTTTTTATCTTTCGACTTAAGATCTTTTGATTTTCGATCTTTGCCTTCCGATATTTGCGTTTTCTGTCGTTTAACATTCTGTCTCGTCACGTAGACCCGTATATTATAGATTAATTGATTAATTTATATTGTATCATAGATGGAAGACATAAGATATTCTTAAATTAGCCAATAATTATGATTCAGAAAGTGAGTGAAATATTTCACACTATATCGTCTTTTTTCAAAAAAATCTCAAGCATTCCATTGCCAACTGAAAACTATCAAATTAAAAGTTCATGATTCTATGTCAAAAATTTCTAGATTTAAGCCCATGATATTTAACGTATCAGTATTGTATGCAAATAAAGCTAAGGCGTATCAAGTGAATAGTATCTAATTTTAAGTGTAAATTAGCAAAATAATATGTGTACTTAGTGAATAGATAGAACGTGTTAGTGAAGAAAAAATATATATGAGAGATAATGCAAATTTTATAAGATATAGTAGTGTGAAAATGATAAATTTATAGGCGTTTAAATAATTAAAAGCTGACAAAACCAGTGGGGGGGGGGGGGGGTGGAAATTCAAATAAACATGGCTACCGGCTATTGGCAGTGGGTGAGCTTGTCACCTTCTCTAAAATTTTTGGATTCGTAAATGTTGTTTATTAAGATTATATTATTATATTTAATTCACCATCGAATTTAAATCTCTATCGGCAGCCAAACCTTGCAAAATGGCAAAGTTTCAAAGCGATCGGAAGAGTGTAAGAAATTTGTCAGACTAACAAACGAAGTGAAACTAAGTAAAACCTTGTAAAAAAAGGGCTATCCTTAGACACATGTGCATATATATAATAGCCTAGCCAGTAGTATACCTCGGTGGTTGTGTTAATTTTAACCACCGAGAGGTTCCCAGGTTCAAACCCGGGATTGACCTCGAATGACGAGTATTTATTTTGAGTATTTCTGCAATGCTCCTGGTCTGATTTGGATACTGGTGACTCTAAGTCGACCGTTTCCTATCAGAGTTTGCCAATTGATCTGATTTCATTATTGAAACCCACTAGTGGTCACCACTATTTGAATATGATTTCAAATTTACAATCTATAAATTTATATATGTACAAGTTTAATACCAAGTATCGCTCGGGGGTAAAACCCGTAATGGCATCATGGTAAAATGTAAATAATATAAGCACATTCTGGATACTATTGATTACTGTCAGTGGACTGGAAGATCAGACTCCAGAATCCTCATACACATACATACATATGTATGTAACTATACTGCTATACATATGTATGTAGCATAGTCGATAGAAGCTTAAAGTTCTGAATTAAAATCCTACTTTTCAATTATTGAAAGGTTGTCATACGTAGATAACCTTCACCATCGAAGTAATGATTTGAATATGAATGACACTCAAAATTATGTCAAAATCAAAACAAATTTACATGGCAACTTGCGTACGTATATGTAGATTCAACCTTCAGCTTTCAGTTTGACGTAACAATTTTCACATTATACAACAGTTTCTTCACCATCAAGTGCTGACGAACTGCATTTGAACAAAATCCTTCATTAGAGCACTATTTACGATTTCAATCCAACTTACTCGATAGTTAAAACTCAGCGGAAAAAAAGAAATGACAGTCTTTATTTTTCTGCGAGGCTTCCGAGTCATTTTTGCTCACTAATGATGCAAAACGACGAGCGGATGCGACGCATCTTTGAAATTATGCAAATACGAAAAACCCGAGGCAGTCAGATTCAATATGTGCAATTATCAATGATACGACGAGTGCATATTGCGAGAAATACGGTTCTTAGGAAACCGGTCGGTTGTCCAGACCAATAATCATCAGGAACCGGAGACCAAGACCGGTTGCAAAAACGACAAAAAGTTAAATCATAATAAATGTATACATATTATATGCGTAAGGACGTATGTAAAACCGTGAATGTCATTGAGACATATCCTTACATGTAAGTACAGTGATCTGTTGGGCAATCTATCGTAATGATAATAAAACCTACAAATTACATACTTGGTAGTAGGTAGCAGATCAATTGATAAATCTTTAGCTTTATTACTGTCAATTACATATATATATTTTGTTACTAGTCTCTAATATATAATTTCGAAAGAGACTTTGTATATATGTAAATATGTATATATGTAAGTGTATTTGGTTGGGAATTTCGTAAACAAAACAAAGTTTCTATGATGACAATTCAATTGGTTGAAAATTATATTATTGTCGATTCAAATAAATTTAATAAAAAACCAAATGAATATTTACTATTAGATTCGCCATGTTTAAGCTGTTTATATTACAAATACTGAGCGAAGCCGGGTAAAACAACTAGTTTATTTTCAAAGTGAACTCAAAATACGACAAAAATTTTGACGAAAATTCTCCAAAACCAATTACCAAGCGTATCAATTAATATCATAGAGACCTATCTCTGCGACAGACGAACTGCTTCCTCTATAATCCCCATTACTCTTAGCTTACTTAAAAAAAAGAGTATTTTTTCGCAAAGGACTATATAAAAATGTTCATGAATTCGTGTTGAGGCAATAAACAACCTAGAAACGTAGATAAGGTCTAGATAAAAAAGTCACATCCAATTATTGATTTATAGTTTATAGTTTTGGACCAGTGTGGCATTACAGGAAGAACATAATGTGCCACATTGGTCTACATAAGAAAACAAGAAAAATATACAAAATAAAAGTTTAAAAAAGCAAAAGCAAAAAAATGTGATTGAGAAAAAACAACATATAAAAATTAATAAAAGAAAAAAGCGCAATAAAAAATTCAAATAAACAGAATACTTAGTAGGGAATATCTTACATTCATAACCAGTACCAATTCCACCCAAACATCACATCCAACTATAACAATAGCTACCAGACAAATAGGTAAAATAATCTCTAATAACACCGAGGTGGAAAATGTCACTTTCAGGCACGGCAGCAACGATTTCATTAAGAATTCAGATAGGTCTTGGAATAGGAGGCCATCCGACAAAGAACTGTGCGGGCAGGAGGTACAACCATCAAATTATGATGTTTATAACAATAATGTACTACTACGAGATCAGTATCCTCTTCTACTACAAAAGTGATTGCTCTAAGAAACCATTTAAAACGACTCCAATTCAAAATTTGAACTCTTTATCCTTACCAAGTACATACATATGTTATTACCAAGTACATACAAAATAATTGAGAAATTGCAAAAACGTTTCCTTTCGTCGACTTGGATTTGTCTTGAGATATGCTAGGTTATTTTCCAACCCTTTGTATTCTCGCTTGCTTTTCAATTCGCTTGTGAGAAGTAAGCTAGAGTATAATGCGATTGTGTGGAATCCGCATGAAGCAAATTACTCTCTGATGGTTGAGAAAGTGCAAAAAGCGTTTCCTATATAGGTAAGAGAATAGGTATACCCATATATCTACCCTACTCCTTTCTTTTTGAGCATGCTTGAGTATTGAACTTCTGAGAAACTTCTCATTAACTCGTTTTGTTCTACAGGTTATACGTGATAATACGTCATGGTGGAGCAGTTAGGACTGCATGTCCCTAATAATTATGTGCGTATAAAAATCATCATTTGATGGTTGTACCTCCTGCTCGCAAAGTTCTTTATCGAATGGCTCCTACTCCAAGAGCTATCCGCCTTCTCAATGAAATCGTTGCTGCTGAGCCTGAATCTGATATTTTCCACCTTAGCAAGCGTAGATTATCGGAGATTATTTTAACCTATCTGTCTGGTAGCCTGCACTCATCTATATTTTTATAATTGCATATGATGTATGAGTGGAATTTTGATCTTCCCTCTTCCATTCAGGCCTCGCAGGAATGTTTCGCATTTACGGCTGGTTCTTATATTATACCTATATATTGGTGCTTGCTGTAAATGCAAGGGTAATTAGATTATTAGTCACATTGCGATCGCCGAAAAGACAATTTTTACTTATTTTCATCCTATCAATTAAGCTGTTTTAAGCCACAAACGTCCGACCAAACCAGACTATAATATGCAACACCACCTAAAAAGGCAACACCGCACATCAAATTAGGAAAATTAAACCCACCAGGTTCTGGGTCGAGCTGTTTGTCAAGTCTGCAAAGTTTTCGACGACCTCGAACTTGAAAGGAAACGCTTCAAAGGACACACCCTGGTGAACTTCACTCGACAAAAGCACACACCCCGACGACAGAGCAAACGTACACGCACACACACACACACACATGCGGGCTTTCTCAACGTCCACTAAAAACCCATAACCCAATAGACAGATATCTAAATCACGAAACAGATCCGGCAATCGTTACGTTAACTGAATAAGTGCCGGATCGACATCAAAGTGCATCGTCAATTATTTTTATTTGTATATCGGTATATATCAACATTATAACACGATAAACGTCCAAGTCCACGGTGTCTAAGGATAATAGTAGCATCCGCTCCCACAATTAACCAGCCTCGCCAGGGTCGTCGGCATCCGTCAATTGGAGATATGTAGGATTGTATCTGTGTACATAATTCGAATGCATCGACATTTTTGTCGGTGCACTTCCCGGAACCGTTTCGCTCCTGATGCAGAAGCCGAAGGTCGAGAACTGGTCGTCGATCAGATGTTCGAAAGCTCAATTAAGTAATCGGCGAAGGCTTGGCAGGTAATCAAGTTAACAGCGCCGGTGGGGAAAAAAGGGATGCTTCAATGAGTTGTCTTAAGTACCATTATTTTTTTTTATTGAGGTCTTCGGAGATGGCTAAAGACCGCAAGTTAACCTTCCTATGAATCGGTCTCGTTGGGCTGCTACTGTACAGCAAAATTTCATCGAGCCATTAAGAGGGCTGGACAGCAGCGCCTTGTCCATACAAACGTACTATACTTCTCCCTACCTCAATTATGGCACTAGAGAAATTATTTTTTAATATGCTATGGATATCCACCATTGGGGTGCATCTATCGTTTTATTTTTTTGATTAATTATTTTTTATAGGAGCTAGGAGCCGCCAAACATTTATAAAATCGCCTCTTTTTTACACCCACGAAAAGAGTCTAGCGTGGTTATTTAACGGTCGATTTAAAAAAAAATACGCCGATAGATGCACAGAAAATATCTTTCTCATACCGATGATGAAATTTTTTTAAAAATTGATCCAGTTTTGGAGGAGAAAATAGTAGAATACGAAACCTCGATTTTGTCAATTTAAAACACGTTTTATCTGGTCGAAGCACAACTGTCGCATTCACTCAATATATATATTGATATATATTGTCGCATTCACTCAATATATACATACACTCAATATATATATCGAAGAAAGGAACGGTAACAAAATTAAGGTTTCGGGTGTACAGCCCTCTTAAGAGGGCTGGGCACCAGCGCCTTGTCCATACAAACGTATTACAATTCTCCCTTCCTAAATTATAGCACTAGAGAAATTATTATTTAATGTGCTATAGATATCCACCATAGGCATGTTTATATCTTTTTATTTTTTTGATTAGTTATTTTTTATAGGAGCTAGGAGCCACCAAACATCTATAAAATCGTCTCGTTTTTACCCCCACGAAAAGAGACCAACGTGCTAATTTAACGGTTGATTTTTAAAAAAATACGAAGACACAAATATAGAAAATATCTTTCTCGTACCGATGATGAATTTTTTTTTTAAATTGGTCCAGTTTCGTAGGAGAAAACTGGAGAATACGAAACCTCGATTTTGTCGATTTAAAATAGGTATTATCTGGTCGAAGCGCAACTGTCGCATTCACTCAATATATATATTGATATATAGGTATACATATTGTCGCATTCACTCAATATATATATCGAAGAAAGGAACGGAAAAAAAATTAAGGTTTCGGGTATCCAGCCCTCTTAGGTGACAGCAGTCACACTGCATCAGTCAAGTAAGGGCGAAAACACACTAAATAGTACGCGGTACGTATTTTTTTAGCACGCCTAACCCATATACATGGTACACAGTCCCAAAAATCACCCCCTGGAGTGTTTTCGGTGATATTTTATCCTTGCTTGACAGTGATCGATAACGGTGAATCCCGTGTTTGAAGAAATGTAGAAGAAACTTGTCGGTTGCATATGGATATGGACCTCACAAACATACGCATTCTGCACGTGCAATTACACCCGAATTCGGTTTGGGGAAAACCCACTGTTTACGGTCACAGCGGCAAACCAAAAACGTGACGTCCCATACCACTCGGTGTGTTTTCACCCTAAGTTTTACACCGCGTTTTTTTACGTGTCGTTTTAAGGTCTGTTCATTCTATATGGACGCGCAAGAATGCGTAAATGCGCATGCGCGAATGGAGTATGAATACGTCCATATAATGTACCAAAGAATACTATCCGCGCTTGCATGACACCTGCAGGATACGGATCGTGCTGGATAGGTATGAACAGACCTTAAATCGTACCCTTATTCTAATTATGTTTTGCACTGACAATAATTTAAAAATATTGTTGACTTTGAATATCACATGTCTTGTACGCGTTTCGGTTTTTGCAGAAAACGAAACAGTTTGTAGATTGTACTGAATGAATAAATATATGTATGGAAGTATATTCAGTACAATAATAATATTACAATTAAATAAATAAATGAGACAACATAAAAAAATACGATTTCACAAAAAATATTTTTGGCAAAAAAATACTTTTAAGGCCGTTTTAAAGATGAATGAATCCAATCTATACAATCCTCAACATAAGGCCGCCACCCCTTACAACGAATACAGTCTGGTAGTCTTACGTCAGAGAATGAGACAGTGGTAGCTAGCTACATATGAGTCGTTATATTTGAAAGTGGCGCAAGTCCAATTTTTAGTTTCAAAAACACAACATTTTTAGTTTCAAAAATACTTCTGTTTGACGTATTTCACAAATCACTTTTTTAACTGGATATGTCGGCGGCACGGCACGCCTAGTTACACTCCAGCTGTGATAGGCGTGACTTCATGTAATTATTAATTCGTACGATTTTATTATTTCAAGTTTCTCTCACATTCCTTCAAAAATGGGAATCACCGTCATCGATCACTGACAACCTACATACATACATATTAGCCGTTATATTTGAAAGTGGCGGAAGTCCAATTTTTAGTTCGAAAAACACTATTTCTGTTTTAATTCACAAATTGTTATCACTTTTTTTTAATTCGATATAAATATACCTTTAATAATGCATTAAAAAAACGCCTATCACAGCTAGTGTCTACATAGGCGTGCCGTACCGCACTTTTGAATGTGTCCTTGCCATTATAATTGCGCTAGCGGCTGTAGGTAGCATTTGACATATGAGCCGTTATATTTGAAAGTGGCGTGAGTCCATAATGTTTTGCGTCTTACAATATTTAAAAATATGTAGGTTGTGGCTATTTGCAGGTACTATATCTGCGAATTATTGCCTATTTGCAGGTACTATATCTGCGAATTATTGCCTATTTGCAGGTACTATATCTGCGACAGGCGCAAAGCCTTCTGAATTAATGAATAATTTTATGTATTTTTTACTAAACAATGTTTTGTTGCTATAGATTGACCACCATAATTGAAAACTGAAAAACGAGTCACAGATATAAATGACGACACTATTATCACAATGTTCAAGATATATGTAATAGTAGATCGTTAGGGAAACACATTTAATATCATACATCCGGCTGGAAACTCGGCGAATGCTCAATTAATAACTTCATCAGTACCGTGTCTCATATAAAGCAATGCCAACTTTGAAGCAGTGCGAGAACTTCAAAGACTTCTATCGACAATTTCGCAGTGCACATCTCTTGCCGAGGTTCGCAGAAGCAATTTGTCCAGAGGTGGTGGTTTTAGCGAGAGGAGAACTCCGCTGAAATTGCCACAGAGCCAATTACACGGCGACGATAGCTTCTAAATCGCAGCTGGTCGAGAGAGCTCGAGGTGGCCAAGTTCAAGATGCAGTTACGGTGGTTTAATGGCGTCATTTGTACGTCTGTTCCGACCGCTGATTACAAGGCGAAACAAATAAATGATTGCGACCGCGTCCGGTGAAATAGCAGGTGCCACCGGCGAACCGACCGGAGACAAAAAGGCGTAAATGACACGACAGAGTTTCAGCCGTGGCCGACAATGGAGGTCGGCCATACTAATGAAGACATTTACACCAATTGATATACAATATGTTGGGCTTAAAATGGGTATGATAGATTTTACCCCCAACAAACCTACTATTAGTCAGCAAAGATTTGCCGAGTCAATTAAAATGAGCCATAGACTTTTGCAATATATGTATGTATACTCTATCAAGGTATCATCTACAGCCATTCACCATCCACTTCTAGATTAAGGCCTCTCCAACACGTTTCCACTCGTCTCTGTTTTGTGCAACTCTCATCCATCTCACCCCACACATTTTCCTAATTTCGACTCATCACCATCTTCCTTTTACCCTTTTGCATTCTCTCGGGTACCATTCTAGCACTTCTTTTGTCCACCTTTCGTCCATTTTTCTAGCCACTTGGCTCACTCATTGCCATTTCACTCAATTCACTCTATCCACTACTCTTGTTATACTTCTCACCCACATATTCCATTTCCTGTCTTTCCTCGTTAGCATACATCGTTCCATACATCTTTGAGTGCATTCAACGTTGTGTAGCAAATCTTGGCGTTAAATGTTCAAGTTATACAAGGTATATAGTATAATATATACTTACAGGATCTGTATTTCCTTGAGCTGTCTTTCCAAGGCCGTCTCCAACAGACCAGCCCATTTTCTGCAGCAGTTTGAAGCCTTTATTGGTGGATGCTATCGTCCTGGAATTTAACAGCATAAGGTTATACATATGCAAATCAATCCAAGTACGAGATTAATCTTATGAAATAAGTACGTGTCCAAGCTGGCTTGTTCAGTTTTGGCTCCGTGATGCGACGATCCAACTTTCTCACGTCGCAACCGGGCTTTATCTTCGTAACCTTCCGGCATCAGCTTCTCGTCGGTGCCGTCAGGCTTTCCAGGATTCACTTTGTACTTCTCTCTCAACCGGCGTAGCTCTTGCTTATGCAACGCTTTTATGTTCATAGTCTTGTAAATTTTCGGAGCGGCGACAGTTTCTAAACAAATAAAACATAATCGCAGCATGAGGAACGAGTTGTTCAACAAGTAGCAATTATTATATGTAGCTGTGCTTTCAATACCTTTGATTAATAAACCGGGTTCGCAATGACCGCAAGTGTCATTGCCTTTATGTATATGGCAAAGGAGTTTTGTACTTCCGAGCTGAAGCGTACTGCCGTGTACAATCTGAAATGTAGAAAAAACATCAAAAATTGCATTTTAAATACATTGAGATTTAGTACAAATGTTAATAAGCGTTTACTTTAACTAGATCGCTTTCTGTTTTTGTCTCCGATATCCTTACGCCGTTTAGTATAGTACCGTTCCGGGATCCGACGTCTTTTATATAATACGATGAGAGGTCTTCGTCGTACGAGAAAGTAAGATGATGCTGAAATTTCACATCATTAACAGTCGTTAAATTCAAATATTATATAATAGTATGATTCAAACATACTCTAGAAACATTTTCCTCCGGAATCAATATGGCATGACTAGTTCCTTCCCTACCGAGGGTGCCGCCTTCTTTCGTCAAAATAAATAAAGAGCCGACTTTTAATGTCCCCACAGAAGATTCGCTGACGATGATTCTTATGCAAGGTGGATGATGAGGTGCGATGCTTTCTGCAAATGTAATAAAATTCATATTTTACAATGTTTCGATACACATTCAAGTATTTAAAAGTAAATGAATAATAAACACAGACTATACATAATTAGATATGCATATGTTACGAGTCCAAGTGTACATTTCATTCGCTCATGAGCATACTAGTTTGTTCATACACAAACAAATCTGGTCAGTCATATGTAGTGTACACAGAAGAACTACATAGTTTATTCATGCACAAACTATTAGGCAGAAGTTTAAGTATTTTCAATCATTTGTATCATTCTCTATGTATGTATACTTACCCTGGGTTCCAATTTAAAAATTAGCGAAAACTTAAATTATAGCAACGTTTTAATGCGGTTTCCATAGGATTTCCCTTTTAAATATTTGGCGTTTTGACATCTCGAAGGTTTTAACAGCTCAAAAGTTGTGACAGCAAAAAGTTTCATGCGACACCAGGGGAGTGTATTTGAAGATTTTGACTGTGCACTTAAACTAAAACCAACAGTTCGTACATACATATATGAACTAACTAGTATGTTCATGAACGAAGTGGAGAGAACACTTGGACTGTATATATATAATGATTAAAACTAGACGTATGGCTGCGAAACTTGGGCATTGAACCCCAAAATGCTGCATAAGGTCCGGTGCACTTAACGAAGTATGGAACGCTGTATGCTGGGCATAACGAAGAGAGATAGAAAACTGAATACATGGCTTAGAAGTATGACAAAGGTGGTTGATGTAATGGTGAGAGTAAATAAATTGAAATGGCAGTGAGCGGGTCACGTAGCTAGAAGAACGGACGATAGATGGACGAAAGAAATGCTCGAATAGTACCCGAGGGAATTTAAAAGGGGTTAAGGAAGGCCATAAGGGAGATGGTTGGATGAAATCAGAAAAATTTGTGGGATGAGATGGATGAGAGTTGCTCAAAACAGAGAAGTGTGTTGGAGAGGTCTTCAACTAGTAGCGGATGGCAAATGGATGCGAATGATGATGATGAAAACTAGGCTATCGAAGTGTTTAAAAACATCCATCAACAGATTTAGACTCAATATGAAACAGATCATATATGTAAATCATATCAAATACTAAATAAATAAAATCACGGAGATTTAATGGAAAGAAGAAATATAAGTAGAATATTTCATTATATGTTTTTGTCAACCTGAAAAGTACCACAATCATAATTGACTCAAATTTAAAATAGACAACATGACGACCAAAGTGTATTATAGCACTTGGTACAAATAGAGAATAATTCTATAGGTTCTAAAAAGACTCCACAACCCTGATAAAAATAACGAATACAAAACAATTAGATCACAAATTCAATGCACTCTTATATATTAAAAGAACCGACATTACATCAATGTGTATCGATTGTTCTACGTCATCAAATATTCACCGTTTGAACTGGACGAATCCGACTCCTCGTCCGAAGTACTGTATTCACCTTCGCTTTTCACATATGCTTTGCTATTATTATCAGACTCGTCATTATTACTATTCGCATTCACAGAATCGACGTCTAGAGAACTTTCTACGTTCAAACTCTGACTCTCGTCGCCATCACAAAAGATATCAACTTTTGTTGACGTGTTTTCGATCGACTTAGTTCCATCCTCCATAGAAATCTCTTTATCTTTGGTGCTGTCATCGCACTCTTGATTGGGCTTAAGCTTTTTATTACAATTCGCATCGCAATCGTCCTTCGACCTGGTTCGCTTGTGCAATTCTTCATCGGCCTTCGGTTCGATCGGATCGACACTTTTATCGCAGTCCTCTTTCGATTTCAGCTTCTCCTGTAACGGTAAATAATAATGGTAATATGAGGAACTAACAAAGGAACATACCTAAAGCATTACGACAGCCGTGAAGAGACATAGCTGCTATACTATTAGAAATGTCCTCAAAAGATTCACATAACCCCACCTATAAATAAATAAACATATGCACAAATATGCATAAATATCTCAAAAATACAACGTAATGAACACAACATACCTTCTTAGCCTTTTTAGATTTAGATTTTTTAGAAAGGTTATAGTTAGCTTCGTCCTGCTGATTGGGAAAATCGCTTACATCAGCTTGAGAATGAAACGTATATGTATTTTGATCTTTATCATAGTAATAGTAGCATCCCGTACTATTGTGATAGTAGAGGCCAGTCGCCTGTCGATACAATACACAATTTAATAAAAGCAAATTTCATTTGAAATATTGTTCATAACAAAATAAATCAACTTACAGCGTTGTAATAGTAACCGGTATTGTAATCATAATACATTCCAGATGTTTCTTCATAAACCATACCCGTCTGTTGAAGAGCATTCTCGGCAGCCTCTTTAACTTGGTCAGCTAAGCTGACGCTATTTTCAACGTTGTCACTAACTTTCCACGAAAGATTTACATCAATTTCGTTCGCTGATGTTGACTCTGTCTGAGTTGACGCATCACTCGATGTAATATTAAAAGAAATCTAATAAAAAATAAAATAGATTTGTATGAATACGTCATATTTTATGATCATGTAAAATTGATATGTCGTTTTACCATGTTTTTATATTTCAATTTCAATGATTTGAGGGATCGCTTTCTTCGTCGGAGACATTTTTGTAAATATAGAATAAACTTTAATATGTGTGGTTTATATACAAGTTCTTTTGTTAATTTATTAATAGTGTATTTGGTTTTTTGTTGTGTTTTCTCGCCTTGAGATCTTTTGCATTTTTCTTTTTTTAGGTTAGGTTGAATACCGTCAACCTTTGAACTATTTATATCGCCCTTCTCCATTTCACAATTGATTTAAATGTATGCAATTAAAATGGCTTTGAACTATTTAAGTTATTTAAAAAAATAAATCACTCGATTCCGACATTCTACAGCCAACACTACAACTGTCAACTGTCAAAAAAGTGTCAAACGAATTTTATCCCAATCGTAAATCAAAAATTTACGACCATTATTTGATATAAAATTTTGAGCTCATTCGTTATTTGGATTATTTTAAAAATCTAGCCCGATTCCAATTCCCATTTTGATTATTAACTTGGATTTTAAACATGGAAAGCTATTTTCTTTATTTTCAGCAACATCACTTTGATTCGGTAATTAGATTATTAGTCACATTACGATCGCCCAAAAAACAATTTTTGCCATGAAAATCGCGTATATGGAATATTTGGCAATCGAGTTCTCGTTAGTATGATAGTTATCGTTAGTATAATGGACTTTTCGGCTACCAGATGTTCCGTTATACAGATTTTAGTGACTTTTGGGCGAGTGCTTTGTGACCAATAATCACCGAACCATTTACTTTAAATAGAACATTGTATTGTGCAACTTTAAAATAGAACATTGTAGTCATTAGCAACGCTCCCTCTAAGTTACGCAGTAGTTTCGAACGACCAGCGTACTAATCAGAATCTAGAGTGCACTCCCGAAATCAATAGAAAGATTTTTTTTCTTAAATTTTATATAATATTTTTTTTCGTCAATTTGGTAGCTAAATAAGAATCTTCCATATTTGTTTTGTGATTGTTTTGCTTACCTGTATGTCCATTCGGTGAATGTCAATGAGTAGTTTATGGAGGCACAAGAATTGGACGAGCGCTTTGACCAATAATCACCGAACAATCGATGTGAAACTTGGACATTGAACGCTAAGATACTACACAATTTCCTCGTATACTCGGCTTAACGAAGAAAGATAGAAAGCAGAACACGTGGGTGAGAAGTACGACAAAGGTAATGAATATACATACATAGTGGATAGAGTGAAGAAATTGAAATGAAATGGAATGGATGAAAGGTGGACAAAATAAGTACTAGAATGGTACCCGAGATAATGCGAAAGGGTAAAAGAAAGGCCACGAGGAACATGGATAGACGAAATTAGGAAAATGAGTGGAGTAAGATGGATGGGATTTGCGCAAAACAGAGACGAGCGTGTTGTAGAGGCCTTCATCCAACAATGATGGCTGTAGATCTATCATCCAAGTGAATGGGTGTAAATGATGATGAAGTGGATTGTTTTAGTTAGATCCATACAATCAATGTCTATGTATATTTACCGTTGTGATTAAATGCTTTTTTACAAAATTATGTGCATATTTTTATTAAACATTATATTTTGCAGACAGTTGTAGTCGGAGAATTGTAATAATAACAGAATAAATAATTGTTGTCAATATTACGCGGTACGTCTCTATAAATACGCTACAACGCACGGAATACAATCGGATCAATTTACTTATAATAATGTATCCCATGTTGTTTATTGTGTGTTTTTGAATGCATTGTGTAATTTTTACCGATGCTGGTCAGAATTAGTCAAAATTCAACATGTAACATTTACTTTTTTAATATATAATTCACAGAACCTAGGCTTTCGATGTGGTCTGATTTTGATGTATTTTATTCACAGTACTGCTTTTCGTGAAAACGTCACTTGACTAATAATTTCAGTCGAAAGTCACATTTTTTTTGTTTTGAACACATTCTTAGGGCCGGGCCGCACCGTGCGACTTGCGAGCGACTTGGTTGAGGGCGATCAGACCAATGCATGCAGGTAGATGAGACATGCTACACCCGTCAACTTGTTTGTCGCACACATTTCCATACATTTTTTCGTGTCGCGCAACTAGTCGGCCGACAAAGTTGCACGGTGCGACCCGGCCCTTAGGGTTATTGTAATATGCAACTCTTTCTCATAATTCGTAATAATCAGTAAGTTTTTTAATAAAAAAAATTAACTGTCAAAACTCAACTGCCAAAGCTAATTCATAATTACTGGCGAGCGCCGATGAAACTGTATTTTCGCCTGTAGAAACATATATAACATATACCCATATAACTCATTCATTGAAGATTGAGAGAATCCAAAAACGGTTTCTCAGATATCTTTATTTGAAACAGTATGGTTATTATCCTTGGCTATATCCTAGTGCATTCCTATTAGGGGCGTTAGGTTTCAACTCATTGGAGTCTCGTCGGAATATGTTACTGGGAAGGCACTTTTTTAAGCTGTTGAATGGGATAATTCACAATCCTCAGGTTCTAAATGAATTTAGGTTTAATGCACCTAGCAAATTCAGGGACTTGAGATATCGTGATTTGTTTGTTCCTCCTGTGGCTCGCACAAATATGTTGACAACGGCTCCTATATCTAGGGCTATATATCTGCTCAACCGGATTTCTGGTGAAATTGACCTCTTCAATATAAAATATACTAATCTGGTTGAGTGGTTGTTGAGGAATGCCAGTGGTTGATTTTGCCTATTATAAATATGAATGATTGTTATTACTTTATCTATGTTTTTTTTTTTATGATTTTATGATTTTAATGATGTTGTGTCAATATTGTTATTTTTATAAGTTATTATTACTGTTATGATGTTATTATTACTGAATGACCGGCCACAGTGACGCGTTGGAGATCTCTGTAATGTCACTTTGGCTAATATGTTAAATAAATAAATAAATAAATATAAACTAGCTAATTTGTATTCGATAATGAATTACCAAAAACGTCAGATGAAATAATAATACACTTTGACGATAACACATACATACATGAATTATTTAATTACAAAACAAATTAATTTGCAAACGTTGAAAAAACACTGCAAGTAAATATATGCATACTATTTTTATTTAAAATTTAAAACCCATTTTTCTACATATATTTAATGAATACTTTTTCATAATTTAAAAGATGTCACTGATTCAGATTAAAAAAACATTTCATAGAATTATTTTTGATGAAGTTATGTATGTTTTTTCAATACGTCAATGTGACAATAAAATGCATTTATTTTATATTTTTAATGAATTAAATTGGACAAAAAAAAAGAGACTTTGGGCTCGTCCGGGATTTGAACCCGGGACCTCTCGCACCCTAAGCGAAAATCATACCCCTAGACCAACGAGCCTTTGGCCGAATTTATCCTAAAATATATGTAGATTTAAAAAATTCAGAATTAAAACAAAGTTTTATATTTTATACTCACATACAGACATATATATATATATATTTGTTTATAAAAGATATCTTAAAATTAATATAAAATATGTAAGAACGACGACCAGAAAAAATATTCTATTGAAGAAAAGCGCCAGACGTTTCCACTCTCTGTTTATCGACGTGTTATTTTCATTCTTTGATGACAAATCTTCTGCGTCTTCAACAATAGTTGCACTGTCAGCCTGTAACAAAAAACGTTAATTATAATATAAAATTGAAAATTAATGCACAGTACGCATTTTGGAAAATTATACTGACCGGATCAAACTCGTGAAAAACGATCTTTCCAGCACCTGTGTTCATAAGGCCGGTTACTCTGTTGACCCAGACTGGTACGGTTTTCGTGTAAACAACTAAATTTCTCAATATAATGCAATGAAATAAAACTATACAAGACAGTATCGTGGAATCCCTGAAGTAAACCACTGAAAAAAAAAGCAAAAAGAGATTATGGAGGAGCTGGGATTTGAACCCAGGACTTTCAGCATGCGAAGCAGACACTCTACCACTGAGTTACACCCCCGAATACCTCGAGTGACCCAAATAACATAGATTAATACAAGTACGATTTTCAATTGATATTATAAACATTTTTCTTCACATACTATTAAATTTATCAAGGCGATGCGGGGTATATCTTCAATATATCCAATATTTAATCGCCATAGTTCTTTATCAACTCAAAATAAAATAAAATTATATCGCGCGCTCATATTACCATTATTAACCTATGCTTCACCTGTATGGAATAACGCCTCGAATACTAATCTTTCCAAGCTAATCGAATTACTAATTACTAATCGAATCTTTCCAAGCTCCAAGTAATACAAAATAAATCCCTAAAAATAATTTATAATACACCCATATATACTAACTTGAAAAAACTGTATGCCATATATAATATTCCGTTTGTTACAGACATTACTAACAAATTAACCAGTAGATTCGATGACAGAATCACTAATAACTATACGAACACACTTGTGAAGAGTCTCAATGATTACAACAAAATATCTATACCCTTCAGGTATAAACACAGATTACCTAAACACAATCTGCTTTAGGTCATCGACTTTAGTGAGTCTTTAATTAATATTATGTATTAGATGTATTATGAAAATTTATAAGGATTGTAAAAGGGTTTTTGAGCTATTTTTCCTATTATGCTGTAGATTAACATTAGAATAATATAATACTATGATTACAAAGCAAATTAAATTAAATTGTAAAATAGAAAATATTCAGTAGATCAGTAGCTATTAAAATAGATATAAGATGTATTGTGAACATAATTTCGTAATAATAAAAAGCATTTAAAAATCAAAATCAACTACTAAAATATCAAAATGTAATTCTTAATAATTACTATATAACCTTTTTAAAACAAATACTATTATTAGAACGGTGATCAAATAAAACCGCACACTAATAAAATATACATGAAATAACAGAATGAAGCTCATAAAAAGCTTGTAAAATAGTGAAAATATAAAGTTTTTGTACAAATTGCCACAAATTATATATAAATTATCACTTACTTGCATCTGGTAAGTCATCGCCATTACCAGGAACTTCACTTTTAATAAAAAGCATGTAAAAGAAATGACAAGCTATGTTGAATAACATCAAAACGAACCGTTCTGTTGAGGCAATATTTAAGCACAGCGATATTACAGTCACAGAAACCATAACTGAAAAAGAAATATATAATTAAATCAATGCAAAAACCGAGTTGAATATTTATAGATTAAACTAAAGACCAACCCAAAGCAGGGACAATCAAAGTGTTAACGATCACAGCAGTGTGTCTTTCTATCAAAAAAGAAAATTTGAATGAAGGATATGTGTCATTTAAATTTTTATATATTCCAGGATTCCTGGTCGCGTTCACAGATATCAGTTTCCAATATTTATTAGCGCGATAATCGACCAAGCTGATCTGTAATCAAGAATATGTACATGAAAATGTGAAGTTAGATCATGTACAAATGAAATGCATTGATCGGATAGCTACCGGCTCTTTAGACATTGTGTAATTGACTTGTTCGCCTTTGTGCATCCAACTTCCAAAGAGCAGTGAGCAGTTTTGACGATCATAAGGCCAATTTTTGTAATTCATGCTGCAAAATCCTGTATATGACAACTGAGGTATACAAGTCACAAGTCCCTTATTCGTCACTTGGCAAGGGTAACTAAAAGCAGCTGCTTTGCCTTTTGGACTGAAATTCCATGTTAAAATAATATTGTATAATTAATAATTGATAGCATATAAATATGTATACAAAAACAAAAATATTGTGTATTTATTAAATAATTTTAATTATGATAGTACTTTTTTTTGTTCATAGATGTCTCAATATATTTTCTATGAAGAAATACATAATATGACGCGTAACAATAGACATCAATTATTAGATTCAAAATGTGAGCCACAATTAAACGAAACATATGAACAATAATTTGACTTATGATTTATAAATTATAATAATCCAAAAAAAATAATAATTCTACTTTTAGTAAATTCGGGAATAGGGAGTTGGAGTGTATGTAACAATATTATTCCAAATTGTTTTATTTTTAAATATTTTTCATTTGAAGCATTGAAAGCGCATTTTATGTAATCAACCTTGAGTTTATTATTTGAAGATAGCAAATTGAGCTTATGAATCCTAAAATCAACAATCTGACCGTTAGTCAGGTTGGCCGAGCGGTCTAAGGCGCCAGATTTAAGCTCTGGTTCCCGATAGGGAGCGTGGGTTCGAACCCCACACCTGACAAACTTTTTTTTCTTTTTTACTTATTTAAATATATTTATTTTATGTTATCTACTTTTAGAATCATATATTTAGCATCAGCAATAAATAAAAATAAACAAATATATATTTATTTACACAATTATTTTGAATTTCACATCCTATCTTTGAAAGGCAATAATGATATGTTGACAAGACCCAATTAATAGAAACAAATAAAAATTCGAACTTTTGTACATTGTAATATCGGCTAATAGAATATGAAAGGGAACAAAGCCGTTTTAATAACTTAATTTTGCCAAATACATATGTATGTATGTAGTAGACAGTGGCGTAACTAGAATAAAGGAGGTATGTAAAAATTGGGCCATATGCAAATGTTAAGAAAAGGCCCCCCTTTAAGATTTTTGGTGCTACTTTAGTATGCGTTCTACCTTAGCATGCGATCTACCTTTGAATCGCAGTGGACTATTTTTTACTTTATCTATGTACGTAGTAACAATAGATGACGTTTTGTGATCATGCGAAAATTCGAACTCGAGATTTTGACTGATTCGAACTCAGAATCGATCACTGATCACGTTTTCATGATCTAGAAAAAAATGTGTGTGTGTGTGTCTGTGTATTTTGGGGATTTTTTGAACATAGTTAGTCCTATCGAACTGAAACTTAGTATCGGTTACTGAAATTTTTATTTGTATCGTAGCAACGACCTGTTTATTATAATTTTTCATTTTTTCCTGCCGCCCCATAATGTTGTCGAAGCTATCAAAATATCGTCAGCAGCGAAGAAAATACCGACACTAACAACCTAATCTTAAATGACTAGGGCCAGTAGTGTCACCCCAATTATTTTGAAATTATAATTATAATTATTAAAATTATTTTGAAAATATAAATATATTATAATTTTTTTTTCGTCCAAGGCACTATTGCATGAAAGTTTATTAAATTTTTAAGAATTGTATAGTTTTTGACAAAAATTATATGAATTTTTGGATTAAATAACGGGTTTCCGGAAACCCGTGGAAACCATTGGGGTGACACCACTGCCTAGTTGGACCCTTAAATAAATAGATGTTGGCTGCTAAGATATGTTTTTTTTAAGTTTAATTTCATCAATGTTTTCACAAAAAAAAACATATCTTAGCAGCCAAAACCTATTTATTTAAAGGTCAGGTTAGGTTAGATTAAGTTAGGGTTGGCCCTATTCATTCAAGATTAGGTTGTTAGGGTCGGTATTATTAGTCTCACTGCCACACGCGAAAACTGAGACAGTAAGACCGTATATTAAAGTAAAAACGTGAAGGTAGATCGCATACCAAAGTAGATACGTATTTTTTTATTAAAATTAAATTGATTTTAGTTTGATAATTAAAATGTTGGTTTTCTCACTAAAAATTGGTCAAGTTTTAGAAATATTGTTATTAAATGCTTCATGTTATTGTTTCATTTTGATTTTCTGTGCTCCACTCGGTGTTTTTCCAAACTATCCATTTTGAATTGTTGTAATTACTTTTATATTACAATTGGTTTATTTGTTTACATTCAATTTTATTCGCACACTAGAAAAGCAATTCAAAAATTATGTTTGGAAAAAAATCACCAGTACATCACGTTATCGAATAGTTCATTTAAAATAAAATAACTATCCAAAAATCCCAAACGATATCAAATTCGAGAACGTGTCTCTAGCATTTCTGAAAACTGGAGATTCACAATGCACAAATGAAACGAAAATATTTTACTAACCATTGTTTTTTTTACTTTATCTGTGTTTTTTTAACATCTTTTTTATAGATCATTGCAAACAATCATTATTACTATACCATAATGGAAACCTATTAAATGACGCGAGTACAAAATCGTGAAAATTCGACACGCCAAGTGTTGCGTATTAAATTTTGAGTATATACTTTTAACTAGTGCTTACTATTAGTCATACGAATCATTTTTAGAAAATGTATACGACTTTCTAGATTTTTATTTGAAAGAAAAAGGCCTGCATGTACCGCATGCCCGTGCGGTATAGTAATTACGCGTCTGGTAGTAGACAAATGACTATTGTTCTCTAAAGACGCGATACATTAATATAAACATAATGATATGTACAAACCCATTAAACACTGAGAAATCTGGTGTCCATAATCTGGAGCTTTGAATCAAAACAGTAGTTAAGCCACCAAATTCGTCAGGGTTCCAAGTCATATATTCATCTATCCATTTCTATAAACAAAACAATCTCAAATTCAACTCAAATAAATACATTTTAGCAACAAGAAATGGAACAGTATCTCACCAAACTCATCCAACTTTCAATATTGATAACTTCCGAATGAGCCCACTGAAATTATTAAATATTATAATAATAAACAATATACAAATTTATCTCGGTATTTTCAGTGACTCAATAACTCACCGCTGCTGAATATCTCAAGCCTCTGAGGAGCATCCTTATAGTGACGTTAACTGCTGTGTTGTGATTTTTTACAGGTCGATTTGTACTGTCATATTTGCACAAGAGTTTCTTTTGCAGAGATATCTCAAAAGACGAATCGACGTCTCCGCATTCTTCTGCCGTTGCCACTAAATTATGAAACAGCGTTATACTGACTCAAGCGTTTAAAATATTATACAAAAAAAATATAAATACATACCATTGCTCATTAAATACAATCCAAGCAATAAGACAAATGAAACGTTCAAAGTATTCCACATGTTTACACGTTCAATATCTAAACAGTAATAGTTACATGTGGGACAACTGCTCCGTTTAGATTTTTGATATAATAAAACACCCCCTGAAACGTGATACTTTACGCCCACTTATGATAAGATGATGTTTCGGTTTCTCAATTTTTTTTATTATAATTTTAAATTAATATATGTATATGGACAATAGACAAAATTTTAAATAAACAGCAAATTTTCGTAAAATGCGTTATGTAGGTAGCATTTTTTTAATATTCAACAAATTCGAGATGCTAATAACTCTAAAGTCGAATCGATCCAGCATGAGTCTTACGTAAAATGTACATGCTATCGCATTCACCCCCCCCCCTCCCCCCACTCGACCTGCGATGGTCAATTACATTTCGTTTCAGTTTCGTAGTGTATTTTAGTCAAGAAATACCACATTGTTCATGCTAATAGCGGTCGGTAAAATTTGACTTTTATTTTTTGTTAGTTTTCAGTTCGTATTTCGTATTTTTAAATATTTACATTAATAAAATTTTAATATAAAATATTTTGTTAAGTTGTTGATATTAATAATTTATTTATGGAATCTATATATATGTATATGTATATATGAATGTCTGTGTGTGTGTCTCGAATAGGCTCCTAAACCACAGAACCGATTACGATGGAACTTTCAGGATTTGTTGTATGCATGTCCGGGAAGATTACTGTGAAAAAAACGGGAAAAAACGGGAACGGAAACGGGAAAAACGGGAATGAGTGTCATTGCAATGCAATAATTTCAAATGTGTTCGCTGCTTGCGTTTTTCCGACAAATGGGAACGGGAACGAGAATGGGAACGAGAACGGGAGCGGGAGCGGGAACCGGAACGAGAACGGGAACGGGAACAGGAATTGCATGCGTTATTATGGCATTGCAATGCATGTAGGGTTCAGCTAGTACTAGAGGTTGTGATCGAGAAATCTCATCTCGAGATTTCTCGAGAAATTTTGATTCTCGTTTCTCGAGAATATTTTATTGTAAAATTTCGAGATTCTCATTTCTCGAGAATATTTTATTATGAAAATTCGAGATTCTCGTATCTCGAGAAATCGTTTATTAGAATCTCGAAAATATCGAGAATATTCTTAATTTATCACTACATGTTTTTGCTCAATAAACTGACTGATTTGTATACTTGTTAACTCGTAAATAATTTTGTGAAGTATTGTAATATGTATAGATGGTCAGTATTTTTATTATTTGTCCGGTAAGTTATTATTCGGTCATCATATAAGTACATATAAACATGTTACAACGAAATCGCACCATTTTTAAGTTACATATATGTATGTGCATGTAGGTACTAGTCACTAGTGCGAAATTATTCGGTTATGATATCACTAAAACGCTAGTGAAAATATATTTTCACTGACAATATTACCCCACTTAACACACATAAAACAAAGATTTTTGATTCATTATTTATTTATTCGAGTATTTGTTCCTTAGATATTTATCAATTTATAGTCAGTATTTTAATATGCATAGATGCTCAGTATTTTTATTATTTGTCCGGTCACAAAAACACGGGCAAAGCCGGGTAGCAACACTGGGAATTTTATAAAATTCTTTTTTACATATTATTTTTACTATTTTAAATTACTTTTGTATATTTTTATTTTCTTTTCATGCCTTCTTTTATAATTATTATTTGTATTATTATTTTTTTTCTATTCAATGTTCTATTGTATCTCTCTTTATCTTTCTTTCGTCATGTCTTTAATAAAGTTGTAAACCCCTGATATAATATACATATGTAGTGTTTGTGTAATTTTGATTTTTGTATGTAGTCCAGTTTATATGCTAAAAAAATCAATTCACTACATTAAAAAAATATATACTTTCTTAAGAATTCTCGAGAATCTCGAGAAACAAAAAAAGAAAATCTCGAATTCTCGAGATTCAAATATTTCGAGAAAATAAGATTCTCAAATCTCGAAATTCAAATATTCCGAGAAAATAAGATTCTCAAATCTCGGGATTCAAATATTCCGAGAAAAGGAGATTCTCGAATCTCGAGAATCAAAAAAAGTCGAGAAATCACAACCTCTAGCTAGTACGGACATATTTAGTTTATATTAATGGAAATTTATATTTTTTAGACGTTAAAAGTAATTGTCAACCAAATTGTAATAATTCAAACCAACAAATAGACATTTATTAGTTAGAAGAATATTTATATTTAAAATTAAATTAAATCTATTGCCTATTATAAACATAAACAATACCAAACATCTGTAAATTCTATTGTAAAAAGAGTTAATTAACGTCAAAAGTTTGGAAAACACTAGTGAACCTCCATATTAATTATATAATACATACATATGTACGTATTGGTGTGTACATATGTGCGATAATAATTAATATACACGTGATTCAACATTCAATGACCCTATTGAAAGTTTAATATTTTGATATCCCAATATTTCTCACCCATAGGACCCTCTTTCAACCACTTCTCATTATTGAAAGTCATACAAAGACTCTACATTCCGTTAAATATCTATATTTCATCGTCATTAGAACAATTCTTCAACTACAATAATATTTTGGTAAAAGTAAAGATAAGGCAAATATATATATACAAAGATATTAATTTTAATTGTTTTTTATTTATACTACATAAAATTATATATTACATTAACAGCATAATCACAAACTGGATACAAATTTGAATGCAATCAATGTTCAAACGTACGAGTCTAAATTTCGAATAGACACGAAACTGCCCAGCTGCGTTTATCTTATTGTACCATAGTCATATTTTATACGCAAAAACCAGGACCACTGGGAGGCTGTGCTGGAATTCCTCTCTTGTTCATTCGACAATAGTGCTCCTCCAATCGGAACCTGGCCTCCTCCATGTCATTTACCTCAGCAGCTGACCATAATTTTTCAGCAGTAGCACTGACTCTTGGGAATATCCTTCAAAATTTAAGAAACGTAAGTATCATTTGTATTAAATTGTCTATTTACATAGTATTTCATCATGAAATACCTTTGCAAAACGTTGTTGTCGTCGATAACTTCTCCCCACATGCAAGCTTCACCACCCATGACTAATTTTTTCTGCTCTTCATTTCCTGGGAAGTTGTGGGGATCGCAATTGTAAAACTTCTGCCAATCTCCTCCATTGGAAAGATGGTCAAGATACCAGCACGTGCTCAACAATGCGGGGAATCCTTTAGAAGTAATCTAGTAATAAAAGTTTTTAAATTTATATTGTATTACTTGTTAAGATTATGGAGTATTATAATTGGACAAGATTTACTAACATTGTACATCAATATTTGTTGGTTGCCGGTCCAAGCATGAACTACAGTGCCTGGTGGTAATTTTACTCCATTCAAGAATACTTCCTGCCAGACGAGAGAATAAGCTCCCAAATCTCTAACCATGTCCACAATTTTCTGAATATATACCTCTTCCAATCCGGTGAAAGTGGTAATGTTCATGGCGGCCATATATGCATTGATTTCAGGATTGCTTTTCCTGTAAACATTCAAATTTATGACATTAGAAATCCATGTGGTAAAAAGGCTTACATAAATATCCTTAAAATTTCTAACAGAAGACGATCGATATGTGTTTTTTTAATAACCATAAAACCCCGCCAGCAGTTTTCTTGGTCGGGGCTTGAACCCACGATCTACTTATCTACTGGTATGCAATAGCTCTATCAGTATACTACGCTGTGGATTTACGTATATATGTACATACATAAATACATATGTATGTATATTTTATTTTATTCAATCAATCTATGAACTCGTAACTACTGCGTAATATACCGCGACCAAGTGACAGTTGGGGCGAAAGACACACTGAGTGGTACGGAACGTCATGTACATACTTAGCTCCCCGCTGAGACAGTGGGTGTTCCCCAAACCGAATTTGGGCGAAGTTTCTCTTTCATACAATATGGGATTCACAGCTATCGATCACTTTCAAGCAAGGATATATACAAGGATAAAATATCACCGAAAACACTCCAGGGGGTGTTTTTTTGGACTGTGTACTATGTATATGGGTTAGGGGTGCTGCTTTTTTTCGCATGTTTTAAAGTATCTAAAAAAACACGTACCACGTGTGTTTTCGCACTTAGTTTCGACACGTCGAGTAAAAAAATGGTTTAAAGCGCTACACGAGTCTTATAGTAATTGGATTATTAGTCACATGGCGATCGTCCAAAAGACAATTTTTGCTATGAAAATCGCGAATATGGAATATTTGGCACTCAAGTTCGTGTTAGTATGATGGACTTTCCGGATTCCAGATGTTCCGTTATAGAGATTTTAGTGACTTTTGGGCGAGCGCTTTGTGACCAATAATCACCGAACCGAGTCTTATCATGTCCTGTACCAAGTGTCTCTTCACAAATTAAATCCTTATTATTTTTATGTACTTGCATAATAATACTGGAATATGCAGACAAGGAATCGATATGTAGTTAATTTCTAATTATTTTAACCGAAAATTTAAGTCACTCTGGACATATGTAGCTTTCAATTATTATAATTGGAGATTTTTAGCACTGGACTATTTTATGCCATTAACCTGAAATATCATACGGCTGGATGTCTATAATCTGTTTAAGATTTATAATGTAATCGCACTAAGCCGAAACTGACTTTAGGCTGAAACTACCACAAAATGTATGTCAGCTTGATTCTATTGATTCGTGCGTTAAGTATCTTCATTAAAGTGGTAGAGGTCGTTTCATTTTATGAAGGCTCATCCGCACTCCACGGAAAAGACGCGCATGCTAGATTCGTGTACTGATCATTGAAACTGCGCATCTTTTACTGGGAGTGGGGGTAGGCCTTTGTGAATGAAACGACCTTTGCTATATTATATGCATTACGTATCCTCATCAATGCCATAAGGATACGTAAATGGCACTATTATGGTGGAATTTTGTTTTATCTCAAACACTTTTAGCAATTGATATAATTACCAGCAATCAAATTCAACCTCGTCTCCACCCAAATGCACATATTTGTCGGGGAAAACGTCGACAATTTCAGTAAGCAGATCTTTCATGAAAGGATACAGATCTTGATTGGCAGGATTCATTGGACCGTAATCACCATTGGGTTTATCGTCTGTGTAGCACTGGGTGAGAAGGGACGGATAAGCAACTCCCCACGATCTTGTGTGTCCTTAAATCAAAAAATTATACAAAATATTAACTTTGACTCTTTTTCATAGTACGTGTCTATATATTTAACCCATAACCTCCCTAGAGTTTTATGTAATGCATCATGTCTCTTGTTTGCTGACGACGTTAAATTATTTTTTGCTGTCAAGGATGAGAGGCAAGCCTCTCTCCTTCAAGCTGATATTAACGCTGTCTTGGAGTTCAGTTCTAGTTTAGGCCTTGAACTTAATTTAAACAAATGTGCAATTATGAGCTATGGACGTGCACATTCGCTCTATTGTCACGGATATTCCATTAGATCCGTCTTGTTGAAGCGTGTGGAATCTATTGTCGATTTGGGTATCACTTTTGATCCTCAGCTCACCTTTCACAACCATATCAAGAAAGTCGCTGACGTTTTCTTTCGTCGACTTGGATTTGTTTTGAGATATGCAAGATTATTCTCCAATCCTTTATCTTCTCGCTTGCTTTTCAATTCGCTTGTGAGAAGTAAGCTAGAGTATAATGCGATTGTGTGGAATCCGCATGAAGCAAATTACTCTCTGATGATTGAGAAAGTGCAAAAAGCATTTCTTCGTTTCCTATATAGGAAAGAATATGGGTATTACCCATATCTCTACCCCACTCCTTTCCTTTTGGGCATGCTTGGGTATAATTCCCTTGAACTTCGGAGAAACTTCTCATTAATTCGTTTCGTTCTCCTGCTCTTACGTGGTAATACGTCATGCCCGTTGTTGCTGGAGCAGTTGGGACTTTATGTCCCTAATCACTATGTGCGTGGTAGACATCATCATTTGCTGGCTGTACCTCCTGCCCGCACAGTCCTTTTTCGAATGGCTCCTATTCCAAGAGCTATCCGACTTCTTAATGAAATCGTTGCTGCCGAGACTGAATGTGATATTTTCCACCTTAGTGAGCGTAAATTGTCGGATATTACTCTAACCCATTTATCTGGTAGTCTGCGCTCATCATTGTTTTCATGATTGATTGTGATTTATGAGTGAAATTTTGATTAACTCTCTTCCATTTGGGCCTTACAGGGATGTTTTGTATTTGTAGTTGTTTCTTACATATTTATTGAAACTGGCTGTAGGTGCAAGGCATTCCTTATGCTATATTTTATTTGATATTTTTACTTTATCTGTTATTATTAAATGCTATTTTCTATGTTTATGTATGGATGTATTTATGTTTATGTTTAATTGTTATTTTGTTTTTTTTCTTTTTTGTGTTATATTTTTTGACCATTGTGGTGCTTTAGGAATTCCTGTTATGCCACAATGGTCTGTTTAAAATAAATAAATAAATATTTGATGCACTTACCGGGTGTATCATATTCAGGCATCACTCTGATACCTCGTCTCCTGGCATATTGGATGATTCTTTGCACATCGGCTGGAGTGTAAATGAGATCTGGAGTGAAAGAGCCCAGCTGACTGAAATATTATTGATTGTATTAAAATAAATTAAATTCAGGAAATGTCTAAGATTTGAACTTAAAATTGAAAGTCTCGTTTGGATTGGTTGGAGATGTCAGACATCCCAACATCGAAATGAGACTTTTTATATCAAAATCTTATTACATTATGTATTTCAGTATTAGTATCTTTCAGATTTGATTTGTACAGTTTGACAGTTTGACATGGAACTTACCTCATGGTTGGGAATTTGGCACTGACATATGGAAAGCTTTGATCATCAACAATATGCCAATGGAAAACGTTCAACTTATTATACGCCATTCCATCCAACATCTTTATTATCTTGGTGACTGATGTATAATGTCTAGATGTGTCGAGAAGTAGACCACGGTGAGGAAATCGAGGGAAGTCGTAGATCAAAGTTTGATTGATGAATAGGTCCTAAAATAGTGTTTTAATATGTAAGTAAGTTTGTATTGTACAAATTAGAGACATCATTTCAACTTTTTCCAAGGGGGAGCAAAAATTGACTAGTTTGTGGTTGTTTTTTATAAAACCAATTTTTTTTCTTGAAGAAGCTTCTAATCGACATGTTTAAACTTATTGCAGTTTCTTTTGGTCTAAACTATCAGTAATGAATGATCGATTTGGATCAAATTGGATCGAATAATCGAATATCTAGAAAAGAGAAATGGCCCCCTCTGAACCCCCAAAAGTAAAATTAAGTTTTATTTATCTTAAATGCATAAATTTGAACAAAAACTTATTGAGTTCGATACAAACATATCTATTTTTAAAAGCTATTCTTTTTAATTTGTAGATATTGTAAACAAAAACATTGCAATCTGCATATGAAGAATGATATTTAATGTTTTTAATGCTCTTTTGGGTAATATTATTGTTATCGTAAAAGCTAAGCATGTCACATAAAGGTCATTGAAAATTATTTCTGATCATACGTATGAATAATACTAGAACAAAGCATAAATGTAGCAAATTTTCTGTTGTTTCAATTTGAATTTGGTTTTAAAAATATATTTTTATGCACTAGTAAACTATGTAGGTAATTTCAGTACAGACCTTACTGAGAGGACTTCCTCTGTATATTGCCTGAGAAAACGTTTCTAAGCCTCTCAAAATTCCCCAAGGAGATGCACTAATCAGGTTTCCTGTTACATCATCAATGTTCAGCCAGTCTGAAAGTATCGAAAAAAGCAGTTGGTTCAACAAAACTCATCGAGAAAGTTTCGAGTAGTTTTAGAAGAAGAAAATACTTACATGATTCGTCCATCTGCAAACTGGGCCATGCTTCATCTTGTCCTGTCATGTTGATGTTGAGGACTTTCATAACAAGATCATCATCAGCCAAACGAGTTCTCCTCTCATTCTTCATTCTACGATTGGATGGCTTCCTCTGGTGCTTCCTACCACTTTGCAGACTCAAAATGAAGCTGTATCTTTCGATTGCTTCGTCTATGAGTGGAGAATTATTGCCAACGATCTAAACAATGCATACATACGTTACATGCATATCGTTTACTATTTATCGTTTTGTAATCGAGTGTATACAATTAGTGTTGTAAGTGTAGAATTGACAAATTGGTTTAAATTATTATGCAATTATTTAAATAATATGTGTATATCTTCAAACGAGGCAACACTATCGTAAATGGTAATGGTTCGACGTACAAACACGTGTTCTAAATATTACCGAATTTTCTATTCGATAATATTTAAGTGTTTTAAAGTGCAGAATATCATCTTCACAAACGAATTATTGATATATTCATTTAAAAATAAGATATTTTTTCAACCAATTACAATAGAATATGACTTTTTTGAAGAATTCGAGGTGATTTCAATAAAATTTTAGAAGTTTTTAATGTAAATTTAATACTTATATTTAAAAAAAATATAAAATTTTATTATAAAATCCAATAAAAGAACAGTTAAAGAACACATTAAGTTGAATGCAAGTGCTGTGGGAGTGCAGTACGCGACTTCCGTTATAACACTTCAATGTCCTGTTGACCATTTTAAGAACTTGGATAAAACTTTTGCCAATGTTAATACTTTCTACTACATATTTATTAAGACAACTCAATTGTACAATAAATTTATATTCATTTAAAAAAACAAAAGTAAACAGTTATGCATCTGAATTCAACTAATCGGTAAAACAAAGTCCAAAGAAGAAATTAGCATAAGGGCGCAGACACACAGATGTGTTTATTTTAGATAGTTTTGCACATGTAAAGAAACTGCTAGCAGGCACAATCTATGCTATGGCGATCCAGGCCAAAATTCACCCCCTTGAGTGTTTTCGGTGATATTTTATCCTTGTATTGACATAGGTGTGACAGTAATTAATAAGGGTAATAACCATGTCTGTTTAAATAATAAGATCATACGAATTATCAATGACATGAGACTACGCCCCTCACAGCTAGAGTCTATCTAGACATGCTGTGCCGTACGATCCGCCTTCGTGCATAATATTTGAGCAAATGTGTACAGACAATACAAAAAAGTATACTATATACATACATAAAAAGTATAATATATACATAAGTACGGAGATTTTAAAGATAAAAAAATTAAACTCAACAAATCAAGTAATAAGCAAAATGATTTTTTCATTCATTTAAAATAAAATCATATTAATAATGTTGCAATTATTATTTCATACGCTTTTTATTGCGTCACTAATCTTTCCCTCGTTTTTTTTTTCATTTTTAAATAAATACATAGCTAATATCATAATAGTGGAATTCAAATGAATAATCAATTTTATGATTACCCAGTGATCTATTGACCTTACACTATCATCAGAACTTTGTGTACTTACTCTATAAGATTCATTCAATAAGATAATATTTAAACGCTATATCGCACTATACATAAGATACATTTTTATATTTTTTACTGATTATATAATAAACGAAAAATAATCAATCTGTATACAATATAATAGATAAAACTATCACTTTGGGGGGTCGACTCCATAAATCAAAAATCAATCACATCAGATAGCACACAATTAGGTAATTGATCGGTTTGTTTTTAAGAACGATCAATCAATGATAACCAATCTCCATAAGCGATAATTGAAAGTGAAAATTATATGTGATTGCGCTTAGAAACAACATCGGTTAATAGTTCGAGTCACTTTAGGGTTGAAATACTTTTTGATACACTAAATTGTGTCGGGTGTTTGTGTCCGGTTTCGAATTATATATTAAACACTCGGTAATTCGAGTCGTTGTACGAAACTCACAGTTCAATTTAGAGGTCAAACGGTAACCCAGTGACCCCAAAATTTATATTGAAATATATTGCAATTTTATTTAAAGAGCGGAGAAAAGAAAATCGAAAACTTCTTGTGTTTGTCGGTGAGATTATGGTTAAAATTCCTACTTTTATAATTTTGTATTGCGTGTAATATCACAATTTCCCGTTAGGCTAACCGATTTCCACAGTTCTGTGGATCGATATCGATTACAGTAAACATGCTTGCGATAATATGCATACTGGAAAACTTTTATGATAAATGATTTTTACATAAATACTTTATATATCTTACTATATTTGTATAAATATATCTTGTATAATCACAACAAAATTAATTTACTTTGGTGTGATACAAACTGCGGCTCGCGGGCCGCATGCGGGTCGAATGCTTTTTATATGCGATGCTTCTCCAAATATTTCAGCCATAACTTTCGAAATTATTACTAAATTTTGTTGAAAAGGTTATATAGGAAAAGATTACAATCATTGGCCATGTAATAGTCGTTTGGATTTATACAATATATTGACGTCAATTAGTTTTAAATTTATATGTTGCTATCAATAAGTAGTGAACGGGAGCACCGTCGAGGATACAGTTAGTACTGAGTAATTTTACAGAGATCTTATTTTTAATTTTGAAATCTTACTAGTCAAAGATCATACCACGGCCAACGACTAGTGTTTCTCTTATTATAAAATATGAATGCATTTTTATTATGTATATATAATGTAACTCAGTTAATCATTATTTGAAGAGATCATATCGATATATAAAATGATTATAGTAGCAGCTATTTTTCAAGATAAACAGTTCTAACCATATTTCGTTTGTTCTATTCATAAAAATTGTTTCTTTTATAGTTCTTGGTCAAAAAAAAGTATATCGTTATTGGATAATATTTTTTTCTAAAATAAGAACCCGTTGCAAAATAGAGTACCGAGAAGTTTGATATTATAATTTTAGAAAACATTTTATTGTAAATTATAAATATTTTAATGTATAAAAATAAATGACTCCTCAATTATGTATACAAGAATTGATTTTTTTCAAATTGTAAGTAATTAATTTTTGTTATTATTAATATTTCAAAAATTTACAGTTGTAGTCTGTAGTAATTTTGATAATTTGTAGTGTGTAAATTTCCGGCTTTAATATGTGGTTAATTTTCAATGTTTGATATTTTCTATTTCAAAAGTACATACATATATTTCAATTTTAATTTTGGCCCAAAACTTAAAATTTCCCGGACATTTCAAACGAAATCCACGGGAAAAAAGTAAAAATAAAAAAAAATGTACAAAACCGTTTTAAAAATGATTTAAGTTAGATACATAATTTATAAAATTTGGCAATTTAAAATAAATAACCATAGACATGCATACCTAACAAACAAACTTTATATACGTATGTAGTAGGTAGTATCAATAAGTATATGAATTTTACAAGCCAAACATATGTACATATGAAAATAAAATCCATCTAAAAAATGAAATGAAATAATTACCTTAAACTGAAACTGTTCCATTTCAAAAGCCATCCTGATGCCAATTTTGACTTGATTTTGTGGCTTGGGCCACACTTCTCCCTTGGTGGGTGGGTATCTTGGTCCTGGCTTCTCAATGAACGACCCCAATATTATAGGAACGAACAGGGTCGTCAACAGAAAAACGCAGCGAACCATATTACTAAAGTTCGCCATCTTGGAAGACAGTGTGTATATCTGAAGTTTAAAAAAAATAACGATGAGTATGTGCTCAGATCACAAATCTGTGCTACGCGACGAGCAAACGCGACTTACCACAGCAACGTCTTATAAATAAATAAAACGCAAAGTTTACATCCAGATTATATATATATATACAAATGTATGCCAGTCGATTCTCGTCGTATTATCGAGCGTCACGTTGTTTTAATTAATATCTGAATCAATGTGGACGATAACATTATGTGACAAAATAATGGCTATTGATTTTGTTGTAGGAAAATACATTGCAATGAAAAATCAAAAATTAATTAGGTGACTTGATATCAATTCAACGTGACTTTGTTTAAACATTTAATCGAACTACATACATACAATAGTTTAATCAGTTTAGGTGAAACGCTACAGCTAGGGCAAAATCACACAGGAAGGAACGCGACATATGGTTTTTTTTAGATACTTTTAAACATGCGAAAAATATGCGGCATATATGTACGATTTTATTCAAGTAGATGTCTTCAAGATAATGTGGACTGGGTGTAAGTCATCAGCAGACTTAGGGCGAAAACACACAGCGATGCACGTGGCACGTGGTTTTTTTTAGATATTGCAGGGCTTATTTTTGAAAAAAAAAGGTGCCTGAACTCACTTATTGTCTAGTTTTTTTATTGAAAAAGATTATATTATATAGAATATCCATTTGAAACATAAAAATTCCGATACAAAAAGGTGCCGGAACGCCGTTCCACCGCGTTACGTGGGAAAAAAGCCCTGCTTTTAAACATGCGAAAAAAATGGGCCGTGCCTTGCATATATTCATGGAACGCCCAGCACACACCATCCTAAAATCACCCCCTGGAGTGTTTTCGGTAAAATGTTATCCTTGTATTTATCCTTGCTTGACAGTGATCGATAACGGTGTATCCAATATTTGAAGAAATGTAGGAGAACCCCCACAGCGGGGAGCCAAGCACGCGACGTGCCGTTCTTCCCTGTGTGATTTCGCTCTTATTGGCCAGCGTACACTTATTAACCACTAAAATCACTAGTACATTTTATGTTTACCTGAGGTGTGCGTGCATTCGCACGGCATATTTCGGGTATTAATTCCTAACGCATGTACGCTTTATGTGTTCATGCGTTGTTGTTTATTTTGTACTTACTACTACCCATCTTTCCTGTGGTCTTCCTTTTACCCTTTTGCATTCTCTCGGGTACCATTCTGGCGCTTCTTTTGTCCGTCTTTCGTCCATTCTTCTAGCCACGTGGCCCACCCATTGCCATTTTAATCTCTTTACTCTATCCACTATGTCCACTACCCTTGTCATACTTCTCACCCACATATTCCGCTTCCAGCCTGCCCTCTTTATGCCAAGCATACAACGTTCCATACTCGAGTGCATTGGATTTTGTGTAGCAAATTTTGGCGTTCAGTGTCCAAGTTTCACATCCATACGTCGTCACTGGCAAAATGCATCGATCGAAGATCTTTTTCTTCAGGCGGAGTGACATTTTTGATTTAAAAACAACATTCATTCGTCCTAATTTCATGCGTCTCCTTATTTCTTCTTCTTTACTACCGGACATGTCTATTTTTTGACCTAAATATAAATAATTATTTACTACTATTTTATTACTATTTTATCATCTAATGAAATGTTATCAGGCATGCAATAACTATTGAACAATAGACTAAACCTATATAAAAATTTTATTCATTAGTCATTTGGTCTTCAATATAGATATGTATTTGAAAATACAACAAACAATGAATGTAAACATCCTCAAGTTAATTAGTTTCTTAAATTTAACAACAAATTTAAGTTCTTATTGGCAGATTATTATCATAATAATAAAAAATGAAAACAATATCTTTTCAAATAACAAGAAGATATATTACGTAACATTTTAATTAAAAAACAAACGGTACAATGGTTTTCATCGTGTTAATGTATCGCGATCATGATTATGGTCGTTGACAGAAAATTTAGAAAAAATATTATCCAAGTGCTACATTAAAACAACATGATAAAAATCATGTTCAAACACAATCTTGATATTTAAACGAATCCAATTGCATAAAAGAAACTATTTCGAAATTCGATTTATTTTAAAAATTAAATATTTATTACTTAAATATCTGGAAGACTGAGCTTCAAGATAATAATCGTAAGTGAAGCTAAAAGGAGGTTTATAAAAAGCAATTCATTGAGACGAGAGATAACACATTTAAGAGAGCAAGTTGATGTCCATAAAATCAATTAAAATACAAGATGTTCTAACTTTGTGTATAATCTCTTTATGTAAAACTATATTGATACATTGATATTTTGCGCGGTCATAAATCTGGAATTTTAACCCTACAGTGCATAGTGATTCATATATGAACAGCTGTGCATTTTTGCATATAACTTTGGCAAAGATTTCAATTGTGAACCATCCATTCGCCAGATTCTAAGTCATAAAAATAATCCCTTAACCTTTTCTGACCCTTTTGGTTCTATCTTTCCAATGGTCAACACGGGTAGTGACTTCATGCTACTTTGCAAATAAATAACCCTTTACGCCTTCAAGGTATGTCCAATTTTTTTAATTGTATATGTATATATAATATATCCTAGAGAATTATATCGTGATGTTCGATCTAGCGTTGAATTGTATTTATTTTTCTTATACCTCAAATACAGGATGATTAATTTATGAATCAGCATGCAATTGAATATGCTTATATTTAGTACTTTAGTTAGAATACAATTTTTAAATTTTAGACAAATTAGATAGTGATGCCTTATTCGAATTAATCGAAAACATAGCTGTAGGCAGTGATGACGAATTAGATGACTCAAGCGATGAAGAAGATAATCTTATTGTTTCGGAGACATTGTTAGATAATTATTTAGAAAACCATAATATTTCTGAATTTACAATTATTGTGCCTCCATTAAATACTCATTGACATTCAGCGAATGGACATACAAGTCAGCAAAACAATCTCAAAACAAATATGTAAGATTCTTATTTAGGAACCAAATTGACGAAAAAAATCTTTCTATTGATTTCGGGAGTGCACTCTAGATTCTGATTAGTACGCTGGTCGTTCGAAACTACTACGTAACTTAGAGGGAGCGTTGCTAATGACTACAATGTTCTATTTTAAAGTTGCACTACAGTAAACGGTTCGGTGATTATTGGTCACATAACACTCGCCCAAAAGTCACTAAAATCTCTATAACGGAACATTTGGCAGCCGAAAAGTCCATCACACTAACGATAACTATCATACTAACGAGAACTCGAGTGCCAAATATTCCGTATTCACGATTTTCATGGCAAAAATTGTCTTTTGGGCGAGCGCAATGTGACTAATAATCCAATTACCATTTTTTAAATTGTTTTTAATAAAAACATTTAGTATTATTTGTGATAACTTAACCCTTTGACTGCTACAACAACGATAAATCGTTGTTTTGAAATCGGCGAAGATTGCTACGACGATCGTTGTTGACGTCATTAATTGTCGTATTTCAATACTTTCTTTGAGCCACCAGCGCATCAGTGGCACGAAACATTTTTTTTATATACGTATTTATATTTATTTTTCAATCAAGCTTTATAAATATTTATCAATTTTTTAAATAAAAGCTCTTCAATTTCGGGTTCATCATCAAAGTAAATTTCGGGTTCGTTGTCAATGTCATATAAGGAGTTATTACTTGGGAATTGATTATTGTCGATAAATTCATTTTCAGAATCAGTAGAGCTGCTGATTTGTCGAGTTCCTCGGCGAGGAGCTATTATTTCGCTTTCATCACTTTCACTGTCCGATATCATTTTGCAGAGTTAAAATAAATGGCAAAAAACAATAGAAATCCGCTTTCAATTATATAGGTCACGAGACGTCACGAATTCATGCAATCAATCAAATGCAACTGAAATGCATACAAAATGTTTATGATACATGTTGAAAAATTATTTGATTATTAGAAACTTCGCATCCTTGTGTGTCTTGCTCACACGTACACAATTAAAACCAAGAAAGAAAGAGAGAGAGACCGCTACCTGTTTCGAATATATCGCATGTTGTAAGGATACATCGATATCTAAAAATAGATTATTGAAAAGAATAAAGCCTCGGAAAACAATCGTCAAAACTTATTTAGTGTATATATGTAGGTATCTCTTTCGCACGCACGCATGTAAAAGCAAGACAGAAAGAGAGAGCACGAGTCCACGACTGCTTCTTAAAAATGTATATAAAGTATTATAAAAATTACGAGTGTTCGGCGAAGTAAGTATGTAAAAAAAATATTATATTTTTTTTTTTTCAAAATAATTACAAATGTTAGCATTTTTCGCTTGGACATTGAAAAACCTCGTAGCAGCCAAAGGGTTAAATAAATCACACTTCAGATAAAATATTTACAACAGCATACATGTATATATATATATATATATATATATATATATATATATATATATATATATATATATATATATATATATATCAGTGGCGGACGGTGGGTGTTAATACCGGGTGTGCTGTGTATGCCGTAGGGCATAGGGTATAAAATTAGCAATTAAAAAAAAATACTCGTTTTGCATTACAAAAATGTTTAATTTATTAGTTATTTATACATAAGTTCAATGCGACGTTTCTGAGACATAAACTTTTCAATCACGTCTGCATAGAATGTGTCTTTCTGTTTTAATTCCACCAATAACTTTTTTTCTATTGAAATTAAGCTAAGGCCACATAATCTATCTTGACCTTGCGTACCTCTATAGCAAGTTTTTATTCTTTTCAGCGCCGAAAAAGAACGTTCTGCTGAAGCTGTACTGCTTGGTATCGTTAATATTAATTCTCCCAGCTTAAACACCTCTTTAAAACCAGATTCGAGGTTATTTTTTGTCATGAATTGTATTAATTCATGAACAGGTTTCTCTGAAAATTCAGAGCTGGAATATAGCACAATGAGTTCGTTTTTCAATCGAATATAATCAAACAGTGATCCATAAAAATCTTTTAATTTATTAATTAAAACATTTGGAAAATTTTCTTTATATTCGTCATATTTATCATTACAAAGAAGGTGAAAATATTCTAATTTGGAAAGTGAAGAATATCTACATTCGACTTGTGCGATTATGCTATCAACTATTTTGAAATATAATTGACGAAATGAAGTTTTATCTTCTACTTCTGAATAATTTTTTAATCTTTGTGGCCTACGATCATGATCATCATTTTTTTCATTTAAATAATTATTCCATAACATTTCAAAATTATTATCCCTTTCGTATTTCAGTTGCTGCAAAACATCATTAATTTTTTTACAACAATATAAAACGTCCGAAGATTTAGATTGAAGAATGTTATACAAAACATCAGTTATTCCAAACAGTTTTGAAAAAAATTGAAGAAGTTTAATTGTTTGAAAATCCTCTAAAAAGCCTAAAAACCCTCGTGCTTTTATAACAGTATCTGTGTCCCATAATTCACAATTTTCTATAACATGTCGAAAAAAATCTGTAAATTGACTTCTGTATTGTTGTACTGTGCTACTTAAACGAGATGTAAAATTCCACCTTGTGGGTGAATACTCTTTTGGAAGATTTTGAAAAGTATGTAGACAATCCATTTAAAGTTTGAAAAAATGATTTACTTTCTTTAATATCAGAAAGACCTTGCTGCAATACTAAATTCAATACATGAGCATAACAGTGTGTAAAAAGAGCAAAAGGATAAGCATTGAGGACTTTGGATTGCAAACCATTTACGTGTCCACTCATTACACTTGCTCCATCATAAGTCTGTCCAACCAATTTGTCTTGAATTTTAAATTCTTCAACTATGTTCACCACGTGACGGAATAGACCATTAGATGTTTTATCAGCACTAACGTCTGTAAAACTAATAAACCGTTCATGTACATTGCCTTTACATACAAAACGTAAAACTGTTGAGAGCTGTGATTTTGTCATTATATCTGAAGTTTCATCGAGAATAATAGCAACAAAACTTGCTGACTCTACTTCATTTTTTATATGAACTTTAATAACATGAGCGATTGCTTCGATTATGTCATTTTGTATACTTGGAGAAGTACCACGAAAGGTAGTAGCAGTATTTAAATGAGTATCTAAAACAGAATCATATTCTCGAAGAGCATTTAGATATTCAATGTAATTGCCTTTGTTTACGGAATTACATGACTCGTCGTGACCTCGCAGGGACAGTTCTTGTTTTCCTAGATAGATTATTGCGTTAATAATTCGTTTTAAAACATCTCTATTTTTATTTACTTGTTCATTATGTCGACTTATTTCGGCTTTACGTTGACTGTCAATTAATACGTCGATTCGTTGTTTGCCAAACATTTGTATGGAAAGAAATGATTGAACGTGTGCCTGCGATCCTTCGTGTTTCTTCAGTGCTGCTGTCAAATGGTTGAGATCAGCAAATCCTTCTTTGTTCCACACATTAATATCTTTGGAGAACAATAAACATGGCCAGCAGAAAAGTTTGGATCGAATTTCACAGCCTGTAATCCATTCGAATTTTTTATAATTTGAAACGCAAAAATGTCTAGTGTAAACTTTTGTTTTTTCTTTATGCAAACTGGATAAATTTGGAAGAGACGGACACGGTTTCCCATCTTTAATTATTTTTAATTTTATCTCAAAACTTCTATTTGAAAACGGAATAGTTAAAATGTCTTGAACACTGTTAGCCATTATTAGTTATTAGAGGTAATAATATGACCATAAAAATACGAATGTGCGAAAAAGTACGAGACCACGTGTCGCATCGCATTCGGTCAATTGCCGAGTGGTGCGGTGCGGTGCGCGGTGCTCTGAAGTCGTAGCACACCGTGCGTCTTAATATCGCGAACAAACCTATACAAGCGAATATCCGCCTGCACACTCCAACCAAACCCACCAATTTGCTGCACGGCATAGGTATTCTCTCGTCGCGGCGCACAAACTACATACACACATCACACAACACGCTGCAGACTGCACACCACACCATACACCACACCATACATTTAGCGCACGCGGTAAATACACCATACACATCAATGCCTGTTTATACAACAACACATTATTTTGTATTAAAATACTACTTTATGTGGTCTTTGGTTTTCACGGGTGTGCGCCGCACACCTAGCACACACCCAATATACGCCACTGATATATATATGTATATATATATTCAATAAAAAAATCATTTTATGGGCACACGTCGATCATGGTCACTATTTTAGCCAAATATGGCAACGATTCGAGTGGTATAACTGCGAGCTGTCAAACTGTCACACAAACCGGCCTCAAGATGATGGCACTTCGAGCTGCGGCTGGTGCGACCACGAAGAAATGGATAGCAGCCCAAGAGGTGTCCCTCCTGATGGGGCAATGTGTGCCAACTTCTAAATCCAACGCCTCAAAATTGCGCATCAAACGACTAGAGCTAGACACCAACTTACTCATGGTAACATAACCCCAAAATGAGACACATCAAACCCGTACTATTTATAAACCGTCGTTTCATTTCAGTATTTTCGAAAGGACGAATACATTTACATCACAGACCCCAACAAAAATTGCAAAACCGGAGACATAGTACTAGTGAAAAAACTACCGGAGAAACTCACCAAGCTGGTGACCCACGAGCTGGTCGAGATCGTACACAAACTCGGAGACGTGACGTGTCCGTTGACTAATAAGAAAGTCGTCGGTACCAATTATCGAGACGATATTGAATTTAAGAAAGAATTGTACGGCAAATCGCCGACGGCCTTCGACTATGGAAACGCCCCACCCAGGGGTTGGCAAGAAGGCAAGAGAGACTTCACAGACAAACCGACCTACAAAAAGTTCCACGTATTCCCCGAAGAAGATCCGTATACAGTGTATTAAACTAATCATAATCAAATAGTGTAGACCTCGAATAAATATTGTTAATTTTTATTGTTTATATATTTTTTACTTATAACAGTTTCCAAATTCCTTCCAATAGCAATAGCAATAATATATAATTTTGACTGCACCAGGGCTCCTTAGAACAAGCCACCCCTGCCCACATCCCTTCCATTTTTATATATATTATTTTATCTTATACTATAGTTTAAATACAATAAGCCTAATTGTATACAAATTTTAGCCCAAACATTAAATTGTTTACAAAACGAATAAAAGAACGTCAAAACGGCAAAGGTCATGCAATATAATAATAAACACGGCTTTTAAAAAAATATTCTTTTAATCGAGAAATACTTATTTTACTATTTATTACTTTTTTATTTAACTTAATAATTAACATCAATAATTAATACTATGTATTGTACAATTTATACAAACATCACTGGTTTCACATCAATTATTGCATTTTCTTTCTATTTATTAAAATAATGGAAAAACAAACATTCACTTATCGAGTCCCAAAAATTCTCTTTCTAAAGCGGCACCCATCATGTTCCACTCGCCGTCATCAATATCGTCCGGCGCTTCGGCAGAACCGTTAGTATCTGAATCGTTATGATCGGGACCGTCTGATGGGAGATCCCCACCCCTTCTAAACTTTTCACTAGGATATTCTTCACAAGTCGACTCTTCCATAGCATCGCTCTCGGTGATTTGCAACGAATCTATCTCCTTCGGCTGCTTAGGGGGGCTTACAGAATTTGTACTATCTTCGATTGTCAAAGGTGAACTAGAACGTCGTCTCTTACGATTCTCTTCTGGATTCCAACCGCGAGGATGATCACCTTAACAATAAATAACAACAAACACATTAAAATCAATAAGGCCACTATTCAACCGTTCAAAATACAATCGATTTTACCTCCAGATAAACTTTCTATTGATTCACTACTGCTAGATATATTCCCTAAATCATCGCTTAAATTATTTTCTTTAAGATTATCATCAGGAACAGTCTCCGGAAGTCTTTCTTCGCCTGCGTTACCATTTTTAGACACAATCGCATCGTCCGATTCACTTTCATCCGATTCGTTTATTATATCTTCGACCTGAAGTACGTGTATATATATATATGAAAAATTAACGACATCCTCAAAACGAAGAATAAATTACCACAAGATAAACAATCATTTACATGTATTACTTGCCTCCTTGTCCATATCGGCAATGTCGTCGCTTGAAAATGAAAGTAACGGATTGATCGTATCCATGAAGCGACCGCTGGGCGTCCGGCGTCGAGAAGTCGTCGTCGGATGATGAGGTATCCTAGGTGGAGATCCGCAATGCGGCGGAGGCCGACGAGGATACCGAGCGCCTCCTCGAAGCGGGAACAGAGTCTCTTCGACGTGTTGCCAACGCTCGGCGCAACACCACAACCAAGCTGGAGTGACAGTATGAGGACTCGGTCTCTCCGTACTAGAAGAGGCCTTTCGACACGCGTGAACTTTGGCAGTACCTGCAAACCGACCACGATTATACAAACACATAATGATTAAAATAATATGTCCTCCTCGCATCTGTCTGCCGTATAAAGCTCGATATATATCGGCAGTCATCAGAAGGAGTGTATGGTGTTCGGGTTAATAGTGGTCGGTAGTTTGATTCTTTGCAAACACCGACGAATCTGAAACCCGGATTATGTGTCGAGTATTACCTGGCCTGACGGCGACTAGGTGAGTCGTCCTCTCGGTGAAGTCTTGCGTGACTTCGGCGCCGAGGCTCTGCGCGACCATGTATGCACGAGAGTGCTCCAATTTTTGATGCGTGGGCACGAGACCGGAAAACACTAAGCTAGTTCCTGCTAGCACTTTGCTCTGTAAATTTATACGCAATTTTTAAACGCTACAAAATTGGGCAGTTAATAACATTACAATGACATATTCAGATATTTTACTTTGACTTCAGGTATAACCGTTTTCAGATCGGGCACCAGTCCGGCCTCCATCGAATCGTACATTTCGTAGAACGACTTGTGAATCCGCTGCAGAACCTCCTCCAAGTACAGTAAGTAGTCGTCGCTGTCTTCGACGTCGATCATTCCATCGTCGGTAATTTTCCACTGCGTGGAAGCATTTTTGGTGCCTTCTTCGGAATTGGATACAGGCGTCGTTGAATCGCATTCAATATTGCTAACTTTATCGGCGGGATCTTTGACTTTACTCAACGGGTCTGGTTCGCTTTTTTTTTCACTTATAGTCGAATCGGCATTTATAAAATTTTCCGTAACTTGAGTAACTACTTTTTCTATATCTTTTACTATTGCTTTTTCAGGAATTATTTCTACAGAATCACTATCTAGTTTAATTTCGTTGCTTTGGACATTCTCTACTTGACTCTCGACTTTTAACGTCGACTCTACCTCCATTACTTCTTCTTTCGGACTTTCTGCTGCATCTTTTTCGTTTTGCGTCGAGTCCGGTTTAGTCTCTAGCCCACTCGCATCAAGTGCAGGCAATTCTTCAGCCTTTGCACTCTGTTCCACTTCAGAATTTGCCTTTTTTTTTAATTTTAAATCTAAAACAATAAATTATAACTAAAAAAAACTGGGCCTGGTTTGGAAAACATTTTTTTGTACATACCTCGCAAGTTTAATTACAAAATATGTGGATGAATTTTCAATTTACAAGGCTTTCATATGTTTTTCACTATTTCAACAATGAAGTTTTGACAGATCTAATCTTCGACATGTGGGATTACAAAAACGAAATAGGATGACTTTAAATGATGATATAAAGTTATAAGCGTTTAAACAATCAAAATCTGACAACACGGATGGTTGGCGGAAAGTCAAACATATAAAACACAAATCCGTGCTCTACTAATACGAATTTTTTGCTCGCAATTTTACATATTTAAAATTCACCACACATCCAATTAAACGAAAACAAAAAATAGTGTGGCCAGAACACTATCCTAATAAAAATGTTTCACTAGAAAATACTCAATATATTAACAGTGGGAAAAAATCCCAAGTGAAAATACGTAATTTTGACTTTTGATTTGAACTGGACAACTACTTAGAGAGATTTAATAGAATAAGCTTATCTAAAACATATAAAAAAATTTATAGGTTGGAAATCGCTTCAAAACAAGTGAAACACGACCAAAATGCAGCCAATACGTTTTTCCCCATTTTTATACATTTCGCAAATAATTTCAATATTTCAATAAACACGTAGCAAAAATTCATAGTTTCTTCTGTTTTAATCTCCTTATGATCCTTATCATCGTTTAATAAATGTTTGTACTGAGAATATCGCCATATATAAGAGTAAAATCAAATTTCATAGAAAAACGCAAATGCGGCTTTTTTTTTTGTCGCTCACTGTATGTACTTTTGATTTGAACTGAACGACTATTTAGAGAGATTTTTAAGCTGAAAAGTACTACAAATGAAAGATAAAATACCTGACTATACCGAACATACCTGACTATACCGAAATCGACCGAACAACACCAAGATATAGAAAAATCGCGCGATTTAAATAACACGTATATCTCCGAATCTCGAGCCAATCAACACTTTTTATTACCAGATTCGTGTTCACTGGACATATATCTATAAGAAAAGTCATATCTATTTTCTGAACCAAAAAAAAAGTCGTCATTTGTCGAACAGTGTTATTTTTCGCCATCAAACTATCAGAGTCGATTTAAACTTCAATCGGTGACCAAACCGCGCAAAATAGCAAAGCTTCAAGAATGTGCGAGTATTGCCCGGATCATTAGCGAAGTGAAACATAGCATAGCCTTGTAAAAAAATCAAAACCACCGTGTGCACAACATTAAATACGCAAAGCAACTAAATTTTACCTTTCAAATGAACTCCTTGACCTTCTACGTCTCGCTCAGTTTTTCCTAGCCCCGGTGGGGCATTTATATCGCCGGTATGCTCAAAAAAATGATACGGTTTCACTTGAATAAGATTCGAAGCTCTATTCCAAACGTCCTCCCTATCGTCGATAATGCACACAAGATTGTCTCCGCACGGAAAGAGTGCTCTGAAATCATAACATCCTCCCATCACGAATCAACGACGACATAAAAACGACCAGTGAAAAAAAAAAATCCACGAAACCTAAGATTCGGCGTTTTGGTATGTATGTCGAAACATTCATCTCTAGAAAGGATCCTGTGCGAGAAGAGCTGACCGTGTGGATCCAACAGTTCGGCGACCTTGTGCGCGTAGGCTCTAGCTCCGAAAGTACAAATGTGCAACTCGTACGTGGCGGAGATCGATTTCAAGAATTTGATAGTCCCGGGACGTAAGCGAGTGTGATACCAACGGCCGCCCCCTCCCGGGCACCAGCTACGTAATTGAAAATGGTGCACGTCCTAAAACACACAAATACACAAGTCGTAAAAACACACATGTACTTCAGATCGTATCGTGCATGCGTCGTACCTTAAGATTTGGTGGGACGTGATCATTGGTGGTGTGGATTAAGGTCTGATCTAAATCTACGAGGAGAACGAGCTTTCGGTCTCTCAATAGGATCTCGCTGTCTTTTTTACCTAGTTCCTGGGCCAATTCCGCGTTCACCTAAACAGAACAAAATGGTGAGCAAAAAATCGTAATCGACACAATCGACGCACGTTTGATTGAAATAGTACTTTTAATTCAGGCACTGAATGAACCATCGGAATCGATGCAATATTAGTCGGAGCTATGTCGTCTCTGCTCAAATCCGTGCCGCAGTCTGCACACATGTCTTTCATTGCCGTGGGATGGGTACATTCTTCTATTTCTAATATGACTTGTCTGAAATTGAACAACAATTCTCATTAGTAATATGAATGTGTGCTACTCGTTGGTTATACGAGCGCACCGTGGAATCGTGTCATAGTGTATTTTTTTTTATAGGAACTGAATATTTTCATATTTTTAGTCGATTGTGTGATTTGTATAGAAAAAGTAGCCCCAAGTTTTATATTGTTCCCCTCCTGTAACAATTTTTTCCCACGGCAAGTATGAAATAAGGGGTTTGTGGATACATTGTTGTATGAAAAGGTTGGAATAGCTTTTGCTGAATCAAAAAATAAATATGCAGTACTACTGCTTTGCTGTAATAATAAAAAGAATTTCATTACAACGAATTATCCCTAAATAAAACTATTAAAAATTAGTTTTTAGTATATAATGAAATATATACTAGTGTTGTGCCCGATGAAATATCATCGCATAGGTTACCACATATTAAGCTATCAATTAAAAGAAATGTATCAATTCTGTATTTGATCGGCATGCGGTCGTATTTTTTTTAAATATATTTAATTTATTATTTATATTTAATTTTTTAATATGAAAAAAAAAATGGTAAAAACTACCTATGAACATATATACAATATAAAACACCAATAGAATAATGAATTAATTAAATAAATTTTCAATAGATGACGCTAAATGCTCAGAGACTTATTATCCTAGAAGAGACATTGGTAGCAAACAGTATATATATATATATATATATATATATATATATATAGAAGTTTTTTGTTGATCTGTTATTATGTTCGTACGTTTTGTTGGTAGTGTTTTAGCTGTGACGTACATATGTCGAATCGAAACGACTATTATACTACGGCGAGTGTTATCGCACATAGATTACCGCTATTATATATATATATATATATATATATATATATATATATATATATATATATATATATATATATATATATATATATATATATATATATATATATATATATATATATATATATATATATATATATATATATATATATATATATAATGAAACAATTTAATAGACAGTAATTGTAATGAAATTTGACTGTATTATTATTTGCACAACTAACAAAATAATACTGTTACGTACGCATCGGATTGAGCGAATTGCACTTAGACCAACGGATATCTGTTATCGGATTAACTAATTGCTTGCACTTACTTCCAAGGATTATATCTGGACTCTAAGTGCATTTAGACTAAACAATGACCGTTATTAGTTATTTCTCAGAATCGGTACGGGGAGACCCAATGTCGTGGAAACACATATCCGAATACGTGACTATACAACAGGTAAACAGATTAGGCGTCCTGAGAGATCTACCCTTTATAAGGCGGTACGTAGGCGATATCATGTCATTCTGGACGGGGAGCAGTGACAGTGCGTGTATCTCCTGAATCATCAATAAATGCTGTGAAACGACTGTTGGCCTTTTACTTGGATCCTCCACCCACCCCTACGCAACAATATACTATAAATAACATTAATATTAATAATTCACGATTTTCATAACAAAAATTGTCTTTTGGGCGATCACAAAGCGAATAATAATCCAATTACCTTCTACTACATGTAAAAATGATTCGATAAGTGGTTTGGGAGATAATTGAATTAAAAAACTAAAAAAAAAAAAAAGAGCACACCTATAAGGGGAGGTACCATTTCCGGTCAACTTAAAAATTTGAAAAAAATTCACGTCGTATTGATAAAAATTTCAGTAACCAATGCTAAATTTCAGTTCGATATGACTAAACGGTATTCAAAAAATACACAGACATTAAGAAAACGTGATTTCGAATCAGTCAAAATGTTCGCATGATCACAAAACTTCATCTATCGTACATAGATAAAGTAAATAGAAATACATAGCACGTAGTGTCAGTGTGTGTAGACAATGTAAACAAGACGTTGTGCAAAAGTGACAAGCGACGTAATAGTGGAGTGGAGTGTAGGTGTTATTGTTTGTAGGTTATGTGTGTACCCGGGCTGCAGTCGGTCGCCCTCGCTGACGCAGAGGCGCGCCACGCAGCCGGCCGCCAGCGCTCTGACGCGGAGGGGCGCCGCAACGGGGGGCGCAGGCGCGGGGGGCGCGGGCGGCAGGACGCGGCACTCGGCCACCACCTGGCCGGTCCTCACGGGCGCCCCCAGCTTCACCCGCCAGCGCGCCAACTCGCACTCGCCCTTCGAGGGGCACACCACCCCGCGCAGCTCGGCCCCCGCGCCCACCCCCTTGCCCCGGCCCTCCGCCCCGGCTCCAGCGGCCGCCACCGTCACCGCCACCGCCACTGCCCCCGCCGAGGACATGTCAACACTGAAAGCCACTGCCACTTCTGCCGCCGCTCCTCTCCCGCCTGCCGCTACACAAGCGCACGTCCACCAACGTCACCACGGCTGCCACACCACACCACACCACACCACACCACACACCGCTACTGCCATTTCAACCTGTCAAATACGGTAAACGGATTACTAGTCATATGTGAACTAGTCACAGGACAACCGGTCGCTCTAGATCGGTCACACCCTAAAATCGGTCAACCAGTTTTCTCGTGACCGATTTTAGGGTGTGTACAGTTTTAGTGTGACGGGTGATCACGTGTGACTGATCTAGAGCGACCGGTTGTACTGTGACCGGTTCACATTTGACTAGTAATCACCGAACCGTCAAATACTACATATTACACGGGTCTACCTCACGCCACCGAAAGTGGAAAGGCCTATAGAGGATGAACGAATGAGACGACTGGCATGTTAATGCACGTGTTTATTATATGACAGCTGAAGACAGAATGAATAGTGGCTCTCCGAACCCAGCCGGATTGGTCTCCACTCGCAGGAAGGCAACCAAACTCGACCATGTCATATAAGCGAGCCGCCACATCACTCCCCCCCCCCCCCCAGCATCAGCGATACCAAAATTACAAAGAAACAAATTTTATAATAGAAAAAAAATTATTGTTACACAAAGAAAGAGAAAAAAATTATTGAGTGGGGAGAAAAAAAATTGTTGACGTGGGTCATCCGCTGTGTAGGTGTACCGCCCTGAATGGTCGGTAGATTCGAGGGCGGTGACGTCGCGAGCAGGACGGTGGCTGGTCCGATGGTCGCGCCGATGCGATGCTGCGGCGGCGCCGCTCTTCCGAGGCTGATGTCGGTTGGTGGGGTGGCGGGGGCGGCAGGGGCATCGATGTGGTTGATGATACTCCGAGCTGGACTGTGAGTCGTTGTGGCTCGTGGAGGTGCTGTAGCGCTACCGCCCGTCTCGGCGTGACGACGCTCGTGGGGACGGACGGGGCCTTGATGATGATGTTGGTGCTGAGGTGGTGTATGTCTTGTGGTGCTGGATGACCGTTCTATGTGTAGTGGATCGCGCATGACTCCACATCCAGCTGTCAAGATCGTCGTCTCATTCGCTCCCCTATTTTTTTAAGCACCTGTCATCGACGTTGTGGCTGGACTCATGTCGATAGGTAGGTAGGTAGGTAGGTAGCCGTGTCTGCTCGTTTATTGTCACCCGCGGGCCGCGGCGTGCTGTGTTGATGGCGATGGGGGCGCGGCGGGCAGCTTTCCCGCCTGGCTCGGCGAGGCAGGGATGAGCGGCATGTTGAAATTGATCGAGGCTGCGTGGCTCGATGTCGGGGGTCACCAGTATAGAGGATGAACGAATGAGACGACTGGCATGTTAATGCACGTGTTTATTATATGACAGCTGAAGACAGAGTGAGTAGTGGCTCTCCGAACCCAGCCGGCTTGGTCCCCAACCAAACTCGACCATGTCATATAAGCGAGCCGCCACAGGCCTATAGAGGGGTTGAAGGTTTTGGACCGTTTCCCAGCCTATGGAAATTCAGTTGAATTTTGAAGAGGATCTTTATTACTCGATTAATACAGGTGTATTTGTATGTACAGCGAAGTAGGTAAAGGATTCACTGGAACGAGCTAGGTCGAGTTCCTGAAGCTCACTGGCATCTGGGGACGATGCACTGGTTTATAAATGTGTTGCTTGAGCAACGCGTAGCTGGGCTGGTGAGATCACGTTCTGGAAGATTCCGACGGGGTCGAGGTCTTCCTTTGTGTTCGATGTTTGATGCGTAGTTGCGTAGCTCCTTGGGATTTCCCGTGTACTCGTGATTGCGTATCTGGAGCGAGTCGAATCGCCTTTATGGGTAAGCTGGACGAAGTATTTCGGCCACGGCTAACTTTCGTGTACGAGAAGAGGACACGATGATGTTATGGAGGATGAACGAATGAGACGACTGGCATGTTAATGCACGTGTTTATTATATGACAGCTGAAGACAGAGTGAGTAGTAGCTCTCCGAACCCAGCCGGGTTGGTCCCCACTCGCAGGAAGGCAACCAAACTCGACCATGTCGTATAAGCGAGCTGCCACAATGTCATTTGTACAGATTAAGTTCGATGAGGGAAATAGGTGATATCACAAGTCGTGCTATATCTCTACAGGCCGAAAAAGCAAATATCCGAAGGCAAAGATCAGTGGTGTAGTGAAGGGGGGCCCTGGGGGGTCTGGACCACCCCCCCCTTGACGGATCGCAGTCGGCGGCAAGATATCCCACTCCTATCGCAATTGATCGGTCGATTGTATCATACAGTTCAGTTAGCAGTTAGCTTTACTTTATTTTTATATTTTGTGATTTTATATTAATTAAATATAAATTATATAAATTATCTTGCCTTTTTTCCAGTCAAACCCCCCCCCCCCCCTTTGAAAAAATCCTGGCTACGCCACTGAGTGGGATGTGGTGAAATTATCTCTAGTTTTGTCATACAGCCTTGTTTAATGTGCGCGCGCAGATACGGGAGGAAAAGCCTGTTCCTCTTGTTCCTGTTGTATCCTGCTCGCGCAAATTAAGTGAGGATGTACGAAAGGGAGAGAGAGACTTTTACCGCACGCCACTGATATATATATATATATATATATATATATATATATATATATATATATATATATATATATATATATATATATATATATATATATATATATATATATATATATATATATATACTAACCGTTTTTCATATGTATGCATGATAAACGAGTATTTTCGACTTTTTCACGGTCACCCATATTACACCTACTGTTACAATTCGTCGCTTCGTTACAACAATTAGGAGAGTCTCGTGGTACAGCACCTGGAAACTTTGTACAATAGCAAGAACGCCATTTCAGCTTTTTTCAGAAGGGGGCAAAATCTAGCCAGTTTGTTGTTTATTTATTTATTTACATTTAGAACATTTAATGTCTGACCGCATCAAGCGAACTGTCGAGTCTGCGTCAACCGAACTATCCGACACTTCACAACAATACGCGACCAAATATTGTTTGTATGAAATTGTATGAGACATGATGCACCGCGCGACAGTCACATGACGTAGAACGACATCGTGCGTCAAAGTTGACTTTCCGACCAACTTTGACGCAAGGTGTCGTTCGCAACGTGACGCAGTGTCGTCGAGGCGGGTTGCCTTGCGACAATTATTCTCCTTCTTCATATTATGACTTTGAAATAGCATGTAGCCATAATCTTTTGACTTTTCTCAACTGTTCTTCTTCCTCGCATATGAAAAATACTATAATAGCGTGCGTTTCGTCCATCTTGCTCCACGGTACCGAACGAATGATTGACACAATTTACTACGTAGTGTCACATCGCTGTCGTTCAAGTGCGGTTTACCTAATATTGTCGTACACTGTTGTGAAGTGTTGTGTCATTCGATTGACGTTATGGAGGATGAACGAATGAGACGACTGGCATGTTAATGCACGTGTTTATTATATGACAGCTGAAGACAGAGTGAGTAGTAGCTCTCCGAACCCAGCCGAGTTGGTTCCCACTCGCAGGAAGGCAACCAAACTCGACCATGTCGTATAAGCGAGCCGCCACATCACTCCCCCCCCAGCATCAGCGATACCAAAATTACAAAGAAACAAATTTTACAAAAGAAAAAAATTATTGTTACACAAAGAGAAAAAATTATTACGTGGGGAGAAAAAAAATTGTTGACGTGGGTCATCCGCTGTGTACATAGGTGTACCGCCCTGAATGGTCGGTAGATTCGAGGGCGGTGACGTCGCGAGCAGGACGGTGGCTGGTCCGATGGTCGCGCCGATGCGATGCGATGCTGCGGCGGCGCCGCTCTTCCGAGGCTGATGTCGGTTGGTGGGGCGGCGGGGGCGGCAGGGGCATCGATGTGGTTGATGATACTCCGAGCTGGACTGTGAGTCGTTGTGGCTCGTGGAGGTGTTGTAGCGCTACCGCCCGTCTCGGCGTGACGACGCTCGTGGGGACGGACGGGGCCTTGATGATGATGATGATGATGGTGCTGAGGTGGTGTATGTCTTGTGGTGCTGGATGACCGTTCTATGTGTAGTGGATCGCGCATGACTCCACATCCAGCTGTCAAGATCGTCATCTCATTCGCTACCCCATTTTATTAAAGCACCTGTCGTCGACGTTGTGGCTGGACGTCGGTAGGTAGGTAGCCGTGTCTGCTCGTTTATTGTCACCCGCGGGCCGCGGCGTGCTGTGTTGATGGCGATGAGGGCGCGGCGGGTAGCTTTCCCGCCTGGCTCGGCGAGGCAGGGATGAGCGGCATGTTGAAATTGATCGAGGCTGCGTGGCTCGATGTCGGGGGTCACCAGTATTGGAGGATGAACGAATGAGACGACTGGCATGTTAATGCACGTGTTTATTATATGACAGCTGAAGACAGAGTGAGTAGTAGCTCTCCGAACCCAGCCGATTTGGTTCCCACTCGCAGGAAGGCAACCAAACTCGACCATGTCGTATAAGCGAGCCGCCACAACGTATAGTGCGGTCAGACCTTTAGGAGAGCCTCGTTGTAGAACACCATGAAATTTTGTATAATAGCAGGGAAGTCATTTCAGTTTTTTTCCAGATGGGGGCAAAATCTAGCCAGTTTGTTGTTTATTTATTCATTTACATTTAGAACATTTAGGGTGCGGGAAGATTTTATGACCAGTGATCCGGCCTATAGAAACTCAGTCGAGTTTTCGTTAGTACAATATTTCACATGGGTGAATTTCGATTGATGGAATTTTTGGATGCCAGATGTTTCGTGATCGAGATTTTAGTGTCTTGCGCGAGATCACTTTTTGTGGAATAAATAATCACCGAACTATTTGTAAATAAAGTCATATACGCTAAAATTTGATTTGACGAGTTTTTAACATGGATTAATATCTTACAAATTTACTTTTATGATATCTAACAATAATAATTAATCAATATCAACATGAATTAATAAAAAATAGACACAAAATTATTTCGTCAAATTACGACTGAACGGTAAACGGACTACTGTAAACCAGTCACAGGACAACCGGTCGCTCTAGATCGGTCACATGTGATCACCCGTCACACTAAAACTGGTCACGAGAAAACTGGTCACACCCTAAAATCGGTCAACCAGTTTTCTCGTGACCGATTTTAGGGTGTGACCAGTTTTCTCGTAACCAGTTTTAGTGTGACCAGTTTTAGTGTGACGGGTGATCACGTGTGACAGATCTAGAGCAACCGGTTGTCCTGTGACCGGTTCACATTTGACTAGTAATCACCGAACCGGCGAAGGCACTGCCTGACGTTTAATTATTTTCTACACGGGCAACACCGAGTAACGGTCGTTTGTTTGCGAGTAGCTCGCGTCACTTCGTTTGTATTGACTTGATATATCTATTGAGAAACATTATTGGTGAATAAAACCATTCCACAATGTATTTGCACTGAAAATTAAATTTCTCACTGTTCTTATTACTCGACAACTTAACAATTTCAAATTAAAAGATATATTATTCGTTTCAGAACATTATAAAATATGGCGAAAAAGCCTAGATTAACAATACCAGAGATCGACTGCACCACAACCCGTCTGTCCAGTTTTCGATGTTCCACTCAAAGAACCAGGACTTCCATCATCCCCCAATATTCAATAAGCATAAACGGAAACGTAAACGACTCCCAAGTAGACGACGAGGATCAAAACGACGCTCTGACAGGTCTCAATCCAATTCACAATTTCGCGCAAATTTCCAAATATGTGCACACACTAATCAATTGTTTTCAGCCTTCATATTGAAACCGATGTGGAACATATGCAGAGTATCGCCGCTACACAACATGCACTACAATCAAACCAAGTTCAAACAGTACGCACTGAAATTGAAACAAAATTTAGCGGCCAATGTCAAAAGCAGTTCCACAGTAAAGTACAAAGTCGATTTTAAAGTTATTAAAAATCTCAAACTAGAAGTAAATCATTCCGATGCCGTACAGGTACACATTCTTACTAATACACAATGTAACAATAAATTCAATTGCCGTGACAATAAACGATTTCATTCTCAGGTTAAAGTATCATCTTCCGATGACACTAAAGAGAACGATGCCAGAATAGTCTACGAGGGGATTTTGTTCTCGTGGGGCAAGTTCGCCGCTCACGAGGATGTCAACGTCACCCACCTCCCCTTGTTGATGGACAATGGTCGTGCTAATATTGCCGTTTCCGTCAGACAGTGTCTGATGAAATTGTTCGATTGTGTCATTACTCCGTTGACGTTTACGCAGGTTGATTTTAATCGCCGATGGTGAATTTAAATATGTATTTTTCGATTTTTTTATGTGAGTTTTTGTTTCAGAGTGACCTATTATTCTTCAGTGCGCTTTTAAGCAGCTTCATGCCGACCGAAGGCAGTAAACTAGTCAATTTTTTATATAATGTACCCGTTACGAGGAACGCAACAACGATTGATATATCAATGACGGCAAAAGATGTTCACAATATATGGTTGAGGTAGTTTTCACAAATTTATATACTACATGTAATACAATGTTGAACTGATAGTTTAATAATAGCATCCTAATAATGCCAATTCATACTAATACAACTCTTTCAATAAGCTTTTAACCGTTTGCCCGCGGCCGTCTTCTATGGAAGCTTTGGGCGACAAGTCTGTAGCGCGGCTGTCTTCCATTGAATTTCTGAACTTTGCACGGGATTTTGAGGCTTATATGCGCCTGTTTCAACTGTTTTAAGGTTCAAAATTGGTTGGATATATTACTGAGTTGAATGCCATCTATTCAATTTGCTTAAAATGAATATATACCAGTCAAAAATTAGTTTTTTGTGGAACCATACTGAAACCTCGTTTATGTGACGTCACGTCTTCATACAATTATGAAGAATGATTATTTGACAATTATTCCAAAACTACGAGATATATTATGTATTTTATTGTTTAAAATAATACTTTATGTGTTAATTAACATATCTGGTTACTTGAGTAAATATTAAAATCTGTATTTAAGGTCGAAAACTCGATTGCCAAATTCGCGAAAAAGGTGCCGCCGCGTACAAGGCTTGTTCGCTATATTTATTGCCGCGGGCAAAGGGTTAAAATGCACCAGCCGAAGAATTTTTTACTTTGATGAAGAATATATAGTCTAGTTATAAAATGAAATTGAATGTTGAAACCTTAAAATGTTTGCTAATCACTCAGTATAATGTTAACCAGTCTTGTGTAGAATTTTATAAGAGCATTCAAGAAAATGAATTCATTATTTTTTACATACCTCCTTTATTCATTAATCCATGCGTCCATGATTCTTTAATCTTCGTTTTTACCCTTTGAATGCTGACCAACGCCGATCGGCGTTTTGCCAACAAGCTCTTGGTCCTGTAAAACATCGATAGGCTTTGTATTTTGCTATCCTTTCCAGATAGCATTGAAAAAACATAGATAAAGTAAAAAATGCATTGATCATGGGTCGTGCAACCCGTGTCATTCATTTGTCAACGTTTATAAAGACTGGTTTACATTAGAATTTCTGAATTTCTAATCTGCTTCCACTCCTCCAGGTCCTGTGCCAAGTTGAAAGCAGTGCTTAGGGACGATCTCGTCAGTTTTTTAATTTGATCTGACCATATTATGGAAGTCCATCCTCTCACTTGCCTTCCCTCTAGGGTTCCGGTGACTAACAGCTTCTCTAGACTCTCCACATCTATCCTGGCAATATGGCCAAAGTTTGAAAGAATCCTTTTTTTCTCTGAAACTGCAAAATCTTTCATGATGGAGATATTGCGCAGCATCCGCTTCCAGTATCACATTTCGAAGGCATCAAATATATCCCTTTCTCTCTTTTTACTAGCTTAGATTCTATACAATGCAATCGAGATCACCAGAGATCACACCAGACGAATTTTCGTTTCGGCTATCATAGAATGGTTTTCCATAACTTTGTCAGACTGTTTATCGCCGATTTCGCCATTACTAATCTTCTGCAAATTTATGATTTGCCTCCTTCTCTTGAGATCAAGGCGCCTAGCCAAGTGTAATCGTTGACTTCCTCATAGTTCATAAATTGAGTCATTTTTGAGCGTCCATGTCTTTACTCCATATGGGGATCACCAGATACTGAGTTTCACTTTCGTCATTACAAAACGGTTTTTCCATATCTTTGTCACACTGATCGTCATTTTCGCCATTCGTATTCTTCTGTGGATTTCTGATTGGCATACTCCTCATTGGCTTCCTCACATTCTTTTAGGAATGCAATACAGCTTTTACGATCTCGAATCAAGATCGGTGATCTCATATTTTATTCCAAAGCCGCACGATTGCATTTCTGTACGAGCATGCAGAGCCAATCTTAGCCAAAATATTTTGTTCACGTCAAAGGCAAATACACAATTCAACTCGTTCCAGATTAACAACCTCGAGTCCACAGGAGCCCCTGAGAGCATGATCTCATCCTACAGCTAAGAACCAAGCAACCTTGAGGCACAGCTACTCAAAGAATGTCCAACCCGTAGGAACTCCCGAAAGCATAATCACTCAATCAATATATAAAATATCGCACCAGCCCCATAGACCAGGATACAGTCAAAACATAACCACCCATCCTATAGGCTTTTAACCCTTTGCCTGCGGCAATAAATATAGCGAACAAGCCTTGTATGCGGTACCTTTTTCGCGTATTTGGCAATCGAGTTTTCGACATTAAATACAGATTTTAATATTTACTCAAGTAACCAGATATGTTAATTAACACAAAGTATTATTTTAAACAATAAAATACATAATATATCTCGTAGTTTTGGCTTAATTGTCAAATAATCATTCTTCATACAATTGAGACGTATCGTCACCATTGTTCAACAGACGTGACGTCACATAAACGAGGTTTCAGTATGGTTCCACAAAAAACTAATTTTGACTGGTATATATTCATTTTAAGCAAATTGAATAGATGGCATTCAACTCTCAGTAATATATTCAACCAATTTTGAAACTTAAAACAGTTGAAATGGGCGTATATAAGCCTCAAAATCTCGTGCAAAGTTCAGAAATTCTATGGAAGACAGCCGCGCTACAGACTTGTCGCCCAAAGCTTCCATAGAAGACGGCCGCGGGCAAACAGTTAAAGCACTAGGCTTTATGAGAGACTCTGCCGCCTATTGCTACGCAACCTTAAAATCCGTCCAGTACTCTTCTCATTATGTATTCCTCAAATATATGAAAAAGATCAGGAGGAATTATGTACTGTGTATTTATCATTCTATTGTAAATAACAATAGAATGAAATTTGTATGTAATTAGACATTTTGTTTATTTTTCAAACTTTCAACAGTTGCTTTCCGAACGGAGAAGGGCCCAAAAACATCCTCGTCGAGCAAAGTTCCGTGTATTTCTTCAACGCGTTTCAAAAATTTATCGAATACGTGTACGAGTTCAACGTGGGCCGCCTAGAGCTGATCAACGTGAAGTACCCGAGCGTCACCATCCACAACAAAGGCAAGATTCAGCTGAAGGACCCCGTCACCGCCAAATACACGCTACGAATACTATGCGAAATGGCCGTCATACTCAAAGGACCCATACCTAAATTGGCATCAGACTATGATTGAATCTCGTGTAAAATATTATTAATTATTTGTAATGCATTAGTCGACGTGATATTTATATGTGTTTTAATTATTTTTTTTGTACCATTTTTACATAACAAGCAATTGACTTGTTTGCGATTAAATATGAAATGGAAATGTGGATGTTTGTTTGACCAGGGATTGGAGGATTAATAAAACTAACAGTCTCTTGCACATTTACTGTATGAAATACTGTCAATATATTTAAAACTTTCTTACATATTGATTATAATAATATAATTGATGGTTCCGATATCAGCGACCCCTCCCTTCTGCCCCCCCATTAAAATGCACGTATATTAAGATAATATTACTGAGAAAAAAAATTGTTTAAATTTATACGTTTAAGTTTATAGAGCCGTTTTAAATTACAGAAATGAATCGTCGAAATTATAATGCAAATCATACCGAAAGCTACACTAATAACGTTCTACGATTATTACTGGAAAAAATTTCAAAGTAGTGTTCATTATAAGTATGTTTTTTTTTATATAAGTGTAAAAAAAATGATAGTTATAATGATACAAAAATATTAATTTCACGACTGATATTTGAAAGGTGTAGATTTTCAGATCAAAAGGTGCATACAAAATATATATATATATGGATTATTATATATTTATAAAAACATAACATTCAACACAACAAACTTAACTTTACGCTATGTACAAATCATAGTAAGTAATTTTTTTAAATTTTTTCACTGTAAACTCGTATCACATCGTTTCAGATTTGGTGATCTATCACAAGGTTGTGGGATTTCATCTTAAGTATTTGACACTGACTGATGATTGTGTAACCCGTAATACTCAAAGCACGAATACAGTTTGAATGGTATCGTAGACTATTTTGTAATGATTTAAAGAATTATAAACACACCGATCGAACTGTTTCAATACAGAGAAATAAAATAATGTTACGACTTAACTAATTATAAGTAAGGTATAGGTATCGTTTATATATATTATAATTATTAGCAGTGGATCTTCTTTGTATACATTTGTGCTGTGATTATTTAGGAATTTGATTAAAAAATTATTGAAAAGTAGTCCGTGTAGAAATTTATATAAGTATTCCTCACACAAATGCACGCTACGGCCGTTTTAACGGCTACCGGCGAATATGACGTAATATTCCCTACATATTACACACAATGAATGGTTTTCTTTTACTTAATCAAATATAAATTAAATATATATACTTAAAAGGGACATGACAAAATAACACAGTTATCACTAATGTTTTTTTTTTTTCAACATATTGTACACAATAGTCGAGGGATCATATTTTTTTTAGGTTCAATTCAAATCATTGTTCGTTAATAATAAAAACCTAAGTTAAAAAAAAATAAATATATATTCTTTTAATTAATCGTAGAAGTTGACAAGCTACATATTTATAACTTATTTGTTTTCAAGATCTTATATGACATGTTTTCATATTTAAATACCATTCAATAATTAATATTTAGCTATATATATGTATAATGTTTGACATGTTCCACGTGCCTGACCACAGGCAATCTAAAATTTCAGTCAATCGGTTTCCCTCGTATTATATATATATGTATATATATTGTACTTTTTTTTTCCTTGAAGGTTTTCGATCTTCAGTTTTCACTTAAATCTAAAAACATAAAAAATATATTATATATACCGTATAAAATTTTCATATGTATATAAATTAAATATAGGATCTTACTTATTATGTGGTCATTAGTAGAAGGAACGGCACGTGGTTGGGGCGGCCTAACAGCAACCACCCCCAGCAGCCCCTCCTGCGCCCGAAGCACCCCCTGCACCAGGACTTCCTGCCAGAGAGTGCTGCGCTCCGATCTTGATACCATTTGCCTTTAAAAAAAAAAATCAGTCACATCAATTTATATGAAATATCAGGAAGACCAAACTTTGCTCGGTATTATTATAGAGTGATTTGTTTGTAACAGTCTAATGGTAAGAACACACAAAAGTGGGGCACGGCACGTCTAGGTAGACTCCTCAATGTCTATTCATACTATCCAGCACTGCAAGACGACCTCACGACAAATCACTCACGGACTTAACACTCAACGGCGAACAGCAGTGCACATTCAGACTTGTTTTGGCGTAGCGCAAGGCAGAATCGGCTTGCATGTACATTACAAGTCTGTTACTGAGAGTTGGCGCGTTCTCATACTAACGCACATGCACGCAAAAGAGAGAGCATCTTTTTATTATTGAATGCAGTATGACAACGTGCTATACACCTATTCACAGACACTACAAAAGCGCATTTTTTCGCGCCAACTCTCCGTAACCTATACAGAGCACGACAATATGGCGCAATATTGTTTGCTTCGTATCGTCAAGTCAATATTCATATGCGCATGCGCTCTTTAGTTAGAATGTGAGCACTCGCTACTGTGACGTCACGTGCATGAATATTTGCAGTGACCAAATAAAACCGGTTTTGCTTTATACGTTATGGTTATAATATGCTGCCTTAATTCGTACGACTTATTATTTCGAAAAGTTTGTTCTACATCTCTTCAAATACCGATCACTATCAAACCTATGTTAATATATGTATAAAATTACACCGAAAACAGTCCAGAGAGTGAGTTTTGGAAAGGATCGCGTCGGTATGGATTAGGCATGCCAGCGTTTTTTTTTTGCATGTTTAAAACTACCTAAAAAACACGTACCACATGCCGATCTGGACATCTTCAACTTTATGGTTGATAAGGTTCTTGTATAAACGTGGCTGTCATCATAAATTTTGTTCAGATATATGTATACAAGGTGCGCAGCTTGCATTCCACTAGCGCACGGAACTACTTACGTGCGTGCGAGCAGGATGCAAGGCTGCAGTTATGTCGAAATGACACCGGTTACAAAGATAATTTAACTCTCTGAATGTGTACTTACAAGTTCGAAACCTTTTCTATTAGAAATTTTAGGCTAGAAATAGGGGACATGAAGAATTTCGGTAAAATCGTTTGAAAAAAATTGATAAGATTAAAAAATATGCTATGTTATATAAGATTAGCTCGTTTTAAATAATAATATATGTATAATAAATCGTAGCATTTGACAAATCTAGATTATGCTTGAATGACACCGTCCAATTCGATTCATAGTAAGTTCGTTTATTTAAATATTGTCAAACTAAATAAAATTGGGTACAAGCAGTGATGTACTGCTATCATACAAGCTCGATAGAGACGGATGCTAAAAAAAATTTAGTCCATACAACCGGCTCCACGCTATGAAAGTAGGTGTTCCCCAAACTGCATTCCGGTGTAGTTGCACGTGCAGAGTGCATATTTTTCTCCTACATTTCTTCAAATATAGGACCGTTATTGATCACTGTCAAGAGAGGATAAAATATCACCGAAAACACTCCAGGGGGTGATTTTTGGTATTGTGTACCATGAATATGGTCTAGGGATGCTGCGTTTTTTCGCATGTTTAAAAGTATCTTAAAAAAAAACACATACCACGTACCACTCGGTGTGTTTTTGCCCTAAATTATTTCAGGCTCAGATTATTAATAGACTCGCTTTTTATAATTGAATAAATTGAGGATGAATAAAAAATTGAAAACAAAGATGTGAATTACTTCATTGTTAATATCGAAGACGCCTTCTTGTATCTTTCCATAGATTTCTTTAGCCGTGTCGATGAACGCTTCTTCGACATTAGCAGCGGTCTTCGCCGAAGTTTCCATGAATACAAGTCCGTGTTCTCGCGCGAAAGCCTCGCCTTCTTCCTTTTTAACTTCCCGTCTAGATTCCAAATCACTGAAAACAACACATGTATTAATTGACTCGGGTGAACCAACTTCGCTTGAAAGCTTATCACTAATTAACCTCAAAACTACACACATACGGGCGATAAGATCGAGAGCGCAATCGCGTACAATTTACCTTTTGTTGCCGATTAGCATAATGACCATATTTGAGTTTGAATGCTGACGAGCGTCTTCTAACCAAGTAGACAGGTGATTGAATGTGTCCCGTCGGGTGATGTCGTATACGAGGAGAGCACCTGCAGCACCTCGATAGTAGGAACGAGTGATTGATCTAAAGAATAATGGTCACAATAAATAAAAATTGCAAATTCGACTATGTATTCCATAGCTATGCTCATTCGTAAAACTTATACCTGAAAGCCTCTTGACCGGCAGTGTCCCATATTTGAAGTTTGATCTGTTTACCGTCGATTGTAATCATACGAGCGCCGAATTCGACTCCTATAGTTAAATCATGTACTGGCTGGAAGCGTTTGTCGGTAAATTGCAGCAAAACGCATGATTTGCCTACCCCTGAAATCAAAAAGTGGAAGAGTTTAAGTGGCGATGTTTTTGAAAGTGCCGGTAGGGGAAGTTTAGGGGGACCTTCAGATTGGCGTCGGGCCGATGATAAAACTATGCATATGAATAAATTTACGATAGCCGGCTTGATAAGATAATACATTTCTCCCCGTGTAACGTTAATGCTTTACATGCAAGGTGTGATTAACAAATGTGGTGAACGTATTATAAAAGAGGTATTACAAAAAAAAAAAAAACACTATCAGGAGTTCATAAGAATAATGCAGGAGATTGCTTCGTGAACACTGACAAGGGCATATAAACGAAGGCATATACTCATTTATATGTAGACGGCCAGGCGAGTCGCAGGAGTTTATAAGAATGATACATACTCATGCTTATTAGTACGCGGACGGCTGGGCGAGCGTGTGGGGATGGAATGAGGGGCAGCGCGAGGGCTGTGCATGTTGAAACCGCTAGCGACAATAGCCTCTAGCGTGGTTTATGTATCAACGGGCACAATACTAGTAAATGATTTAATCTTTTTAGTTTAAGCAATCATAATTAAACATTGGATGGTCATTAGGGCAATACCAAAGTACAATACACTAATTAAAAAAGATTTTTTTACGAAGTTAGCAGTAGCCATAATGGCTCAAAAGCAACAGCGTAGTGCACTGATAGAGCTGTTGCATACTAGTAGAGGTCGTGGGTTCAATTCCCGGCGAGATACGCTGCTGGCGAGATCTTGTGGTTACTAAGCCCGCTTTGAAGGTTAAGGAATTTGACCCTTAAAGCCCTCAACAAGAGGCCCCCCAACGAATACAGTCTAAGAGACCCTTTCGTCGGAGAAGGAGACGGTTGTTCATGAATATCGCACAAGAACAACTGCACATCACTGTTCAAATAAAAAAAACCACACTGTACATGACCAAGTACAAAATAAACAACAACACATGAACACATAAAGCGCGCATGCGTTAGGAAATAATACCTGAAATGTGCCGTGCGAATGCACTCACACCTCAAGTAAACAGATCTTGTGGTTATAAAAAACACAGATCGACCGTCTGCTGTTAGAATTTTCCGATTTTTCTAGCTTAACTGTTGAGGCGAATCCAACAAATCAGTATCCTCCCCTTAGTTTCGAGTTATTAGAATCTTGAATTTTATAAATATATACATAAAGTATCAAAAAATTTGTTGATTGTCCATAGATGTCTCTATTGTCTTCTATGTACTGTTGTATTTGAAAATTTGTATGTTCAAAAATAATCTAACCATAGATATATACATAAAGTATCAAAAAATTTGTTGATTGTCCATAGATGTCTCTATTGTCTTCTATGTATTTGAAAATTTGTATGTTCAAAAATAATCTAACCATAGATATATACATAAAGTATCAAAAAATTTGTTGATTGTCCATAGATGTCTCTATTGTCTTCTATGTACTGTTGTATTTGAAAATTTGTATGTTCAAAAATAATCTAACCATAGATGTCGCCTTGGGATAATTCCTGTCATGGCACATATATATTTTATCCAATAAAATCACGAAAAATATTATATTTTTATCTTTGAATTATTCATGGAACTACATACATATGAAAAGATATACAAGAACAAGAAAATAGAATAAAAATTACATTATAATATTGTCTAAATATCCCGGGCAACCTGATTTTTTTAATGGACGATTAATGCTCAAAGATGCAATTGAATCCATGAGGTTTAATTTCTCACAAGTTTACTGTACAAATCGTTTCAAGCATACTAAATAATTTTTTTTTTTAAGCGTATTCCAATTACTTCTAAATCACATTGCTGGAGCATGCGAAAGTTTAATTTTTTTTAAACCAGGAAGGCTAACAGATAACTCCAATGTGCCTTCCTGACCAGAAACATTGTACATTTGATACAAGTATTATACAAAGTAAATACATATCAATTAACATCCACAGAGATATCTATGGTGAAATTTTTAAATTGTAGCATTTTATACAATTCATCGAAATTCGAGATTGCTGAAAACTCGAGATTTGCGAGAAAATGGGTAAGATTGCCAATTTATTGGAACCGTTTCAGTGAAAATCAGATAAATTGACTAACTCTGATAGGAAACGATCGACCTTGAGTCACAAATTCAAGGTCTGGCCAGCAGAAACCAGTGGGATTTGAACCCGTGACCACTTTTTTCAAAGCATTATATTGTTACGTATACTAAAAAGAGCTGCCGAGTAATTGTGATCGGATTAGGCCGGGTAGCGTCCTGAGAGACCGTGTGACCGGTGTAAGTGGTTTTAAGGATTAGCGACAAGCTAAGTGCATGTAGGCTAAACAATGGCGACCGAGTTGGCTGGTATTGGTCCTTTCGCAGAGTTGACCTGTACCGTGGGAGCGAATGTCGGGGGAAGACATATCCGTACGTGACCATAACAATAGGTAAACAAATTAGACGTCGAAGATGTCCTGAGAGACCTATCGCTTATAAGGCGATACTTAGGCGATATCAGGTCATTCTGGACTGAGCACTGCCAGAGCGTGTATCTCCTTAATCATCAATAAATGCTGTGAGACGACTGTTGGCCTTTTACTTGGATCCTCCACCCACCCCTACGCAACAATATGATAACCACTAGTTTATTCTGCTGGTTAAAGAGCTTCCAGAAATTATTTGGATGATCGTTAATTTCACCCATATTTTCCTTCAATCTGAATGTCTAATTAAAATTTTCGACCAATATGTAGAAGATTCACCACGAATATGTCCACATAAGACCTGGGTTACCATTACAATACTGGGTGATGAACATATGTCACGCTCGTTCGCATTTTAGTACAGCACAAATGCCACAATAAAACGTAATATATAATCATAACGCTTTCACTAATTCTTTTCTCGTACAATCATTGATCCGTATACGTCAACGGCGACTTCAAAACAAAAACGTAGTAAAGTGACAGTGTGAATCGTACAAACAAAATTAATCGCAATACAATATTTACATACATAAACACTGCGCCGAAAGTTATCGGCAAATGCGTTTAGGTTTTTTTCAATTTATGTAATTCCAGACAAACATTTTGCGTCTGTGGTTTAACCGAAATCGGTCAACGTTCGTTGTATTGCAGATATCAATGTGAATGGTTATATGTATTTATATATGAATCATCCGTATGAAAGAAACCATTTGAATCCAGAACATTCGATTCATATATTAATAACCAACCATTGAGAACCAATCAAAATAATATAACATGTGTAGGGCTGTGAAGGCGTTAAAAAAAACACGACTGCAACATTTTCCACAAAATTCGACTCCAATTTCAAAATTTTTAAATATCTAATCGATTTTTTCACATTAGTTTAATTTTCAAATATTTCTGCAGTACTAATACAGTGTACCGTATATGTATATAGTCAACTGATTATTAATTTTAATTAAAAAAAATAATTCCTTCAATATACATGAAACTGTAAGGCAGTGTTCGCCAAGTGAGCCGTTTTAGGGCGTAGTTTATATTTTGGGTGTGAACCTTTTTTTTCGACTAATAGAGGACGAATACTAGTCAAAAATTTATATTGTTCTCGCATCTTTTGAAGGGAAATAAATGCAATGAATACTTTTCATTGCATTTATTTCATGATATTTTAAAACCGGCTCTACCCAGTCTTTGAGACTATTTTTGTATGAAATTACCGTAAACTAAATGCTTTTTTCTCTAAGCGAGACATTATTTAGCTGCCAGCAGGGATGTTCATTTTATTTAAAAATAATACTTTCAAAGGAGCCGAATGCCAGTGCTGTAATACTGTAATGTGACTCTACAACATGGTCGAATTTAGGCCAGCATCCTGCGAGTTGGGACCAACTCGATCATGTTGGTAGCTACTACTTTACTTCCTCCCCACCCGTCATATTTAACAGTGTGTTTACAAGATCATCGTCATTTCATACCTTTCCCCCCCTATAAAACTTATAAAATGTACGCATTTGGCATAACGGATTTATCAAATATCAACCCTCTCCTCAAGTTGACCTAAACACGAGAGACAAGACAAAGATAAAAGAAACACTGTGTTTCAGATCTGCATATTTTGGGTATCTTAAATCATATACATATAGATCTAAAATTTGCTTACAACAAATGAATTCGGGGTATGGTCTGAAAATATGAAAATCATATAAAGTATTTTAATGTAAGTAAGCGTGTTAAAATTAGCATATTTTCCTTTAAGTTGAAAATTGATTATTTTAAGCATATGGATACCTGTAAGATAATCATGACACATATTGCAGTACTCATCTTTTAGGCATTTACAGAATTGTCATATGATTTATAAATAGCTTGGTGACATACTTATATAATATAGGAAATTAATTAATTAAAGGACATGAAGATAATTATTTTCTATTGAATTCCAACAATGATTATTTATAAAAAAGATACACTATTTTCTTATTCATTATTTGTTGCTGTGAAAAGATAATACGCATTAAAAAATAAATAAACAAGTTCATATGCATACTATATATGTATGAAATTCTGAATTTGTTGCCATATGTGTCACGTCACGCCTTTCATGAATTATTTTCGAGTGGCAATAATTAGTGCAACAAATGAATCGCATAATTTTGACGTTTGCGCCAAAAACAAAATAATTAATTGATTTAAATAATAATTAATAAACATTCATTCAAAATAGGCGTGACGCGATCGGCCGTCAGAGGCTGGCGATGCGAAAATCGCCCCTAAAGCGATGCGCATTTGGGTCGATTTTCGAAAACCAACGAGTCGCGAATTTCGAGCGTGACGAAAGCGAGCAGTGGTGCCAACGGCCGTCGCCGAATGCAAAACGTCAATAATCAATAGGGCCAACGACAACACCTCGTGCATTGCACCACACGTTCTTCGGTGCCAAAACAAAGGGCTTTGTTGGTGGAGCGTGCGAGTGACACATTTGGTGGAGTTGAACAAAGGCCTCGCCGTCGGTAATGCGTAGTGGTGGTGGTGGTGGTCTCACCTGTGTCGCCGATGATGATGTATTTGAACAGGTAGGCGTAAGACATGGCGATGGAGTCGACGGGACTGGCGTGGCGATGGTGCTGTTGATGATATCGACGATAGTTCGGTCGGCTGAAACGCTCGTATCGCGAACCGAATATCGAGTGGCAGAGCGACGGCGAGCGAGCGACGAGCGACGAGCGACGAGTAACGACTGAGCGACAGCTCGAGATCTAGTGGACTCCGAGCTTGGCCGACGATTGCCGAATGCTGCCGAACGCCCACATCAAAACACTACGCTGCTTCCCAATCAACGCGTTTCTATTTCGATTTGCAATGCTAATGATTATTTCCTAAATAAATATCTTGACTTGTTGTTGTTGTCTTTTCGACGACGGAATAGACGTCTAGTTGGTAAACAGTCAAAATTAAAACTGCAAGGTAAATACAAGCAGAATAAGTTTATATTTAGTGTATACTAAACACTGTATACTAGTTGAGCTTTATTTACACTGAAGATGAGATGAATTTATTTACCAAATTTTCCGAAATCTCTATGAGAGTTCGCTATTATTCGCAAAGTACATAACCATAGAAGTAGAATGCATAGAATCGCTCTCAGCCTCCAAAAATGTTGCTACAAAAACTCTGCGCGGCAGAGTTTGTTCATTGTTTGCTAAACTTCGTCTCTCTTTCTCTTGTCTCTCTTCTGACTTTCCGTCTCTCTCTTCGATGGCTCGCTTTTAGACGGTACTTTTGTTAACAATGACCATTCTATACATTCTACTTCTATGTACATAGCGGTATAAAAACTGTTCGGTGATTACTGGTCACAAAGTCACTAAAATCTCTATAACGGAACATCTGGCAGACGAAAAGTCGATCATACTAACGAGAACTTGAATGCCAAATATTTTGTATTCGCGATTTTCATGGCAAAAGTTGTCTTTGTGACCACCGCAATGTGACGAATAGTCCAGTTACCATAAAAAATAATGGTAAACGGATTATTCCGCAAAAAGCGATCTCGCGCAAGTCACTAAAATCTCGATCACGGTATTTCTGGCAATCGAGTTCTCGTTAGTACAATATTTCGCGCGATTGATGGAGTTTTTCGGTGCCAGATATTCCGTAATCGAAATTTTAGTGACTTGCGTGAGATCGCTTTTTGCGGAATAATCACCGAACCAAAAATAATCGGTTTTGTAAATTAAACATACATAACTCCTAAACCTAATAAAGTTTAAAAGGCAGTTGCGGCTTGAATTCAGTGGAGTCGATATAAGTAAAAGTTTTTAATAACAACAGCAGCAATGTCACTGTCTGCTTTTTTTTAAATGTAAGTAATTCAACAAACGAACAATGCTTGCTGATTGCGTTAGCAGCAGTGACAGATTAAGAAAAAAGGGGGCCCAGGCGCATTTGTAAAAAATGTTATCATCGTTTTTTGCTATGCTTTTCAGTATATGATTTTACAAAACATATTTATTTATTTACTATATGTACTTGAAACACTAAGTTTTTGGAATAAAATAGGTACTATTTTAAAATACTGTTACGTACACCGCCGAGTAGTTGTAATAGGATTAGGCCGAGTAGCATCCCAAAGACTGTGTGACCGTTATAATTGGTTTCAAGGATTATATCTAGACTCTAAGTCCATGTAGGCTAAACAATGGCCGTTATTGGTCCGTTCTCAGAAGTGACCGATACCTTGGTACCGTGGACCGAATGTCGTGGGAATACATATCCGAGTACGTGACCATAACAATAGGTAAACAAATCAGACGTCGAAGATGTCCTGAGAGACCTGCCCCTTATAAGGCGGTACTTGGGCGATATCAAAACATTCTGGACTGAGCACTGCCAGTGTGTGTATCTCCTTAATCACCAATAAATGCTGTGAAACGACTTTGGCCTTTTATTTGGATCCTCCACCCACCCCTACGCAACAATACTATGTAAATTTGATATTAATTTCATTTATTATTAGCTTACGAACGTATTTTGGACAATGATTATAATTTGTAAATTGTAAATTTTAGTAGCAAAGGCCCATTTCGGAGGCCCGAAGCGCGAGCTTATTTACAATGTATGATAAGCCACCGTTGGTTAGCAGGCTGTATCTTTTTCTCACTCGTAAAAAATGAAATGTACATATACGCGTTTCTCAATTTAACTTATGGGGACTGATCTAGTTGTGAAGGTGTTCTTCACCACTAGTCCACCATGGGTTTATAGACAGGTTCGTCTGTGTTTTAGTAGTTATTAATGCTGTTTGGGTAAAGTATTTTATTGTTTGAATATACAAGTGTATAAATATGTTCTTGAAGTTTCTCGAAGCGGCTGGAATCGTAGTGTTCTCGAGACGACTATTGGCTGCTGACTGGTGTCGTGCGGACGCTGGATCTTGTAATGTGTCGTTGCTCTGGATCCGGCTGAGTTGCAAACGTTCTTCCATTGTAGGGTAGTTGGCTCGGCATTTGGCTATGTTCAGGCGTCTCTGGATGTGGCAGAGTGTTGCTGGCTCGGCAGTCGGCTATGTTCAGATGTCTCTGGATATTGTAGAGTGTTTCTGGCTCAGCATTCGGCTATGTTCAGAAGGTCTCTGGCTCATTTGCTGGTTGATCCTCCAGGTCAGCGTAGTGTAGTAGTGGCTGGTCAGAAGCGGTATGTTGACTGAAGTTTTCTTTTCAAAACTCCCTTTTATACGCTTTTGGCGTAAGCGAGTTGGTCGCAGGTGGCCTTGCAGCTGTGCGCACACGTGGTCAAGTAAGCGAGCTTTGTTGCCGGTGCCTTGCAGCTGTGTGCACACGTGGTCAAGTAGGCGAGCTTTGTTTCAGGCTTGCAGCTGTGTGCACACGTGTTCAAGTAAGCGAGCTTTGTTGCAGGTGGCCTTGCAGCTGTGTGCACACGTGGTCAAGTAGAGTGAGTGCGTGGTGCGTTGGCACTTGTTAATTAATTATTAATTGTTTTAATCTCCAGTTGTTAGTGCATTGGGATTCCCACAAACTCCCCTTGGTTTCTATCATCGTGTAGGCGGGGTAGGTAAGTGTTGACCGTATCCCAGCCTAACGAAACACTGTTGTGCTAGTTTTATAAAGTTTTATTGTTTGCCTATGGTTGTACAAAGGTATTATATTTGTGGGCAAAAGTATGTCGTTCAGCGGTCTCTGGATATGGTAGAGTGTCGCTGGCTCGGCATTCAGCTATGTTCAGAAGGTCTCTGGATGCGGCAGTGTGTTGCTGGCTCGGTGTTCGGCTATGTTCGGAAGGTCTCTGGATACGGCAGTGTGTTGCTGGCTCGTCCGGCTGGTTGATCTTCCAAGTCCGCGTAGTGTAGTGGTGGCTGGTCAGGAGCTGTATGTCGACTGGTCTGCTGTTGTGTGTCGACACTTGCTGCTGTGGGTCGACTGGCGTTGTTTGGGTTGTACCTCCTTTTATAGTGTTTCTGGAATCACCGGATCGATGGAAGTGGTTGTTGATACGTAAGAGAGGAATTTGCTTTTGTCGAGGCGTAGAATTTTCTGGAATGATTGATGGAAGTGGTTGTTGATGCGTAAGCGCATGTGGTTGTTGATGCGTAAACGAGGAATTTGCTTTTGTCGAGGCGTAGAATTTTCTGGAATGATTGGCGCCGTTCCGCTCGATGTAGTTTAATGGTGGCGGCGTGTTTCGACCGTCTTGGTTCCACTCGACTGGTAGGGGCGTTCCGCTTGAGTTTAATATAATGGTTGCAGGTGTGCGACGTCTGGTTTTCGGGAATGTATTCTGCGTCGCAGTTACTGCTTTGATGAATGTGACGAGATTCCCACAATCGATTTAAATAAACTCATGCAGTTCATCACGGCTAGTAAGGTTCAGTTTCAGTCAAGTTTTATTTTTTTCTCGAAAGTTTAATTTCTATCTTGCATTGCTTTAGTTTATTTCTTTTAATTTTTTGCGTATGCGAGTGGTAATATACGTTCACTTTGATAGATATTAATTAGATTTATCGCAAAAATATTAATTTCAACGTGTGCACCAGACGAGCATGTGGGTGCGCAACAGTAACAGAGGAGAAGGCAGTGATTTGGAGCGTTGTGGCCACAGCTGTCAGTGGTTTGTTTTGGCGGCGCAGGTGTGAGGCCGCGCGACGCGCCATGGACGGAGCGTGGCGCGGCCTAACTGGTCCGGGGGGCGCCGAGGGTGGAGGCGCCGGAAGCAGCAACGGCGACAACGACGGACAGGGCCCCAGTCGAGGCGGAGGCGCACCCTCCCGACGACTCCCCAGCTGCGAGGAAAACGACCGAGTGTCAGAGACCGGGGGCCCCTCGGGGCGGAGGCGCACCAGACGCACTGGAGGAAGAGCCAAACGCGCCCATTCGCCCGAGGGAGACGGGGGCGGCTCCTCCAGCGACACGGGCAACGATGACTATTCCGTGGGGTCTGATGAGTGCTGCATATACACCTACCGTGGTGGAGAACATTTGGCCGATTTGCACAGTTCCTTCTTCAGTTTGGACGTGGGGCCTGCGGCAGAGCCTCATCTGCCTGCGCCGCCCCTGTTCGGACCCCGGCAGGAGCCGAGGCCGGAGCCCCGACACGAGCCTCAACACGAAGAGCGCGCACCTTCTAGCCCAGATATGGACTATCTCGAAATGGACTTCGATCCGGGACCGTACTGCGAGGTGGACTCGGACGAGGAATCTAGCTCGGACGCCGAACTAGACGTCGCTTCCAACAGCAAAGAGAACGGCGTCAACCGAAGTCCCGTCTTCGACGAGCCCGTCAAGAAAGAGTCCAATTTAGACATCAAGGCCGATCCGAGTCCTAGCAAATTAAGTAATAGTGACGCGCCGGCGTTGAATTCCTTCTCGAACGAAACTCAAGACAATTCGCCGTCGGTTAAGTTGTGTAATGGGCGAGGCCCTTACGATTTAGATATTTGTAACCAGCCGTCGACGAGTAAGATGAATCTTCCCAGTACGTCGAAGGCGGACCAGTGCGAGCCGGCGCCGTTTACAGACGTGAATGAAACTAACCTTTCGACTAATGCGTGCGTGAAAAAAGTTATAAAGAGAGACTTGCCGAATAGTCAACCATACGGAGCGTTGATACCACACGTTACCGTGTTTGGTGATGTTATATACGTGAGACGCACCAGTCTCAGTTGGCCGACTAGAGAAATTCAAGGACACCATAACAGCAGTGGAGATCTCATTTCTCCTGGCGAAGCTTGTGAAGGTCTGAAATTTATCATGTTCAAATACAAATATAATTATATTAGCTCTTCAAGCCGAGTCCGTTAATCTTATTATTACGTCATTAATATTATTATATATTTATATACTAGTTTATAAAAGTAGACTTTTTCCTTATATATACCTACATAACTGTGACAATAGAATCAACAATTATCAATTTAAGTGTTTTAAACAGCGTCAATTAGGACAAAATTTCAGGTCTGACGTTTGATAAAAACATATGGCCAATTAAACTATACCAGTGGACTATTTCCCAGTACGTCTTTCATATACTGTTATCAGTGGTGTAGTCGGGGCAGTTTGCTGCCCTGGTACTTCTTTTTGAGCCAGGTCGCCGCTCTGGCACTTTGATTGATATGAAAATTGTATTATGAGTAAAATTAGAAAATATTTTGGTTAATATTAATAGCACTTGAGACGAGAAGAAAAAGAGCCGACTTAATTGAAGTCTTTAAAATAATAAATAATCATCATAATTGTCCAAATATGTCCAAACTCATTACGTTCAATGAAAACACTCATCTTAGAGGTCACACTCTTGGACTCCAAAAAGAAAAATCGAACAAATTGATCAGAGATTCTATAATTTTAAACAGACTGGTTAAAGTTTGGAACAATGTAGTAAGTTCTGAAAATCTTAATTTTTTTTAAAACAAGCTAGAAGTCTTTCTAATCTTTTGTAATTCTTTTTTTCCAAATCTTTTCTATACATATATATATATATATTTTTTTTTTAGTTTCATATTATGTTACCATCCCAGATGTTTTTATACGTTTTTATCTTTTAAACTTAACTTAAAAGACGTTTTGATGAAATTGATGGGCTTTATTATCTAAAAACACCCAAAACTTCGAAAGAAAACAATATTTGAACTATTAACCATATGCACTCGAGGATAGATAAAATAAGGGAACCCGGCTTAAATAAATAGTCATTTCTAAATTCACATGTTAAAATAAAATAAGAGAACTCGGCTTAAATAAATTCATTTCTAAATTCACATGTTAAAATTTCATAGTTTTTTGTTAATATATATATGGTTTTGGCATTGCAAAAAGCAAAATTTTTCTATTTTTTATAAATATTTTAACTACCAATATTAGGATACATATTTTTAAGTTATGAAATAAGAGGGGGGGGGTCATAAAAATTAAACACAGCCCTGGTTCTTTTTTATTTAGCACTACACCACTGACTATTATGATAAGTTTGAGTCCAATTTTTCTATAAACTATTGTAACGTGGGAACATGAGAGAGGGTATCCACTGTCTAAGTGCCGTAGTGGGTGAAAAATAGAGACCCCGGACTAGGCTAACGGGACTTAGCAAGTACTCGTACAAAGAATACGCTGGAGTTCTCATAGATCTAGGTGAGTGCGTGCATAAACAATGCACTCACCACGGTAGACCTTTACGTGCCTAGACAATAGATACATAAATGGATCGGGGAAGCTGTGCAGATTATTCTGGGGTGAGCGGTGCATCCGTGTGGACCTTTTGAATAGTTGAATAAATGCTGTGAAGCGACTTTGGCCTTTCATTTTGATCCTGAACCCACCCCTACGCAACATTATCTAACGACGTTTCTAGAAGCAGACTAGTTTTATAAATAAACAACAGTGCCTGTTGATGTCATGTGTTTCTATAATATTTTCAGGTGATTCAACTGATACCTTTTCGGGGGCTAATATCGGACTCATGTCACCCGAGCAGGCATGCTTGCTGGAAGCGAGTCGGGTGAACCACTCTTCAGCGTTGTTTCACTGCACGATGGCGAAGAAACTCGTCATCGAGAAGCAAGCTGTTAAATTTCTTCAAGAACACGACACTTCAAACATTGTCAGTATTGCCTAATTAAATCGATACAATTCCATACATACATGCATGCATTCAGTGTTTAATATATAATTTACTCAACCGATAGGACGGAGCTGGCTCGGACGGAGCCGCTGAACTTCCGATCGTTTCCAAATGTATGGTATGGAGTGAGCAGGAGGCTTGTTCGAGACAAATCACTCAAATTGGAACGTCTGCCTGTGGAGCGACAGCCGTTATTAATGTTTTAGTAAGATATATTTAACATCATATCGACGATATACTAATAACACATCTCGTTTTTTACTTACCGGAGAGGAGACTAAGTTTGACTCACTGAATTCGAATATGACAGTATGACTTATGTTGGTTTCTTTTTGTTGAAATATGAGCGTTTTAAAAAATGCGCAATTTTACCATATTTTTGGCTTTTGTTGTCTTTAACTCAAAATTTAGTATTGCTCTGCTAAAAGTGAGTATTGGAATTAATAGTCGGATGTTTTTTCTATTGATTGTGATTTTTTATTGCTATAAAATACGTATAATTAATTACACTGTTCGACACGAAAAATGGTTCAGAGATGAAATATGACTTCTTATAGATCTATGCCCAGTAAACACGAATCTGGTAATAAAAAATGTTGATTGGCTCGAGATTCAGAGATATGTGTTTTTTAAATCGCGCGATTTTTTAATATCTTGGTGTTGTTCGGTCGATGTCTCAAAATCCGTTAATTTACTGTTCAAAATGTATATTGAAATCTATAGTCGGGTATTTTATCTTTCATTTGTAGTACTTTTCAGCTTTCAAATCTCTCTAAGTAGTCGTCCAGTTCAAATCAAAAGTCAAAATTACGTATTTTCACTTGCGATTTTTTCCCACTGTTAATACTATATTATATTGAGTATTTTCTATTGAAACATGTTTATTGGGATAGTGTTCTGGCTAGACTATTTTTTGTTTTCGTTTAAAAGGGTTAATTGGAAGTGTGCTGAATTTTAAATCGGCAAAAATTGCGATCTAAAAACTCGTAATATTATTTACTCTTATTTACAGGAATCTGAATTGAATTAATAGGTATAATATATTAAGTTGTCTTTATATGAGAATTAAATAAAATTCCACTTAGAAAAATCATATTTCGACTATTCTTGTGGATTAATAACAAAAATTCTGTTGATAACTGGCTTACCTCGATAAAATAAATTTTTACAAGGATTGGCTTTCAATTTCCATGTTTTTTATTTATTTTATCTGAACGTACTAATTCCAGCAGTAAATGATTTTAAATTAAAATATGAAATGTTCCAGGCTCAACGCTCATACGTACGTATCATCAACTACAGCATTTTTAACCTGAATTTAAAATCATTTACCGCTTGAATTAGTACATTTAGATAATAAAAAAATATTGAGATAAAAATCCAATCCTTTCAACTGTGGTTAAGTGAAAAATTGGCGAAATAAGCTTATAATATTGCGGGGGGGGGGGTAGGTTGTAAAAAAAAGTATAGTATTGATTTTTAAAATTCGCTAGATAATTAATTATAAGTATTTCAAAGCAATGAAAAATCAATAGAAAAAACATGACTTGATTACATCACTACTCACTTTTAGCTCAGCAATACTATATTTTTTGAGTTTAAGGCTGCAAAAGCCAAAAATCTGTAAAAATTCCGCATTTTTTAAACGCTCATATCTCACAAACGAGATCAAACCTACAAAAATCATTGTCATATTCGAAGTCACTGGGTCAAATTTAGTAAAGATTAGTAAGTCTTCCCTGTAGTAATTTTTTTTGTTGCTTGCCTTTGAAAATGTAATTGATTAAAAAAACCATAACAAAAATCTAACGCTTTTGTATATTTTCTTTGATATAATAGCTAGCATTAAAGCAATTCGTTGACTTGGAACGCATCACTTCAGCCGTCGGCACTAGATTAAGAGCAAACAACGCTCCATTGAGTCGATATTTAATATCGAGAGCAATAGCAGGATCCAGTGTCGAACCTTTAGCTGCTGGTTTGCACACTGGATCAGGCGGAGCCGTTTCGTCTAGACATTTTTCAACGTGGCCTGAAAGAGCAGTTTCTTTATCGCATTGGTTGGCTTATTGGATTGAATTAGGTGCGTTTTATATATACATATTTTTTTGTGCCAATATAGCATTGGAACTGTTTCATTGTTGATTTTTTGACTATAGGCGGTGTTCCGATTGCTACGTTGAACCTTCAAGCTGATGTAGTCGATCTGGCTCGCATCCCCGACTCTTGGCATCATCAGATGATATTCGGCGTCGGACCTAGAGGAATATATATGACGAACCCCGTTGAATGTATCGAAGAAGGTGCACTTTGGCATCAATTGTGCTCGGATTCGGTATGATTATTTATTATTAATTATAAAATGTACTATATTTTAAATTAGAGATTTATTCTTGTATTGATTTGAGAATATCAGCTTGTGGATTTTAAAGCTTTATCGATTTAGTCATTCTGGGTGACTTCTTCTTTCTCGTCTTGTTCAATTCTGAGCATTTGCTGTTATCTGGGATCCGGTGGACGATTCATCTCCACTCCTCCCAGTCCTGTGCCAAGTTGAATGCAGTGCTTAGAGACAGTCCTGTCAGTTCTTTGATTTGATCTGATCATCTTGTGGGAGACTGTCCTAGAGCTCGTCTTCTCGGTGACTACCGACTTCTCAAGATTCTCCACTTTCTTCCTGGCAACATGGCCAAAATAGGAAAGAATCTTTCTCCTGCATGTTGTGGAGTGTCTCTGAAACTGCCAGCTCTTTGAAGATGGAGACACACTCCACAACATGTAGGAAATGCATGCAGCACCACATTTCAAAGGCATTTAAAGTGTCCCTTTCTCTCTTTTTTAGCGTCCATGTCTCGACTCCATACAATTCAATGGTGATCACCGGAAATCACACCAGACGGATTTTCGCTTTTGGCATTATAGAACGGTTTTTTCACATCTTTGTCAGACTGATCATCGCCGTTTTCGCTATTCCTATTCTTCTACAGATTTCTGATTGGCATCCTCACTTTCTTGAGATTATGGGGGCGAAAGGAATGAAATGACAGCGTGGTTTATTGCACGACTATTTAATATGATGGCCGAGAAGGAAGTAAAGTGGTGGCCACCAATATTGTCGAACCGGTCTCAACTCACAGGATGGCGACCCAAACTCGACCAGAGTAGAGCACCTACAAGATCAAGGCACCTAAGTAAATAAAATCGTTGACTTCCTCATAGAAAGCATTGGACTTTGTGAGAGACTGAAATTTGTCAACAATGAGAATTTTTGTTTTTTTTTTACTATCTATAGCCAGGTGTTTACTTATTATTTCTATTCTACGAAGTAGTTCAGCCATTTATGTCCCATTGCTGGCTATTAACATTGTGTCGTCCACGAATCTTATATTAGAAATCTTTCTGCCACCACCTTTCCACCTGTCTAGTACTCTTCTTATGATGTATTCCTCATATACGCGTAGGTAAGATTTTCGAACGTGCTTAATGGATAGTACGAAGCGTGTATTGGAGCACTTGCCGTAAGGCTTGCCCGACGTTAAGACGTATAAATAAACACTGTCCATGTGTATCGTTTGGAACCCCCTGCATCCAAGATCCTACATACATATTTATTAAAAATATCTGGAGAGAGTATGGATCCCTGTTGAACGCCTTTTTTAACTTGAATTTTTTCCAAAAGAAAATCATCTATGTATTCTCAATATTATTGCATTCTGTATATATGAATTATAAATGAATGTTATTATTTGTTTTGAAATACCCATCTCTTCTAGAACCTTTCAATGGGCAGTTCCAATTGAACACAATCAAAAGCTTTTGTGTATTCTATGAAACAGTTTTAATACCAAAGCTGGTCTTTTCCCCGATGTTACTCATTAATTTCAAATTTAATACTGTAGTATTATACTATTGTTGTGTAGGGGTGGGTTCAGTATCCTAATTAAAGGCCAAAGTCGCTTCACAGCATTTATTCAACGATTCAAGAGATCCACCGCTCACTTCAGAATAATCTAATCTACCGTGTGTACCTCCTTATAAAGGACGAGTTGTACACCACAGCTTCCCCGATCCATTTATCTATCTATCGTCTAGGCACGTAATGGTCTACTGTGGTGAGTCTATTGTTTACGCACGCACTTTCCCGTGTCTGAGAACTCCAGCATATCCTTTGTTCGGGCACTTACTGAATCCCGTTAGCCTAACCCGGGGTCTCTATTGGTCACTCTCGAATGCACTTAGACAGTGGATACTCTCTCTCGTGTTCCCACGTTACACTATACTAATGGAAAATCTTTGTAAATGATTAAACAATAATTTTGAATCAATTTAATTTTATTAACGTACTTACACAGGTACTGCTTATAAAGCGAAAAGACATACTAAGCCGATGGAATCGAGACACGGATCTGACGCCGTTGATGAACGTTCCAGGTGATGATCGATGGAAAACCATGAACGTCTTAGGTAAATATCACACGTACATTCCAATTGTATTTGAATATATGTAGTTGTTACATTTTGAAATTATGTCCAGGTCAAGTTGTGAACATGATCAGAGAGTCACAGAACACGAACGGCACGATCTGCACCACTCACATAAGAATTCCGGCATGTTATAGTGCCGGAATCACCATAGCCGTCTTGACCGGAACCGAAGCTCACAAGAGACTCGTGCAGGCTCCCGAGTTGCCTTTGCTTATACCTGAAGACGAGTAGAGATCGTTCGCTTAAATGTTGTAAATGTATAATCAAAGATGACACCTCTTATTATTTGACAACAACGCTTCGTACAACAATATTGTGTTATGCGTCACTCAACAATACATTCTTTTACAATAAATAAATAAATACAATACGTATGTGTATACAATTTGACGATACGTAGATATACTTTTTGCCATTTAATATTTAACACCGTAATCGATGTTAGCTACTGCACGATAAAGCAGAATAGTCAAAATGAAACAATGTATAATTTAAAATGATACTTTTAAGTGAGCTATTTTAAATGACCCCATATGAATATGTATATGTGTATATTATATTATACATGCAAAATTTTGCAATATATTTTTATAGAAATCCTTGAGTGTCATTCGATGTAATAAATAGTCGGTGTTGATTATGAATTGTGTAAATCCCTGAAAGCTTCACAATTTTTCTGCATACATGATATCGATTTATGTATTCAATTCCATTCGCTATCAAAGCGTTAATGTAGAGTTACTATATTCTTGTTAAAAAAATATTTAGGCTCCCAAAGAACTGGTGGGTCACAAGTTCAAAACAAAAATGTCGTGTTTTATGCAAAATACGTGTTCGAATAAAGCAAAATCTTCAAAAATAGTAACCTTAATTAACATCTACGTGTTTCTTCATATCGTCGATGCAAAATGAATTTCAATAAAGCTTTATACAATGTATGTATGTAATACTGATCTAATTTTATATTTATTTTTGACTACTCTGTTGATATTTGTAAGCGTAATAATATTCAGACTGACGATTTTATGTACATATGTTTTTTGTACGTTACTGATTCAAGATTTGTTTTACAGTTGCGAGCTTTAATGTTAGATTTACCGTCTATTTTACCCAAAGAAAACTACTAAAAGGCCTCGTTTGAATCTTGCGTGTGAATCTCTGCACTCCAAATGGTTATTAATTAAATTATAGTGTACGCTTCTAGCATCGAAGCGTCGAATTCAATTCAAAACCTTGGATTTGTATATATGTAGTTCGGACTCGTCGACCGGCCGAATTTAATCTCAATCTTATAAATCTCAATGAACGTCGTGTTCGAGACTGATCCATGTTTATTGCAAAATCATCTAGTCATAGCTTGTTTATAAATACTTCTTTAGCTTATTTTAATATAATACTTAAACATTTTATATATCAAATAAAATCTAACTCAAGTTTGATTAATGAAATATGTATTATATATAAAAACAATTATTTTTTTCTTTCTTTTGTTTCATGTTTGAATAACATATGAAAAATATTATATTTTTCTGCACTTACATATAAACAAAAAAAAAAAACAAAGGAATTTCTAGCATAAATTTGAATCTTTTTTTTAAATGAACCGATTGAAGTAATATTAACCATTTTTTTGAACGATAAGGTTTCAGCAAATGGATATCATTTCTATATACATATATTATACAAACTGATCCGATTAAGTTTCAAATTTCAGTTGAATTCTACTCTAGAGGCATTGTGGCGTGAATACCGTGCATAAAAATATGAAATGAAATGTATGATTATTAACGTAGTGGTGCTCAAAAGTTTTTTAAATCACGCCCTCGGAGAATGAGGTGAAAATTATAAACCGCAAATATATATCTTTTTAGATCTACGTCAGTGTAAAGTATGAAGAGAGGTGCGGTTGAAATGATGTATTATATATTTAAAGAAAAAATGAAGTAAATATACCCCCCGTTGATTTGATGACTCACTTGCCTTCCAAAAGCTTTTTACATATATTGTTTTTGGATTGCATTATTTTATACGACTGTGTATAAAAAATTTAACATGTAAATACATATACATATACGCATAATTTCTTCTATTTTATATTTTAAGTATTAAGTTTAACAGTAATGTGAATTGATTGTTATTGTTTTTATTATAGCTTTTAAAGTATGAAATCTACTTGGAAAATATTGCAAATATATTATTTTTCACTCGCATAAAATTATATATCAATGTCTATTTTTTATTTTATGTATTAATATTATTACAACAAAATATTTTGCATTTTTTTTTGTTGGTACTTGATATTGTTTTTTTTTTAATATATTATGCATAGATAGTGAAACCTTCGATGAAATTTGCCACAATTTATTTCACATATCTTAAAATGAAGCAATCCTGTACTTGACACAAAAAAATTGTATCCACAAAATCATGAAAATAAATAGTCATTGACACTTTTGTTTTTTTATCATTATAAATTTCCTTTATTTTTCCTTATTCGTTTTCAATTGCATGCTATTTTACATAATTAACTTAAAAACCTTATTATGAGTAATTTCGTGAATCAGACAATTAAATATAAACTATGGGAGCTATTGTATTTTTTTCATGAGCTTGATTTTATATTGTATAAAGATAATTCATAAACTTGTAGATGACAAAAAAAATAGCATAATATTGAAAGTCAAACCTTTTTTCCAAATACCAGCAAAATGGGACTTATATATTCAGCGCCGGCCTTACAACCAATGGCGCCCTCGGGCAATTTTTTTCTTAACACCCTAAGAAAAAGATTTCGCCTTTATTTTGTATAGTCTAAATTTTTTGTTTGGCTTTTGGCGCTCTAATTTTAAATTTTAAAGCGCCTTTGACGCATCAAGCGGCGCCCCAACTTATTTGGCGCCGCCCGACCCAGCCCCCCCCTAAAACCGGCACTGTAAATATTGCAACGTGGGAACGTGAGAGATAGTATCCACTGTCTAAGTGCATTTGTAGGTGAAAAATATAGACCCCGAATTAGGCTACGGGACATAGTAAGTAAGGTCATAAAAATTAAACACAGCCCTGGTTCTTTTTTATTTAGCACTACACCACTGACTATTATGATAAGTTTGAGTCCCATTTTCCATAAACTATTGTAACGTGGGAATATGAGAGGGTATCCATTGTGTAAGTGCCGTCGTGGGTGAAAAACAGAGACCCCGGACTAGGCTAAAGTTTGGAATAGTCTTCCCAACAATGTAGTAAGTTCTGAAAATCTTAATTTTTTTAAAAACAAGCTAGAAGTCTTTCTAATCTTTTGTAATTCTTTTTTTCCAAATCTTTTCTATACATATATATATATATATATATATATATATATATATATATATATATATATATATATATATATTTTAGTTTCATATTATGTTACCGTCCCAGATGTTTTTATTCTTTTTTATCTTTTAAACTTAACTTAAAAGACGTTTTGATGAAATTGATGGGCTTTATTATCTAAAAACACCCAAAACTTCGAAAGAAAACATTATTTGAACTATTAACCACATGCGCTTGAGGATAGATAAAATAAGGGAACTCGGCTTAAATAAATAGTCATTTCTAAATTCACATGTTAAAATAAAATAATGGAACTCGGCTTAAATAAATTCATTTCTAAATTCACATGTTAAAATTTCATAGTTTTTTGTTAATATATATATGGTTTTGGCATTGCAAAAAGCAAAATTTTTCTATTTTTTATAAATATTTTAACTACCAATATTAGGATACATATTTTTAAGTAGTGAAAAAAGAGGGGGGGGGTCATAAAAATTAAACACAGCCCTGGTTCTTTTTTATTTAGCACTACACCACTGACTATTATGATAAGTTTGAGTCCCATTTTCCATAAACTATTGTAACGTGGGAACATGAGAGGGTATCCACTGTGTAAGTGCCGTCGTGGGTGAAAAACAGAGACCCCGGACTAGGCTAACGGGACTTAGCAAGTACCCTTACAAAGAATACGCTGGAGTTCTCATAGACCTAGGTGAGTGCGTGCATAAACAATGCACTCACCACGGTAGACCTTTACGTGCCTAGACAATAGATACATTAATGGATCGGGGAAGCTGTCCAGATTATTCTGGGGTGAGCGGTGCATCCGTGTGGACCTTTTGAATAGTCGAATAAATGCTGTGAAGCGACTTTGAGTAAGTGCCCGAACAAAGGATACGCTGGAGTTCCCACAGACCTGGGCGAGTGCGTGCGTAAACAAAAGACTCACCACGGTAGACCATTACGTGCCTAGACAATAGATGGGTCTACGTGACGAGCCAGAATGTTAAATTACAGAAAATACAAATATCGGAAGGCAAAGATAAAAAATGGGTGCATGGTAAACGGTACATACTCACGTATGTACTCTACATAAATATTGATATTTGAGAAATATTTGAATATAAAATAAGATTTATTAATTAAAAAAAAATATTTGATTTTAAATTTTAGTATTTAAAAAAAAAATATAATAATTTAATAGAAAAATAGTAAGTAAAATAAAAAAAAATAATTATTGAAATTATAAAAAAAAAATTATTTAATTAAATTAAAACAAAATTAAATTTATAATATAAATTTCAAATGATTTAAAACTTAATATTAAATTTTAGTAAAGATCTATAGGGTCTTCTCGTCTATTTATTAAATCTCTATTTTTTAATAGAAGGGTATAATTAACGAGCAGGGTACAACAGGAACAAGAGGAACAGGCTTTTCCTCCCGTATTCTGCGCGCGCACATTAGTTTACCATGCACCCTTTTTTTTGATCTTCCGATTTTCGATCTTTGCCTTCCGATATTTGCGTTTTCTGTAATTTAACATTCTGGCTCGTCACGGAGACCAACAATATACATGAGTGGATCAGGGAAGCTGTGGTGCGCAATTTGTCCTCTATAAGGATGTACACACGGTAGATCAGATTATACGTTGAATAAATTCTGGAATAAGTAGGCTCAGGATCCAAATTGGCCTTTCATTTGGATCCTGAGCCTACCCCTATGCAACAATATGTAATAAATAGACTATGGATAGTCATTAGGGCAATCCCAAATAGCAATACACGTACCAACAGCGCTGAATGTTAACAATAGCCAAAACCCCAAAAGCATTTAACCATAATGAGTATTCGTCTCTTAGTTCTTAACACACCCCAAGCGGGTCACGTAGTACTACGTTTCATATGAGCTTGACGAGAAATGCGGGATTCGTAGTATTACGTTTGATATTGGTTCATCGCGAAGGCTGGATACGTAGTACTACGTTTATTCCAATAGTATATGGAGTTTTTTTTATATTAGTTTGAATGTTGAGCGATTTTTATAATCTATTGTATTTAGTCGCGCAGCCTTGAGATTTTGACCGCTACCGCTAGTCGCCGCAAAAAAAATCGTGTGTTAAGTAAATAAATAAATAAGAGTCAGATGGTAATTAGGGGATAAATCGAAAATGGTCACTAGAGGTCGAACTGGGTAATTGCTTTATGATTTTCATGGGATTATTATAATTTATAAAATTAAAATGTCTTTAAGCAAAAAGGTAACAATGATATTGATTGTAATTATTGCATAGTACTAAATCAATGGCATAGTACCAATATTGGCGTCGAATATTTTCTATGAACCATAAGGAGCAAAATTTTTCCTCCAAATAATTAAAAAAAAATAGTGCATGTGTCAAAAACATGTTTAGGTTAATAGTGGAAGAAGAGAATGTAATTTTTATATTTTCGCTAGCTTTTAGACATTTAATTTATTACCAATGTGTTACCAATAAGGCCCATCGTCAACTTACCCCGCCCCAAAAGGAGACCATTTCCATTTCTCAAATTATCATAATTTGATATTTGCTCTTATGTAGTACATATGTTTATGGAATTTTATGAAATAAAAATACCTCATCGTATAAAAACATATATTTTACAATGAAAAATCAGCAAACACGATTTAAAATTGATTTTTAAATCAGATTAATACAATAGTACATTGTACAAAACTTTTATTGTCGAACTACATACATACATTTCTCGTTAACAAAATGGAATGACCGTTGGCATTAATACAACTCTTAAATTTAATTAATCAAGAACAAAAAAAAAATCATATGCACTGTTCAAGTGACTTGTCAAAGCGAAGAGCGGACTTCTTGTAGGAATTTCACCTTAAAAAACTAAATTGCTTTTCCAATATTTATTTGGTTTTAAAAACACAGTTGATCATACTGCACACCGTAAAAACAATTTTATAAAAAATATCTTTCAAATAGTAATGTAATATGTATGACATTTTGAAAATATTCATTTATAAACTATCACAAAATATGAAAAATACATACATACATACATGCACCTTACATTTGAATTTTTGTAAAAAGAAAAAAAGTTTAGACACGTCAATCTTTTAACACTCCCTTCTGTAAATCTTCTCCATTATATTTAAGAATAAAGCGTGAGGTAAGCCTCGAGAGATTTGTTGGATGTGGGTTTTGATGAGATTATAACTAGTTTCTTCGTACGTCGCATACGTGTTCGGTATGCCCAACTCCTCGTAGAGAGCTTTGATCTTTTCAACGCTATCGTCGCTTTTGCCTCCGTAGTGCTCCTGCATGACTTTTTTCTGTTGAGGATTTGCACGTTGCAAAGCTACGACAGCTAACCAGGAGCACGTTCCCGTTTGGATATCAGATCCCAGCTTTCCGGTCACCGATGGGTCTCCGAAACAATCCAAGAAGTCATCCTGTCATCGAATTAAATCAAACATACAATCGACATTCGTCTATAAATTAAACGGATACGTTAAAATATTTCTCAATTTACTTGGATTTGGAAGAATTGACCCATTTCTAGCAGAATTGTCTTCGCCTGACGATGCATTTCGGGATCGTCGATGCCGCTCATCAGCATTGCTAAGCTGACTGGCATTTGGAAGGTGTAATAAGCCGTCTTATATTTTACTATAGCGTTATACAATTTCATTGTGAATTTCGACAGGTCTGGTTTGCCTTCTTGAGACGTGTGATAATCTAAGTGTTGACCGATCGTAGTTTTCAGCGTCATCTAAAAAATAGTTACACGTTTATAAATCGACTATTAGTCGCGTAGTTTTGTATTACAGTGTGATATTTACCTCATTGAACATTTCCAGAACGTTTTTGTAATACGGTTCGTTGTGGAAATATTTTTTCAGTACTGAAAACATGGCCGATTGTATGAGAAGGCCATCGTTGATAGCACCTAATCCGACATTTGGTTGCTTATACCAGCACGGCATTCCTCGACGTGTACTCGATTCATCCATAATATCATCCAACACCAACAAGAAGGCTTGGAACTGCAAAAAAAAGCACGTCAATGCAATTATAATTCCTCAGAGATATAATTATATATATAGTGAATCGGAAACAATTAGACGATTAATAGCTTGAAAATGAACAGTCTATTCATACTATCCAGCACTGCAAGACAACACACCGGCACAGCAGTAACTAATTCTATTCATACTATACAGCAGTGCACGCTTCGGCACTTTCAGACATGTTTTAGTCGAGTGCAAGGCAAAATCGGCTTAAATATACATTACAGAGGCGACGGGTATGGTCAGTAGCGGATCAAGTAAAAGGTGAGCCCTAGGTGCATTTGAAATTTGAGGCCCCCACTTGCTATTATCGTTTTTTATCATGCTTTTCAGTATATGGTATTTCATTAGGATTTTACAAAACCATATTTTTTTTATTTATTTACTATATGTAATTGAAACACAGTTTTTAAATACTATGTAAAATAAGTATAAATTTAATTTATTATTGGCTTACGAACGTATTGTGGATGATGCTAATAATTTATAAGTTGTAAATTTTGGTAGAAAAGGCCCATTCCGGGGGGGCCCCGGATGGTATAGTTAATATTGTCACAATATATTTCTGAAAATATTAAAATGCGCATGCGCACTTTCGTTTCGCCACTATGACGTCACGTTGTGCGTGAATATTTCCACAGTGGTCATACAAAACCAGTTTTGCTTGATACGTTAAGGTGAAATGTGCTGCTGTATAATATGAATTGATTGTGTGGGCTTATACTGTCAAGTCTACGCCACGTACAAATTACGGAACATAAAGAATGTACCAAAGAATATTCATACTTCTAAATAATAAAGAATTTTTAAATAAAAATGACTGACATAGTGCTATACAAACTGTATAGTTTGTTCTTTTTTTAATTAAAGTGTTCATTTTCAAGACACTAATTGGTTTCATTGTTTTCGCCTCATTCTGTATAATATGATAATTATACATAATAAACGCTTTGAGAGCTTATTGCATTTACAATATATTTTATCACAATTTTATCTTTAAAAATACAATTTAAAGTCATATATAATGTAAACAGCTGAAACGTTATCTTGATAATACGCACAGTAGCTAATAATTTCACTTGAGTTTACTTTCGCACATGATAAAATTGACCATAAACATTGTGATAAAATGTATATTCATACGATTAAAATTTCCTCACCATTTCTACACACCAGCCCATGATGACGGCCAATTTGATGTTTTCCGGCGTTAAATTTTTCGGATCTTGCAATTGTTTGTACGACACGACTAAAGCCAAGCCTCTATTCTTTTTTCCGCCGGGAACATTGTATTGAAGTACCTGAAAATTTTATCGAATAAATGATGTAAGCTCGGCTGTAGCAACCAGATTCACTTTGACTGAAGGTACTGTAGCAAATGATATTCCGTTAATCTGGTTAAAATTTAATACGGAACATATTCCATTCGATGGGTACCTTGGCCAGCCATTTGGAAGCTTCAGGGACGTCCATGTGTTTCCCTGCTTCCGTGAGATCACGGACAATGTCGGGAAACACAGCCATGAATTCCCTAGACTGATCTTTAGATGTAGCCGTGCCGCTAGCTGCTAGCGGCACCGACTTCGAATTCAGTGTTGACAAAGACCTGTTGGCAACACCAAAATTCAACACTTCATCGCGAAAAGATATAAAAAAAATGATTATAATATGAAACTTACATATCCTCTTTGGTATACGATATATACATATATATGTTACTAAAGCGACTCTTTCCAAGAATGAGAGCGACCCAACAAAACTCTGAACTATATATACCAAAGATGACAATGGAAATCGTAACGTGACAATGAATAGTTTATTTTTCTACGACCCGTAGATATGTATCAAATAACCCTGTAAGCTGAATCTTTAGAAATATTCTGTGTCAATAACATATAGTCCAATTGTTATACTATTATTCAGTCATGAAAGATAATATACAATGTGTAGGTTCGAATAGAATATTTGAACGCTTCAAATTGAATGGTATTATGTTGCTTGCTTTTCAAATATAATGGAATTGAGAAAATGTAAATTTGTGCTAATGTAATAAATATTGCATGGTACTAAATCGAAGATTTACATACATTGCTTGGATTATGTGAACATTTTCAATTTTTTTTTTTTTCAGTTTAATCTAACTATATTTGGCTAGGTTTATGTAGGTATTTTTAAAACGTAGAAAATATAATATACAATATGTATTTTTATTTTTTGAAAGTTTTATGAAAGAAAAATATTACATAGATAATATAAAAGGGTTTAATTTAAACAAATTTATTATTTGTATAGTTTAAGGAAAAAATGGATTAAGACTCTTAAAAAAAACTTTGAGGATTAAGACAATGCGACAAATTAAAAAAAAATTCCGGAAAGTGATAACTAGGTTCGAAAAACGTATAACGAAAGCGTCCAATTGATGAATGAAAGATTTGAAAACGGCTAAAATATATTTTCTTGTTGTATTAGAATTAATGTAACTTGTCCTATTAATAAATATACTCTATAATGTGTAATAATGTAATAAAAATAAACATATAAAAATAAACGAATTGAGAGTCTCACAAAATGGGAAACGCCAAGGTTATTTTTTTTCCAAGTCGTTTTTGTATATACATACATATTTATTGCAAAATTAAAAATAATAAGATTCTTTGATTTTCGGTATATATTATTTGATGAATTTGATAAAAAAAACTTAGATTATTAATAATTTTGAAAATACATACTGAAATAATAATGTTTAATTTTTACAGGAGTTATTTGATAATTTACATATATTATTAGATAATGAAAATGAAAAACATTGAAAGTTGTTGGCCTCAAAGTTATTACATTATGTGAACAATATAACATGGTAATATTAAAACTCATTTTCTTAGAATACGCATATTTTACGATAGCATTATACTGATCACAAATTATGCAACTTTAATATTAAAAAAAATATATTAAATATGGGGAGAGAACCGGTAATAATAAAGCTGACTTCATCGTCATCATCATCATTTACAGCCGCTCACCATCCACTGTTGGATGAAAGTCTCTCCAATACGCTTCCACTCGTCTCTGTTTAGCGCAACTCTCATCCATCTCACCCCACACATTTTCTTAATTTCGTCTACCCATCTTCCCTGCGGTCTTCATTTTACCCTTTTGCCTTGTCTCAGGTACCATTCTAGCACTTCTTTTGTCCAGCTTTCATTCATTATTCTAGCCAAGTGGCCCGTCCATTGGCATTTCAATCCCTTTACTCTATGTACTATGTCCACTACCCTTGTCATACTTCTCACCCACGTATTCCACTTCCTTATACATATAGGAATGATTTTAGGGTAATTGGACTATTCGTCACATTGCGATGGTCACAAAGACACTTTTTACCATGAAAATCGCGAATACACAATATTTAGCACTCAAGTTCTCGTTAGTATGATGGACTTTTCAGCCGCTAGATGTTCCGTTATAGAGATTTTAGTGACTTTGTGACCAGTAATCACCGAACCGATTTTCGACCGTGCTTAATGTCTGGTTGGTTAACCTGCAGGCTAGCCCGAAGTAAATACGCACTAATAAACACTGTTTAAGCTACTCCATGTGTATCATTTGGAACCTCCTGCATCCAGGATCATACATAAATGTGTAATAGGGTTCGATGATTACATCACAAATGTGAATCGCTACCAGGATAACCCGCCGCTACGAAAATCACTCGCGCGGTCTCCTGCCGCACGAAAATTCGCGGCACAGGGAAATTGCCGTACAGAAAACTGCCCAAATCTCGTACAAAAAAGCATATGCCGTGCAGTATTTGGGCAGTTTGTGGACAGGCGACAGGAGAAACGCGCGAGCGATTTTCGTAGCGGCGGTTGTCCTGGTAGCGATTCACATTTGGGATGTAACCCGTTTACCGTGTAATAGTAACTACTTGGATAGTAAAAACTTTTTAATATACTGTAGTCACTCCCCTGTGCATAAAAATTATTATTTTGAATAAAAATACCAATAATTTTATTTTACAACCGCCATCTATGAATAAAACTAAATACTGCATAGACGTCACCCAGATTTAAAATTTGAAAACTTCAAACGCGACTTAAACGATATTTTATCTCTATCGTAATGGCGGAGGATCCATTTACTTATATTGATGACCAAAATGAGCACGAATGAAGTATGAAAACGAACGGATAAGAGGCAAATCTTTTCCTAAATTGTAATCGTAAGTGAAACGTAAAGGAGGTTTGTAAAAATGATAAAATATATGAATTAAATAAAATGAAAGGTCAACTTTTGCGCACAATGTCAACAATATGTTGCGCTTTTCAAATAAGTCTGAGTAACTGAAAGAGTCAACATTATACAATCAATACGATGTTTGAATTCGAACAACAGTCCATAACCTTAAATAAGCACGTATTTACACAAGTATTACTGAAACTTAAAAAAACAATTCCCCTTGAAGAGCATGGCCGTTTATGGTAGCGCCAAGACCCGAAATGGCAGTCGGCAACCGTCGTTCGGGCTGTCAAAATGGCGCACGTTCAAAACAAAAACACGTCCGTCAATTCAAAAGTTTTACGCACGAATTTAAAACTGAAACCGACACAAACGGTTCGACGACACGGAACAACAATCAAGTAAGACATATTCGATGAGCACGTGCGTCGAATTCTAAATTTAAATAACGCCACTTTCTAACTAACCGGTCCCATATATACATATATGTATATAATATATTACACACATTCGTATTGTATACATTAGTGTAAAAGGATTAGCATTAGGCGGGTGGAATATCAACCTGTGGTAGCGTTTGAAGTTGAGCAATTTCTGGTCGGGCAGCGGCTCGTCGGATCGCTGGTCGGCCGCCAGGGGGGCGGAGGCCGAGAGCGTGCGCCCCCCGCCTCTCAGGGCCGCTCCAATCCGACAGGCGCCCCGCACACTCCATGACATGGCCATGTTGCGTTCGGTATTGGTGCGTGGATTGACTCGGGTGGATAGTCTCAGTGATGGGAGCTTCTTCGTGTGCGTGTTATGAGAGGGAAATTCGAACGACAAGCCCCTCACGCACGTCTATCCGGCACCGAAGTCGGGCCGGTTATGCCGCGTCGCACCCATCGCCTTGTCACGTACTCTTATCAGGGCTGCCACTACTCGCTGCTCGCCTCTCTACTCTTTTGTGCAATTTTATTCGCACATTTATTCCAACTAGAATTCTGCGGCTAGGCCGCTTAGATTCCAGTAAGAATTATTAATTCGGATGTAACGTGGCACTGTGTATCTATATATATATATAAATGAATGTCTGTGTGTGTGTGTGTGTCTCGAATAGGCTCCTAAGCCACTGAAGCGATTACCATAGAACTTTCAGGATTTGTTGTATGCATGTCCGGGAAGATTACTGTGAAAAAAAAATGGGAAAAAACGGGAACGGAAACGGGAAAAACGGGAATGAGTGTCATTCGCTATAATTTCAAATGTTTTCGCGTCGCGACCAGGGTGTTCACTGCTTGCGTTGTTCCGAAAAATGGGAACGGGAAAGGGAACGGGAATTGCATGCGTTATTGTGGCATTGCAACGCATGCAGGGTTCAGCTAGTAATAATATACAATACACGCCGTTAAATAATCTCAAGGTCATCGGGTGAAATTAAAGCCAACACTCTTGGTATATTGTATAAGGTGACTATTTTTTCAAATTCAAAACCAGGACATTTTTTTCTGAATACTTCAATTTTTTAACCCTTTGAGTGCCGACGTCTTTTCTGTTGAGAGCCCACCATGCTGAAAATTTCGCCAACAATTCCAACTAGATTTTTTTTAGAAATCCAATAGAAAGCAGGTATAAAAATTGTAGCAAATCCCAAACAAACCCTAGATTACTACCCTAGATAACTACCACCAAGGATTTCGAGTTTTGTAAAGGTGTGTTTAGACTCTCTTAATTACTAAAAGATTATAAAATAAACAAAATAAGACTATTAATGAATGTATTTTTCCAAAACTAGTTCCATCTTCTTCATTGTTGTTTAAATGTAATGCTCACAATCTAAATGCCAAGACACAATATAAAATACTCAGCAGTTAGGGATTTCCATCGAGTAATTCTGCTATGGTTATAAATTCAGAAATTCTGGTGTTAACAAGTCTTTATAAACGTTTACAAATGAGACACGGATTACGCGACCCATGTTCAATGCATTATTTTTCAATGCTACCTAGAAAGGCTTAGCGGGTAGTATTCTTGTTTACTTTGTAAATGCTAAAAATTTTGCTCAGTTTTTCAGGCCTATGGACTTATTGGCAAAAGGCCGATCGGCGTTAGTCAGTATTCAAAGGGTAAAAACGAAGATTAAAGAATCATGGACGCATGGATTAATGAAAAAAATAGTTAATTAATTTTCTTGAATGCTCTTATAAAATTCTACACAAGATTGGTTAAAATTATACTAAGTGATTAGCAAACATTTTAAGGTTTCAACATTCAATTTCGTTTTATAACTGGACTATATATTCTTCATCAAAGTAAAAAATTTTTCGGCCGGTGCATTTTTCCTGATAAATGGAAACAACATTTGTCTAATTTGCCAATATTTTTGTAGGAGACATCATTTTTGGCGAAGACTTTGGCGAACCATTTGTAGCGTGCATGCTGTATGCGTCTTTGGTGTGCGGTCAGGCTTACACTTTTCACTGAGATCACTGCTATAATCAGTGATCTGAATCTATAATAGATTCAGATCACTGATTATAGGTCTGTTACTGATAGTTAGCGCGTTCTCGTACTCACACATAAGCGCACGAAAGGGAGAGATCGTCTTTTTTATTATTTAATGCAGTTTGACAGCATTCTATACGGTGATCGGATAAATGCACTCAAGAGGGCCGCACTCTCAAGACATCCAAACTTTCAAAGATGCTCAAGAAGAATTAACGTAATACAATTCCACAAGAAAGTGTCAAGGGGCATTTGTATGCTATCCGAGGGTGCTCACCCCTTTTTATGGAATTCCATTGCGTAAGTTCTTCTTGAGCGCCTTTGAAAATTTAGATTTTTCTAAACTGCGCCATTATTTAGTGCAATTCATGTTCAATTAATGCAAAGGCATTCTTCCGGGAACCATACAATATACCAGCAACCAGCAGCGTGGTCTAGTGGTGAATGTAGAATTATTTCGTACTTGATGTTACGAGTTCGATTCCCCGCTAAGTCTCGTTGCTGGCCAGACCTTGATTTGTCTAGGTCGATCGTTTCTTATCAGAATTTGCCAATTTTTCTGATTTTCATTGAAACGATTCCTGTAAAATTGGCGTTTCCTTCCCAATTTTCTGTTGCGAACCTTTAGTTATTGTTATATCTTAGGTTTCGCCATATTGCTCACCATAGATGTCTCTGTGGTTGTTTATCGAATATAAAATTCGTATTGTTACATGAAAGTTATTCATCGTTATTTATCGTATTAATACGATGTTTGTAATATATGTATACTGACCATAGATGTCAGATATTTAGATTTACATGTATCTATGTAATAATTATGTGGACCAGGAAGGTGCATTTGGGGTTTACCTGTTAAGCCTTCCTGGTATATTTGTATATATGTATGTGAAAATATGTATGTAAAATAAAATAAATAAATAAATACCTATTCACTGACACTACACAAGCGCATTTGTTCGCGCCAACTCTAGGTAACAGATCTATACCATAAATCGCTAATTTTTAATAAGAATAGCGCCCATTTAAATTATAATTTATACTTGAACTGAAACCAGCCCAGAAATAAAAATCAATCTTATTCAGTTAATACCGGACCAAGTCATAATTTACAATATTGATATACAAAAAAACCACTAAACGAGATTGCACAATTCAATGTTACTGTTCGAATTGTCGAATAATGCTTTATCTCAATTACAACTTTGATTATATGTAGTCGAGTATGTTTTTATATACGTTTATAATAACGAACATAGCTATAATCGGATTTAGCATAACCCTAACAATCAACGGCTTTGCAAACATGTAAACAACCGGTCACCACTTCAGTGGTAAACAATTGTAAATTTTATTTGTTTAATCTGCATTAATTCCGATTATTAATTTTTTAATTGATTTCTATTGTATTTTTAGGGGATTTGCACGTCGACAGGGCTCTGAAGATTAGCGAATTCAATTGAAAATATACAGCTAGAAAGTCAACAATTTAATTCCATTAAGACACTGGCGACATTTTCACTGTGGTGAAACGGCTCGAGTGTATATTTTGAATTATGGCATAGGAAAATCAAAGGTCAACATAACATGATGACGAGCGGAATTCAAAAATATTCTCAAAATCATTATATGTATGTGTGCATGGATGTAGGAAGTGTTTCGCACGCATCGTCATACGTAACTCTGAATTGGTTCAATTAATCAGCTACTGCGCGTACATTCTCATAGGTATTCAAATTATCTTATTTGTTTACGGTGTTTTAACCATTTTAAATAAAGTAGAAAGAAAAAAAACATAGCACCACGTCCTCAACACGTGATGTGCAATTCTAAATTTCAAGGTTTTAATTGGATGCCTGTTTTGCACAAACACTAGTGGGTTGACGTGTCGAGTATCGCATTATATCATATACATAGGTACATACGAGTAACTCGGAAATATCACTAACTAGCTGTATTACCCGACTTCGCTCGGTATTTGTAATATAAACCGTTTAAACATGACTAATCTAATAGTGAACATTTTATTAAATTTATTTGAATAGTTTTATTTTATATAAATTTATTTGAATACTCATTTGTTTTTTTTTTATTAAATTGACTTTCACGAACAAACAAACATATATAGTAAGTCTCTTATAAAAATTATATGTATACGAAATTATATGTATACCAGAATCCGGTGCCTGCGCCCCATAGGGGTCCACCCCCGGCGTCTGCGTTCCCGGAGGCTCCGCCTTCTAGAGCTTCGCCCTCGGCGCCTTTGCCCCCGGGGACTTCAAATCCTTTGAATCGAAAAAAATCGAATCGGCACCTATGAATCGAAAAAAAAAATCGAATTTGTCGTCTACGAACGAAGGTTACGTACGTACGTACATACATAGATACATACAAAGTCTCTTTCCAAATTATATATTAGATGAGATGTTCAATTCGTTACATATATATATATATATATATATATATATATATATATATATATATATATATATATATATATATATATATATATATATATATATATATATATATATATATATATATATATATATATATATATATATATATATATATATATATATATATATATATATATATATATATATATATATATATATATATATATATATATATATATATATATATATATATATATATATATATATATATATATATATGCTTTAGTGCAATGTTTTCGTCTCGCGAAGGCGTATCAAGATTTAGACTTGGAAAAGAGGCATGCTTTTTTCAAAAAAAGTTCCATTTTACAAATATTTTTAAAATAAAGTGTAAGCTGTATACAGTGTAATCTCGTTTATCCGGTGCTATGGTGGGGTAAAGATCACACGGATAATCCAAACTATTCATTTTTATGTCATTTTGAAATACAATAAAATGTTTATAATGCAGAAACAGATGAAATGTTTAATTTATTATTATTTATTTATAACATCTGTAATCTGTTTTTTAATGAGTTTCTCATGTTGATACAATTTTCCTAAAAACTATTAAAATACATATTTCATTGTACATATGTATGTTTACATCCCCATTGGTCGATTTATTTATTCCAATAATTTTTCATAAGATATCAGTGACGTACGTACAAATGTATCATACGTAAATATGTATGTGACTAATTCAATTTGATATTTTCTTTATCGATATTTTTATAACCTTCTAAATTTTCAGATATTTTACTTGTCTCAATTTCATTGGAATCCAATAAATCTATGATCTATAATGCTTTGAAAAAATTCTGTTATTTTAAAGATGAGCCAAGTTCAAGCAAATGGAAGTCATTTAGTTTCTTATGGCCCCAAAAGCATGACAAGACAAATGTTGATATAGTTTTTTTTCAAAAGTTTTTGCTCTAGTAAATTCGTTTTTTCTGTGCAGATAGTAAATCGGTTTAAAAGGTTTATCTCAAACTTTTGAAGCAAATTCGTAATTTTATGTAAATAAAGAATTGATAGCAAATATATGATTGGTTCCTGCAGCACGACAACGCACTGCACACTCCATGTTGAGTATGCAACTTTTTTTAACAAAAAACTGCACTATACTTTTTTCTTACTCTTCTTTATTATTAGCCTGATCTTAAATAATTTTCTGTCAAATGAAAAATAATCTTAAAGGATTGCAATTTGAAGAGTTTGAAAACGTTAAACGGAAACACGAAAGAACATAAAGTTAAAAGGTTACAGAACTGCTTGAAAATTGGAATGTAATTGGACCAAGATTGACCTATAGACCAGCTGTAGCACGATAGGGTTGTTCCATTGATAAAATCATTCCTTGAATCATGATTTGAAGTAAAGGTAGTAAGATTTTTGCTAACATAAGGCATGACATTTTGATTTTCAAAATATTTATGAATATTTACGAAAATATCCACCTATTATGCTGGTCAAGTTCAATTATTCCAAATTGCATTCAGAAGCTAAATACCTGATTTTATTGTAGATATGAATTTCAAAGTCCGTCTTTGACCTGATAACAATCTCTTCTATAAATAAAGTGAGTCAATAAATAGGCTGTTGTTGGGTCGTTAGTATCAATACTAACAGATAATGATATTTATACAGAAATCTCGTATAAATATGTTCGTATGGTAGAAGATAGCACATCTTATGTATGTACATTAGAACAACAGTTTCGTGTACAATTTTAATAGTTTGGCGATCATGTTGGCCTTGGGTGATAAACATTATATCAGTGATATCTGCGATGAGATAAAATTAATAGTATGGAGGCTTTGGAAATTTCGAAGGGCTACGTGATGTATGACATGTATGTACATATGCACATTTTGTATGGTTTGGTTTGCTTGAGTTTTGGTCGTTTTGTGGTAGGTCATAACCTGATTGGCCACTCAAGGTCCATTCTTTTCGGACTACATTGTACATATGTACATGTACGTAAATCAAATCGTAAGATTACACGTACATATGTATATCAAAATGATGATTTTTTCTGTTGCTTCAACCGATAGAAATTTCTAATTAGTTTTGGATTAATGATAATTTGTGAAATTCTGCTTTCGTTTGACCGATCAGTCGAATATAGCAGATGTCATGCTAAAATACTGCTATCGCTTACGTACAATTAAACAACGAATGCGTCATTAGAATTCGAATCAAAATACAAAATTAACCTCTGTATAGTTGAATACATACATAGTTCTTTCATTGTATTGACCTTTGGAAATTTTGAATTGTGTAAATTGTGTTGAAATTGTCATCCAAAGAGCAAGCAATTCAGTTTCTGAATTCAAATTTTAATACGATAAGCTTCGATCAAGTTCATATGCTAGGAATTTGTATGTATTATTTTAGATTATGTATTTTTATTTATTTTAGAAAATGTGCGCTCTGGTCAATGTTCGTTATATACTCTGATGTTTAATAAAGCTGTTATGGTGGTTCAGTGAACTGTTAATAGTCTCAACTCTCGTTCACCGGAGTCCTGAGACTATCTCTCTATTTAAAAAACATATTGAATCTAAAATTATCTACATATATAATTGTTCCAACATATAATATAAAGAATTATGCAATAATAACGAGCATGTTATTGTGTAAGCACCCACTCTTGACATTGTAACATTTCAAGTACATACGCTCTAACATCCCATTCCGCATATAAATATTTGCAAAAAGTAAACGTCGACTATTTTTTTTATTACTGGTTATTTATTTTGAACGAGAGAAGAAGCCAGCGGTGCATTAGAGCAAGTTTACAATCGCCATCTTTATATAGCTCACGTGTGGTAGCAGAAGATATAAAACTTTAAGCTAAATGAATGTATACTGAAGTGACATTACAGTAGGGGAAAGGTTGATCGTTTCTATTTGGTGCTTTGATATTTTTATATTACGACGAAAGCAGTTTGTCGCCGTGTGTCGTGCCAGTATGCACGTAGCCTTATTCGAGTCAGAAAAATACCAAATATAACTTGTCAACTCTCGAATCTTGGGTCATCGGTCTTGCGCTAACAAATCTACCATTTTGGGTAGCCATATGCTAGTGCTAAAAATAAAAATAAAATAAAACGGTTAAAAAATGAAATAAACGCAAAAAACGTAAACGTTGAATTAAAAATGGATAAATAAAAATGCGCTGCAGATGAAAGTTTTTTCAAATCTGCTTATTAAAACGGCTATGGAGAGATTTTGTTTGCTATGAGTTTACATATGTACAGGTTTTTCACTCCAAATTCAATATTTTACAAATCAAATTCAATATTTTTCGTTTCAAATTAAATAGTTTTAATTTCAAATGAAATATTTCAATAAAAATAAAATCAAACAATTGGAAGATTTGTAATTACTTTATGAGCCACAACCAGTGCCGGATTTACACCCAATGGCGCCCTCGGGCAATTTGTTCTGAATACCCTTAGAAGAAAATTTCGCCTTTGGCACTCTAATCTAAAATTTCGTATGGATTTTGACGCTGTAATTTTAATTTTAAAGCGCCTTTGGCGCAGCGAGCGGCGCCCTAACTTATTTGGCGCCCTTAGGCGCCGCCCGGCCCAGACCCCCCTAAAACCGGCACTGGCCACAACTAATTTGATTAAATAACTTTTTTTATAAGAATGTTAAAAATAATGAGCTCGCCATCTGGGTTGATTCATCGTCACGTGCATGGGATTATTAAATTTTTCCAAATTCTCTTGCAATGTTTTGAAAGTATAATTATTTAGGTAGATTTAGTTAATGTTCTATCAAATTTGGAGATATCGGCCCTCTTGAATCTCAATGACGTTTTCGATAGACCGAGTTGACTAATAGTTTTCCTACTGGAAATGGAAAATGGAAACTTACAATTGGGCAACGATTCGTCTCTAACGAAGAAGTTGCTACTTTTTATCGTTGCTATGTGGTCTCAGTTGCAAAATCAACACTTTTCTAGCCATTTATAACCATAACCGGATAGCTAAGAGCTGGGTATTACAATTGCAATTTCGTAACAGTCGCTCGACCAGTGCAATCGCTGTTTGTGGAGACAGATGATACGTACTTGTTCAAGTACATAGAACCGGTCTTCCATTTATTCCTTCAAATAGGTCATGGTCAAGCGTTTCTCGAGCATTTATTCGTACATCGACGGGGGAATATCCACTTGCAGAGTCCCTTGAACCCTGGAGTGCGATGTTAACGCTTGGTAGACCGTGCATGTCCTCACTTGCAACAAAATCAGCAAAACCTTCCTGCAAAACGCAGACCTTTCCCAGGTGTATAAAATGTTCGTATGCTTTGAACGATGTCTTTTTAATGAGCTTGTATTGGATTTTGCGATTTTTTCTATTTGACGTAGAGCTATGTCCATTTAAATTAACGGTAGCCGCGGCACAAAATGTGTTGTGCTGTGTATGAAAAACTAATAAAAAAGTGTTATTTTTTAAACCGAACTTTATTATTATTTATGGTTGTGGCTATTTGCAGGTACTATATCTGCAAATTATTGGCTATTTGCAGGTACTATATCTGCGAATTATTGGCTGTTTGGAGGTACTATATCTGCGACAGGCGCAAAACCGTTTGTGTTTGGCATGGCCCATTTTGTTCGGATGTTTAAAAATAGGGCTTTTTTTCCATGTGACGCGGTGGAACGGCGTTCCGGCAACTTCTTATGTTTCTTTTTATATATCAGCATTTTTTTATGTTTCAAACGAATATTCTATATAATATAATTTGAATATAATCTTTTCCAATAAAAAACTTAAGTGAGAATAATTGAGTTCCGGCACCTTTTTTTTCAAAAAAAGTCCTGCAGTATCTAAACCACGTGCCACGTGCATCGCTGTGTGTTTTCGCCCTAAGTCTGCTGATGACTTACAGTCAGTCCACATTATCTTGAAGACAGCTACTTGAATAAAATCGTGTCATTTTACTGTTTCCCATGTAGTGAATTATTCTCGAGAAAGGTTTTCCTTCAATGGTTTGTTTTCTCATCTAGAATGAACCTATTATAAAACTTGATAGGTAAATCAGTGATATCAGTCGGTTAGATGAAATTTTTATATAGAAAAGTAGAGTTTAACACATAATTTCAAAACTTTAGCTGAAATAAAACTCTCCAGCATCTTTGTCCACACATATTTAAATAACAGTTAAATTACAGACGCTTAAGCATTTTGACGTCGAACTACTTCTATTTATGAAGGTACCTACATATTAGTGACTATTAACTTCCAATGTTGAATAGAGCAGAATGCCTTTATGCTTTGAAACAATGATAATCGGTTGGCCTGGTGACTTGCATTCAGTTTGGAGTATTACGTCAGCCTAAATATTTACATTAATAGTACATATTATACATACATATGTCTGTTTATAAATACAAGGCGCGGAAATGGTGTTGTTCAAAGTTCTTTCAAGGCAATCTGGGTTTTGTTTGCGTCGGTCAAGTTGAGATTGTCTACCGGTTGAAATATGCGACAGCGCCATATTAAAACCCGTCTCATACTCCATCTAGGATCATTTAGCATATTTATATGCTAAAACAAAACGTTAAGCAACGCTGGGGAGCTAAAATCAAAAGAAAAACTAAGTAGCAAATTGCATAGACAGATGCAGGTATAAAACATTTGAAAGTGCTCGAGTAAAAGCTGCCATTTTTTGTCTACCTTGTGTTTGCGTATGTCTTATGTCATTCAGCTCACAATTGCACTCGTTGTCTTGATGTGTTTTCAGTTTGTTTAAATATAATGGTTGAAAACATGTTTGATTGCTCATACTACGAGGCAATAACCATTGGAAAGATTCCACAGAAGAAATTTTGTAAACAAAATAAACTTGTTCTTTATTTTGTACTCCACTTGGTTCTTTTGCCTTTTTTAGCGGGCTGTTGTTTGTTTGCATTCTCTTTTACATATGTTTGCTGTTTTTTTTTTATTTAAGCGTAGAATCATCTTAAAAATTGTGTTAAGCATTACATTTAAGTATTTTTTGAATGTGAATTAATATTTTTGAGGATTTATGGTAAGAACACAACGAATCGTATGGCACGGTACATCTAGTTAGACTCCAGCTGTGATAGGCGAGTCTTAATGTCATCGTTAATGCATCCGATCTTATAATTTCGACAAGTTTCTCTCCACGTACCACTCAGTGTGTTTTTGCCCTAAGTATCTTTAAGGGTGGCTATTTTTATTTATTTATACCTACTTAACTATGACAACAAATCGCATTATCTTTTTATGGTAGTAATAAAGTTTACTCACAACACAAAAGAAATGAGCTGATGAATAACCAGTCGGTTCATAGAATTTTATACTCAATTCCAAGAACCGTTTATATACGTACATTTGCTATGTATTGACATAATACATACATAAGTATGAGTGGATACTGCGATGTTTGTTTACCCCACTAGGTGTTTACTATTCGTCCTATCTATATTTTTGAGATAAAAATCGATGAAATTGACGATATGGAACCAATGTCTAAATAATATTAATGCATCGCCACATTGATTGACAATTTAGATTTATAATATCGATAATAACTGTTTGTTTAGTACATCGATGATTGAACTTGAAATCTCTGATTAATTTTGTTTATGTCACTATTGTGATTGAACTGCATTATGAATTGCATTTTCGTTTCTAGAAAATGTTCGACAAGAATTTTATTTTTAAAAACTGTACTCGCAGTTTAGATAGTAGGCGCTACACCTGTACTGTTTGAGAGTGACTTTCTATTTGTTTTTCAAAGTTGTTTATGTGTTTGGAGTTTTTTGAAGGAATCATATTTTTAGCGTCGCAATATACTTTTAATCGCAATTGTGGTTAGATATAATATTTGTACACGTTTTTTGGATATAGATAGTTCTGCTAAATTTTACTATAATGCTATTTCGTTTAACAACGTAGCTTGCGCTAATCCTAATATCAAACGTTGAATCAATTAACACTGTTTATGTTGTGAATTTTTAGGACTTTGATTCAAGGCCAATCTATGAATAGAGTCATTACGTGGTAAATAAAATAAACGTGTCAATTGTTTATCAACATTATTGTGAAAACATGTGGTGTGCATTCATTTGAAATACTTTCAAAGTTTAATCATTCCTCGTCTCAACTGGAAGTGTTGATTTCAAATATGATCACATTCCAAGGATTAGATTTTTGAATATGCATCGTTTGATTTGATTGAAAATATGCCAGATTGAGGTTTCCAAGTGTATCGCTATTCATACGAAGTATTTACCCATCTTCAATGTGTAAACATATGTTCACATTCGAACGATTTTTATTAGGTTTTAGAATATCCATCGTTTGATTTGATCTTAAAAATTGCAGATTTAGGTTTCCAAGAGTATCGCTATCCATATGAAGTATGTACCCATCTTCAAAGTGTAAAAAATCCTTGTGATGTCTAGAGGTGATGATTTTTAATGCATAAATATGTTCATATTTGATAAATTTTTATTATGTTTTTCAATATGCATCGTTTGATTTGATCTAAAATATGCCAGATTGAAGTTTTCAAGTGTATCGCTATTCATATGAAATATTTACCCATCTTAGAAAGTGTAATCATTTCTTGCGATGTCTGGAGGTGATGATTTTTAATGATTATGTTCACATACCAACGATTTTTATTAGGTTTTTGAATATCCATCCTTTGATTTGCTCTAAAATATGCCAGATTGAGGTTTCCATGAGTATCGCTATTCATATGAAGTATTTACCCATCTTCAAAGTGTAAACATTCCTTTTGATATCTGGAGGTGATGATTTTTTATGCATACATTGTTCACATTCGAACGATTTTTATGAGGTTTTTGAATATCCATCGTTTGATTTGATCTCAAATATGGCAGATTGAGGTTTACAAGAGTGTCGCTATTCACATGAAGTACCTACCATCAAAGTGTAAACATCCCTCGTGATGTCTGAAAGTGGTGATTCTCAATATGTTCACATTTGAACTATTTTTATTAGATTTTTGAATATACATCGTTTGATTTGATCTCAAATATGGCGGATTGAGGTTTCCAAGGCGGATTGATATTTCATATGTGTATATTATATGTAGTACCTTCAAAGTGTAGTCATTCCCTGTGACTTCTGGAGATGATGGTTTCAAATATGTTCACATTTTTGCGATTTTTATTAGGTTTTTGAATATCTGTCGGTCGATTTGACCTAAAATGTGCCAGATTGAGCGTCGCTATCGCTTCGCTCGTGAAAATTCATATTTGCGTCAACGATTCGCTAGTTTTATCGCACTTTGAAGTAAATAAGCAGATCGTTTGGTATGTGTGCACAGCAGGTATGTGTGTATGGCACGCCATTGGTATATCTACCTACGTATATTTATGTTATTGATAATAACGTAAAAATATTTGTATTGCGAATTATTCATCGTGTAATAGGTAAGTAAGCAGACTTTGGGTCAAAAAATATATAACGATCACGTTCAAGAGAAGTTCTAATGTCAAAGATAAATGTTTTCGTGGAATCTATTTAATTTTTCAATTTGCTTGACTATTTTCGTCGAAATAATAATTTAATAATGGGTTGACTCAACAATGTGCTGAAAGTGCTGAAAAAGGAAACCGCACATTAAAAATCCATTCGAGTTGAAATCGCGTGAAGATAATGGATGGATAATTTTAATGTTTGGAAATCAAGATAGAAAAAGAAGTGTAAAAACTTCCTGGTTTGGATTGACGAAATCAAAGAGAACGTTTGGAGTACCTAACCACTTGTCCTTGAGTTTTTGGAACTGTTCGTAAACAGGAACAGGAAGATGGCTAAGTTATTGTAATGGATATTTGTTACACACGTAATGAAATTTGTATAGATTAATCTGCTAAAATTTTATCACAATTATAATTTGTATAATAAAAAATTAAACAAACTAAGCAGATGTTACTTAAAGTATTATATTTAACAAAGTTGTACATCAATTGTAATTACAAAAAAAACAATTAGATAAGATAATAATTAAATTATATAATAATACTAAAATAATTAAAATATTTATATGTTTATAAATGTATGAACGTACTATATGTATTGATATTAGCCCGTGAAATGCGCACACTCGATGATTAATCGTAATTAATTTTTTTAAATAAAGTGACATCTGTGTAAAAATACCAAAATTTTATATGAAGTATTGTGACGAATTTTCTAATCCAAATGATTTATAGAGTCCTTCATGAAACATTGATGTCACTATAAAATTTTAAAAATATTTGTACGACAATAGAAAATACTCAGAAAGCGTTTCAAAACTTAACTCAACCTAATCTAAGCTTTAATTTAAAATTGGTTGATCAGATTTTGAGAAATCACAAATAATCAATGGGCAGGAGTTTTTGACTTGACAAATGATAAAAAAATGATTTTGATTTTATGTCGAAATGGTTACAAGTTAGGTTTGATAATTGATATGAAACATTTTATTAAGAAATTGCAATATATTTCAAGGCAGAAAACTAGGCACGTGCCAAGGGATGCCATGATTTTTGTTTTTATTTATTAAGTTGAAAAAAATTGGCTTTCTTTGAACTTATAAAAATTTTTATATTCCATTAATTTTTTTATTGAAAGCAACAATACTGCTTATTCTTTAAAATGTTTCTTTGGCAGATTTTATTTTATTCATTTTTATTAATATTATATTATATATTATATATTAAACATAAAACGTGCCTATTTTGAACAAAAGTTTGTACTTCGTGTTTGTGTTTTTTTCTTAATATATTTTTCTACAATATGTACTTTTTATAAAATATATTGTTAAAAAAAATAAAGGTTAAAAATAAGGCTTAAATTATATTTATTTATTTATTTATTTTAAACAGACCATTGTGGCATAACAGGAATTCTTAAAGCGCCACAATGGTCAAAAAATATAACACAAAAAAGAAAAAAAAACAAAATAACAATTAAACATAAACATAAATACATCCATACATACATAAAAAATAGCATTTAATAATAACAGATAAAGTAAAAATATCAAATAAAATATAGCATAAGGAATGCCTTGCACCTACAGCCAGTTTCAATAAATATGTAAGAAACAACTACAAATACAAAACATGCCTGTAAGGCCCAAATGGAAGAGAGTTAATCAAAATTTCACTCATAAATCACAATCAATCATGAAAACAATGATGAGCGCAGACTACCAGATAAATGGGTTAGAGTAATTTCCGACAATTTACGCTCACTAAGGTGGAAAATATCACATTCAGTCTCGGCAGCAACGATTTCATTAAGAAGTCGGATAGCTCTTGGAATAGGAGCCATTCGAAAAAGGACTGTGCGGGCAGGAGGTACAGCCAGCAAATGATGATGTCTACCACGCACATAGTGATTAGGGACATAAAGCCCCAACTGCTCCAGCAACAACGGGCATGACGTATTACCACGTAAGAGCAGGAGAACGAAACGAATTAATGAGAAGTTTCTCCGAAGTTCAAGGGAATTATACCCAAGCATGCCCAAAAGGAAAGGAGTGGGGTAGAGATATGGGTAATACCCATATTCTTTCCTATATAGGAAACGAAGAAATGCTTTTTGCACTTTCTCAATCATCAGAGAGTAATTTGCTTCATGCGGATTCCACACAATCGCATTATACTCTAGCTTACTTCTCACAAGCGAATTGAAAAGCAAGCGAGAAGACAAATTATGTAAATTCAATCACTTAAATTATGTAAATTCAACACATTATTTTTATTTTCAGTGTTTATAATACTTATAAACACTACTTATAGTATAATCTTATTTGAATGCAAGTGTTACAGTCGAAGTGTATTTTCAGTTTTAATATATTCCAACTGACGTTTTAGATCATTCATATTCCAATACAGTTCAAATAGTAAATATACTCGCGCTCTCCAAGCGCATATATACTTTCAACAATGTGCGCCAGTTATAATATAATAGTTGAGTTTTGACAGTTCTAATGTTTTTACAAATTCTTATGAATTCAATAATGCGTTAATATAATATTTGCTAGGTATGTTTAGAACAAAAAAGTGACTGTCCAACTAAATTTACTAGTCATAATATTGTTGCGTAGGGGTGGGTGGAGGATCAAAATAAAAGGCCTAAGTGTCTTCACAGCATTTATTGGGTGATTAAGGAGATCCATGCACTGCCAGTGCTCCGTCCAGAATGCCTTGGTATGGCCTAAGTACCTGCTTATAAAGGGCAGATCGCTCAGTGCATCTTCCTCGACACGTTTGTTTACCTATGTTTATAGTCATGTACCAGATATGCAGACCCACGGTCTCGCTACGCAATCCCACGCTTTCGCGCTGTCAGTTCTGAAAACTCTAGCGGGAAGTGGCTGAGTGCCGTTACCGACCACTAAGTCCATTCGGGGGTCTCCATTTTTAGCCGACACCACTTAAGCTTGGAGATAATCCTCGAAAACCAATTATAACGGCGTTTTAGCATATGCTACAATTTGATAACCACTAGTCCACGTATGATTAGCATACATATTATAAATAATGGAAAGAAAAGAAGAGGTTAACATTTTATGGTTGCAATATTTATTTTAAAACAAATTTCTGTACTAAATTTATATAAACAGATTCGATTCATGCTAATTTTTGAATCCAAACTCAACTTAACCTTATACTGTCGAAAGTCGATTATAGTAAAAATTAGCATTATAGAAAACTAGCTGTATTACCCGGCTTCGCTCGGTATTTGTAATATAAACCGCTTAAACATTTGAATAGTTTTATTTTATATAAATTTATTTGAATACTCATTTGTTTTTTTTATTAAATTGACTGTCACGAACAAACAAACATATATAGTAAGTCTCTTTCGAAATTATATGTATACCAGAATCCGGCGCCTGCGTCCCCGCGGCTGAGCCCCCCGCCGCTGCGCCCCCCTAGGGCTGCATTTCCGCATGGCTACGCCCCCGGCGTGAAGTGGCTTCGCCCTCGGTGCCTTTGCCCCCGAAGACTTCAAATCCTTTGAATCGAAAAAAATCGAATTATTTGTTTGATGACGTCATGTATTTACGACCCAACGAACAAAGGTTACATACATACAAAGTCTCTTTCCAAATTATATATTAGAAAGATAATGAATCAATCATCGCAGGCATTAAATTGCATAATATTTCTGTTTTTTTTATTTATATTTTACAGCTTCCGGCGCATTACAGAGTGCACAATTCGATCTTTTGAAAATTTAGAACGGAAGTCGGGAGGCGCACTCTCGTCGCGGATTAACGAGCGCGCAATTTAAAATACACTTTTCGCGGGAAATCAATTCGTACACGGTCGTGTAGCTATTTTTTTCGTATGAATTTTCATGAGTCTGCTTCGCATCCCTTCGGTGTCAATGTCACACGGGAAATCGCTCGTAACAGCCAGCCTTAATTACCATTGTCTACGTCGGCTTTGACAAATTATGTGCTCGCGTTCGGGTCTTTCTCTTCGAGAGTCGGATGGATTTATTTATTTAGTATTCTGCAGCATCACAACGGATGCAGGATGGGGCCTCTATGGTCTGATGATCGAAAACACATTTGGAGCGCAATTTCAAGGGCGTTCCCGCGAGGTTAAACTCGAAATGATATCACCCTTGTACGTGTCAGTGCGTTTTCCCGCCAGGGCTTGGTGGTTTTTTTTTTAAATTTATGTATGCTATACATATTTACATGATTAAACTACTCAAACACATTTGGGTATAGGTTACAGTGAAAGCATGTTACCGTGTACATCAAGATAGCAATTGAAGAGATCTGTGCATAAATATTAAGAAGAAAAAATTTCAGTAGCTATTAAAATAGATATAAGATGTATTGTGAAAATAATTTAGTAATAATAAAAAGCATTTAAAAATCAAAATCAAAAGAAATCATAATTTTCAATTCATTGTAGAATACTCTCAACTAAATCTATAAAAACATTTGAACCCAAATTAAAAAAGAGGTTTGTAAGAAATATATAAAAAAAAGTTTTTTAAAAACATACCTCTTGTATAATTTGTATATAAAATTATTATTTTGAATAAAAACATCAATATTTTTTTTTCTACCGCCATCTGTGTATAAAATTAAAGACTACCAACTGTCACCGAGATAAAAAATCTTCGGACCTGAAATGCTTCTTATACGATATTTTATCTCTATCGTAACGGCGGAGGCTCCATTTACTTATATTGATGACCAAAATGAGCAACATGGCAAAGTATGAAAACGATCGGATAAGGGGCAAACTTTTTCCTGAATTGTAATCGTAAGTGAAACGTAAAGGAGGTATTCAAAAAAGTCTATTTCTTTCATCAGTCTATTGAATCTTCATTAACGAAAATATTCTCTCCACTTTACCATTATGCCCTGGTATAGTGAAAATATACTCGCACATAAATCATTATATTTTCCGGGAAATTCAATTTTTATTTGCGAAAATATAACTACCCATTTTTCTGTAGTTATTTTTTCATTCCAATTTGGAGATTGTAATTCTCTTTTTAATTAATATATGTTTAATTAATATACGTACATATGTATGTATGGTTATCAGTTGCTTGTTTAAATCTCAGACAATGTTTTGAAGTCAATATGTTTTTGTTGCAGATAATGCAGAGAGTGAAAAGAATGAGGAGTGCAATTTAATAGAGTTTTCGTTTAAATTGAAAAAAAATGGAAATCGCCGGTATATGACTTAAAATAAAAACCAAAAAGAAATATCAAAATAATGTAGCTTTGAATGATTCATCAACTTATATAATGAAAAGCGGGTGATGGATGATGATTGTCAACAGCCTGCAGCTCCAAATTAAACGGATACTCAAATAAGAGATGAAAAGTATGTAGGTACATATACCATGACGTTTTTATCAATAAAAATATACAGCAAACTTAAGTTCCTCAATCATGATATAGGAGCTACATTTAACTATACATATTCGCTTAATTTGAATACTACACTTTTTATTTAATTCTAAAAGTTATATATGTACTACATATGTACATTATTATTCAGCTAAATAATATTTTTGGCCAAGTGCAATACGCCCTTTACTAAAAAGGAGACAAAGACCTATCAAAAGCCTTGGGATGTGACCAATTTGAAGTAGCTTTCGAATGGAGAATGAGACGCGTGGCAAACATGCATATTACATACATACACCAGATCAAATTGCTCAACCCGAAAAGAAATACAATTTCGCTAAGCTAAAAACGGAACATTTCTAATATAAATAAGAACCCAAACTTTGTCACACGACCAAATCGTTTCTGAAGTAAGAAGAGTTTTGTAATTATGAATAAAAATGGCAAAGTTTCAAAACGATCGGAAGACTGTAGGAAAATATACTGAATCGATTGCGAATTGAAGTGTAGAAGAGGCTTGTAAAAAGGATATATTTTCACTAAAAAAACTAGATATAATATTCACCACATACTATTTTTACGTACGCATACTATTTTTGGGATAAAAAAACTTTCTCATATCAGTGAGGTACAAAAATTGTCTTATTTTATTTATACCTATACAGAGCAATTTACATATATATTTTATTATACAGAGAAATTTCTAGTTGAAAATTTTCTATTGTTCATATCGTGCCCAAGGCTTAAAGGATATACCTAGGAGTAAAAATTACATGTCCAAAAGAAAAATGTCTGAGATCATCGAGATGAGTCAACTTTGGCCCCAGATCAAAGCGCCGAAGACCAAAGGTCCTTGTTCCGACAAGTGCAAGCGACCCAGGTTGGGTTGATTCAGTCGGAACGAGCATTGGTTGGGCCAAAGCCACGGCTCTTTGTCAGCACACGGCAATTATGGAAATTACCATTTTTTGGGGCTATTTCAGGGTGTCCGTGCACCATATCGCACAGCGCAGTCAGTGGCGTTCTCCGTTTTGCATTTTGTTTTTGTCACAGCCGTGTCACATTGTCTAATACAAATTTATGCTCGGAATCGAACTCCACCTTTGTCTACCATATTGTGGGACAAATCATAGTATGATGGGTATGATATTTCAGTTCGGAATCACGAGCCGCCATTGTGCAGAACGAGATGTCTCTTTTATAGATCGAATCACGATAATGATTGCTATGTTTAAATTATGATCACACGGTTGCGATTGTGTTTGTACGTGTATATGCACGTTCGAATACATGTCACGCTGAAATGAGCACACGTACACTGTAAAGGCAATATCAACCTTGTTAGTACATAATTTTAAATTTCAATGATTGCTCGCTGAAAATATGTTCAATATATTGATGAAAAAAAATGTGGGTAAAACGAGACACGTGTCCAATGTTGTGTAACATATTCATGTTACATGTATCTGAATGCTGAAGTACACATGTATTATACTACAAAGAAGCACGCTACTACGAAAGTTATGTTTGATTGAGAAAAGCATTCACTTAAACTTAAGACTATTTTAGTACATGATAAATACTTAACATATTTTATTTTACATAGATATATGTATGTATACCAGGAAGGCCTAACAGGTAGACCCCAATGCGCCTTCCTAGACAATTAATTACAAACATTGCCGCATTTTTATTACATAAATCGCTGTATTTCGAGAGGCTGAAGAACACGAATTAACAATTAATTAATCTATCTATGGATTTAGACTTCTATATAAATTTTTACACTTTGTACATAAATCAAATTCAGATATTTGTGACATAGCGGGTAGTATGATTTTTGCCAATTTGATGGAGGAACCGTTTCAACAATGAAATCACATAAATTGGCAAACTCAGATAAAAAACAATCGACTTGGAGTCACAAATATCCAAGTCTGACCAGCAGTATTAAAGATTAGCACGGGATCGAACCCGGTAACCTCTCGGTGCTAAACATAAACGCAACCATCGAGCCATACTGCATGTATATAAGTATTCTTTTAATTGTAAATTCAAATCTATCAGACACTTGGGTTATATGTAGATACAAATTCAGCTTTAAAGATACAATAAGTATAAATTGTGGAATGTTTAGGACTTTGATTGCCCAATTCCAACTGAAAAGTACTTTTGAAACTCTCTTTGTGTAGCAAAATGCGACTTATTCATGAAGTCTTGTAGCTTTATGGAAGTCGAAAGTAAGTTCGATGGACAAGATCAGAGCGTGAGAACGCAAATAATGGTACATTTGTTATGTGGGATATGTGATAGACTAGTTTCGCGTTAATAGTAGCGCTCTGGTCACAGGTATTCAGTGACCCCAAACAGTTTGTGGCTTTTACGGAAACGGCCGGACAATGGTCGGCTGGCGATGGACGATTGGCCGGGAGATGAGCTGGTGGAAGGGATGGGTGAAGAGGTCCACGAAGTGAAGAGAGGGGGGATGGTGTGTGGAAGTTACTTCCGGAGAACATCCGTCACCAGTCGTCATCCTACGAAGGACGATCGGGTGACCATAATTTGGATAATGAACAACAATCAGCATTGAATTTTGATCTTATCGAGGCTTAAGACTTAAGAAGCGAATGAAAAAGTAAGAATGGACCCAAAATGGTAGATCTTGGGGATGCTGAACGAAAAAATCAAGGCAGCTAAGGTTGAATTAAGACTTGAGAAGCGAATGATAAAGTAAGAATAGACCCAAACTGCTAGATCATGGAGATGCTGAATGAAAACATCAAGGCAGCTAAGGTTGAAAAATATGTATATATATAGAGGCTTTCACTTAGTAGTAGGTGGTGGTTAAAGGTAATGATGATTAATACATATGTGAAAGATATCCAATCCAAACTAAGAACTTACATATTAGTCACCGAAAATTCAGCAAGCAACTTTGATAGAACATTGCCTACTAAGAGCTAAGGGTAGGTTAGGGCAAGTTACGTGTTTCCATATATAATATGTAGAATTGTAATATTCAGTATCTGTTTCGTTCATCGAACCTATACTAATGCTAATTAGAGCTTGCTACCTGTTGTTTTAGAAATGTCCCGCGGGTTTTCCACGCTGCGTGGTCACCCTCGAATTCGATATAGTTAAATGGCACCTCTCGGTACATTTCGGAAGTGCTCACCTGCAATGTTCATCAGTTTCCAATCTGTGTTCGCATTGAACGGATGTTGATCCAGGACTTGGTGCTCCAGTATCGTGTCCAGATAGAGGATTTCAGTTCTGTTAGCGCTAGTTTCCCCAAATTTTCAACAACTGTCAACCTATTGGGGTTTCCCTAACTGAACAGTCACATCTTGCTGATTTTGGTAAGTGCTTTTCATTATTTAATGCCTACACATACATACATACATATAATGGATGCAATGTGATATTGCACAATTTTGGTAATATTTCATCCATGATCCATGTAAACCTATTTTAGTTACATGTATATGTACATATTTACATATTATATATGTATGAATATTTAATTGTACACATTCATATATATTTAAGTTTTTAATCAAATTCCATTGTTCACATTTATGTTCGTGGACCTTTGATAGTTATTTACATAAGTCTAAAACTTTAATCAATAGCATTTATAATTACTAATTAAGGAAACGCGGTCGAGGAACGGCTATTATAGCTATATGATAAATTAAAGTTCAATTAATTTTGTTATAATTGTAATTATTAATGTGGATGCATGTAATATGCCTGACGTATTCATGTCAATCAAATCAGGGCATCTATGTATGTAATGTTACAAAAGATTTTGAGATAAACTTTTTGGTATGACTCGATAATTTCTCTAAATTGGTTACCAACACACGATAATGAATTAGCAACTAAAAAGAGTTTTTTCTTTTAAAATCTTTGCTAATGAAAGTAAAGTATCTTAGAAAGAGTCCTTTCTACTAGTTAGTACTCTGCCTTACGATTTATTATCTTGATAATATTTATGATTATTTCTTATCATCTATTGATTCTATTGCTAAGCCAGCTTTTAAAAGTACTTTATCCAGTCTCCGACAATCATTGACAATCACTCGGCTGATCTCGCTTCAATCTTGGGTCTTGTGGAGACACTACTTCCAGTCTTATATCATTAATCTGATCCCTTATATCCACATTTGTTACTTATAAATAATCTAACATTACAATAAAATTTTGTATCCTGCTGATAATGGGTACGGATATGTTAAAAGTATTTTGATTTATAACTAGCAACCATCCGCGTGACATGGTGGTTGTCGAACCGTGACACTTTCCTCATTACTGTGATACCATGGTGAAAAAATCATCCAGTCACATTTAAACTAACGTAAAATAGAAAATAGACATTCAATTCCACCCTTCTGAAACACCAGGTGCAGATTTGCGTAACGGAAATAGCGGTTGTTTGCACGTGGCTTATATGTACGTAGTACGCAACTTCATCAAGCGTACAACAATGGGAAATGACTAATTTGCAATATTAAACGTCAGTGATCGGCAATTAATTTGTCGTACTGTGAAAATTCGTGACGCAATATGATGCTTCAATTATTTCGGGTGAAGGAAAATCGTTGGTTCGGAAAATCAGGTTTGTCACAGAATGCATGGAATGCTATTGAACCGCAAGGTGTGGAACATTCAAACACAACGAAAATGTAAAGTGTGACGATCGGCGATACTGTGAACAAAAAGGACACGCGATCTGTCCACATGTGAAAAGCGATGTGCTACATACACATTTTCATTGGAAAATTCGCATGCAAAGCGAGAAAACCGTTTGTCGACAACTATTTTATTCATTGACTCTGAAAATCGTAGATAGTTCAGATGAGATGAAGAAAACGCTTGTTGTAATGTGGTTTGTTACAATTTCTGATTTTAGTTGATGATCGAAACTCATATGAAGAATTCTCGTCAAACTCTTGTGAATTCGACTACACAATCCTCTCTAAAGATTGCTTCATATGTAAAAGAATATGGGCCGTTATATTTGAAAGTGGCAAAAGTCCACTTTTCTTCATTTCGCAAAACATTAAATATGACATTTTACGTTTAACAATATTTAAAAATACTGGTGGCCTGTAATATGTTTATTCTGATTTTCCGAGATTCTGGACATATCGAATTAAAAGAAGTAATAACAATTTGTGAATTCAGTTATACAGACATAATGTTTCTGGAACTGAAAGTAGACTTCCGCCGCTTTCAAATACATATGTATAACGGCTCATATGTAGTTGATGAAAAGATATACTACTCCCCTGATTTCAAACACTCATATCATATCGTATGTCTTGCGATATGCTAGGTTATTCTTTAACCCTTTGTCTTCTCGCTTACTTTTCAACTCGCGTGGGAGAAGCAAGCTCGAGTATAATGCGATTATGTGGAATCCGCATGAAGCAAATTACTCTCCAATAATTGAGGAAGTGCTAAAAGCATTTCTTCGTTTCCTATACATATATAGAAAAGAGTATGGGTATAACTCATATATCTACCCTACTCCTTTCCTTTTGGGCATGCTTGGGTATAATTCCCTAGAACTTCGGAGAAACCTTTCATTATTTCGTTTTGTTCTCCAGCTTATATGTACGTGGTAATACGTCATGCCCATCGTTGCTGGAAGTTTATGTCCCTAATAATTATGTGCGTGGTAGACATCATCATTTGTGTCATACCTCCGGCCCGCACAGTTCTTTATCGAATGGCCCCTATTCCAAGAGCTTTCCGACTTTTCAATGAAATCGTTGCTGCGGAGCCTGAATGTGATATTTTCCACCTCAGTGAGCGTAGGTTATTGGAGATTATTTTAACTTATTTGTCTGGTAGCCTTCGCTCATTATTTTTATAATTGAATGTGATGTATGAGTGAAATTTTGATCTTATTTCTTTCATTTGGGCCTCGCAGAGATGTTCGCGGCTGCTTCTTATAATATATTGGTGTTAGTTATAGATGCAAGACATTCCCTACTCTGTATTTTATTATTTGATATTTCTATGGTAATTTATCTGCTATAGTAATAATATAACTATAATGCTTTAGTTTTTTTTTAATGATTATGTATGTATAAATGTTTTTTAAATATGTATATATGTATATATTTTTATTTTTCTCAACTCTGTATTTTTTCGATCATTGTGGCGCATTGGGGACTGCTGTAATGCCACAATGGTCCAAACTTAAATAAATATCACATTTTGCAAAATTTTTCGTTCTGACTTGAGTAGGGATTCTATTTATTTTTTTTTACATATCTATCTGTAACTATGATTTATTTTATATTTGGTGGAAATCATATATGTAAGTGACACAAATATGTATTACTTCATTTTATAGTTTTGGATGTGTAAAAATTACGAATTGACATCCTCAAGAAGGAATGTCGAGAAAAATCTTGTGGGTATAATATTTTTAGGAAAAATTGATCCTGTCAGTAACCTAACCACCGCGTGGCTGTGTTCATTTTCACCACTTGAATGAAAATGTAAGGCTTTAAAGCAAAGAATCTTTGCATTTTAAATACGGTAAAAGTTTAGATTTTTAATCTGCCCTCATATTTCAGGACACCGTACCTATGATTAAAGAGCGTCTAGTCATAGTTGCTTTTTCAAATAAGAATAAATCGTTCTATTAGTGTTAAAAGCAACAGGGCAAAAAAGCATGTTTTTTTCTAAGAAATTAACAATAGTGACCCTTTTTTAGTACCCAAAGCAATTGGTGTTAACCGAAGTCTACTTATTTATGACATATTCATACATCTAATTTTGATAATAGCACATACATACATGCATATTACACTAAGGGATAAATACACACCTATGTAGTTCCTCTCAGCCATTAGCAATTCTTTTCATCCTCGCTCTGTTTACATTTTTGACATTTCACACCCATTATGTCATTCCTCTTAGGCCTACTCATCCGTGGTCCAGAACTCGACTACAATACAGCCCGTTGAACAATTCTCACACACATAACGGCCATAATTTTCACATAATCGAACCGAACGTGAATCGATACTCACACACAATTGGGTACGGTCCGTTTACAGTTGGTTTTTCTATTCGTCAATGGTTATCCATACTGCATAATACCCACTAACCATCCTATATTTTTGTAAAGCGTACGTGCGTTTTCCCACACTTTTATTTTTCCATCCACAAAGTACATATATGTGTACACACAGGTAAACAAACAGTGGCTCGGTTGCGTGAACTATTATTAAATATATCGATAATTGTGTTCGCATCCCGTTCATCTGGGTCGTATCAAACGATAATAATTGCCGCATTGTGAGCGTCACAAGTGCCACATTTTCATTATGCCACTATAGTTTTGCGTTTATTCAACGTGTTAGATTTGTGTAGTCGATGCACTTTTGTCAAATGTGAAAGGTAATTTGTCGGTGTCATAATTAATGATGAACATCGCCGTTGCTTTGATTGGTTCATTAACAAAATTCAATGAATGTTTGTATGTACATATATTGCATCAAAGTCAACGTGTCAAATATATGAAAATATCAATACAATTTGAGCGTGTATTAAGCTCGCACGCACACTGATACATCCAATAATGATCATACACCGCGGTACTAATATCAGAAAGTGAGGCATCGTTTATGATTTTGGGCAGTAGGGTTTTCGATGGAATATGCTCGAGTGGGCGAAGGAGGGGCGCGGGGAGGGCGCTCGCAGCCAGAAGCTTGGTCTCGTACTGCCACTCCCGACAGTGTTTCGTGTTGCGTCGTATGCGCGCGCCCGGCACCTGTCACTTTTTCTCATTCCTTCTGCTTTCGCTTTAAAAGTACAGAAAGAAAATGCCAATGGAAGATCTGCTACTAACCGTTGAATCATATCCAATTCTAGATAAAGAAAAGCTTCAGAATGAATTAAAAGTGTTTTACGAGGAAAAAATCCCACTTCCGGTTTATTAAATTTAATGATTTTTTTATTTTCATCACATTGATACAAGAATTATATTTGAATTTTTTCGTGAAGATCACACATGTTTAAGGGGTCGAAAAAAATAGTGGAAGAAAAATCGAACAAGAGTAAACTGCCACTTCCGGTCGATGGATGCTTACCAAATTTTATACATAACTTGGTATTAAGCTTAAACTGATAGAAAAACCTAATTAGAAGGTTTTTGAAAAAAACATAAAAAACCTCGATTCTCTAGAGCAGCATTTCTCAACCTTTTTTGACTCCCGTACCACTTGGTAGTACATAGCGCTAAATTGTACCACCATATAAAAATGATTGTATTTCATGAAATTTGTTTTTGCAAGTGTAATTATTATATATAGTATTTGCATGGTAAGGAATGTGAATACAGGATATGTAGCATATGTAGATCTGTTTTGGTAAGAAATTTTGTAGAAAAAAGTGATTTGCGGAGTCACAATTATAATATGCTCAAAGTTTTATATATTTATCTACTATTCTGTCATACTTCTATTATTGATAAATGGTTTTAATGAAAACACAAAATTACAAAGTACATATAATATGTTTTCTATTCATAAAATCTCCTTACAAAATAAATTTGATGAGATCCTTGTACTTAGTTTTTTTAAATTTGGTTCAACTGATGCGAAATTTACCCTTAGTCTGGAGCTGGTTTCAATCAATTTCTATATTTGTCTTATTAAAACATATGAAGAGAAAGCTCTCTCAACCAGTTCAGTGCTAGTAAACGGCTACAGAAATTTAAGCGCTATGTCATAAAGCTGTTCATATTCTTCACTAATACCTAGCCAAAAATTAATAAGCTTATTTATTTCGAATTCTGTTTTTAAATGCTATAATTTGAAAGTTCAATCAAGTTCTCCTTTTCCTTGGTAGCTGTCCGAAAATTTTCATTATCAAAGGGGTTTGAAATCAAATTGTTTGCTTCTTAAGGTTTGGGGAAGGACTGCGTAAAAGACGATTTCAGCCCTATTAAATATTCAATTATTTTTTCACGTACATATATCACGAGACATACTACTCTTGTTTTCAGTATTATGTAAAGTTTCAAATACTTCAGTTTGATCTATCAGTTTCAAATACTTCAGTTTGATCTATAACAAATCTTCGATACATAAATTCCAAAAATCTAATTTTCTAATCATATGTACTTTCAATTTTATCTGCAACATTAAAGATTATTATCGAACTGTTCTCAAGTGTCAAATTCAAGTTATTTATTTATTGGAGCGTGAACGCGGTAAATTTACAAATGCACTCCAAAATCCATGCCGGATCTGAGGAAAACGTATCAATTACCAGATTTTCGATCATCGACTGTACATATTGACGTCGACGATGACTAATTAAGATAATGTTTATTAATTACTAGTTGTTTCACCCGGTAATATAAACAGCTTGAACATGGCGAATCTAATAGTAAATATATTCTAATAGAAAAAAATATAATATTCAACCAATTGAATTGTTGCCATGGAAATTTTATTTTGTTTCCGAAGTTCCCAAACAAAGATACAAACTTACAAAGTCCCATTTCGAAATTATATATTAGATATAAAAAATATTTCTATTTTTATTATGATTGTAAATCATTCATTCCTGCATGTCCGCCATTACTGATTTTTTTTCGCGTACCACCAACCATCCACCGCGTACCACCAAGTTCTCTTGGTGAAACGCTGCTCTAGAGTAAAAGTACTACTTCCGGTTCAGATAAAAATATTTAAAAAAATATATAATTATAAAAATTATTATTTCTAGTACATGTAATGCTGCGTACGGATCAAACCAACGACGATTTTGGTCCAACGTTTTAACCAGCAGGATAAAACCAGTAGCGTACAAAATATCGAAATAAAAATTAAATTTAAAAATTGAAATTAAATATCAAAATTAAAAATATTATTATTATATTAAAATTAAATTCAAATATCAAAATAAAATTATAATCAATATATTAAATTTAAAATAAAATATTGAAAGCTAAAACAGAACATGCCCAATTTAAATAAATTTTCGAGATTGACCTAAAATTAGATCATCAACAATCACATACAGGTAATCCTCGACTTTTGTTTGTCGAGGATGTTTTGACTTACGTAGATACGCACTAAGATCGAAAAAAAAATCAAAGAATTATTATTTTTACTTCCCCGTAATGCACAGTTACTGAGAATATATCTGTGTTAGTATGGGTGACCGAGCGATGGTCCCAACCCAGCACGTTGTCGGTTTATCAAACGAAATTTTTTTAGTCTTCAATTGTTTCTCTCGTCGAAATAAATCAATTAATTAAATCATTTCAGAGGTAAATTTTATCGGATAATGTCTTCAATTGTTTCTCTCGTCGAAATAAATCAAATAATTAAATCCATCTCAGAGGTAAAATTTATCGGATAATGTGTGATTATTAATTTTATTTCGACGAAAGAAAAAAAAACCCTTTGACAAATCACCGACATTTTTTTTGTTAAATATTTCATCGACGGTGAAACACAGTAGTTACCGTGACGACTTATAAGAAACAATAACAAGGTTTTTTTCGCTCGTAATTATAATATTTCTCTGGTTGTAATGCGTATCGTCGTAATTCAAAACATCAACGATGATCTAATTTTAGCTCAATCTCGCTCGTTAGCTTAATTTTGATATTTAATTTCAATTTTTATTTTATTTAATTTTTTGTTCGCTACTGGTTTTAAAAGTTGGCCCAAAATCGTCGTTGGTTTGGTGCGTACGGACCATAAAAAAATTCAGTCCGATTCAGTTAGTAGTTTGGGAGAAAATTTATTTCAAAAAATTGAATTAAAAAAAAGAGGATACGTATAAGGGGAGGTACCATTACAAGACAACTTAAAAATTTGAAAAAAAACTTACGTCGTGTCGATAAGAATTTCAGTAACCGATACTAAGTTTCAGTTCGGTAGGACTAACGGTGTTCAAAAAATCCCCAAAATACATACATCCCCAACACAGATTTCAGCAACACACTTTCGGTATCGTCCATCAAGCGGGAAATTAGAGAAATAGTTTAACCTCAGAGGTCAATCCATTTCTCCAATTTTCGGGATCCTGCCAAGAATGCGATCTGAAAATGCCTCCTAGAACTGGTGTTGTTTTAATTAAATAAAACAACACCAGAAGACATCTTCAGGGCGCAGAGTTGGAAGGATCCTGATAATTAGAGAAATAGGGTGCCCTCTGAGGGCGTATGAATAGTGAATGTGGGCCGATCCCGGCGGCACTGCAATGCCGGGCCAACCCGCGACAGGAGTGGAGCAAGCCCCGATCATCCCGTCACTTTCCAAAAATCAGTTTAATATACTGGTCCCGCGATGCGGGAACTATCAGATATTAAGCTGATAAGAACAGATACTACACTTTGATCTTAGCCAACAGGCCGAGAAGCGATAACATTGTACAATTGGTGACCCCTTATAAGCTTTGCCAAAATGCTACACCTTGGATAAATCGCACGAGCCCGGTGACATCTACAGGACAATAAAATATGATATCTTCTTCATTCAACAATAAATTTAAAAAAAATGTATAAATTTTCTTGCCGCTGAATAATGCTTCAGGGAACCAATATTTGTTAACCCTTTTCTTTTCTAGTCTTTTCTGTTGAAAGTCCGCCACGCTGAAAATTTCGCCAACATGTCTAACTAGAATTATTTAGAAATCCAATAGAAAGCAGGTATAAAAATTGTAGTTAATCCAAACAAACCCTAGATAACTACCGCCGAAGATTTCGAGTTTTGTTAAGGTGTGTTTAGACTCTCTAATATATCTTGCAACAATCTTAATATATGTATAATTTCGAAAGATACTTTGTATGTTACTATGTAAGGTTTGGTTGGTAGCATCGAATCATAGAAACACCGAGAGAAGCCGGCTAATCCAGAAGCGAGAAGCTAATCCAATAGTAAACACTATTGGATTAGATTGGATTAAATAAACAAAAGAAGTCTATTAATGAATGTATTTTTCCAAAACTAGTTCCATCTGCTTCATTGTTGTTAAAATTTAATGCTCACAATCTAAATGTCAAGCCACAATTTAAAATAATCAGCAGTTACGGATTTCTGCTATGGTTATAAATTCAGAAATTCCGGTGTCAACCAGTCTTTATAAACACGGACACTTATTACTAGAGGTAGGACCGGAAGTGCGCCGTCTATTGTTCCATTATTGTAAATGCTTCGTAAAAAAGGTTCGGCAAACCTTTAACAATGCATTTACATGTGAACAATGAACAGCGCGCTCTGGGTCCACTCTTTACTTATTACTAAATTATTAGTTATTGTTATTACATGACCCATGTTCAATGCATTTTTTTTGAAAGGCTAAGCGGGTAGTATTCTTGTTTATTTTTTACATACTCAAAATATAACGCCTATCGGCGTATTTCAGGCTCATGGACTTGTAGGCAAAACGTCGATCGGCGTTGGTTAGCATTCAGAGGGTTAAAAATATTCAAAAAAATATATACATATAATGAATAAAAAAAGAAAAAAAAAGGGGGTCAACGGCACGCGGTGTTCCCAAGCGGTCACCCATCCAAGTACTGACCGCGCCCAATGTTGCTTAACTTCGGTGATCGGACGAGAACCGGTGTATTCAACGTGGTATGGTCGTTGGCGAACGTAGGGCTTCTAAATATGTGTCTTATACTTACTAATATAATAAAATGTTTTTATAATTTTGTTTAAAAAACAGTTTATTACTATTTAGTATTTATTATTTAATAACCTCTTCTCATTTTCTCGAAAAAACTGTAGTAATAAAATAATGTACTAAAATATAAATAAAATAAAAAGGCAATATTTCAACAACAAATGAACAAATATGTGGGATTTCATGATTAATATTTCAATCAAAGAGTTTTCAATGATTGGGGTTTCAATCAAAATTATAATAACTAGAGGTAGGATAGTCACAGTGCTATCCTTTGTTCGGCAAACCTTTAACAATGCATTTACAAACTTTGACAATACACGGCCCCCTCAGACTCCGGTGACTAATAATAACCTCTTCTTATTTTCTCGATAAAACAAGTCTTCTGAGTGGGGGAAATAAGCTATAACAATAATCTTATTTATTAAATGGAAGTGCAGGGCTATGTGGTTTTTAGAACTAGGAAAAACCTCGTTCAATTGTTATATAATAAAAATAGTAATAAAAAGCTTGTAAGAAGAAAAAAATAAAAAAAAAAAACAAAAAGGGGGCAAACGGCACGCGGTGTTCCCAAGCGGTCATTCAAAGATACAAAAATTGTTCAAAACATAATTATAAATGACATTTCAAAAATCGTCATCGATTTGGTACTTGGAAAAAAATTTACTTGAGGTCAAAGATCAAAAATATGGGTTTTTCGCGATTTTCAGCAAAACGGTAAGTTTTATCATAAAATTACTTCATACAAAAATTGTAGATCATAAAATTATCTATAAAAAATGTATCAATACTTTTTTTCCTAAGAGCCACCGTTTCTGAGGTATAACGATTCAAAAAGTTGTAAAAGTTGTAATCGTCATAATATGCATAAGTACGCCACGTATATACATACATCTCTGAAGCCATATATTACTCACTGCTCGAACTCCAACTAAAAAACTATTTTCTTCTTAAAACCTGGAAAAGCTCAACATAAATCGGAAATATATTATTTTTATCTATTTTTGCAAAGTGTCAAAATCATGTACTATATTTACAAGCAATAACTGGCTGTGATACGACATCTGCATTTCACAGGAGAGGTAAAACAACAGTTTTTAAAATGTTTGAAAAACAAGATTTAGTTCAATATGCTGAAGTTTTTAAAAACAGTAATTCAACTCGGAATTCGCTTTCTTCTTTCTATGTACGGAGCTCCTAAAAAAACTACCTGCTTAGATAAGTATCGATATGGATGTTTCGTTAAAAACACTCGAAATAAAAAACAAGTGCAATTAGCTTGTCTTCCTCCAACCTCAGCTGCTGCTCATCAACATCTTTTTCGGGTATATTATCATGTTCAAGTGTGGCTTGGTTATCTAGTTAGGCTAGATTTAATGGATGGTTGAAACATGGTATTCTACATAGTTGAATGTAGAGCATACTCGTATTTTTGAATTTGAGTTACAGCTCCTCGCAATTCGGACATCATGATATTACATGTGTCGGTCGGTACAAATGCCAACACAATCATTTATATTTATTTTATTATTTAGCAAAATTTTTATTACTGGATTCCCTAATTTTACCCCATCAATTTTAGGCTCATATTCTGAATTATCTTCTTCACCATAATTCATCTCGTACAAGTAAATCATCCAATAAAATATATATCCTTATATTTAAATATCTTTCTACAATTTTATCTCTCATTTTGTGCTCCGAATATGGAAATAGATTGATGGTGAAAATGGTTTTTATAAAAGTTCAATTTTTCTTTAAATCGCTAAGATTTTTTAAATTCTGAACATACTCGTATGTACATACATATATGCCAATGTCGTTTTCACAAGTTATATCACTTGGTTCAGTTGCTGGTGTAGCTGAACCCGATGTTGATATTGCAAGAATTAAATCATTTGAACTACAACTAATTAACGATGAATTTTCTATTACACTAGGTTCAGATTGTTGATTTTATAAAATAATCATTTATATAAAAAGTTTTTGACGCTTGTCTGTATTTCCTGCCATTCTTTTGTACAGGGTATATCTAAAAATATATTTTTTGATATTATTTAAAATGATTTTCTACAAATTCACTGTAATTGATTATTATTTTACTCACCAAATTTCTGTGTACAAGTTTTTGTTTTTCTCCACTCCGTCGACACTCGAAAACGATAATTTAATAAAAAAAAGAACAAACACCGATTTAACACGAAAGTTAAATAATTTTTATGAATAGGAAACCAAATATTCAAACGATATTGAATTTATACGAAAACTGTTTACAACTTTCAACTGATTGCTTACAAAGTCGTATCGAGACTAGCTATGAAGAGATTCATTTTTGTCAGACTTTGTAGAAAGCTAAGTAACACGTGCAATGTTTTTTTTTGGTGTTTTCCAAGTAAAATATACCAATAGCAATAGCGGCACAGATTTCAAAACAACCTTTTTTTTTGCTAAAAGCCATAAATTATGAGAGTTTGTATAGCAATTAGCAGAAAGGATACTCTTACCTTGCATTATCCTTAGCACGTGTGCGCCTAGACAAAGTGTCTTGTTGCAGTATGCAATAAGTAGAGGTAGGATAGTCACAGTGCTATCCATTGTTCGGCAAACCTTTAACAATGCATTTACAACCTTTGAACAATACACGGCCCCCTCAGGCTCCGGTGACTAGCAATAAGACACTAAGACACAAATTAAAAAGTATTGATACAAAGTATTGATACAACCTATAAACAGGAGATTGTTCAACCCAGAGGACGAAATGTATGGAAGTTCATCAGCTGAGAGAACTTTGCGCCTGTTAGTGATTAACATTGACCAATCTTGTAATAATTAAAAAAATGGAAATCCATCTTTGTCAAATTTTAAAACTCAAGTTTAATATTCTATTTGTAAAAGAAACAAAACTTCATCTATTGTTACTACGTACATATGTAGATAAAGTAAAAACTATTATTATAAATTGATTTAGTAAATATTGCCTGAATGATTAGCGAAGTAAAATATAGATAGGGCTTGTAAAAATAATCAGTACGAGATTCACATTGAGGATGCCAGTGTTTGCCAACGACCATACCACGTTGAATACACCGGTTCTCGTCCGATCACCGAAGTTAAGCAACATTGGGCGCGGTCAGTACTTGGATGGGTGACCGCTTGGGAACACCGCGTGCCGTTGGCCCCCTTTTTGTTTTTTTTTTTTAAATTTTTTCTTCTTACAAGCTTTTTATTACCATTTTTATAATATATAAAAATTTTGAACGAGCTTTTTATTACTATTTTTATTATATAAAAATTGAACGAGCTTTTTATTATTACTTACCTCCTTTACGTTTCACATGGCTTTCGTGTCAGTGGTCATTTTTATCTCTTATCCGATCGTTTTCATACTTTGCCATATTGCTCATTTTGGTCATCAATACACGTTAATGTATCGTCTGCCATTACGTTGGAGATAAAATATCGTATACAACGCGTTTTAAAAACGGGGCACGTAGACCTTCTTGACGTTTAACAAGCGTTTTTTTTCCTAGTTCTAAAAACCACATAGCCCTGCACTTCCATTTAATAAATAAGATTATTGTTATAGCTCATTTCCTCCACTCAGAAGACTTGTTTTATCGAGAAAATAAGAAGAGGTTATTATAATTTTGATTGAAACCCCAATCATTGAAAACTCTTTGATTGAAATAATAATCATGAAATCTCACATATTTGTTCATTTGTTGTTGAAATATTGCCTTTTTATTTTATTTATATTTTAGTACATTATTTTATTACTACAGTTTTATTAAATACATTTATTTTTTTACTACAGTTTTTCGAGAAAATAAGAAGAGGTTATTAAATAATAAATACTAAATAGTAATAAACTGTTTTTAAAACAAAATTATAAAAACATTTTATTATATTAGTAAGTATAAGATACATATTTAAAAGACCTACGTTCGCCAACGACCATACCACGTTGAATACACCGGTTCTCGTCCGATCACCGAAGTTAAGCAACATTGGGCGCGGTCAGTACTTGGATGGGTGACCGCTTGGGAACACCGCGTGCCGTTGGCCCCATTTTTGTTCGTTTTTTTTTTCATTTTTAATTCATTATATGTATATATTTTCTTGAATCTTTTTAACCCTTTGAATGCTGACCAACGCCGATCGACGTTTTGCCCACAAGTCCATGAGCCTGAATACGCCGATAGGCGTTATATTTTGAGTATGTAAAAAATAAACAAAAATACTACCCGCTAAGCCTTTCCAGCTAGCATTGAAAAAAAATGCATTGAACATGGGTCGTGTAATAACTAAAGCCCGGACCCTGAGGGGGCTGTTTATTGTTCAAATGTTGTAAATGCATTGTGAAAGGTTTGCCGAACCTTTTTTACAAAGGATTTACAACAATTGAACAATAAACGGCACGCTTCCGGTCCTACCTCTAGTAATAACAATAACTAATAATTTATTAATAAGTGTCCGTGTTTATAAAGACTGGTTGACACCGGAATTTCTGAATTTATAACCATAGCAGAGTTTCTGGATGGAAATCCCTAACTGTTGATTATTTTAGATTGTGGCTTGGCATTTAGATTGTGAGCATTACATTTTAACAACAATGAAGCAGATGGAACTAGTTTTGGAAAAATACATTCATTAATAGACTTCTTTTGTTTATTTAATACTAGTGGTTTTACCCGGCTTCGTTCTGTGTTTCTAATATAAACAGCTTAAACATAGCTAATCTATGTAATAGTAAACTGTCATTTGTTTTTTTATTAAATTTATTTGAATCGAAAAAAATAATATTCAACGATATCGATATCGTCGTCATATCGATATCGATATGACGATGCTACCAACCAAACCTTACATATGTAGTTACATACAAAGTCTCTTTCGAAATTATATATTAAGATTGTTGCAAGATATATTAGAGAGTCTAAACACACCATTACAAAACTCGAAATCTTCGGCGGTAGTTATCTAGGGTTTGTTTGGATTAACTACAATTTTTATACCTGCTTTCTATTGGATTTCTAAATAATTCTAGTTATGCTGCGTACGGACCAAACCAACGACGATTTTGGTCCAACGTTTTAACCAGCAGGATAAAACCAGTAGCGTACAAAATATCGAAATAAAAATTAAATTTAAAAATTGAAATTAAATATCAAAATTAAAAATATTATTATTATATTAAAATTAAGTTCAAATATCAAAATAAAATTATAATCAATATATTAAATTTAAAATAAAATATTGAAAGTTAAAACAGAACATGCCCAATTTAAATAAATTTTCGAGATTGACCTAAAATTAGATCATCAACAATCACATACAGGTAATCCTCGATTTTTGTTTGTCGAAGATGTTTTGACTTACGAAGATACGCACTAAGATCGAAAAAAAAATATCAAAGAATTATTATTTTTACTTCCCCGTAATGCGCAGTTACTGAGAATATATCATGTGTTAGTATGGGTGACCGAGCGATGGTCCCAACCCGGCACGTTGTCGGTTTATCAAACGAAATTTTTTTAGTCTTCAATTGTTTCTCTCGTCGAAATAAATCAATTAATTAAATCATTTCAGAGGTAAATTTTATCGGATAATGTCTTCAATTGTTTCTCTCGTCGAAATAAATCAAATAATTAAATCCATCTCAGAGGTAAAATTTATCGGATAATGTGTGATTATAAATTTTATTTCGACGAAAGAAAAAAAAAACCCTTTGACAAATCACCGACATTTTTTTTGTTAAATATTTCATCGACGGCGAAACACAGTGGTATATCGTGACGACTTATAAGAAACAATAATAAGGTTTTTTTCACTCGAAATTATAATATTTCTCTGGTTGTAATGCGTATCGTCGTAATTCAAAACATTGTTGTAATTCAAAACATCAACGATGATCTAATTTTAGCTCAATCTCGCTCGTTAGCTTAATTTTGATATTTAATTTTAATTTTTTTATTTAATTTTTATTTCGATATTTTGTACGCTACTGGTTTTAAAAGTTGGCCCAAAACCGTCGTTGGTAAAATATTTCCGAAGGGGGAAACACAGTAGTATATCGTGACGACTTATAAGAAACAATAACAAGGTTTTTTTCGCTAATCAGTAATCAGAGAAATTATAATATTTCTCTGGTTGTAATGCGTATCATCGTAATTCAAAACATTGTTGTAATTCAAAACATCAACGATGATCTAATTTTAGCTCAATCTTGCTCGTTAGCTTAATTTTGATTTAATTTAATTTCAATTTTTTAATTTAATTTTTATTTCGATATTTTGTACGCTACTGGTTTTAAAAGTTGGCCCAAAATCATCGTTGGTTTGGTGCGTACGGACCATACTATATATAAAAACGGACTGTCGCTAAATATATATATTTGTATATTTGTATATTTGTATGTGACGGACGATCAACCATCAACCAGTATGGGGAAATTTTTTTTTTTTCATTTTTTTAATTTTTTCAGTTTTTTCATATTTTTCATTTTTTTCAGTTTTTTCAGTTTTTTTCATATTTTTCATTTTTTTCATATTTTTCATTTTTGTGCTCCGGGCGTCGGAGGCGCTGTGGGCGAAGCCCCCGCGGTGCCGAAGGCATCGGGGGTGCTGGGGGCGCCGGAGGCGTCGGCGGCGCTGAGGGCGAAGCCCCCGGGGTGCCGAAGGCATCGGGGCGCTGGGGGCGCCGGAGGTGTCGGCGGCGCTGGGGGTGAAGCCCCCGGGATGCCGAAGGCATCGGGGGCGCTGGGGGCGAAGCCCCCGGGGTGCCGAAGGCATCGGGGGTGCTGGGGGCGTCGGCGGCGCAGGGGGCAAAGCCCCCGGGGTGCCGAAGGCATCGGGGGCGCTGGGGGCGCCGGAGGCGTCGGTGGCGCAGGGGCCGAAGGCCCCGGAGCGACGGAGGCATCGGGGGCGCTGGGGGCAAAGGCGTCGGGGGGACGGCGATGCACAAAACGTAATTCGTAATTCGTAATCACTTCGTAATTTGTCATTCGTGCATCAATTTCTTTCCGAAACCAGTCGATTCAATATCTTTAACTTTATTTTTATTCGAGTTTCAATTCCTTTTCGAAACCACCCGTTGAAATCAACGGGCCCAACACTAGTTAGACATGTTGGCGAAATTCGGTACGTGACGATTGGGCGATGAGGACGATCGGTCGACAGGTTTTACTCGCCACTGCGACTACTGGGCGACGTGACGGGTGGGCACTGCGTTATTTCGGCCCTGCGTCAACTGAGCGACAGTCGACTGGGCGACAGCTAACTCGGCGACCAATTTTCAATTTAATATTTATTTTCATTATTCATCAATAAAAAGTAAATCAAAAAACTTTATTAATACTATGATTTGATGAATATACTAAATGCTGGCGATTCTAGAATTGATTTGATGTTGAGAGTTACAAATTTTACACGTTTTGGATTTTCTTAAGATTAAAAATAAGCACCAATCACGTGGTTGTTCCCTTATTTTTTAAGATCATCATAAGCCGATGCAATTCGCGCTATTATATAAGTATTTTATTTTTGAACATTAAATTTGTACGAATATTTTTTACGTAAATTTGTACGAATATCGACACAAATTAAAAATCAAAGCGTTTTTTTAAAATTTATTGTTGAATGAAGAAGATATAATATTTATTTACTAAGCTAGCGCCAGGTGTAAGGACGTCCGATTCCTTTTCGTCCCCTCGCGATTTTGATGCACGTTAGTTTAAGTATGTCACCTGTAGATGTCACCGGGCTCGTGCGATTTATCCAAGGTGTAGCATTTTGGCAAAGCTTATAAGGGGTCACCAATTGCGCAATGTTATCGCTCTAAGGGAAGAAAATGCAACCCTTAGAGATGTCCTTAAGCTGCAAACAGCGAGTCACGAAGCAGAGCGAGCAACTGCCCAAGAAGCCTTCGCCGTCAAATTGATGAAACTTACAAAATCGACCACATCTTCTCAGAAAACCACCCGCAAAACAACGAAACGTAAAAAGGTAAGTCCACCAAATCCACCTAAACCACAGTCGCCCAATGCCAACAGATTCGCGCCACTCTTGAACTTAGCCCTCCCCGAAACTTCCGATTCCGACTCAAATGACATCGAGCCAATGGAGGTCACCGTCAAATCCCCACCAGGAACCACACCACAAATCCACTCAAGTCAACCACAACCGAAAGAGAATCCCCGCCCCGTGGGCATCCGTAACTGGAAAAATTTCCGACAATCTCCACTTAATAACTCCCCCACAAGCACACACACGAGACAACCGTCCCAAAAAACGGCCCCCAGCACCCCGTCGGCTGACAAGCCTCATCAAACCCTTCACACATCTCAACCCCTCACCCCATTGGCAACTCGTGCCACCGCCTCAGCAACACAAAACACACGCCCAGCCCACCAGTCCACGAACTCGGGCTCAAATGCTCCCCCAACAACTGGCCCTAAGCCAAAAGTGGCCCCAATTTTCCTCAAGAACCCATCGGATTACAATGTAGTATACAGAAAACTTGGTTACAAGAATCACAAGTTTACATCCGTATATTCCGAGAATAAGGTGAAAATTTCACCTCTCACCATTACCGACTACCGTAACATCACCAAACTGCTCGTAACTGAGAAGTTTGAATTCTACGCTCATCCCCTAACGGAGGATAAGCCATTAAAAATTGTCATAAGGGGCATTAACCCAAACTTTTCCGAAAATGAAGTCCTCGTTGAACTGAACCGTCTTGGCTACAAAGCCACAAAAGCAACGATAATGAAGTCACGACGCAACTCCCAAAAAATGCCCATGTTCACTATTGAGACCACACGCGATGAAGAGGGGAAGAAACTCTTCAACCTCCCAAGCATCTTCGGTCAAATCGTACGCACAGAATCACTTCGCCGCGGTGACACTGTACCACAGTGCCACCGCTGCCAGGGCTTTGGACATGGCTCTTACAACTGCCATGTCGCCCCCATGTGCATCAAATGCACAGGTCCTCATCTGACCACCCAGTGTGACGTAAAAAACCCCACTCCAACTTGTACCAGCTGCAGAGGCCCTCACGTCTCCAGCTACAGAGGCTGCCTTGCAAACCCCAACAACAAAACCAAGAAAAACGCCCGTCAACCCCGAAACCCCACGCTCCCCCCACCTCCAAAACCACAGCAACCACATTTCTCATACTCCAAATCCAACTTCCCACCTCTAACTCCCACCACCCTAGACACCCCGCCTAAAATAGTCACCCCCCCTAAACAAATCAACACAACACAGAACCAAAACTCAACCCCCTGGACGACTGAAAGCTTCAATCAAATGCAGTTTATGATGGCGTCCATCCTAGCCCAACTTACACAACTACAAAAATGACTCGATACCTCAAGATCGTTTACTGGAACGCCTGCAGTATACTCTGCAAGCGTGTCGAATTCGAGCAATTTTTGCTCCAACACTCCATTGATATCGCGCTAGTAAACGAAACTTGGCTCAAACCTGGTAACCGATTACACTTCTCAAACTACACTACGTACAGAAACGACAGAATAGGCAAAGCCGCCGGCGGCACAGCCATATTCATCAAACACACAATCCAACATAACTTGGCCCCGCGGCCGATCACCACAGGAATAGAACTGACGTCGGTAGAAGTTTGGACTAACACAGGCACCCCACTCATCCTCCATGCAGTCTACAACCCACCAAAACAACACTTACTCACCGCAGACTTGGACAACATTTTTAACACCAACAAACCCACCATTGCCGCAGGTGACCTTAACGCCAAACACCCCAGATGGAACAGCCGAACCACAAATAAAAATGGGAAAACTCTTTTAAGTTACTCCCAACTCTCAAACCCAAAACTCTCCGTCACGGCCCCAGACGAACCCACAAGAATCCCTACTAACCTCAAGGGCAGACCCGATATTCTAGACATCGTTCTAACCCAAAATTTTCCAGGCGCGCAGTCCTTGACTGTAATAAACGATCTCTCTTCCGACCATCATCCGGTCATACTAGAACTCACCAACACCCCCGTCACTATAAATCCCACCCTCCGCAGCACCATATCTTGGGAAAAATTCTCAACTCTTCTTCATCAAACCGTATCTTACCCCCACTCGATTCACACCACCCAAGACATAGACTCCGCCATTAATACCATCACCGATGAAATACAATCAGCCTTGGACGCCAGCACCACTACCACTCCTCACTCCCCTCTGCACCCGCAAGCTTTACCCCCAGATATTCGCGATCTCATTCGCCTCAAGAACAGAGCCAGGAAGGCATTCCAAAGGAACAAAGACCCTATCCTTAAACAGCGAATGAATAGACTTCAGCAAGACGTTAAAAACGCCCTGTGGCAACTACGTAACGACAACTGGGATACTAAACTCAGAGCGCTAGAAGACGGACATAACGGTTTCTGGAAACTGTCTAAAATATTCAGAAGCAACGGCAATAGAATCGATAGGATCAAAGTTGGTGACAACTTCGTCTACTCCACCACCGAAAAAGCAGAAGCCCTAGCAGACAGTCTCCGGGAACAGTTTTCTCTCTCAAACTCCAACCTACATAGCGACTTTTGCCAAAAGGTGGAAAGCTCCGTCAATAGCTACCTTGAAAATCCAGCCCCCGTACCCATTGTCGCCACTTCGCCGCTTGAAGTCCTAAAAATCATTAAAACTATCTCTGCTAAAAAGGCCCCTGGCCCGGATGGAATCTCCAACAAAGCTCTAAAAGAACTCCCTCAAAAAGCCATCGCTGCACTCACAGCAATACTAAACGCCACCAACAGAATCTGCTATTTTCCAAGTCAATGGAAACTTGCCAACATCATCCTAATCAGAAAACCCTTTTCGAACCCCTCCCTCGCAACAAGCTACAGACCCATCAGCTTGCTCTCCTCACTGAGTAAAATCCTGGAACGGATTTTAATCTCAAACCTCAACAACGAGATCGCTAAAATTGACCTCCTTCCCAAAACACAATTTGGCTTTAGACCTCAACACTCTGCAGTTCACCAGATACACAGAGTCGTTGAAACCGTAATAGACGGCTTCGACCGAAACATGTCCACTGGAGCAATCTTCCTAGATATTTCCAAAGCCTTCGATAAAGTTTGGCACGCAGGCCTCCTTTATAAAATGATTGCCGCTAACATCACCCCCCACTCAATTCGATCCATTGCATCCTTCCTAAGAGAACGGAAATTTCAGGTCAAATTGAAAGACCAAATGTCAACCCAGCGGGACATCTCCGCCGGAGTTCCCCAAGGCTCTATCCTCGGCCCCACACTATTCAACCTATACACACACGACATACCCACTCCCACCCATAGATACACAAACATCGCGCAATACGCCGACGACACTGCCATCTTAGCAAGCTCCATTAGCCCCAAGGGAGTCTCGCTTGCCCTCCAGAAGTACTCGGACCAACTTGTAGCGTGGTACGATAAATGGCTGATGAAAATCAACCCGGATAAAAGTCAGGCAATATTCTTCTCCAGACGTAAAAAACGGCGTAAACCAGGTAAGCCAGTAATCATAAATGACAAACCAGTCAACTGGACCAAGTCTACCCGCTACCTGGGGGTAATAATCGACCAGAAACTAACCTGGAAACCTCACATCACCAATGCGGTGCGTAGAGCTAGGGCAGTTACGTCAAAGCTTTACCCACTATGTAAACACAACAGCAAACTCTCGCTTAAAAACAAGTGTTTGCTGTACAAATCCATCATCCGCCCACAAATCACATATGCGAGCCCCGTCTGGGCTCACACAGCCATCTCCAACAAATCAATACTCAAATTACAGACTGTCCAAAACAAATTCTTGCGTGCCGCGGGAAACTATGACTGGTACACAAGAAACACTATTATTCACAGCGACCTAAACACTGACTACCTTGACAAACACGTACACAAACTTGCCGTGAACTACTTCAAGTCTCTCGGCAAGATAGACAACCCCCTGATCAACTCCCTCAGTGAGACCAAACTCACGTTTAATCAAAGGCCCATCGACATTTTGAAGACGGGCATAGGCTAAAACTAGCATTCAGTTAAATTAAACAAATCACCACCGAACGGTCCCAAACCAGCTAACCACCCACTAACACACTAACCCCGACAATATCCCACAGATGATGCACTAATTTTGCTTAGTGTTCTAGCCTGACAAACGATCAACAAGCGTGCAGCCGCCAGCCCGCACTACAATATCAACGAGAGATCGATCTTATATAAAACGTTCGATAGATAGGTCAAGGGAGTGTCACTACCCGAGAAAACTATCGTTAAAATGTAGCCACAAAGACAATGTTATCGCTTCTCGGCCTGTTGGCTAAGATCAAAGTGTAGTATCTGTTCTTATCAGCTTAATATCTGATAGTTCCCGCATCGCGGGACCAGTATATTAAATTGATTTTTGGAAAGTGACGGGATGATCGGGGCTTGCTCCACTCCTGTCGCGGGTTGGCCCGGCATTGCAGTGCCGCCGGGATCGGCCCACATTCACTATTCATATGCCCTCGGAGGTCGGTCTATTTCTCTAATCCTCGGGATCCTTCCCAAGCTGCGCCGTAAATATGCCTGCTAAAACTGGTGTTATTTTATTTCTATTGGTCCGTACGCACCAAACCAACGACGATTTTGGGCCAACTTTTAAAACCAGTATCGTACAAAATATTGAAATAAAAATTAAATAAAAAAAATTGAAATTAAATATCAAAATTAAGCTAACGAGCGAGATTGAGCTAAAATTAGATCATCGTTGATGTTTTGAATTACAACGATGTTTTGAATTACGACGACACGCATTACAACCAGAGAAATATTATAATTACGAGCGAAAAAAGCCTTGTTATTGTTTCTTATAAGTCGTCACGATTCACTACTGTGTTTCGCCGTCGAATAAAATATTTAACAAAAAAAATGTCGGTGATTTGTCAAAGGGTTTTTTTTTCTTTCGTCGAAATAAAATTAATAATCACAAATTATCCGATAAATTTTACCTCTGAGATGGATTTAATTATTCGATTTATTTCGATGAGAGAAACAATTGAAGACATTGTCCGATAAATTGAAGACTAAAAAAATTTCGTTTGATAAACCGACAACCGGTCGGGTTGGGACCATCACTCGGTCACCCATACTAACACATGATATATTCTCAGTAACTGCGCATTACGGGGAAGTAAAAATAATAATTCTTTTATTTTTTTTTCGATCTTAGTGCGTATCTACGTAAGTCAAAACATCTTCGATAAACAAAAGTCGAGGATTACCTGTATGTGATTGTTGATGATCTAATTTTAGGTCAATCTCGAAAATTTATACAAATTGGGCATGTTCTGTTTTAACTTTCAATATTTTATTTTAAATTTAATATATTGATTATAATTTTATTTTGATATCTGAATTTAATTTTAATATAATAATAATATTTTTAATTTTGATATTTGATTTCAATTTTTAAATATAATTTTTATTTCGGTATTTTGTACGCTACTGGTTTAATCCTGCTGGTTAAAACGTTGGACCAAAATCGTCGTTGGTTTGGTCCGTACGCAGCATACGAGGCATTTTTAGGACGCAGCTTTGGCAGGATGCCGAGAATTAGAGAAATGGATTGACCTCGGAGGTTAAACTATTTCTCAAAGGGCCGGGCCGCACCACTCAACTCGCGAACAACTTTGTTGACGAGTTTTGTTGCTGGAAAGTCTGCGAGTGCGGCCTTCCTTTCAACTCGGGGACGACCTGAGACGGCCGCACGTGCTACTAGAATCCTAATAAATTACAATTTATTTGCATTCTCAACATCTCTATTATTTCAATTGTTAATTTTACACGACACAGCCACACCTTGTCCATTTAAAATAATATACATATACATATGTATTAGAGCTATTGTCTATTGTTAAATACACAAGGATACTATTATTTATATTATACACATAATTTGTAGACTCACTATAGAGAGCAAAAGCGACCAAGATTCCGCTCATTTTCAAGATGGACGTAGAAGAAGTTGGACTCATGCTTAATTGTCGTCGTAAGCAAGTCGAAAAAGTCTTACTTATTAGGGTTTTCAACATCTTTATTATTTCAAATGTTAATTTTACACGACACGGGCAAATCCTGTCCATTTAAAATAATATATATTAGGGATATCAATATGATACATTGGCAGCGTTAACACTAGCGGTATCTACCGCGGTATTTGATAGATCTATCAAATACCGCGTGTTCGAACGCTATTACTCATACGTACGATCTGCGGTATTTGAAAGATCTCTCAAATACCGCGGTAGATACCGCTAGTGTTAACGCTGCCAATGAGTAAAGGCGATACAGTACATAACCTGTTTATAAATCATTGTTCAGAAGATTTATTTCAGCAGCTCTATGCAAGTGTTGCACGTGTCGAAAGTCCTCAAAAAAAACTATTGTTAAATACACAAGGACACTGTTACGTATTTACATTATCCACATAATTTGAAGACCACATTTTTTTTAAATTCTCTCTAACTAATTGTATTTCGTCTCTTCTTCCTCGATCTCCGGCAAATTCCATTGTTATGTTGTTTTTATTTAAAATTAATGTTTATTGTACTCGATAGATTAAACAAACTTATTACGTGCAATAAATGATATATGAATCAAATTATAGTTCAATTACCTCATATATTGAGCAATTAATTGAGAAATTATCTCATAGATTGATCGAATTATACAATAGAGGCATGTCGTAGATTGCTCGTGCGGTCGTTGACGTGTTTTTTTGTATGGAGTTTTGTTGATGGGTCCGGCATGTCGGTCGTTCAGGTCATAAAATCCATGCGACCAGAACCAACGGCTTCACCTGGTATCAACCGTCGTTGGGCTTTATTACCCGAGAGACCGACATGTTGCAGGGTGCGGCCCGATGAAATGTGACCCCATACAATGTGTATGGGATCGGTCATTTTGCAACTTCAGAACGACACGTCGCGTCAACCAAGTTGTTCGCGAGTTGAGCGTGCTTATCAACCACCCGTGTCGCCACAATCGCTACCCGCGCCAGTGGCGTAGCCAGTATTTTGTCAAGGGGTGGGTTTTGACAGGAAAAAAGGCAAGATAATTTATATAATTTATATTTAATTAATATAAAATCACAACATATAAACATAAAGTAAAGCGAACTGCTAACTGAATGACGCAATCAACCGATCAATTTCAACAGGAGTGGGATATTTTGCCGCCGACTGCGCTCCGCCAAGTGGGGGGGTCCAGACCCCCCGGACCCCTCCCTTCGCTACGCCACTGACCCGCGCTACCCGCGCTACCTGCGCTATCAAACCCCAAACGCCAACCCCATGTAACTAAGGTTCGGCTCTCACGGACGCGCCCTCTCTGGGAACGTGATACTGACCCTAGCTACAAACAAACCCTAAGTGACAGTGACAGTGACACAAAAATCCAGTGATAACGGCGCTATAACCGCCAACACGCACAGTGACATTGTCCTTGATAGTAAGTATGCAAACTTTATGGAAGAACTTCTGGCTCTAAGAGAACAAAACGAATCCCTTAGAGATCTCCTTAAGCTACAAATAGCGAATCACGAAGCCGAGCAAGCAGCTGTCCAAGAAGCCTTCGCCATCAATCTGATGAAATTGACAAAGTCGACCACATCCTCTCAGCAAACCACTCGCAAAACAATTAAACGAAAAAAGGTAAGTCTACCAAATTCAACTAAATCACAGACGCCCAATGCCAACAGATTCGTGCCACTCTTGAACCCAAACCTCTCCGAAACTTCCGATTCCGACTCAAATGACACCGATCCAATGGAGGTCACTGTCAAGTCCCCACCTGGAACCGCACCATAAATACACTCAAGTCAACCACAACCGAAAGATTATCCCCGCCCCGTTGGCATCCGTAACTGGAAAAATTTCCGACAACCTCCACTTCATAACTCCCCCACAAGCACACACACGAGACAACCGACCTAAAAAACGGCCTCCAGCGCCGCGTCGGCTAACAAGCCCCATCAAACCCTTCACACATCTCAACCCCTCACCCCATTGGCAACTCGTGCCACTGCCTCAGCAACACAAAACACACGCCCAGCTCACCTGTCCACGAACTCGGGCTCAAATGCTCCCCCAACAGCTGCTCCTAAACCAAAAGTGGCCTCAATTTTCCTCAAGAACCCATCGGACTACAATGTAGTATACAGACAATTTAATCAACAAAGTTTCAAGTTTACATCCGTATATTCCAAGAATAAGGTAATATCACCGAACTGCTCGTAACTCGAATTCTACCCTCATCCCCTAACGGAGGATAAGCCATTAAAAATTGTCATAAGGGGCATTAACCCAAACTTCTCCGAGGATGGCTCCTACAACTGCCATGTCGCCCTCATGTGCATCAAATGCACAGGTCCACACCTGACCACCCAGTGTGAGGTAAAAAACCCCACTCAAACTTGTACCAGCTGTAGAGGCCCTCACATCTCCAGCTACAGAGGCTGCCTCGCAAACCCCAACAACAAAACCAAGAAAAACGCCCGTCAACCCCGAAACCCCACGCTCCTCCTACCTCCAAAACCACAGCAACCACACTATTCATACACCAAATCTAACTTCCCGCCTCTAACTTCCACCACCCTAGACACCCCGCCTAAAATATTCGAACCAGTCTAACCAAAACTCAACCCCCTGGACGACTGAAAGCTTCAATCAAATGCAGTTGATGATGTCGTCAATCCTAGCCCTACTTACACAACAACACAAATGACTCGATACCTCAAGATCGTCTACTGGAACGCTTGCAGCATACTCTGCAAGCGTGTCGAATTCGAGCAATTTTTGCTCCAACACTCCATTGATATCGCGCTAGTAAACGTTACTTGGCTCAAACCTGGTAATCGACTACACTTCTCAAACTACACTACATACGTACAGTAACGACAGAATAGGCAAAGCCACCGGCGGCACAGCCATATTCATCAAACACACAATCCAACACAACTTGGCCCCGCGGCCGATCACCACAGGGATAGAACTGACGTCGATAGAAGTTTGGACTAAAACAGGCACCCCACTCATCCTCCACGCAGTCTACAACCCACCAAAACAAAACTTACTCACCGCAGACTTGGACAACATTTTTAACACCAAAAAATCCACCATTGCCGCAGGTAACCTTAACGCCAAACACTCCAGATGGAACAGCCGAACCACTAATAAAAATGCGAAAACTCTTCTAAGTTATTCCCAACTCTCAAACCCAAAACTCTCCGTCACGGCCCCAGACGAACCCACAAGAATCCCCACTAACCTCAAAGGCAGACCCGATATTCTAGAAATCGTTCTAACCCAAAATTTTCCAGGCGCGCAATCCTTGACTGTAATAAATGATCTCTCTTCCGACCATCACCCGGTCACACTAGAACTCACCAACTCGCCCGTCACTATAAATCCCACCCTTCGTAGCACCATATCTTGGGAAAAATTCTCAACTCTTCTTCATCAAACCGTCTCTTACCCCCACTCGATTCACACCACCCAAGACATAGACTCCGCCATTAATATCTTCACTGATGAAATACAGTCAGCCTTGGACGCCAGCACCACTACAACACCTCACTCCCCTCTGTACCCGCAAGCTTTACCCCCCCGATATTCGTGATCTTATTCGCCTCAAGAATAGAGCTAGGAAGGCATTCCAAAGGAACAAGGACCCTATCCTTAAACAGCGAATGAATAGACTTCAGCAAGACGCTAAAAACGCCCTGTGGTAACTACGTAACGACAACTGGGATACTAAACTCAGAGCGCTAGAAGACGGACATAACGGTTTCTGAAAACTGTCAAAAATATTCAGAAGCAACGGCAATAGAATCGATAGGATCAAAGTTGGAGACAATTTCGTCTATTCCACCACCGATAAAGCAGAAGCTCTAGCCGACAGTCTCCGGGAACAGTTTTCTCTATCAAACTCCAACCTACAAAGCGACTTTTGCCAAATAGTTGAAAACTCCGTCAAAAGCTACCTCGAAAACCCAGCCCCCGTACCCATTGTCGCCACTTCGCCGCTTGATGTCCTAAAAATCATTAAAACTATCTCTGCTAAAAAGGCCTCTGGCCCGGACGGAATCTCCAACAAAGCACTAAAAGAACTCCCTCAAAAAGCTATCGCTGCACTCACAGCAATACTAAACGCCACCAACAGAATCTGCTGTTTTCCGAGTCAATGGAAACTTGCCAACATCATCCTAATCAGAAAACCCTTTTCGAACCTCTCTCGCAACAAGCTACAGACCCATCAGCTTGCCCTCCTCACTGAGTAAAATCCTGGAACGGATTTTAATCTCAAACCTCAACAACGAGATCGCTAAAATTGACCTCCTTCCCAAAACACAATTTGGCTTTAGACCTCAACACTCTGCAGTTCACCAGATACACAGAGTCGTTGAAACCGTAATAGACGGCTTCGACCGAAACATGTCCACTGAAGCAATCTTCACAGATATTTCCAAAGCCTTCGATAAAGTTTGGCACGCAGGCCTCCTTTATAAAATGATTGCCGCTAACGTCACCCCCCACTCAATTCGATCCATTGCATCCTTCCTAAGAGAACGAAAATTTCAGGTCAAATTGAAAGACCAAATGTCAACTCAGCGGGACATCTCCGCCGGAGTTCCCCAAGTCTCTATCCTCGGCCCCACACTATTCAACCTTTACACACACGACATACCCACTCCCACCCATAGATACACAAACATCGCGCAATACGCCGACGACACTGACATCTTAGCAAACTCCATTAGCCCCAAGGGAGTCTCGCTTGCCCTCCAGTAGTACTCGGACTAACTAGTAGCGTGGTACGATAAATGGCTGATGAAAATCAACCCGGATAAAAGTCAGGCAATATTCTTCTCCAGATGTAAAAAACGGCGTAAACCAGCCAAGCTAGTAATCATAAATGACAAACCAGTCAACTGGACCACGTCTACCCGCTACCTGGGGGTAATAATCGACGAGAAACTAACCTGGAAACCCCACATCACCAATGCGTTGCGTAGAGCTAGGGCAGTTACGTCAAAGCTTTACCCACTATGTAAACACAACAGCAAACTCTCGCTTAAAAACAAGTGTTTGCTGTATAAATCCATCATCCGCCCACAAATCACATATGCGAGCCCCGTCTGGGCTCATACAGCCATCTCCAACAGATCCATACTCAAATTACAGACTGTTCAAAACAAATTCTTGCGTGCCGCGGGAAACTATGACTGGTACACAAGAAACACTATTATTCACAATGACCTAAACACTGACTACCTTGACAAACACGTACACAAACTTACCGTGAACTACTTAAAGTCTCTCGGCAAGATAGACAACCCCCTAATCAACTCCCTCAGTGAGACCAAACTCACGTTTAATCAAAGGCCCATCGACATTTTGAAGACGGGTATAGGCTAAAATTAGCATTCAGTCAAATTAATCAGAACAAATCACCACCAAACGGTCCCAAACCTGCTAACCACACTAACCCCGACAGTATCCCACAGATGATGCACTAATTTTGCTTAATGTTCTAACCTGACAAACGTTCAACAAGCGGGCAGCCGCCAGCCCGCACTACAATATCAACGAGAGATCGATCTTATATAAAACGTTCGATAGATAGGTCAAGGAAGTGTCACTACCCGAGAAAACTATCGATAAAATGTGGCCACAAAGAAAAAGAAAAAAACAACGTTATCGCTTCTCGGCCTTTTGGCTAAGTGTAGTATCTGTTCTTATCAGCTTAATATCTGATAGTTCCCGCAACGCGGGACCAGTATATTAAGCTGATTTTTGGAAAGTGACGGGATGAATGGGGGTTGCTCCACTCCTGTCGCGGGTTGGTCCGGCATTGCAGTGCCTCCGGGATCGGCCCACTTTCACTATTCATATGCCCTCAGAGGTCAGTATATTTCTCTAATTCTCGGGATCCTTCCAAGACTGCGTTTCGAAAATGCCTCCTAGAACTGGTGTTATTTTATTTATTTAAAATAACACCAGTTCTAGGAGGCATTTTCGGAACGCAGTATGTAAGGATCCCGAGAATTAGAGAAATAGATTGACCTCTAAGGTTAAACTATTTCTCTAATTTCCCGCTTGATGGACGATACCGAAAGTGTGTTGTTGAAGTCTGTGTTGAAAGGCGATGCGATTCTGCTTGGTTGCTACGTTGGAATGCGTAGATCAGTGTTCGCCACGCGGGCTATATGGCATCTAATTCATTTTTTCTAGTCTGGTGACCAGACTAGAAAAAATGGTTCAACCAGACTCTGGTCTAATTGGAATTGTATGACATTCTAGATAAAGATATATCTTGATAAACTGTCGAATAACATATCATCAAATCGTACCTAACTCGTAGAAAGCTAGTGGTTAGCGCAAATAATGAATTATCGTCTCCAAAAATAATCGCAGCTGGCGTTCCGCAGGGGAGCTTGCTTGGCCCACTCTTGTTCTCCATATATATAAATGACATATGTACATATTCAAAAAAAACTGTCACATAGCCCTATATGCAGATGATACCGCTTGCTTCACAAGTAGCAAAAAACCAGACACTATTCTTAAAAATCTTGAATTTGCAATTAAAATAATGACTGAACACTTCAATAAGTGGAAAATTCAAATTAATCAAACCAAAACAGACGCCATATTTTTTAGTGTTAGAAAGCATAAGCCAAGTTCAGATCTGAAAATCCCCTCTGGAGAAAGTCTGAAATGGCAGTCAGTAATAAAATATTTAGTAGTAACGTTCGATAAAAGTATGAGATGGGCACCTCACATTGAGGCAGCGAAATGCAAGGTGATGCGGGGTATATCATCAATATATCCAATATTTAATCGCCATAGTTCTTTATCAACTCAAAATAAAATAAAATTATATCGCGCGCTCATATTACCATAATTAACCTATGCTTCACCTGTATGGAATTTCGCCTGGAATATTAATCTTTACAAGCTCCAAGTAATACAAAATAAATCCCTAAAAATAATTTATAATACACCCATATATACTAACTTGAAAAAACTGCATGCCATATATAATATTCCGTTTGTTACAGACATTACTAACAAACTAACCAGTAGATTCTATGACAGAATCACTAATAACCATACTAACACACTTGTGAAGAGTCTCGGTTATTACAACAAAATGTCTATACCCTTCAGGTATAACACACAGATTACCTAAACACAATCTGCTTTAAGTCATCGACTTTAGAAAGTCTTTAATTAATATTATGTATTAGATGTATTATGAACATTTATAAGGATTGTAAATAGGTGTTTGAGCTCTTTTTCCTATTATGCTGTAGATTAACATTAGAATAATATAATACTATGATTACTAACCAAATTAAATTAAATTGTAAAATAGAAAATGATCAGTAGATCAGTAGCTATTAAAATAGATATAAGATGTATTGTGAACATAATTTCGTAATAATAAAAAGCATTTAAAAATCAACAAAAAAAGAATAACATATCTATCTTCTTTTTCTTCTATATACATACATTTCAGGTATTATTTCCTGATGCATGCGCGCTTTATGTGTTTATGCGTTGTTGTTTATTTTGTACTTGGTTATGTACAGTGTGGTTTTTTTTTATTAAAACAGTGCTGTGCGGTTGTTCTTATGCGATATTCATGAACAACCGTCTCGTTCTCCGACGAAAGGTTCACTTAGACTGTATTCGTTGGGGGGGTGGTGGCCTCATGTTGAGGGCTTTAAGGGTCAAATTCCTTGACCTTTAAAGCGGGCTTAGATCTATATACATATATACATAATTAATGTGAAACGTAAAGGAGGTTTGTAATGAATGTCTGCACGTGTGTCTCGAATAGGCTCTTAAACCACTGAACCGATTACGATGGAACTTTCAGGATTTGTTGTATGCATGTCCGGGAATATTACTGTGAAAAAACGGGGATGAGTGTCATTGCAACGCTATAATTTCAAATGTTTTCGCATCGGGACCAACGTATTCGCTGCCTGTGTTTTTCCGACAAATGGGAACGGGAACGGGAATTGCATGCGTTAATGTAGCATTGCAACGCATGCCGCATATTATATAACAATAAATATATTTTGAATTTCTTCTCTTATTCTTTCTATTTTATTTTACCACCTTGTTTTAAGCGTTGTCGTTGTGTTTGGTTGCGGTGAGAGTTTTAGCTACAAGTTGGTAGCATCGTGCACCGGAAATACTTCTTCCGTTGCTTTGTTTGCGCGGGAATTATTCATGGCGCTTTTCAAATCTGTAATGGCCGCGGTTCGGCAGCTCTTTTTATTTTATTTTTTTAATGTACCGCCCACGAAATCCGTTTTCATTTTGACTGCGACGAGGTGGTACCCGTCATTGTACATTTTCCCACGCAAAATGTTCGATATTTTTACAAGTTTATTATTAGTTTCACTTGACTTAGGCTAGGGATCGGTGCAATTGCAAATAGCAATGGACCGTTTAATGTTCAAAGCAAGAGAGCAAAGAAGCATGGTTTATCTAAGAAATTAAGAATAGTGCATCGATTCCTAGTTGTTACTATGATACATTTGTATATGTAAGTAAAACATGGTTTATCTAAGAAATTAACAATAGTGGATCGATTCCTAGTTACATATTACTATAATACATATATCTACATACATATGTATGTATTGAAAATTTTCTAAAAAAAAAATGTTTTCTTTTATTTGTTACACATTTCATTATTGATTTATTCTTTAAGATGGAAAATCTCAAATGTCATAGTCTTTTAGAGTTCTGGACAACATCCATACTCCTTTGAAGTTCTGGATATAAAGGTAACAAAAATTGCCTACTTTCTTTAATTATCCCTTCGAGTGCTGACGTCATTTCTGTTGAAAGCCCGCCACGCTGAAAATTTCGCCAACATTTCCAACTAGAATTATTTAGAAATCCAATAAAAAGCAGACAAAAAAAAATAGTAGTTAACTAGATAACTATCGCCGAGGTTTTCGAGTTTTGTAAAGGTGTGTTAAGACTAGAGAAATGTTATATAAATAGAAGTGGCTTTAGGCGTCATATTGTTGTCAAGTGACGATTGTCCACAGATAATCCTAAATTATTTTAGCATCAGTCGTATGCTTGGTGCTCGATGTATGTCCGATAAAAACTTCTCTGTTTCTTTATATTACTCGCAAGATGGGCAAGCATCGGTAAATATTGCAAAATGCATTCAAAAACACACAATAAACAACATGGGATACATTATTATAAGTAAATTGATCCGATTTTATCCGTGGGTTGTAGCGTATTTATAAAGACGTACCGCGTAATATTGACAAAAGTTATTTATTCGTTAGGGCCCTTCTATTATTATTACATTTCTCTGGTTAAGACTCTCTAATATATCTTACAACAATATAAAATAAACAAAAGAAGTCTATTAAGAGGGCTGTACACCCGAAACCTTAATTTTGTTGCCGTTCCTTTCTTCGCTATATATATATATTGAGTGAATGCGACAGTTTCGCTGCGAACAGATAATACGTATTTTAAATCGACAAAATCGAGGTTTCGTATTCTCCTATTTTCTCCTCCAAAACTGGACCAATTTTAAAAAAATTTCATCATCGGTATTTTCTGTGCGCGTATTTTTTTTTAAATCGACCGTTAAATAAGCACGCTGGACTCTTTTCGTGGGTGTAAAAAACAGGCGATTTTATAGATGTTTGGCGGCTTCTAGCTCCTATAAAAAATAACTAATCAAAAAAATAAAACGATAGATGCATCCCAATGGTGGATATCCATAGCATATTAAAAAAAATTCTCTAGTGCCATAATTGAGGAAGGGAGAAGTCTAATACGTTTGTATGGACAAGGCGCTGGTGTTCAGCCCTCTTAATGAATGTATTTTTCCAAAGCTAGTTCCATCTTCTTCATTGTTGTTAAAATGTAATGCTCACAATCTAAATGCCAAGCCACAATCTAAAATACTCGGCAGTTAGGGATTTCCATTGGGAAATTCTGCTATGGTTAAAAATTCAGAAATTCCAGTGTAAACCAGTCTTATAAACGTTGACGAATAAATGAAACGGATTACACGATTAATGCCTTTTTTTTCAATGCTACCTAGAAAGGCTTAGCATGTAGTATTATTGTTTACTTTGTAAATGCCTATCAGCGTTTTTCAGCCCCATGGACTTGTTGGAAAAACGCTGATTGACGTTGCTTAGCATTCAAAGGTTATGAAATGTAGTTTTGTTGTTAAGATTGATTCACATTTACATCTCCACCCTCAACTTTACTAATAACAATCTCACACTTTCAAGAAAGTCTTTCCTGCACCACTTTGTAATGTTAGTTCATATTATATTAAGCCTCTCATTAGATTATGTTTGTTTTAGTCCACATAGACTGATCATTTACATTTTTGCATACAGCAGTTCAACCAGAACGGAGGGGGAGTTGAGGAAATGTGTATCTGTACTACCTTTATCTGAGCAAAATATCAATTTCTGATAAGAATGAAATTATTAAAAAAAGTAGAAACATAATAACTAATTAATTTACAGATTGTAAAATAAATATTTTAATAGCTGAATACTGTATATTTCGATAAAAATCAACCGAAACTGTATTATTATACAAAAATTTGATAAAAAATAAACAAATTAATAGTCTTTGATACTATTACAAAAGCGCAACAGCCGTTACACTACCATAATGTATGTAGATATGTAAAACTGTTGATTGCGTGCAATGGTTAACCATAAGGGTTCAACGGTACAAACGTGAACCCGTCGCAAATACATATGTATACATATATATAATCCATATATGTAAATACTATACACACATACCCATTATGAATCAGTGTCCATGGTTTAATCGATAGTTATTTTTTGCACGACAAAAAAGACCGCATATTGTACTGTTATTAAAATTTGATTGTCGCACTAGATGCGAGCATTTTTTCCACGTAACTATCAATTATATGACAGTTAACCCAAAAATGGTTCTTTTTGATTTCATACAATCGGGTGGGCGGGGACATTGGTGATGAATATCGTGTGTATGTACATACGTATGTATGGATATATTTTTTTTGCATTTTCGTCAAATCGAAAAGCGAACGACATCGGTTCAACAACATTTAAATTAGAATGTAACGGTACCGACACATTTTCATTATTACATGTCAGTGACCACTGTATGGTTTTGCGTGTAATCAGTAATCAATGAAATGGAACGCGTATTTTTATAATTGTAATTTTAAATATAATATTTTGGTTAGTAAAAAGTGCTGGATAAAAGAAACTTAGACGTTGAAAGTAAGATTGCTATGTAAAATAATGTGGAGAAACACGTGTTTAGAATAACAAGAAAAAAACATCTGGATGAGAACTGAGAAGCACGAAAGATGTGCTCGAAATGTTTGCATATATTTATGTACGTACATATGTTACATATGTAGATAAATATATGCGAACATCTGACTGCTTGTAAATGCTTTGTTAAAGGTTTGCCGAACCTTTTTATTTTTGCACTTTAGCTTTGAAAAAGCACGCTCTCTATCCGCAGTCTGATACGTATATACGTAGCGAAGTGAATAAAAATACTAAAACGGTAATGAATAGGTGGGATTAAAACTTTATTTCTAAATAACAGATAGACATACATACATACATATATCCTGAGATATTCTAGTGATATAGTTTTGGAGAATTTGAAAAAAAAAGATGTTGGGGGATGAGATATGGAAGCTTTAGATTACGAAGGTCGGTAACGTTGGGTAGCATATTATGTAAATACATGAAACTGATATACTTTATGCACATCTGTGTTAAAGTATGACGATGATGGAATATTAACTTTTGACATTCTTAGTAAGCAAAAAATATTGTTGTGCTTTTCCCATTACCACTGACCAACGCCAATTGGCGTTTTGCCAATAATTCCATAGACCTGAAAAACGCTGATAGGCGTTGTATTTTGAGTATGTATGTACGAAGTAAACAATAATACTACCCGCGAAGCCTTTACAGGTAGCATTGAAAAAAAAATGAATTGATCATTTGTCGTGTAATGGTGCCTACGGACCAAACCAAGTTGATGATGTAATTTTAGGTCAATCTCGAAAATTTATTTAAATTGTGCATGTTCTGTTTTAACTTTCAATATTTAATTTTAATTTTAATATAATGATTATAATTTTATTTTGATATTTGAATTTAATTTTAATATAATAATAATAGTTTTAATTTTGATATTTAATTTCAATTTTTAAATTTAATTTTTATTTCGATATTTTGTACGCTACTGGTTCAAAAAGTTGGCACAGAGACCGTTCGTTCGTTTGGTTCGTACGCACTATAACTCGTGTCATTCAGAATTTCTGAATTTCGAATTTCTGAATTTCAACCATAGCAGTTTACACCAGAATTTCTGAATTTCGAACCATAGTAGAATTTCCCGATGGAAATCCGTAGCTGCTAAGTATTTTATATTGTGGTTTGGCATTCGGATTGTGAGAATTACATTTCAACAACAATGAAGAAGATGGAACTAGTTTTGGAAAAATATATTCGTTAATAGACTTCTTTTGTTTATTTTATATTAACTACAATTTTTTTTATGCCTGCTTTCTATTAGATTTCTAAATAATCCTAGTTGGAAATTTTGGCAAAATTTTCAGCGTGGTGGGCTTTCAACAGAAAAGAGATCGGCACTCAAAGGATTAATTAAAGAAAGTAGGCAATGTTTATAATCTTTATATCCAGAACTTCAAAGGAGCATGGATGTTTTCCAAAATTCTAAAAGACTATGACATTTGAGATTTTCCATCTCTAAGAATAAATCAATAATAAAAAGTTGTAACGAAACATTTTTTTTTAGAAAATTTTCAATACATATGTATGTATGTACATACATATATGTATTATAGTAATATGTAACTAGGAATCGATGCACTAATACATATGATGAAAAATACATTCGTTAAGAGGGCTGTACACCCGAAATCTTAATTTTGTTGCCGTTCCTTTCTTCGATATATATATTGAGTGAATGTATATATTGAGTGAATGCGACAATATATATCAATATATATATTGAGTGAATTCGACAGTTTATCGGACAATATATATTATCGGACATACATCGAGCACCAAGCATACGACTGATGCTAAAATAATTTAGGATTATCTGTGGACAATCGTCACTTGACAACAATATGACGCCTAAAGCCACTTCTATTAATATAACATTTCTCTAGTCTTAACACACCTTTACAAAACTCGAAATCCTCAGCGGTAGTTATCTAGGATTTGTGTGGATCCTAGATAACTACAATTTTTATACCTGCTTTCTATTGGATTTCAAAATAATTCTAGTTGGAAATGCTAGCGAAATTTTCAGCGTGGCGGACTTTCAACAGAAAATACGTCAGCACTCAAAGGGTTAATTAACCCTTTGAGTGCTATCATAAACATGAAACAATATTTTACGCCCATTTAAAATATTCGAAAAACGAATACTTAAAATGGGCGAATGTATTTGGTATTCGAATATTCAAATATTGGAATTGGAGGCTCTAATACAGACCACCCCCAGATTTTGAAAAACAAATTTAAAAATAGGACACGCCTATTCTGCGTGTCTGTGTTAAAAGTACGTCACAGATAAAACAGTGCCAACAAAACGTACGAATATAATACGAAAATAATAACAGATCAACAAAAAACTTCTATATATACTGTTTGTTATCAATGCTTCCTCTAGGGAAATAAGTCTCCGAGCATTTAGCGCCATCTATTGGAAAGTTATTTAATTAATTATTTAAATTACATATAGTATATGTATAATATATACTAGATAGGTATTTTTACCATTTTTAATACGACTGCGTGCGGATCGAACAAAGGATCGACACATTTCTTTTAATTTTTTTTAAATTTAATAACTTGATATGTCATAACCCATGCGATGATATTTCATCGGGCAACATACAAACACTATTGTATATGTATGTATGTTGAGAGCCTGAAAAATAAATTAACTCACGAGGTTTTTATACAAATGTAGTATCGTTCATGCCAATTTGTTGGGTCGTTGTTGTACTCTGCCCTCAAACTGCATTCGCTGAAACAAGAGCCGCTAACCCCGCTCTTTTTGTTCTAAATGGTTCAGGGTCACTTCTGATGATGATGATGATGATGATGACGGTGTCTAGCTCCTAGCAGCGCAGCCACAATAGACCGGATGGAGGCTTGCTCGTCACCAACGCGAGAGGAACGAACATTTATTGTATAAATCATTTATGCGGTGGTCGTTGACGGCTGTACGCTATTGTTTAGATTTCGTGTGTGCATCCGAAGCGAATTTCTGGATATGTCGCTAAAAAAACGGGTTGCAAAAAATGTCAAATGACGATAACCTTCGGGAAGTTGAGATAAGTATGCAAATGTGCGTGGGCGCCTGTGAACCACGTCTAATTGGATCTTTCCGATAGTTTTGTACACTGGTAATTAGATACATTTGGACAAATTTGATTTACATTCTAGTAATTAGATATGACCTTATGTGTATGGCTTTCATGAATGTTGATTCTATAATTAATTAATTACTTTTACCTTTTACCACTCGAGTTGTGGATAAGTGCTGGATTTTATTTCAGTGGAGTGTTTTATCGTTTGAATCATTAATATGATCAATTTTTCTTTACTTTATTGTACATAAGTAGATGAACACTATATATTTTATTTCTCCATATTGGTAATAGGGAGAAAAATACGTGATTATTATCGGTTAGTTAGGATGTTGTAGCCTAGGGTTCGGCAAACAGCGGCTCTTTGGCCCCTTGAGTACGATTCAAGGGCCAAAGTGCTCTAAAATTGTCAGGAAAAATTGGTGCATAACAAGTAGTCAAATTTGGAGAGACACTTTTCAACTAAACACGCGTCATTTAGCACTAAATACCCTGTCGGTGATGTCAGGAAGAAAGTAGTAAGGAGTTCTGTAATTAATTACTGGATGCAATCTTCTATGTAATATGTAAATATTGCAAGTTTTGTGATTAGTCAAGAGATTGCTAAGAGAGGAAAGCTATATATAGACGGAGAAATTTGCAAAGTTATGGAATTGGTGATAAGACTTTGGCCACTTTGAAATTCAATTGGTGGATATAAAAAACAAAGAATTATTGCGCTCTAAATTTGAACGTCTTAGTGCTGATAGGGAAATATTGGAGAAAAAAATCTGAACTTAGTTCACACCACAATTGGTCTGCTTTGAAAGACCTGGAGAAGGAAGACATGCTGATTTTTAATACCTGGAATAGTATTCCTGACTCATATGATAAGTTGAAAAAACTAGCGTTTTCTATTCTTTCCCTTTTCAGTTCTACATATACATATATTCATGAGAACAATATTTTTCAAGAATGAACCTTATCAAAAGTAAACTGAGAAGTCGTCTTATAGATGAGAACCTGGAATCGTACCTAAAATTAAAAACGACAACATATAAACCTGACTTACTACAAATTTTAAAGGATTTGTATTTGTTCACATTAAGTGTTTGTCAATCATTGTCATGATCTAATTTTATGGATACCTTACTTACAATTTTTATTTGTATTAATAAGTAAGATTATTATTAAGTATGATATCGAGTTGTATTCAGTGTTCCTATAGTTTAATTTTAATAATCAGTGTACCTACCTATGTATATAGTTTAAGTTAAAGAAATTTGGCTATCAAAAGAAATCTCAATCGTTGTACTGTTGAAATTTGGCTTTGTTGACTAATAAGTTTGCCAACCCCTATTCTAACCAATTAGAATTGCATATTTTGAGGCTCGCGTAGGTTAGAGGTGCCTAAAATGAAATAATGTTGATTTTGACACTATGTATGTATGTACATATATCTATAATTTTGAAAGATTTCTATTTTTGAGCTTCCAAAAATATTCATTTATATTATATGGTTTAATTAATTACAGTTTATGTACTTGTTTCAGGTTTCGAGACATGCGTCTAGTCGCTGCTTTATAATAAGCAGGTGACTTCAGTGATAAGCAAGCAATCAAAATTAGTTGACAAAAATGAGAAGAAAACACCAGGTCTCTGGTGTCATGCAGGCCTTCACCGTCCTGACACTTCTCAAAATGATGGCCAATGGTAATTTTCGAATAAGCAACCATTTAAAATTATCATTTTGACAACATCTATTAGATACTCATTATTCTGGTTGTTACAGGTCAGACTACGTGCAATCAAGGTGCAGGAAGGGTAATGTATGAAAGGTTACCCAATCAACAATTGCAAGGATTTGATGATGATGTTGTGAGTATAAATTAAATGTAACCACTATTGAAGTGAAAAATAAAGAATTTTTTTGGAACTCATTTTGTTTTTAGGTGAGAGATACAGCACCGCCTTTTAGAGTGCTCGAAAAGTGTCAAGATTTGTGCTTGAGAGATAGGACAGCTGCTAATAATTTGGTTAGGGCATGCAGTTCATTTGACTTTCAACCTGGTAGCAGAATAGCTTCTTTTAGCGGCGCTCCAGAATATGAGGAATCGACTTGCTATTTGACCCGAGAACAAGCAGCCCCTGAAGGCATCGGAAGTTTGATGCTGGTTCCTAATAGTGTACACTTTTCAGAAGTTTGCTTGAGATGTTAGTATTCTTATATTTTATTTACTATTATCTTCTTGAAATTTTTCTGAATTGGTATATATTTTTTAGCCGATCGTCCAGAGCGCCAATGTCCTAGTCGACGATATGTCTTCGAAAGGCATCCTCGCAAGAAGTTGAAACTTCCTTCTGCCGATCTGAAGGAAGTCATAGCTTCGAATAGGACCGAATGTGAAGATAAGTGCTTAGATGAGTTCAGCTTTGTTTGTCGCTCAGCTTCTTTCGACGCGTCTTTGCGAAGTTGTTCTCTCAGCAGATTCACGAGGCGTACTCATCCTGAGCTTTTAGAAGACGATCCAAACGCTGATTATTTAGAAAACACGTGTTTGACAGGTATTATATAAAAATAAATATGTGATAGAATAAAATATTCAAAAATTTGATTAATTTAATTGTTTCATTGAAGCTGAAAGACGATGTGATGGCTTGGCGGTATTCGTGAAGGAAGAAAACAAAAGACTTGGAGGACCATTTGAGGTGGACATTTTCTCTAATATGACGTTAGAGGAGTGTCAAGATATGTGTCTTCGAGCTGAAAAGTTTGCATACTTTAATAATTAGATCAATTCGATTTTAACTTTAACCCAGCATACTAATGAGTTCGTTGAATTGAAATAGGTACTTCTGTCGATCTGTCGAATTTGATGAAGCTACTAGAATGTGTGTGCTTTCTGAAGAAGATTCCGTTTCTCAAAAAGATGATATCACAATCAGCAGTAGTCCAACCCATCATTTCTACGATTTAGTATGCTTGGATAACCGTAAGTCTCAAACAAAACAAAGTTTTGATATGCTATCAAGAATCCTGGTTTAATGTTGAATATTTTCCAGCGAGGGGATCGGAGTATCCAGATAATTCTGTGACTTCTCATCTATTCTCTAACGGCAGAAGACCTGATACGGCTTTCCAAAGATACAGAAATAGCAGACTTGGAGGAGAGTTTCACTCAGAAATCACGGGTCGGTCATTGAGTGAATGTTTGGATGAGTGCCTTCGCCAGACAAGTTTTCAGTGTCGTTCAGCTGTGTACAGCGATCGTTTTAGAACTTGCAGACTCAGCAGATTTAACCAACGCGACGGAATGAGGATAATATACGATGCCGACTACGATTATTATGAAAACCTGATGCGTAAGATTTGAAAACACAAAATAAACTAAATTTTCATTTAAAATAATTTAATTGTTCATTGCATTCATCACATTTGCTTTTAATTCACAAAAAGAATATTTACTTAATATAAAACTTTGATTAACTGCTCAAAAATAATACATTGACTAAACATGAGCATTTATCATGAATCACAATCATAAATTAAAAATCGTTAACAAACCACAAAGGACGATTGGTGCTAATTGTTACTAATAAAACAATGGCATATTCATTTTTAACATTATATCATAGTGGCACATCACAGATCATCTAACAATTTTAGATCACATGTTGATGGGAACGGACGGAGATCAACCGGGATCTCCTGGAGCGCGTCCTGATATGGGTCAAGGAAACGATTGGGGAAGACCAGGTTTGATCATTCGCATTTTATCACCAAACATTTTAACTGTAGATAATTATTTCATTCGAATTCACCGACTAATACATATATGTATGTCCACACTAATTTTTCAAAACTCAAATTCACTAAGACGATTATATACGACAAATAAATGGACAATAGACTATCCATTATAATAAAGGCACTTTTTTCCTGCATAAACAAGGTGGCGGCAGTGGATGGGGTGATAGATATCCGGGTGGAGATAGAGATAGATATCCCGGAGGAGACGACGATAGATATCCAGGAGGTGATAGATATCCAGAAGACGATAGATATCCAGGCGATAGGGATAGGGACAGATATCCATCCGACAGAGACAGAGACAGAGACAGATTACCAGGTGGTAATGACAGATATCCAGATGATGATAAATACCGACCAGGTGGGGATAGATATCCTCCTGGTGGTGACAGATATCCTCCTGGTGGTGACAGATACCCTCCCGGTGGTGAGAGATACCCCCCCGGTGGTGACAGATACCCCCCCGGTGGTGACAGATACCCCCCCGGTGGTGACAGAAACCCCCCCGGTGGTGACAGATATCCCCCCGGTGGTGACAGATACCCTCCTGGTGGTGACAGATATCCGCCTGGTGGTGACAGATATCCTCCAGGTGATGATAATTATCTTACGGGTGGGGACAGATATCCGCCAGGAGGAGACAGATATCCCCCAGGAGGAGACAGATATCCCCCAGGAGGAGAAAGATATCCCCCAGGAGGAGAAAGATATCCTCCAGGTAGTGACAGATTTCCTCCGGGTGGTGATAGATATCCACCGGGTGGCGACAGATATCCCCCAGGCGGTGATAGATATCCTCCGGGTGGCGACAGATATCCTCCAGGCGGCAGCAGATTCCCTCCGGGTGGTGAAAGATACCCTCCTGGTGGCGATAGGTACCCTCCGGGTGGCGATAGATATCCACCAAGTGATAGGTATCCACCAGGTGGAGGCAGATTTCCCATAGGTGGTGATAGATATCCACCTGGAGGTGGGAGATTACCTGATGATAGATTTCCTCCTGGGGGAGATAGGTACCCACCAATTGGTGGCAGATATCCTCCTGGCGGTTTTCCCATTGGAGATAGATATCCAATATCAGGAAGTAGATACCCAATAGGCCCACCATCAAGACCAACTGATCGATATCCAATACGAGGAGATCGATTACCAGGACGACCTGATGACTATCCATCGTACAACGAAATCGACAGAATCCCATTAGGGCCAGACAGAGGTATCTACCCATTCAGCAGGCGCCCCTCGGGGATTGACAGAGAAAGATATCCCGCAGATCGCGAAAGATATCCAATCGACAGAGACAGATTCCCAATTGATAGATTTCCACCAATGGACAGAGAAAGATATCCAGTAGACAGAGATAGATACCCGATTGACAGAGACAGGTATCCAGCCGATAGAGATAGGTATCCAAATGATAGATATCCACCAGCATCGGACAGGGAAAGATACCCGAATGACAGGTACCCTGTTCGAGGAGATAGGTATCCGGGACCTTGGGACAGATACCCCAATGGTGATAGAAACCAAGTCGGAATTGGAGGCATTGGACGCTATCCGTATGATAGATTACCAGGTGATTTGAATTACATACTTTATTGTCATATTATTTTATATATTAACAACAACATATCTTGGATTTGTAAACTGGTTTCGTATGTACATTGTATTATATATTAATTTTAATGCAATTATGATTATATTTGTAGGATATTCTGGAGGAAGTTCCTGGGGAACAGATCGTTACGGAGGAGATCGTTACGGCGGGGGAAGTGTCCACGATAGAGATCGTTTTGGAGATGGATATACAGGAGGAAGGTAAATCAAGTTTTATACAGTAAATGGATTATATGTTATCAAAAGTCAATTTGATTTTTAAATGTTAAATTATTATAGTTATGGAGGAGGTGATCGATATGGAGGAGGTGATCGATTCGGAGGAGACAGATTTGGAGGTAGACCAAGCTATGGAGGTTCCCGCAGACCGATTGGAGGACCACCAGTGGGTGGTGGAGTAGGAGTAGGAGGAGGAGGAGGAGGAGGGGGTGGAGGTGGAAGTGGAGGAGGAAGTGGAGGTTACAGAGGCAGCTATGCAGGAGGAGAACCTGGATATAGACCACCACCAAGTTTCAGTAATATCTAAAATGAGCATAATTTAATGACAAAATTAAACGATGACATTTATAAAAACATTTTTTTTTGTTTAGGCATCCCACCAAGTGGTTACGACAACAACGGCGGTGGATATGGTGCTCCAGAAGGTTCTCTAGGAATAGGTCCAACGGGTGGAAGACCAACAGCTCTAAGATGTGACGATGCTGATACGTACAAACAAATGGGTGCCAGACAACGTATGAGACGCCAGTATATTAGAAGATTCACAACGGCACAATCTTTGATACACTGCCAACGAGAATGCGCCGAAGCAAGAGATTTCATATGCAGATCATTCAACTACAGGTATACAGATTGAAATAAGCAAGATACTACATTTGGTGGTTCTAAATCATAAACTATAGATTTACAAATAGTAAAAACAAACAAAAATTCATCTTTATATATGTAGTGGTAAATTTGAAATAATTTTTTAGAGATAATGCAGTACCTTATGGAGATACTGACCGGGATAATTGCGAATTGAGCGACAGAGATTCCAGAGAAATGGATATAAGCAATCCTGCTTACTTTGATAGCACAGGAAATTATGATTTCTATGAAAGATCCATTTCTAGAAATGGAGAGGAATGTCTTGATGGTAAATATATATGTATTTTTAAGAATATATCTAAGTTATTGATGGTACAATATTAAAACAAATTCTATTATAGTGAGTCAAGTATGTAATGAAGACGGTATGGAATTCACACTGCGAACACCGGAAGGTTTCTATGGAAGGATTTACACTTATGGTTTCTACGATAGGTGTTTCTTCAGAGGTAACGGAGGTACGGCAAACGTTTTAAGAATCAGCGGAGCTCAAGGATATCCAGAATGTGGCACGCAGAGGGTACGTTTTATATAAATTCTGATTAAAATAAAAATGGTTGGGCTATTTTTGATTGATTGTTCATTTTCAGTACTCCGACACAATGACCAATATTGTGGTAGTCCAGTTTAGTGACAATGTGCAGACTGGTAGAGATAAACGGTTCAATTTGACATGCCTCTTCAGAGGACCCGGAGAAGCTGTTGTAACGTCTAACTACATCGGAGCAGGGTATGCTAGTTGTATTTGAATTTCAAGTAGAATGATAGTCGGCTAGATTTTCAGCCGACTCATAACTCATTAACAGCATGTGTAGTAGAATCCAAATCATCATTTTTTCTTGTAACTGTCAAATACAGTAGATTTGGTTTACGAGCATGCGAATGCAATAATTGTTGCGAAGCATGGTATTGAATACTGTGTATGTAGATTTGAAATATTTTGAAGCATGAGTATCAAAACTAATAAGATACTAACGGTGAACTTCAAATACTGCTTCGAGCATTGTTTGAAGTTCACACATGCAAGTGTGCAAAAGTGACAAAAGTAAGCCTGAGTCCAGTGTGGGGTGGGACATTGTTGACAGGTCCGGCAGTCCAATACCGATCGAATATCTCCCGGCCGAGAACTCCCTCAGCTCCAAAGTGAGACTAATGATCCTATACCAAGGCAGACCGACGACAACCATAGCTGTTGGAGATCCACTAACCTTCAGGCTCGAATCTCAAGACGGATACAATTATGTGACTGATATCTTTGCTACTAATGTCATTGCTAGGGATCCATACTCCGGAAGATCCGTTCAATTGATTGATAGATACGGGTATGTCTTTGATCATGCACACAAATGGAATTGATTTTATATTGAAAAATATGTACTGATGTAAATTTTCGAATGCAGATGTCCAGTCGACAGTTATGTCTTCCCGGAATTGGACCGTGGACGAAGTGGTGATAGCTTGGAAGCAAGATTCAATGCCTTCAAAATACCCGAGTCTAATTTCCTTGTATTTGAAGCTACTGTTAGGACTTGTAGAGATGGTTGTCAGCCTGTTAGTACTTTAATGATTAATATGTGTATTATTTATGAATAGATATATTTAGCCGAGCTATTTTTAGGCATATTGTTCGAGCGGTACTGGTAGATCGGAGCCATCGTTCGGAAAAAGAAGACGTAGGGATGTAAATGGAACTATTATTGAAAGCGAATTGAAGAATGGTACAGAAACTAGTATAATAAATGGAACTACTGGTGCTATTGATCCGTATGAGGATGATGAAAATGATGGTGGATCTGATGATCCGCCAGAATATCCAGAACATGTTAGAGAAATGATAGAGGTATGTGAAAAAGAAATGCTTTATTTGTGTGATATGTGCTTTGAATATATTCTATCATATTTTTGTAGGTGTACGAGTCAAGAGATGAGCTGATGATGGGAGCGAGAAGAGTAGCTCCGGCTCCGGCTACAGTCTGTTTGTCGGCTGGGGAGTATCATGGATTGTTGACAGCAGTTGTACTTCTTATTTGTTTATTATTTACAGTGGTTCTCATTTTCATGTTTGCATACAGGTTAGGTTAATTGTTTTAAAAAGTATAGCTTATGTTTGTACTGGAAACAATTGTTTATAAATTTTTCTATACAATTTCAGACGTTATTGGGGAGTGATGAAAAAGAATGTTTCAGTAGATAGACAATCACCAGTTTCCAACGGATATCCAGCATCCCGACAGCCGACCAGTAGGATGTCTATTTTTGGTGCAGGACTTCATAAGCCATTTGCTACAGGGTAAGTAATCTTGTAATTCAGTTTTTGATTCAACTTTTCAAACTGATTTCAAATGTATGATTTGTTTCAGGAATTTGAGTCGAGTTTGCGATTTTGGACGCGGTGCACAAGATCCCGGATCACGGCCAATCAACGGTCCATTCGACGATCCCAGCGAGCCGATTTACACCGATCCGTCCCTATTTGAGAGATCACGCTCTTTGAGGAGTCTGGACGTGAAGCAGACGGGAGGACGAGGTCACAGACGACACGAGGGACCGTAAACTCTTCAGATGCGCTTGTATACGATTTGGGACGGAAGCAAAACGTGTCACGGCAAAATACACCTCTCCAAATATCGATTGATCAACTTAGAAATATTTCACTAGAATATAAGTACTATTTTAAATATGTACGTAAAGAAAATTGCAGTTAATATGTGATAGCAAATATTTTAATAAAAGTGGCACAGGATTTGTTCGGAATGGCACGTTGTTATTGGAAAGCGTGAGGATTCACATAAGCGAGTGCTTTCAATGAGCTCTCTATTATGCTTAAATATGAGATCAAAGATTATATTATTAAACGTAAGCTAAGTTACCATATCTTGTAAAGTAATTTGTGATCTTTTTGTTCTATCGCACGTTTCGGGGCCTCGCAATCACTTATCTAAAAACACATACATATTATATCTTTGTCTTTATGAATTAAATGTAGTTTTAAAAGATTCATTCTATCAGAAAATAGATTCACATTCAAAAGAAAATATTATATTTTCGGTTGTTGCAAATATGTGTGCGCATTACATATGTATAAGTAGAAAAGATAAGTGATATGCGATGGCTTTATTTGAAGTATTCAAATAGTTTTCTTTAAATATATATATTTATATGTATGTAAATATATTAACAACCTTAAATATAATGTTATCGGCGATTTTCTGATAGGATGATAATTTTGGGGTTCGGTAAAAGGGTAATTAATATAAAGTAATAAGAAGTATTAAATTAGATTATAATTATGCTTTAGGTACATTTATAAATTTTATGAAAGCTTTCTTAGGTCTTAAGTTAGTGTTAATTTAATTATATGATAATAAATTCGAGAATGAAGAGCATACTGCCCTTTTGTAAGCCTGCCATTTTGTTTGTAATGATGGTACCACAATAAATTTCATATGAAAATACATGCTTTTATTGATTTTTGCATTAATTATCCATTTTTTTTTAATTGTAATAAATAAATAAAAATTTCAGAAAATAACAAATAATAATACAGGTAATAAAAACGAAAACAAAGTTTTTGTCAGAAAGAATTAGCGCCTTCTATTAGCCTAAATGAAACATTGATAGCAAACATTATATATAGAAATTTTTTTCTTTCGTTATTATATTCGTACATTTTGTTGGCAGTTTTTTTAGCTGTGACGTACATATATATCTCGAATCTAAACGAATATTATGGTATATCTATTGTTATCGCAGATACACAGACATACAGAATAGCGATATTATACATACATATGATTAGAGGAAGGACCGGAAGCGCGCCGTCTATTGTTCCATTATTGTAAATGCTTTGTAAAAAAGGTTTGGCAAACCTTTAACAATGCATTTACAACATGTGAACAATGGACAGCGCGCTCTGGGTCCGCTCTTTACATATGATACCATAACGATCAGGGCCGTGCCTAGGAGGTCGGTCGCCTGTGTGCAAACTTAAATCGGTCGCTCTTTAATTTTATCAGCATTTGTATAGATCATATTAATTCGGGGTATGGTGTTGAAAATTTTAATCACAATAAAAATTAACCAGAAAAATGGACAGGAAACCAAAACGTTGAGTTTAACAGGACCAGACGACAAGAGAGACTTAACGTTTTCAAGTTCATTCATGAAAATGTAGTGTTTTTACCCCCAATCCCACATCTAGGACATTGTTCTTTCGATGACCAACCAATACTCAATATCCTAGAAGAAATACATCCGGCAGTCACAAATATAATAGAACATGTCTAAGCCCGCTTTAAAGGTCAAGGAATTTGACCCTTAAAGCCCTCAACAGGAGGCCACCACCCCCCAACGAATACAGCCTAAGAGACCCTTTCGTCGGAGAACGAGACGGTTGTTCATGATTATCGCACAAGAACAACCGCACATCACTGTTCTAATAAAAAAAAAACACACTGTACATAACCAAGTACAAAATAAACAACAGCACATGAACACATAAAGCGCGCATGCGTTTAATAGAACATAAAATACCTAGCCCTATGAGGACCGAAGCTATACCTGCTATCATGTTATTTCCCTATGATTTTTTTCGCCCGCCTTTATATTTCGGCCGCCTATGTGCGTCGCACACATTTGTGCATATGGTCAGGGCCTCCGAGAGGAATCCCGGGCCCTGGAAAAATAATTCCATAACCTATGAAAACCAAAAACAAATCTTATAGACATATTTTTAATATGCGAAAAACGATTAGAAAATACCTGTATGTTAAATGCTATTTTTTTTAAATAATCCAATAAGAAAGTATGATATAACAGGTACGATTTCACGTGGACACAAATAATGCGCGGATCGAAACATAATAAACACTAAGCATTAAAGAATTAAAATATAATAATATAAAATATCTAAATATAGACTAAAATGAAATACGATAGATAAAACCGTCGAGAAAGAAATAAAATGTTAAACATTTATTCTATAATGGCAAATGGTGTTGTTTTCTAATTTTGAAATAGCTTTGAAAAAATGCGCAGTCGATAAAAGCATAAGCAAATATTTCCTTGACAGCATTTGCTGATTTGCAAATTGACAGAATAGTTGAAGGAGTTCGAAGAATTGAAGATAAAATTTTGCACATGAACACTGTTATTTAGTTCAAAGATAATAAAATGCATCAGTTTTTACATACAAGTTTGATTACTACAATATAATCAGTGATACTAGATTTCAGTGAATCACGTAAATGTTGATAGTGTAAATGAATACGTGAGATCTCATTTTACACCAAAAATGTAGAACCAAACCCGAAAATTAACGTATCATTTTAACGCCAGCCCTTTGCTATGATAGTCGCATAAATTATTATTAAGACATGGCGGTTATACAAATCCAATCTTGTTCCATAATAATATTCGGATTGATCATTAGTATCGCCTCCCAAGATTCACAGGTATTATACATGTATTCCATATTATCACACGAGCAATTCCTGTATTTTATTTACATAAGTTTGGACAATTGTGGCATTATAGGAGTCCTTAATGTGCCATAATGTTCCAAAAAATACAGATAGATTAGAAAAATAAAAATATATACATACCTATATACACAGACAAAAATTCAATTATATAATATTTTATGCTTGTCAATGTTATGTTGAAACCTGATTTGGATGTAATTATTCTTATCACTTTTTTCTGTCTTTTGAAATGTCTCACCTTTCGGAACACTCATTTATGGGATCATATTACCAAATTTTATTAATTATCTTTATCCTTATAAGTTATAACACAATTTTCACGCAGTTGCTTGGGCCAGAGGTGGCGAACGTGCCAAGAATTTTTTAATGAAAAAAAATACTTTTAAAGATTATATTTAAACAAATTTATAATGATTCGTGAAATAAAAATATTAATAGTAGACTTTTTAAGTACTTTTAGGAAAATAATGACTCACAAGCGTGCGTAGAAGAGAAAATTGTTAGCCTTGCTTACCTTAGTTTTCCAAACAAGTCAAAAGTTTCTGGAATGCTATCCCAAATTTCTTCTTCTGCATTTTTTTAATTAATCACTTTTTAATTATTTCCATGTCATTTCTTAAATCGGAAAACCTTTTATTTCATTTTAGTATATTGTCCAATTTCAACTTGAGTAAAAAGATTTAACAACTTGAGTAAAAAGATTTAACAACTTGAGTAATAAAGCGATTTGCTAATTGCGCCTTCCATATGTACAGATGTGTGCAACGCACACAGGCGGCCGAAAGAAATGAGAGTCCAAAAATTATATTCCTTAAAAAATACGAAACAATACTTTAGGTTGTCATTGTTGTATACTTGTGGATTGCTGTTGCAAGTTAACTACCGAACTATAATTCTGGGAAATAACGGGATAGCAGGTATAGCTTCGGTCCGCATAGGGCTAGGTCTTTTATGTTCTATTATCTTTGCGACTGGCAGATGTATTTCTTCAAGGATGTTGAGTAATCGTTGGCCATCGAAAGAATAATGTCCTACATGTAGGATGGGGGGTAAAAACATAACATTTTCATGAATGAATTTGAAAACGTTCAATTTCTCTTGCTGTCTGGTCATGTTTAGAACTAAACGCTTTGGTTTTCTGTCCGTTTTTCTGGTTGATTTTTATTGCGATTAAAATTTTCAACTCTACACCCCGAATTAATATTATTTATAAAAATGCAATTAAATCGATTTAAGTTTGCACACAGGCGTTCGAACTCCTTAGCGCTGCCCTGCCTTCGAGCTCCTTTATCGAGCAGAACTCGACATTAATATGAAATTTTTGTAAGAATGTGAGCTCATAGAAGTTTTAATTACAGATCGCAATACGTTCCAGCTGTGCCAAAAGATATGGCATTGAATATCCATCGGTACCGTGCGCTGAAGAGTACGAGAAGCGACCTGGAAAGAATTTCAAATCGTATGAAAGATGTTTGAAAAAGAATGGCACTCTAACACCAGTTTCCTTCAGATGTCCTTGCGTCCATTACTTTGACTTCAAAATGAAAGATTGCTTAACGGTTCCCGGCGGTGGAGAAGTGGTATACGCTGATTACAATGGAGTCTGTAAAGATAATTATAAGGGAGTTTTGGTTCACCCGACCCAAAAGCAATTCTACTATGTGTGCAAAGATGATGGAGTGCTAGTTGTCAAGTGTCCAAAACTGCAAATTTTCGATCGCAAGAAGAATTATTGTGTGGCCGTAGCAGACCCGTCGACTATTACAGTCTACGACGAGTCAAACGGAGATGTGGAACTACCATCGTGTGAAGGTCCTGGAAGATATTCTATTCCAGGTCATCCAATTTATTTCTACATGTGCACCCTGGACGGTGATAAATACTATAGGTCTGTATTCAAGTGTCAGACTGGCTCTGTATACGATCCGGTTCATCAAAGCTGTGTGCAGATGCTAGAAGTAACTACTGTGACTACTACTTTGGGCTGGTATTTGGGTAGTGATCCTTACCCGCCTTGTCTGAGTCCAGGGAAGTTCAGAAGTCATAAAGACTGTTCTTTGTACTATGTATGTAGTGCAAAAGTTGACGGTACATTTTATCAGACTAGGATGAGTTGTCCTGGCGGAATGTTGTTCTGCTTGGAGAAGATGAAATGCAGACCAGCTTTGGAAGTCGATTGTGATGCACCAGGATATAATCGAACAGGTATTTGGCTATATTATTTATAATTTAAATGCGCATTTATCGTATTTCATAAATTTTTTGTAAATTAAAAAATATATTATATATGTGGGGATTCCATGTAAGGGAAGATCGTGAAGAGGGAGAAATGATAGGCGACTTTATAGCAAGTCTTTTATTGTCCGTATATGAATATATGTATATCCCACTCCAGTACTCCATTGCACCAGCATGATGCACAGACTGCCTGACACTGCCGACCAATCACCGTTCAGTCGGATTGGCCCGGTGTCTGGGGTACCAACTCTTAACACTAACACACATGTGTACCAACTGTTCGATATTACTCTCATTCATTATACATCAATTATAATCATTTATATTAATTCCTACACATATATCATTTAGCCTTTTGAGTGAGACGTATTTTCTGTTGAAAGACCCCCCACGCTGAAAATTTCGCCGTGTTTTGCCGTGTTCGAAATTTAGATAATTTCAATATTTTTCATTTCAAATTAAATTATGAAAAAAATATATAAATCATGTATTTTAAAGGTAAAAATTTGTGTAATATATTATGTATTTTCCAGTCACAAATTGTCATAATAATGATTGCATATAAGCATGAAAATAAATTTATTAAAAAACTATCCAATTGTTTGATTCAATTTTTGAAAAATTTAATTTGAAATGAAAAATATTTACTTTGAAACGCAAAATATTGAATTTGTGGTGATAAACCTGTACAAAATCTCGCCATAGCCGCGTTTAACCCTTTGAGTGCTGACGTCTTTTCTGTTGAAAGCCCACCACGCTGAAAATTTCGCCAACATTTCCAACTAGAATTATTTAGAAATCCAATATAATGCAGGTATAACAATTGTAGCTAATCCAAACAAATCCTAGATAACTACCACTGAGGATTTCGAGTTTTGTAAAGGTGTGCTTAGACTCTCTAATATATCATGCAACAGTATAAAATAAAAACAAAAAGTCTATTAATGAATGTATGTATTTTTCCAAAACTAGTTCCATTTTCTTCGTTGTTGTTAAAATGTAATGCTCACAATCTAAATTCCAAGCTACAATCTAAAATACTCAGCAGTTAGTGATTTCCATCGGGTAATTCTGCTATGGTAATAAATTCAGAAATTTCGGTGTAAATGAGTCTTTATAAACGTTGAAAAATGAATGACACGGATTACGCGACCCATGTTCAATGCATTTTTTTTCAATGCTACCTTTAAAGGCTTAGCAGGTAGTATTCTTGTTTATTTTGTACATGCTCAATATACAACACCAACGGCGTTTTGCAGGTCCATGGACTTGTCAGCAAAACGCCGATCGGTGTTGGTCAACATTCAAAGGGTTAAAAATATAACCAAAAAATTTAGAAATATTTTCTCATATAAGAAAAAACAATGATAGAAAAAAATATATGATTAGATTATAAAACAAAAAAAAATACACAAAAAGATTGTTTCTTTAATATAATATTTGTTCACTTAAAAAATAAAATAAGAAATAAGACTAAAGCTTTAATAGATAATTAAAAAGTGAAAAAAAGACTTGATTATTTGAAAAACTACAAATCCATTGTTTTAATTAGGTGATATTTTTTATTTAACACAAATATAATAATTTAATGCACACTTCCTTTTATCCTAATGCGCAAATTATTCGTTCTAAGGAGCAAAGCTATTTTTATAAATGCACCGTTAAAGGTCTGTTCATACCTATCCAGCACGACCCGAATCCTGCAAGTATCCTGCACGTACGGACAGTATTCTTTAGTACATTCTATATGGACGCGCATGAATGTGTAAATGCGCATGCGCGAATGGAGTATGAATACGTCCATATAATGTACCAAAGAATACTATCCGCATTTGCATGACACCTGCAGGATACGGGTCGAGCTGGATAGGTATGAACAGACCTTAAATCGTACCCTTATTCTAATTACGTTTTGCACTGTCAATAATTTTAAAATATTGTAGACTTTGAATATAATATGTCTTGTATTTTTCAGATGTAACTGCTATTAAAACAACCTCAAAACTAATTCCTACTGAAGATTTTGAACCAACCACAATTGCTGGAATAACAAATGGTGTAGAAATCACAAGCACTGTAGATGATGGCTTAACTGAAGGATTTGTTGGAATTATAGATGATTTTACAATGATTGATGAAAATGTAACTACTGGAGACATTGACTCAATTACTACAGAATCATACAAGATAGAGTCTGAAGTCACTACATTGGATAATGATGAATTTACAGAAAGCGAAGTGGAAAGTAAAGATATTGAAGAGCAGACAGAAGAATTAATGTCAAGTATTAATGACAAAGAAACTACGACTGAATTTATTGAAAGGAGCACTATAAGTGATCTTGAAATAGAAAATTTTACAGAGACAGATAACGAAAGCTCGGAAGAACTAAGTACACCTTATCTAACCGATTTAGAGTCGACAACTGAAAAAGACATTCAATCGTCACCTATATATGATGAAAATGAAGATACATCTTCATTTTTTGACGAATTCATAACTGAATCTGAGAAAAAAGATGAAACAACAGAAATTGAAATAGTTAGTGATAGCTCTGATGAAAATGTAGGTGAAGAGGATTATACGGTAGCATTTGGTGATTCAGAAAGCACTGCATATCCTATGACGGAATCGGAAGTTGAATATAAAACTACATTGGATGATGTAGACAGAAGTACACCGTCTGGTACTGAATTTTCTCAAGAAGATGATGAAGTTTCAACAAATCTCGAAAGATTAAATGACATAGACGATTTTAATTATTCAACAGTTAATCCTATAGCAGATGAAGAAGTGACGAAAGGTGACGAAAAAACAATTCCGACCGATACTGATTATGAAGATCAGTATAATGATATTCCAGAGGATGGCATGTCTACGCCAGCAAATGTCGCATTGACTAAGGATGATATATTCGTTTCTACGGATGATTACAGTGAAGTTTGGACTACATCTATACAAGGACTACATCAAGATGTTGATGATTTGAAGAATACGACCGAAGTAGATAGTGATGATACTACTACATTGACAACTATAGAAAATGAAGAAATGACAACAATCCCATATACAATATTTGAAGATGTCACAGAAGGAAATGAGGATGATTTATTTAAGGATGATGAAAATGAAATTGAATCATCAGAATCAGAAACTGATGATAGTGATATTTTTGAAGATGAAATAACACAAAGCTATGATAGAGATATTGTATCAACCACATCCGAACCAGATACTGAGACAACTACAGTTGACAAATTTGAGGAATCTTATACGACAGAGCCAGTCATGGAAGATATTGAAACAAGTATGCATTTTTTCCTATTTTTGACATTGAAAAATATTTTTTTCTAAAAAAAATTAATTTAATCATATATGTATATATGTCTGTGTCTTAATCATATGTCTGTGGGAATATCTTGTAATGATGTAATGCAATGATGATTAAGATTTCAATCAAAATTATGATCCCGGCTTAAGTTAATGTAAATAAATATATTACTTAAGAGGGCTGTACACCCGAAACCTTAATTTTGTTGCTGTTCCTTTCTTCGATATATATATTGAGTGAATGCGACAATATATATCAATATATATAAATATATATATATATATATATATATATATATATATATATATATATATATATATATATATATATATATATATATATATATATGTATATATTGAGTGAATGCGACAGTTTCGCTTCGACCAGATAATACGTATTTTAAATCGACAAAATCGAGGTTTCGTATTCTCCTATTTTCTCCTCCAAAACTGCGCCAATTTTTAAAAAAAATTCATCATCGGTATGAGAAAGATATTTTCTGTGCAACTATGCGCGTATTTTTTTTAAAATCGACCGTTAAATAAGCACGCTGGACTCTTTTCGTGGGTGTAAAAAAGAGGCGATTTTATAGATGTTTAGCGGCTCCTAGCTCATATAAAAAATACATAATCAAAAAAATAAAATGATAGATGCATCGCAATGGTGGACATCCATAGCATATTAAAAAATAATTTCTCTAGTGCCATAATTGAGGAAGGGAGAATACGTTTAATACGTTTGTATGGACAAGGCGCTGGTGTCCAGCCCTCTTAAAGCCTTTATCATATTAAACAATTAAATATAAATATATTTAAAAGGTATTTGAAAATAAATACGAACACAGCACTGACACATCTATTTTAATTTTTTTTATTTAATAACTTAATATGCCATAGCTCATGCGATGATATTTCATCGGGCACAACACGAGTATTTAAATAAAAATATGCATAAACCCAAAACATTTTCATTTCAGCAACTTACGTCAATCAATGTCCAACGGGTCCAGATCTTGCTCTTGAATACAGTGAGTAAACAAAATATTAAAAACAAACTAATTTTAGTGCTATTTTGTTAAATAAAACTTTGCTTTCAGATTTAATATGCACCGAAGAAGGTACATTCAGTTTAAACGATTCGTGCTACAAGTACTATGAGTGTACTTGGAACGATGACGATGAGCTGGTGCCGGAAGTATTAGAGTGTCCCAAATGTCTCAGATTCAATGAGAAGGTCGGATACTGCGACTTGCCCCAAAACGTGCCGAGATGCTACGACCTGTACTCAAACCCAGATATAAGATGCGACTCGGTCGGGAACTTCTCTATTAAAGGAATGTGTGATCAGTACAAGGAGTGCATCTTAGAAGGCGATGGAATCTTTCGGAAGGTGATACACACGTGTCCGGAAGGTCTCAACTTCAACAACGTTACCAAGGAGTGCGATGGTATGGTGGAGTGTCCTTTTAGAACGGAGCCCAAGTGCGAAGCAATAGGAATGTTCCAGGATGATGAAAGGTGCAATGAGTTCTATGCGTGTTCCAGAGGGAATGATACACTTGAATTTACATTTAAGAGATTTCGCTGCCCTCCGGGTTTGGTGTTTAATGAAAAGACAGGAACGTGCGACTTCCCTAAAAACGTTCCGGGTTGTGAAAATGTGTTTCATTGATAGGTCAAGGATTTGATAGACTTTTGATACTAATTAGAAATTATTCATAAGGCGCTGTTTGAAGCTGAATTGAATTTTTATGACAAGAAGATGGAGAGCTGAAGTTTTTAACTTTTCGTGTACTACATATTGTGCGATTTTTCACAGTGCATATGTTTTTTACAATCTTTTAGATTAAGTCTTGGGAAAGTCAATCTAATGTTTCCCATTATCTTTTGGAGGGGGATGAAAAGTATTCATGACCAATGATTGTAGTCAGAAACATAATTGTATTGCAAATTTGCTATTGAATCTGGTACACATCTTCAAACTTGCAGGAAAGAGGATACTTCCATTCCAGCATCAGAAATTCTATTGTAATAAAGTTTTTGGAATCATGAAACAATTTTCATTTGCAAACCAAAACATAATTTTGGTTCTGTTAAATGTTTATGTATTTGTAACCAGGGCTGTAGAGTCGGAGCATTTCAAGCGGAGTTAGAGTTGTAAAAAATTAACAGACTCCGACTCCTATTTATTAATTTGATTTAGTAATTAATCATTCTTATTATTATTTATTTCTTTTTTACTTTATTATTCAATACTATTGTATTTATTATCTACATATATATTATTTATATGGATGATAGGGATTGCACTATTCACCCTATAGTCTGGAATAAGTTATTTTATTTGAAAGTTATTATTTTCTTTAATTAATAGAATTACGGTATGTGTCAACTAGTCTTCAATTGATTGAAGTAAATACACTAATAAATTTAAATTTAATATTTTTTTATAAAAATCAAGAATTTAAATTACATTATAAAAAAAAAATCGTCGAATTGCATGTATTTTGACATGTTGTTGCGATTGTTTCCTCTCTCTCATACTATCTTTTTATTCTCATTTTATTTATTAAATTGATTTGTTTGTGTATGAAATTCATACAGATGCACTATGAATGTATTATACTTATTAATTACTATTGGTTTTACCCAGCTTCACTTGGTATTTGCAAATACAAACCGCTTAAACATGGCTAATCTAATAGTAGACATTTTATTAAATTTATTTGAATATTCATTTGTTTTTATTAATTTAACGTCACGGATTCTACCACCCAAATCTGACATACATACAAAGTATCTTTCGAAATTATATATTAGATTTATTAGTAGTCTGTGTGCACATAATTGTGCACTTGGTAAAATATTGCAATTCAGATCTAAGTAATTAATAATTTAAAATTTAGCTATATTTTTTGCAAAAAAAATTCTTTTGTTTTTGTCGGCCATTCATGTGAACGAAGTGATATGCCGCGTCTCTTTCCACGATATACCATTCCAAGGGATGAAAGAGAGACGGAGCATGGTGAGTGAGTACTTTGTGAAGCTCCGTCTCTCCATGATATATGATTCCAAGAAGAGAAAGGGAGACGGAGTATGTTAATGACATTCAAACGCAGCATTAGGCTATTATTATATTCGATACCGATTTCATTATCAATAATTCGATAAATTGGGTTACATGTCAAATTTTAAATTCCTTTAATTTTTTATATTTTGATAATTTCTATTATTTGTTTCGTTTGCAAGAAAAGTCGATCTTACTAAAATCGTTCAAGTTTCAAGAGTCCGAGTCGAATCATAAGATAAAGTCCGAGTCAGTAAATTTTGAAACGACTCCATAGCCCTGTTTATAATAAATACATACTGTAGAAAAAAAATAACATTTTTAGACTTTTTTTACAGCTTCAGTTATGATTCAATATTGTTCGCTTCTCTGATCAGTACCAATTTTTATTTGTATTGTGTTTTTATAATAATTTAAATAGTAATAATATTTTTTGTAAATATATTTATTGATTGAATAAATGTAATATATTATATTATTATCCTAAACTAAAACAATTTTTTTTTAATTAAAATTCACGAAACAAAATACAGCTAAAAAAAAAAAAAAAACAAAATCGATCACATTTTCATATTACATATATGAAAACTAAAAACTGTAAAATGAAAGAAAAAAAAAGTAATTTATATAAAAATGTACTAATTTATTTTCAGTCAAAACTTTTAATATATTGTCAATACAATTAGTAAAGCACTTGGTGTGAAAGGGAACTACATATGATATGGTGCCGGCGTCGGTACGCTCATCAGCGGTGAATCTAAATAGTCCAAGTCCATCTGAACCGGAGGAACTTCTTGCTGCGAGCCCACCTTCTCTTGCAGCGACTCGTATAGCTTATGAACGGGATCCTTGTGCTGCGACCCCGGCTGCAGTACTTTCATCAAAGTCTGCAACCGATTCACAGGCAACTTAGGATGAATATACCAAAGCAACTTTAACAAATGTCTCGTAACGTTATCGCGGTTCAATCCGGCGTAGAAAAATTCATCGAACAAAACGGTGCAGAAATCCTCCCCTTGAAACTCGTCCGAGAGTTGAATCAACAGCGAGACGAGGGCGTGCAGGAATGGATCTTCGTAGGATCGGCCGTCTTTGCAACTCCCCAGAATGCTGAGCACCCTCAAAAGCGCACCCCGATCCCGTAACTTGGCAGCGTGGAGCGTGTAGTACATGGCTAAAACTCCGGATACGGAACTGTCCCGCATGTAAGCTTCGCAGGCGTCCGGAGGAGGTCCCGAGTGTTCGATAGTCGTTATAGCCGACTCTCGTTCATCCGGAGGTAGTTTGTTGTGAAGTTGTCTCACTTGATCGTCGACCATCAACGACATCAAAGCTGGAATAAATTTAGTGACGACTTGACTATCTAATTTTGGTTCTTTGAATTCTTGCTTTTCTATCATCCTCCAAGCGCTTAGCCCCAAGGCCAACATCCGTAGCAATAAAATTAAAACAGTATTATCCCTAGGCAAGAATTCCATATTGATCAAGTGTTGCAGTATTTTAATAGCCGACGTAGCTAAAAAGTTAATAGCGTACGGGTCGCACAGAGTCATCGACAGATCGCCGAGCACTTGTTCCTGTCCCCGTTTGATGCTATCGAGGAACCCTTGCAACTCCCGCGACCGCTTAATGTCCACATTTTTCTCTCGGATGCAAGCATCGAGGCACCACGTGAACTTGTGGCACGGATCGACACATATTATATCTTGAACTTCGAGGTCGTGCAGAGCCATGAGCAGCTCGGCACGGAGCGTGCAATAGTGAATGTTCTTAGTGCGCAAGAACAGAGTGCGGAGGAACTGCAGGACCATGTCGTACAGCCGGATACTGGTGCCGATCATGTGAGCCAGCTTCTGCACGACGGCACCCTGCCGACGCACTTTAGGAGACGGGGAGAAGAACAGATTGGCCAGATTCAAGTGGTCGAACACTATGTTTTCCTTTTCTCGGATGTATTGGGTGAGGAGGGGCGAGACTTCGTCTCCGAACAGGGATTGGTTGTCTTCCCAAATCTGGCGTTTCACTTCGGTGTCGGTGTCCTCGTAGAGGTTGCGGTCTCTCACTAGCACTTTGAGGTACTTGTCGTCTATTTCGGGGGTGTTGCGCAGGATGCACATGACGACGGGGCGCAGGGCCTTCACGCCCACCACCGAGAAGCTTCGCAGCAGCAGTTCTTTCAGCTTCTTGTCGCGGTCTTTGCCCTCCTTGGCGCCGATGTCGTTGATGTGGGCGATCAGCTTGTCGCGCAGCTCCTCCATGACGGAGGTGTGGAAGTCGAGGCGACGGACGCCGTGCAGGTCGAGGAGCGGCAGCATCGGCCGCAGCGAGGGCAGCAGCACGCCGTTGGCCAGCTGGAACTCCTCGATGGCTTTCAGCGGGTCGGTGCAGCTGGTGAGCGCGTCTCGCAGGAACGTCTGTCCGGGCACTCCGACATCCTCGAGGCCAGTGCCCGGCAGCTTGGCGCCGGAGGCCATGGCTGGGGCTACACGACAGTGACACCACTAGCAATACCACTACTAGTCGACACGATGACACTTGTCGATGTCGGTTTCATAACTCGCGCGCTTTCACCGCACGCCAAGAGACGAACGTCCCGCCCCGACGGCTGTCAGCGTCTGCCGCCACACAATCGCCTCGCGCACGACCCAACACCGCTTTTTACGCCCATCTCCAATGTTTTTACCGCTCGTTTATTTTCGAGTCGAGTGGTTTATTTAGAGGGCTGCGTCTAAGAATTCGGCCACCTGTTATTTATTTTATTTATTTATATATAATTTTAGCTATTAGCTAATTAAAAATAAATAAATACATCTTAATAGTATGGAGGATGAACGAATGAGACGACTGGCATGTTAATGCACGTGTTTATTATATGACAGCTGAAGACAGAGTGAGTAGTAGCTCTCCGAACCCAGCCGAGTTGGTTCCCACTCGCAGGAAGGCAACCAAACTCGACCATGTCGTATAAGCGAGCCGCCACATCACTCCCCCCCCAGCATCAGCGATACCAAAATTACAAAGAAACAAATTTTACAAAAGAAAAAAATTATTGTTACACAAAGAGAAAAAATTATTACGTGGGGAGAAAAAAAAATTGTTGACGTGGGTCATCCGCTGTGTACATAGGTGTACCGCCCTGAATGGTCGGTAGATTCGAGGGCGGTGACGTCGCGAGCAGGACGGTGGCTGGTCCGATGGTCGCGCCGATGCGATGCGATGCTGCGGCGGCGCCGCTCTTCCGAGGCTGATGTCGGTTGGTGGGGCGGCGGGGGCGGCAGGGGCATCGATGTGGTTGATGATACTCCGAGCTGGACTGTGAGTCGTTGTGGCTCGTGGAGGTGTTGTAGCGCTACCGCCCGTCTCGGCGTGACGACGCTCGTGGGGACGGACGGGGCCTTGATGATGATGATGATGATGATGGTGCTGAGGTGGTGTGTGATGAATCTTGTGGTGCTGGATGACCGTTCTATGTGTAGTGGATCGCGCATGACTCCACATCCAGCTGTCACGATCGTCGTCTCATTCGCTCCCCCATTTTTGTAAGCACCTGTCATCGACGTTGTGGCTGGACGTCGGTAGGTAGGTAGGTAGCCGTGTCTGCTCGTTTATTGTCACCCGCGGGCCGCGACGCGCTCTATTGATGGCGATGGGGGCGCGGCGGGTAGCTTCTCCCGTCTGACTCGGCGAGGCAGGGATGAGCGGCATGTTGAAATTGATCGAGGCTGCGTGGCTCGATGTCGGGGGTCACCAGTATGGAGGATGAACGAATGAGACGACTGGCATGTTAATGCACGTGTTTATTATATGACAGCTGAAGACAGAGTGAGTAGTAGCTCTCCGAACCCAGCCGAGTTGGTTCCCACTCGCAGGAAGGCAACCAAACTCGACCATGTCGTATAAGCGAGCCGCCACAATAGCTTAAATCTAAAATTCTATATTTAACTTGGGTCTACGTGACGAGTCAGAATGTTAAATTACAGAAAACACAAATATCGGAAGGCAAAGATCGAAAATCGAAAGATAAAAAAAAGGGTACATACTCACTTAATTTGCGCGAGCAGGGTACAACAGGAACAAGAGGAACAAGCTTTTCCTCCCGTATTCTGCACGCGCATATTAATACGGGAGGAAAAGCCTATTCCTTTTGTTCCTGTTGTACCCTGCTGTTTCGATTTTCGATCTTTGCCTTCCGATATTTGTGTTTTCTGTAATTTAACATTCTGGCTCGTCACGGAGATCGATTTAACTGTATATGTACTGTCCCTCACAGAGGTGTCTCTTCGCTCCTCGCAAGAATGCATCCATGGTCTTGGAAGACCTGATGCACTCAGAGAGGACGTTATACTTTAGCACACCCCTATGAAAGACACCCCCAGCTGTCTTTCTTTTTCTTACTCTACCCAGTGCCGGTTTTAGGGCGGGGGGCTGGGTCGGGCGGCGTTCAAGGGCGCCAAATAAGTTAGGGCGCCGCACGATGCGCGAAAGGCGCTTTAAAATTTAAAATTAGAGCGCCAAAAGCCATACAAAATTTTAGATAAGAGCGCCAAAGGCGAAAGTTTTTTCTAAGGGTGTGTAGAAAAAATTGCCCGAGGGCGCAATTGGGTGTAAGGCCGGCACTGAATCTATCTGTATGCAAACAAATCAGCCGCTCTTTAATTTTATCAGCCTTTGTATAAATCATATCGATAAAAAAAAATTAAATGCATGCAAGTAGTGCAAAAATCTTAACTTATGATAAATATTGTGTGAGAAATAAAGTGTTGAAAATTTTAATCAAAATAAAAATTAACCAGAAAACCAAATCGATTAGTTCTGCACAGGACCAGACAACAAGAGAGACTGAACGTTTCCAAGTTCAGTCATGAAAATATAATGTTTTTACCCCCAATCTCACATCAAGGGCATTATTCTTTCGATGACAAATCAATACTCAACATCCTTGAAGAAATACATCTGGCAGTCGCGCAGATAATAGAACATAAAGCACCCAGCTCAATGCGAATACTCAATTCCAAGCTATACTTGCTATCCCGTTATTTCCCTGAATTATAGTTCGGATGTGTATCAAATTGTAACTTAACAGCAATCCACAAGTATACAAGACAACTTAAATGCATTTTATAAAGTATGATATCTTGTTTTGTATTTATTAAAGAATGATAGGGGATGGAACGAATGGCGCTGTCCACACACACGATATCTACTACCGATATTTTCATTTCCAGTTCCCATATTGCAACCTGTGGTTGCTATTTAGGAACTGGATATGGAAATATTGGTAGTAGATATCGTGTGTGTGGACGGCGTCAATGGCTACGTCCACACTACCGATATCTGCACCAGATATTCTTGAATTTTCCATATCCAGTTCCCATATTGCAACTTGTGGTTGCTATTTAGGAACTGGTTATGGAAAAATTCGCAATCGTATTATTTTTTCTGGATCGAACACAGTTTATCCTAAAACAAATTATAATAAATTAAAGCAACTCCTCCCATTAATTTTGGATGAATATTGTAAAGGTGGGTACAAACGTTACTGAATACTCAAGATTAAAAAAAACAACTGGATCAAGATACAGTTCAGTCATTATTTTCGAGCACCTTTGTTGCGAGCCAAGGTCATATTTTTTTAGTTATAAACTGATGATACATTTTTCAATTTTGAAATCTTAGTGATTACTTGAGGTGAGTATGGCCAAAAATTAAATCGTCTGAGTCTTGATTAAGACGCGCGCTGACGTTTAGTTTCGTTTGACGTTTCGCGCTAGAATGGGTGATAAACCGAAACTGTGAGCATTTTCACTGAAATTTCAAATACATAAGTATTAACTGGATAGAAATGTTTCATAAATATAGCTCGATATTTTTCGTTTCATTTTAGTTTAATATGTGGCGACGTTGGCGGAAAATTCAGAAGCGTATTTGACCGAGTCGAGAGCATCAATCAGAAATCAGGCCCATTCGATCTATTACTAGTAACCGGTCGATTTTTCGGTCAAAACAATGACGAGCTGGAATCGTACAAAAAAGGCTATAGAAAAGGTATTGACATTATTTTACATACCGTGTCGTTATTTTTAAAACAATACTAGGAATGAAGAAAACAATATTTCAAGCAAATTATATTCGTTCATTTTTTTCTATATACTATATTTAAACCATACATAATAAAATATACAATAATGACTTGTTCTAATATTCCACTAGCACGCCTCTATTGCAGGTAGTTTTAAAAACCTATCAAATATTTGCATGTATATAAAATTTTATTGATTTTTCACCAGTCGCTGTACCGACATATATACTAGGACCAAGTTACGATGTGACGGAAGATCTGTATCCTGAAAACGAAGGAGAAGAGTTATTTCCTAATGTTACATATCTAGGTTTGATTTTTATTATACTTCTATTTACTATAATAAAGCGTGTTTGTTATTATTTGTTTATATACAGTACGAATTTATATAAAACGAGTAATTTGAACCTGTCTTCATCATTTACATAGGAAAGCGAGGTCTTTATACGACTACTAATGGATTGAAAATAGCATATCTCAGTGGTATTCAGTCAAAAGATGACACAGTTGAAAAAGGATTCTTTACCGGAAGCGATTGTCTTGCCATAAGAGATGCATGTTTAAGAGGACAGCCGGAATTCAGAGGAATAGATATTTTAATAACAGCAGAATGGCCGTCAGAAGTTCAAAACTTAGACGAAAGAAAAGTATATTTATATATATATATTTTTTTTTAAAGATTTATTATATTTCTATGAAAATATGTAAGATATATTTTTGAATTTTTCCAATTTTAGATAGATTTAGGAATAGCACCTGGTTCCGACTACGTATCATGGTTAGCGATGCATACTAAGCCGAGGTATCACTTTGTAGCATCGCCAAGTCTATTTTATGAAAGACAACCATACAGGTATTCTTCTCGGTGAAGATATACACTCTAAATCGTATAGAATTATAATAATAACTTAATTATATTACAGGAATCATAGCAGACAACACGATACTAGAGAATTGGCTACACGTTTCATCGCTCTTGCTCCGGCCCTCAATAAAGTGAAAGAAAAGTGGTTGTACGCTTGTATTTTGCAACCCATTAATAAGATGCGTATGATGGATTTGTTACAAGGAACTGTCGATGAGACGGCTTGTCCATACGATACTAAATACTTAGCACAACATGTTCCCGGAGCTGCTAAGGTATTTCGCATAGTTACGGTTGTTATAATATAACTTGTTTATTTCAATGATTTCAATATGAATTCTTCCAGAATATGGGCAACGGGCAGTTTTTCTACGATATGAATACTTCAGAGGGGGAATTCGGCGGAAGGAAGCGGAAACACCGCGATGATAATCAACGGGATCGGAAGAAACCGGAGTTTGATACCGGTTCGATATTTCAACATACTTGCAGATTAATTTTGTTCTGCAATTATCTTATGAATTGATTGTGTTGTAGAAAAATGTTGGTTCTGTTTGCTGTCTCCGACCGTGGAGCGTCATCTGATCATCAGCGTCGGTGAACACAGCTATCTTGCATTGGCAAAAGGTCCTTTGAATGAGTACCATTGTTTGATTACACCCGTCGCTCATCATCAGTCGATAACACAAGTATGCTCGAGTCGATATTTTATTTTATCTTTAATTTATACCAGGAAGGGCTAACAGGTAACCTCAATGTGCCTTCCTGGCCAGAAGCATTGTACATTCGATACACATATTATCAGTATTATCTTCTTCTTCTTCTAATGCCAAATCCGTATTCAGACGTAGGCGACGACATCGTTTATGGCCCGTGCGAATTTTTCCCTATCATGAGCAAGCCGAAATAGCTTTTCGAGACCAAGTCCCATCCATGACCTGATGTTCCGGAGCCAAGAGAGCTTCTTTCTCCCAAGCCGCCGTTTGCCTTCTATTTTCCCTTCTATGATTGTTTGTAGAAGGCGATATTTGGGGCCGCGAATAATGTGGCCAAAGTATTCCATCTTACGGCGCTTCACCGTGTCAAGAAGCTCTCTCTTTTTATGAACAAGCTGGAGGACTGTTTCGTTTCTTACATGTTCCTTCCACGAGATCTTTAGCATCCTCCGGTAACATCACATTTCAAAGGACTCTATCCTGTTCATGGATGCCACTAACAGTGTCCACGTTTCGCATCCGTAAAGCAACACCGACCAAACATAGGAGTGCAGGACTCTTAAACGCAATTTCATAGACAACCTTCGACAACATAAAACATTTTTCATGCTGTCGATTATACAAAGTATTATACATAAATACATATAACGACGTTGAATTATTCTTTGCTGTTAAGGATGAGAGACAAGCCTCTCTCCTTCAAGCGGATATTAACGCTGTCTTAGAGTTCAGTTCCAGTTTAAGGCTTGAACTGAACACTAGTAAATGTTCCATTATGTTCGCTCTATTTCTACAGATATGCCATTGGATCCGTGCTGTTGAAGCGTGTGGAATCTATGGTCAACTTGGGTATCACTTTTGATCCTGAATTCACCTTTCACAACCACATCAAGACAGTCGCTGACGTTTCCTTTCGTCGACTTGGATTTGTCTTGAGATATGCTCGGTTATTCTCCAACCCCTTGTCTTCTCGCTTGTTAGAAGTAAGCTAGAGTATAATGCGATTGTGTTAAATCCGCATGAAGCCAATTACTCTCTTATGATCGAACAAATGCAAAAAGCATTTCTTCGTTTTCTATATAAGAAAGAGTATGGGTACTACCCATATCTCTACCCCACTCCTTACCTTTTGGGCATGCTTGGGTACAATTCCCTTGAACTTCGGAGAAACTTCTCATTAATTCGTTTCGTTCTCCAGCTACTGCGTGGTGATACGTCATGCCCGTTGTTGCTGGAACAGTTGGGACTTTATGTCCCTAATAACTATGTGCGTGGTAGACATCATCATTTGATGGTTGTACCTCCTGCTCGCACAGTTCTTTTTCGAATGGCTCCTATTCCAAGAGCTATACGACTTCTCGATGAAATCGTTGCTGCCGTGCCTGAATGCGATATTTTCCGCCTAAGTGAGCGTAGATTATCGGATATTATTTTAACATATTTATCTGGTAACCTGCGCTCATCATTACTTTCTTAATTTGAATGTGATGTATGTGTGGAATATTAATCTACTCTCTTCCATTTGGGCCTCGCAGGGATGTTTTGTATTTGTAGCTTGTTCTTATTTATCGGAACAGGCTGCAGGTGCAAGACATTCCCTTATTTGTATAAATAAATATCAATTAATATCCACAGAGACATCTATGGTCAAATTTGTAAATTTGCAGCATTTTAAACAATTCGGTAAATACCTCATGTAGGTGCTCATTCTTTGACCTTTAAAGTGGGCTTTAATGTATTGACTGTATTTGTAATTATATTTTGATTTTATCAATATGTTAGGTTCCAAGTGAAGTCAAAGAAGAGATTGACAAGTTCAAAAAGTCGTTGCATAAGCTTTATGCCACTATGGAAGATGTTCCGGTGTTTTTCGAGAGGAATTTCAAAACGTCACATCTTCAAGTTCAGTCTGTGCCGGTGCCTAAAAGTTTCAAATCCAACTTGGCTGAAGAATTTGATGTAAAATTTTCCGTTTCGTTCGATTTGAGTGTGTTTCGGGGGAATGTTTTGAATTGATTTTTGATTTATAGGGACAAGCGCAAGCTGAAGGCATTGAATTGAGTGTTCTCTCTCCAGAAGATGATTTTTGTGATATTATGCCTCCCGGAATTCCGTATTTTTATGTCGAACTACCTGATGGTCATCAACTGTATACGAGGACTAAGCATACTTTTCCTCTTCAATTAGCAAGGTTTGTTCTACTTTTGCAATTATTTATTTACTATTTTATTTATTTTACATAAATATATACCAGGAAGGACTAACAGGTAGACCTCAATGCGCCTTACTAGACAATTAATTACAAACATTGCAGCATTTTAAATACATAAATCGCTGTATTTCGAGAGGCTGAAGAAGACGAAATCAACAATTAATTAATCCATAGAGACATCTATGGATTTAGACTTGTACATAAATTTTTATATGTTGTACATAAATCAAATTCAGATTTGTGACATAGCGGGTAGGATGATGTTTGCCAATTTGATGGAGGAACCGTTTCAACAATGAAATCAGATTGGCGAACTCTGATAGGAAACGATCGACTTGGAGTCACAAATATCCAAGTCTGGCCAGCAGTATTAAAGATTAGCACAGGATCGAATCCGGTACCATCTCGGTGCTAAACACAACCACCGAGCCATACTGCTGGCCTATGTTATATATACATATAATGTAAGGTAATTTATAGGCACGAGCATGTATTAATAGTAAAATGTTGAGTGCGCGCATTACACGCTCGCCGATCCGACCCGTTCACCCGTTCAAAATGATGAATGAATGTGTGTGAGCCTTTTTGTTGTGGATGTGTGTGTGTGTGTGTGTGTGTGTGTGTGTGTGTGTGTGTGTGTGTGTGTGTGTGTGTGTGTGTACGTTCCAACGCAGCGCATCTGACGCTGACGTCACCCGTTTCAAATCAGATGCTCAATATCAGGAGCACATGTCAGACGCTCCACCCTCCCCACTTCCCCGCGTCTCGACACGATCTATCGTCACGCCACATATAGCGAATGTTTAAAATGCACCCATTGGTCAGAACGTATCGTCGTTACTCTAATTGGTCAAACGTTTTAGTCCACATGGACCACTTCACGCTGATTGGTTGTGTGCCTCGTTCGCCTGTATTTATTTTATTAAATATCTCTAGCCACAACATATACTCCTGGTATTCTAAAATTTGTTTTTTTGAAGTCACCATGTTGGTCGACGTGTCCGCCACTTACCCGAATGCATACATACATACATACATTGCGTCCGTTTATATATATATATATATATATATATATATATATATATATATATATATATATATATATATTATTATTATTTATAGCTTTGTTAATTTTATTTATAGCGTGTATTTATTTAGTTGCTAATTTTATTTATTATTATTTATAGCGTGTATTTATTTTATTAAATATCTCTAGGCACAATATATACTCCTGGCATTCTAAAATTTGTTTTTTTGAAATTGCCATGTTGGTCGACGCGTCCGCCACATACCCACATATAATACATGCATCGCGTCCGTTTTATATATATTATATTATTATTTATAGCGTTGTTAATTTGATTTGTATTGTTTTTGTAGGGATATTCTATCAAGTCCTTCTATTTTGGATTGTGAAGAAAAATCAGACTGGCGAGCTTGTCAATTGTCAAAAGAAGAGGAAGTAAAGTATGTGTCGTCGTTCAGGGAAAAATTTGCGCCGTTTGATTTCACATCCAAAGACTGAAAGTGCAATAAATGATATTTTTAGGATTAACGAATAAATAAATCAATGAAAGATGGTCGTAAATGTATTTGTGATTTTATTGTCATGTAACAAATAAAATTATTATATGATAACATTGTCATTTCATTTACTATTTTTATTTTCAATTCATTTAAAATACAGATGTATATATATATATTTATAATTTAGATTAGGCATACCACTTTTATGTAGACATCAAGGAAATTTTTGTGGTTTATTTAATTTATCGATAGACACATGATAATACGTTTTTTTTTTTTGGTTCTATAAAGATAAATTTTGATACCATAAATGTCATGGCAATCTACGTACATACTTTATTTACATGTCGTGTATGGGATACACACATTTACAAAAATATTCCAATGAAATTGGTTCACGCTAATTTCCAAATTAGGTAAGTGAAAGTGAAATACACACTGAAATAAATAAATATACAAAATTTAACGGTTGCAATTACAATACAATGATAAAAAATATATGAAAAGGGATAAATTTACATTATCTTATGTATGTATGTATTATATATGTACACTTTTTTATACAACGTATTCATTTATGCTGCATTTACCCAAAGTCAATTGTTAAGACATGATCCACTAAGTCAAGCCAATATCGGTGTAAATAGGCATTCCGAGATAGTGGAATGTCTTATGCTGCATTCACACGAGGCCAATATTGAATTGGCTTAGTGGAATGTCCTGTGCTGCATTCACACAAGGACAATATTTTGGATTGGCTTAGTGGAATGTCTTAACAATTGGCCTCGTGTAAATACAGCATTAATGTCACAAACACAGGAGAACCTTACAGTTGTTGGCCATTTGGAATCAAATATACCGTTCTGTCAATTGATCGTATGTAAATTGACATTTTTATTGATTAGTAGTGGACAAGAGCACAATTGAGGATACAAAAGACACTTACAGGTCTGTTACTGAGAGTTGGCGCGCTCTCATACTCGCACAGAAGCGCGCTAAAGGGATAGGGCGTCTTTACTGAGAGTTGGTCTGTTACTGAGAGTTGGCGCGCTCTCATACTCATACAGAAGCGCGTGAAAGGTACAGAGCGTCTTTTTATTATTGAATGCAGTGTGACAGTATGGTATACACCTATTCACCGACACAACACAAGCGCATTTGTTCGCGCCAACTTTCGGCAACAGACCTATAGAGTATACACTGTAGTTATTTATTTTTAAACTTAATTAAAAATGCAAATGGCCGACGATCTTAACATGGCTGACAACTGTAGTGTTTCCTTCAGTATCTACCGATTTTTAATCGAAGTTTATTGCAAAAAATTTAAATTTGTATACATATGACGCTCATGTATAAAAATACATACCACAAAAAATTTATGTGATTGCCTAGTTTTGCGTTGAAATAACACAATTATTATTTTTACTATACATACAATATAAGTTTGACGCATAATATTTTAAATACAAATTTCATTTAATAAGAATTATTCAAAATTTTATACAGACGAAAATAATAATTTATTTTATATAAATTCTTAATATAATTTAATGTGACTAGATTTTCCAATAATGCAAATTTCAATAATTAGATAAAATGATTAAAAATATATATATATATATTTTTTTTAAATAACGATGACTAGAAATTGAGATTTTTTTCAAAAAATTATCATTGTGTTGTAACGTTTAGTTAAATTAAAATATTGCATATAAAAACTTACAAAAACTATTCGTATAAAAATTAGAAATACATACACGTTTAAAATTAAAACAACTTCTGATATGATCACATCGTTGTCTTTGAAAATAATCTTGATAAAAAGTTCGTTTGCTGTAAAAAATTATACGCTTATCAATTATCGAACAATTAGTTTATTAGTTGAATGTAGAAAATGTAATTATACATAATACATGTGTACGAATATCTTAAATTATTATCATAATGATAAACAATAGTTATTCTTCACCAATTCATTCATCCTTTAATGTTATTGATTCTTATTAAATAGGTTCTTTTCATAAAATGGTACATAAATCGGATCACGGTTAGGAAGTTCTGTATATATGTATGTAGTATTTAAGTGTATTAAATTTTATTTACATTTTATTTATTTTGCATTGAATGTGCATTTAAAATAGAAATGAATAAAATTTGACAATTATATAGGTAGCAAAATAAACGTTCCAAATACGATACATGTCATATAATATTAATGTCGTGGCATAAATAAAATATACATACATATAATTCGTGGAATCAAATATCGACGAATTTTTAACATTTTTATAAAATCTACACCAATATCTTGTTACAAAGTGATTTTAAATCAACTTCATCAACAGGGTCAATAGTTATATGTTTATATATATATATATTTTTTAAAATATATTTATTACTGCTCAACATGTTATATTGTCTCGGTATTAAAAAGTATGCACTTCGGTATTCAGATTTATTATTTTAAAAACACACTAATATATGCAATTATACCAGTACATTACTTTACGAGCCTTAACATATAAAGCAAAAGTTTTTTTTTTTTTTTTGTAAATGGCAGTAATAATTTAAATACAGTTTTATACCATTTTAAATGCTGCATTTAAAATATTAGGAGTAAATTAAAATATGCTAAAATTATGAGTTTAAATGCGAGTGAAACATTCATCGTTTTGAATAACAACAATTTTTACATTACTTGTATGTATGTAAAAGAGTTTTTATTTGTTATTTACAACGATCTAAAACGTTTTTACATTTCTTTTATTGTGCATAAATATTTACAATCTTATTATATCTATGTTTGGATATTATTATCATATACATATATATAATATCGCTATTCTGTGTGTCTGTGTGTGTGTGTGTGTGTGTCTGTGTAAGATAACGCTCGCCGTACTATAAAACAATTAAACTAACTCAATAGTCGTTTCAAAACCAACTTAATAGTCGTTTCGATTCAACATACAAATGTACGTCACAGCTAAAATACTGCCAACAATATGTACGAATATAATAACAAAAGAAAAAACATCTATATATACTGTTTGCTATTAATTTTTCCTCTGGGCAAGTCTCTGAGCATTTAGCGCCATCTATTGAAAATTATCACTTTTTCTATTGGTGTTTTATATTGTTTATACATATGTAGGTAGATTTTACCATTTTTTTCATATTAAACAATTAAATATAAATATTTATATATAAATTGTATTTGAAACAAATACGACCGCTTGCGGATCGAACACAGCACCGACACATTTCTTTTAATTTTTTTTAAATAAATAGCATAATATGCCATAAACCATGCGATGATATTACATCGGGCACAACACTAGTATAATATAATTAAGTATGCATTTGTATTGATGATCTATTATTTAATTATATTGTATATATGTATATATTTTGTAGAAAACATTCAGTCGCGTATTATTTTTAGACTTGATTTGTATATAAAATGTGCAAGGAATTTCCGATTGTTTTATAATAATTTTTACGAATTGTTCTGTTGAAAAAAATCTATTTTTTTTTATTAACATAAAAACATTTGCTTAAATTGTGCGTAAATCTTAAAAACCTAAACGTATCATTTAATAAATTTTCGCTTATAAATTATCCCTGCAAAAGTCTTTATAGAAGTTTAGTTTAATATCAATGCGATTTTTTAACATCACGCTGTGACAGTAGATATATTTAATATTTATTTTAACAAATTCTATAGGGAAGACATTGATGTTTTGGCTTTGATGTTTTTTTTTTGGGAAATCAAATCAAATCAATTCGGATTACTTATAAAATTGTTATTTTTTGCCAATACTTATGTTTTTAATAAATTATGTAACGTAGAGATTAGGTAATAGGTGCTCGTGGACCGCTGGTTTATCATCGCTAATCGCCTGATCGCATGTTTGCGCCAAAAAGGCCTCGACGTATGAACAAGCTGTATATAACAGCCAATAGGGTCTCGCTATCCATCGACCAATCACCTCTCTGTGCTGAGAGTACACGCTGTGTATAAATATTCGGCGGTTTTGTTCTGTGCATTCATTCGGAGCTGGCTGGTCGACGGACAATTAACTATAAGAAACCCCTCTACACGTCCACGGTACAATAATTTACAAAAAAAGGTGCCTGTTCCGCAGTGGCAGCTCGTCTATATAGGCTGCGGGCTACAGTCCTCCCAGTATAGTAAAAATGCATGGTATTGTTGTCATTCATATGGTCTACGGGCTGCAGACCTACTAGTTTAGTACATATACATGCTATTTTTGTTTGCATTTGATCACCGGTATGATCAACGAGCTACTACAGCCCAATTAATCTCTGTAGCCCCCCTACTGGGTATTTTTACGAGCCGCCACTGGGCTCTGTTGCCATTTTTAAGGCAAAAATGTAAAAAACTGGCTAAAAGTACTAAAATATAGACAGCCAAAGCTCATAAATTAAATTTCAAAGGAGGGTACAATTTTTTAGGCTCAGGTGTTTGAACATTCTGGGCCTAAACACTAAAAACAAATCCAGTAAATAACTTAAAAATATGCGTATATAAAATTTTAGTGCACAATGTAAAATATTTTGGATAAAAATTGCGCTCACATATTAATATGTCCACACTTTTATATTATATAGATATTTGTTATTTTTATTTTATAGGTATATTCATTTTCATTAAGTTCTGTAAAACATTTCACTTACATTTTAAACAAAAATGTTCTTTTATAATACAAAAATACGATAGAAAGTTAAACGAATTTCATTTCTGATGTTATTTTAACTATTTTTTTATAAATGCAAATCCACTACACATTGTCTAGGATCACAATTCGTTTTTCTGTTCAAAGCCTTTTTTTTTTCGTTTGATGAGACTTTATTATACGTTGATTTGAAAAGTCTCCCTGGGTAAGTTGGCTTGTGCCATCGACGGATTGGCAACAGTCCTTTTTCGCCGAGACTGGCCGACGTTTGTTTCGCACTCGGTGTCGTCGGAGAACCTCGAAGGTGGATGGATGTGGTCGTTGAACGACGGGTAGTTCGATATGCTGGAATGACATTGGCAAACTCAATTTATTGTCACTGAAAATGTTTGGGTTCTCATAATAGTATCAATCAATGTACCTACCGATTTAGTTTTGCGGAAAAAAGATTTGTCTCTGCGTGGTATTGTTTGAATACGTTGGGAAAGGTCTCAATCTGTAAATCGTTATCTCATTATTGGTCAAGGATATATGTATGTAAATGTTTGAACGTTATCTCTAGTTTATTTTATGTATATTGTATGCACCGTAAAACAGGTCTAGTTAGTCCATTAATCCTTGGCCAATTTTGAAAATGTTGATTATGTGCTTAATATAAAAACTACAATTTTAATTTAATTATTCGGTTTCGTTTGGTACAGAAATGAATTTAATTTGAGAAAGAGACACTTTTATATATTCGAAGAATTCCCGTAAAACTACGCTTCACAATCGTTCTATGTATTATTTTGCTAAAATCTAAATGTAAGCGACAAAAATTTAGTTTAATTTATATTTTAGGCTATTCAAAGTGTCTTGGAGGAGTTTTATAAGACTAAGATTTATTTATAACATCTACTTATGTATTGATGTATGTATATTAGAGTGGCTTTCATTTTTGGAATTCCAATAAGTACATATAAGTCTCATGATAATAAATATTTGATAAATTTAACCAAATAACTAGTCTAAAAATTCTATTTAATTAAAATTCAGTTTCTTTTCAAAATAAAATCGATTATATATGTAGAGTCATTAAAGATGAAGATAAACAATTTAAACACTACATATTTTTTAATCTTTAATTTTCAAAATTAAAATAAATAAGGGATGTTCATAAAATTACTTTTCAAAGAATACTACATATTGGAATACTAAAATAAATTCATCAAAGTGAAAATCACTCTAATGTACATGTTTAATAATATAATTTAAATTTTGATTGCATATTAAAAGCGATTTCAATCACTACAGTAGAGTTTTCGAGATCAAAACAATTAATTTTCTCATTTACTTGAAATACTTCAGCAATAACTCTTAAACATCTAAGCACTACAAGATTAGGTTAGGTTAGAAATGGTGAACCGTCTTGAGATCACATACAAAAACATCATTGTTGGAACGTTTGAAATACTGATTGATTCATGCAAATGTTTTTTAAATATAAATAAAGACGACTATGGCTTTTTAGATTTTTGATCAGCGACGATGATGAACGTTCACCATTTTTTGAAAGTACTCAAAACCCCTCCAAGACCGATCGCACCTTCACAATATGAAAAACAATAGGATTTTAAATGAATTTCATGCAAATCGGATGGCATGCTATATATAAAATGATATCAAATATACTTATCTTCTCAGATAATATTCATATAATAATAAAATTACAACGGCTTACTTCATTTAAAACTTTCACATTTGACTATCGAACAGTCTGTTTCATGCTGTTTTGATTTCCAAAAGCATTCTCTACTGTACATTTAAATCGAATCGATCTAATGCTAGGCTCCGCATGCTATGTTCGGCAATAAGGCATTAAATATATAGATATTCGTCAACTTGGAACTTATATTTTTCAATGTATACATATTATATTGCGGATTTTACCTGAATGTAGTTTCATCGTTGTGACTGGAGTATCCTGAGCTGGAACGGACGTGACGACGGCCGGCTGCAGCTCCGGCTTTCCCACGTCGAGACGGGAAACCTCTTCGGCCGCCGACGCCGTTGAGAGACGTTTCTGAGGAGCTGCTGGAGACTTCCGCTCCAGTCCCTGATATATGGTTCGATAATGTCATAAAATTCAATGGCATGTAAGTGTGTGATGGATCGGTGCTTTTACAGTGCGAGGATGCGGATGCGGAGGCCGCGTCGCTCGTCCGGTGCGGCGGGTGTCTCGGACGGCCACGGAACCCTTCGGTGGCGCCAGCACCGGAGACGTCACTGCCCTCCGACATGTCGTCACCTTCGTCTCGTGTATCGTACTCTGAAATGGGCAGGTGGAGAGTTAAAATCTTCTTCACCTCAGAGTCGGTCGAGCCGAGGTTGTCGGACTCTGTAACAAATAAACAAGAATATGTTGCGGCAAGCGCTGGCGCGGCACCTACGCATGCTTTAAAATGTCTTCATGAATGATATCTATATGTATATTGAATTGGAGGTGAAGAGGATTGAGGGATTGGGTTGTGATGCTATTTATTATAAGATCATTTCTAGATATTTATAATCGTTTATAATTTTAATAAATTTTTAATGGATTTGAATGCGAAACGTTTATGATATCGATTCAGATATTGTAGACTACACTTAGATGATATTTCACTATGATAAAAAGTCGCATGGTTTGTATTAATTTGTACTATATAGATAGGTAACTACCTACATATATTTCAAACTCTCTGATATTGGAAATTTTATTTTTATAATACACAATGAATAAAAATAGGTTGTGGCTATTTGCAGGTACTAGATCTGCAAATTATTGGCGATTTTCAGGTACTATATCTGCGAATTATTGGCTATTTGCAGGTATTATATCTGCGACAGGCGCAAGGCCTTCTGCGCATGCGCGTGAACTGTCACTGTCAGCGTGTTTACTGTTAAAATTTTGTTTTAAACCTCTTCAAATTTAGTTCGAACTCGTTAAGTGACGTAGAGTAAAAAATATAATCCAAATTAGTTAATATTATTAATTGTTAGAAAATTATTATCATATACAACGTATAATACCTACATACATACAAGTACAAGCCGCGAACTAGCTAAATTATATAAATCTATTATAATAACGTGTGAAATTTATTTGCCTCATGTATAATGAACGATTGATTAAACAAATCTAGCATACATTAAATGTAAGAAATTATAATCGGATTCGAAGTTCACAGGTATAGTACCTGCAAATAGCCAATAATTCGCAGATATAGTACCTGCAAATAGCCACAACCATAAAAATAAAGATCTGTTGAAAGTTTGTCATTTTACTTGATTTAATTCCATTTTCTTGTATTCTTAGATCAGTATTCCTTATTTCTATATGGAATATATCTGAATTGATACATGCAATAAATTGTAATATATTTATAAATAATTCAAAACAAATGATTGATGGAATATTTATAATATATGAAAATTTTGATAAGATGGCATGAAAATGGCCTCTATTATGATCAAAAGATGTATATGTTAAAGCAATGAACATCGAAAGCTTAATTGAAAGTGAGGAAAAAGCCAAGTAAATGAAAGAGATTGCCGATAGCGAAAATTTATAAAGATTCCTTTGTATGCAGCTTAATGTTTCTTCCATAATATTTATCGTATTATAAATTCATTTAAATATCGCGAAAATATAGTACAATATATACCTTGACTTTCTGAATGCGGATCTCTCAACCGATTGCCTTTTCTTCTTACTTTAGTATATTCTGGTTCTTTATTCTACAAACAAAAACTTAAAAATCAAAACCAACATACATTAAACATTATATGTAATCAACGATTAAACAGAATTTACACTCACGTGTCCCATTTTGAATTTGTCGCTTTGATTTGGTTTGATGTCGTGGTATACAAAAGACCCTCTCACCGAGTGATATGGACCGCTGTAAACGTTTCCACTGTAACTGCTCTCACTGTAAGCCGGCTTTGTCAGTTGAAAAGTAGCATATGGACATATGTCTTCCATGTAATCTGAATACATTATAGGAAATAAATAATATATTATACAAATCAGTGATTAGTTTGCATAGATGTAGAATAACCTAGATAAGCCATTACGTACACTTTTGGTCGGAGATGTTGTCGCCACCAACTGAGGGGTGCGGGGGGTTTAACTAGCGGGGAAGTGGTGAAAAAAAGGAAGGGACGCAAAAAACGCAGTGGTCAGCAACCAGTTTATGTACATATGTACATGCACTGAGGTTTTATTTTATTTATAACTTTATTTTATTGGACACTCCGCGTGTCAGTAAACCAAACTAATAAAGCCATATTAAGAAAAAAATATTTAGCTATACACACTATATTAAACTACAAATGTATGTTACTATAATAATAAAACCATCATTAACTATTACAATATTTAAACATTAGTAACTTCCACAAGGATCAATTTTAAAGCTGACACTTTAATATGTAGTTCATTGTTTGTAGTTTTAAACTTAATGTCGATTTCTGAATTTCCTTCAGTGCCAACAAGATATACGCGTGCATTTAGAGACATCTGTGTCAGAGGTTGTCGACCGCTGTTCCATCACTGCATATATCTAGAGATAGGACTGGAAGCGCGCCGTTTATTTTTCCATTATTGTAAATGCTTTGTAAAAAAGGTTCGGCAAACCTTTAACAATGCATTTACAACATGTGAACAATGAACAGCGCGCTCTGGGTCCGCTCTTTACATATAACACTACATACATCGCGCCGATATTTCATTACATTGTTACGTACGCCGTGGATTAAGCGAATAGAATCCCAGAGACTGTGTGACCGTTCAAGGATTATCTGTTAACGGATTAACTAAGTGCATACCGTGCGACCGGTATAAGTGGTTTCAAGGATTAGCGACAGGCTAAGTTCAAACAAGCTAAACAATGATTGCACTTCTCATACCGTGGGAATACATATCCGAATACGTGACTATACAGTAGGTAAACAGATTAGACGTCCTGAGAGATCTACCCCTTATAAGGCGGTACGTAGGCGATATCACGTCATTCTGGACTGAGCACTGCCAGTGCGTGTATCTCCTTAATCATCAATAAATGCTGTGAGACGACTGTTGGCCTTTTACTTGGATCCTCCACCCACCCCTACGCAACAATATGTTAAAATACTACTATAATTGAAGACATTATATATTAATTCTTACTTATGATATGTGATGCCATCCGCCTTTTTATGTTTTCTTGAGTAATTGTAACACAATTTCACTGAATACGTTGGTATTTTCGAAAAATGACTTAGAAGCTAACTAGCTACTGAGAGAGAGTGTGCATGCACTGTACTTTCTTTTGTGTGTCCATGCACCAACAGGGTGATTGGCATAGAGCATCAGGGCGTATCTATGTATTCTATATCTATGTTAGTTTGTCATTCAAAATGCTCACCGTTGCCTTCACCTTTAAAATTAGGCGAATCAGGCACTTGAGGTATAGGTTGACGACCTCTTCCACTCACAGCCAAGTATTGTTGATCTCTATTTTGCTTGTTTTGCAACTGAGCAATAGACGGAGAGTCTCCGATCGCTGCTTGAGATCCACATGAGCCCGGATTGAGTTCTTCTAAAATGTTTCCAAGTACTTTTTAGTGTCCAATAAAAAATCATAAAGATTATAAAAACAAATTAAACTCACTGTTTCTTTTAATGAGGTAAACTAATGCAACTAAAGCTGTCAATACCAATAACGACAATGTTACCGGTAATACCACTCGTATGTTTGCATAAAACGGTTTGTCTCCAGAGTGAGAAACTGGTGGTGATAGCTCCGTCACCATATTCACTGTAATACATTGATGAAATTATACATACTTTCAACTACAGATTATTATACAAAAATTGCGAAATATTTCATTACTTCCTAAAGCACTATTCGTAGTGAAATTATACAAGGCTACGGCAAACCCGGCATTGTTATGAGCGGTGATTTTCAGATGATATTGTGTGCTGGGTGATAGTCCTGTTACGCTAAATACACGTTCTGTAGCTTGAACTGAATTTGAGACCATTCTCCACTGAAGAAAACAAAGCAAATATGTATTGTAGATTGAATTAAGCTAACCGCTTAAAAATTGAAAAATAATTTTAATTGCCTGTGAATATGAATGCTCTCTGTATTCAATAATAAAATAAAGTATTCCACATCCTCCATCACCCCAAGAATCGAGCCAAACTGTGACTACTGTCGCATTTACAGTTATCATTTGCGAGTGCTTTGGCTTGACGGGTACTGCAAAGAGTTTGTTCTTTATTTCTGAATTCAATTTTTTCTTAAAATATGTAAAAAACAATCAAAAACTAACCGGTTCCTTTCGTGAAAGCATTTACAATATCGCATGGAAGTCCAGTACCAATGATATTGTAAGCTGTTATGTACAATTGGTATCGTGTGCCACACCATAGTCCCGACAGAATGTGAGATGTCGTTCCAGCTTCGACTTGAAGCTCTTCCCAATCTCCCTGTTCCCGTTTATAATTAATCACATAGCCTAAAATTATTTTAGGAAACGTTTAATTTGTTCAACAGTTGTTTCTGTATTCAAAGGGAAAGCTTACTACCTAATATTGGACTACCACCATCACCCTGATCTGTCCACTGCAGATGGATCGAATCTGCATGAGAATCAATGACGAGAAGTATCGGAGGTTGAGGAGGCACTTTCACTCTGACCCTGTAGGTAATATCATCTTTTCCATTAGCGTTTTCAACATAACAGGTGTAATTGCCAGAGTCTCCACTTTGAGCAACACTGCAATTAAAAAAATATATATATTAGACTGGTATACACAGATGACCTTAATATGTGAAAGGCTAGGGTTCATTTGAAGACCATACTGAGCAGTGGCGTGCCGTCCATGGATGCTGTGGATGTTGTGCATCCCTTAAAATTTACGTCAAAAATATTTTCATACCGTTCGTTTTCTGAATTTCTTAGTTTTATTTATTTTTGATTACGTGATTATGATGGGTCTACGTGACGAGACAGAATGTTAAACGACAGAAAACGCAAATATCGGAAGGCAAAGATCGAAAATCGAAAGATCAAAAAAAATGGTGCATGTTAACGGTACAAGATCTTTCGATTTTTGATCTTTGCATTCCGATATTTGCGTTTTCTGTCGTTTAACATTCTGTCTCGTCACGGAGACCGGATTATGATATATACGATCTTTTGTCTGATCCAAAATTGACATAAACGAGCACCCCCGTTGAAAGGCCGTAGCCGTCTGCGCGACCAGTGCTTGTTTCCCATTAAGCTTGTATTACCAGGGATGCTGAAGTTATCTTCAAATCTTTTGCGCATGCGCACAAATGAGCTGTCACTCTTGCGTATGCGCATGAGTGAGACGACTCTACAGTCGTCTCGCTCGCGCGACACTTGCTCTGGAAGCAAAATCTTCTTTTGCGTATGTATGGACTTGATTCGCTTTTCATGTATGGACTTTCGCTTGATTCGTTGATTGATAAGTTATTTACTTTTAATATTTTATTGTAATTTATTACGTCCTAAATTATTATTTATTATGGCCCTAAATATAAATAGCCAAAGTAATGCAAGTGGATTTATCGCCGTTGTCAATAATAATTGCAATTGTTTAATTAAAAATGTACTAAAAAGGACATTTGCTTCTCCATATAATGAAAAAGAGATTATTGTTATGAGCCCAAAATTGAATATTCATTCAAAAACGAAAACATCAAAGACATCTTAATAAACATAAATATAAAAATGAATAAAATAAAATTTAAAAAAATAAACTGATCGTGTTTTGGACAGCATCATCTGTTTGAAAAGTCACCGCACGCCACTGATACTGAGACCTTGTATCAGTTTTGGATCTAGTTCTTTCGATAAATTTATGTTAAAATATTTTACCTGATGATTAGTGTACCATCTATAGTGATATTCTTTCTGGGACTCGGTTCTAAAATGTTCCCTTGTTGTTTCCAAATTGTAGTAGCTGATGGTATACCGACTTTGTGGCATGGAAGTGATATATTTTCCTTCCACGGGGTTATTATATCTCTGCTGAATGATGTGATACGAGCTGGCACTGAAGCAATGATTAACAATGAATGAAATTTCTTTCATACTTATACACAATCTTATGATTTTATATAATACCTGTATCACTTGGCAGTATCGTCACAACTCTAGTACTTTCACCTTCTCCAACTTTGGTCGAAGCTGTCAACCAAAATTGATGAGTGGCAGCTTCTTGAAGTCGGACCGTTTCATGAGATTCAGTATTGGGTGATAGTATTCTTTTATGAGTACCCTCCTGAAATACCAATTTGACTATAGCAAAAAATATCACAAAATTAATCAAAATTCGGTATAATACATACTTCTCTTCCATCTTCAATGATACTCATATAGAAAGTATATCCGACAAGGATTCCATTGGCATTTGAAGGTGGAAGCCAAGATACTAATATTTTATTTGTAGCACTAACAACGGCTTTGATATCGGCTGGAGCTGATGGTACTGTAAAAATAATAGTTTTACAATAACTGCCATTCATTTACACTTTAAATTGAATTAAAAATGTACCATCTTCTTCAGTGTGACAGAATACCGGATGACTCTTGATACCGTCTCCAGCCGTAGTATAAGCGGCTATACTAATGGAATAATTAGTATATCGTTTCAATCCAGCTAGATTAGTCTTGAGTTGGGCTGTTTGCTTTGTTATTAAATCTTCTTTGTCTGCAGATATGTATATTTAAATAAATACACTTGCTTGCAGTATATTTATAAATATATTAAACTGTAATATTATACTACTTACCGTACCATTCTTGAATTGGAGTGTGAGTCACCTTATAACCTTGTATGATACCGTTTCGTCCGGAGAGTGGAGGAGCTTCCCATGAGACGTGAATGTTTTGGGAACCCATTACTGAACAATGCACACTATCTGGAGGTAAATTTGGAACTGAAATTCAAAAACGATAGTTAAAATATTGAATGTCTCGGCTAATCATGTAGAAGTAGATCTATCTCCTAACAGCATATTTACCTGTGTTTTAACGGGTATTTGAACATTTTAAATGTATATGGGAATATTTTAGAGAAGGTTACGTAAAAAAACATGAATATGCGATGCGGTGCAAACGATCGACAAGCGCCAGACAGACTGAACCACAGATTAACGACACGTGTACCTTATGCGTGCGCACTGCTCGCACTTACACTAAGCGAAATCTACCCGAAGTTCCGAAATACCTACCCTGTATACGTTCTGTGCTTCTGATACTTTATTTCCGAATTTTGCCTTATTAAACTCGCCAGAAAGATCCAACTCAATTTTAATAATTACCATTTTAATAATGGCATCTGTGCACATCGAAAGGTTACTCGTCATCTGATGTGCAATCTATCATTCGTGAAGTCGAGGATTGCGTTTAAAGCTGCCATCCAGTTAATCTGTGGTTCAGTCTGTCTGGCGCTTGTCGATCGCTTGCACCAAACCCCTCTGTAAATATAAACCAGCAGTATGGCTTGGTGGTTGGGTTTATGTTTAACACCGAGAAGTTTCCGGGTTCGATCCTGAGCTAATATTTAATACTGCTGGTCAGACTTGAGTCAGACAACAAAATGAGATTTAAAAAAATGCAATAAAAAATAAAATTGCCTTATCTCAGACATGTATTCGCCATTTCATTAGCAGTGTGGCTCGGTGGTTGCGTTTAGGTTTAGCACTGTGAAGTTACCGGGTTTGATCTCGTGCTAATCTTTAATACTGCTGGTCAGACTTGGATATTTGTGACTCAAAGTCGATCGTTTCTTATCAGAGTTTGCCAATTTATCTGATTTCATTGTTGAAACGGTTCCTCTATCAAAGTGGCAAAGAATATCCTACCCGCCATGTCACAAATATCTGAATTTGATTTATGTACAGTATATAAAAATGGTTGTGGCTATTTGCAGGTACTATATCTGCGACAGGCGCAAAGCCTTCTGCGCATGCGCGTGAACTGTCACTGTCAGCTTGTTTGCTGTTAAAATTTTGTTTTAAACCTCTTAATATTGAGTCCGAAACTCGTAAAGTGACGTAGAGTAAAAAATATAATCCAAATTAGTTAATATTATTAATTGTTAGAAAATTATTATCATATACAACGTATAATACCTACATACATACAAGTACAAGCCGTGAACTAGCTAAATTATATAAATCTATTATAATAACGTGCGAAATTTATTTGCCTCGTGTATAATGAACGATTGATTAAACAAGTCTAGCATAAATTAAATGAAAGAAATTATAATCGGATTATAAGTTCACGCGCATGCGCAGAAGGCTTTGCGCCTGTAGTAGATATAGTACCTGCAAATAGCCAATAATTCGCAAATATAGTACATGCAAATAGCCTCAACCTATAAAAGTTTATGTAAAAGTCTAAATCTATAGATGTCTCTATGGATTTATTAATTAATTAATTAATTGTCAATTTCGTGTTCTTCAGCCTCTTGAAATATAGCGATATATATAATAAAAAATGCTGCAATGTTTCTAATTAATTGTTAAGGAAGGCACATTGGGGTCTAACTGTTAGGCCTTCCTGGTATATATCTATGTACAATAAAATAAAAAAATAAACTGGCAAAAAATGTGTCTGCTGGACTAATTCATATTGATCACACATGTAGTATTTAAATATCTTTTACCGTCTTCCATAGTAGTGGCCGTCACTGGATGTGAAGATGGACCAGGTCCTCGAGTGTTGTAAGCTTGAACTATGATAGAATAAGTGGTGTATCTTTCCAGGCCGACTAGAATGGTTTCACCGCCACCATGGGGACCCATTTCAACCGTTTTGAAATTATATGAAGGTTGAGGACTGGAAGACACCGAATTGGACATGTTTGAATCCACCTGAGAATACAGAATTATATAAAATTCAAGATTGTATGATTATATATGAAGAATGTTTATACATATGTAAGTTTGTATAATATTATAGGTATCGTATATGTAATTTATTTCATACCTCTTGGTATCCAACGTAATATCCGAGCAAGTTTCCATTCCACATTTCCCTTTGAGGGGGTTCCCACGTAACCACAAGCTCTGTAGAGCTTTTCGCCTCGGCTCTGATATCCAGGGGTGGACCACTCGGAGCTGAAGGAGTTTCCAATGAGTTTAGTAATGCATGTTGGAATATATTGTGATTAATTATTAACAGCGCTTATTTTGCGTATGTAACAGTTTGTAACGTTTATTTATTCTTTTAGTGTTAAAAGGAGGTGGTTAGAGAAGCTCAATTCTAAATAAGCAATGCTTTTAATTTAAATAACAACAGTTCTCTTTATTGAAATACATATGTAGTTTCATTTGGGTGCTTGCACAAAAGTCGAAGGAAGTGGATTTTATGGAGGTGTAAAATTCTTATGGATAATTTTTGAGAAGTTATAAAGGTTGTTTTTTTAGAGGTTTGTTTTTCGAATTGGCCATCACTTTTTTCAATAAGAGATTGATAGTTGATTTGTGCTCAATTTGGTTTGCCATTTCACCATGAATAGACTTACGCCAGAAAAACTTACCGTGATTTAACACCTTTGCATTATTTTATGTGGGTATATGTGAAGTAGCCAGCTAGCCGATAAACTAGAGACGATGGACGACTTGAAAGCCTTCGCCGCGTTATTGCCGATATACTCAGCTACTCGAAAATTGAACTTACAGATTGCGCTTAATTCGAACCAGCCACAGCGTTCATATGTCCGATATCATATTTGGACGCTAATGGAATAACATTATCTTCCAATAAAACCAATACCACGATTTTTATTTCATTTTAAAGTTTTACACCTCTAAAAATATACCCTTTACAAGCAAAGATTTGATATAATTCTAATCTAAATAATAATTTACTATAGTTATTTTTTCTGTACGAATACACAGAAGTATGGGAAAGGAGATTTGGTAGAGGTTAAGTCATTTAATGGTTTATTTCAGAGCTGGTCACAAAACTATAGGTATATATAGATCGTTCCATTTACGAAGGCAATAATCGATACATAATTTAAATGTGAATATCTTTTACATGGAGTGGGGGTGGGCCATCGTGAATGAAACCACCCCTAAGACGAATATAAATAGTAGCATATTTTTTTCCCTTATAAAAATCGTGATAAATATTTTTATAATATAAAACTTTTCTTGGGTCTACAACTGCTTCCCATTATATTTTGGAGATAAAATAATGCTTGATTTATGTACAATACTTTCAAATTATATATGATGATCGATTTGAATTTGATCTTGAATCTAATTTTATAAAAACACTCAAAACTATAGAGAAAATCGAATATATTATTTTGATTTCAGTTGGGATTTGAACCCACGACCTTTAAATCAATCAAACCTGTGTATGTATGTATGTATATGAAAATTAATATTCAATATCGTTGAACATACCTTCCTCCAGGGTCGTGACCTGTATGACCTGACTCGGCTCGCTCATCCCCAATCTGTTCTCAGCAATTATTCTCAAATGATAGGACTTGGCCGGTCTGAGGTTCTGGACTGTGGCCGAGGTCACTCCGCCAGGAACGACAACTTTTTGCGGTTGGGCACTCCAAGCGTCTGTAAGTTGAGAACCATATCGGTTAGAACTTTCCACTTCACCCTAATCGTCAAACGGAAAAGCGGGAAAATTACCTGAACCAGCCTTGTACTGAACCATGTACGTCGTAATGGGACTGTTACCAGCGTACGGTTGACTCCACGACAGTTGAATAGATCTCGATTGTTGATCGTTGATTCTTATGTTTTTTGGCATTTCAGGGACCTGCAGATAAAGCATCATATGAATGAACGGATTCCACGATCTACAACTACCCAGGACCAACCAATCAATACCTCTTGCACAATAAGTTGTATCGTCATTTCATCTTGGCCGAATGCGTTACTAGCAAAGCAAGTGAGTGTTCCAGTATCTTGGCGATAAGTATGCAAGATACCCAGCTCGGACACCATTCCATCGTCCAATAGCTGCTCCCTTATTGAGTACCTGGTGTTTGAAAATGTTGGTAAATATATGATGTAGATTTGGTTTTATAGAGATTTTATTTAGTGTACCTTTGATCCATTTGATGTGCTATGGTGTGTTGACTTTGCGTCCTCCAGGTAATCTCTATGGGATTGTCTCCTAGCGCTGTGCATTGGAGATGAGCTTGCTCTCCGCCGACCACCTGCACTTGTTTGCTTTTCGATGGAAAATATGCTGGAGCTGTAAAAAAGATGTTTCACAACTGAAAAAATGACACAGCTCGAGATCGTCGTATGCAGTTTATTTATTAATGCAGGCATACACCCATTTATTTATTTATTTTTTACACGACATCAATGATCAAATATTGTAAGTAGTATACAAGGCTAACTACAAACTTCTATGGACAAATTGGCAGCATTGCATAAATCAGCAAATTCGAGATTTTGTAAACTCGAATTTCGTGAGAAATAAGACAGAGTTGCCAATTTGTTGGAACTGGTTTAATGAAATCAGATAAATTGGCAAACTCTGACAGGAAACAATCGACCTTGGAGTTTTATTTCCAAGGTCTGTCAGCAGCATAAAGTCAGGGGTTGAACCCGTAATCACACAATTTAAAATATTACACGCTAATAACTGGAGCGCTGCAACGCTGAAACATTGCACAAAACCAAATGAGACTCTCGGGAAGGCACTCAATCGTTCCCCCTCTATCCCGCCCCTCATTGACAATTGAAATCAAAAGCTGAATTCGTTTTGTGTGTTTGTGGTTTTACTTTTGTAGTGCATAGTACTATCAAATTTAAGTTTAAGTTTGGACCATTTTGGCATTACAGGAGTCTCTAATGCGCCACAATGTTCAAAAAAATACAGAGAGATATATACATATGTATACATACATATATACACAGACAAAAATACATTTATAAATACTAATAAAAAACAAAAGCATTATAATAACAGGAGATATAGTAAAAATATCAAATAATACAATACAAAGTAGGGATTGTCTTGCATCTACAGCCGGCACCAATATATGTATAATAACCAGCCGCAAATACAAAACATCCATGCGAGGCCCAAAATGAGGAGAGAAGATCAAAACTCTACTCATACAACACATTCAATTATGATAATAATGATGAGCGCAGGCTACCAGACAAATATGCTAAAATAATTTCCGATAACCTACGTTCACTGGCATGGAAAATATCACGTTTAAGCTCAGCAATATACATATATGTATATATACCTATATAATACTGTGTAGTTATACGGGTAAGTATGTGTAACCTTTGTAATTGATGAGCGATATTCGTTGGGCGTGTGATCCCGCATTAATACGCATTACGGCCTTTTAGCTGGGGTTCAGAGCGTGAGCCAAATGCCAAAATTCCCCTTTTGGCGATGACCACAAGGAGACTGGTCTCGTTTAGCGGCCGATAAATTCACCACTTTGCTCGATAGAATCTCGACCCGTCTTATTATCAGGATTTCAGGACGAAAAAAGGAAAAAAAAAACAACGAGGAGGACAGCAATAGTGCGTGCTGGGACTTCGCTCGTGCGAGACAACTATACGGAAGAAATGGGTCGACTTGAATAATCGATGAAGATTTTATTCGGATCTTTTGGGTCTCGACTTGAATCTTTTACTTTTACTGTTATTCACAATTGGAATTCAAATTAAAATCACAACGTATCTGATTCTGAATTTGTCTTTTTAAAATACTGTACTAATTATCAGGAGACATAGGCGATATAGTGAAATATGACTCATTAAGCGGTTTAAAACATTGCTTATTTGGCGGAGCGCCGCAACGGTCTACATCGTTTGACGCGTTACATGTTTGTTCAAGATAACAACTCAACCATTCTTCAAATCAAGCATGCCAACCTAATCAATTATCTAGAAAACTAAATCTTACAATATATACTTAAAAACATATAGTAAAACTATACTTGGAGAAGTTTCAAGTTTTTCATATGGATATGCACATTTTTTTTTAATACTTACAAATTAGATTACAAGTGCACGGATGCGTGCACCTGTTAACTAGAATACATATTTTTGGGTTTTCTCACTAAGTGGAGCCAAACCATTATATTATGTATATATTAACATATACATACATATGTATGTATATATAAAAGACTATGTGTAAAGACTAAGAATGGTATTCGAATATGAATCAATGTTGAAATATATTACAACTGAAAATACACTTCAACTGTAATACCCTGTAATACTGAAAATACCCACAATGACAATGCGCATGCGCGATCCATCAACAAACAGCTCTTTAGATGATATTTAATATTTATAAAGTGTACGAATGCGTGCACCAGGCCACTGCTAAAGTATTAAGTGCTAGTGAATCAATTTACAGTATATATTTTTGTAATGTTTCAGTCCTACGGATTTGATTCCAAGAAACAGTCCTATTATGTCCACATGGACAAAGTAAGGGAATTCGGAAAAAAAAATCATAATCCTACATATTTATTTTATTTTTAAATATATATATACCAGGAAGGCTTGACAGGAAGACTCCAATGCGCCTTCCTAGACAATTAATTACAAACAAAGCAGCATTTTTATTCCATAAATCACTGTATTTCGAGAGGCAGAAGAACACGAAATTACCGATTAATTAATTAATTAATCCATTGGAACATCTATGCAGTTAGATTTATAAATATTTTTTTACAAATTGTACATATGTACATACATTAAATACAGAAAATCTGTGACAGCAGGTAGGATGATTTTTTTGCATATTTTGAGGAACCGTTTTAACAATGATCAGACAAAATTGGCAAACTCTGATAAGAAACGATTGACTTGGAGTCACAAATACCCAAGTCTAACCCGGGATCGAACCCAATAATCTCTTGGTGCTAAACATAAAGGCAACCACTGAGCTGGCTATATGTACGTAGCGTTGGCACATGTGATTTATTGTACGTTGGTGCAGCATGCATTTTCGCTTGCATGCTACACCCGTGCAGGCTTGACCATACCAGGTTGGATCCTTTTTGCAAAAATCATCCAATAGGAAGTACTGGATGTGGGTCACGAAGGCTTTTGTTCAATAGTCGGCAATTACAGCTTAACTTTAACGACGATAAAGTTCAATAGGAATCGCGGACTGGGAAAATCTAAACGAGAAGTATTTTTACACGGACAATGGCCGACCAATGTACGTGGACTATTTTGGCACAATGAAACTCGCTCACGTATCGTGATTGGCCCATAGTCGGATTTATGCGCGGCCACGGGTGCTCCCGGTCGTTATGCGCTTTATTTATACAAAAGCGCGGCAATAAAAGGGTTGTTGCGGTTCGCGAGGTAGGTGGGAAGGGAGGGTGGTGGGGGGGGGGGGGGGGAGGTGGTGCGAATCTCGCGTCTGGTTTTACCGCTGTCTCCGGGTAAAAATTACCCCTAAAAATGTATGGAGATAACCATGTTTTAGTGTCTGCAAGAGCACCTGGGGACTCGACCTCGCACCGGCAAAAACCAGTTAAAACGCCAATTTATTCGCAGAGTTTCCGCGTAATAATCGCGGCGCGTATGAAACAGATGCTGTTTTTACGAAAAATTCCCCTTTAAAGTACAATTATATTATTAATTGATATTGTCGCGTTTGTTTATTGATCGTCCACCGCTGGCCCATCTGCGGAATGGTGCTGTTTAATTGGTGTCGTAACTTTTGAGGACGAATCCCACTTCTGACACTATTTTTGCATTGATATTGATGTTGTTTAATTTGATGCTGATGTTGACTGATCAATTGAGGTTTTTTATTCGCTATTATAGCTGCCACCAGTTTGCTGTTCATGGAAATGATTACATATAACCAGTAGCGTGGACTAGTGGTTAGTATATTATGATTTGGAGCGGAGTGGTCACCAAGTTTCAAGCGGAGTGGTCACCGTTGGATTTCCACTAGTAGCTGTTGGCCAGACCGTGGTTTGTGACTCCAGGTCAATCGTTTCCTTTCAGAGTTTGCCAATTTTTCTGATTGTCATTGAAACGGTTCCTGTAAGTTGGCATTTTTTTTATTTTTTTCCAAGCAAATTGAGATCGTAAGGGCTCAAATACACGGTAAGTAATTTTGTGTCAGTATAAATCTCCAAAGACTCTGTTCACTTTGAAAGTGCACTCAATTTAAATATCATATGGCCATGAACGTACACTATAGTCAATGTACATATGCACATAGCAAGTATCCTTGTGGGACTCCCAAAAGTACAAACCACCATTGTTTCTCCTCTTCGCTTGTATTTCAAACAACGATGATATTCGTAATACTGAATAGTCAAAATAACAATACGGATGTTCCAAAACCATGAAGCGGACGAGCATGCGTGTACTCAACATCATTATATCACCTATCCTATTAATAATCATACATATGTACATATATACAACATCAGTCGATTATAGAATGCGATATTGGATAGAATTAGGCTAGAGGTTTGCATCCAAACGTGGACATATTGATTTTTTCCACCGGGCTAATAAAGTTAGAAGTGACACGTTTTCGATTTTACTACCTGTGTCTAGATATGTATATATGTATGTATGTAGAGGCATATCTAGACATCACTCACTAGTGAAGTAGTAGTGGAAACAAACTTTGTTTTGACTTCTTTATTCGATTGGCGCCGACACCTCGAGCAAAAGTTACAGTATCAATCTTCCCTTTATGGTGGATCTTATTGGTCTGGTCCTCATCTGTCAGCCGTAAGGAAGATTGATGGTGGATCGTGGGGTGGGTTCTTCCACCGGCTGGGGAACGGGAAAGCACGATTCAATCAATGCAAAAAAGATCGACTGCGACGTGAAAGTCGATCTTCGCTGAAAGAAAATTTGAAAGAGAGTTCGAAAATGGAAGGAGCATTCTCGAAAGCGGTATCGGATTGAAACGCCTTACGTCAACTAGGTATGGTACGTAGGAGTATGGTCAAAAAATCCAGTGAATAAACGATATACATAATTGATTATGTCAACCCTACTATTTTTCATTATTATCTGTATTTTTTTCAAATTTCTAGTATAAATAAGTGAATACATACAGAGTGATGATCATATCATTTTTATTACAAGGCTTTTATATATTTAACTTCGCTTTATAGTTCAGGCAATATTCCTATATTCTTCCGATCGGTTTGAAACATTGCCATTTTGTGCGGTTTGGTCGCCGATAGAAATTTAAATCGCTTCCGCCAGTACGATGGTGAAAATAATCGTAATAAACACGTTTAAAATGCAAAAAATTTGAAGCCGATGACACCTTAGCTAACCAGTGACGTTATATGTTTAGCTGTTCGCCACCCACTCCTATTGTCAGATTTTAATTGTTTAAACGCCTATAACTTTATCTTTTTCACACTATATCTTATAAAATTTGCAATATATACTCTCATTATCTTTCATATATATATTTTTACTTCACTAAAAGGTTATTAATAGATTGGTACTGCTGGAAGGGAGAGTCGTGGAGTGGTCGTGGTACAGACAATTACCTCCTGATCGATCGCCAATTTGTATTCAGTAGAAACGGAACAGTAGTTATGAAATATATTGAGAAATTGCAAGCCATGGTTAACATAAGAACCATTCGAGTACTTATTTCGTTCATTTATCATCTATTATCAACCAGCAGCGTGGACTAGTGGTTAGCATATAACGATCGTTTCGTATCAGAGTTTGCCAATTTTTATGATTGTCATTGAAACGGTCCCTGTAAATTGGCATTTAATTTCCAATCTCACTTGCAAATTTTAAGTTATTCAGCGTCTTGAGGTTCACCAATTTATATAATAAAATTCTGCAAAAAAATCTCCATAGATGTCAATGTGGATGATGTTTGGATCTGTATAAGTACATTCATTGCTTTAGAGCGATCTGTAAAGGCGAGTGTACATGTTCGATTGAAATAAAAATAATAAAAATTAGTCAGCAACACAGCTCAGTGGTTGCGTTAATGCTAACCACCAATAGGTTCCGAGTTCAAACCCTAGTCAGACCTCATTTGAGAAGAATTTATTCTGATTATTTCAGAAGGGCTACTGGCCAATGAATTAATAATAATTTTAATAATAATAACATATATAAAAACGGACGCGGTGTATGTGCGTATGTTTGTGGCGGATGCATGGACAAGTATGGGGATTTAAAATGGGCTGCGAATAAACGTACAACATACACACATCCACAAAGACACACACACGTTTATTAATCATTTCGAACAGTGCATGCAAGCACTCAACTTTTTCTATTAATACGTGTGCGCGTGCACATATAAATTACCTTACATTATATGTATTTATATATAACATATAACTTTATTTTAATTCGTGTATCTTTATTTTAATTCGAAATCAACGGGCACAACACTAGTCTATGAATAGTGATAGGAATTAATAATCTCCATAATTGTATTAAAGAATTACGCTCGATATCGAATATGCAGTAAAAAATCAATTTTGATGATCTTTTAAGCTAAGGAAGATAGACTAAGTATTTACATATATCTAAGACCAGTTTCCGGAAACTGTACGACCGTTGGAGTTACATTTTAGCCAATCAAAGACACTACTAACTTGATATATTTGTAAATGTTCAAATTCACCGTATTTTTTTACTACACCTCGTACATATAGCGACAAATTTCAAAAGCATACGTCTCATTACTCATTCCTGAGCATATTTACACGCGGGGTAATATCACATAATGCGATGATGAGCTGACACCCCATTCGCAAAGATTATTTGCAAAGCGGCACTCTGAATCTGCTCTGGGCTTTGGGACATTGAATCAAGCATATTTCCGGTTTTATTATGCGTCGAATGAACGAAGTCTCTAAAAGATACGTACAATATAAAGCTCTTAAAGAGAACTGAACCTGAAACTGCAGAGTGATTCGATTCAATACGCTGGAGAAACAATGGAATTGACATTGTATAAATAAATTGCTAGAAAATTCTATCAGTTCTCGCTCGCAGACTTTATAATGCGAATATAGTTCATAAAAATGGTAAATCGCTTCTTCTGGAGCTGGAATTCATTCAAATTTTGCCCTCTTTTCTAGTCGTTCCATAAATCTTCTCTCCCTTGTAAAAATTGGCACTGGTGTCTCCCGCTAGCTGTGATGATAAATGTTCATAGTGTGCAAAATTAGTTAATAATTCTCCATAATCGTGTTAATGTATCACTTATGTACGCTAGACTGAGAATGTTGGAGGCACTTATAAAGATTAAGTATGCGTTTGGACGTTGGCAGTTGATAAGAACCGCAAATGAGACCTCTGGATAATGGAGGTCTTAAGTGGTGTCATTTAAATGTATAGTTTGCTTCTAATTGGACAAAATTAGTTTGAAATATTTATTATACCAATAAAGTACATGGAGGGATTTTAAAAGCCTCAAAATTATTCAGTAGAACTTGTCCAAAACATTTTCAAAACAAACTATTTTCAACTATTAAAAAAAATCTCAATTATCACTTGTTGTAGTTTGATTGGATCGATTATGATTAGTTTTGACTGATTAACGAGAATACAAAGTCGTTGTTTTGTCAGAAACTCTCGAAAACTAATTTCGGGCCCTATGACTAACTAAAAAAACAAAATCTTATAGATTTTTTTTAATATGCGAAAATCTATCAGAACTATTGGCAAAATACATACATATGTTGGTTGCTATTTTTTTTAAATTATTGAATAAGAAAGTATGATATAATAGATACGACTTCATATGGACACAAGGAATGCGTGGATCGAAAAATTATAAATATTTAGCATTTAACCCGGCATCTGAACCCGGCATGCGTTGCAATGCCAGAATAAGGCATGCAATTCTCGTTCCCGTTTCAAGTGATGGTTGAAGCTCTACTAACGTCTCTTCAAAGCCGGAATTATCTTCAAACCAACTGGTATCGTGGTTACCAACAAACACATTTCCTTGACTACACAACTTCATACTTTAGCGTCGGTAAAATCGTACAAAAAATACTGAAAGCTCCATCGTAATCGATTGAGTGGCTTAGGAGCCTATACGAGACAGACAAATAGACAATAAATTATATATATATATATATATATATATATATATATATATATATATATATATATATATATATATATATATATATATATATATATATATATATACACTTTCGGTATCGTCCATCAAGCAGGAAATCGAAAACACCATTAGGTTAGTCGAAAATATCAATATCAATATCGGTTAGTCGAAAATCCCGATACGGGGCTCCTCGAGTAGTTCGGGCCCTGCATATAAAAAAATTAAACCATATGTGTAACCTAGGGAAACCTATTGCTACCGTGTTAATATAATAACCAGTAGCGTGGTCTAGTGATGAATGTTGAATTATCTCGTACTTGATGTTATGAGTTCGATTCCCGCTAAGTCTCGCTATTGGCTAGACCTTGGTTTGTCAAGGTCGATCATTTCTTATCAGAATTTGCCAATTTTTCTGATTTTCATTGAAATGATTCCTGTAAAATTGGCGTTTCCTTCCCAATTTTCTGTTGCGAACCTTTAGTTATTGTTATATCTTAGATTTCGCCATATTGCTCACCATAGATGTCTCTGTGGTTGTTTATCGAATATAAAAAAATTCGTATTGTTACATGAAAGTTATTCATCGTTATTTATCGTATTAATACGATGTTTGTAATATCTGACCATAGATGTCAGATATTGTTTAGATTTACATGTATGTATGTAATAATTATGTAAACCAGGAAGGCGCATTTGGGGTTTACTTGTTAAGCCTTCCAGGTATATTTGTATATATGTATGTAAAAATATGTATGTAAAAAATAAAAAATAAAATATAATAAATAAATAAAATAAAATCGTTTAGATTATAAATTCCATGACATCCCCAGAATTCTTTTATGACAGCTACTACAAAGTTTTTAAAAATCCTCAAAGAGCAATAAAAAAAACAGTCTTTAAAAAGTCTAGAACAAAAATAATAATAGGGAAAATTGCACACATTTCAGACGAATTGAACAAGTCGCGTCGAAATTTCTGGAACTTTCCACGCACCAATACACTCCAGAGACGTCGATGCTCAAAGTGATTCTTCGGCGAGGGTCCTCGACTGGCATAATTCAAAATAATTAGTCCTTTGTCAATATTCTCCTCGAGATATCAACGACTTTTTACAAGCCCTCGAGGGAGAGGCACGCTCGACTCGCGCCCCTTTCGTGCAAATTAACAGTACTGGCGAGGGACGAAGGTGGAAATTTCTCCTTATTTCGTATTTTAAGACTCCATTGTGACAGGGAAGATTCTTCCGCACCGACCCCTCTCACCCCAGCACTTCAAATAAACACTGAATTAGCATTTTAATTCGGAGCTTTGTGTTACGGGGTCCTGGTCTCACCCCCTCGAGGCTACCAACTTCGCCCTAGACTTCGTCAGCGTTTTATTCTTTAATTACTAATTCATATCCTGGGAACGGAAGGGAGCAAAACTTGTCTATGTATTCTAATCGGTGCCGTCTAATTGTTGTACTTGTCTTAAGTCTCAATTGATGTTTACGGGAGAAGTTGATGATATGACTTTCAATAGTAGAAAAGGTAAATTAATGTTGAATCGAATATCTTTCTATGTATGTACATATGTAGATCGTGAATCACTCTAGCTGAACCCGTTTTAATAAGATTTTACTAAAAAAATCAAAAATTGAAAGATTTTATGATAAATATATAAATATGTACCTAATGTATATGTGTACAATTAACGTTTAGTCATTACATACATATGTATAATATATAAAACAGGCAAAAAATGCCTATAGCTGAACCGATGTGGCGTGAAACTTACGGGAACTGAGCATGTTGTCGCATTCATGTAATGTGTTGTAACATCTTAAGAATGAAAAATAATTTCTTCATTTTTTTTTAAATTACTTATTACACTGTTCGACACGAAAAATGGTTCAGAGACGAGATATGTCTTTTCTTATAGATATATACCCAGTAAACATGGATCTGGTAATAAAAAATGTTGATTGGCTCGAGATTCGGAGATATATGTATGTACATACATATGTATTTTTTAAATCACGCAATTTTTATATATATTGGTGTTATTCGGTCGACGTCTCTGAACCATTTTGAAATCTGTCATTTTCCTGTTCAAAATGAATATCGGAATCTATAGTCGGGTATTTTATCTTTCATTTGTAGTAATTTTTAGCTTTCAAATCTCTCTAAGTAGTCGTCCAGTTCAAATCAAAAGTCAAAGGTACGTATTTTCACTTGGGATTTTTTTCCCATTGTTTATACTATTTTATATTGAGTATTTTCTATTGAAACATATTTATTGGGATAGTGTTCTGGCCACACTATTTTTTTTTTCGTTTAAAAGGGTTAATTGGAAGTGTGCTGAATTTTAAATCGGTAAAATTTCGAGCTAAAAACTCGTACCAGTGGAGCACGGTTTTACATTTACATTTACACAAATCTGAATTGAATTAATAGGGATATTTCGATTCAATCAACATTTTTTTGTTACCAGGTTCGTGTTCACTGGGTATAGATTTATAAGAAAAGTCATATCTCGTCTCTGAATCAAATAAAAGTCGTCATTTGTCGAACAGTGTTATTTAACTATGCATATAATATTATTACAATATAATTCAATGAAAGCTCTTTAATAATATTGCTGTAAGTTTTGCTGACATGACGTTGACAATTACCTTTATCGTCTAAAAATGTAAATTTCCATTAATATATATGTATATACGTATAAATATATACGTATTCCATAAATTAATTAAAAATATCAACAACTTACATATTTTATATTAAAATTTAATTAATGTAAATATTTCAAAATACAAAATATGAACTCAAAACTAACGGTTACAGTATTACATATGCGAAATTTTAAAACTTATTACATTTCTAAGTCTTTTAGATAAAGTTTTGCAGTCACATTTTCTCTTTTAGGACGTATGTATTTGTTTTCTTCTTCTGTGGCACGTAACAATTTTATGATTTCGTCACCTGTTGCAAAGGGTATCAAACTCCTCACTAGATATTTGCTAGCTTGGATTTGTTTAATCTAAAATATGCTGATCTGGCTGAGGGATTGTTTAACTTTAGATTATAAGTGATGATAATGATTTTTTTGTTTATCTTTATCTTTATCTGATTTTGATTTTGATTTTGCATTCATATTTATTTTTGTATCTTTTTTTTGCTTAACCATTGTCATGACTTGCAATTCTGTAGTATCACTAAGGCAAAATTGTAAATAAAATAAATATATATACATTATACATATGAATGTATATTTATAATTTTGAATAAATTTTTGACGGCTTGATAAGAATCGCCTAAGTGAATTTTCTTGAAATTTACTATATAATAAAGGGTAACTTTCCTGTGTGTTGATACACGTTTTATTTTTATCTTAATATGTTGGTCTGGACGTAAAGATAGGTTACCGAGATCGGAGTGAAAGACGCAGTGGTTGTGGTAGAGATGGTTTATAGTTCTTCCGTCGACGAGCCGGCTCCGAATGAATGCGCGTAATCAATCCATCGAATATTTATACACAGCGTGTACTCTCAGCACAGAGAGATCATTGGCTGACGGTTCGCGAGACCTTATTGGCTGTTGTATACAGCTTGTACATACGTCGAGGCCTTTTTGGCGCGAACGCGAGATCAGATCATCAATATGTACTAGTAAACTAGTGGTCGACGAGCACCAATCACCTCTACTTAAGATTATCGTCTTATAATTAAATTTTTCGATTGAGGAAACTTAGAATTAACTTGCAGAATCAGCCTCTGGTGATGAAAGTGTTATGTACGTAATTTTTGATTTTTGGGATTGGATATTTCACATACATAAATATATATTTGCTGAAATTCGTTTGTCTTTATGTTCTTATCGACACGTCCACCCTTCGTTGGGTCAACTTTTAGTCGCCGAACTATTGTGGTTTTGGAAGGGCGAATGCTAAAAGTCGACCACAATGTGACAGCAATGGTCTTGATGGATTTCCTCTTTTCAATTCAATCTTATGTACATATATATGTACGTATAATGTTGGGGTATATTTTGATATGACTCGAGCAGACGTCGACTGAAAATACAGTTCCATTTCGCCCTGAAATGTTGTACAATAATAGTCGTGCGCGTGACAGGGTATCTCGCCGTGGTGTCAAACTCCCGTTGAATTGACATTGTAATTTCAGCAAGTTGTTTCCTTGTCAAAAGGCGATCGAACACACGCGGACTTTGATGTGGTATGCTGTTTTAAATGCGAATGTGTATGTATCGTACACCAAGAGAAATATTTGGTGCTATAAAAACTATAGAAGGATATCCATGTTTGTATATTTAGATCCTTTAATAACTTCCGGGATTTATGCGATCATCTTCACATCCAGCATCGTATTCCAAACGATGCTGGATGTGAAGATGAAATCAAATGAATATCAAAAAGAAGCATGAATATATGTATATATATATATATATATATATATATATATATATATATATATATATATATATATATATATATATTTATATATATATATATATATATATATATATATATATATATATATATATATATATATATACATATATACATATATATATATATATATATATATATATATATATATATATATATATACATATATATATATATATATATATATATATATATATATATATATATATATATATATATACATATATGTTTATTGTACTCGATAGATTTAACAAACTTATTACGTGCAATAAATGATATCTGAATCAAATTTTAGTTCGATTACCTCATACACATATTGAGCAATTAATTGAAAAATTATCTCATAGATTCTATGAGGATCGGTCATTTTGCAACTTCAGAACGACACGTCGCGTCAACCAAGTTGTTCGCGAGTTGAGCGGTGCGGCCCGGCCCTTTGAGAAATAGTTTAACCTCAGAGGTCAATCCATTTCTCTAATTCTCGACATCTTGCCAAAGCTGCGTCCTAAAAATGCCTCCTAGAAATAAAATAACACCTACCAGGCATATTTAAGGCGCAGCTTAGGAAGGATCCCGAGGATTAGAGAAATAGACCGACCTCCGAGGGCATATGAATAGTGAATGTGGGCCGATCCCGGCGGCACTGCAATGCCGGGCCAACTCGCGACAGGAGTGGAGCAAGCCCCGATCATCCCGTCACTTTCCAAAAATCAGTTTAATATAGTGGTCCCGCGATGCGGGAACTATCAGATATTAAGCTGATAAGAACAGATACTATACTTTGATCTTAGCCAACAGGCCAAGAAGCGATTACATTGATGATTGTGACTGCGTTTTATCGATAGTTTTCTCGGGTAGTGAGTGACACTCCCTTGACCTATCTATCTATCGTGCTATATCAGATTGATCTCTCGGCGATATCATTGCGCAATTGGTGACCCCTTATAAGCTTTGCCAAAATGCTACACCTTGGATAAATCGCACGAGCCCGGTGACATCTACAGGTGACATACTTAAACTAACGTGCATCAAAATCGCGAGGGGACGAAAAGGAATCGGACGTCCTTACACCTGGCGCTAGCTTTTGTAAATAAATATGATATCTTCTTCATTCAACAATAAATTTTATTCAATTTTATATACGTATATAGAAGATGTATATATGTATCTTTGGTTGGGAATTTCGTAATGAAGTCAAAATTTCTATGACGACGAGTCGATTTTTTTTTTCGATTCAAATAAATTTAATAAAAAAACAAATGAATATCTATCATATTTATAAAGACGGTAATCTGTGTGTGTGTCCTAACTCTCGCCGAACATAATGAATGAATCGATAAAAATCGATAAATTCATTTTTCGACGAGACGACTTTGTCGCGACTCGAACCGATCACCCCAAATAGCCTGAATATTGGTCTAAATTGAGCTAATGGTCACGAAAATCACGCCAAATCCAATTCTTCATTTCGCCTTTTTTTTAAACATTAATTGAAATATTCCTTCTCACCATATAAAAATACGTAATTTTAATAATTTAATTTAGCGAGGTTTTGAACCATTTTTTTTATATATTTATTTAAATTTAAATTATTTATATTTTGACGATATTCGACAAAAAAATTGATTTCATTCAGCGCGGGCGCCGGGAATCGAACCTCGGATCCTCCAATCCAAACGTGATGTTCTCACGAGCCCGCGCCGCACGCCATATCCTCGCCCAGAATACGTGTTGTAAATACACATCATATGTATATGCACGTAACTTGTTATGTGTAATAATAATATTCAACGTTACGAGGTCAATGACCGTTTGTGTATTATCGGAAAATATTACATTTTGTTAACTTTAATTAACATTTTTTTAACGTTAACTTTAAGAATTGAAAATTATTACAAATAAGGAATTGAAAACTATCTATGAGAGTCTACGAAAAAGAACGGTTCCGGATTTTTTTTTTTAGTTTTATACGAGTATATAATAATTTTATACCCATGCGATGATATTTCATCGGGCTATTCACTAGTTTATTATTTGATTCGCCATGTTTACGCTGTTTATATTACAAACACTGAGCGAAGCCGGGTAAAACAACTAGTACAATACATATATGCACATATGTTGGTACATACATACGTATACTCGAATGAAATTAGATCAGGATTTGACATGTTCCCGTTTAAGACAATCGATCAATTCCCCGTCGATTAAGCGAGATAAGTTCACAGACCGAAATTGAATCCGTTGCAGTATAATGTGGCAAATGCGAAACGCCAAGGCCGGAATGTAAATGCGGCACGTGTTGACGGGGACTCAGCCGAGTGTTAAAATAACAGCAACATTGCTCGTTGAATAATTTAACATGCAATTTGTCGGAAGGAATTGCCAGAGCCGCCCCTGACTCGAAACGTAACATCACATTTTGTCGCGAGCGTACATATTATATAATACGTAATATAAATAGGTATACAAACACACATAAAATATTATATTATGTATAAGCGTGCGGAATGTGCTTTAAAATTTATCAAAACTTGAGGCGAGGCGGCACGCAACGGGTTAACGCGCTTGTTTGTCTTTATCGAAGTCGTTAATTACAACCGAGGAGACAGTTTCGCACTGTTTCTACTACGCTTATTACCGAACAAGATATATGATATTATGTTTGAATATGTCTATTGATTTGTAATCGCCGATTCGTATTTTGCATTGCCATATACATACATATGTAAATACGTATAAAATAAATAAATGTATTATAATCATATAAACGTGTATGTTTAGCACCAAGTGATCAGTGGGTTCGATCCGCCATACTGCTGGTTATATTTGGGGGTATTTTTGACTCCAAATCGATCGTTTCTTATCAGAGTTTGCCAATTTTATCTGATCATTGTTGAAACGGTTCCTCAAAATCGGCAAAAAATCATCTTTCATATTGTCAAAAATTTTCTGTATTTATTGTGTGTATAATTTGTAAAAATTATGTACAAAATCTAAATCCATAGATGTCTCAATGGATTAATTCTGTAATTCTGTAATTAATTAATTGTTATTTCGTATTCTTCAGCTTCTGGAAATACAGCGGTTTATGTAATAATAAAATGCTGCATTGTTTGTAAGTAATTGTCCTGGTGTATGTATGTATATCTATGTAAAAATAAAATATATAAATGTATAATATCGCTATTCTGTGTGTCTGTGTGTGCTTCTCTGTGTATCTGTGTATCTGCGATAACGCTCGCCGTACCACATATAATAGTCGTTTCAATTCGACATATGTACATACATATGTGCGTCACAGCTAAACCATTGTAAAAAAAATATGAATATAATCATCATCATCATTATCATCATCTACAGCCATTCACCATCCACTGTTGGATGAAGGCATCTCCAACACGCTTCCACCCGTCTCTGTTTTGCGCAATTCTCATTCATCTCACCCCACACATTTTCCTAATTTTGTCTACCCATCATCCCCGCGGTCTTCCTTTTACCCTTTTGCATTCTTTCGGGTACCATTCAAGCACTTCTTTTGTACACCTTTCGTCAATTCTTCTAGCCACGTAGCCCGCCCATTGCCATGTTAATCTCTTTACTCTATCTACTATGTCCACTACCCTTGTCATGCTTCTCACCCACGTGTTACGCTTCCTGCCTTTCTTCGCTATGCCGAGCATACACCGTTCCCTACTTTTTTGAGTGCATTGAACTTTGTGTAGCATCTTGGCGTTCAGTGTCCAAGTTTTACATTCATACGTCGTGACTGGCAAAACGCATTGATCGAAGATCTTTTTCTTCAGATAGAGACAGTTTTGATTTAAAAACAACATTAATTCGCCCAAATGCACTCCATCCTAATTACATACGTCTCTTTATCTCTTCATCTTTATTACCGGATATGTCAATTATTTGACCTAAATATAAATAATTGTATACTACTTCTACTGTTTGTTATCTAATGCGATGCTATCAGGCATGCAATAACTATTGAACATTATTTTGGTCTTATCTACGTTAATTATTAATCCTACTTTCCTACTTTCCCTATCCAGCTGTGTTAGTCTGTTAAGTAGGTCAGCTGGGTCGCGAGCTATTAAAACTATATCGTCGGCGAACCGAAGATTATTTAAGAAGCAACCGTTAATTTTTACTCATGCTGTGTTCCATTTCAAGTTTTGAAAAAAATTCGAATGCAAAATGACAAGTTTCAAAGCGATCAGAAGAGTTTTAGCAATGGAACACTTATCGTTGCACAAGTGAAACTAAGAAAAACCTTTAAATAATAATAATAAAAACCTTGTAAAAATATCGTGTGATTATTGATGGTGTGTTGTATTCAATACATACATATATGTAGATATATGTATGTATAATTTAATGTCAGATAAAATTGAATGGACACTTTAGAAAATTGCGTTGGTATTTGATATTCATCGAATTTTTTCGAGCTTTCGATATTGGATACATTCATCAATTTAAAATGTACTTATTTCGTTTTATACTGAAAAACCTTTCAAAATTCAAACGCGACTACAATTTTTTTTTTCTATTTTAAAATTTATTTTACCGTAAAAATGTTATTATTACAAATGTATGTATGTATGTATGTACATAATAAAAAGGCGAGCGAAATGTGTAGGTAATGAAAAAATCGCGTTGAATCTTTTAACAATTTCATTTTTATATTATGCTCTTTTAATATACAATATACATATGTATGTACATATATAAATGTATAGCATATTTGACGTTGGAAAGCCCTTGGGCGATTCAGAAAAGTCGTATTTCCAAGTATTATTTAATTTGAAAAAATTAAATAATACTTGTTGCCTGAATTTCTTTTATAGTGTAAACAAAAACATGAAGCCAAAATAGACGAAGGCTCGAATTATGTATATATTCAATTTTTAGACAACGATACGTACATTAACGAAAATTTAGACACATTGATACATACATAAATGTATAATAGTTTAATTTTCACTTTTATTTATTTTTTTATATATATAAATAGTCACCCGTGAATACAATAAAATTTGATTTTTTCTTTTTTTGTGAAAATTTCATGGCTTAACTCAAGTTTCTGCAAAATATGTAAATTTTCTGGATGGTTATTAAATCTAGATCGACCATCTGTCGATTTCTCTGGATGGTTATTAAATCTAGATCGACCATCTCTCGTATCGATTAACATAAGATACATATTTTATTCAACCAATCATCCACACTCATTTAACAGATATTATATGTTCATTTTTGAATATGTATCTAATTTTAAGTTTGTATCGAATTTCAAGTTTATAGATACTCTAATAATTCAGGTTTTTCCTTTCAAGGAAACTTATGTATACCACTAATCGAACTACATACATATGTATGTATATTAGTTTTAATCCGATCTGTTAAGCGGTTTGGGAGATAATTTAATCCAAAAATTTAAAAAAGAGGACACCTATGTATAAGGGTAGGTACCACTTCTGGCCAACTTAAAAGCTTGAAAAAAAGTTACGTCACATCGATAAGCATTTAACTAATTGGTACTAAGTTTCAGTTCGATAAGACTAACGGTGTTAGTCTTAAAAAAGCAAAAAAGCCAAAATACACACACATTTTTTCTAGGCCACGAAACCGTGATCAGTGATCGATTCTGAGTTCGAATCAGTCAAAATCTCGAGTTCAAATTTCCGCATGATCTTAAAACTTCATATATTGTTACTACGTACATAGATAAAGTAAAAAATGGAATTCATTTCCTAAACGACACAACACTACATGAATTAGTATATACATATGTTACAGTGAAAGCATATTTCAAGTGAAAAATATATAATATTTTCTCCAATTCAAGCAGTGAAAATGTATCAAACAATGAATTTACAACGTTTCACTATATAAATTTAACCCTAACAACTCAATCTTAAATTAATAGGGCCAATCCTTACTTAACCTAACGTATCCTGCCCTTAAATAATACCAACCCTAGCAATCTAATCTTAAATGAATAAAACTAACTCTGAAAATGAAACGTCAGTGAAAATATATTTTCACTGTGACATATATGTAGATACATACGAATATATGCGTTTTCCGTGAAACTTTTATAGCTTCCAATGACGATGGTGGCAAATTGACTGATGCATTTTTGGAAGTATAAATGTGACTTAAGTTTTATTGTACGACTTTAAATTGAAACGTTGCACAGTTTTCATTAATTGTATATGAATATGTAAACAAAATTGATTGATTGTTATGTAAACAAAAATGACTTCTCATATTTTGAATATTTATGACATGTACTATACATTTACGACTCAACCTATTGTGCTTGCAGCATAGTCACTTGAGTTACATAGTACGTGTGTAATATTAAAAGTTGGCACATTACACGTCGAAATTTCAGTGTTGAAACTCGTTAATTTAATAATGTATAGCGATAATGTAAAGTTAGCTCACCGTTAACTTTCAAAAAAATAAGTTTGCTAACTCCACTGCCAATATTGTTCCTCGCCTCGCACAAATAGTGGCTTTCGCTCTCCTTGTTGATCCTGGTGAATAGCAGCGAGCCGTTGGGAAACAGGGACACGTTGGGCTCGAACAAGAACTCCTTGAACTCCCCGGGGGTGTCGCCTGAAAGCACAAAAGCCGCGACTTGAAAACAAAAGTCGAGAGAATTCTAGATAAAAGCTCTCCTCCATGGAGACACGGATAGAGAGAGAGAGAGACAGAGGTATTATGTATATAAAGAGAACATACCGACAGCTTTCCTCCAGGTTATGGTCGGTTCCGGATGTCCTGAAGCACCACAGTGCAGGATCACGTCTTGTCCTGCGGCTGCACTCCCGTCTGAAGGCTCCAAGGTCCATCGAGGTGCCACTGAAAATTCACAATTAAAACTTTTCAAGACGACTGTTTAACATTCGAAGCGAAAGACAGGTGTTGAAACTTTTCAAATTTAAGCCGCGGGGAACTTTTCGTTTACATTTAAAGCGAGTGATTATGTACTGCGGTGAGTTTGCTGTTGGAATGTTGGAAGGAATTTGACAACTTTTGACATCGTTTAATTTAATAAACTCAATACGGCGCGGCGTGCTGTCATACCGTGACGCATCCCATTTCTGCCACCAATTTCTTGTGCTATGAATGTATTGATATATACAAAACATTTTGAAGTTGATTTGTCATAAGCAACCCAATACAACAATGCTTAAACTGAGATTGTTATATTAGAGCAATTAAAAATGCTTATTAGAATTGAATACTGGAAATAATAAAAAGAGCGTAAGTGCCAAAATCATTTTTTAATAGTGAATATCAAAATCAATTTTGTATTGCTCATAAAATTGTTGTACAATGCCTTGACAAAAACTGATACATATCTGAAAGTCCTAAAAATACTATTTTTTATTTCCGGTATTCAGATTACTCTTCATTTATAGAATATTTCGACTTTATCTATAGTCGTATATGGTTATATATATATATATATATATATATATATATATATATATATATATATATATATATATATATATATATATATAATACATACATATATGTATATATACATTGGATCACTTTATATATATATATATATATATATATATATATATATATATATATATATATATATATATATATATATATATAATACATACATATATGTATATATATACATTGGATCACTTTATATTGTATGTCAAATCTAAAGTTAAATAAAAAATGTAACATATGTACAACCGAAATCTATACATAAAATAAAAAATTTAAAAACATCATATACTAATAAAAAATAATAAAGTTATTATTATTATTATTATATACAAAATTCTAATGAAATTTTCTAGTAATTTCCACAGGTTTGCCCAATTTTCATTTGAAAAATCGTCTCTATTTATTTTCTTAGTATTAGTATCTGTGTCCGGATGTCTTCCTCTAAGTCGCCTCAAATCGAAAAGATCTTAATAGATCTTAAAGAAATAAATCTTAAACTAATAAAAAATATTCAAAAGAAAGGATCGAAAGGATCTTATAGGAAAGGACTTTAAAGGATCAAGAAGTGTCGAAGGTGGACCAACGAGTTTGATAAACAAAAAAGCCGGAACTTCTACATAAATATAAAATTGGCGTCTTTAAATATGCATTTCATAATTGTTCATTTAATCTTTATCACCTCTAAAAGGCAACAGAAAACTCTTAAAGAAATACTCTTTCAGATATAAATTACGAATGAAACAATTCAGCTCAAAATTGAGTATACTATTATTAGATGAAGAAATACGTAGAGAAGTAGAAAGTGCTATACATTATTAAGTAGCGTAATCGAGATGGCATGGATGAAGAACGCAAAGAAGACAGATCGGATGCTGAATAAATAAACTGACGAAAATTTGTGGCAAATAGTTGAAAAACTTCATTTATAAATTGAATGGCAAGAAAGGTTTACATGTTAGAAAAAATAGCTTTTAGCTGAAAAATATTGGCAAATGTTTAAAGAGTTAGTTCGAATGGCACATAATTGACTAAAGCCATTTTTGAATTCTACTATCAATAATGTACGCCATATTAAAAAGTAGCAACAGCGAATGAAATCGAGCGTAAAAAATTTTGTAACTATCACTTACCATTAACTGTCAAAGGAACAGTGAACCGTTCAGTTCCAGCAACGTTGCTGGCAACACAGGTGTAATTCCCACTGTGTGTAGAAGCTATATGATCAATAACGAGCCTTGTGGAAAACTCGTCCAGCCTGGTGACCGTAGCCCCTCCCGAGGGGACTGAGCCCCCGTAAGCCGCCTGTACGACAGGTTGTCCATTTCGCTCCCACCTGAACGTCACAGGAAGATCACCTTCCAAAATCTGACAGGCAATGGCCGCTCTCATTCCTTCCCTCAACATGTTGGTCATCTCTGGGATAGGCATTATCTTCGGTGGTACTAGAAATATAATATAAATTAGTATGTACATATAAAATTGAATGTATTTTCAACACGTTAGAACCACTTACCGATGACTTGAACTTCTAGATCTCTTCTGGAGGAGTGCTTTTGTCTGTTGGTAGCTTGGCAAGTGTATGTTCCGGCGTCTTCTAATCTCTGTGTCTGCTCCACTACCAGTGTCCCATTGCTGTAAACGCGTTGTCTTCTGTTCAGTGGAAGTATTTGACCATCTGCAACGAATTTATATAGGAAACAATTTTAATGTGGTATAATTTATGTTTAGTTTTTGAACTGCTTCTACGAAGCATGTAGTGTAAAATTAAAACCAGTAAAGCGTACACGAGCTTTAATTTTCGATTGCTTTTTTCTTATAAAAAGTTTGTCTTAGTAGTGGAAAGCAACAGGTGTTTGTAGTGCTATTTTTACGATGCAAGTATCTTACAAGTAAAAGTTTCATTCAAAAACCAATATTTGAAGTAATATTCATCATAAATAAGCCGACACAAAAATTGACAGTGTTTGAGATGAATTTTAAAAAACTACCGGTTTCTACTACACTTGAAGGTTTTTTATATCAGTAACGTTAACTGCAAGTAAACAGTAGTAGGAAAAAATATTCTTAAGTACATTCTATATGAAGATCTTCCGTAATATGTACGTGTCTCAACACGATCAATTCATATAATACAGCAGTAAATGTCACTGAAATATATTAAGAAGAATCGGTTTCATTTGGCCACTGTGGAAATACGAGTCAAAGTGGTGAGTGAACCCGTACTAACGAAAGTGTTGCCATGTGCATATGAATATCTTCGGAAACGTCATATCGTGACGTATCATCGCTCTCTGTAATGTATTATATGTGCCTTTATATTTGAAAGTGGCATAAGTATACTTTTCTTAATTTCGAAAAATATTTCGTAAAACATTAAATAAAATGTTTTGTGTTTAACAATATATAAAAAAATAATGGTGGCCTTTAATACGTTTATTCTGCTTTTTCGAGATTCTGGAAATATCGAATTAAAATAAGTGATAGAAATTTGTGAATTAATTCAAACAGAAATAGTGTTTTTGTAACTGAAAATTAGATTTTCGCTACTTTCAAAAATTACGGCTCACATATATGTACATATGAAAACCAATTTTGCCTTGCACTCGTCCACAACAAGTATGAACGTGCCAGAAACGGACGGTGCTGTATAGTATGAATATAAGTATTCTTTTCCATGCAGTGCTGTGTCGAGATATTGACGTCCAGTGTTGGACTTTATAGAAATGAAAATAACAAAGTCATTAGAATTAGCAATATAGTAATTTACGTAAGTTGACTGTAATTCAACACGATACCTTATTATTTAAATGTCACAAAGCGTAATTATTCCTTTATTAAATTATATAAGTATTATTACTGTGAAAAAGATAATTTTGAATTTATTTTGCTACTGCTAATATGTATGTATGTAGGTACCCATTCGTGAGGTTTAGTTCTTTATCCTAAAACTAGAGATACGTAATGAGCAAAGTGACTTTATTACACGTTTAATAAGGTTTTGAATTGTGGTTTCAAGTTTTAAATAAATTATACGATCCATTATGATTCAAAAAGGCGTTGTGCACAACTGAGAGTTTACATTAACGTACTTTAATAAAAGCCACGATCAAAGGATCTCTATTCCATTTGGTGCAAATGCAGGATGATCCCATGCAAGCTGATCCTGGGATGCACTACTCGTTTCAATCGGATTGTGTCGCGAACCACTTAGCCAAATTGAAACGGTCGACGACAAACAATCCCTGTGATATAGTAGGTATCAAAGCCAGGGTTTACGAGCTATCTTCCCGTGCGGGAAATCCCGGGAAATCTCAGCCAGGTTTTAATTCGGAATTTACGACGGTAGTGCGAATCACCAATTCAGATCAGTCACATTAAAAAATGCAGTAGGGATGCTTATATCCTTTTCGAAAATGTTATTTGTATTAAATGTTATGATATGCTATACGTATAACGAGTCTGTACAAGTACAAGTATATTTGGGTCTCTTGATGAAAGTACATATTATGGGAAAAGAAAGGAGAAGTAGACGCATCTCTTGGTTGAAGACCTCGAGAGAGTGGTACACCTTCAAATTAAGGATTACCGGGTCCTGAAGAGGGGTAGAATGATGAGAAGTACTGGGATTAGTGTGGGGCATATTAAAGGAACAGGGGATATTTGTGTATAAATATATAATAAAAGACAAAAGATGTCAGCTTGTGGTTAGTCATTCGTCTAGAGCTGTGCTCGTAAAATTTTATGGTCTATATGTTATTAAGAACGACATGTGAGTTCAATTGAGGCTTTATATACATATAATATAATATCAAAAAGAAAAGCAATGGTAATCTTTCCGCTATGAAGAAACATTTTATTTTACTATACGAGGAAGAGTCAATATTTATTCGTAATGTTTAGCTCTGAAATAATTTAAAATCTGAAGGAAATCAAATTGAAAACTTTTAATTAAATCTTCTCGAATTTAAATGATCATGCGACTTCAGTAAACAATGAAAATCCGTTAACATACGAAAAAGTCCAAAATTCAAGTTGAAGAAGACGACATAATTTTTTTTAATGTTTTGAGCTCATGAAAGACCTATTACCTACTAGCATGTCACAAAATGTACGAGCGGTAAGTCGTCTCGATAAGTCAAACAATAAATCAATTATGGATAGGTATCTATTAGGTAGGCAGGTAGGTAGTTTGATTTATTTTATTTAAATTGAACATGTACACTCGCCTTTATAGATTGCTCCAAAGCGACGAGTGTACTAATACAGATACAATATAATACAAGTATTTTTTATACAATGCGAATTCATCCAATTTTATACATCCACAGTGACATATATGGAGAAATTTTTATTATAGAAATTGGCAAACTACAAGATGCTGAATAGCTTGAGATTTGCAAGATAGATTGGGAAGGGAAATGCCAATTTACAGGAACCGTTTCAATGAAAATCAGAAAAATTGGTAATTCTGTCACAAACCGAGGTCTGGCCAACAGCTACTAGTGGGAATCGAACCGCGACCACTCCGCTCGAAAGCATAATTTGCTAAACACTAGTCCACGCTGCTGGTTGTACTTGTACAATAACAATCAAAAATGTTAAATCAAAACTGAACCTGATTACAAGATTGAACAGCCTCATCCGCAGTGGTGCAAATATTCAATTGTTTAAACATTTGATAATGAACTAAATTTTTTCTTCACAATACATTTTAACATATACATAAATTAAAAATTAAATGAAAAGTTCGAACTCTATTATATTGTAGTTTTGGTAGACGTCTAAGCAAGTCGTATTTTGGTAAATTAGAATTTATAGCTACATTTGAGATAACCATTGACTCACTCTCCGAGCTATGCGAGAGAAATGCCGTAGCTTTGCCGTGATTACAAGCACTTTGAAAGGCCAGAGAGCTCGAAATCGACGAAACGGCAAAAGAAATGAGAGGATGTGCGTCGTGATTATCTGTTGTTGAAAACCCTATAAAGGGGAAGTACAAAAGTCGTTACACGAGGGATGCGAACTCGATGAATACATCGGTCGATTTTGCCGGCCCATTTACTAAATGTTTGACCCGTTTTTTCCATCCCTCGACTCCGGTCCTTTCGAGGAAAATCGCTTTTCCTCATCGACGGATGGTTTGAGGGGCGTTGATTAGATTTTTTCATGGGGAAAAATGCATATGTTATACATGTAGGTACGCGTCTATGTATGTAAAGTGGTGGCACTCGCGAATCTTTTTGATCCTTTACACATATTCAATAATCTCTTCATGGCAGCCTTTATATAATACTCTATGGATATTCTGAAGAGTTCTACGATTTAGAATATACAAGAAGGGTTTTCCTACATGAAATTTTATATTTTAAGCTCATAAAGAAATTCACATACATACATACATAGATAAAATAAAGTTATAGTGAGCATATTCAGATTATACATTATGAAAGCGTACATGCTTTATATATGCTTATCATAACCCGTACTTATATCCGACGCACACATACATACAAATGTTATATTATATATTTAGCTTTTTATTGCAAATTTCGCTTGAACATGTAAATACTGTATAGCTGGCGTTACTTGAGCGAATGAAAGTATGAGAAAAAAACTTTCAAAGGGTGTGACCACTTCTTAAGCCAATACTATCGTCTAACTAGGGCAATGTCAAAAAGTGACAGTTCTAAATTGAAAATCGCGGAATTGCACAATAGATAAAAACACTTGCTCGGTGTTGCCCGGGTGGTTTTGTATGAGAGCTCTCCGATTTCAGGCTCCAAGCCCTTCCGAAATCCATCTACATACATATAGTCTACTATGTATAATAGATTGTTTTATTAAAAATTCATTGTAGTTATTCCTCATGATATTGGATAAGCCACATATGTATGTAGATCAGTGGTAAGCATGTAATGCTTTCAACTGGGTGGTTGCAGGTTCAATCCCTCACCCGGTGCTGCTGGCCAAATCTTGGATATGTGACTCCAGGTCAACCGTTTCTTATCAAAGTTTACAAATTAGAAATAAAACGGCTCATATGTGATTTGCAATAAACGAAAATTAAACATCCCCACCCTCGTAGTCACTCGAAAAGGAATTTGTCATTCGAGTCCCGTATGAAGCCGCGTCGACAGCCGGACGCGCGTATTTGCGTAATATCGGGTCACATTGTGGCCGCACTGAAAGTGTTAAAAAGCTATCGCCGAAATTAAATTGCGTGAATTATGACACCAGAGTTTCCCGGCACAGTTCCAACTCCCAACTTCCGGTCAGCGAATGTTAGCGATATTACCCTCATACGGGGCGTAACTTACGCTCCTTCAGTGCCAAACTTTCGGTCAACCTTTCAACTGCGACGCGACACAGTTCGCACGTAGTAAAGTCGGGATATTTTATTGAGAGCTATGATTTATCGCATGTATATACTAAAATTATTATCTGACAATGGCTACTGTTCAACTATTTTCAACACATATTTGATTTACTTGATTGCATCAATTGAAAGCTCGTTTTTAGGCGATTACATACATATACATTTGTGAAATGTAATATGCTATTGTTGCGTAGGGGTGGGTGGAGGATCCAAACAAAAGGCTAAAGCCGCTCTATAGCATTTATTGGGTGATTAAGGAGATCCACGCACTGTGCTTCATCCAGAATGCCCTCATATGGTCTTATCAAGGGCAGGTTGCTCACTGCATCTTCTTCGACGCGTTTGTTTACCTATTGTTATAGCCACGTACCAGATATGAAGTACCACGGTCTCGCGCTGTCAATTTTGAGAATTCTAGAGGGAAGCGACCGAATGCCGTTACCGACCACTAAGTCCATTCGGGGGTCTCCATTGTTAGCGGCGTCTTCTTTTAGCATATGCTACACTATCATTTATTTTGTTAATAATTTGTATGCCACAAAACACATGCAGATCAGATATGATTTCAAACAAAATGGCGACACATTCTATACAAGTCATTAAACAATTGCTTTATTGTAATCGAAAATCACTTAATCTATAGTTTCCGGAAACGGTAAAGTCATTTGCAAAAATGATTTATTGTAAAGCGGATTATGTCATCTTTGCGATAAAATCTTATGCCGTTTGTATAATAAAATGTTTGATATTTTTACGTATGTATCTGCTATTATAATTGCTATTGTTTTTTTATGATTATGTATAAATGTATTATTGTCTGTGTATATATGTATGTAAATGTTTATATTTATTTTTCTTTCTCTCTTTTCTTTTATAAGACATTCCCTTCTTTGTTGTTTTTTTATAATTTGTAATTATTATTATTATTATTATTATTAGTTGTTTGTGTATATACATATATGTTTTGTTTTCGTTATGTCTAATTTCTTTAGTTATTATTTTGTTGCTTTTCTTTTCTGTTATATTTTTGACCATTGTGGCGCATTAGGAATTCCTGTAATGCTACAATGGTCCAAACTTTAAATAAATAAATATCAATTAAAACAAAAAAAATACTGCAAGAGAGGTATATATGTACATAAATATTTACCTACATTACTTGCACGTGTTGTTCCAACGATGCACGTGTTATTCCTAAAATAATTTGAAAAATATCTACAGGATTGGTTTTGTTTTGTTGAAAGTCAATTAAACATACACATACACATATAGTATGTAGATAGGTATGTTGACTGGAATCCCTACCATCAATCAATGTTCCTACGTTTTTCATTACTGAAACGAATGAACTATACAAAAATGTATCAAACCTGTTCACTGCAAATATCATCATATAATATCATAGTTCAAAAATTTTATTTATGTATTATATAACTGAAATTACCGGGAATTCCAAAATTATTTAACGGTAATTCGGTAATGGAATTTGGGCATAATTACCGGTAAACCGGTTTACCGAAAATCGGTAATGCATGCCCTAACTGTAATGTATGTATGTAAAGTATAATAGTAAATTAATAAAAGCTATTATGTACATAAGAGTTTGTAATTAGCTGAAAGTACAAGTAAATTTGTACATACATATGTACATTATATAATTAAGTTTCCCTCAAATTGCGTCTTTAAGCATAGCTTAACTTGTGAAAGTCGTTCACGAAAAGTTTTCCAATTCTAACTTATAATACTAAACTTACCTTCGAATATACACTTCAAACGTAGCGTTGTATATTTTACGATGTAATATAATATTATATATTGTAAGGCTTTGTTCTACACTATTGCTTTTCAAACTGCGTTATCTTTTCCCATTCGTCGACAAACAAGCTGAGCGTAACGGTTGTGTAGCGATAGGATATTTTCATTTTATCTAGTTTAGAATTAAACTACAGTATATGTATGAGGTACCTCATAATATGCACGATGTACACATACTTTAATATTCTTGCAGTTTTAAAAGCAAATATGATATGATGCTATTATGTACGTGGGCGTAAACAGATCTGAGTGGAAGACGCAGTGATAGAAATAGTTTGTTGTTTAAATTTCAGAGAGTCAGTTTCGAATGAACAAACGGAGCAATCCGCTAACCTTTTATACTCGACGAAATGAGAGTGATTAGTTGTTTGATCGCTTGAACTCATTGGCTATTGAGCATTGCTCGTTCATAGGCTGTTGAGTCCTGATCGCTGATTGGGCGATGAGTGCTCGTCACCCATTGGTCAAAAAGTAGAGATCATATCACAATATGCTGCTAAGTAAATATTATCCTTGAGAATAATGTTTTAAGAAAAAAAATATGACTAGTGAATTTAATTTATGATGATTTTTTGTTTGTAATTTAAAAAAAAATAAGCAGTGAGGATGTACATATACATGAAGTATTTACTATAATAGTATCTAAAAGCTTGTAAAGGAGAGCAAGAATAAACGAAGCAAGCTTTAGCGGTGAGTAAATTAAATTAATCCATTAGTGAATTGAAAACGTATGCGAGAAAGTATAAGCACTCGTAATATTAGATTTATATAGGATGATAGAAATTGTTTAACTGTTTAGTCTGTGAGTTTTGAAGGGGCGGTAGAAAGACAGGTTTGGATAGCTAGCTGTACCTAACTTACATGTGAATCTATGTAAAGTAAACCAAGAATTCCGTTCTAGTCAAAATAAATGAAGTGAAAAAGTAACTGTTGCCACTGTTCAAGTGAGTTGTGAAGGAGCGGTAGAAAGCACGTTTGAATAGTTAGCTGTCATCGCTTCAATCTGATATAAGATTCCGATGTATTTTTTAATGAGTTCGTTGACGATTTAACTCCCTAGTTTCATGTCAGACACATTAACTTACTTCAATGTTAGCTAACCCTGTCGGTAAGATTCTAAGCCCACTTTAAAGTCAAGGAATTAGACCCTTAAAGCCCTCAACATGAGGCCACCACCCCCCCAACGAATACAGAAAGATATCGTCAGTAAGTCGATATGTCGGTAACATATCAAAGTGACCTGAAGTGCGGAAATGGTTCAAAATCAGATTTTTTTAGTAATTCTTGACGGACAGGAATGTCACTGAACTAACGACTGAAGGTAATAAAAAGCTTGTAACAAATTGGTAGTAAAAAAAGTTTTTTAAAAACATACCTCTCTATAATTTGTATATAAAATATTTATTTTGAATAAAAATACCAATAGTTTTATTTTACTACCGCCATCTATGTTTAAAACTAAAAACTGGATAAACGTTTTTTCCTGAATTGTAATTGTAAGTGAAGTATGAAATAGGTATGTAAAAATAGTTACGAAGGTTGTGTAGTCACGTTTTTTAATTTCTCCATTTTATTTGATACCAATATAATGACTATTCGAAAAAAAGCGGAAAATGGAAAGAAAAATCAAGAACGAAGGAATTTAAATTGAAAATAAAAAAAATGCAAAGTATCAAAAATGTGATAGAGATTGATATAACATTAAAGGCATAAAATATGATTGAGTTTTCTGCAAACGACAGTCTAAAGTAATTTTCATAGATTTTCCAGATCCGAGCGACAAAGCTAATCCGGGCAATTAGAGTGATTGATCGAACCTGCGAATATTCGTCGAGAATTAGAGTAGGCCACATTATACAAGCCTAGTAGTAAAATACACCGTAAAGGGGGAAAACCTCGTTGTTTGAAATTTCGAAAACCACTTCGCGTAGTCCGATAATTCCGCAATCGGATTCCGACCCGAAGGCAAGGAAAGCAAGGCAAGAAATCCGACAGAGTAATGAGCGTCGAAGAGACCCACGAATGGCGAAAGAGTCGTAAAATTACGGCCGTAAAAACCGTTGCCCGGTTTTGACTTTTCGGTTTGCGAGAAAATGGAGATTTTCATTACGGATACGGAGTTTTATGGCGAGACGCGTAAAAAAAGAGAAAAAACGATCGTACGCATTCGTTTATCGCGAAATTAGACAAAAATGAAATGGCCTGTATGTACATCAGCGTGGTCCAGATGATATGAAAAAAAATTACTGTCATTTTATTTAATCTTCGTTTAAAGCTATCGTATAAGAAATTTTTGCTCTCGCACTGCGTTTTGATTGCACTAAGTACATTAATATCTTATCAGTAAGATTTTGATCGTAAGCAAAAAGTCGGTGACTTAATTTTAAAGTGAAAGTCATTTTATTTGATTGTAAGGACCACGACCGCATCTAACAGCATTTTCTGGTTATTTTTAATGCGATTTTATACTAAATTAACATTCTAGATCTAATTGTTTTCATCTATTGTTGATTAAAGCTGAAAGTTCATAGATAGTGTTTAGTGTATAATTCGTGTTATACCTGTTTAAATAATTAATAAATAATTCCAAATATATAAGGCACACTCTTCGCGTTGGAACAATTTGTTAGACAATACGTGCATGATTGATTAAATAAATAAAAAAATAATATTTATCATCAACCGAGGCGTAATGGATTTAATCCCTGGCCCGGTGCTGCAGGCCAGACCTTGGATATGTGGATCATCATTTCCTATTAGAGTTTGCCAATTTATCTGATTTCATTGTTGAAATGGTTTCAAAGAAGTTGGCAACCTATCCTCATTTGATATCATTATTTAAAACTAATAATAAGAATGCAATAAATTTAAATAAAGTACATATGTACAAATTTGGTCATAAGTATCGCCTTGCGGCAAAATCCATAATGGCACCATTGTAAATATAAATTTTAGAAGGTAAAAAATCAATGCCTTGAAAAATCTGAGGCTTTAACTATCATACTTCATTTTAAGGTCATCCCTTTGTAGCGTGGACATGTAGAGGGGTTTCCGAGAGAGAAGTGAAATACGCAGCGAGTAGTAGTAGAAGTAGTTTAGTTTTGTTCCGATAATGGAGCTCGGGACAAAGCCGCCGAATAGTTATACACAGCGTGTACTCTCAGTACAGAGAGCTCATTGGTCAATAGGCCGTGAGACCTTATTGGCTGTTGTATACGGCTTGTTCATTAGTCAAGGCCTTTTTGGCGCGAATGCGCAATTAGGCGATTGGTGATGGTAATCCAGTGGTCCGTGAATACCAATTACCTAATCCCTATGCCACAACATTGTATTTCTTAGTAATGTGGTAGATGTGTTATTATCATATCATATATAATATCACTATTCTATGTGTGTGGCTGTGTGCGATAAAGCTCGCCATAATATGACAGTCGATTGGACATATGTACATATGTACGTTACAGCTAAAACACTGCCAAAAAAAAAATACGAATATAATTTGAATATAATAACAGATCAAAAAAAAACTTCTATATATATATACTGTTTGTTACCAATGTTTCCTCTAGGACAATAGTCTCAGAGCATTTATCGCCATGTATTGAAAATTTATTTAACTCAATAATTAATTCATCAATTTTTCTATTGGTTTTTTATATTGTTTATATGTAGGTAAGTAGGTAGGTAGCTTTTACCATTTTTTTCATTTTTAACCATTGAATACAAATATTAAATTAAATATATTTAAAAGGTATTTGAAGAAAATACGACCGCGTACGGATCGAACATAAGACCGACACATTTCTTTTAATTTTTTTTATTTAATAACTTAATATGACCCATGCGATGATATTTCATCGGGCACAACACTAGTTTGAATATATGTAATTGGCAGTCAGCAGATATACTCAAAGTCCTTCAAATCAAAATCAGTTAATAATGTCTTGATTCAATAAACATTATTAGAAAATCAAACAAATAATAATTGATTAACATACTACTTTAAACTGGGAAATTGTTAGCAATTAACAGTGGGTTTTTACTAAAAATCTTTAGAAATGAAATTAAAAAAGGGGATACCTATAAGGGGAGGTACCATTTCCGGTCAACTTAAAAATTTGAAAAAAAATTATGTCATGTCGATAAGAATTTTAGTAACCGATGCTAAGTTTCAGTTCGATAGGACTAATGTTGTTCAAAAAATCCTCAATTCACACATTTTTTCTAGCTCATGAAAACGTGATAAGTGATCGAAAATCTCGAGTTCGAATTTTTGCATGATCACAAAACTTCATATATTGTTACTACGTACATAGATAAAGTAAAAACCACAAGACTTTATACTGAGCGTCTCAAATTGTTCTAAATGATATGAGCTATCAACCCTTTAAGACTTTGCACTTATGTACATAGCTTCATAACACCTTGTACATATGTATATTATAGTTTGGGATTGAATAATAAAATCATAATAACAATTCATATGAAAATATTCCATCAAATATATTTAACAAACTTTCAAAATAACAACCCATCAATTGATATATCTACATATACATAATATGCTGGCCCAAAACAAACAAAGCCCCAAACGAATACACAAACACACTTTCAATTTCATACACGCATTCGTACACTGACATCCTTTTGAATTTAAATGAACCGAGATCGTGTCCATCCATCATCTATCACCGATTGCAAAGAAACCTTCGTACACAGCGAATATGTAACGTTGTTTTAATCTCCGATTTGCGATCCTCGGCACACACGTGTCTGTTTGCCAGTGGCCAGTAATGGCTCTCTCTCTTTCTCTCTCTCAAGGCATACGTATATTATATGAAGTATGGGACATGTTCATATCCGTCGATCATATTTGCGCAGGCTGTGTTTCAAGCGCACTATCTACGAACCGCAACCGCACTTTCGAGGGATTATCCTGCTCGGAGTCCTAAATTTAACATGGATTATCGCAACCTTTGTTTCTGGACCGCACTTTATTTAAACTTACAAGTCTGTGATTGGACACGTCACAGACTTGAAAAATGTGTGTGTGGATTTACATATTTATATGTACTTCAAAGCTAGATCTAGATTTATATTAGTTGACGAGCTTCGTGATGAACCTTTAGCATTGCGAGTTCAAAATGTGCGGAGCATCTTAGCAAGGGATAGCAATTATCCGTCAAATTTCATTAATCGGTAAGTGGTAAATGATTTTTCCTATTATCGATATACCAGTATTTACCGGTAAATAAATAAACGTTTTTTTCGTGGATTAGATAACTGTATGTAGTTACTTTTCCTAAAAACGTTAACCTAGATGCATCATAAATCTCAGGTGAATAATATAAATGTATTAAAGTAAATTCGTAAATAAATTTTATTTTCTATTTTTAACAAATCATATCTATTAATTTAAAGTTTTGCCCATTTGATAGTTTCTTTCATAATTGAAAAAGTCGTCTGATCACATTTCTTACGATTTGGTTAATCTGTGTTGTCAGTGAATTTACCAATTTGAAATAGCCAAATTTAATATTGAAAATAAACAAATTCTAGCTAACCGAATCTACAATTCGCCAATTGCATCGATTTTTAATGTAATAATATATGTATGTACTTGTATAGGTATGTAAAATAAGTTGTCGGTAAATTTTTAAATTTACCGGTATTTACCGATTGCGAAATTTTGACGATTTGCCAGTAAATTGGTATACAGATATTTTATTTTATTTTAATTTCATTTTAAAAGGAAAACCAACTATCTTAAATCAAACAGAACAAATAATAAAATACATTACACAAGACCAATTATAGGTTTCCGCTGGTAGTATTAAACTAAAGGGTAAACATACACGTAGTCATACATAAAATTTGGAAATGAACATAAGAAAAAACAGAGAAATTAAATAATTAAATGTGAGTATTAAATTTCACAGTTAGTAAGATTATTCAAAAAATTGCTTGCTCATGCATATTATCAAAAATATCGAGGTTATGGTCTCTCGGTATATACCGGTATTGCAATCCCTAATCTTATCTGATCAATAGGAATAGTGTATTTTTCTTCTTACTGCCAAATATAATGCCGCAGTACCATGATAGGTCACCTTAAATCGAAACTATTACAAATTTTGTATAATAATCAGCAGCATAGCTCAGTGGTTGAGAGGTCAGAGGTTCATTCCCTGGCCCAGTGCTGCTGACCATATCTTGGATATGTGACTCCAGGTCGATGTTTTCATATAATTTCCAATTTAATTGAAAATGTTCCAATAAATTGCTCTATTTTTCGCAAAATTACATAAGTAACTTACATATGTACTCGTAATATAAAACATTTTTCCGATTTCTATCTATGAACTCCCTACCGGTATGGAATTGCAAAGGTTAACCAGTGACCTACGCGACAAATCTACAGTTTTCAAATTACGATTATTGAATTAAGGCCTTTGACGGCTTGAAGCCCAGGATTGAAGGGCTACCATAAAAAATGTTAGGCAAGTATGTTTGCCCGTTATAATATGTATTAGTAGTTACAGAATCGATTCTCGTGCTATTTTGGAAACTATCAAAGGCTTTTGAAAGGTTCTCAAACAAAATTGTCCGGGCGATGCCAAGCAAGTTGAAGGTTGAAGAATTTTATCATATAGAGATCGTAGCAATGGTTTAGGTATACCCAAATAAATCTGATTAGAATATTTAAACTCTGACGCAATGAAAATAACAGATAAACAATATCAGATAAAGCAAGTCGACGGATAATATCTATGCATAGCCTTCATCATTCAATTTTTCAAACTTCGTCAGAACAAAAAGTACTCAAACGAATTTGGCAACTTGGATGCGCAAAGAAGTTCAGCTGCATCTTCAACTCGAGTCCTCCACCCACTTGCTTCGCCACTTGGGTTATTTTTATTCATTTCAATCTCAAATTTAACATATACTAACAACAAGATATTGCATATGAAAAGGAAGCCTAAAAGACAAGGGAGATGAGCCAGATTGGAATGGAAGGGGGGGGGGGGGGGGTGGCTTAATACCCACCGCACATTCAATTTGGGAACGAGGTGCTATAGAAAAGCAAACAGGATCCCCAATCGGTAGAGGACCCGCGGATTTGAGCAACTCATTAGTATGCTAGAACTGAGCCGCGGCTCAGTGTTCCCCACCAAAGTCCCTCGGGAACAATTTCTGGAACACACGCGCTCTCATCGAATTACATTTGCGTCGCGTTGGTGACGTAAACCACATTTTTCCCCTCGGAACAGTACTCCGTCGTTTAATGCGGCTCGTTTTATTTACAAAAATTGCTGAAATATCCCCCCCCTCTCGTTTTTCTTTTCATGCCTCCTCTTGGGAATGATTTTGGGATGCCCTGGAGGGGGTTGAACGAGATGAAAAGCTTCAACGTTATTGAATTACGTTTACTCGCGACGTTTTTTATTTATGCATTATTATTATTATAGTATGTTCGGTTTTTTCGCTTTTGATCTCGTCACGTACTTACCGGTGATGAGAATGTACTGGTGTATGAGAAAACGCTCAAGCTTCAGTCGATTTAATAAGACTCGAGCCTATTTCTTAAGATTTATGCGCAACACGAAACTGCTTCGAGCCTGTAAGAGGAGTTAATTTAATTTAATTTCTCAAAATTTAATTACAACTGTAAGTTTGCCTAGTCCTTCAGCAGTGAAAGTTTTGGCTTTGACGAGAGCTTCTATTTTTCCCTACTCTTATCTAACTGTGTATATATGTATGCATGTACATACATACATACATATATACATATTATTACTAAATTATGTTCACAATACATCTAATATATATTTTAATAGTTACTGATCTACTGATCATTTAGTATTTTATACAATTTTAATTTAATTTTGTTAGTAATCATATTATTATATTATTCTAATGTTAATGTACAGCATAATAGGAAAAATAGCTCAAAAACCTATTTAAAATTCCTATAAATGCTCATAATACATCTAATACAAAATATTAATTAAAGATACTCTAAAGTAGACGATCTAAAGCAGATTGTGTTTAGGTAATCTGTATTTATACCTAAAGGTATATGTACACGTTTTGTTGTAATCACAGAGACTCTTCAAAAGTGTATTAATATGGTTATTAGTGATTCTCACATAGAATATATTAGTTAGTTTGTTAGTCTGTAACTAACGGAATATTATTTATGGCATGCAGTTTTTTCAAATTAGTATATATGGGTGTGTTATAAATTATTTTTAGGGATTTATTTTGTATTATTTGGAGCGTGGAAAGGTTAATATCCGAGGCGTTATTCCATACAGGTGAAGCATAGATTAATAATGGTAATATGAGCGTGCGATATAATTTTATTTTATTTTGAGTTGATAGAGAACTATGGCGATTAAATATTAGGTACATTGAGGATATACCACGCATCGCCTTGCATTTCGCTGCCTCAATATGAGATGCCCATCTCATTCTTTTATCGAACGTTACTCCTAAATATTTTATTACTTATTGCCATTTCAGACTTTCTCCAGAGGAGATTTTCAGATCTGAACTTATCTGAGGCTTATGCTTTCAAACACTAAAGAATATCGCGTCTGTTTTGGTTTGATTAATTTGAATTTTCCACTTAGTGACGTGTTCCGTCATTGTTTTAATTGCAAATTCAAGATTTTTACGAATAGATACATCCATTTGAGGCCCAATATACGTATGGCCTACCTTATTTATTTCTATATTAATAAGAACATTCGTTTGGGTACATTCCTTGAATAATTCTACATATAATATATCAGGCAGTGGGGAATGAATAGGAGTAATATTTATATTTCCTCATATAAAGGCATCTAAGAAACGTTTGACTCTTTCTATCAAGAGGGGGAATTTAATTTCAGTTTATTGTTTTATTCATTTCTTAACCCGGTTACTCACTTGCGAGCAGTAGCTGTAACAGTAGCTGCTACCGACTGGATACAGTAACACCCGGAAGATGAGTATGTGACGTCTTCATCAATGCAAGCTGATGGTGTGAGCTCTCCTTTTCACATAGCTCGTTCCAAGCTCGAGCTGACGAGATATCCAATCCATCATTGTGCAAATAAACCGGTTTGACATCCGTTGGAGGCTTGCCGCGGGCTCGCTGCCCTAAACAGTCCCACGATCCCACTGCGAGCCTACTTTGATTCATTCGCAAAATTTGACTGATTCATTGACACACCGAAAGATTGCTGCGAGCCCACTTTGGCAGCTCACGGTGCGCTCGCGAGCCAATAAATGGGGCGTCCACACTGGCTACTGTATCAACTCCATTTACTGTATCAACTTTTAAAAATCCTATTTTTTAATAATCTTTCTGTCAGGCGATGACTTACTGATGCTACATTCTTCTTTAAGCTCATAAATGGTTTCCTTGATTGTTCTGATTTACTGATAAAGGTTGATTTCAGGATCCCAGTTAGGTATTCTAGACACGTTGCACTCTTTTCACTTAATCCCAAAAATATTCTTATCTGCAGTGTGTTTATCGTATGTTTAACGGGGAGCTGAATGAGGTTGATCTGTTCGGTATTTCCATACATAAATTCAGGACTAACATCAAGAGAATCTTGACCGATTGATCCATTTCTTCTTCTATTCTATTTTATAACCTTTTTTCCAATATTTTAACACTTTTATGCAATGTGCTATTTAGTCATGTTATGGCTTTTATTCTTTTCTTTTTATTTTTTTATCTTGTATTTATCTTTATCTATTGTTTATCTTTGTAAAAATCTGTAATTGGACTTATGCATGTCTACATCTTGTTATCTGTTGATTTTTCAATAAATAAAATAAAATAGAAATAAAAAATAAACTCGGCTACAGTTACAGCTTGCAAGCGAGTATCCGGCTTTTCATGTTTCAGAAAATTTTAATAATTTACACAATGTATGGACGTATGTAGGTATACAAAGCTAGCATTAAAATAATCGCACAGTTAAACATCACATAAATGAGCTTAATCCGAAATTAATATTCAATGAACGTCGTGAAAACGCTTGCACGAATAGAAATAAATTGTTAAACCGATTACGTGCAATTTCATAAAACTTTTCTCCGGCGGTATCTAGTAGTAAACATTTTAAAACTTCCTTTGGCCGGAAAACTATAAATATTTTTACCAAGCACGCGATCCTATAACGACAACAACTACTATATTTATTCAAGAACAACATTATGCCGTGTTTACACCGAGAGTTCCGGGTCGGTAATAGCCTCGCAGGACACACACTCGCATTATTAAGCTCACGTAATGTCGTACTTAGCGATCCACCCATATAAGGGTAGAAATGCTAAGAGGTTGCCCTCTTTAATATTTCACTGCCTTCTCTCCCCTCTGGTGGGTGGGGTGCGTGTATAGCTTTCTCGGTCTCGAGATTAGCAGGTTCGTTTCGAACGTTCGTTGAGTTTCAAAGATTTATGTGTGGAAGCGCGGCCATTATGTATTCACCTCGTTATTCGTCTTTAATGCTCTTCCGTTCTATTTACACAACTTTAGTTTCAGGCGTTAGTATAATGGAGACATTTTGAGCTAACTTTGGGTGCGGTGGTGGAGCTAACCCACGAGCGAGAGGTACACATGTATGTATGTTTATTCATCAATTCATTTCTAATTACACACGCAAGTTAATAAGTTCTAGATTTTTTTTAGCTTAATACTAAAAATACTTTAATACGAAAACTAATTTCTGGGGTAAAAAAGCAGCATTTAAATATAGGTAATAAAGCAGCATTTAAATATGCCGGAGAAAGTTGGAACTGATCAAAGTAATCAGAAACCATAGAAATAGATTTGAGGTTGTCTGTATTCACCGATGACTGTCAAATGAAATCGATGACACATTACTAATACTAATATCTGGACTTGGCTTGGATACCATTTTTTTGTACATATCTCGCAAGTTTTATTACAAAATGTGTGAATGCACTTTTTATTTTCTATTTCACTATTTCAACAACGAAGTTTTGACAGCTGAAACCTTCAACTGTGGGATGAAAATGGCTTATAAAATCCAGTATGATAAAAGGTTCGTAAAATATCGCAGTTCTTGATCGTATACAAGCAAATTAGATTATGTCAAGCCACACTTACGTTCATACAAAAGGCCATGGTTTAAAGGACACGAAATTAAGTTAGTATATATGTTGCACATGACCATCACCTCTTGATCCATTACCCAATTATGAAATATAATATTTTTCTGGGATATAATCATTTTGAGTTGTTACAAAGAAACTGACTAGTGCGTTAAATATAATTATTAGAGAAGCGAGACTCATTAAGGATAAGTTGATATTTAAGAGGTGTTATAAAATAGAATAAATTTTAATCTATTGTACCTATGTATATATGAATATCAATATTGTAATATTCATTTTTAAATTCAATCAAACCACGACGTTTATCATATATAGTTAAAATCCATTAATGAACTATGAATATTATTAATTTGAAGGTTTTCATGTATATTTTCATCAATTAAAATTTAATGAAAAGCTTTGTTGAAAAATATACATTACTGATGGATTTTCATTGTGTGCTGACGATACGCTAAATTTGAGTGTATAAAAACATCTGCTTGTTACCTTAGTCAATTTTCATATATAGCATAAGTAATAATATTAGATTATAATCAATACAAACTTAGCCAGCAGCAGCATAGCTCGGTCGTTAAGCTTCTGCCTAACACCGAGAGGCTCCGGGTTCGATCCCATGAGCTGACCTCTATTGAAAATAATTTTTCTGAGTATATTTGTGGTGCTGTTGGTCAGACCTGGATATTTGTGACTCCAGGTTGATTGTTTCCTATCAGAGTTTGCCAATTTTCTCTGATTTTATTGTTGAAACGGTTCCCGATTAAAAATTGGCTAAAAACCTTCCTACCTACTATATCACCACTATTTGAGTATGATTAATGTACAATAAAATTTATGTACAATTCATAGATGTCTCGTTAATTTGCCAGTTTTCAGTGTCACGTAATTCAACGAATTTTATAATAAAAATGCTGTATTGTTTGTAATTGGCCAGAAAGGCGCATTGGGGTTTACCTGTAAGACCTTCCTGGTATAAAATGTAATAAAATAAAATAAAATTAAACCCACCTCGTTCCCACGTGATCGTCTCAATGGGATATCCAGCAGCCGGACACTTGATGACGAGATCAGATCCAGCCACAGCAGTCACTTTAGGCATTTCTCTGATATAAGGAAGACCATAAACGTTCACTCTAGCACTATGAGCCACCCTGGCAACACTGTTATGAGCCGTACACGTGTACTCGCCACCATCTTCTTCGGTGACTCTAGATATGTTCACGTGGCTGACTACGTCATCGTGCACTGTCACGTATTGCCCGACCAAAAATCTGAAAAAAAACAAGCATCGTAAGAACAAGACGGTGGTTTTGAATGGGGGGTGTAATAATTTGGGAAAAGGCTAACCTGGTATTTTCCGGGATGGGAAAACCGTCGAGGGTCCACGTGAAGTGCGGCGGTGGACTACCGACTGCCACACACTTGAGGGAAACCGTTGGTCCTGGTTGGAGTGTCTGTTCAGAGAACCAGTACACCAGTTCTGGACTTGAGTCTGCAAATATACAAAAAAAAATTCTTCTTAGATAGTTACGTTCAAGATGTGGGGAAACGCTTGAAAATTTTCAGGCAACGAGCACTCGTCGTAAGGGCTGCATGATATAAATCATACTAATGGTCATGTGTACATCGACTGATTTTTTTGTATTACTTTATATGTATTTGCCTATATATGAGTTAGAGATTTTCAAGAAAAGTGTTTATCCATTTAAATAATAATGTACATACATATGTAAATTCTGTGGAAGAAAAGATCGTTTTTAAAATAGCAATTGTAATGAATCAGAATATGGGTATGAAATGAAATACTTCAAACTATGATGTATTTCATTTTTATCTCTTTTTTCTTTTATAATACATTCCCTTCTTGGTTGTTTTTTTATAATTTGTAATTATTATTATTATTATCCGCTATTATATAGCTTTTTATTTTATGAGTGTTGTTTGCGTATACATATACATATACATATGTACCTATGTTTGTTTTTTCATGTCTAATTTCTTTAGTTAATATTTTGTTTCTGTTGTATTTTTACCCATTGTGGAGCAATCCAAAATTTAAATATTATAAATAAATAAATAATGATGTATCGAAGTGGTTAGGTTAGGTTAGATAATGTTTTATTTACCGGAGCGGAGACTAATCAATATTTATTGAATTTGATCTACTCGAATATGACACAATGGTGTTTTGGTTTTCTTCCGTTTACGGGATATTAAAAAAACTAGTATTGTATTGAAATCAATGGTCAGATTTTATTCCCTTTGATTTTGATTTTATATTGCTTTAAAATACGTATAATTTAAATATATAATTATTTTTTACTCATTTTTTCCGTAATATAAGCTAACATTTTTGTAAGAGTTCGTGTTCAATTAAAATATTTTTATTTTACTATATATGAACGTGCTAATTCAAGCGATAAATGATTTTAAATTGTAATGTTAAATATTCTAGGTGGGGGCTCATCGCTCGTAAGCGAACGTGAGCGAGTGAAATGGAGTGATGCGCTCTCTATTTTTGATTTTTGATTTTCCTTTTGCAAAATCCATGCGGTCGTAAACAGCAGTATTTTTAAAAACGCTCGAAATAGTGAGTTTTGATAAAACAATAAATATTGACAAAAAAGAATCATTCCTTATAATTCGTGCTAGAATAAAATATTAAAGAAATTAGCTCATCATATTACCGGAAAAAAAAATCATATTTTTGACTTTAAAAATTCGCTAGATAATTAAATATAAGTAATAAAAAATTACAATCAATAGAAAAAACATCTGAATCTGAATATTGATTCCAATACTCACTTTTGGCACAACATACCTAGATTTTGAATTAAAGACGGCGAAAGCCAAAAATCTATAAAAATTGCAACTTTCATTCATATCTCTTAAACGAGAGCAAGCAAACAAAAATTATTGTCATATTCGATTTCAATGGTTCAAATTTATTATTTATTAGTGTTACTTTTTGGAGGTATTATTTATATAAGTTTTCATATTACATATGTTTGAGAAACGTATTGAAAAAATAGATTGCAAAAATAATTCTCTAAAGGTATGTATTTATTTTAATTCATATATCACATTTTGGTTATGTAAATTAAATAGAGTATTGACGAAATAAATTGCTCTATGTATTTATGGCCCATCTTGTGCTCCCATACGAGTTAACAATACATCGAAAATTTACAATACACCATCGTTATAAAATATAAAAGTATTGATCGCCTTTTTATGGCAAATATCTTCAGGCGTGTTGAAAAATTTATTCCTATAAATATAGATCGTATCGCAAACGAACAAGCGTGTTCATGAAAAAAAACCGTACTTTAGAATTTTTTCAGACGAAACGACGCTAATAAAGTCTTCAGTACGTTGCGGAGACTTCGAAAAGTTTCCTTTACGAGAAAATCATTGAAAAACTTTGAAACGAGTGTCAAAGAAACAAGACTGCTGAAAAAACAAGCTAAACATTTTTTTACAACCATTTTTTACACGACTGCATACACACCGACAAATCGGCCCAAACAACAGTGAACCAACACTTGGATCACCACACGTCCTATTTTCCCCTGACATGTCTTCTTTTCGAGGCCTCAAATTTCCGACCGGGCTTTTGAAATATGGAAAAAAGTCCGAGTTTTTACTTAACGTGCTTATTTATTCCAATTTTGCTCCCTAACATCTTATGTACATACATATATATGAGACATCGCAGCATAAAATCACGGTTTCGCGCCAAAAAATATATAATATATAAAAATACGAAACTTTTGTTATAAATTTGTGACTAACCAGTTTTGATTATTTGTATAAACATCTCGCAAAATTTTTATGGTATTCGGATTTGGAACCCCTAACAAGAACTAACCACAAACACGAAAAATCCCCGTGAGAGCCGAACGAAAGAGAGAAGATTAAATTTCACTCATACATCACATAACCAACAGCATAGATTAGTGGTTAGTATGAAACGCTTTCAAACTGAGAGGACGAGAGGGTTCAATTTCTGCCCGGTGCTGCAGGCCAGACCTTGGATATGTGACTTCAGGTCGATCGCTTCCTATCAGAGTATGCCAATTTATTTGATTTTAATTTGAAACGATTTCAAAGAATCCGCGACCTTGTCTTATTTCTTGCAAATTTCGAATTTTGAATGTTGAATACGCTGATTTATAAAATGCAAATTTATCCATAGATATATGGATGATGCTATGTAAAACTACTCTATAAATTGGTTATCGATGTTTATATTTGGCCAAGAAAGCACATTGGAGTCTAGTTGATAGGCGTTTCTGGTATATACGTATGTATGTATATGTATTTGTTACAATAAAAGCGTCAAGTCTCGGAGTTGTATACATTGTATAGAAAGTGCATACACCAGCTTTAATTTACAACGCTAGATGTCACAGACACTCTTACTAGACAAGGTATACACTGGCTAACAAATTCATGCATTTGCCGCTGTGCACCAGTATATTTTCTGTTTTGTTTTGTTTTGCTGTCCATAACATGACGTGGACCATTATTTTATCGTCTAAAAATATATAAATTTCTATTAATATGAAATATATACGTATTCCCTAAATAATATCAACATCTTACTTTTTTATATTCAAATTTTATTAATGTAAATATTTCAAAATACGACACACGAACTCAAAACTAACAAAAAATAAAAGTCAAACTCTACCGACCGCTATACGCACGAACAATGTTGTTTTTCTTGACCAAAATGCAATGCGAAACTGAAACGAAATGTAATTGGCCATCGCGGGTCGAGTAGGGGATGAATGCGATAGCATGTACATTTTACATAAGTCTCATGTTAGATCGGTTCGACTATATACATACTATAGAATTATAGGGCCTCTTAGGGCGTTAAATAAAAAAAATACAACTATCAAAATAATGATGAGCGCAGGCTACCAGACAGATAAGTAAGCTCTGATAACCTAAGCTCACTGATTTAGAGAATATCAACGGTTACATTAAGAAGTCGGATAGCTCTTAGAATATGAGTTATCCGTTAACCAGCGTTTCGTGCTTGATGTCACGGGTTCGATTCCCACTAAGAGTCTCATTGGCCAGACCTTGGTTTGTCGAAGTCGATCGTTTCTTATCAGAATTTGCCAATTTTTATGATCTTCATTGAAACGGTTCCTGTAAAATTGGCTTTTCCTTCCCAATTTTCTGTTGCAAACCTTGAGTTACTGTTATATCTCAGGTTTCGCCAGATTTGTCACCATAGATGTCTTTGTGGTTGTTTATCAAATTTAAAAATTCGTATTGTTACATGAAAAATGTTATTAATCGCATTTATACGATGTTTGTAATATCTGACCATAATATATGTCAGGTATTGTTTCGATTTACATGTGTATGTATGTGATAATTATGTATTTAGATGTCTCGTTAATTATGAGTTTACAATGTCTTGTAATAAATTAGCTATAGTGACGACCTGGAGCTAATCTGTAATGTCACTATGGCGAAATTGTAAAAAATAAATAAATAAATAAATTAGTAGGATTTTTAAAGTAGCTCACGAGCATTTTCTTATATGTAATGTTTTTGTGTATTTGTTCGCGAGCGTATAACAAGTGTACCGCTGCCTTAAGCAACACCGGTTCGAACGAACATCAAAGACGATTTGTTTATCGCATTACCTTAATTCGATCCTAGCGTAATGTATTCAGAGATCCGCCATATGCCAAGATGGCGGCTGCCGTTTACGCGCGAATTATTCCCGCGAATAATTTACGGCGACAGTGACAACCAACATTTTCGCGTGTCGGTCGGCTATTATTATACGACGCGCCTGGCAACTTTTAATTGAAAACGGATTAAGAAATGAACTCGCCGAATTTTGCGTAAGAACTTTTGCATTTTAAAAGCATCCCTCTCCCTTTCTCCACCCTCCACACCCCACTCATCATCCATCCATCCGTCCTTCCGTCCAGCTTCAGAGTCTCTTTTCGGGTTTTTGAACCGACGGAATTACATTATGGGACTCACTCTCAGAGTCGGCTTGAAATAATTATCAAAAGGCGAAAGTATATTTGCAAAATTATAATATTCATATTTATGAAGCTCTTCGTGTATGTATATATATATATATATATATATATATATATATATATATATATATATATATATATATATATATATATATATATATATATATATATATATATATATATATATATATATGTACGTACATATGTATACTTATAGATGGCGGAGGGACGGCTTAAAAGTCTATTGAAAATGTATTCGTGGAGATTTTCGCGTGGAAATTGTATCAGGTGAGCGAAAATGTCTACCTGCGAACGAAGGTAGGTTAGTTTGGCTTTTCCAAACATGTCACAAAGTATTTACGTGACGTAGGTCTTCGGAACGTGGTTTTGAATTCTAATTTGGTGTTTGGGAGATTAAATCACCCATTACAGTTCAGTTGATTCTGAGGGGATTTTAACAAATTCGATAATGAATTTTCTTTCTCGTACATGTTCATATGCATAACATATGTACGAATAATGGACACACCAAAATAATGTTATTATAATAAAATTGGACATACATATATATGTTACACCGAATCCACGAAATTGTCTATTGCAATTCTCTTGCCGAATGCATGAAAAATGCAAGCACGTTGCCCAGTTCACGGATTCCGTAAATTCTTTGCCGAATGCGTGAACTGGACAGCGTGTTATAATATAACCAAGTGTCAAGGTGACAGCTGAATAAGGATGTTTAATTTAGTTTAATTTACATATTATTATGTATAATATGACTACATACATATGTTTCACTGTTAAAATATTGATCAAAATGTATAAAAATGACATTAATTTATGTATAAGTCATATGAGATGATCGAAACATATGTATGTAGTCATATTATACATAATAATATGTAAATTAAACATCCTCATTCAGCTGTCACTTTGACACTTGTCCACGCTGTCCAGTTCTAAAAAACAACACCGGAGAGCTGCTGTCTATTTGCCGACTCCATGCTTTGAGCAGACAAATTCTTGGCGAATACACGCATTCGCCAAAGAATTTACAGAATCCGTGAACTGGGCAACATGTTTGCATTTTTCACGCATTCGGCAAGAGAATTGCAAGAGAATTTTACGGATTCGGTGTAACATATACATATATATACACATTTACATGTGTATGTAATTGGCCAGGAAGTCGCATTGGGGTTTACCTGTCAGGCCTTCCTGGTATAATATAAATAAAAATAAAAATAAAATAAATAAATCTTAAAGGAATACTGTAGATTTAAAAAAAATCATAGTCTAATCAAAAAAATTATTAAAAAATGATTTCAATCAAATTTTATTACATAATATATGTTTCTGCTCAATAAAGTATATATTTAGAGGATTCATTCACAAATTTAATTGATTATCAAAATATATGTACGAATTTCGCCTAACTAAAATAAAGGTCAAAGCAAATTCGAAGAAGTGCAAGACGTGCTAACGACCATCCCATTCAACCGATGAACCGTTTACAATTACGTGTACCAAATGGGCAAAGTTTGAGAGCCACTGGTGTGCTTAAGCTTAATGAGAAAATCAAATTGAACACTTTAATTTGTTGTCCGTGACAGTGGAACAGACTGGCTATATACATATGTAAGTAAATATAGTTCTACCGCATCTGAACCGGAAACTGCAGTTCTCGCGAACGACGCAGAGCAACAATAAACAAATTGCACCGGCTGTAAATGCACTTTTCGTCGTCTCTCGCTCTTCGTTTAACTGAATTTTCCCGATGGCACGAGTAGACCGCGGAAAATGTAATAAATTACTGGCACCGCAAATTCCATACACTGTTACATTCTACTTTGTGTAACTTTCATTAGGTATCTTATACCCGGAATTTGCTAAGCGAAAACGAAAAGTTTAAAGGAAACAAAGTATAATAGGATAGAATTTCTTAATTGATGTTTAATGGAAGTTTTTGTTCTTTCAATTATAAATTGTTTCGGAGAAAAATTTCTAAAAATTAAAATTTAAAAATTATCAAATGTACGTCATCAAGACTTACAAGCACAGATAAAACAATATCTAAAATAAATAAATTCAAATTAATAATATGATTTATTTTGGGAAATTTTACAGTATATTATTCACCTGTATTTGTGAACTCTTTATATGTACATACAATGTATGTACATATATTATATCATCAAATGTAATTATTTATTGCTTATACGATTATATTATTAAAATGGCCCTTATTACATACCTCCTTTACGTTTCACTTACGATTACAATTCAGGAAAAAGGTTGCCTCTTATCCGATCGTTTTCATACTTTGCCATATTGCTCATTTTAGTCATCAATATAAGTAAATGGAGCCTCCGCCATTACGATAGAGATAAAATATCGTATAAGAAGCATTTCAGGTCCGAAGATTTTTAATCTCGGTGACAGTTGGTAGTCATTAATTTCATACATAGATGGCGGTAGTAAAAAAAAAATTGGTGTTTTTATTCAAAATAATAATTTTATATACAAATTATACAAGAGGTATGTTTTTAAAAAACTTTTTTTTTTAGTTTTTTGATAAACATTCATCTCATAAAAATGTATTTGTTTCCTTTTTTGAGCATATAAAAAGCATTAAGAAGTCGACTTTGAATAAGAATGATTATTGTTTTACTAACCACCTTTACGTTTCATTCTTCCATAAAGATATTTGACAAAAGATAAGAAATTTCAGGGCTGGAAAATCATTATAAAATTTTCTAGTTATTATATTATATTCTTAAAATAAAAATACTATGAAAAAGTATTGTACAGAAAAATAATTAATGTGAAAAATAAAGACCACTCTAATCAAGATATTATATGATAAGAATAAGATATTATATATGAACAATAATAATAAGAAGATGCTATATAATAAGTCCAAGCCTATGCACTACTTGAACACACACATATATACAGCCCTCAGTATAGCTCGATGGTTGCGTAAATGCTAACCACCGAGAGGTTGCTGGGCTCGAGCCCTGAGTTGACTCCGATTGAAAATAATTTATTTCCGAGTATTTCTGCAAGTTAATCGTTTCCTATCATTGTCAATTGCCAATTCATCTGATTTCATTGTTGAAACGATTCCTCTTAAAATTGGCAAAAACATCCTACCTACTATTTGAAAATGATTTCAAATTAATAATATATACATTTATATGTACAAGTTTAATACCATAGGTATATGTCACTCGGGGGCAACCCGTAATAGCATCATGGGAAAATATAAATTTATTTACAAATAAAAATTATTTCTATATTCAATACGACATTTATATTAATTATATAATAATCCCTAAAAATAATTTATAATACACCCATATATGTATAATAACTTGAAAAAACTGCATGCCATAAATAATATTCCGTTTGTTACAGACATTACTAACAAACTAACCAGTAGATTCTACGACAGAATCACTAATAACCATACTAACACACCTGTAAAGATTCGGTGATTACAACAAAATGTCTATACCCTTCAGGTATTAACACAGATTATCTAAACACAATCTGCTTTAGGTCATCGACTTTAGATAGTCTTTAATTAATATTATGTATTAGATGTATTATGAGCATTTATAAGAATTGTAAATAGGTATTTGAGCTCTTTTACCTATTATGCTGTACATTAACATTAGAATAATATAATACTACGATTACTAACAAAATTAAATTTAAATTGTAAAATATAAAATGATCAGTAGATCAGTAGCTATTAAAATAGATATAAGATGTATTGTGAATATAATTTAGTAATAATAAAAAGCATTTAAAAATCAAAATCAAAATAAAATATTAATATAAAAATACCAAACAATTAGAACGTGGAAATCCAATTTAAAAACAAATTTAATATTTGCTACGTCGTTATATTGATTGATTTCTGTGGAAATTATACAACCGGAAGTGACTGTTTGCCCAATTTCGATTCCAATTTTAATCAAATATTTCGAAAGCGAACGATTTAAACGAATATTTTGCGGTCGTGAAAGTGAGTAAGTTTGCAATTTGAAATAAAAATATATTTAAAAAAAAATTGCACTTGATATTGTATGCCAGATGAATGTACTATATAAGATACGAGCTATTTCAAAGATATGATAATAATAAACAAAAGCAACTGATGCGCGTAGCTTGTATTCACTTTTTGCGTAATGGAGTATGCATTAAATTCCTTTTATATGCTAAGTGAAGTTTCCGCTAGTATTGCAGGGGAGGCTGGGATTTTTCATTTCACCGTCTCATTTTCATTTCTCATCTTCCATATCCCCTCTGCGTGGCACCCGTGGAACCAGCTTGACGTCGCAAAGCTATTTTACCGGAAGGACGACGAAAAATAAAAACGAAAAACAAAAAAAAAAAAACTAAATCAAGAAGTTTTTCTCACAAAGTGCACGAAAACTCGTCGACATACGCGAAAACTTCCAGAAAAACGACACAGATATTGTGAAGTCGCGAACTCAACTTTCGTCAGACCGTATAACCTCAGTCTCAGACTTTTTCATTCCATTATCTCACATTCATTTATAAAATAATATATAATATAATAAAAAAAAGAAGAATGTTTCCAAATACTAAAATGCGAACACACCATAAAAGGAAAACTACTATATGTATATATATGTAATATATGTACATACACTTTATATTTTCGAAATAAAATGCTTCATATTTCAGCACAAAGCGTCTGTCATATATCACGAGAGAATCATAAATTTTGAATAAATTTATTATCTAGCAGTACTTTTCCCGTTGATACTTCAACGGGTGGTTTTTAAAAGAAATTTTAATATTCATGCATACATGTATAATACATACATACAAAATATCTAAATTTGATAGCATTAAAATTTAAATTGATATACATATTCGTAAATTAAATACAAATTAATGCTTGTAAAAACCAGTGATTCGTGAATATTTTTAAATATAATATTGAAACTAGTCTGAATACCGGGATTACGGTGTTAGCAAAATTTCTTTAAAAATATTATTTTTACAAAAATAATAAAGAAAAAAACATAAAACAACATTATATAATGAACGATGGTGGGATGAGCAATGACAGTCATAGTTCATTTGTTTTCTCTGACCCGTTTTGATGCCGGCTTGACGTCTCTACGAAATGGTATCAACGGCTTGTATTGTGTCGCAGATTTCGTGCTCAACTACAATGATATTTGTAGCATATTTTGACTGATTCGAACACAGAATCGATCACTGATCACGTTTTCACGTGTGTCTGTACGTCAGTGTATTTTGGGGATTTTTTTTGAACACAGTTCGTCCTATCGAACTGTCACTTAGTATCGGCTACTGAAATTATTATCGATACGACGTAATTTTTTTTAGAATTTTCAAGTTAACCGGAAATGGTACCTCCTATTATAGGTGTTCTCTTTTTTACTAGCCTCTTTTCAGCTTGCTTTTGATTTTTTCGTCTGACAATATTTGGGTTCTTATCCACACTCTTTGGTTTAGATGAATAATTACTAGACGGTACAAACTATTTGTAAAAAACGAATCAAAATGATGTTTTCTACTTTATTTGATTACATTAAATTACTTTTATTAAATCTTAGAAATGTATGTATGCGAACCGAAAATTTATAGAATGTAGCCAAACTCTCAAAACAGGTACGCCAATATGAGGAGTATTTTTTTGCGTGAAACATCGGTAGAGTTTGCAAAATGCAATTGAATGGTTTTGAAATATAAAAATATGCAATTGAACATTTTTTTCCCTTTTTTTTTGTTATTCATTTGATTTCCCGGTGCTAGCACCGGGATCCCGGAAATGGAAATTCCTAGTACCGCAATCCCGGTGCTGAAGTAATCTTCCGGGATTGGAAGCACTAGTTTCAACAATGAAATCAGATAAATTGGCAAACTTTGATAGTAAACAATCGACTTAAAGTCGCATACATATATTCAAGATCTGGCTAGCAACACTGGGCCGGGGATAGTACCCATGACCACGCAGTTGATAGAATTGATGCCGGTTAGGTTAGATTATATTATATATTCATACATACATAAATGTTTAGAATAAAAAATCAAATTACGTTCTGAAGTCTTTCCCATTTGACTTTTAAACTTTTCTTTTTGTTATTCTGTTGATAATATGCAAAACTTTAAATGCTTCTGACTGAAAAAAATAATAAAATTTAATAAACACGGTCAGGGATCGATGCGATAAAGAAGACTATTGGAAAGTCAACGAAAAAGTAGGTGTAGATTTTTCTAATAATAAATAATGTGTACATTCGTATTTGTGACACGATTATGATTTTGTTATGGTTTTGGGATGCTTTTATATACAAAAACTGTTTTGCTTTTCATTTTTTCAGACTTTTCCATTAAACTTAAGTACGCCAATGGTTAATGTGCATATATGTAAATCATCTGTATGAATGTAAATTATAATAAAAATTGTAGACGTCACACACGTCAATACCCCTAATACGTCAAACGGATCCAGGAGCCGGATTCAGTGACCCATTATTTACAGATCCACGTCATCCAACCGGCGATAATTCGAAGGAAGTGAATAGAAGCAGAAGACGAGAAAAATAAAGACATAAAGAAAAAGAAAAAGAAAAAGAACAAAAAGCGGAAAAGAAAAATACGAAAGGTAAAAGGTAAATCGTTCCCGAGTCCGCATTGTGTCTGATGATAAATCGACGAAGACGTCAATCGATCGGGACGCAGTGACGATGACATGATGAGACCTGACATGATCATGGGTCCCTCTTCTTAGGCACAATTCCAGATGACGTTTAAATGCGGACGCGTCCAGCCGGAAAACTCAACCATTGATCACTCACTCTCTCTCTCTCTCGAAGGGTCAATTTCAATGCGACCCTATTTGCAGACACTTAGGTACACTTTTACACGTTATTTGAGATAATAGATAAATTGTTAGAGCTTGACAGACGGAAAGGCAGACAACTGTACAAACGGATGTCACTCTTGAAATAATACAATCGTGTCGATGGAGTAAGTCGTTCAATTTGAAATCTCGAATTTGTAATCGCAACATTACATATTTATATCTTCTTGATATTTTATGTTTGAAATATTTATAGTGATAAAAAATTTTTAACAATAGCCGATAGCTGGAAGTAGGACTTTTGTGTTGTTTTTATTGATGACACAATAACGCATGCATTTCCCGTTCCCGTTCCCGTTCCCGTTTGTCAGAAAAACAAAGGCAGCGAACACGTTGGTCGCGACGCGAAAACATTTGAAATTATAGCGTTACAATGAAATTCATTCCCGTTTTTGGGTGATTTTTTTTCACAGTAATCTTCCGGGAGATGCATATAACAAATCCTGAAAGTTCCATCGTAATCAATTCAGTGGTTTAGGAGCCTATTCGAGACACACAGACAGACATTCATTGTCCACAGTGACATCTATGGAAATATTTTTTAATAGAAATTGGTCAACCTTAAGACGCTGAATAACTCGAGATTCGCAAGAAAGAGATTGGAAAAGAGGTGCCAATTTTAATGAACCGTTTCAATGAAAATCATAAAAAAAAACCAACAGCTACTAGTGGGAATCGAACCGTGACCATTCCATTCAAAAGCATATTATGCTAACCACTAGTTCACGCTGCTGGTTGATGAAAGATGATAATTGAAAGAAGTGCTCGAATAGTACCCGAGAGAATGCAAGGAAAGCCACACGAGAGATGGGAGGATTAAATAAGGAAAATGCGTGGGATAAGATGGATGAGAGTTGCTCAAGACAGAGACAAATGAAAGAAATGTTGGAGAGACCTTCATTCGGCAGTGGAAGGCGAATGGCTGTGAATGATAACGATGATGGTGTCCAATAAATCATTGACCATTTTGTCATTGCAACCTGCTCTATTCAGAAATAATTAAAATAAATTGACGTTGCAGAAATATCATCTACACAATGTAAACCTCCAACTAATCTAACCAAACCGCACATTCAAAACAACATCGATTTTAATATAGCACTGCGAAATAATTCATTTCCTGCAATTACCACGGGCAATCAATCAAAACGTACAACTGTAAACAAATCCATATAAATTGGAAAATTTCATGACACGAAACAAATTTTACGACCGATAGATTGTATACATATGTATTGCGGATACTAAAATTTTCGAATATATTGTACGTATATATTACATTTGAACGTTCACCAGAAGCGTAGTATTTACGAAACGGTTAGTGTTTTATTGCATCGCGCCCACGTGTCCCACGTGTACAATTCGCAAGTTTCTTTGTTGGAAAATATGTGGTCCACGTACCGGCATTATTGCCCGTGGTAAAATTGTATACGAATACACCGGAAAATACCACCTTATCATCAATCTTTCCAAGTAGGTTATCTCACGACAGCAACTAGGGGGGATGTAAAAAGGGGACGACGAGAAAATAGTGAACTCGGACAAACAAACATATGATATATTTTATTAGAAGTGTATCAAGCGAGGCGAGAGATGGTACATACATACATACATACATATATCGTTTCGTAATTTTCTCAGACGATAATGCAATTTGAAAGCGAAGTGAGATATAGAGACGATGATTTATTAATCTTTTAAGCGACCATCTTCCTAGAAGTCCGATAAATAAAAATATTATATAACGGGTGACTCCAATGTTGAAATTGAAAAAAAGCGTTGAAGCTTTGAACAATAATACCTAAATAACCAGCAGACTAGTGGTTTGCATATAATGCTTTGAACAAAGTGGTCACGGGTTCAAATAGCACCGGTTTCTGCTGAACAGACCTTGGATTTGTGACTCCAGCTCAATCGTTCCCTATCAAAGTTTGCCAATCTATCTGATTTTCATTGAAACGGTTCCAAAAAATTGGCAACCTTACCCATTTTCGAGCAAATTTAGAGTTTTCAGCAATCTCGAATTTCGCTGAATTTTATAAAATCTTTCAAATGCTCAAATTTGACCTTAGATGTCTCTGTTGATTTTAATTTATATTTATTTAATTTGTACAATACTGTAGCATATGCTAAAAGGAGCCGCCGTTATAATTGGTTTCGAGGATTATCTCCAGGCTAAGTGCAAGTAGGCTAAACAATGGCGACCACTGAATTGCCTTAGTAAAAGCACCCGGTCCCTTATCAGAACTGACAGCGCGATAGCGTGGGACTGAGTGCCTTGGATCGTGGGAATGCATATCCGGGTACGTGCCTAAACAATAGGGAAGTAACCGGACGTCGAAGATGCAGTGAGCGACCTGCCCGTCATAAGCAGGTATTTAGGCGATATCAAGGCATTCTAGACGGAGCACGGGCAGTGCGTGTATCTCCTGAATCACCCAATAAATGCTGTGAAGCGACTTTGGCCTGTTCTTTGGATCCTCCACCCACCCCAACGAAACAATAAAACGTGTATCAAAAGTATAATGTTTCTGGCTAGGAAGGCGCATTGGGGTTACCTGTTATGCCTTCTTGGTATACATTAAAAATAAATAAATAAAATGTGGAATGCGAAATAGTTCACATCCACAGTAGATCAATTTGAATTTGTTGATTATCATTTTCAAAAACGGACAGTATAATTGGCGTCTAAGATCATGCAAATTTAATTTCGATTAATTTTTTAAGAGTATTTCACTTTAAAAAAACTCCTCTGAACGTTCAGAGGATTTTGATCGGGCACAAGGCAAAATTGGCTTACATATATGTATGTATAAAAACGGACGCGATGTATGTGGCGGACGTGTGGACAAGTATGAAGATTTCAAAAAAACAATTTTAGAATGCCAGGAGTTTATGTATGTTCTGCCTCAAGATATTTAATAAAATTAATACACGCTAACAAGGGGCACAGACGTCTCGTTAACTAGCGACTTTTCAGTGTCTCGTAATTCAGCGACTTGTATAATAAAAAAAATGCTGTATTGTTTGTAATTGGCTAGCAAAACGCATTGGGGCCTGTAAGGCCTTCCTGGCATAAAATGTAATAAAATTAGGAATTTTCGTAATGCTACAATGGTCCAAACATTAAATAAACAGTAAAAACACATACATACATAAATGTACATACATATGTATGTTATTGTGATGACACTGAATGATATGTTTTTATAATAAACCATTCCATTAAAAATCAACATTAAATGAAGGAAGTAATTCAAGAAGTTTTCCCAGCATTGATTTTACTTGACATGTCATCATGTAATATTTGACCTTTCGCTAATTAAACAGTCTGTTGCGAAGGTAAAGGAGCGTGTTTAGCCCGGGGTATCATTTACCCCGACCGCACGCGTTACGGTTTAGCAAGCCTTTACACGGCAAAACCGAAACTTGGCAAGACAGCCTCTTCCACGATCGTAACGAGCGGTATTCTTGTGTTTAATACGTACTTTGAGGGAGATATCTCGCCAAAATTTCACCGACCTGCACTAAGTAGGATAGGGAATGTCGTCATTCCGCTTTCCCGGCGAATACTCCACGATGATAAACACGAAACACTTATCGGAATTTTCCATCGACCATCGCGAAAGATTACATTCATCACGCGATATCTAATCGACCCGCGCAACCGGAAGTCCGATTTTCCTACGGGAAGTACGTTGTATGGTGAAAATTGTGAGATATGCGAGCAATCATTCAAAGGAGAACGTTCGCGGAATCGGTTTTTTTTCGCCCACCCGTTTTACAAATGACCGGTAATACATCCGTTAAATTTATAGCTTCCTGATGGGTTATATATGGAAGTCCCCCCACCCCTTCCCTTATCCCGTCCCATGACCCCTCCCCTTTCCCCGTCCCAGTTGGAGGATTTATCTTGTGTATTGTGCGCGGTCAGCGAAACAACGGAATAAGCTAATAGATAATGGTCGAAAGAACGTTTCGAATTTATGGCATCGGTAGTATTAAAAATACATTTACTGTATAATTTTATATTCGGAAGGAGTCTGACCAAAAGTGGGCAAAGCCTCGCATGAATTATTTAATCTAAATGTTGAATTTTCTTAGTACTTTTCTTGGGCGTTCATTATTCAGAGGTTTCAATTATGCTGGAGCATGCTCTGAGGATGAATGAATGAAGACTTTCGAAGCAAATTTGAACCATATCAAAGGGGAAATACTAGTGGGATGTCCCAGAAGGCCTTGTGGGGGTCAATTAGTAAGGTTGAATATCTTATGAGTTGATTTTGCAGAAGTAATATATGTAGGACGTATCCTTATGGAGTAGACAGATGAGGTGTATAAACTTTGGCTAGAGAGTAGAATAAGGAAATAGAGAAGTGACTATATTTTACCCCATCAAAAATATAAATTTTGAAGCTAACTAGCACAAGTTAAATCCTATATTTGATCCCACAAAAGGAAATTAGGTCCCATTAAATCCGGAAAACAGCAGGCTTAAATAGCATCATTAAAAATTATCGTATATTAATGTATAGTAAACTACAGATTAAAACTACGTATATAATAAGCAATAAGTTAAACAGTTACCATAAATAAAACGTAATAATATTTTTTTCAATAGACATTTTATAAATTTTCAACTATACGATCGTAGAAAATCACACATGAAAGAAAATAAAAAATTCAGATGTGACCAACCCATGACGTTATATATGTATTTGAGGAATATAAGAAGGTCACAAAACAAAATTCAATATTGAACCGTACAGACATACTAGAGATCTTCGTCTCACTTCCGTTTTAGTCATTTTGGGTTTTATTTCTTCTTCAAGGTTTTAAAAGATTTTTACATTTTTACGAATACAATAACAAAAGAAAAAAACTTATATATATACAGATCGCAACTAATGTTTCCGCTTGGCAGAGAATTTACCACCATCTATTGAAAATTTATTTAATTAATTAATTAATTTCTTTTTTTATCGGTATTTTATATTGTTTATATGTAGGTACATAGGTACCTAGGTGATTTTTACATTTTTTTCATATTAAATTTAATATGCCAACACCCATGCGATGAAATGTCAGCGGGTACAACACTAGTTTAATGAAATTCTAGAGAATTGTTATAAAAATAGAAGTGCCTGTACCAATGTTTTGCTTGTGTCAATAATACGCAGCACATTTCCATAACTACGCTATGAACAACGCACGGAATACAATCAGGGTCATCACATATTCACTACAGAAATTAAATTTTTATTTTGATATAGATTTATTTACAATTTGTGTATATGGTGGTGATGGGCGTTGGTGGCCAATCCGTTTCTTTTCTCGATTGGCGGATTATTTTTATCCACTTTTTTTGTATTTGTCTGCCCTTGGGAACTCTTAAATTAATGTGTAATGTATAGTTAATTATAAATTAATTAAACTTAAATAATTGGTTGTTTATATAATTGAGTATTCGGTGCCACCAAGAGAAATGTTTTTACATTTATTTAAAAATAATTTTTACATTTCTCTGATGTCACCCCTGAATTTTATGTAGAATGCGGGCGATCGCTACGACACTTTTAAAAACTGTCAAACTACGATGTTAATTGAATAATATGTTACTTAAATGATCAATTTACTTATAAAAATGTATCCCATGTGTGTTTTTGTGTGTTTTTATTGTGTGTTTTTGAATTCATCGTGTAATTTTTAACGATGCACTTGCCCATCTTGCGAGTAACAGTTTAGAATTATATAATACTATGCTTACTAGTGTAGCGTATGCTAAAAGGAGCCGCCGTTACAATTGGTTTCGAGGATTATCTCCAGGCTTAAGTGCAAGTTGGCTAACAATGAGAGACTCCCGAATATACTAAGCGGCGAATATACTCGGTTGCATTCCCGTGGAGTTCTAAGAAATGACAACGCCAAAGCGTGGGACTGTATCCGAGTACGTGACTAAACAATGGGGAAGTAACCGGACGTCGAAGATGCCCTGAGCGACCTGTCCTTTAAAATGAGGTACTTCGACCATATAAAGACATTCCGGACGGAGCACTGCCAGTGCTTGTATCTCCTGAATCACCAATAAATGCTGTGAATCGACTTTGGCCTTTTACTTGGATCCTCCACCCACCCCTAAGCAACACTAGCAAAATTAAATTAAAATTGTAAAATAGAAAATGATCGGGAGATCAGTAGCTATTAAAATAGATATAAGATCTATTGTGAACATAATTTAGTAATAATAAAAAGCATTTAAAAATCAAAATCAAATACGTCAAACACCAAGCATCAAATACGACTGACGCTAAAATTATTTGAAAAGATCTGTGGACATTCCTCACTGGGCGACAATATGACGCCTAAAGCCACTTCTATTATTATTTATTTATTTTACAAATATACCAGGAAGGCTTAACAGGTAAACCCCAAATGCGCCTTCCTGGTCCACATAATTATTACATACCTAGATACATGTAAATCTAAATAATATCTGACATCAATGGTCCGTATACATATATTACAAACATCGTATTAATACGATAAATAACGATGAATAACTTTCATGTAAAAATACGAATTTTATATTCGATAAACAACCACAGAGACATATATGGTGAGCAATATGGCGAAACCTAAGATATAACAATAACTAAAGGTTCGCAACAGAAAATTGGGAAGGAAACGCCAATTTTACAGGAATCGTTTCAATGAAAATCAGAAAAATTGGCAAATTTTGATAAGAAACGATCGACCTAGACAAATCAAGGTCTGGCCAACAGCGAGACTTAGCAGGGAATCGAACTCGTAACATCAAGTACGAAATTATTCAACATTCACCACTAGACCACGCTGCTGGTTGACATTATAACATTTCTCTGACAACACTAGTCTAAATATAAATGTATAGATATCGTCCATTTATCAAAACTGTCTAAAAATGTTCACGTTAAATCGATATATGTATGTATGCATGTACAGATAGAAGATACAAGCGAGCGGTGCACTCAACATTGCATGCAGATTTTTTTCGCGGCCGGTAAATTTTCCAGGATTTTCCCCGGAGAATGAAAATTCAGTTTACCATAACAAAAGGTCGGTTTTCAATACTCGACAGGGAGGAGTAACGTTACGCAGTTTCACCGTGGCGACAATACAAAATTACTTTTGTTCGTCGGCCGCAGCTCGTCCTTTTGCCCTCGCGTTTCGCGGCGGGGTGTTTTCCGTTCGTGCGAAAAACTCGCTCGACATAAATTTTTGGCGAAAAATAGAAATATGAGAAGAATGCGCCGCAAAGACGACTCCCCTGATGGATGGGCGGGACACGAGAAGAAAGTTGAGAATGCTCCAGTCGACGTTGATTATAGAGAGAGGGAGAGACCCGTAATAATCCTTTTTAGTGCGTAACACTTTCGCAAACTTTTGCCCCGGCGAACCCATCCATCACGGCCGGCAAAGGGTTATCGCAAAATTTTGATGAATAGGCTGATACGACGACGATTCTTTGGACGAAAATAAAACGTCACAGTGCGTATGACCGACCCGAAACTTTCTCGAGACACACTATTATGATCAATTGATCGCATAGAAATTCTCTCCACGTCACAGTGACGATTTCCAATTAGTAGGAAAAACTTTAAGAAGCTTTTCAAAAACGGGAAAATTTCTTTGAATTTATTTTTATGCAATATTATATAATAAAAGCTCAATCTTGATAAGATTCTTTCAACATCTTTTGTAGCCAACGAAACTTGATCGCACTGTAATCCCTGGTTTTGGCATATCGAGATGAAAAAATTATGCAATCTGATTTTCCTGTCAGTTTTTCACATTTTTTTTTTACAGCCTATCTTCAATTGCCTTGAAAACGTATTAAAATCTTATTAACTGAGTATCTCTTTATATCACTGAGCTAGTGAATAATTTTCTAGAGATATCTCAATTTCAAATTAGATTAGAAATTTCATGATAGTTTATTATATTTTAAAAGAAATTATAGCTATTTCTGTTTGACTCAATTCACAAATTGTTATCATTTATTTTATTCAATAAACCCAGAATCTTGGAAAAGCAGAATAAACGTATTACAGGCCACAAGTATTTTTAATATTGTTAAACGCAAAACATTATATAATATTTAATGTTTTGCGAAATATTTCTCGAAATGAAGAAAAGTGGACTTATGCCACTTTAAAATATTATGTAACGGCTCATATGTACATAATATGTTTTCATATTATAAAATATATTTTGTTTATAGAACATGAATATGTGGCGAAAATTTTAATAGTTTGTTTTTCGAGGAACGAAAATATTCTTTATACGTTTTTTTTAAATATGACTTATGTACATATATTAAAAAAAATGCCAATGTTATATTAAATATAAGTGTTAAAGCTGTTCAAATGTTTAACCTGTTAGTTGCGGAGGGGAGGTAGAAATTGGTGAACCTGAAGATGCTGAATAACTTTTGATTTGCAAGAGAGATTGGAAAAGAAACGCAAATTTACAAGAACCATTTCAATGAAAATCAGAAATATTGGCAGACCGAAAAGAAACCATCGACTTGGAGTCACAAACCAAGGTCTGACCAACAGCTACTAGTGGGAATCAAACCGTGACGACTCCGCTTGAAAGCATTATATGCTAATCACTATTCCACGCTGCTGGACTACTTTCTTTTAAAAATATCTCATTACAGTTATTTTAGAAATACATAAATATGGAGACATTTAAATAAATACAAGTCTTCTGACTTCAAACTCCCAAGAAGAATAGTTTTGTATTGGCTATAGTTACGTAACGAAATTATAAGTCCAAAAGTTATAATATGATGATATAATTACGACCCTTTTGTACTTCATTTTATAAAATACCTAAAGCAGGTATTATTCGGGGAATAAAAATTATATCTAACTTTGAAAGAGCGCGACGGTAGTCCGGGAAGACTTTTTGGCCGGTAAATGTGGATCTAAATCCGTCCCAGAGGACTCAGATAAAATTTCGCCAGTTTCTCCAGTTTGCCTTATCGCTTTTTCAACGGTCTTAATACAATTGTCTACGTTCGGCATTAAAGAAGTTCACTCCATCAAAAGTTATTTTAAAAACGGTACAAGTTTTACACAGCTCGCTAGACATAAAGCCGCCGAAACTTTTGCCGAATGGGGAGCAAAATTCGTACGAAAAAAATAAGAATAAATAGTACGTATACTTATGTATATAATATAACGACTCGAACGTTTGCAGTTATTTTTTATTATGGACGTTGGAAAGGTGGGGCTTGTTACAGTAAGTTTTATAATATTATCACATTTAGTACAACTGTACTTTTTTGTTGTTGTTGAGGGAATCGGAATAGAATGGGACTTACAAAAGAAAAATTCAGCCAATTTTCAACGCATAAAAATATCACGTTAAAGCATTCAATTCAGAACTATTATAGATATCTATAGTGTAACGGTTACACTGTAACCGATACGTAAAATTTACATGCTATCGCATTCACCCCCCCCCCCCACTCAACCCGCGAAGACCAATTACATTTCGTTTCAGTTTCGCATTACATTTTGGTATAGAAATACAACATTGTTCGGGCGTATAGTGGTCGGTAGAATTTCACTTTTAATTTTTGTTATTTTTGAGTTTGTGTTTCGTATATTGAAAAACTTACAATAATAAATTTTTAATATAAAATAAATTTTTAAAAAAAGTTGTTGGTTATTATTAATTTATTTGTGGAATACGTATAAGTTATTATTAATTTATTTAAGTTATTATTAATTTATTTGTGGAATACGTATAAGTTTTATATTAATGGAAATTTATATTTTTTAGACGATAAAAGTATAACATGGTCAACGTCATGTAATGCAATACTTACAGCAATATTATTGCATTGAATTATATTGTAAAAATAAATAATTAAAAAAAAAAAACATATTGCACGAATGCGATAGCATGCTCGGTTCTCGTAAGTCTCACCCTAAATTAGATCGATTAAAGTAGCAATGTAATTTACTACAAGTAAAAGTGGTTTGTTTTTAAATATTTTAAGTATATCCCAGTGGTTGCGTCAGTGTTAACCACCAATAGGCTCCCAAATTCAAGCTCTGTGTTGACTTCGTTGAAGGAGAACTTATTCGGAGTATTTCTGTAGTGCTGCTGATCTGGTTCGGATATTTGTGACCTCAAATTAATCGTTTCCTATGAGAGTTTGCCAATTTATCCGATTTAATTGTTGAAACGGTTCCTCATCAAATTGACAAAACCATCCTACCCACTAAGTCACTACTATTTGAATATAATTTCAAATTTATATACATACTTGCATATGTACAAATTTAATACCATCGGTGTCGCTCAGAGGTAAAACCCTTAATGGCATTATGTTAAAATATAAATTATATAATAAATAAATGGTTAAATTGGGAAACAGTAGACAAATAGCTAGTAATTACAATAAATGGTCAGTTATATATAGCCATGCAATATTTTATATTAAACGGTCAGTACTGTAATATATAGTCAATTTATTTGACGGTTGGTTCTAAATTTGACAAATGAAGTTCAAATTGTGCTAATTCGTACATATAATGGAACTTTTGATGATTCTAACAAAAATATTTCTTGATAAAACTTGTAATTAAATACATACATATGTATGTATCTGAAGTTACCAAACATTCAATTAAAAAGTAGTTTATCAACTGTAATTAATAGCTGAATAGTTTTTTGTTGATTTTAGTAAAATATTTATCCACAAAAAAAGGAATATTTTCTTGATTTATTTTTCTTTTTAAAGATCAACAATGTGATCTTTTAGATGAGCATTCTCATTGAAAATTTATTATATCGTTCATTTCATATTTGATATAATTATAATTTTATCAAACATTATTTTATCCTTTCCGCCTCTAACGTAGATGATGGAAATTTGATACAACTTTTAGTTTTGAGGATTCCAAATACAAAAAAAAGAAATTTTAATTCATTGAATTGCGTCAATAAATCGGCTTTTTTTTTAGATTAAACAGCTAAAATTCAGATGTATTCGAGTCTTACAGGAGGTCAGACAAAGCGGTGAAATTGAATTAGCAAAAATTCCCGGAAACGATCTGTTTTCTCTGAACATTTGTTAGCGCGATATTAAACAGAACGCGATTCCCGCGGGTTTGCGGGTGCGCCGAAAGTGGATTTGGTAATTTATTCATGTTAATTCATTATATTTTAGCATGAATTAAGCCAAGGGACGAATTAATCAAGTGATAATGTGCGCTGTGAAATTAAGACGGCGTCGTTTTTGAAGAGGCGAAGCGAACGTCTCGAGTGGAATATTAGAATAAAATTATAAGTCGTTAAATTTGATGTAGAATACCCCGCTCGGTATTCGAGGTGTGAATTATTAAATTTAAACGTTAGCATGTAAATATGCACTTGAACGTTTTTGATAATTAAACACAGTGCTGTTGGAGTATATACATATAATACAGGTTAATATTTTTTTATGGTCATTAATATAAATTCTAGATACATAAGTTGGTAAGCTAACATTTGAGTTCGTATGAATGTATTATAAGTTGGGTACCAATCGTTTAGATTTAGGTCTATATACATATGTATATTCAGACTTTGTTCTAAATGTACATATAATACTATTATATGTACGTACGTAAATTTAAAGTTTAAATGGGTCTTCTTATGGCTCTACAATTTTTTTTTATCAAAGGATATGTAGATAGACGTAGCACGTGTAGTTGAAGTATTTTTTCTACATATGTACATACATATAAACATATTTTTCAGAATGGTATTTCACCGCCAGAAACAAAAAACATGTACATTTGTATTACTAAGAAAAATGATGAAACAATAAAAATTGAAAGCAAGAAAAGGAACAGCAAATGGGAGGAATATTGCTAAAAGAAGAGCAAGATCTATATTAAAAGGAATTACATGAATAATTGGTAGAAAAGGGATTAATGTGAAATAATAAAAAAATACGGAGGGATCTGATTGAACATTGGAAAAGGATTTTACTTAATAAATTAGTAGGTACTATCAATTCTATAATTCAAAAACTTAGAAAAAAAACACAAATCATAAATTTTTCTCTTAGATTTTAAAGAAACAAAACGATCATTGTGAAGAAATCTGGAACTAGAATATGAATCGCATTTTTTATTTATGCGTTCTAAATTATTAATATATTATACATACGTACATATGTATGTATATTCGATTGAAAGGATTCCAAACAGTACTAACAAATTTTAGATGACTTCTTTCAAATGAATTGAAAACAGTACTATGAGATTTAAAGGGCTTGGATAGTCAAAAAAATTATTTAAAATACATATGTGTAGATATATATTTCAACTTAGGATTACCAAATTAGCTATACGATTTCATATTAGTTCCAGCATTGAAGGGCTCCCATACAGAAAAGAATGGGCGGACGCCATGCAAATATGTATGCCCAATATGCAATTATAAATTTACAGGACCTTTACTCCTGTACTTTACAACGAAAGTACAGGAGTAAAGGACCCACGTGTTTCTCGATTTGCGTGGAAGTGTCTCCACTTGTCTCTGTATATTCTAATTTGTACCGTTTAGACTTTAGATTTGGTATGAAAAGGCTTGGAGCTCTTGATTGAAGGACTTTCATAAAAAAAAAAACGCCCGGATAACACTTCTTTATTTACTATGAAACTTTAATTCAAAACCACACATCGAGTTATGGAAAGAGGAAAGAGGCTCTCAGCCTTTTTATCTAAATAGCAACACATGCTAATTAGATTAAAAATCTTAAAAACAATTATTTTATTTTATTTTACATAACAGAAAGGCCTGACAGGTCAATGCCTGGCCAATTGAAAACATCAATCTTAGAATAATTTAAAAAAAGCATCAAAGAGACATCTGTGGATAATGTTTTTGATAAATTTACATTTTTGGAGCATTTTTTATACTTCTATAAACCTTCATATTTTGAGATGCTGATAAAACGCGAATTTCACATTTATGAACAAATTTGCCAAAAAAAGCCAGCAGCTGTCTAACACCGAGATTAATCCCATGAGCTGATTTCGATTAAAAAATTTTTTTTTGAGTATATCTGTAGTGCTGCTGGTCAGACTTGGATAAATGTGACTCCAAGTCGATTGTTTTTTTTATCAGAATATGCCAATTTTTCTGATTTCATTGTTGAAACGATTCCCAATTAAATTGACTAAAAACCTTCCTACCTACTATGTCACCACTATTTGAGTATGATTAGTGTACAATAAAATTTATGTACAATTCATAGATATCTCGTTAATTTGCGAGTTTTCAGTGTCTCATGATTCAGCGACTTGTATGATATAAAAAAAAAATTTTCAGTGTTTGTAATTGGCCAGGAAGGCGCATTGGGGTTTACCTGTAAGGCCTTCCTGGTATAAAAAATGTAATAAAAAAAAACGAATCATCGAAATTCGACTAGCTCAAATACTCAAAAATAGCGAGAAATCGGTAAAGATTACCAATTTGTTGGAACCGTATCAATGAAAATCAGATAAATTAGCAAAGTTTGATAGGAAACGATCGACCTGGAGTCACAAACCAAGGTATGACCAGCAGCAACCAGTGGGACTCGAACCCATGATCACTACGTTCGGAAGCATATATATATATATATATATATATATATATATATATATATATATATATGTATATATATATATATATATATATATATATATATATATATATATATATATATATATATATATATATATATATATATATATATATATATATATTCTAACCACTTAGTCTACGCTGCTGGTTAATTATTTTGATAATATGTATAGTTATCAAGATAATTCATCAAAATTTGAAAACATTAGTTAACCAGATAAATAATCACCACGTCTACAGCTCACGGTTGAAAATCGACGTTAAAAAATCGCACACTATTACTCAAATCACACAGACATCCGGGGTTCGGCCGCATTAGAGCACTCTAATCGTTTCCCATATACGCGAATAAATCTCAGCCTAAAATCCTAGAGTCGTTTTTCACGGCAGTTTTCCGCGGAAAAGCGAACCGAGCTTAATGAGTGACACGACCGGGCGTGTTTGCTTCCGGCGCGCGCCGTCCAGACGGAAACCCTCTTTTTCGGTGGTTAACCTTTTCACTGCGGCGAGACGCAGGTGTCTCGAGAGAGACCCAGAGCCTCGAGGGAAACAGGGGGACAGTCAGTCTGGGTAGGGTGGTTTTATAACACCCCTACCAGAGCAAAAGGGGGAGAGAGGTGGGGGTTGTATAAAAATGGACGACTAGCCGAGCGTGACGAGGATGGCGCCCTTCCGCTCAGCGAAACAGGACCTGAATGCAAAATATACACATCCAGTTTATTTTCATGCAAAACTCCTGTGTGCATAGCTCTACGAGGATGAGGATGAGGATAGAGAGGTGGAGGGGGTGGGGAAGGGAAGAAAAGGCCGTATAAATAGAGGGATTTTTCCCGCGTAATGCCTGGGACATGGAAAGCCAATTTCCGAAGAGACGTTTGATGATCTCGTGTGTACCAGATGAATTGGAAATTTTAGCGAATTCAAAAGCACAGAATGGAGGCGCGTTGTGCAAATAAATAAACATTTATTCAGTGGCTCGAAGCTCAGGTAGGTCTTTCGAAATATAATAGTACAAGATACAGTATTCATAACATACATTAATAAAAGATTCACTAAATATACAACATATTAATGTAAATGGGTATAATATTAAACCAATCAACATACATGCATAGTATAGCATATGCTACATAGTAATTAGGGATACCGGTATACCAGTATACCGGTTAACCGGTAAATCGCCAAAATTTCGCCATCGGTAAATACCGGTAAATTTCAAAATTTCCGGAAGCTATTTTATCTCGAATTAAGTGCATTTAATTGCCTAATATAGCATTAAAAATTAATGCAAATGGCGTATTGTGGATTCGGTTGTTTGAAATTTGTTTATTTTCAATATTAAATGTGGCTGTTTTAAGTTGATAAATACACTGGCAACACAGACCAATAAAATCAAAGTAAATGTGATGAAATGGTTGTTTCAATTATGATCGAAACTTTCAAATGATCTACACTTTAAATCAATAAATATGATGGGTTAATAATAAAAAATATATATTCATTTAATATTATGAATTTACTTTAATGCATTTACATGATATTATTCACCTGAGATTTATTTTCAATTATTTATGATTCAAATTAGGTTAAAATTTTTAAGAAAAGCAACCACATATACCTATGTATATAATCCATGAAAAAAAAACTTTTTAACATTTATCGATAGATACCGGTATACCGGTAGTAGGAAAAACCATTTACCGTTTACCGGTTTATGAAATTTGACAAGTAATATCTATCCCTACTGGAGACTACATAGTTTCCTGAAAAAGTTCTATTTCTCACTTTTTCCCCCAACTATCACCCGTCTGAGGAACGCCGGGCAATTTTCCAAGTATTCAATTATATTAAAAAAAGTTATAACTTGCCTTGTTACAGATTTAGTTCAATTTTTATAAAATACCATTATATATTTTAGATTATTTAATATACCGGTAAATACCGGTATACCGGTTGTAAGAAAAACCATTTACCATTTACCGCTTTATGAGATTTGATGGTAATTATTTGAAGATAATGTCAATCATACGAAATTAAGCAAGGAGTTGAGGTATAATATCTAAGAAGAAATTTACTACAAAAGATTATTTTTTTATTTTTTTAATAATTTGGTCGTATTTATGAAAATATATGGTTGTTGTTTATTCTCTAGTTGTTTCAAAGAATCTTTGTAGTATTTTCAACACGTAAAGAACGTTATTTAAGAACGTGCTATACGTGATTTTCTTAAAACGACGTCTAATTGAATTAATGTACAGAAGCTAAAAATTCTGCAGCAGTTTTCTTGTGTTCACTTTTTAATTGGAATTTGCTTTGTTCAAAAGAAATAAAAGCTTTCAACAAATAACGATAAACATTTCACTATCATAAATACATTCTTGGGTATGACTTGACTCTATTTGCTTTTTGTTTTCACATAATGTATTATATAAGCATTTTCCTCATTTCCTCATACTACGTCAATTAAGATTTATTTATTTTTCTGTATTTAAAATGTCTCAGATACCATTTGAGCACATTTACCATTTATCATCATCATTTTCAGCCATTCACGCTTGCATTCGTCTCTGTTTTGGCCAACTTTTACCCATCTCGTTCCACACATTTTGCTGATTTCATTCACCCACCTTCTCTGTGGCCTTCATTGCACCCTCTTAGATTATCTTAGGCACCGTTCAAGCACTTAAATTAAATATATTTTTTAATACTTTATTAATTTTATTTAGTTTTACTCGAGTAATCAAAATAAACCTAATTTACTAAATTTTATAAGAAAAAATTTTCCAAGCAACTTGAGTGCTTTGCCTCTCTAAAATTCTGTGCCTGAAAAGGTTCTTTGCTATCTTTTCTTTATTTTTGTTTTCTTTTATTTATTATGTTACTGGTACAGATATTTTATTTTTCTTCATTTGGTATTTTCTATTTATTTTAATGCTTACTTATGAATATATATATATATATATATATATATATATATATATATATATATATATATATATATATATATATATATATTTAATAATAATATATAATAATCTTATTATTGTTATGAATTTTTTTGTTTTTATTTTATTAAGTCAAACCCCGTGGGTCTATCGGCGGCATGTATTTTAAAATAAATAATTTATGTATGTATATACATATATATTACTGACCTTGAAATATACCTACATATATGTATACATACAAAACTATTTCGAACGCTTCTTAAGATGCAAAGCAAACATCTTTTAGAGTGTAATTTATGTGTAGGCTGAACTCTTATTTTCATATTTTATTAATATTGAAAGATTATATAGACATACATATGTAAATATAAGAACTCTTTATTTATTATATGTACATATATTCATATAATAAATAAAGTCTAAAACAAATTATGCGATTCAAAAATGACATTTGAAAAATAAAACGTGACAGAATTTACTTACAAATACAAAACGTCATATATTTATTTGAAATATACAAATGTAAAGTAAAACATAGCACTGATTTGGGAAGACAAAATATCAGAGAGTTATGTAGTTACATATATGTACAGACGTAAAGATTTGTCGGTATAATCAGTTGGGCAATTTATCCTACCGAAAAATTAGTAGGTTGTAAATAACGAACTTGAACGTCTATATCATATATCAAAAGCATTATTTACGCACTTTGTTTCCAGAAAAATATAATATATTAAATGTGTATAGGAAAATATTATTTAGTGTGTAGAAAATAATAATAAAGAATTGATGACTGACTGAAAATTTTCTCTCATAAGTTCGCAGTCCAAAGTGCAACCATATATTAGAACCATCCCACCCACCCCTCGGTGAAAGACGAGCATCACGTACCCAATAACCATATTTCAAAGACCATCCACCCAAATGAAACCATCACGTACTCAAAAAAAAAAAGAAGGAATTCACACTAAATTTTGAACCTCCACCATATTGACATCGCCCAAGTAGAGGAGAAAGAGAAAGAGAGAGAAAGAGAGATAGCGAGCACGCGGAAGAATTCCAAAGTCCCACACTCTCGGAGATAATGGCCCGGGACGGAGGTGACATGGGTGCAGAAATGATGAAATTTGCGAGAGAAAAATAGCGGGACCTCTTTAAAAGACCCAGTTTAGATGAAATCTAGTCGACCTTACTTCGGCGAACTTCCCCTCCCCGTGGAAAATTCAATCTTATGAGCTCACCCTGTGTACGATATACTTCTAAAGTCACTCGAGATCGTATATCGTAAGCACACGACTGGTTCTGTTTTATGTCGTTAAGGACTTAGTTGAATTGTCGTGTTTATGTATATCTATATACATACATACATATACAACATGCATGGCTTGATCATAAACTACTAAGCTCTTGTTCTGTTTCAATGTGATATGTTCCTTGTTTCGACTTTGGAACACTGGATACCCTCAACGTAACGTACGGCAGTTTAGTGGTCTTTAAGCACTCAACTAAAATTGGAATATACTGCAAATTAAAATACACACATAGCATGGATAAGGAAATAGTATTTTAGAACTGTTTAAGTCACGATTTCTTATCTTTATTGGGCTTTCGCGTTTGAGTAAGTGGACTTTAATTTTCCTAATGGAGAGCGAGTAATGGTAGCATGGTAGCAAGAGACAATTTCACAATGATACACAAAAGACAATTTCATACAAGAAAAGTACTATTTAAGCTTGTATATTAAAAAAAAATAAAAGTGCTTGTCATTTCAAAGTTTTTCATGGTTTTCGTTGATTTGTGTTTTTACTAGTCTCTTCTTAATTTCACTTACGATTTCCAGTCAGAAGAAGTTTGGGTTCTTATCCGATCGTTTTCGAACTTTGCCATTTTGCTCGGTTTGGTCATCAATATATGTGGAAATGACGTCTGCCATTACGATGGTGAAAAATAATCGTAATAGATAAAATACTCCATCATATTTCTCGATTACGTCGATCGTCCACATTGATCGTCCACGTTGATCGTTACTAGCCTATTCTTACTTTATATCCCTTTTCGCCACCATCTCGCTATGTCAGATTTTAATTGTTAAAACGCCTATAACTTTTTCTTTTTTGACTCTATATTTTATAAAATTTGCTTAAAGGTCTGTTCATACCTAGTCAGCACGTACCGACTTCAGCAGGTATCCGGCCGTACGAAAAGTATTCTTTGGTACATTTTGTATGGGTATATTCATACCAACCGTCACGTTTACGCCACGGCAGGCTTACAGCAGTACCCGACATACCTTACAGCAACATCCGTCAACGTATCGTATCCGTTTTTTGGCCATCGTGGAAATATACACGCGAATTACGTGCCATGAGTCAGCCGCTTTGCTGTTTTGGATCAATTATCGATAGTGACAGTTGACAGCTGTTCAATCTTTCGACATGGTTTTGGCGTAAATATCATCCATAAGCTCCTTATACAGTGTCCAAAACTCTCCTTCGGTTTTTCTATTTTTTAACATGGGATGCACATCAAAACGCCTTCGCGATCATACATAATTTTTCGTTCGATAAACGTCGAAACATTTTTGCTGACTTGTATTCTGACGCGTAGCTACGAATGCACGTGTATGCATTCATATTGCAAGTACTCGACAATACGACGTAAGCAATATTGCGCCGTATCGTCATGGCCTCTAATGTATAAGTAAGCCGATTTTGCCTTGCACTCGGCCAAATTGCTGTAAACGTGACGTGACCACGACGTGTAGGTAGATATGAATAGAAATGTAATAAAATGACATATTTGAAACGGAGTCGTGCAGTGCTGAAGCCGTGCAGTGCTGAAGCCGTGCAGTGCTGAAGCCGTGCAGTGCTGTTAAGTATGAACATACCTTTATAGGTTCTCATTATCTCTAATATATTTTTAGATTTATCTCTCATATATATTGAGATTGGCGTATATAAACTCTAAATGTTGTGTTATGGCCAATTGTGTCAGATTTGACATTTGGCGTTTGACGTCTCTTCGCATGTGGGTGAGTTTCTAATTGTACATAACTACTGTGTGGTCTGTACCGATTGATGAATGGGACTTAAACTATTTCAGATACATCTTATCTCACCGGTGTGTATAGTTTCGTATAGTTTCTTCAGAGTGAAACTGACATATCTAACTGAAGTCTGAAGTCTAACCTAGAAAATGTGGTCATTCATACATAGTATTGATTAACTTTTCTAAACTTTAACCAAACTTTTGTTTTAATCTTTATATCAATGCTGTTTTTTATAACTTATAATAAGTTACAATTACTAGCCTCTTCTTATTTAACATCTTATCTTTCTCATGTGAAATTTATTTGTGTCCATTTGTTATGGAAATAGCTACGACTTCAATTTGTTTTATACTTTAAATTAAAAAAAAAAACAGCTCAGAAGTATGTAAATGAACATTTTCAAAACTTTCGACGACCTTCCCAACCGCACTTCACGGCAGACCGCACAAAACTTCGTCAAAAGTACTCCAATTTAAGAGTTGCTTCCTTTTACTTCAAGATCATAAGACGTATAATTATAACTAGCATGTATATATATATGTACATGCATTTGTATGTACGTACATATGTTTATGGAGCAATCGATTCGCCATTGACGTGTTCGACAAGAGTCAGATGTCGACTAGCACGTCCCGCCTGAAGCGTCTCAACTGAAAAGCCCTCCTTTCTGGATACAGTGGCAGGGGTGGAGGGTGAGAGTGAAGAGGGATGAGGGTGCCCTTTGAAACCCTGTGGGTCTCGAACCGAACACTTTTGTCACCCGATGGAGTTAGCCGAACTGACAGCTCGACAACTCGACCAAATTGTTACGTGAAAACCCACCTACGAGGGAAATACGGATAAGCCAATAATAACAAAGAAGAAAAATATAACGTAATAGGAAAGTAAGGCGTGGAACGCATCAATTTCGGATGACGTATCTGAATTTGATTCGTGTGCTTATTAAAATTAGCAATTTTAGTCTGCATTAAAACAAGTCACCGATTGGCAGCTGACCTACTGTTAGAACCCACTCACTTCATCTATTTATGTAGTTCAAACCTTTTTCGCTCAGCTCGTTATATGTACCTATGTATACATAGGTACATAAAACGAGTTCACTTTTTAATTGTATTGATTTATAATATTATATTTCATAATTACGGGTTACGCCTCAGCAACATCTATGATATTAAGCTTGTACATATATAAATTTAAAATCATATGGAAATAGTGGTGAAAAGTAGTAAAGGGTGTTTTTTTAGAGGTTTATTTTTCGTATGGGCATTTTTTTTTTCCAGCAAAAGCCAATTTGACAGTTGACAGCTGATTTGTGCTTAGTTTGGTTTGCCATTTTAGCATGAATAGACTTACGTCAGAACAACGCTTGCAAATTGTGAAAATTTATATCGAATACTTATCGTGCACTACGTCCATTTTACGGGCGTGAATTGGCTTACGGGCGTGAATTGAATTAATTTTCATATAAATACAATTTAACATATTATCCGTATTAATTCAATTCAGATTCGTGCAAATACGAGTAAATACTAGTACGATCTTTTAGCCCGAAACACACAATTTTATTTTTTTGTTAGTAACCGAGCCGCTATATTTGAAAGTGGTGAAAGTGGTCCAATTTTCAGATCCAAAAACAATATTTCTGATAAACAAAAATTTTGGCTAACTGGCTTACCTCGATATAATAAACGAATTTTTGTTATTAATCCACAATAATAGTCGAAATACGATTTTGTGGAATTTTATTTAATATAAAGATAATTTAATATATAATTCCTATTAATTAAATTCAGATTCATGTAAATACGAGTAAATACTAGTACGAGCTTTATGCTCGTTATTTTACAGATTTAAAATTCAGCATACTTCCAATTAACCCTTTTAAACGAAAATAAAAAATAGTGTGGTCAGACGAATATTTCAATAAACATGTTTCAATAGAAAATACTCAATATAAAATAGTATTAACAGTGGGAAAAAATCCTAAGTGAAAATAAGTACTTATGACTTTTGATTTAAAATGGACGACTAGTTAGAGAGATTTGAAATCTGAAAAGTACTACAAATAAAAGATAAAATACCCGACTATAGATTCCAATATTCATTTTGAACAGGAAATTGATAGATTTTGAGACATCGACCAAACAACAGCAAGATATAGAAAAACCGCGCGATTTAAACACATATATCTCCGAATCTCGAGCCTATCAACATTTTTTATTACCATATTCGTGTTCACTGGGTATATATCTATTAGAAAAGTCATATCTTGTCTCTGAACCAAAAAAAAGTCATCATTTGTCGAACAGTGTTATTGTAAGCTGATGGATCTAACAATTAAGTTCAACTTATTCATGCAAAAAAAATTAAATAAAAATACAATAAACAAATATGTATAACATTCCACGGCAAATATAATCACACGTACAACGAGACATTCAAAGCTTGTCGTTTACATCGTACGTCATAGGCGTCTCGACACGTTTCGCATTCATGAAAACTCACGCTAAAAACCGTGACAGCCTCAAATCTGCGCAAACATTTATCTTCGCGGTTAAGCCGTGCCACGTCTCCGGCTTTTCCAGGTTTTTCCGCGTGACGCCACTTCCGGTCGTCCGACATTAAATATTCCGGGACACCGTCGACGGACGGGACTTTTTTCCGGAAAACCTCGAGCAAATAACAGCTTCCGGACGACGAGGCGACGACTTGTCAAAGCTCCGAACGGAACCATCAATCCGAGAAAGGAATCGCTAATGAAATAAACGAACGAGACGTTACGCGAATAGATCTCCGGACGGGAGAGTGAAGTGCTTGGGATGCGATTTTTCAGCACATTTCGACCGGAAAAAGGGTCGAGTCGTAAGGACACGTGTCGAGTCAGAAGGCAGATACGAAAATACGACCCGGCGAATTCCAGGTAATCGTATTAAGCGACAAATGCGCGAATGCGACCATACGAGCTTATCATATTACCTGTGAATTTGCAGTTGGTATTAAATTAATATGAAATGAGAAATAATAATAATAACCTATATAATTATATCATTCACGTATGAGGCACGATATCCATAACATTTGAATGGGACCAACCTATGACTTAACCTATGTATTTGAGGAATATAAAAAGTATAAAATACAAAATTTGATAATGAAACATACATATGTATGTATGTACTGTTATGTATATACCTCGCTAATCAATGTAGTCGACCAACAAGTAATGATAAGACACACCATTGATTTGTGACACACCCAATTTAATAAGTAGCACCATTAATTTGTGGCACACCTAATTTAATAGCAGTCAATACATCAATTACAGAACAAAGTTAAAGTGAAACAGTTCTACGTATCTCATTTAAATTCACCGTTCCATAATTAAATTCTTCTAATAAGATAAATGTAACGTTCACACATACTGGGTATGAGAGCATTTTCTATACAAATTTTGCTCAAATATAGGGAAAATTACACAAAGCAGAAGATCTTGTTCTAGTTGTCGGATTTTGTTCAAATTTTTATTTACTTAAAATCACTACATATATTATACACATAAAATATCGAGAAGATCAAAATAATTTAAAAGTTCAAAATAAATTAATGAAATATTAATTACAAAAATTTCTACTTCCGGTTTACGAAATCTAGCTAAAGCCTTATTAATTCTAAGCTAATAAAAAAAAAATATATAAATTTTCAGCTTGATAAGTTCAGTGGTGTGAAAAAAATCGTGTGCTCACAACATTTTTGACTTTTCTAAGAGGAAAAAATCCCACTTCTGGTTTATAAGATTTGATGATTTTTTTGTTTTCATCAGTGATTATTCTTGAATTTTCTCTTGAATAGCAAGCACACACATTTAAAGTGTCGAAAACAATAGAAGGAGAAAAATCGAATAAGAGTAAAGTGCCATTTCAGGTTGAAGGATCTTCACTGACTTCACTTCATTTTCTATATAATATTGTATTAAAATTAAACTTCTGGATATGAAATTTTATCCTTAAAGGTTTCTGAGAAAAATATAAAAAAATATAAATTCTCTAGAGTAAAAGTTAATTGTATGAAATAAATAATTTATATTACATATAAAAAAAGTTCAAGTCTTATCGGTTAAGCGGCTTAGGAGATAATTTAATCTAAAAACTTAAAGAGGACACCTGTAAGGTTACCATTTTCGGTCAACTTAAAAATTCGATAAATATTTATTTTGTACAACGTGAAATATAACTTATACAATTTAACGATGGAAAACTACAGTATATTGTTATCTTAGTTCCATTAGGTAATACGAAATCTTTATAATCTGTTTGAACGTCTATTATGGTCAATTCAAAATTTTATAACATGGTACGTTGTATGGAAGTTTTACGAAAATTTAATATAAATTCCAATACCGTATAAGCCCTATCGTACAAAGGGACGAGATACATAAGTTCGGCGATACAATTTTCTATTCATTTGAATTCCAGACGAGATCCTCTCGTCTTGTTGACCATCGAATTGCAATTAGACTCCGGCATTGAAATCATACCTACTTGTATTATACACATAATAACGCAAGACAGTCATAATATCGATTCCCGAAACGTATACTTTGTATTGCGTCCATTATTACGATGAAAGGAGAGGTCCACAAAGGAATATTATATTGGAATCGATTTCCCCTTTGTACGATTTCTTTGACGCATGTACATATGTATGTATGATGCGATATCGAATTTCTTATAAAAGCAAATCGTAATGAATCCGTTTCTATCATATCGAATCATGTGATATAAGGTATTATGTAGGTATAAGGTCGGGGTGTTGCTGTCAGTATACAAAGGGATGGTACGTTCATGTCTGAATGTACCGATTGTATTGTTTAAAGCTTAGAATGTACACACTGTACAGATTACACGACAAAGAGGAGGTATGCTGGATATTGATGGGACTTTTTTGCTGACATTTTCATTGTTCAAACAATCAAACGGACGCAATATGTAGGAGAAAAATACGAGTTTTCCAGCGAGTAAATACCGATTAGAATGTAAGCTGGTAAAAGTGTGCAATGATGTATGGATTTATCTGCAGACAAATCGGTAGACAAGCTCTCAATAAATAGTCTGTATGTAGGCTATATATGGCTTCTCAAAGATCAAAAATTTGTGACTGCCAATACTTAAAAAAACACAACACCGGTTAGATAATGTTGGATGATTTTCGCCAATTTAATGGAGGAACCGCTTCAATAATGAAATCAGATAAATCGGCAAATTCTGATAGGAAATGAAACGATTTGGAGTCACGGATATTCAAGTCTGACCAGTAAAACTACATTATACTCGGAATAAATTATTTTCAATCAAGGTCAACCCATGGCATGAACCTAGGCGCCTCTTGGTGGTAAGCATTAACGAAATTATCGAGTTATACTGTTGACTCATTTGACTCATTGATTTATTGACTCATTTCATGGAAAATTATTAAATAATGGATTGAAAATTAAAACTTCATATAGCGATAGTAAAGTGACTTGAGATAGGAAGTGCGTCATGACATGAAACTCAAATTTGGTACGAAAGTTGAAAGCTTATACGAATCGGCTTTTGTTTTTTGGTAAATAGGTTTTTGAGCTCTTTTTCCTATTATGCTGTAAATTAACATTAGAATAATATAATACTATGATTACTAACAAAATGAAATTAAAATTGTAAAATAGAAAATGATCAGTAGATCAGTAGCTATTAAAATAGGGGTCTACCCTACGGGGTCGAATTAAAAATGCACGAAAAACCAAATATCGGAAGGTAAAGATCGAAAATCGAAAGATCTTAAGTCGAAAGATCAAAAAAAAGAGTGCATGGTAAACGGTACATACTCACGTATATCCTCACTTAATTTGCGCGAGCAGGATACAACAGGAACAATAGGAACAGGCTTTTCCTCCTGTATTCTGCGCACACACATTAATACGTACCGTTTAATATGCACTCTTTTTTTTGGTAAACGGTAATAGTATGTACCGTTTACCATGCACTCTTTTTTTTATCTTTCGACTTAAGATCTTTCGATTTTCAATCTTTGCCTTCCGATATTTGGTTTTTCGTGCATTTCTAATTCGATCCCGTGAGGTGCACCCTTAAAATAGATATAAGATCTGTTGTGAACACAATTTAGTAATAATAAAAAGCATTTAAAAATCAAAAAAATACGAATAGGCAAAAAAATTTGTAGAATTATATCTGTCGTAGCAGTTTCTCAAAAACCTAAAACTTGTCTGTTGACAGATGAAGCTTTCTACAGCACAATACAATAGGTCGGGTTCTAGTTGTGTTCCTTGCTGTCTTTCGAAAACTAAAAATTGACTCTATTACCAACGAACTTTACGATTTTTATATACATACATATATAGCGATGAAGTAAGTGTATTTTTTAAATAAGATCTTAAAATTGTATTTGAAAAAAGAAAAAAAAGATTTTCAGAAACCAAATTAAGAGCTTTTTGACTATGAAAAATGTCATAGGCCAGAAATCCGGCGCGGAGATCATAGGCGAAAAACTTTTCTATGAATGCTCACCGTAAGACTACAAAATCATACAGGCAAGCGTAGATAATTTAAATGAACAATAATATAAATAATCTGAATAGGGTCTACACGAGTCAACCTACGTAATCATAAGTTATACGGGAAGACTGTATAGTTAATATTATATATGAACATATGTATAAACATATTATAAAACTTAAATCTAAATCGACCCACATTCAAATGGCATTCGAGCTGAATACACGTACAATATTATTATGCTAGAAAAACTGATATTTCTAGTCGTGGTTTTGGGGGAAAGGGATGAATCCTTTGCAAGGGGACGGAAATGAAGGAAGCCTTATCGGCGTGATGGGGTTAGTATGGCGGTTCTCAAATGTAGAACCGCCGAAACCCGCCGACCCCCCTCCCTCCCCCTCGTCCTACCAACATGAGTTATGTGACATGCGAGCCTGGGAAGATTCTTATCTGAAAAGAGAGGAATTATCCAAAAGTGGAAAAATGAAAGCCCGCATTCGGGACACTAACCACTGCTGCCCGCTATATCGCTGTCCATTTTTATCCTCCTATCTCAGATATAAAATAATAATAATGTAACGTCAGATAAGATGATACACTCCACAGAGGGTATCAGTGTTTGTCAACCTTTTTTTTTAGCAGTGACTCACTCATCGATTTATTAATTCTATATGTTTTTCCAAACACGTCTGACTATTTTTAGTGGGATATTTACACGATAAAAAGACATATCCAGCAATGGTTCAGGTTTGTTTCAGAATGGGTGCGTTTTTGTTTTTTTTACTTACTTGAAGTTTAAGTGTACATATCTAATTTAAAACCTTTGAAAAATTTTAAATAAATTCAAACACTTTACAGCTTAGAGGTTTCATGAACACTGACAGATAGACGTCGCGCTTTCTATACTTTTATATAGAAATAAAAATATTTGTAGAGAAAATATTTGAATGTATGTACATAATATGTAGGTGTAAAATAACAAAATCTGCTACAAAGTAGACATAGCATTTTCAGAATAAATTTTTATTTAATTTAGTTGTTAATCAGCTATCAACCTAAAATACACTGCATAAAATCAACATCTACAACATCGTAGGATAAATTAAAGATATAAAAACAAATCTGCGGAAAATGAATATGACGATTTTATAAATAATTTCCAATAAAAAAAATACAAAGATTACTTAGATTTTGATTTGAAATATAGAGGAGGTATTAAAGCAGAAAATGTGAGTGAAAAATACGACATAGAAAGTGTTGGTCTCATAATTATGTATATGGGTTTGAAGAATTGATAAGAAATGTATAAAATGTGTTAAAATTATACTTAAGATGATGCTACTGAAAGAAAAAAATGACGGATGATTGAATGAATGTTGTACCTATGTATATAAAATAGCGTTTTTCTGTGTGTCTGTGTGAGATTACGCTCGCCGTACTAAAATAGTCGTTTTAGTTCGACATATGTACGTCACTATTAAAATACTGCCAACAAAACGTACGAATATAATACGAACATAATAACATATCAGCAAAAACTTATATATTATACATATATACTGTTTGCTATCAATGTTTCCGCTAGGGAAATAAGTCTCTAAGTATTTAGCGCCATCTATTGAAAATTTATTTAATTAATTATTTTTTCTAATAGTGTTTTATATTGTTTATATGTAGGTAGATAGGTAGGTGGTTTTTATCATTTTTTTCATATTAAACAATTAAAACATAAATATGAAATAAAATATATTTAAAAGGCATCCGAAAAAAAGACGACCGCGTGCGGATCGAACACACGACTGACATTTTTTTTAAATTTATTTTTTAATTAATAGCTTTATATGCCATAGCCCATACGATGATATTTCATCGGGCACAAAACTAGTAAGATCGTATAATGTCGCAAAAGTGGAACACCACAAGGATAGCTTTTAGGTCAAATAATATACATATATTGAAAAACTTTTGATAGAAATGGCAGATCTTTAAATCAATGTTGAGAACTGTAAGCACATATGTACGTACATAGTGTATGTATGTATACATAGGTATGAATGGGCCACACTCAAAATTTAAATTGTACATAAGAGAGATAAAAAGCAAACCTCCAAGTCTGAGCTCAGCCGTAGCTTGCACCTGCTCCCATTCGTTAGCGATCACACACTGGTACATCCCTCTGTCCGGTTTGGTCAACGATCGGATCACCAGTCTATCTGGTGGGTCGATAACAAGCCTGGGACCAGCAGCCACTGCTCTGCCGTCGTGTAACCATCTGGCTCTTCCTGTGGGATGTCCTCCACCCACGCACTCCAGCAACGCTTCTCCCCCCACGTCCACAGTCTGAACGGCGGGCCTGATCGAAGCAGTCAAAGTCGCTGAAAGTAAAACCGCAATGTTAAGCCGGAAGCTTCAAACACTCTTTTAATGACTTCTATTAGTTTCCACTTACATGTTACTGTCAGCGTGACCTGAACTGTCTCTTCGCCGGCCGAGTTGTTGACCCAGCATAAGTATTTGCCTCTGTCTTCGAGCATCACTGGGTATATGCGCAACAGTCCTCCGGACACTTCTATTCGGTCTGAAGTTGAGAGACCTGTCAGCTGCTCGTGACGCTCTTTAAACCATCTGGAAACAAGCATTTGAATCAGTAAGAAACTGAAATAAGTTAAATTATTTAACGTTTTTGACCATTGTGGCATTACAGGAAGAACCTAATCCGCCACAATGGCTTACATAATAAAATATTAAAATAAGAGAGGGAGAAAAAAAAAATAAAACAAAAAGCAAAAGCAAAAAATTAAGATACAAAAAATTACAAAAAAAAAGAAAAGTAAAAAATAATACAGCATTTAAGACAATCATAAAAAAGTAATAATTAAAATTAAAATAAGTAAAAATACAAACAAAGGAATGTCACCTGCAGCCTGTTCCGATAAATAAGAACAAGCTACAAATATCTAGCTACAAAACATCCCTGCGAGGCTCAAATGGAAGACAGTAGATTAAGATTCCACACATACATCACATTCAAATTAAGACAATAATGATGAGCGTAGGTTACCAAATAAATATGTTAAAATAATATCCGATAATCTACGCTCACTTAAGTGGAAAATATCGCATTCAGGCACGGCAGCAACGATTTCATTGAGAAGTCGAATAGCTCTTGGAATAGGAGCCATTTGAAAAAGAATTGTGTAAGCAGGTGGTACAACCATAAAATGATGAAAATGTCTACCATGCACATAGTTATTAGGGACATAAAGTCCCAACTGTTCCAGCAACAATAGGCATGACGTATTACCACGCAGTAGCTGGAGAACGGAACGAATTAATGAGAAGTTTCTCCGAAGTTCAAGGGAATTATACCCAAGCACGCCCAAAAGGAAAGGAGTGGGGTAGAGATATGGGTAGTACCCTTTCTTATATACATAGTTACATTTTTAATTATAAAGATTAATAAATTATTAATATTATTAAATTATATATCAACTACATAGTTTCAATATCAAGTAAACTGAATAACGAAAGGTAACCACAAAAAAGAATGAAGGCAACGCTTAAATATAAAATTGTAACGTAGAGATTAGGTAATTTGTGCTCATGGACTACTTTTTAACCATCATCAATCACCCGACAGGGAGTTCGCACCAACGTATGAACAAGCTGTATACAACAGCCAATGAGGTCTCGCGACCCATTGACCAATGACGTATCCATGTTAAGAGTACATACATGCTGTGTATAAGAGCGAAAACACACAGTGATGAACGTGGCAGATGGTTTTTTAGATAGTTTTAAACATGCAAAAAAAATGTGGGATGCCTTGCAAATATTCATGGAATGCCCAGCATACACCGTCCCAAAATCAGCCCCTGGAGTGTTTTAGGTAAAATTGTATGCTTGTACTTATCCTTGCTTGACAGTGATCGATAACGGTGTATCCCATATTTGAAGAAATGAAGAAAATAAATGAAACCCTTCACAGCGGGGAACCAAGCACATGACGTGCCGTTCTTCCCTGTGTGATTTCGCCCTAAATATTCGGCAGTTTTGGTCTGGGTTTCAATCAGAGCTGACTGGTCAACGGATTAACTATGCTCTATCAATACTAACTCTATTAAGACCACTCACAATTAATTAAACTTACCACTACTCACAATTAAGGATGCTCTACCACTACTCACTCTATCTTTTGCTCCGTGTAATATCTATCATGTTTCAATTAAGAAACACAAAATTTGGCTTACTATCATATGGGACCCTAACTTGGACTATACGTTGGTAGGGGCCAGAGCCTTTTCAAGTTTTGTAAGCTACAATAACGGGAAATGATGGATAGTATTGTATTAAAACGATTAAAGAAATTGAGAAAATAATAAAAAGGCCTTCAATATACTGATTATTCATACAAATAAATAAGTAACCATTTGAAAAAATGAATCATACAATCAGAAAACGAAAATAACAGATACCTAAAAAGACAAACGAACCGCCCCACTAAATCGTCGGCTTCATAAATTCGCAAATCTTTTCAATTTATTCCAATTGATTACGCAAAATAACGATTATTGCCATTTTTATTAAGCTCACAAGTTTGATATACGGGCGGATTTCACTTCTGAAAAACCGGAAAATCTCCATAAATAATAAACGATCCAATAAGACCCCCCACATATAAATAAGTACTTCTGAAAAATGAACCAAGGAAAGCTTCTTCGGCGCAGATTTCGACCGTTTTAAGCGAAAACATTTTCGCGCAATATTACGGCCGTTAAATTCAACCGCGACGCCTAACAATCATAATTAATACAGGTTTTATGAAAGCGATTTAAAATTTAATCCGCTTCTTAAGTATCCACCAAACTATTTGGAGCTTTTTGCCAAGATTTGTACGAATTCGGTCATATTATACGCGGGGGTGTTCAAAAAGCTCTCGAAAAGTCAACACGAAAGCTAATTGAATTGCGCGCTTACTTTTTCAACATGTCTATAATATCATATGTACCGTTTAAGCCAAAGCACTTTTCCCACGCGATTTTTTTTCTTCCTTTCAAGCTCTTTTTTTTTCTTTGATTCTGGCCACAGCGCTACAAAAAGTTTCACTGTGACTTCAGCAGCCATCGCGGTAAAAGCTTGCTTAAATTTTGCTGGATCTTTAAAAGCTCTATCTTCAGAATATACCTAAAGTATGAGTTGTTATTTGATTATCATTTTTCTTTATATGATAACAGTTTGTATGATTTAGTGACTATATAGTTAAAATGCTCATTAAATGACTGTTTGCGATCTATAAGAACACCAAAGTCTTTGGCACAGTTTTTCGTAATAAGGTCTACGTTATTAATGTTACTAATAATTAGATGATGATTTCTGGAAAGTGTGAGTGAGAAGAATTTAGAGATATTAAGATACATAAGACATACATTATACCATTCGGATATCGTATCAATGTCGGATTGTAATTTCAAGCAATCTGATACACTATTAATATGATGGAAAACCATAAGACCAAGATATCTCACTGTGTTGGGTATACTTAGGGATGTCAGGCGTCCCGATTAATCGGGATTGTCACTAGTTTTAAGTCCAGTGTCCCGGTGTCCCGAACAAACCACTCGGGACGCCCAAATGTCCCGGTTTACTACTTTTTAAATTCCCACAGAAGTTTTTTAACTCAGAATTAACATAAACTAAGTCGATGTCTGGACCAGACAATCTGGTAAACACTGCAGCAATATTCAATAATGAACTATTTGTCTCTGGCTTATACTTTTTGGAGAACTACGTGTAGAAGGGAGGCAAAAAATGTGTATCAGGCATCAATCAATTTATCTTGAATCGTTAATTTTCTCACACTCGGAATGATTCATCACACGCAGACACGGAATAAACACTGTCAGAACAGAAAGACTGAAAGATTTCTGTGATTTTGCTAATATTGAATATAAAAAGCGGAAGAAAATGGATAAAAACCTTATTAGATTTTTCACTAATCCTCTCAGTGAAGTCTATCTTTGGTTTCTTCATTGTACTTCTAGCACTTCTCATTTACATATATTAAAAATAGAAGGAAAATAATCAATTACAGATATTCTAAATATTATCACTTCGATTGAAAATATATCTATAGAAAAGTCAAAGATCTAATTTTTTTTCCCGGTTTGATTTGCATGAAATCTGACAACCTCAGATATACTATATATATATGTACATATGTGATAAAATAAATCGCAAAGGGTTTACCCCCGTATCAATATACATACTATTCTATTCACTAACAATAATCACTTTCCGAGAACTTTTTGACCGTTCTACGTATTACTATACGTATGTACTATGTATGCGAGCGTATCTCGGTTTATATTCAATTTAAAGTTGGGCAATTTCGTCCTGGGCTAAATCGCGCCTTGAGCAATAGTATAATGATTTAATATTGTATTATATGGCCGTATAAATGCCACCAGGACACGGCTAAGAGGATCGTTCATTTAAACAAAAGAGTCTGCGAGCTTTTCATTTTATTTCATGTCCTTAATGGAAAGTACTTAAAACCCGGGGATTTCACAAGACAAAGGGACCCCGACGCTAATATGTAGGGACGCGGAGAAAAAAAAGGACAAAAGACTCAAAATATATATGTATATATATATAAATATACATATACTAAAAAAGACGAAGAAGAACGACATTATCTCATATTCTCTACCTCGTATTACATTTTCGTAAAATTTTTCGCATCAACGAGATTTAGCATTCTAGACATTTTTAATGCTTTAATTCGTCAGAAACGATTACGCCGCGTGTTTGCTGAGAGAACGTCTAATATTAATACTGAAATATGTGTGTACATAGGTACGTGAATAATTTAAAGGACCGTTTTTGATGTTGTATCTTGTCAAAAAATGAAAGTGAAAAAAAAAACAACCACTTGAAGACTCTCGACCCATTTAAATATTTATTTGAGCAGGCCGACATAAAAGTACGACCATCCATGTCAAACTGTATCATCTCTGAGTGGAAATAAATAAATAACACTAGACATCATAAAAGATAAATTTTTTTATAATTTAAAAAAAGTGTTTTTCGGACAATTTGTGTAAAAATTCATGACAGATTAACAACAAAAATTCGTTTAAGATCAAAAGATGAAGAATAAATATGGGTACTGACATACAGCCATACCAATTTATTTATTTAATGTGTTTATTTAGTTTGCTAATTTATTTATTTATTTATTTCATAGAACATGTACACTTGCTTTTACAGGTCGCTCCAAAGCGACGAGTGTACTCATACAGATACAATACAACATATACGCATTTATACAAATGCGAATTCATACAAACATCCACAGTGACATCTATGGAGAAAATTTTGCAGCATTTTTATAATAAAACTGGCGAACCTCAAGGCGTTAAATAACTTGAGATTAGCAAGAGAGAGAGAGATAGGAAAGGGAATGCCAATTTACAGCAACCGTTTCAATGAAAATCAGCGAAATTAGTAAACTGCAAATATCGATCTGGAGGCGCAAACCAATGTCTGGCCAACAACGGGACTCTAGTGGGACTTGAACGGGTGACCACTCTGCTCTATAGCATATGCTAACTCCATGCATGGATAAAATCAAATCCTCAACTAAGAGGACTTGATTTTATCCATGATTTTGAAATATTTCATTTGATATTCCAAATTTTGGACCTGTCCATTGATTAAAGGTAGCGTATAATTACGGATGGTGATTAGTAAGATTTGTAATTAAAAATAGGAAAAAAAAAAAACCAGATGTAAGGTAAATCGATTTTGCCTCAGTTTTCGTTTAATGTCGAGGACTTACGTACATATATGATATGTAATGTGTAATAACAAGTAATAGCCTATGTAAATTTATCTCGAATACACACACTTCAACGTCAAATCAAACGGTATTAAATTTCGAATTTGACAACGTTTAATAATAATACAATTATCTTATAACAGAAGCCAAATCTATTTAAATATGATGACGCATGAATATCGTAATACAACTAAATTATGTATATTAACAGAAAGGATACAATACTATAAATAAACCGAGTTACGTAAATAGTATGCTCAGAATACATCCTTATGCAGGAAGGCGAATGAAAAGATCAAGAGAATAATTGCCAACGTCTTGAGAAGATAAAGCACGCCATTATAAGATAAAATACTATTATAATGGAATTAAATTTAATATGTGTTGTTTTTTGACGTGGAACATGTATTCATCTATTCATGAGGCCACTTACAACATACATATGTATTAACTGTAGAGGGGTTCCAAATATTCCAATATCGAATAGTAGCTTTAAATTATTAAGATGAAGTCTTAAAAAGGTCAAGTTATGTATTATTAAAATTTTGAGAGAATTGTAATCTGGTAGATCAAATAGAACTAAATTTGCTGTAGATTGAAAATAAAAAATAAGTTCGTATTAAAAGTATTTCGAATATTCTGATTTCGAGCGCCTGTAGCTGTAGCCCTACAAAGCAAAAGTACAAAACAATCATACATATCATATGTACTTTCTATGATTTGTAGTTATGTAACTGTTTGTTTATTTGTTCAATTCATAAATCTACAGTTTTCAATTTAGAACCACCGAGTTTGGTATTAGATCATACATATACTACAAAATTATCTGGAAACGTTCAATATTATATATTTTTTTTAATATTAATTTGGTATCCGGACATTTCATCGCATGATTATTTCATTGCGCATGCCACTTCATCACAGGACAACTTCATCACGGTGGCATTTCATCGCACAAACTCTTTATCACAGCGGCATTTCATTGCAAGAACGCCTTTATATCATTACATACTTACTTACGCGGCCCAAGCCTCTTAGTAATATAATTAATTACAATATTTTAAGCCGGGATCATAATTTTGATTGAAATCTTTTTGATTGAAATCCTAATTATGAAATCCCACACATTTTATATATTCATAGTTTATATTGTCGTACATTTGTTATTGAAATATTGTTTAAATTGCCTTTTTATTTTATTTTATAACTATTTTTTTTATATTTTAGTATATGAGATTTTTTATTTACATTTATTTTTAAATTAAAATCTGACAAAACGATTGGGGGGACGGAAAGTCAAACAAACAAGTCTATGGGCAATGGGTGAGCTGTCACCTTAATAAGGTGACAGCTCACCTTATCCAAAATTTTTGGATAAGGTGACCTTATCCAAAACTTTTGGATTATTAAACGTGTTTATTACGATTATATATCACTATTGAATTAACAGAAGCAATTGAAATCTCTAATCGGCTTAATTTTGCAAAATGGCAAAGTTTCAAAGCGATCGGAATAATGTGGCAAGTTTGTTAGACCGATTGGCGAAGTGAATTTAATAAAAGAGTAACTATGATTCAAAGCAACATAACATATTTGAATAACGGTCCCTGCGATGAAATGATCGTGCGATGAAATGCCATCACGATGAAGTTGTCAGCTTTGAAACACCTGCGATAAAATGTACCAGAATCAAAGCAATTCGACTAAAACCAAGAAAAACATGAATAGAATGTTTTAGGGAAAAAATATGTATAAACACGTTTCTGAAACGATCGTGCGATGAAATGCCATCACGATGAAGTTGTCAGCGTTGAAAAGTCTGCGATAAAATGTCTCAAAATCAAAGCAATTCGACTAAAACTAAGAAGAAGATGAATATAATGCTTTAGGGATAATTAGTTTTGTATATATAATATTATGAATATAATGCTTTAGGGATAATTAGTTTTGTATATAATTAGTTTTGTATATATATATAAATTATTACTTTGAATAAAAATACCAATAATTTTATTTTACTACCACCATCTATGTTTTTACTACCACCATCTATGTATAAAATTAAAGACTACATAGACGTCACCCAGATTTAAAATTTTCAAACTTCAAACGCGTCTTAAACGATATTTTATCTCTATCATAATGTCGGAAGATCCATTTACTTATATTGATGACCAAAATGAGCAATATGGCAAAGTATGAAAACGATCGAATAAGAGGCAAATGTTTTCCCGAATTGTAATTGTAAGTGAAACGTAAAGGAGGTTTGTAAAAAAAATATGTATAAACACGTTTCTGAAATGATCGTGCGATGAAATACCATCACGATGAAATTGTCAGCGATGAAACGTCTGCGATGAAATGTCTCAGAATCAAAGCAATTCGACAAAAACTAAGAAGAAGATGAATAGAATAATTTAGGGAAAAAATATGTATAAACACGTTTCTGAAAATGATTATGATCATATACATATGTACGTATTTGATACAATTCCCATCAAATAAATCTTACCAACAAGAGCACACCGAACGATCTACGACCGGGAAAAGAAGAAAAACACCGCTCAAACACAAGACATATAACTATCGCACAGCAAAATATCCCATCGCAAAAACACAAACACAGAAACACAGCCTCCGGGGGGGGTGGGAGGGGGTGGGCTGTAGGTGGTAGAGAGAGGTGGAACAAGTGGGTGGGTGAGAGAGACAAAGGCAAAAGGAAACGAGCTCGTGATTAATGAATTAGCCGAGACAGTGACGGCGTATCTCGCGATTAAAGTAAATTTCCGACTCGGCACATTTATAATTGAAAGTTTTAAAAGGTAAATACACGCTTTTGGAAAGTTTCGCTCGGCGTGTCTGCTAATGGTACTTGGCCATGTCCGCTAAAGCTACATACCGACGACACAGCGACCCACCCGTTAACTCCGAGAAATTAAGTTGATTTAATGAACGCTCCACGTGCTAGGCCTTTCATAGTTACACACGCCGACGAACCAACTTATAATTGTGAAGCTTATGTTTATTTGTACTGTATTGAATTTTTATATTATAACATACTCGCATCGTCAAAAACAATTTCGTCTACTTTATATATGCTTTTTATTATTATGAAATTATGTTCACAATACATCGTATGTATGTATATCTATTTTAAAAGCTACTGATCTACTGATCATTTTATATTTTACAAATTTTAATTTAATTTTGTTAGTAATCATAGTATTATATTATTCTAATGATAATGTACAGCATAATAGGAAAAAGAGCTCAAAAAACTATTTACAATTCTTATAAATGCTCATAATACATCTCATACATAATATTAATAAAAGACTCATTAAAGTCGATGACCTAAAGCAGATTGTGTTTAGGTAATCTGTGTTTATACCTAAAGGATATAGACATTTTGTTGTGCTTTCGATTTGAGTGATTCTGTCATAGAATCTACTGGTTAGTGTGTTAGTAATGTCTGTAACAAACGGAATATTATATACGGCATGCAGTTTTTTCAAGTTAGTGTCTATGGGTGTATTATAAATTATTTTTAGAGATTTATTTTGTATTATTTGGAGCTTGGAAAGGTTAGTATTCGAGGCGTTATTCTAAACAGGTGAAGCATAGGTTAATAATTATGTTGAAGTTATTGCTGCCAATTCATTGTTGAGTTAAATTTATTGGGACCAATAATAGAGGAATGGAAATGCGCCATTTTATGCTGTTTATGTTAGACCAAGTAATGAAGGCAAACGAAGCAGTAAAAAATCACCGATACTACGGAGATATTCTGAAACTAAACAACTTTCATCGGTGGTATAAACAACTTAAAAATTGGAATAGGGACAGGGACAGGGACAATAGAAATCACATGAAAAGAAGATTGCAAAAATATATACAAAATGTGGTTACCTCACCAAACCTTACATAACCTAACCTAACCATCACCGAAATCAAAGAATTCGACATTGCAAAAATATACAAAAAACTCGCTAATCTCACCAAACCAAACCCAACCTAACCTAACCATCACCAAATTTAAAGAATTCGACATTGCAAATATATACACAAAACCTGCAAACCTCACCAAACCTAACCCAACCTAACCTAACCAACACCGGAATCAAAGAATTCCTGTTTGTAAGATTTACACAAAACTCGCAAGCCTCACCAAACCTAAACCAACCAAACCTAACCATCACCGAAATCAAAGAATTCGACATTGCAAAAATATATACAAAATGTGATTACCTCACCAAACCTTACCCAACCTAACCTCACCATCACCGAAATCAAAGAATGCAAGATTGTAAATTATTCACAAAACTCGCTTACCGCACCAAACCTAACCCAACCCAACCTAACCATCACCGAAATCAAAGAATTCGACATTGCAAAAATATACAAAGAACTCGCTAATCTCACCAAACCAAACCCAACCTAACCTAACCATCACCGAAATCAAAGAATTCGATATTGCAAAAATATACAAAAAACTCGCTAACCTCACCAAACCTAACCCAACCTAACCTAACCATCTCCGAAATCAAAGAATTCTACATTGCAAAAATATACACAAAAGGTGGTTACCTCACCAAACCTAACCTAACCAAAACTAACTATCACCGAAATCAAAGAATTCGACATTGCAAAAATATACAAAAAACTCGCTAATCTCACCAAACTTAACCCAACCTAACCTAACAATCACCGAAATCAAAGATTTCGACACTGCAAAAATATACACAAAAGGTGGTTACCTCACCAAACCTAACCCAACCAAAACTAACTATCACCGAAATCAAAGAATTCGACATTGCAAAAATATACAAAAAACTCGCTAATCTCACCAAACCTAACCCAACCTAACCTAACTATCACCGAAATCAAAGAATTCGAGATTGTAAGTTATTCACTAAACATGCTAACCGCACCAAACCTAACCCAACCTAACCTAACCATCACCGATATCAAAGAATTCGACATTGCAAAAATATACAAAAAACTCGCTAATCTCACCAAAACTAACCCAACCTAAACTAACTATCACCGAAATCAAAGAATTCGAGTTTGTAAGTTATTCACTAAACATGCTAACCGCACCAAACCTAACCCAACCTAACCTAACCATCTCCGAAATCAAAGAATTCTACATTGCAAAAATATACACAAAAGGTGCTAAACTCACCAAACCTAACCCAGCCTAACCTAACCATCACCGAATTTAAAGAATTCGACGTTGCAAATATATACACAAAACCTGCAAACCTCACCAAACCTAACCCAACCTAACCTAACCAACACCGGAATCAAAGAATTCCTGTTTGTAAGATTTATACAAAACTCGCAAGCCTCACCCAACCTAACCAGACCAAACCTAACCATCACCGAAATCAAAAAATTCGACATTGCAAAAATATACAAAAAACTCGCTAATCTCACCAAACCAAACCCAACCTAACCAAACCATCACCGAAATCAAAGAATTCGACATTGCAAAAATATACAAAAAACTCGCTTATCTCACCAAACCTAACCCAACCTAACCTAACTATCACCGAAATCAAAGAATTCGAGATTGTAAGATATTCACTAAACATGCTAACCGCACCAAACCTAACCCAACCTAACCTAACCATCACCGAAATCAAAGAATTCGACATTGCAAAAATATACAAAAAACTCGCTAACCTCACCAAACCTAACCCAACCTAACCTAACTATCACCGAAATCAAAGAATTCGAGATTGTAAGATATTCACTAAACATGCTAACGGCACCAAACCTAACCCAACCTAACCGAACCATCACCGATATCAAAGAATTCGACATTGCAAAAATATACAAAAAAACTCGCTAATCTCACCAAACCAAACCCAACCTAAACAAACCATCACCGAAATCAAAGAATTCGACATTGCAAAAATATACAAAAAACTAGCTTATCTCACCCAACCTAACCCAACTATACCTAACCATCACCGAAATCAAAAAATTCGACATTGCAAAAATATACAAAAAACTCGCTAATCTCACCAAACCAAACCCAGCCTAACCTAACCATCACCGAATTTAAAGAATTCGACATTGCAAATATATACACAAAACCTGCAAACCTCACCAAACCTAACCCAACCTAACCTAACCAACACCGGAATCAAAGAATTCCTGTTTGTAAGATTTACACAAAACTCGCAAGCCTCACCCAACCTAACCCAACCAAACCTAACCATCACCGAAATCAAAAAATTCGACATTGCAAAAATATACAAAAAACTCGCTAACCTCACGAAACCTAACCCAACCTAACCTAACCATCTCCGAAATCAAAGAATTCTACATTGCAAAAATATACACAAAAGGTGCTAAACTCACCAAACCTAACCCAACATAACCTAACTATCACCGAAATCAAAGAATTCGAGATTATAAGTTATTCACTAAACGTGATAACCGCAACAAACCTAACCCAACCTAACCTAACCATCACCGAAATCAAAGAATTCGACATTGCAAAAATATACAAAATACTCGCTAATCTCACCAAACTTAACCCAACCTAACCTAACAATCACCGAAATCAAAGATTTCGACACTGCAAAAATATACAAAAAACTCGCTAACCTCACCAAACCTTACCCAACCTAACCTCACCATCACCGAAATCAAAGAATTCGACATTGCAAAAATATACAAAAAACTTGCTAACCTCACCAAACCTAACACAACCTAACCTAACCATCACCGAAATCAAAGAATGCAAAATTGTAAATTATTCACAAAACTCGCTTACCGCACCAAACCTAACCCAACCCAACCTAACCATCACCGAAATCAAAGAATTCGACATTGCAAAAATATACAAAGAACTCGCTTATCTCACCAAACCAAACCCAACCTAAACTAACCATCACCGAAATCAAAGAATTCGATATTGCAAAAATATACAAAAAACACGCTAACCTCACCAAACCTAACCCAACCTAACCTAACCATCTCCGAAATCAAAAAATTCTACATTGCAAAAATATACACAAAAGGTGCTAAACTCACCAAACCTAACCCAACATAACCTAACTATCACCGAAATCAAAGAATTCGAGATTATAAGTTATTCACTAAACGTGCTAACCGCAACAAACCTAACCCAACCTAACCTAACCATCACCGAAATCAAAGAATTCGACATTGCAAAAATATACAAAAAACTCGCTAATCTCACCAAACCTATCCCAACCTAACCTAACTATCACCGAAATCAAAGAATTCGAGATTGTAAGTTATTCACTAAACATGCTAACCGCACCAAACCTAACCCAACCTAACCTAACCATCTCCGAAATCAAAGAATTCTACATTGCAAAAATATTCACAAAAGGTGCTAAACTCACCAAACCTAACCCAACATAACCTAACTATCACCGAAATCAAAGAATTCGAGATTATAAGTTATTCACTAAACGTGCAAACCGCAACAAACCTAACCCAACCTAACCTAACCATCACCGAAATCAAAGAATTCGACATTGCAAAAATATACAAAAAACTCGCTAACCTCACCAAACCTAACCCAACCTAACCTAACTATCACCGAAATTAAAGAATTCGAGATTGTAAGTTATTCACTAAACATGCTAACCGCACCAAATCTAACCCAACCTAACCTATCTATCACCGAAAACAAAGAATTCGACAATGCAAAAATATACAGAAAACTCGCTTACCTCACCAAACCTAACCCAACCTAACCTAACCATCTCCGAAATCAAAGAATTCGAGATTGTAAGTTATTCACTAAACGTGCTAACCGCACCAAACCTAACCCAACCTAAACTAACTATCACCGAAATCAAAGAATTCGACATTGCAAAAATATACAAAAAACTCGCTAATCTCACCAAACCTAACCCAACCTAACTTAACTATCACCGAAATCAAAGAATTCGAGATTGTAAGTTATTCACTAAACATGCTAACCGCACCAAACCTAACCCAACCTAACCTAACCATCACCGATATCAAAGAATTCGACATTGCAAAAATATACAAAAAACTCGCTAATCTCACCAAACCTAACCCAACCTAACCTAACTATCACCGAAATCAAAGAATTCGAGTTTGTAAGTTATTCACTAAACATGCTAACCGCACCAAACCTAACCCAACCTAACCTAACCATCTCCGAAATCAAAGAATTCTACATTGCAAAAATATACACAAAAGGTGCTAAACTCACCAAACCTAACCCAACATAACCTAACTATCACCGAAATCAAAGAATTCGAGATTATAAGTTATTCACTAAACGTGCTAACCGCAACAAACCTAACCCAACCTAACCTAACCATCACCGAAATCAAAGAATTCGACATTGCAAAAATATACAAAAAACTCGCTTACCTCACCAAACCTAACCCAACCTAACCTAACTATCACCGAAATCAAAGAATTCGAGATTGTAAGATATTCACTAAACATGCTAACCGCACCAAACCTAACCCAACCTAACCGAACCATCACCGATATCAAAGAATTCGACATTGCAAAAATATACAAAAAACTCGCTAATCTCACCAAACCAAACCCAACCTAACCAAACCATCACCGAAATCAAAGAATTCGACATTGCAAAAATATACAAAAAACTAGCTTATCTCACCCAACCTAACCCAACTATACCTAACCATCACCGAAATCAAAAAATTCGAGATTGCAAAAATATACAAAAAACTCGCTAATCTCACCAAACCAAACCCAGCCTAACCTAACCATCACCGAATTTAAAGAATTCGACATTGCAAATATATACACAAAACCTGCAAACCTCACCAAACCTAACCCAACCTAACCTAACCAACACCGGAATCAAAGAATTCCTGTTTGTAAGATTTACACAAAACTCGCAAGCCTCACCCAACCTAACCCAACCTAACCTAACCATCACCGAAATCAAAGAATTCGACATTGCAAAAATATACAAAAAACTCGCTTACCTCACCAAACCTAACCCAACCTAACCTAACTATCACCGAAATCAAAGAATTCGAGATTGTAAGATATTCACTAAACATGCTAACCGCACCAAACCTAACCCAACCTAACCGAACCATCACCGATATCAAAGAATTCGACATTGCAAAAATATACAAAAAACTCGCTAATCTCACCAAACCAAACCCAACCTAACCAAACCATCACCGAAATCAAAGAATTCGACATTGCAAAAATATACAAAAAACTAGCTTATCTCACCCAACCTAACCCAACTAAACCTTACCATCACCGAAATCAAAAAATTCGACATTGCAAAAATATACAAAAAACTCGCTAACCTCACCAAACCTAACCCAACCTAACCTAACCATCTCCGAAATCAAAGAATTCTACATTGCAAAAATATACACAAAAGGTGCTAAACTCACCAAACCTAACCCAACATAACCTAACTATCACCGAAATCAAAGAATTCGAGATTATAAGTTATTCACTAAACGTGATAACCGCAACAAACCTAACCCAACCTAACCTAACCATCACCGAAATCAAAGAATTCGACATTGCAAAAATATACAAAAAACTCGCTTACCTCACCAAACCTAACCCAACCTAACCTAACCATCTCCGAAATCAAAGAATTCGAGATTGTAAGTTATTCACTAAACGTGCTAACCGCACCAAACCTAACCCAACCTAACCTAACCATCACCGAAATCAAAGAATTCGACATTGCAAAAATATACAAAATACTCGCTAATCTCACCAAACTTAACCCAACCTAACCTAACAATCACCGAAATCAAAGATTTCGACACTGCAAAAATATACACAAAAGGTGGTTACCTCACCAAACCTAACCCAACCTAAACTAACTATCACCGAAATCAAAGAATTCGACATTTCAAAATTATACAAAAAACTCGCTAACCTCACCAAACCTTACCCAACCTAACCTCACCATCACCGAAATCAATGAATTCGACATTGCAAAAATATACAAAAAACTTGCTAACCTCACCAAACCTAACACAACCTAACCTAACCATCACCGAAATCAAAGAATGCAAGATTGTAAATTATTCACAAAACTCGCTTACCGCACCAAACCTAACCCAACCCAACCTAACCATCACCGAAATCAAAGAATTCGACATTGCAAAAATATACAAAGAACTCGCTAATCTCACCAAACCAAACCCAACCTAACCTAACCATCACCGAAATCAAAGAATTCGATATTGCAAAAATATACAAAAAACTCGCTAATCTCACCAAACCAAACCCAACCTAACCTAACCATCACCGAAATCAAAGAATTCGACATTGCAAAAATATACAAAAAACTCGCTAATCTCACCAAACCAAACCCAACATAACCTAACTATCACCGAAATCAAAGAATTCGAGATAATAAGTTATTCACTAAACGTGCAAACCGCAACAAACCTAACCCAACCTAACCTAACCATCACCGAAATCAAAGAATTCGACATTGCAAAAATATACAAAAAACTCGCTAACCTCACCAAACCTAACCCAACCTAACCTAACTATCACCGAAATCAAAGAATTCGACATTGCAAAAATATACAAAAAACTCGCTAACCTCACCAAATCTAACCCAACCTAACCTAACCATCTCCGAAATCAAAGAATTCTACATTGCAAAAATATACACAAAAGGTGCTAAACTCACCAAACCTAACCCAACATAACCTAACTATCACCGAAATCAAAGAATTCGAGATTATAAGTTATTCACTAAACGTGCAAACCGCAACAAACCTAACCCAACCTAACCTAACCATCACCGAAATCAAATAATTCGACATTGCAAAAATATACAAAAAACTCGCTAAACTCACCAAACCTAACCCAACCTAACCTAACTATCACCGAAATTAAAGAATTCGAGATTGTAAGTTATTCACTAAACATGCTAACTGCACCAAATCTAACCCAACCTTACCTATCTATCACCGAAATCAAAGAATTCGACATTGCAAAAATATACAGAAAACTCGCTTACCTCACCAAACCTAACCCAACTTAACCTAACCATCTCCGAAATCAAAGAATTCGAGATTGTTAGTTATTCACTAAACGTGCTAACCGCACCAAACCTAACCCAAGCTAACCTAACCATCACCGAAATCAAAGAATTCGACATTGCAAAAATATACAAAAAACTTGCTAATCTCACCAAACTTAACCCAACCTAACCTAACAATCACCGAAATCAAAGATTTCGACACTGCAAAAATATACACAAAAGGTGGTTACCTCACCAAACCTAACCCAACCTAAACTAACTATCACCGAAATCAAAGAATTCGACATTTCAAAATTATACAAAAAACTCGCTAACCTCACCAAACCTTACCAAACCTAACCTCACCATCACCGAAATCAATGAATTCGACATTGCAAAAATATACAAAAAACTTGCTAACCTCACCAAACCTAACACAACCTAACCTAACCATCACCGAAATCAAAGAATGCAAGATTGTAAATTATTCACAAAACTCGCTTACCGCACCAAACCTAACCCAACCCAACCTAACCATCACCGAAATCAAAGAATTCGACATTGCAAAAATATACAAAGAACTCGCTAATCTCACCAAACCAAACCCAACCTAACCTAACCATCACCGAAATCAAAGAATTCGATATTGCAAAAATATACAAAAAACTCGCTAATCTCACCAAACCAAACCCAACCTAACCTAACCATCACCGAAATCAAAGAATTCGACATTGCAAAAATATACAAAAAACTCGCTAATCTCACCAAACCAAACCCAACATAACCTAACTATCACCGAAATCAAAGAATTCGAGATAATAAGTTATTCACTAAACGTGCAAACCGCAACAAACCTAACCCAACCTAACCTAACCATCACCGAAATCAAAGAATTCGACATTGCAAAAATATACAAAAAACTCGCTAACCTCACCAAACCTAACCCAACCTAACCTAACTATCACCGAAATCAAAGAATTCGACATTGCAAAAATATACAAAAAACTCGCTAACCTCACCAAATCTAACCCAACCTAACCTAACCATCTCCGAAATCAAAGAATTCTACATTGCAAAAATATACACAAAAGGTGCTAAACTCACCAAACCTAACCCAACATAACCTAACTATCACCGAAATCAAAGAATTCGAGATTATAAGTTATTCACTAAACGTGCAAACCGCAACAAACCTAACCCAACCTAACCTAACCATCACCGAAATCAAATAATTCGACATTGCAAAAATATACAAAAAACTCGCTAAACTCACCAAACCTAACCCAACCTAACCTAACTATCACCGAAATTAAAGAATTCGAGATTGTAAGTTATTCACTAAACATGCTAACTGCACCAAATCTAACCCAACCTTACCTATCTATCACCGAAATCAAAGAATTCGACATTGCAAAAATATACAGAAAACTCGCTTACCTCACCAAACCTAACCCAACTTAACCTAACCATCTCCGAAATCAAAGAATTCGAGATTGTTAGTTATTCACTAAACGTGCTAACCGCACCAAACCTAACCCAAGCTAACCTAACCATCACCGAAATCAAAGAATTCGACATTGCAAAAATATACAAAAAACTTGCTAATCTCACCAAACTTAACCCAACCTAACCTAACAATCACCGAAATCAAAGATTTCGACACTGCAAAAATATACACAAAAGGTGGTTACCTCACCAAACCTAACCCAACCTAAACTAACTATCACCGAAATCAAAGAATTCGACATTTCAAAATTATACAAAAAACTCGCTAACCTCACCAAACCTTACCCAACCTAACCTCACCATCACCGAAATCAATGAATTCGACATTGCAAAAATATACAAAAAACTTGCTAACCTCACCAAACCTAACACAACCTAACCTAACCATCACCGAAATCAAAGAATGCAAGATTGTAAATTATTCACAAAACTCGCTTACCGCACCAAACCTAACCCAACCCAACCTAACCATCACCGAAATCAAAGAATTCGACATTGCAAAAATATACAAAGAACTCGCTAATCTCACCAAACCAAACCCAACCTAACCTAACCATCACCGAAATCAAAGAATTCGATATTGCAAAAATATACAAAAAACTCGCTAATCTCACCAAACCAAACCCAACCTAACCTAACCATCACCGAAATCAAAGAATTCGACATTGCAAAAATATACAAAAAACTCGCTAATCTCACCAAACCAAACCCAACATAACCTAACTATCACCGAAATCAAAGAATTCGAGATAATAAGTTATTCACTAAACGTGCAAACCGCAACAAACCTAACCCAACCTAACCTAACCATCACCGAAATCAAAGAATTCGACATTGCAAAAATATACAAAAAACTCGCTAACCTCACCAAACCTAACCCAACCTAACCTAACTATCACCGAAATCAAAGAATTCGACATTGCAAAAATATACAAAAAACTCGCTAACCTCACCAAATCTAACCCAACCTAACCTAACCATCTCCGAAATCAAAGAATTCTACATTGCAAAAATATACACAAAAGGTGCTAAACTCACCAAACCTAACCCAACATAACCTAACTATCACCGAAATCAAAGAATTCGAGATTATAAGTTATTCACTAAACGTGCAAACCGCAACAAACCTAACCCAACCTAACCTAACCATCACCGAAATCAAATAATTCGACATTGCAAAAATATACAAAAAACTCGCTAAACTCACCAAACCTAACCCAACCTAACCTAACTATCACCGAAATTAAAGAATTCGAGATTGTAAGTTATTCACTAAACATGCTAACTGCACCAAATCTAACCCAACCTTACCTATCTATCACCGAAATCAAAGAATTCGACATTGCAAAAATATACAGAAAACTCGCTTACCTCACCAAACCTAACCCAACTTAACCTAACCATCTCCGAAATCAAAGAATTCGAGATTGTTAGTTATTCACTAAACGTGCTAACCGCACCAAACCTAACCCAAGCTAACCTAACCATCACCGAAATCAAAGAATTCGACATTGCAAAAATATACAAAAAACTTGCTAATCTCACCAAACTTAACCCAACCTAACCTAACAATCACCGAAATCAAAGATTTCGACACTGCAAAAATATACACAAAAGGTGGTTACCTCACCAAACCTAACCCAACCTAAACTAACTATCACCGAAATCAAAGAATTCGACATTTCAAAATTATACAAAAAACTCGCTAACCTCACCAAACCTTACCAAACCTAACCTCACCATCACCGAAATCAATGAATTCGACATTGCAAAAATATACAAAAAACTTGCTAACCTCACCAAACCTAACACAACCTAACCTAACCATCACCGAAATCAAAGAATGCAAGATTGTAAATTATTCACAAAACTCGCTTACCGCACCAAACCTAACCCAACCCAACCTAACCATCACCGAAATCAAAGAATTCGACATTGCAAAAATATACAAAGAACTCGCTAATCTCACCAAACCAAACCCAACCTAACCTAACCATCACCGAAATCAAAGAATTCGATATTGCAAAAATATACAAAAAACTCGCTAATCTCACCAAACCAAACCCAACCTAACCTAACCATCACCGAAATCAAAGAATTCGACATTGCAAAAATATACAAAAAACTCGCTAATCTCACCAAACCAAACCCAACATAACCTAACTATCACCGAAATCAAAGAATTCGAGATAATAAGTTATTCACTAAACGTGCAAACCGCAACAAACCTAACCCAACCTAACCTAACCATCACCGAAATCAAAGAATTCGACATTGCAAAAATATACAAAAAACTCGCTAACCTCACCAAACCTAACCCAACCTAACCTAACTATCACCGAAATCAAAGAATTCGACATTGCAAAAATATACAAAAAACTCGCTAACCTCACCAAATCTAACCCAACCTAACCTAACCATCTCCGAAATCAAAGAATTCTACATTGCAAAAATATACACAAAAGGTGCTAAACTCACCAAACCTAACCCAACATAACCTAACTATCACCGAAATCAAAGAATTCGAGATTATAAGTTATTCACTAAACGTGCAAACCGCAACAAACCTAACCCAACCTAACCTAACCATCACCGAAATCAAATAATTCGACATTGCAAAAATATACAAAAAACTCGCTAAACTCACCAAACCTAACCCAACCTAACCTAACTATCACCGAAATTAAAGAATTCGAGATTGTAAGTTATTCACTAAACATGCTAACTGCACCAAATCTAACCCAACCTTACCTATCTATCACCGAAATCAAAGAATTCGACATTGCAAAAATATACAGAAAACTCGCTTACCTCACCAAACCTAACCCAACTTAACCTAACCATCTCCGAAATCAAAGAATTCGAGATTGTTAGTTATTCACTAAACGTGCTAACCGCACCAAACCTAACCCAAGCTAACCTAACCATCACCGAAATCAAAGAATTCGACATTGCAAAAATATACAAAAAACTTGCTAATCTCACCAAACTTAACCCAACCTAACCTAACAATCACCGAAATCAAAGATTTCGACACTGCAAAAATATACACAAAAGGTGGTTACCTCACCAAACCTAACCCAACCTAAACTAACTATCACCGAAATCAAAGAATTCGACATTTCAAAATTATACAAAAAACTCGCTAACCTCACCAAACCTTACCCAACCTAACCTCACCATCACCGAAATCAATGAATTCGACATTGCAAAAATATACAAAAAACTTGCTAACCTCACCAAACCTAACACAACCTAACCTAACCATCACCGAAATCAAAGAATGCAAGATTGTAAATTATTCACAAAACTCGCTTACCGCACCAAACCTAACCCAACCCAACCTAACCATCACCGAAATCAAAGAATTCGACATTGCAAAAATATACAAAGAACTCGCTAATCTCACCAAACCAAACCCAACCTAACCTAACCATCACCGAAATCAAAGAATTCGATATTGCAAAAATATACAAAAAACTCGCTAATCTCACCAAACCAAACCCAACCTAACCTAACCATCACCGAAATCAAAGAATTCGACATTGCAAAAATATACAAAAAACTCGCTAATCTCACCAAACCAAACCCAACATAACCTAACTATCACCGAAATCAAAGAATTCGAGATAATAAGTTATTCACTAAACGTGCAAACCGCAACAAACCTAACCCAACCTAACCTAACCATCACCGAAATCAAAGAATTCGACATTGCAAAAATATACAAAAAACTCGCTAACCTCACCAAACCTAACCCAACCTAACCTAACTATCACCGAAATCAAAGAATTCGACATTGCAAAAATATACAAAAAACTCGCTAACCTCACCAAATCTAACCCAACCTAACCTAACCATCTCCGAAATCAAAGAATTCTACATTGCAAAAATATGCACAAAAGGTGCTAAACTCACCAAACCTAACCCAACATAACCTAACTATCACCGAAATCAAAGAATTCGAGATTATAAGTTATTCACTAAACGTGCAAACCGCAACAAACCTAACCCAACCTAACCTAACCATCACCGAAATCAAATAATTCGACATTGCAAAAATATACAAAAAACTCGCTAAACTCACCAAACCTAACCCAACCTAACCTAACTATCACCGAAATTAAAGAATTCGAGATTGTAAGTTATTCACTAAACATGCTAACTGCACCAAATCTAACCCAACCTTACCTATCTATCACCGAAATCAAAGAATTCGACATTGCAAAAATATACAGAAAACTCGCTTACCTCACCAAACCTAACCCAACTTAACCTAACCATCTCCGAAATCAAAGAATTCGAGATTGTTAGTTATTCACTAAACGTGCTAACCGCACCAAACCTAACCCAAGCTAACCTAACCATCACCGAAATCAAAGAATTCGACATTGCAAAAATATACAAAAAACTTGCTAATCTCACCAAACTTAACCCAACCTAACCTAACAATCACCGAAATCAAAGATTTCGACACTGCAAAAATATACACAAAAGGTGGTTAACTCACCAAACCTAACCCAACCTAACCTAACCATCACCGATATCAAAGAATTCGACATTGCAAAAATATACAAAAAACTCGCTAATCTCACCAAACCTAACCCAACCTAACCTAACTATCACCGAAATCAAAGAATTCGAGTTTGTAAGTTATTCACTAAACATGCTAACCGCACCAAACCTAACCCAACCTAACCTAACCATCTCCGAAATCAAAGAATTCTACATTGCAAAAATATACACAAAAGGTGCTAAACTCACAAAACCTAACCCAACATAACCTAACTATCACGGAAATCAAAGAATTCGAGATTATAAGTTATTCACTAAACGTGCTAACCGCAACAAACCTAACCCAACCTAACCTAACCATCACCGAAATCAAAGAATTCGACATTGCAAAAATATACAAAAAACTCGCTTACCTCACCAAACCTAACCTAACCTAACCTAACTATCACCGAAATCAAAGAATTCGAGATTGTAAGATATTCACTAAACATGCTAACCGCACCAAACCTAACCCAACCTAACCGAACCATCACCGATATCAAAGAATTCGACATTGCAAAAATATACAAAAAACTCGCTAATCTCACCAAACCAAACCCAACCTAACCAAACCATCACCGAAATCAAAGAATTCGACATTGCAAAAATATACAAAAAACTAGCTTATCTCACCCAACCTAACCCAACTAAACCTTACCATCACCGAAATCAAAAAATTCGACATTGCAAAAATATACAAAAAACTCGCTAACCTCACCAAACCTAACCCAACCTAACCTAACCATCTCCGAAATCAAAGAATTCTACATTGCAAAAATATACAAAAAACTTGCTAATCTCACCAAACTTAACCCAACCTAACCTAACAATCACCGAAATCAAAGATTTCGACACTGCAAAAATATACACAAAAGGTGGTTACCTCACCAAACCTAACCCAACCTAAACTAACTATCACCGAAATCAAAGAATTCGACATTTCAAAAATATACAAAAAACTCGCTAAACTCACCAAACCTTACCCAACCTAACCTCACCATCACCGAGGTCAAAGAATTCGACATTGCAAAAATATACAAAAAACTCGCTAATCTCACCAAACTTAACCCAACCTAAACTTACAATCACCGAAATCAAAGATTTCGACACTGCAAAAATATACACAAAAGGTGGTTACCTCACCAAACCTAACCCAACCTAAACTAACTATCACCGAAATCAAAGAATTCGACATTTCAAAAATATACAAAAAACTCGCTAAACTCACCAAACCTTACCCAACCTAACCTCACCATCACCGAGGTCAAAGAATTCGACATTGCAAAAATATACAAAAAACTCGCTAATCTCACCAAACTTAACCCACCCTAAACTTACAATCACCGAAATCAAAGATTTCGACACTGCAAAAATATACACAAAAGGTGGTTACCTCACCAAACCTAACCCAACCTAAACTAACTATCACCGAAATCAAAGAATTCGACATTTCAAAATTATACAAAAAACTCGCTAACCTCACCAAACCTTACCCAACCTAACCTCACCATCACCGAGGTCAAAGAATTCGACATTGCAAAAATATACAAAAAACTCGCTAATCTCACCAAACTTAACCCAACCTAAACTTACAATCACCGAAATCAAAGATTTCGACACTGCAAAAATATACACAAAAGGTGGTTACCTCACCAAACCTAACCCAACCTAAACTAACTATCACCGAAATCAAAGAATTCGACATTTCAAAACTATACAAAAAACTCGCTAAACTCACCAAACCTTACCCAACCTAACCTCACCATCACCGAGGTCAAAGAATTCGACATTGCAAAAATATACAAAAAACTCGCTAATCTCACCAAACTTAACCCAACCTAAACTTACAATCACCGAAATCAAAGATTTCGACACTGCAAAAATATACACAAAAGGTGGTTACCTCACCAAACCTAACCCAACCTAAACTAACTATCACCGAAATCAAAGAATTCGACATTTCAAAATTATACAAAAAACTCGCTAACCTCACCAAACCTTACCCAACCTAACCTCACCATCACCGAAATCAATGAATTCGACATTGCAAAAATATACAAAAAACTTGCTTACCTCACCAAAACTAACACAACCTAACCTAACCATCACCGAAATCAAAGAATGCAAGATTGTAAATTATTCACAAAACTCGCTTACCGCACCAAACCTAACCCAACCCAACCTAACCATCACCGAAATCAAAGAATTCGACATTGCAAAAATATACAAAGAACTCGCTAATCTCACCAAACCAAACCCAACCTAACCTAACCATCACCGAAATCAAAGAATTCGATATTGCAAAAATATACAAAAAACTCGCTAATCTCACCAAACCAAACCCAACCTAACCTAACCATCACCGAAGTCAAAGAATTCGACATTGCAAAAATATACAAAAAACTCGCTAATCTCACCAAACCTAACCCAACCTAACCTAACTATCACCGAAATCAAAGAATTCGACATTGCAAAAATATACAAAAAAACTCGCTAACCTCACCAAACCTAACCCAACCTAACCTAACCATCTCCGAAATCAAAGAATTCTACATTGCAAAAATATACACAAAAGGTGCTAAACTCACCAAACCTAACCCAACCTAACCTAACCATCTCCGAAATCAAAGAATTCGAGATTGTAAGTTATTCACTAAACGTGCTAACCGCACCAAACCTAACCCAACCTAACCTAACCATCACCGAAATCAAAGAATTCGACATTGCAAAAATATACAAAAAACTCGCCAATCTCACCAAACTTAACCCAACCTAGCCTAACAATCACCGAAATCAAAGATTTCGACACTGCAAAAATATACACAAAAGGTGGTTACCTCACCAAACCTAACCCAACCTAAACTAACTATCACCGAAATCAAAGAATTCGACATTTCAAAAATATACAAAAAAATCGCTAAACTCACCAAACCTTACCCAACCTAACCTCACCATCACCGAGATCAAAGAATTCGACATTGCAAAAATATACAAAAAACTCGCTAATCTCACTAAACTTAACCCAACCTAAACTTACAATCACCGAAATCAAAGATTTCGACACTGCAAAAATATACACAAAAAGTGGTTACCTCACCAAACCAAACCCAACCTAACCTAACCATCACCGAAATCAAAGAATTCGACATTGCAAAAATATATACAAAATGTGATTACCTCACCAAACCTTACCCAACCTAACCTAACTATCACCGAAATCAAAGAATTCGACATTGCAAAAATATACAAAAAACTCGCTAATCTCACCAAACCAAACCCAACCTAACCTTACCATCACCGAAATCAAAGAATTCGACATTGCAAAAAAATACAAAAAACTCGCTTACCGCAACAAACCTAACCCAACCTAACCTAACCATCACCGAAATCAAAGAATTCGACATTGCAAAAATATACAAAAAACTCGCTTACCTCACCAAACCTAACCTAACCTAACCTAACTATCACCGAAATCAAAGAATTCGAGATTGTAAGATATTCACTAAATATGCTAACCGCACCAAACCTAACCCAACCTAACCGAACCATCACCGATATCAAAGAATTCGACATTGCAAAAATATACAAAAAACTCGCTAATCTCACCAAACCAAACCCAACCTAACCAAACCATCACCGAAATCAAAGAATTCGACATTGCAAAAATATACACAAAAGGTGCTAAACTCACCAAACCTAACCCAACATAACCTAACTATCACCGAAATCAAAGAATTCGAGATTATAAGTTATTCACTAAACGTGATAACCGCAACAAACCTAACCCAACCTAACCTAACCATCACCGAAATCAAAGAATTCGACATTGCAAAAATATACAAAAAACTCGCTTACCTCACCAAACCTAACCCAACCTAACCTAACCATCTCCGAAATCAAAGAATTTGAGATTGTAAGTTATTCACTAAACGTGCTAACCGCACCAAACCTAACCCAACCTAACCTAACCATCACCGAAATCAAAGAATTCGACATTGCAAAAATATACAAAATACTCGCTAATCTCACCAAACTTAACCCAACCTATCCTAACAATCACCGAAATCAAAGATTTCGACACTGCAAAAATATACACAAAAGGTGGTTACCTCACCAAACCTAACCCAACCTAAACTAACTATCACCGAAATCAAAGAAGTCGACATTTCAAAATTATACAAAATGTGATAACCTCACTAAACCTTACCCAACCTAACCTAACTTTCACCGAAATCAAAGAATTCGACATTGCAAAAATATACAAAAAACTCGCTAACCTCACCAAACCTAACCCAACCTAACCTAACCATCTCCGAAATCAAAGAATTCTACATTGCAAAAACATACACAAAAGGTGCTAAACTCACCAAACCTAACCCAACATAACCTAACTATCACCGAAATCAAAGAATTCGAGATTATAAGTTATTCACTAAACATGCTAACCGCACCAAATCTAACCCAACCTAACCTAACTATCACCGAAATCACAGAATTCGACATTGCAAAAATATACAGAAAACTCGCTTACCTCACAAAACCTAACCCAACCTAACCTAACCATCTCCGAAATCAAAGAATTCGAGATTGTTAGTTATTCACTAAACGTGCTAACCGCACCAAACCTAACCCAACCTAACCTAACCATCACCGAAATCAAAGAATTCGACATTGCAAAAATATACAAAAAACTCGCTAATCTCACCAAACTTAACCCAACCTAAACTAACAATCACCGAAATCAAAGATTTCGACACTGCAAAAATATACAAAAAAGGTGGTTACCTCACCAAACCAAACCCAACCTAAACTAACTATCACCGAAATCAAAGAATTCGACATTGCTAAAATATACAAAAAACTCGCTCATCTCACCAAACCAAACCCAACCTAACCTAACCATCACCGAAATCAAAGAATTCGACATTGCAAAAATATACAAAAAACTCGCTACTCTCACCAAACTTAACCCAACCTGAACTAACAATCACCGAAATCAAAGAATTCGAGATTGTTAGTTATTCACTAAACGTGCTAACCGCACCAAACCTAACCCAACCTAACCTAACCATCACCGAAATCAAAGAATTCGATATTGCAAAAATATACAAAAAACTCGCTAACCTCACCAAACCTAACCCAACCTAACCTAACCATCTCCGAAATCAAAGAATTCTACATTGCAAAAATATACACAAAAGGTGCTAAACTCACCAAACCTAACCCAACCTAACCTAACCATCTCCGAAATCAAAGAATTCGAGATTGTAAGTTATTCACTAAACGTGCTAACCGCACCAAACCTAACCCAACCTAACCTAACCATCACCGAAATCAAAGAATTCGACATTGCAAAAATATACAAAAAACTCGCTAATCTCACCAAACCAAACCCAACCTAACCTAACCATCACCGAAATCAAAGAATTCGACATTGCAAAAAAATACAAAAAACTCGCTAACCGCACCAAATCTAACCCAACCTAACCTAACCATCACCGAAATCAAAGAATTCGACATTGCAAAAATATATACAAAATGTGATAACCTCACTAAACCTTACCCAACCTAACCTAACTATCACCGAAATCAAAGAATTCGACATTGCAAAAATATACAAAAAACTCGCTAACCTCACCAAACCTAACCCAACCTAACCTAACCATCTCCGAAATCAAAGAATTCTACATTGCAAAAACATACACAAAAGGTGCTTAACTCACCAAACCTAACCCAACATAACCTAACTATCACCGAAATCAAAGAATTCGAGATTGTTAGTTATTCACTAAACGCGCTAACCGCACCAAACCTAACCCAACCTAACCTAACCATCACCGAAATCAAAGAATTCGACATTGCAAAAATATACAAAAAACTCGCTAATCTCACCAAACTTAACCCAACCTAACCTAACAATCACCGAAATCAAAGATTTCGACACTGCAAAAATATACACAAAAGGTGGTTACCTCACCAAACCTAACCCAACCTAAACTAACTATCACCGAAATCAAAGAATTCGACATTGCAAAAATATACAAAAAACTCGCTCATCTCACCAAACCAAACCCAACCTAACCTAACCATCACCGAAATCAAAGAATTCGACATTGCAAAAATATACAAAAAACTCGCTAATCTCACCAAACTTAACCCAACCTAACCTAACAATCACCGAAATCAAAGAATTCGACATTGCAAAAATATACACAAAAGGTGCTAAACTCACCAAACCTAACCCAACATAACCTAACTTTTACCGAAATCAAAGAATTCGAGATTATAAGTTATTCACTAAACGTGCTAACCGCAACAAACCTAACCCAACCTAACCTAACCATCACCGAAATCAAAGAATTCGACATTGCAAAAATATACAAAAAACTCGCTTACCTCACCAAACCTAACCTAACCTAACCTAACTATCACCGAAATCAAAGAATTCGAGATTGTAAGATATTCACTAAATATGCTAACCGCACCAAACCTAACCCAACCTAACCGAACCATCACCGATATCAAAGAATTCGACATTGCAAAAATATACAAAAAACTCGCTAATCTCACCAAACCAAACCCAACCTAACCAAACCATCACCGAAATCAAAGAATTCGACATTGCAAAAATATACACAAAAGGTGCTAAACTCACCAAACCTAACCCAACATAACCTAACTATCACCGAAATCAAAGAATTCGAGATTATAAGTTATTCACTAAACGTGATAACCGCAACAAACCTAACCCAACCTAACCTAACCATCACCGAAATCAAAGAATTCGACATTGCAAAAATATACAAAAAACTCGCTTACCTCACCAAACCTAACCCAACCTAACCTAACCATCTCCGAAATCAAAGAATTTGAGATTGTAAGTTATTCACTAAACGTGCTAACCGCACCAAACCTAACCCAACCTAACCTAACCATCACCGAAATCAAAGAATTCGACATTGCAAAAATATACAAAATACTCGCTAATCTCACCAAACTTAACCCAACCTATCCTAACAATCACCGAAATCAAAGATTTCGACACTGCAAAAATATACACAAAAGGTGGTTACCTCACCAAACCTAACCCAACCTAAACTAACTATCACCGAAATCAAAGAAGTCGACATTTCAAAATTATACAAAATGTGATTACCTCACTAAACCTTACCCAACCTAACCTAACTATCACCGAAATCAAAGAATTCGACATTGCAAAAATATACAAAAAACTCGCTAACCTCACCAAACCTAACCCAACCTAACCTAACCATCTCCGAAATCAAAGAATTCTACATTGCAAAAATATACAGAAAACTCGCTTACCTCACAAAACCTAACCCAACCTAACCTAACCATCTCCGAAATCAAAGAATTCGAGATTGTTAGTTATTCACTAAACGCGCTAACCGCACCAAACCTAACCCAACCTAACCTAACCATCACCAAAATCAAAGAATTCGACATTGCAAAAATATACAAAAAACTCGCTAATCTCACCAAACTTAACCCAACCTAACCTAACAATCACCGAAATCAAAGATTTCGACACTGCAAAAATATACACAAAAGGTGGTAACCTCACCAAACCTAACCCAACCTAAACTAACTATCACCGAAATCAAAGAATTCGACATTGCAAAAATATACAAAAAACTCGCTCATCTCACCAAACCAAACCCAACCTAACCTAACCATCACCGAAATCAAAGAATTCGACATTGCAAAAATATACAAAAAACTCGCTAATCTCACCAAACTTAACCCAACCTAACCTAACATTTACCGAAATCAAAGATTTCGACACTGCAAAAATATACACAAAAGGTGGTTACCTCACCAAACCTAACCCAACCTAAACTAACTATCACCGAAATCAAAGAATTCGACATTGCATAAATATACAAAAAACTCGCTAAACTCACCAAACCTTACCCAACCTAACCTCACCGTCACCGAAATCAAAGAATTCGACATTGCAAAAATATACAAAAAACTCGCTACTCTCACCAAACTTAACCCAACCTGAACTAACAATCACCGAAATCAAAGATTTCGACACTGCAAAAATATACACAAAAAGTGGTTACCGAAATCAAAGAATTCGACATTGCAAAAATATACACAAAAGGTGCTAATTTCACCAAACCTAACCCAACATAACCTAACTATCACCGAAATCAAAGAATTCGAGATTATAAGTTATTCACTAAACGTGCTAACCGCAACAAACCTAACCCAACCTAACCTAACCATCACCGAAATCAAAGAATTCGACATTGCAAAAATATACAAAAAACTCGCTAACCTCACCAAATCTAACCCAACCTAACCTAACTATCACCGAAATCAAAGAATTCGACATTGCAAAAATATACAAAAAACTCGCTAATCTCACCAAACTTAACCCAACCTAACCTAACAATCACCGAAATCAAAGATTTCGACACTGCAAAAATATACACAAAAGGTGGTTACCTCACCAAACCTAACCCAACCTAACCTAACTATCACCGAAATCAAAGAATTCGAGATTGTAAGTTATTCACTAAACATGCTAACCGCACCAAACCTAACCCAACCTAACCTAACCATCACCGATATCAAAGAATTCGACATTGCAAAAATATACAAAAAACTCGCTAATCTCACCAAACCTAACCCAACCTAACCTAACTATCACCAAAATCAAAGAATTCGAGATTGTAAGTTATTCACTAAACATGCTAACCGCACCAAACCTAACCCAACCTAACCTAACCATCTCCGAAATCAAAGAATTCTACATTGCAAAAATATACACAAAAGGTGCAAAACTCACCAAACCTAACCCAACATAACCTAACTATCACCGAAATCAAAGAATTCGAGATTATAAGTTATTCACTAAACGTGCTAACCGCAACAAACCTAACCATCACCGAAATCAAAGAATTTGACATTGCAAAAATATACGAAAAACTCGCTAACCTCACCAAACCTAACCCAACCTAACCTAACTATCACCGAAATCAAAGAATTCGAGATTGCAAAAATATACAAAAAACTCGCTTATCTCACCCAACCTAACCCAACTAAACCTAACCATCACCGAAATCAAAAAATTCGACATTGCAAAGATATACAAAAAACTCGCTTATCTCACCCAACCTAACCCAACTAAACCTAACCATCACCGAAATCAAAGAATTCGACATTGCAAAAATATACAAAATACTCGCTAATCTCACCAAACTTAACCCAACCTAACCTAACAATCACCGAAATCAAAGATTTCGACACTGCAAAAATATACACAAAAGGTGGTTACCTCACCAAACCTTACCTAACCTAAACTAACTATCACCGAAATCAAAGAATTCGACATTGCAAAAATATACAAAAAACTCGCTAATCTCACCAAACCTAACCCAACCTAACCTAACTATCACCGAAATCAAAGAATTCGAGATTGTAAGTTATTCACTAAACATGCTAACCGCACCAAACCTAACCCAACCTAACCTAACCATCACCGATATCAAAGAATTCGACATTGCAAAAATATACAAAAAACTCGCTAATCTCACCAAACCTATCCCAACCTAACCTAACTATCACCGAAATCAAAGAATTCGAGATTGTAAGTTATTCACTAAACATGCTTACCGCACCAAACCTAACCCAACCTAACCTAACCATCTCCGAAATCAAAGAATTCTACATTGCAAAAATATACACAAAAGGTGCTAAACTCACCAAACCTAACCCAACATAACCTAACTATCACCGAAATCAAAGAATTCGAGATTATAAGTTATTCACTAAACGTGCTAACTGCAACAAACCTAACCCAACCTAACCTAACCATCACCGAAATCAAAGAATTCGACATTGCAAAAATATTCAAAAATTTCGCTAACCACACCAAACCTAACCCAACCTAACCTTACTATCACCGAAATCAAAGAATTCGAGATTGTAATTTATTCACTAAACATGCTAACCGCACCAAACCTAACCCAACCTAACCGAACCATCACCGATATCAAAGAATTCGACATTGCAAAAATATACAAAAAACTCGCTTATCTCACCAAACCAAACCCAACCTAACCAAACCATCACCGAAATCAAAGAATTCGACATTGCAAAAATATACAAAAAACTCGCTTATCTCACCTAACCTAACCCAACTAAACCTAACCATCACCGAAATCAAAAAATTCGACATTGCAAAAATATACAAAAAACTCGCTAACCTCACCAAATCTAACCCAACCTAACCTAACTATCACCGAAATCAAAGAATTCGACATTGCAAAAATATACAAAAAACTCGCTAATCTCACCAAACTTAACCCAACCTAACCTAACAATCACCGAAATCAAAGATTTCGACACTGCAAAAATATACACAAAAGGTGGTTACCTCACCAAACCTAACCCAACCTAAACTAACTATCACCGAAATCAAAGAATTCGACATTTCAAAAATATACAAAAAACTCGCTAAACTCACCAAACCTTACCCAACCTAACCTCACCATCACCGAGGTCAAAGAATTCGACATTGCAAAAATATACAAAAAACTCGCTAATCTCACCAAACTTAACCCAACCTAAACTTACAATCACCGAAATCAAAGATTTCGACACTGCAAAAATATACACAAAAGGTGGTTACCTCACCAAACCTAACCCAACCTAAACTAACTATCACCGAAATCAAAGAATTCGACATTTCAAAAATATACAAAAAACTCGCTAAACTCACCAAACCTTACCCAACCTAACCTCACCATCACCGAGGTCAAAGAATTCGACATTGCAAAAATATACAAAAAACTCGCTAATCTCACCAAACTTAACCCACCCTAAACTTACAATCACCGAAATCAAAGATTTCGACACTGCAAAAATATACACAAAAGGTGGTTACCTCACCAAACCTAACCCAACCTAAACTAACTATCACCGAAATCAAAGAATTCGACATTTCAAAATTATACAAAAAACTCGCTAACCTCACCAAACCTTACCCAACCTAACCTCACCATCACCGAGGTCAAAGAATTCGACATTGCAAAAATATACAAAAAACTCGCTAATCTCACCAAACTTAACCCAACCTAAACTTACAATCACCGAAATCAAAGATTTCGACACTGCAAAAATATACACAAAAGGTGGTTACCTCACCAAACCTAACCCAACCTAAACTAACTATCACCGAAATCAAAGAATTCGACATTTCAAAACTATACAAAAAACTCGCTAAACTCACCAAACCTTACCCAACCTAACCTCACCATCACCGAGGTCAAAGAATTCGACATTGCAAAAATATACAAAAAACTCGCTAATCTCACCAAACTTAACCCAACCTAAACTTACAATCACCGAAATCAAAGATTTCGACACTGCAAAAATATACACAAAAGGTGGTTACCTCACCAAACCTAACCCAACCTAAACTAACTATCACCGAAATCAAAGAATTCGACATTTCAAAATTATACAAAAAACTCGCTAACCTCACCAAACCTTACCCAACCTAACCTCACCATCACCGAAATCAATGAATTCGACATTGCAAAAATATACAAAAACTTGCTTACCTCACCAAAACTAACACAACCTAACCTAACCATCACCGAAATCAAAGAATGCAAGATTGTAAATTATTCACAAAACTCGCTTACCGCACCAAACCTAACCCAACCCAACCTAACCATCACCGAAATCAAAGAATTCGACATTGCAAAAATATACAAAGAACTCGCTAATCTCACCAAACCAAACCCAACCTAACCTAACCATCACCGAAATCAAAGAATTCGATATTGCAAAAATATACAAAAAACTCGCTAATCTCACCAAACCAAACCCAACCTAACCTAACCATCACCGAAGTCAAAGAATTCGACATTGCAAAAATATACAAAAAACTCGCTAATCTCACCAAACCTAACCCAACCTAACCTAACTATCACCGAAATCAAAGAATTCGACATTGCAAAAATATACAAAAAAACTCGCTAACCTCACCAAACCTAACCCAACCTAACCTAACCATCTCCGAAATCAAAGAATTCTACATTGCAAAAATATACACAAAAGGTGCTAAACTCACCAAACCTAACCCAACCTAACCTAACCATCTCCGAAATCAAAGAATTCGAGATTGTAAGTTATTCACTAAACGTGCTAACCGCACCAAACCTAACCCAACCTAACCTAACCATCACCGAAATCAAAGAATTCGACATTGCAAAAATATACAAAAAACTCGCCAATCTCACCAAACTTAACCCAACCTAGCCTAACAATCACCGAAATCAAAGATTTCGACACTGCAAAAATATACACAAAAGGTGGTTACCTCACCAAACCTAACCCAACCTAAACTAACTATCACCGAAATCAAAGAATTCGACATTTCAAAAATATACAAAAAAATCGCTAAACTCACCAAACCTTACCCAACCTAACCTCACCATCACCGAGATCAAAGAATTCGACATTGCAAAAATATACAAAAAACTCGCTAATCTCACTAAACTTAACCCAACCTAAACTTACAATCACCGAAATCAAAGATTTCGACACTGCAAAAATATACACAAAAAGTGGTTACCTCACCAAACCAAACCCAACCTAACCTAACCATCACCGAAATCAAAGAATTCGACATTGCAAAAATATATACAAAATGTGATTACCTCACCAAACCTTACCCAACCTAACCTAACTATCACCGAAATCAAAGAATTCGACATTGCAAAAATATACAAAAAACTCGCTAATCTCACCAAACCAAACCCAACCTAACCTTACCATCACCGAAATCAAAGAATTCGACATTGCAAAAAAATACAAAAAACTCGCTTACCGCAACAAACCTAACCCAACCTAACCTAACCATCACCGAAATCAAAGAATTCGACATTGCAAAAATATACAAAAAACTCGCTTACCTCACCAAACCTAACCTAACCTAACCTAACTATCACCGAAATCAAAGAATTCGAGATTGTAAGATATTCACTAAATATGCTAACCGCACCAAACCTAACCCAACCTAACCGAACCATCACCGATATCAAAGAATTCGACATTGCAAAAATATACAAAAAACTCGCTAATCTCACCAAACCAAACCCAACCTAACCAAACCATCACCGAAATCAAAGAATTCGACATTGCAAAAATATACACAAAAGGTGCTAAACTCACCAAACCTAACCCAACATAACCTAACTATCACCGAAATCAAAGAATTCGAGATTATAAGTTATTCACTAAACGTGATAACCGCAACAAACCTAACCCAACCTAACCTAACCATCACCGAAATCAAAGAATTCGACATTGCAAAAATATACAAAAAACTCGCTTACCTCACCAAACCTAACCCAACCTAACCTAACCATCTCCGAAATCAAAGAATTTGAGATTGTAAGTTATTCACTAAACGTGCTAACCGCACCAAACCTAACCCAACCTAACCTAACCATCACCGAAATCAAAGAATTCGACATTGCAAAAATATACAAAATACTCGCTAATCTCACCAAACTTAACCCAACCTATCCTAACAATCACCGAAATCAAAGATTTCGACACTGCAAAAATATACACAAAAGGTGGTTACCTCACCAAACCTAACCCAACCTAAACTAACTATCACCGAAATCAAAGAAGTCGACATTTCAAAATTATACAAAATGTGATAACCTCACTAAACCTTACCCAACCTAACCTAACTTTCACCGAAATCAAAGAATTCGACATTGCAAAAATATACAAAAAACTCGCTAACCTCACCAAACCTAACCCAACCTAACCTAACCATCTCCGAAATCAAAGAATTCTACATTGCAAAAACATACACAAAAGGTGCTAAACTCACCAAACCTAACCCAACATAACCTAACTATCACCGAAATCAAAGAATTCGAGATTATAAGTTATTCACTAAACATGCTAACCGCACCAAATCTAACCCAACCTAACCTAACTATCACCGAAATCACAGAATTCGACATTGCAAAAATATACAGAAAACTCGCTTACCTCACAAAACCTAACCCAACCTAACCTAACCATCTCCGAAATCAAAGAATTCGAGATTGTTAGTTATTCACTAAACGTGCTAACCGCACCAAACCTAACCCAACCTAACCTAACCATCACCGAAATCAAAGAATTCGACATTGCAAAAATATACAAAAAACTCGCTAATCTCACCAAACTTAACCCAACCTAAACTAACAATCACCGAAATCAAAGATTTCGACACTGCAAAAATATACAAAAAAGGTGGTTACCTCACCAAACCAAACCCAACCTAAACTAACTATCACCGAAATCAAAGAATTCGACATTGCTAAAATATACAAAAAACTCGCTCATCTCACCAAACCAAACCCAACCTAACCTAACCATCACCGAAATCAAAGAATTCGACATTGCAAAAATATACAAAAAACTCGCTACTCTCACCAAACTTAACCCAACCTGAACTAACAATCACCGAAATCAAAGAATTCGAGATTGTTAGTTATTCACTAAACGTGCTAACCGCACCAAACCTAACCCAACCTAACCTAACCATCACCGAAATCAAAGAATTCGATATTGCAAAAATATACAAAAAACTCGCTAACCTCACCAAACCTAACCCAACCTAACCTAACCATCTCCGAAATCAAAGAATTCTACATTGCAAAAATATACACAAAAGGTGCTAAACTCACCAAACCTAACCCAACCTAACCTAACCATCTCCGAAATCAAAGAATTCGAGATTGTAAGTTATTCACTAAACGTGCTAACCGCACCAAACCTAACCCAACCTAACCTAACCATCACCGAAATCAAAGAATTCGACATTGCAAAAATATACAAAAAACTCGCTAATCTCACCAAACCAAACCCAACCTAACCTAACCATCACCGAAATCAAAGAATTCGACATTGCAAAAAAATACAAAAAACTCGCTAACCGCACCAAATCTAACCCAACCTAACCTAACCATCACCGAAATCAAAGAATTCGACATTGCAAAAATATATACAAAATGTGATAACCTCACTAAACCTTACCCAACCTAACCTAACTATCACCGAAATCAAAGAATTCGACATTGCAAAAATATACAAAAAACTCGCTAACCTCACCAAACCTAACCCAACCTAACCTAACCATCTCCGAAATCAAAGAATTCTACATTGCAAAAACATACACAAAAGGTGCTTAACTCACCAAACCTAACCCAACATAACCTAACTATCACCGAAATCAAAGAATTCGAGATTGTTAGTTATTCACTAAACGCGCTAACCGCACCAAACCTAACCCAACCTAACCTAACCATCACCGAAATCAAAGAATTCGACATTGCAAAAATATACAAAAAACTCGCTAATCTCACCAAACTTAACCCAACCTAACCTAACAATCACCGAAATCAAAGATTTCGACACTGCAAAAATATACACAAAAGGTGGTTACCTCACCAAACCTAACCCAACCTAAACTAACTATCACCGAAATCAAAGAATTCGACATTGCAAAAATATACAAAAAACTCGCTCATCTCACCAAACCAAACCCAACCTAACCTAACCATCACCGAAATCAAAGAATTCGACATTGCAAAAATATACAAAAAACTCGCTAATCTCACCAAACTTAACCCAACCTAACCTAACAATCACCGAAATCAAAGAATTCGACATTGCAAAAATATACACAAAAGGTGCTAAACTCACCAAACCTAACCCAACATAACCTAACTTTTACCGAAATCAAAGAATTCGAGATTATAAGTTATTCACTAAACGTGCTAACCGCAACAAACCTAACCCAACCTAACCTAACCATCACCGAAATCAAAGAATTCGACATTGCAAAAATATACAAAAAACTCGCTTACCTCACCAAACCTAACCTAACCTAACCTAACTATCACCGAAATCAAAGAATTCGAGATTGTAAGATATTCACTAAATAAGCTAACCGCACCAAACCTAACCCAACCTAACCGAACCATCACCGATATCAAAGAATTCGACATTGCAAAAATATACAAAAAACTCGCTAATCTCACCAAACCAAACCCAACCTAACCAAACCATCACCGAAATCAAAGAATTCGACATTGCAAAAATATACACAAAAGGTGCTAAACTCACCAAACCTAACCCAACATAACCTAACTATCACCGAAATCAAAGAATTCGAGATTATAAGTTATTCACTAAACGTGATAACCGCAACAAACCTAACCCAACCTAACCTAACCATCACCGAAATCAAAGAATTCGACATTGCAAAAATATACAAAAAACTCGCTTACCTCACCAAACCTAACCCAACCTAACCTAACCATCTCCGAAATCAAAGAATTTGAGATTGTAAGTTATTCACTAAACGTGCTAACCGCACCAAACCTAACCCAACCTAACCTAACCATCACCGAAATCAAAGAATTCGACATTGCAAAAATATACAAAATACTCGCTAATCTCACCAAACTTAACCCAACCTATCCTAACAATCACCGAAATCAAAGATTTCGACACTGCAAAAATATACACAAAAGGTGGTTACCTCACCAAACCTAACCCAACCTAAACTAACTATCACCGAAATCAAAGAAGTCGACATTTCAAAATTATACAAAATGTGATTACCTCACTAAACCTTACCCAACCTAACCTAACTATCACCGAAATCAAAGAATTCGACATTGCAAAAATATACAAAAAACTCGCTAACCTCACCAAACCTAACCCAACCTAACCTAACCATCTCCGAAATCAAAGAATTCTACATTGCAAAAATATACAGAAAACTCGCTTACCTCACAAAACCTAACCCAACCTAACCTAACCATCTCCGAAATCAAAGAATTCGAGATTGTTAGTTATTCACTAAACGCGCTAACCGCACCAAACCTAACCCAACCTAACCTAACCATCACCAAAATCAAAGAATTCGACATTGCAAAAATATACAAAAAACTCGCTAATCTCACCAAACTTAACCCAACCTAACCTAACAATCACCGAAATCAAAGATTTCGACACTGCAAAAATATACACAAAAGGTGGTTACCTCACCAAACCTAACCCAACCTAAACTAACTATCACCGAAATCAAAGAATTCGACATTGCAAAAATATACAAAAAACTCGCTCATCTCACCAAACCAAACCCAACCTAACCTAACCATCACCGAAATCAAAGAATTCGACATTGCAAAAATATACAAAAAACTCGCTAATCTCACCAAACTTAACCCAACCTAACCTAACATTTACCGAAATCAAAGATTTCGACACTGCAAAAATATACACAAAAGGTGGTTACCTCACCAAACCTAACCCAACCTAAACTAACTATCACCGAAATCAAAGAATTCGACATTGCATAAATATACAAAAAACTCGCTAAACTCACCAAACCTTACCCAACCTAACCTCACCGTCACCGAAATCAAAGAATTCGACATTGCAAAAATATACAAAAAACTCGCTACTCTCACCAAACTTAACCCAACCTGAACTAACAATCACCGAAATCAAAGATTTCGACACTGCAAAAATATACACAAAAAGTGGTTACCGAAATCAAAGAATTCGACATTGCAAAAATATACACAAAAGGTGCTAATTTCACCAAACCTAACCCAACATAACCTAACTATCACCGAAATCAAAGAATTCGAGATTATAAGTTATTCACTAAACGTGCTAACCGCAACAAACCTAACCCAACCTAACCTAACCATCACCGAAATCAAAGAATTCGACATTGCAAAAATATACAAAAAACTCGCTAACCTCACCAAATCTAACCCAACCTAACCTAACTATCACCGAAATCAAAGAATTCGACATTGCAAAAATATACAAAAAACTCGCTAATCTCACCAAACTTAACCCAACCTAACCTAACAATCACCGAAATCAAAGATTTCGACACTGCAAAAATATACACAAAAGGTGGTTACCTCACCAAACCTAACCCAACCTAACCTAACTATCACCGAAATCAAAGAATTCGAGATTGTAAGTTATTCACTAAACATGCTAACCGCACCAAACCTAACCCAACCTAACCTAACCATCACCGATATCAAAGAATTCGACATTGCAAAAATATACAAAAAACTCGCTAATCTCACCAAACCTAACCCAACCTAACCTAACTATCACCAAAATCAAAGAATTCGAGATTGTAAGTTATTCACTAAACATGCTAACCGCACCAAACCTAACCCAACCTAACCTAACCATCTCCGAAATCAAAGAATTCTACATTGCAAAAATATACACAAAAGGTGCAAAACTCACCAAACCTAACCCAACATAACCTAACTATCACCGAAATCAAAGAATTCGAGATTATAAGTTATTCACTAAACGTGCTAACCGCAACAAACCTAACCATCACCGAAATCAAAGAATTTGACATTGCAAAAATATACGAAAAACTCGCTAACCTCACCAAACCTAACCCAACCTAACCTAACTATCACCGAAATCAAAGAATTCGAGATTGCAAAAATATACAAAAAACTCGCTTATCTCACCCAACCTAACCCAACTAAACCTAACCATCACCGAAATCAAAAAATTCGACATTGCAAAGATATACAAAAAACTCGCTTATCTCACCCAACCTAATACAGAAAACTCGCTTACCTCACAAAACCTAACCCAACATAACCTAACTATCACCGAAATCAAAGAATTCGAGATTATAAGTTATTCACTAAACGTGCTAACCACAACAAACCTAACCCAACCAAACCTAACCATCACCGAAATCAAAGAATTCGACATTGCAAAAATATACAAAAAACTCGCTAATCTCACCAAACCTAACCCAACCTAACCTAACTATCACCAAAATCAAAGAATTCGAGATTGTAAGTTATTCACTAAACATGCTAACCGCACCAAACCTAACCCAACCTAACCTAACCATCTCCGAAATCAAAGAATTCTACATTGCAAAAATATACACAAAAGGTGCAAAACTCACCAAACCTAACCCAACATAACCTAACTATCACCGAAATCAAAGAATTCGAGATTATAAGTTATTCACTAAACGTGCTAACCGCAACAAACCTAACCATCACCGAAATCAAAGAATTCGACATTGCAAAAATATACAAAATACTCGCTAATCTCACCAAACTTAACCCAACCTAACCTAACAATCACCGAAATCAAAGATTTCGACACTGCAAAAATATACACAAAAGGTGGTTACCTCACCAAACCTTACCTAACCTAAACTAACTATCACCGAAATCAAAGAATTCGACATTGCAAAAATATACAAAAAACTCGCTAATCTCACCAAACCTAACCCAACCTAACCTAACTATCACCGAAATCAAAGAATTCGAGATTGTAAGTTATTCACTAAACATGCTAACCGCACCAAACCTAACCCAACCTAACCTAACCATCACCGATATCAAAGAATTCGACATTGCAAAAATATACAAAAAACTCGCTTATCTCACCAAACCTATCCCAACCTAACCTAACTATCACCGAAATCAAAGAATTCGAGATTGTAAGTTATTCACTAAACATGCTTACCGCACCAAACCTAACCCAACCTAACCTAACCATCTCCGAAATCAAAGAATTCTACATTGCAAAAATATACACAAAAGGTGCTAAACTCACCAAACCTAACCCAACATAACCTAACTATCACCGAAATCAAAGAATTCGAGATTATAAGTTATTCACTAAACGTGCTAACTGCAACAAACCTAACCCAACCTAACCTAACCATCACCGAAATCAAAGAATTCGACATTGCAAAAATATACAAAAATTTCGCTAACCACACCAAACCTAACCCAACCTAACCTTACTATCACCGAAATCAAAGAATTCGAGATTGTAATTTATTCACTAAACATGCTAACCGCACCAAACCTAACCCAACCTAACCGAACCATCACCGATATCAAAGAATTCGACATTGCAAAAATATACAAAAAACTCGCTTATCTCACCAAACCAAACCCAACCTAACCAAACCATCACCGAAATCAAAGAATTCGACATTGCAAAAATATACAAAAAACTCGCTAATCTCACCAAACCTAACCCAACCTAACCTAACTATCACCGAAATCAAAGAATTCGAGATTGTAAGTTATTCACTAAACATGCTAACCGCACCAAACCTAACCCAACCTAACCTAACCATCACCGATATCAAAGAATTCGACATTGCAAAAATATACAAAAAACTCGCTAATCTCACCAAACCTAACCCAACCTAACCTTACTATCACCGAAATCAAAGAATTCGAGATTATAAGTTATTCACTAAACGTGCTAACCGCAACAAACCTAACCCAACCAAACCTAACCATCACCGAAATCAAAGAATTCGACATTGCAAAAATATACGAAAAACTCGCTAACCTCACCAAACCTAACCCAACCTAATCTAACTATCACCGAAATCAAAGAATTCAAGATTGCAAAAATATACAAAAAACTCGCTTATCTCACCCAACCTAACCCAACTAAACCTAACCATCACCGAAATCAAAAAATTCGACATTGCAAAAATATACAAAAAACTCGCTTATCTCACCCAACCTAACCCAACTAAACCTAACCATCACCGAAATCAAAGAATTCGACATTGCAAAAATATACAAAATACTCGCTAATCTCACCAAACTTAACCCAACCTAACCTAACAATCACCGAAATCAAAGATTTCGACACTGCAAAAATATACACAAAAGGTGGTTACCTCACCAAACCTAACCCAACCTAAACTAACTATCACCGAAATCAAAGAATTCGACATTGCAAAAATATACAAAAAACTCGCTAATCTCACCAAACCTAACCCAACCTAACCTAACTATCACCGAAATCAAAGAATTCGAGATTGTAAGTTATTCACTAAACATGCTAACCGCACCAAACCTAACCCAACCTAACCTAACCATCACCGATATCAAAGAATTCGACATTGCAAAAATATACAAAAAACTCGCTAATCTCACCAAACCTATCCCAACCTAACCTAACTATCACCGAAATCAAAGAATTCGAGATTGTAAGTTATTCACTAAACATGTTAACCGCACCAAACCTAACCCAACCTAACCTAACCATCTCCGAAATCAAAGAATTCTACATTGCAAAAATATACACAAAAGGTGCTAAACTCACCAAACCTAACCCAACATAACCTAACTATCACCGAAATCAAAGAATTCGAGATTATAAGTTATTCACTAAACGTGCTAAGCGCAACAAACCTAACCCAACCTAACCTAACCATCACCGAAATCAAAGAATTCGACATTGCAAAAATATACAAAAATTTCGCTAACCACACCAAACCTAACCCAACCTAGCCTAACTATCACCGAAATTAAAGAATTCGAGATTGTAAGTTATTCACTAAACATGCTAACCGCACCAAACCTAACCCAACCTAACCGAACCATCACCGATATCAAACAATTCGACATTTCAAAAATATACAAAAAACTCGCTTATCTCACCAAACCAAACCCAACCTAACCAAACCATCACCGAAATCAAAGAATTCGACATTGCAAAAATATACAAAAAACTCGCTTATCTCACCTAACCTAACCCAACTAAACCTAACCATCACCGAAATCAAAAAATTCGACATTGCAAGAATATACAAAAAACTCGCTAACCTCACCAAATCTAACCCAACCTAACCTAACTATCACCGAAATCAAAGAATTCGACATTGCAAAAATATACAAAAAACTCGCTAATCTCACCAAACTTAACCCAACCTAACCTAACAATCACCGAAATCAAAGATTTCGACACTGCAAAAATATACACAAAAGGTGGTTACCTCACCAAACCTAACCCAACCTAAACTAACTATCACCAAAATCAAAGAATTCGACATTGCAAAAATATACAAAAAACTCGCTAATCTCACCAAACCTAACCCAACCTAACCTAACTATCACCGAAATCAAAGAATTCGAGATTGTAAGTTATTCACTAAACATGCTAACCGCACCAAACCTAACCCAACCTAACCTAACCATCACCGATATCAAAGAATTCGACATTGCAAAAATATACAAAAAACTCGCTAATCTCACCAAACCTAACCCAACCTAACCTAACTATCACCGAAATCAAAGAATTCGAGATTGTAAGTTATTCACTAAACATGCTAACCGCACCAAACCTAACCCAACCTAACCTAACCATCTCCGAAATCAAAGAATTCTACATTGCAAAAATATACACAAAAGGTGCAAAACTCACCAAACCTAACCCAACATAACCTAACTATCACCGAAATCAAAGAATTCGAGATTATAAGTTATTAACTAAACGTGCTAACCGCAACAAACCTAACCCAACCAAACCTAACCATCACCGAAATCAAAGAATTCGACATTGCAAAAATATACGAAAAACTCGCTAACCTCACCAAACCTAACCCAACCTAATCTAACTATCACCGAAATCAAAGAATTCGAGATTGCAAAAATATACAAAAAACTCGCTTATCTCACCCAACCTAACCCAACTAAACCTAACCATCACCGAAATCAAACAATTCGACATTGCAAAAATATACAAAAAACTCGCTTTCCTCACCAAATCTAACCCAACCTAACCTAACTATCACCGAAATCAAAGAATTCGACATTGCAAAAATATACAAAAAACTCGCTAATCTCACCAAACTTAACCCAACCTAACCCAACAATCACCGAAATCAAAGATTTCGACACTGCAAAAATATACACAAAAGGTGGTTACCTCACCAAACCTAACCCAACCTAAAATAACTATCACCGAAATCAAAGAATTCGACATTGCAAAAATATACAAAAAACTCGCTAATCTCACCAAACCTAACCCAACCTAACCTAACCATCACCGATATCAAAGAATTCGACATTGCAAAAATATACAAAAAACTCGCTAATCTCAACAAACCTATCCCAACCTAACCTAACTATCACCGAAATCAAAGAATTCGAGATTGTAAGTTATTCACTAAACGTGCTAACCGCAACAAACCTAACCCAACCTAACCTAACCATCACCGAAATCAAAGAATTCGACATTGCAAAAATATACAAAAAACTCGCTAACCTCACCAAATCTAACCCAACCTAACCTAACTATCACCGAAATCAAAGAATTCGACATTGCAAAAATATACAAAAAACTCGCTAATCTCACCAAACTTAACCCAACCTAACCTAACAATCACCGAAATCAAAGATTTCGACACTGCAAAAATATACACAAAAGGTGGTTACCTCACCAAACCTAACCCAACCTAAACTAACTATCACCGAAATCAAAGAATTCGACATTGCAAAAATATACAAAAAACTCGCTAATCTCACCAAACCTAACCCAACCTAACCTAACTATCACCGAAATCAAAGAATTCGAGATTGTAAGTTATTCACTAAACATGCTAACCGCACCAAACCTAACCCAACCTAACCTAACCATCACCGATATCAAAGAATTCGACATTGCAATAATATACAAAAAACTCGCTAATCTCACCAAACCTAACCCAACCTAACCTAACTATCACCGAAATCAAAGAATTCGAGATTGTAAGTTATTCACTAAACATGCTAACCGCACCAAACCTAACCCAACCTAACCTAACCATCACCGATATCAAAGAATTCGACATTGCAAAAATATACAAAAAACTCGCTAACCACACCAAAACTAACCCAACCTAACCTAACTATCACCGAAATCAAAGAATTCGAGATTGTAAGTTATTCACTAAACATGCTTACCGCACCAAACCTAACCCAACCTAACCGAACCATCACCGATTTTAAAGAATTCGACATTGCAAAAATATACAAAAAACTCGCTTATCTCACCAAACCAAACCCAACCTAACCAAACCATCACCGAAATCAAAGAATTCGACATTGCAAAAATATACAAAAAACTCGCTTATCTCACCTAACCTAACCCAACTAAACCTAACCATCACCGAAATCAAAAAATTCGACATTGCAAAAATATACAAAAAACTCGCTAATCTCACCAAACCAAACCCAGCTTAACCTAACCATCACCGAATTTAAGGAATTCGACATTGCAAATATATACACAAAACCTGCAAACCTCACCAAACCTAACCCAACCTAACCTAACCAACACCGGAATCAAAGAATTCCTGTTTGTAAGATTTATACAAAACTCGCAAGCCTCACCCAACCTAACCCAACCAAACCTAACAATCACCAAAATCAAAAAATTCGACATTGCAAAAATATACAAAAAACTCGCTTATCTCACCAAACCAAACCCAACCTAACCAAACCATCACCGAAATCAAAGAATTCGACATTGCAAAAATATACAAAAAACTCGCTTATCTCACCCAACCTAACCCAACTAGACCTAACCATCACCGAAATCAAAGATTTCGACACTGCAAAAATATACACAAAAGGTGGTTACCTCACCAAACCTAACCCAACCTAAACTAACTATCACCGAAATCAAAGATTTCGACACTGCAAAAATATACACAAAAGGTGGTTAACTCACCAAACCTAACCCAACCTAACCTAACAATCACCGAAATCAAAGATTTCGACACTGCAAAAATATACACAAAAGGTGGTTACCTCACCAAACCTAACCCAACCTAAACTAACTATCACCGAAATCAAAGATTTGGACACTGCAAAAATATACACAAAAGGTGGTTAACTCACCAAACCTAACCCAACCTAAACTAACTATCACCGAAATCAAAGAATTCGACATTGCAAAAATATACAAAAAACTCGCTAATCTCACCAAACCTAACCCAACCTAACCTAACTATCACCGAAATCAAAGAATTCGAGATTGTAAGTTATTCACTAAACATGCTAACCGCACCAAACCTAACCCAACCTAACCTAACCATCTCCGAAATCAAAGAATTCTACATTGCAAAAATATACACAAAAGGTGCTAAACTCACCAAACCTAACCCAACATAACCTAACTATCACCGAAATCAAAGAATTCGAGATTATAAGTTATTCACTAAACGTGCTAACCGCAACAAACCTAACCCAACCTAACCTAACCATCACCGAAATCAAAGAATTCGACATTGCAAAAATTAAACAAAAAACTCGCTTACCTCACCAAACCTAACCCAACCTAACCTAACCATCACCGAAATCAAAGAATTCGAGATTGTAAGATATTCACTAAACATGCTAACCGCACCAAACCTAACCCAACCTGACCGAACCATCACCGATATCAAAGAATTCGACATTGCAAAAATATACAAAAAACTCGCTAATCTCACCAAACCAAACCCAACCTAACCAAACCATCACCGAAATCAAAGAATTCGACATTGCAAAAATATACAAAAAACTCGCTTATCTCACCAAACTTAACCCAACCTAAACTAACAATCACCGAAATCAAAAATTTCGACACTGCAAAAATATACAAAAAAGGTGGTTACCTCACCAAACCAAACCCAACCTAAACTAACTATCACCGAAATCAAAGAATTCGACATTGCAAAAAAATACAAAAAACTCGCTAACCGCACCAAATCTAACCCAACCTAACCTAACCATCACCGAAATCAAAGAATTCGACATTGCAAAAATATACAAAAAACTCGCTAATCTCACCAAACTTAACCCAACCTAACCTAACAATCACCGAAATCAAAGATTTCGACACTGCAAAAATATACACAAAAGGTGGTTACCTCACCAAACCTAACCCAACCTAAACTAACTATCACCGAAATCAAAGAATTCGACATTGCAAAAATATACAAAAAACTCGCTAATCTCACCAAACCTAACCCAACCTAACCTAACTATCACCGAAATCAAAGAATTCGAGATTATAAGTTATTCACTAAACGTGCTAACCGCAACAAACCTAACCCAACCTAACCTAACCATCACCGAAATCAAAGAATTCGACATTGCAAAAATATACAAAAAACTCGCTAACCACACCAAACCTAACCCAACCTAACCTAACTATCACCGAAATCAAAGAATTCGAGATTGTAAGTTATTCACTAAACATGCTAACCGCACCAAACCTAACCCAACCTAACCGAACCTTCACCGATATCAAAGAATTCGACATTGCAAAAATATACAAAAAACTCGCTTATCTCACCAAACCAAACCCAACCTAACCAAACCATCACCGAAATCAAAGAATTCGACATTGCAAAAATATACAAAAAACTCGCTAATCTCACCAAACCTAACCCAACCTAACCTAACTATCACCGAAATCAAAGAATTCGAGATTGTAAGTTATTCACTAAACATGCTTACCGCACCAAACCTAACCCAACCTAACCGAACCATCACCGATATCAAAGAATTCGACATTGCAAAAATATACAAAAAACTCGCTTATCTCACCAAACCAAACCCAACCTAACCAAACCATCACCGAAATCAAAGAATTCGACATTGCAAAAATATACAAAAATTTCGCTTATCTCACCAAACCTAACCCAACATAACCTAACTATCACCGAAATCAAAGAATTCGAGATTATAAGTTATTTACTAAACGTGCTAACCGCAACAAACCTAACCCAACCAAACCTAACCATCACCGAAATCAAAGAATTCGACATTGCAAAAATATACGAAAAACTCGCTAACCTCACCAAACCTAACCCAACCTAATCTAACTATCACCGAAATCAAAGAATTCGAGATTGCAAAAATATACAAAAAACTCGCTTATCTCACCCAACCTAACCCAACTAAACCTAACCATCACCGAAATCAAAAAATTCGACATTGCAAAAATATACAAAAAACTCGCTTATCTCACCCAACCTAACCCAACTAAACCTAACCATCACCGAAATCAAAGAATTCGACATTGCAAAAATATACAAAATACTCGCTAATCTCACCAAACTTAACCTAACCTAACCTAACAATCACCGAAATCAAAGATTTCGACACTGCAAAAATATACACAAAAGGTGGTTACCTCACCAAACCTAACCCAACCTAAACTAACTATCACCGAAATCAAAGAATTCGACATTGCAAAAATATACAAAAAACTCGCTAATCTCACCAAACCTAACCCAACCTAACCTAACTATCACCGAAATCAAAGAATTCGAGATTGTAAGTTATTCACTAAACATGCTAACCGCACCAAACCTAACCCAACCTAACCTAACCATCACCGATATCAAAGAATTCGACATTGCAAAAATATACAAAAAACTCGCTAATCTCACCAAACCTATCCCAACCTAACCTAACTATCACCGAAATCAAAGAATTCGAGATTGTTAGTTATTCACTTAACATGCTAACCGCACCAAACCTAACCCAACCTAACCTAACCATCTCCAAAATCAAAGAATTCTACATTGCAAAAATATACACAAAAGGTGCTAAACTCACCAAACCTAACCCAACATAACCTAACTATCACCGAAATCAAAGAATTCGAGATTATAAGTTATTCACTAAACGTGCTAACCGCAACAAACCTAACCCAACCTAACCTAACCATCACCGAAATCAAAGAATTCGACATTGCAAAAATATACAAAAAACTCGCTAACCACACCAAACCTAACCCAACCTAACCTAACTATCACCGAAATCAAAGAATTCGAGATTGTAAGTTATTCACTAAACATGCTAACCGCACCAAACCTAACCCAACCTAACCGAACCTTCACCGATATCAAAGAATTCGACATTGCAAAAATATACAAAAAACTCGCTTATCTCACCAAACCAAACCCAACCTAACCAAACCATCACCGAAATCAAAGAATTCGACATTGCAAAAATATACAAAAAACTCGCTTATCTCACCTAACCTAACCCAACTAAACCTAACCATCACCGAAATCAAAAAATTCGACATTGCAAAAATATACAAAAAACTCGCTAATCTCACCAAACCAAACCCAGCCTAACCTAACCATCACCGAATTTAAAGAATTCGACATTGCAAATATATACACAAAACCTGCAAACCTCACCAAACCTTACCCAACCTAACCTAACCAACACCGGAATCAAAGAATTCCTGTTTGTAAGATTTATACAAAACTCGCAAGCCTCACCCAACCTAACCCAACCAAACCTAACAATCACTGAAATCAAAAAATTCGACATTGCAAAAATATACAAAAAACTCGCTTATCTCACCCAACCTAACCTAACTAAACCTAACCATCACCGAAATCAAAAAATTCGACATTGCAAAAATATACAAAAAACTCGCTAATCTCACCATACCAAACCCAGCCTAACCTAACAATCAACGAAATCAAAGATTTCGACACTGCAAAAATATACACAAAAGGTGGTTACCTCACCAAACCTAACCCAACCTAAACTTACTATCACCGAAATCAAAGAATTCGACATTGCAAAAATATACAAAAAACTCGCTAATCTCACCAAACCAAACCCAGCCTAACCTAACCATTACCGAATTTAAAGAATTCGACATTGCAAATATATACACAAAACCTGCAAACCTCACCAAACCTAACCCAACCTAACCTAACCAACACCGGAATCAAAGAATTCCTGTTTGTAAGATTTACACAAAACTCGCAAGCCTCACCCAACCTTACCCAACCAAACCTAACCATCACCGAAATCAAAAAATTCGACATTGCAAAAATATACAAAAAACTCGCTTATCTCACCCAACCTAACCCAACTAGACCTTACCATCACCGAAATCAAAGAATTCGACATTGCAAAAATATACAAAAAACTCGCTAATCTCACCAAACCTTACCCAACCTAACCTAACTATCACCGAAATCAAAGAATTCGAGATTGTAAGTTATTCACTAAACATGCTAACCGCACCAAACCTAACCCAACCTAACCTAACCATCTCCGAAATCAAAGAATTCTACATTGCAAAAATATACACAAAAGGTGCTAAACTCACCAAACCTAACCCAACATAACCTAACTATCACCGAAATCAAAGAATTCGAGATTATAAGTTATTCACTAAACGTGCTAACCGCAACAAACCTAACCCAACCTAACCTAACCATCACCGAAATCAAAGAATTCGACATTGCAAAAATATACAAAAAACTCGCTAACCACACCAAACCTAACCCAACCTAACCTAACTATCACCGAAATCAAAGAATTCGAGATTGTAAGTTATTCACTAAACATGCTAACCGCACCAATCCTAACCCAACCTAACCGAACCATCACCGATATCAAAGAATTCGACATTGCAAAAATATACAAAAAACTCGCTAACCACACCAAACCTAACCCAATCTAACCTAACTATCACCGAAATCAAAGAATTCGAGATTGTAAGTTATTCACTAAAAATGCTTACCGCACCAAACCTAACCCAACCTAACCTAACCATCTCCGAAATCAAAGAATTCGACATTGCAAAAAAATACAAAAAACTCGCTTATCTCACCAAACCAAACCCAACCTAACCAAACCATCACCGAAATCAAAGAATTCGACATTGCAAAAATATACAAAAAACTCGCTTATCTCACCCAACCTAACCCAACTAAACCTAACCATCACCGAAATCAAAAAATTCGACATTGCAAAAATATACAAAAAACTCGCTAATCTCACCAAACCAAACCCAGCCAAACCTAACCATCACCTAATTTAAAGAATTCGACATTGCAAATATATACACAAAACCTGCAAACCTCACCAAACCTAACCCAACCTAACCTAACCAACACCGGAATCAAAGAATTCCTGTTTGTAAGATTTACACAAAACTCGCAAGCCTCACCCAACCTAACCCAACCAAACCTAACCATCACCGAAATCAAAAAATTCGACATTGCAAAAATATACAAAAAACTCGCTTATCTCACCCAACCTAACCCAACTAGACCTTACCATCACCGAAATCAAAGAATTCGACATTGCAAAAATATACAAAAAACTCGCTAATCTCACCAAACCTAACCCAACCTAACCTAACTATCACCGAAATCAAAGAATTCGAGATTGTAAGTTATTCACTAAACATGCTAACCGCACCAAACCTAACCCAACCTAACCTAACCATCACCGATATCAAAGAATTCGACATTGCAAAAATATACAAAAAACTCGCTAATCTCACCAAACCTATCCAAACCTAACCTAACTATCACCGAAATCAAAGAATTCGAGATTGTTAGTTATTCACTTAACATGCTAACCGCACCAAACCTAACCCAACCTAACCTAACCATCTCCAAAATCAAAGAATTCTACATTGCAAAAATATACACAAAAGGTGCTAAACTCACCAAACCTAACCCAACATAACCTAACTATCACCGAAATCAAAGAATTCGAGATTATAATTTATTCACTAAACGTGCTAACCGCAACAAACCTAACCCAACCTAACCTAACCATCACCGAAATCAAAGAATTCGACATTGCAAAAATATACAAAAAACTCGCTAACCACACCAAACCTAACCCAACCTAACCTAACTATCACCGAAATCAAAGAATTCGAGATTGTAAGTTATTCACTAAACATGCTAACCGCACCAAACCTAACCCAACCTAACCGAACCTTCACCGATATCAAAGAATTCGACATTGCAAAAAAATACAAAAAACTCGCTTATCTCACCAAACCAAACCCAACCTAACCAAACCATCACCGAAATCAAAGAATTCGACATTGCAAAAATATACAAAAAAACTCGCTTATCTCACCTAACCTAACCCAACTAAACCTAACCATCACCGAATTCAAAAAATTCGACATTGCAAAAATATACAAAAAACTCGCTAATCTCACCAAACCAAACCCAGCCTAACCTAACCATCACCGAATTTAAAGAATTCGACATTGCAAATATATACACAAAACCTGCAAACCTCACCAAACCTAACCCAACCTAACCTAACCAACACCGGAATCAAAGAATTCCTGTTTGTAAGATTTACACAAAACTCGCAAGCCTCACCCAACCTAACCCAACCAAACCTAACCATCACCGAAATCAAAAAATTCGACATTGCAAAAATATACAAAAAACTCGCTTATCTCACCCAACCTAACCCAACTAGACCTTACCATCACCGAAATCAAAGAATTCGACATTGCAAAAATATACAAAAAACTCGCTAATCTCACCAAACCTAACCCAACCTAACCTAACTATCACCGAAATCAAAGAATTCGAGATTGTAAGTTATTCACTAAACATGCTAACCGCACCAAACCTAACCCAACCTAACCTAACCATCACCGATATCAAAGAATTCGACATTGCAAAAATATACAAAAAACTCGCTAATCTCACCAAACCTATCCAAACCTAACCTAACTATCACCGAAATCAAAGAATTCGAGATTGTTAGTTATTCACTTAACATGCTAACCGCACCAAACCTAACCCAACCTAACCTAACCATCTCCAAAATCAAAGAATTCTACATTGCAAAAATATACACAAAAGGTGCTAAACTCACCAAACCTAACCCAACATAACCTAACTATCACCGAAATCAAAGAATTCGAGATTATAAGTTATTCACTAAACGTGCTAACCGCAACAAACCTAACCCAACCTAACCTAACCATCACCGAAATCAAAGAATTCGACATTGCAAAAATATACAAAAAACTCGCTAACCACACCAAACCTAACCCAACCTAACCTAACTATCACCGAAATCAAAGAATTCGAGATTGTAAGTTATTCACTAAACATGCTAACCGCACCAAACCTAACCCAACCTAACCGAACCTTCACCGATATCAAAGAATTCGACATTGCAAAAATATACAAAAAACTCGCTTATCTCACCAAACCAAACCCAACCTAACCAAACCATCACCGAAATCAAAGAATTCGACATTGCAAAAATATACAAAAAAACTCGCTTATCTCACCTAACCTAACCCAACTAAACCTAACCATCACCGAATTCAAAAAATTCGACATTGCAAAAATATACAAAAAACTCGCTAATCTCACCAAACCAAACCCAGCCTAACCTAACCATCACCGAATTTAAAGAATTCGACATTGCAAATATATACACAAAACCTGCAAACCTCACCAAACCTAACCCAACCTAACCTAACCAACACCGGAATCAAAGAATTCCTGTTTGTAAGATTTATACAAAACTCGCAAGCCTCACCCAACCTAACCCAACCAAACCTAACAATCACTGAAATCAAAAAATTCGACATTGCAAAAATATACAAAAAACTCGCTTATCTCACCCAACCTAACCTATCTAAACCTAACCATCACCGAAATCAAAAAATTCGACATTGCAAAAATATACAAAAAACTCGCTAATCTCACCATACCAAACCCAGCCTAACCTAACAATCACCGAAATCAAAGATTTCGACACTGCAAAAATATACACAAAAGGTGGTTACCTCACCAAACCTAACCCAACCTAAACTTACTATCACCGAAATCAAAGAATTCGACATTGCAAAAATATACAAAAAACTCGCTAATCTCACCAAACCAAACCCAGCCTAACCTAACCATTACCGAATTTAAAGAATTCGACATTGCAAATATATACACAAAACCTGCAAACCTCACCAAACCTAACCCAACCTAACCTAACCAACACCGGAATCAAAGAATTCCTGTTTGTAAGATTTACACAAAACTCGCAAGCCTCACCCAACCTAACCCAACCAAACCTAACCATCACCGAAATCAAAAAATTCGACATTGCAAAAATATACAAAAAACTCGCTTATCTCACCCAACCTAACCCAACTAGACCTTACCATCACCGAAATCAAAGAATTCGACATTGCAAAAATATACAAAAAACTCGCTTATCTCACCAAACCTAACCCAACCTAACCTAACTATCACCGAAATCAAAGAATTCGAGATTGTAAGTTATTCACTAAACATGCTAACCGCACCAAACCTAACCCAACCTAACCTAACCATCTCCGAAATCAAAGAATTCTACATTGCAAAAATATACACAAAAGGTGCTAAACTCACCAAACCTAACCCAACATAACCTAACTATCACCGAAATCAAAGAATTCGAGATTATAAGTTATTCACTAAACGTGCTAACCGCAACAAACCTAACCCAACCTAACCTAACCATCACCGAAATCAAAGAATTCGACATTGCAAAAATATACAAAAAACTCGCTAACCACACCAAACCTAACCCAACCTAACCTAACTATCACCGAAATCAAAGAATTCGAGATTGTAAGTTATTCACTAAACATGCTAACCGCACCAATCCTAACCCAACCTAACCGAACCATCACCGATATCAAAGAATTCGACATTGCAAAAATATACAAAAAACTCGCTAACCACACCAAACCTAACCCAATCTAACCTAACCATCTCCGAAATCAAAGAATTCGACATTGCAAAAATATACAAAAAACTCGCTAATCTCACCAAACCTAACCCAACCTAACCTTACTATCACCGAAATCAAAGAATTCGAGATTGTAAGTTATTCACTAAACATGGTAACCGCACCAAACCTAACCCAACCTAACCTAACCATCACCGATATCAAAGAATTCGACATTGCAAAAAAATACAAAAAACTCGCTTATCTCACCAAACCAAACCCAACCTAACCAAACCATCACCGAAATCAAAGAATTCGACATTGCAAAAATATACAAAAAACTCGCTTATCTCACCCAACCTAACCCAACTAAACCTAACCATCACCGAAATCAAAAAATTCGACATTGCAAAAATATACAAAAAACTCGCTAATCTCACCAAACCAAACCCAGCCAAACCTAACCATCACCTAATTTAAAGAATTCGACATTGCAAATATATACACAAAACCTGCAAACCTCACCAAACCTAACCCAACCTAACCTAACCAACACCGGAATCAAAGAATTCCTGTTTGTAAGATTTACACAAAACTCGCAAGCCTCACCCAACCTAACCCAACCAAACCTAACCATCACCGAAATCAAAAAATTCGACATTGCAAAAATATACAAAAAACTCGCTTATCTCACCCAACTTAACCCAACTAGACCTTACCATCACCGAAATCAAAGAATTCGACATTGCAAAAATATACAAAAAACTCGCTAATCTCACCAAACTTAACCCAACCTAACCTAACTATCACCGAAATCAAAGAATTCGAGATTGTAAGTTATTCACTAAACATGCTAACCGCACCAAACCTAACCCAACCTAACCTAACCATCTCCGAAATCAAAGAATTCTACATTGCAAAAATATACACAAAAGGTGCTAAACTCACCAAACCTAACCCAACATAACCTAACTATCACCGAAATCAAAGAATTCGAGATTATAAGTTATTCACTAAACGTGCTAACTGCAACAAACCTAACCCAACCTAACCTAACCATCACCGAAATCAAAGAATTCGACATTGCAAAAATATACAAAAAACTCGCTAACCACACCAAACCTAACCCAACCTAACCTAACTATCACCGAAATCAAAGAATTCGAGATTGTAAGTTATTCACTAAACATGCTAACCGCACCAATCCTAACCCAACCTAACCGAACCATCACCGATATCAAAGAATTCGACATTGCAAAAATATACAAAAAACTCGCTTATCTCACCGAACCTAACCCAACATAACCTAACTATCACCGAAATCAAGGAATTCGAGATTATAAGTTATTCACTAAACGTGATAACCGCAACAAACCTAACCCAACCTAACCTTACCATCACCGAAATCAAAGAATTCGACATTGCAAAAATATACAAAAAACTCGCTTAACTCACTAAACCTAACCCAACCTAACCTAACCATCTCCGAAATCAAAGAATTCGAGATTGTAAGTTATTCACTAAACGTGCTCACCGCACCAAACCTAACCCAACCTAACCTAACCATCACCGAAATCAAAGAATTCGACATTGCAAAAAAATACAAAAAACTCGCTTATCTCACCAAACCAAACCCAACCTAACCAAACCATCACCGAAATCAAAGAATTCGACATTGCAAAAATATACAAAAAACTCGCTTATCTCACCCAACCTAACCCAACTAAACCTAACCATCACCGAAATCAAAAAATTCGACATTGCAAAAATATACAAAAAACTCGCTAATCTCACCAAACCAAACCCAGCCAAACCTAACCATCACCTAATTTAAAGAATTCGACATTGCAAATATATACACAAAACCTGCAAACCTCACCAAACCTAACCCAACCTAACCTAACCAACACCGGAATCAAAGAATTCCTGTTTGTAAGATTTACACAAAACTCGCAAGCCTCACCCAACCTAACCCAACCAAACCTAACCATCACCGAAATCAAAAAATTCGACATTGCAAAAATATACAAAAAACTCGCTTATCTCACCCAACTTAACCCAACTAGACCTTACCATCACCGAAATCAAAGAATTCGACATTGCAAAAATATACAAAAAACTCGCTAATCTCACCAAACTTAACCCAACCTAACCTAACTATCACCGAAATCAAAGAATTCGAGATTGTAAGTTATTCACTAAACATGCTAACCGCACCAAACCTAACCCAACCTAACCTAACCATCTCCGAAATCAAAGAATTCTACATTGCAAAAATATACACAAAAGGTGCTAAACTCAACAAACCTAACCCAACATAACCTAACTATCACCGAAATCAAAGAATTCGAGATTATAAGTTATTCACTAAACGTGCTAACCGCAACAAACCTAACCCAACCTAACCTAACCATCACCGAAATCAAAGAATTCGACATTGCAAAAATATACAAAAAACTCGCTAACCACACCAAACCTAACCCAACCTAACCTAACTATCACCGAAATCAAAGAATTCGAGATTGTAAGTTATTCACTAAACATGCTAACCGCACCAATCCTAACCCAACCTAACCGAACCATCACCGATATCAAAGAATTCGACATTGCAAAAATATACAAAAAACTCGCTAACCACACCAAACCTAACCCAATCTAACCTAACTATCACCGAAATCAAAGAATTCGAGATTGTAAGTTATTCACTAAACATGCTAACCGCCCCAAACCTAACCCAACCTAACCGAACCATCACCGAAATCAAAGAATTCGACATTGCAAAAATATACAAAAAACTCGCTTATCTCACCCAACCTAACGCAACTAAACCTAACCATCACCGAAATCAAAAAGTTCGACATTGCAAAGATATACAAAAAACTCGCTAATCTCACCAAACCAAACCCAGCCTAACCTAACCATCACCGAATTTAAAGAATTCGACATTGCAAATATATACACAAAACCTGCAAACCTCACCAAACCTAACCCAACCTAACCTAACCAACACCGGAATCAAAGAATTCCTGTTTGTAAGATTTACACAAAACTCGCAAGCCTCACCCAACCTTACCCAACCAAACCTAACCATCACCGAAATCAAAAAATTCGACATTGCAAAAATATACAAAAATTTTGCTAATCTCACCAAACCAAACCCAACCTAACCAAACCATCACCGAAATCAAAGAATTCGACATTGCAAAAATATACAAAAAAACTCGCTTATCTCACCTAACCTAACCCAACTAAACCTAACCATCACCGAATTCAAAAAATTCGACATTGCAAAAATATACAAAAAACTCGCTAATCTCACCAAACCAAACCCAGCCTAACCTAACCATCACCGAATTTAAAGAATTCGACATTGCAAATATATACACAAAACCTGCAAACCTCACCAAACCTAACCCAACCTAACCTAACCAACACCGGAATCAAAGAATTCCTGTTTGTAAGATTTATACAAAACTCGCAAGCCTCACCCAACCTAACCCAACCAAACCTAACAATCACTGAAATCAAAAAATTCGACATTGCAAAAATATACAAAAAACTCGCTTATCTCACCCAACCTAACCTATCTAAACCTAACCATCACCGAAATCAAAAAATTCGACATTGCAAAAATATACAAAAAACTCGCTAATCTCACCATACCAAACCCAGCCTAACCTAACAATCACCGAAATCAAAGATTTCGACACTGCAAAAATATACACAAAAGGTGGTTACCTCACCAAACCTAACCCAACCTAAACTTACTATCACCGAAATCAAAGAATTCGACATTGCAAAAATATACAAAAAACTCGCTAATCTCACCAAACCAAACCCAGCCTAACCTAACCATTACCGAATTTAAAGAATTCGACATTGCAAATATATACACAAAACCTGCAAACCTCACCAAACCTAACCCAACCTAACCTAACCAACACCGGAATCAAAGAATTCCTGTTTGTAAGATTTACACAAAACTCGCAAGCCTCACCCAACCTAACCCAACCAAACCTAACCATCACCGAAATCAAAAAATTCGACATTGCAAAAATATACAAAAAACTCGCTTATCTCACCCAACCTAACCCAACTAGACCTTACCATCACCGAAATCAAAGAATTCGACATTGCAAAAATATACAAAAAACTCGCTTATCTCACCAAACCTAACCCAACCTAACCTAACTATCACCGAAATCAAAGAATTCGAGATTGTAAGTTATTCACTAAACATGCTAACCGCACCAAACCTAACCCAACCTAACCTAACCATCTCCGAAATCAAAGAATTCTACATTGCAAAAATATACACAAAAGGTGCTAAACTCACCAAACCTAACCCAACATAACCTAACTATCACCGAAATCAAAGAATTCGAGATTATAAGTTATTCACTAAACGTGCTAACCGCAACAAACCTAACCCAACCTAACCTAACCATCACCGAAATCAAAGAATTCGACATTGCAAAAATATACAAAAAACTCGCTAACCACACCAAACCTAACCCAACCTAACCTAACTATCACCGAAATCAAAGAATTCGAGATTGTAAGTTATTCACTAAACATGCTAACCGCACCAATCCTAACCCAACCTAACCGAACCATCACCGATATCAAAGAATTCGACATTGCAAAAATATACAAAAAACTCGCTAACCACACCAAACCTAACCCAATCTAACCTAACTATCACCGAAATCAAAGAATTCGAGATTGTAAGTTATTCACTACAAATGCTAACCGCACCAAACCTAACCCAACCTAACCTAACCATCTCCGAAATCAAAGAATTCGACATTGCAAAAATATACAAAAAACTCGCTAATCTCACCAAACCTAACCCAACCTAACCTTACTATCACCGAAATCAAAGAATTCGAGATTGTAAGTTATTCACTAAACATGGTAACCGCACCAAACCTAACCCAACCTAACCTAACCATCACCGATATCAAAGAATTCGACATTGCAAAAAAATACAAAAAACTCGCTTATCTCACCAAACCAAACCCAACCTAACCAAACCATCACCGAAATCAAAGAATTCGACATTGCAAAAATATACAAAAAACTCGCTTATCTCACCCAACCTAACCCAACTAAACCTAACCATCACCGAAATCAAAAAATTCGACATTGCAAAAATATACAAAAAACTCGCTAATCTCACCAAACCAAACCCAGCCAAACCTAACCATCACCTAATTTAAAGAATTCGACATTGCAAATATATACACAAAACCTGCAAACCTCACCAAACCTAACCCAACCTAACCTAACCAACACCGGAATCAAAGAATTCCTGTTTGTAAGATTTACACAAAACTCGCAAGCCTCACCCAACCTAACCCAACCAAACCTAACCATCACCGAAATCAAAAAATTCGACATTGCAAAAATATACAAAAAACTCGCTTATCTCACCCAACTTAACCCAACTAGACCTTACCATCACCGAAATCAAAGAATTCGACATTGCAAAAATATACAAAAAACTCGCTAATCTCACCAAACTTAACCCAACCTAACCTAACTATCACCGAAATCAAAGAATTCGAGATTGTAAGTTATTCACTAAACATGCTAACCGCACCAAACCTAACCCAACCTAACCTAACCATCTCCGAAATCAAAGAATTCTACATTGCAAAAATATACACAAAAGGTGCTAAACTCACCAAACCTAACCCAACATAACCTAACTATCACCGAAATCAAAGAATTCGAGATTATAAGTTATTCACTAAACGTGCTAACTGCAACAAACCTAACCCAACCTAACCTAACCATCACCGAAATCAAAGAATTCGACATTGCAAAAATATACAAAAAACTCGCTAACCACACCAAACCTAACCCAACCTAACCTAACTATCACCGAAATCAAAGAATTCGAGATTGTAAGTTATTCACTAAACATGCTAACCGCACCAATCCTAACCCAACCTAACCGAACCATCACCGATATCAAAGAATTCGACATTGCAAAAATATACAAAAAACTCGCTTATCTCACCGAACCTAACCCAACATAACCTAACTATCACCGAAATCAAGGAATTCGAGATTATAAGTTATTCACTAAACGTGATAACCGCAACAAACCTAACCCAACCTAACCTTACCATCACCGAAATCAAAGAATTCGACATTGCAAAAATATACAAAAAACTCGCTTAACTCACTAAACCTAACCCAACCTAACCTAACCATCTCCGAAATCAAAGAATTCGAGATTGTAAGTTATTCACTAAACGTGCTCACCGCACCAAACCTAACCCAACCTAACCTAACCATCACCGAAATCAAAGAATTCGACATTGCAAAAAAATACAAAAAACTCGCTTATCTCACCAAACCAAACCCAACCTAACCAAACCATCACCGAAATCAAAGAATTCGACATTGCAAAAATATACAAAAAACTCGCTTATCTCACCCAACCTAACCCAACTAAACCTAACCATCACCGAAATCAAAAAATTCGACATTGCAAAAATATACAAAAAACTCGCTAATCTCACCAAACCAAACCCAGCCAAACCTAACCATCACCTAATTTAAAGAATTCGACATTGCAAATATATACACAAAACCTGCAAACCTCACCAAACCTAACCCAACCTAACCTAACCAACACCGGAATCAAAGAATTCCTGTTTGTAAGATTTACACAAAACTCGCAAGCCTCACCCAACCTAACCCAACCAAACCTAACCATCACCGAAATCAAAAAATTCGACATTGCAAAAATATACAAAAAACTCGCTTATCTCACCCAACTTAACCCAACTAGACCTTACCATCACCGAAATCAAAGAATTCGACATTGCAAAAATATACAAAAAACTCGCTAATCTCACCAAACTTAACCCAACCTAACCTAACTATCACCGAAATCAAAGAATTCGAGATTGTAAGTTATTCACTAAACATGCTAACCGCACCAAACCTAACCCAACCTAACCTAACCATCTCCGAAATCAAAGAATTCTACATTGCAAAAATATACACAAAAGGTGCTAAACTCAACAAACCTAACCCAACATAACCTAACTATCACCGAAATCAAAGAATTCGAGATTATAAGTTATTCACTAAACGTGCTAACCGCAACAAACCTAACCCAACCTAACCTAACCATCACCGAAATCAAAGAATTCGACATTGCAAAAATATACAAAAAACTCGCTAACCACACCAAACCTAACCCAACCTAACCTAACTATCACCGAAATCAAAGAATTCGAGATTGTAAGTTATTCACTAAACATGCTAACCGCACCAATCCTAACCCAACCTAACCGAACCATCACCGATATCAAAGAATTCGACATTGCAAAAATATACAAAAAACTCGCTAACCACACCAAACCTAACCCAATCTAACCTAACTATCACCGAAATCAAAGAATTCGAGATTGTAAGTTATTCACTAAACATGCTAACCGCCCCAAACCTAACCCAACCTAACCGAACCATCACCGAAATCAAAGAATTCGACATTGCAAAAATATACAAAAAACTCGCTTATCTCACCCAACCTAACGCAACTAAACCTAACCATCACCGAAATCAAAAAGTTCGACATTGCAAAGATATACAAAAAACTCGCTAATCTCACCAAACCAAACCCAGCCTAACCTAACCATCACCGAATTTAAAGAATTCGACATTGCAAATATATACACAAAACCTGCAAACCTCACCAAACCTAACCCAACCTAACCTAACCAACACCGGAATCAAAGAATTCCTGTTTGTAAGATTTACACAAAACTCGCAAGCCTCACCCAACCTTACCCAACCAAACCTAACCATCACCGAAATCAAAAAATTCGACATTGCAAAAATATACAAAAATTTTGCTAATCTCACCAAACCAAACCCAACCTAACCAAACCATCACCGAAATCAAAGAATTCGACATTGCAAAAATATACAAAAAACTCGCTTATCTCACCGAACCTAACCCAACTAAACCTAACCATCACCGAAATCAAAAAATTCGACATTGCAAAAATATACAAAAAAGTCGCTTATCTCACCCAACCTAACCCAACTAGTCCTAACCATCACCGAAATCAAAGAATTCGACTTTGCAAAAATATACAAAAAACTCGCTTATCTCATTAAACCTAACCCAACCTAACCTAACTATCACCGAAATCAAAGAATTCGAGATTGTAAGTTATTCACTAAACATGCTAACCGCACCAAACCTAACCATCTCCGAAATCAAAGAATTCGACATTGCAAAAATATACAAAAAACTCGCTAATCTCACCAAACCTAACCCAACCTAACCTAACTATCACCGAAATCAAAGAATTCGAGATTGTAAGTTATTCACTAAACATGCTAACCGCACCAAACCTAACCCAATCTAACCTAACCATCACCGATATCAAAGAATTCGACATTGCAAAAAAATACAAAAAACTCGCTAATCTCACCAAACCAAACCCAACCTAACCAAACCATCACCGAAATCAAAGAATTCGACATTGCAAAAATATACAAAAAACTCGCTAATCTCACCAAACCAAACCCAGCCAAACCTAACCATCACCTAATTTAAAGAATTCGACATTGCAAATATATACACAAAACCTGCAAACCTCACCAAACCTAACCCAACCTAACCTAACCAACACCGGAATCAAAAAATTCCTGTTTGTAAGATTTATACAAAACTCGCAAGCCTCACCCAACCTAACCCAACCAAACCTAACCATCACCGAAATCAAAAAATTCGACATTGCAAAAATATACAAAAAACTCGCTAACCTCACCAAACCTAACCCAACCTAACCTAACCATCTCCGAAATCAAAGAATTCTACATTGCAAAAATATACACAAAAGGTGCTAAACTCACCAAACCTAACCCAACATAACCTAACTATCACCGAAATCAAGGAATTCGAGATTATAAGTTATTCACTAAACGTGATAACCGCAACAAACCTAACCCAACCTAACCTTACCATCACCGAAATCAAAGAATTCGACATTGCAAAAATATACAAAAAACTCGCTTAACTCACTAAACCTAACCCAACCTAACCTAACCATCTCCGAAATCAAAGAATTCGAGATTGTAAGTTATTCACTAAACGTGCTCACCGCACCAAACCTAACCCAACCTAACCTAACCATCACCGAAATCAAAGAATTCGACATTGCAAAAATATACAAAATACTCGCTAATCTCACCAAACTTAACCCAACCTAACCTAACAATCACCGAAATCAAAGATTTCGACACTGCAAAAATATACACAAAAGGTGGTTACCTCACCAAACCTAACCCAACCTAAACTAACTATCACCGAAATCAAAGAATTCGACATTTCAAAAATATACAAAAAACTCGCTAACCTTACCAAACCTTACCCAACCTAACCTAACCATCACCGAAATCAAAGAATTCGACATTGCAAAAATATACAAAGAACTCGCTTATCTCACCAAACCAAACTTTACCTAACCTAACCCTCACCGAAATCAAAGAATTCGACATTGCAAAAATATACAAAAAACTCGCTAATCTCACCAAACTTAACCCGACCTAACCTCACAATCACAGAAATCAAAGATTTCGACACTGCAAAAATATACACAAAAGGTGGTTACCTCACCAAATCTAACCCAACCTAAACTAACTATAACCGAAATCAAAGAATTCGACATTGCAAATAAATACACAAAACCTGCAAACCTCACCAAACCTTACCCAACCAAACCTAACCATTACCGAAATCAAAGAATTCGACATTGCAAAAATATACAAAGAACTCGCTACCCTCACTTAACCTAACCCAACCTTACCTAACCATCACCGAAATCAAAGAATTCGACATTGCAAAAATATACAAAAAACTCGCTTATCTCACCAAACCAAACCCAACCTAACCTAACCATCACCGAAATCAAAGAATTCGACATTGTAAAAATATACAAAAAACTCGCTTAGAAGAGCTCAAAAATTAGATGATGATATCCTGACGTCAATGGTGGCATCAAATCCTTGTCAAACCATCAAGGAATTATCGGTGAAGATTGGCTGTCCATGGTCTATAGTTCAGGTTCATCTCCGTCGCATAGGAAAATTGCACAACCAGGGAATTTTCGAATATATTTTTGATAACTCTTCAGTCCCCCTAATATTTACCTACTTTACCTAAGGATAGTAGTAGGGATCAGACGCGATCGGGGAAAACGCAGAGAAATGTTATTATAATAAAAATGGACGCGATGTATGTATGTATGTGTGTGGGTATGCGGGAGATGCGTGGATAAGTATGGAGGTTTAAAAAAAAACAAATTTTAGAATACCAGGAGTATACGTTATGTAAAGGGATTTGGCGTGACGACCGATCATGACAAAGAAACGCGACGTAGCGGGAAAGTGGGGGGGTGTGGAGCATCTGACATGTGCTCCTGATATCGAGTAAGTTGGAACAGGTGGAGTCAGCGTCAGATGCGCTGCGCGGGAAAGTATAAATACACACACACACACATTCATTCATAATTTCGACGCGGGCTAATGGCGGGCTTTTAATAAGCCCTCAAATTTTTACACATACATATATATATATATATATATATATATATATATATATATATATATATATATATATATATATATATATATATACATATATAAATTTATTTTAATTCGTGTATCAATTCCTTTCCGAAGCCACCTGTTGAAATCAACGGGCAAAACACTAGTGTTATAATAATAGAAGTCCACCGACGTAATTAATTTCCGCCATAGTCGTGTTTGATGTTTGGTGTTAGTTGTGCATATGTCGGATAAGAATTTTTCTGTTTGTACATATTACTCGCAAGATGGGGAAGTGTATCGTTAAAAGTTGCACAATGCTTTGAAATACACACAACTACGCAAACGTGTTCTGTTTTTGCCAATAATTATAGCGAAAACTAACATTCTTTTAAATACTCCTGTTACGTATACTAAAAAGAGCGGCCGAGTAGTTGCAAACGGATTAGCCCGAGTAGCATCCCAGAGACTGTGTGATCGTTATAATTGGTTTCGGGGATTATCGGCAAACTAAGTCCTGTCGGCTAAACAATGAATGCGGCGATAGCGGTGCACTGTCGCATTCCCATGGAGTTTCTCAGAAGTGACCCATACCGTGGGTCTGAGTGTCGTGGGAATACATATCCGAGTACGTGACATAATTAGAGGTAGGATAGCTAAGGTGCCGCTCATTGTTCCATTGTTGTAAATCCTTTGTAAAAAAGGTTCGGCAAACCTTTAACAATGCATTTACAACATCTGAACAATACGCGGCACCCTCTGGGTCCGGGCTTTAGACAAAACAATAGGTAAACAAATCGGAAGTCAAAGATGTCCTGAGAGACCTATCCCTTATCAGACGATACTTAGGCGATAACAAGACATTCTGGACTGAGCACTGCCAGTACGTGTATCTTCTTAATCACCAATAAATGCTGTGAAACGACTTTGGCCGTTTACTTCGATCCTCCACCCACCCCTACGCAACACTCCTATATGCACATCCATAGAGCTTTTTAACCATTTAGCTGATCAGACGGACATTGACATATTTAGATTTTCTTTTATTGTTAATTTTATATTATAAGATTTCATTATGTTTTTATTATGTAATTTACTTAAATGGGTTTTTACCTGTATAATTAAAGAAATAAAAAAAACATACACAGACAGATTAAGCCGATTATATAATAAATAAATAGCCCTATAAACTAGTAATTATTGACCTTAAGCGTTCAATTCAATCAATATCGATCGGTCAGTCCACTGATAACGTAGAGAGAAACGTGTGATTGAATCGTCGTCTGTCGGAATGTGAAATTCATCACGAGGTCGGGTCATTGCTGTCACGATTTGGTTGTAAACGAGACATTATCATCCGGCCGGCCACTGTATTCACTTTCTATGGAGTCTTCTGGACGTGGCTGGAATGCCTCAGCACTTGGCTGTTGCAGATTGGGAGGCTGTGGGAACTGGGCGAGGGGGTGGGTTGGGTCCCCATTGATAGGCATGAGACGGGCTCCCATGCTCCCCAGCAGTTTCGACATAATTTACGTTCACGGCTCGAAAGAGGGCAAAAAACATATGCCTGGGGACCCAGTTGCCCGTCCCGAGTCGAAGAGATTGGACCGAGATAAAATAAAGTTAAAAAAAATATATATGGACGTAAAAAAAAAGTGGAAAAGCTCCTGTCGGAAAACTGAGTAAATCTTAAGCTTCTCGACTTATTCGTAACATTCTGATGTGATTGACTTTCAATGTACATATGTAAGCTTTTGCGAAAATTTTAAATTTTTTTTTTAAATACTCGAGAAATGTTTAATATGAGTGTGTGTGTGTGTGTGTGTGAAAATTTTGTTTCAATACGTTTAAAAATTTACTGTAAAGGAAAGTTGGAATATTTTCCATGTATGTATGTATTTGTGAGCATACGTATGTATGTGAACTCATGTTATTTTATGACTGAAATATATATATATATATATATATATATATATATATATATATATATATATATATATATATATATATATATATATATATATATATATACATACATATGTATATGTATATATTTCTATATATTAAAAAACATACCTACAAATGTACATACATACATACATATCGCATCCTTGGAGCGCAAAGGTGATAGGTAGAAATTCGGCTGAATTAAGTAATTAACATTTTCAACTCTTTAAAATAACGTTCTATATTTTGGTTGCAATAAAATATGTAAATCTTCAATAACAAATCATGTATTGATATTTCGTGTATTGACATTACCGAAAAATCGAAAGACTGTTAGCAAGAACTCTGAATTATGAATTTATTTTATTTATTTTATTAATTTATTTTATTAAAGAACTCTGAATTATGAAACCGTTTTTTTAACCCTTTGGCTGCTACGAGGTTTTTCAATGTCCAAGCGAAAAATGCTAACATTTGTAATTACTTTATAAAAAAATAAATATAATATATTTTTTTACATACTTACTTCGCCGAACACGCGTAATTTTTTTAATACTTTATATACATTTTTAAGAAGCAGTTGTGGACTCGCGCTCTCTCTTTCTGTCTTGCTTTTACATGCGTGCGTGAGAAAGAGATACCTACATATGTATATACACTAAATAAGTTTTGACGATTGTTTCCGACGCATTATTTTTTTCAATAATCTATTTTTAGACATCGATGTATTTGTCGTTGTTAAAACATGCGATACATTTGAAACAGGTAGCGGTCTTTCTCTCTTTCTTTCTTGGTTTTAATTGTGTACGTGTGAGCGAGACACACAAGGATGAGAAGTTTCTAATAATCAAATAATTTTTCAACATGTATCATAAACATTTTGTATGCATTTCAGTTGCATTTGATTGATTGCACGAATTCGTGACGTCTCGTGATCTATATAATTGAAAGCGGATTTCTATTGTTTTTTGCCATTTATTTTAACTCTGCAAAATGATATCGGACAGTGAAAGTGACGAAAGCGAAATAATAGCTCCTCGCCGAGAAACTCGACCAATCAGCAGCTCTACTGATTCTGAAAATGAATTTATCGACAATAATCAATTCCCAAGTAATAACTCCTTATATGACTTTGACAACGAACCCGAAATTTACTTTGATGATGAACCCGAAATTGAAGGGCTTTTAAAAAATTGATAAATATTTATAAAGCTTGATTGAAAAATAAATATAAATACGTATATAAAAAAAATGTTTCGTGCCACTGATGCGCTGGCAAAGAAAGTATTGAAATACGACAATTAATGACGACAACAACGATCGTCGTAGCAATCTTCGCCGATTTCAAAACAACGATTTATCGTTGTTAAGTAAACAATTCCAAACATTTTACAAATTCAATTATATTTTTTGTACAAATTTAACACACAAACTTTTTTCAAACAGAAACTCAAATTCGCGAGAAATGGGGATAGGTTGCCAATTCTGGTGGAACTGTTTTAACTATTAAATCAGATCAATTGACAAACTCTGATACGAAACGATCCTAGATCTGGCCATCTAAACATATGTGCAACGTAAGGCTAGCAACACCAGGCCAGGTATTGAATCCGTGACCCCTAAATTGAAAGCATTACACGCTAACCACTGAGCTATGTCGCCGGTTATCATACAAAATTAGCAATAGTTCCGATTTAGTTTTCTGAAAGTCATTTCGTCTCGTTTTTTCAAGGATGTAAAAAAACCCGAAAATTAAAAAAAGTACTTTAAATACAGTAACCTGAGTAAGGTCTAAATTCAAAAGCCATTAACGTTACAAATCTGTTGGAAATAAACTTTCTAAAATCTTTAGACCGCTTAATTTTATATTTTTTGATGCAGAAGTATGTATAGGTATATTAATTATTTGTGAGTTCTGTAAAAGATAGTAACTAGAAACTATTACTATTTACGATTATGCTTATATAGAAAATATACATATTGTTGCGTAGGGTTGGGTGGAGGATCCAAATAAAAAGCCAAAGTCGCTTCACAGCATTAATTGGGTGATAAAAGAGATCCACGCACTGCCAGTGCTCCGTTCAGAATGCCTTCATATGGCCTAAGTACCTGCTTATAAAAGGCAGGTCGCTCACTGCATCTTCCTCAACGCATTTGTTTACCTATTGCTATAGTCACGTACTAGATATGCAGTCCCACACTTTAGCGCTGTCAGTTCTGAGAACTCTAGTGGGAAGTGGCTGGGTGCCGTTACCGAGCGCTTAGTCCATTGGGGGATCTCCATTGTTAGCCGACAGCACTTAAACCTGGAGATAATCCTCGAAAACCAATTATAGCGGCGGCTCCTTTTAATATATGCTACAATATAGTAAAACGATGAAATAAATAAATTATTCAAAAATGGTAGTTCTGATACTGTCTTTAAATCAAGTATTAAGCTTAAACACAGTTAACGAATCCACTTTGACCACGGGAATTTTTATCAAGGCTTCAAGAATCTTCCCAGGCAACACTCATCCCAGATACGGGAACCTATAAGCCCTAATTGACTTGTTAGGGTCAAGATTTTTCAAAGTTTCGAATTTTAAACGAATCTCTGAGGAAATCTAGCTGAAAAGGAGAGAAAGGGAGAGGTAGAGAGAGGATGAGGGACGGACGTTAATCTCGAGTGCCAGATTATCGGTCCTCTCATTAGCGTAAGGGCCTGAAATCCACGGAGATAGAGAGAGAGAGAGATATACTAATACCAACCGTAGCAAAATTTAAATTTAATTCGACTAATTGGATTAATTTTTGACTCGCAACATTTTACTTTATCCGTCCGACCGGTTTAAGTGGATAAAGTATTGCGAACGAGCCGAAAGCTTGACCGTAACTACTCTTTATCAGGAATACATCTAAATCCCTGGATTTATCTCGGGAGCCTTTTCGACCCTTGAAAAACGCTCACGTGTGAAATTTTCTGATTCTTTGACATTTATGCATAATATTTTTAAAACGGCATAAAAAATTAAACGCTTAAAACCGACGAAATTTTAACATTTATTACTGCAACAAACCAGCATCAACTTTAATGTGATCAAAATTTTAACGCGTATTAGTTATTCGCCAACGAACTTGATGAAACCCATTATATTATATAATAGTATGGCTTGCTTTTAATGCATCATAATTTGACCGTGGTTTGATATAATCAAGTAGATTTATGCTGTGATCAAATTTAATGATGATTACGAGCGAAACCTAATCAAAACATCAATATAACTGACGTGAATGCTCAATACATTTTACTCAAAATGTTGTTTTATTACATTTTATTTTATCAAATTTAAAATACACCGATGCTCAATATAATCACCGAAATTAAACAAACGACACTTTCGAGAGGGAGGTGTCATTTTACGGTCGATTAAAATTTCACTTTCATAGAATTACACTGTTCGACACGAAAAATGGTTAAGAGACAATATATGATTTTTCTTATAGATCTATGCCCAGTTAACACGAATCTGGTAATAAAAAATGTTGATTGGCTCGAGATTCGGAGATATATGTATTTTTTAAATCGCGCGATTTTTCTATATCTTGGTGTTTTTCGGTCTATGTGTCAAAATCTGTCAATTTTCTGTTCAAAATGAATATTGGAATCTACATTCGGGTATTTTATTTTATTTTTTATTTACATACATATATTTTTTACATACATATATACAAATATACCAGGAAGGCTTAACAGGTAAACCCCAAATGCGCCTTCCTGGTCCACATAATTATTACATAGATACATGTAAATCTAAATATCTGACATCTATGGTCAGTATACATATATTACAAACATCGTATTAATACGATAAATAACGATAAATAAATTTCATGTAATAATACGAATTTTATATTCGATAAACAACCACAGAGACATCTATGGTGAGCAATATGACGAAACCTAAGATATAACAAAAACTAAAGGTTCGCAACAGAAAATTGGGAAGGAAACGCCAATTTTACAGTAATCGTTTCAATGAAAATCAGAAAAATTGGCAGATTCTGATAAGAAACGATCGACCTAGACAAATCAAGGTCTGGCCAACAACGAGACTCGTGGGGAATCGAACTCGTAACATCAAGTACGAAATAATTCTACATTCACCACTAGACCACACTGCTGGTTATCTTTTATTTGTAGTACTTTTCAGCTTTCAAATCTCTCTAAGTAGTCGTCCAGTTCAAATCAAAAGTCAAAAGTACGTATTTTCACTTGGGATTTTTTTCCACTGTTAATACTATTTTATATTGAGTTTTTTCTATTGAAACATGTTTATTGAAATATTCTTCTGACCAGACTATTTTTTGTTTTCGTTTAAAAGGGTTAATTGGAAGTGTGCTGAACTTTAAATCTGTAAAATTGCGAGCATAAAGCTCGTACTAGTATTTACTCGTATTTACATGAATCTGAATTTAATTAATAGGAATAATATATTAAATTATCTTTATATGAGCATTAAATAAAATTCCACAAAATCATATTTCGACTATTCTTGTGGATTAATAACAAAAATTCGTTTATTTTATCAAGGTAAGCCAGTTAGTTATCAATAGAATTAATTCGAAAATTTTTGTTTATCAGAAATATTGTTTTTGGATCTGAAAATTGGACCACTTTCACCACTTTCAAATATAGCGGCTCGGTTACTAACAAAAAAATAAAATTGTGAAATAGAAAATGATCAGTAGATCAGTAGCTATAAAAATGAATATAAGATGTATTTGTGAACATTTACTAACAATATAAAGCATTTAAAAATCAAAAACAATAAAAACGTAATCAGGAATCAGTATTTGATACAAAACAGACAAAAATTTACACGAATGTAATAATTTATCGTACTATACTTATGATTAAAAGTAATCCAAGTCTAACGTCGATTCTGACTTTGACTCCACACTCCTAACACACATGTCCACAATTAAATCTGACACTTTCTGACCGATTAGTTGACATATTTCACGGCATACATACATACATACATACATATGTACATACAGTTCATTGAAGATTTCATCACGGAACATTGCTTTCCCTTCTGCGAACCGTTTGGTTCATTAAAACATAAAGTAACGACGGCATTAATAATTCTATCCGATAAACCGTCGGTTTGGATTAATTTTCCGCCTTTAATACGTACTATATAATACACACAAATACATATATATTATATTATACACCGAACTAATATGGCAGATTAAAAGGAAAGCTTCGAATCCGTAACGATTACGATCCCGCAGTAATTAGATTTACGAGCGATTTCATAATTAATAAAGATATACGCACATTAAAGTGGGACAATTGGCCCGAACGAACGAACGAACAACTGGAAAATTAATAATTCGTGTCGTTGAATTTACGCCTAATTTGTCATCGAGTGTTATCTACGTATATATGTATAGGTATATGTAATTTTGCTACATACAAATTGTACTCGTGTATGTAATTGGAGCGTGTTGGCAATTTGGCGAGTTCGATAGATTTTGAATGTGGAACGGTGGCGTATTCAATTTCAACACCAAAATCATTATTATATGTATCTACACAGTTTTATCAACAATATCGGATATCGAACGCACTCATTAATGCAATTAACGCCTCTGCGAAATTCTCAAATTAGTGGTAGATTTTTGCACTGTCTAAAACGTGTGAACTTCTATGCACATACATATGTACATATATGACATACAATATATTCACGTATTGCAGTATTAAATTATGATCGATTTCAATAAATTTAAACATCGAAAGCAAAATTTGATACTAAGAATATAAACATTTTTGATCTTTGGATACTTCAATTAGGCACGTCTTAAAGTTTCGCTTGAAATTTTATCTAAAAGAAGGTTTCGAGGATGAAAAAGTTTGAAAGCTCTTACGGACGATGTTGAAATATTGTATTTATTACAATATTTTTGAAAATAAATGCGAATACGTGTCTCACGTCAGCGCAATAAACGAGAAACTAAAACAAACAGCAAATATAAAATTTGGCTATTATTTGTGAAAAATTAATTATTTTTTACTACCACTAAAAAAAGCTATGAGAGGTATTTTGAATGTGAGTAGATTTAAGAGTATTGGAAGTATGTTAGATGAATTAGGATGGATGAGTATTAGAATTAGTCTAAATATTAGTACATTGTCTTTTGTTTATAAGTTAGATCATAAGTTATTACCTAAGTATTTTGATGATTATATAATAAGGAATAGAGATAAACATTTTTATACTAGAAATAAGGACAAACTAGTTGTAAGTAGAGTAAGAATAAGACGGCTGGGGGTGTTTTTCACAGGGGTGTGCTCATGTATAATGCCCTCCCTGAGTGCATCAGGTCTGCTAAAAACATGGATGCATTCCTGCGAGGTGCGAAGAGACACCTCTGTGAGGGACAGTACATATAAGTTAATTATAAATTTTAGAGTTAAGTATAATAATTAAGATGTATTTTTAAATTAGCTTGATAGCTAAAATATATATAAATAAATAAATAACTAAAATAAAAAAATAGTGGAAGAAAAATCGAACAAGAGTAAACTGACGGATGCTTACCAAATTTTATACGTAACTTGGTGCTAAGCTTAAACTTGTATATATGAAATTTCAGTTCAATAAACCAAAAGGTTTCTGAGAAAAACATAAAAAACCTCGATTATCTAGAATAAAAGTACTACTTCCGGTTCAGATAAAAATATTTACAACATATAAAGTTATAAAGATTATAATTTCTATTACATGTAAAAAAATTCAGTTAGTGGTTTGGGAGATAACTGAATTCAAAAACTTAAAAAAAGAGGACACCTATAAGGGGAGGTACCATTTTGGGTCAACTTAAGAATTTAAAAAAAATATACGTCGTATCGATAAGAATTTTTGTAACCAATACTAAGTTTCAGTTCGATAGGACTGACACAGACACACAGACAAACACATTTTTCTAGATAATGAAAATGTGATCAGTGCTCGATTCCGAGTTCGAATCAGTCAAAATCTCGAGTTCGAATTTTCGCATGATCATAAAACTTCATCTATTGTTACTACGTACATAGATAATGTAAATAAATATAATAAACAATCCATACAAAGAAAGTGAGTACGTTTTTCAGTTCTACATATGTATTTCAAAATTGACTTCGATTGTGCAAGACTGTGAATAGAACCGAGATAACGAATAATAAAATACACCCAGCCTGGAAAAGGTCTCACACTTACAATCAAAAATACAAATTACAAAGCAGCGGACTCCACGACCATCATTAAAACGACCTGGACACTGATTTAAAAGCCGTGAATGCAAAAAGCTCGATGACCCGGCGATAAACGCGACCATTTTGTGTAGGTGGGTGGTTATTAAAACGTTGCGGGATCAAAGAAACTGCCCTGCAAGGGGGACCGAACGGTCAGAAAGAAACTATAAACGGATTTTACGATCCCCAGGAGAGGAGGGCCAGAAGTCCTCCACTCGAGAGGGGGAGGGGAGGATGCCCCACGCGGATTTATCGCCTTTTTATCTCGCAGCATCTTGCCGAGCGTGATGCAATCTCGAGAGCCAGGAGTGTCCTCGATCGCGATACGAGATTTAAAGCTCACCGAGTTTGATAAAAGTCAGCCGGGATTTTTCGCATTGAATGTTCTGTAAAGGAAAGCGGCAGGGAGGTGTGGGGGTTGGGGGGGGGGGAGGGAGGGAGAAGCGTTTATATTTTCCATCGACAGATTTTCCAACTTATCATTGCTGAATTTATTTTATCGAGCTTACATAAGTGTAACACATAATGATCAACGATAGCATTCAAATCGCATTATAATGATTAGTTAAATAATTTTATTCTACTACCGCCATCTATGTATTAAACTAAAGACTACATAGACGTCACCCAGATTTAAAATTTGCAAACTTCAAACGCGTCTTAAACGATATTTTATCTCTATCGTAATGGCGGAGGATCTATTTATTTATATTGATGACCAAAATGAGCAATATGGCAAAGTATGAAAACGATCGGATAAGAGGCAAATTTTTTCCTGAATTGTAATCGTAAGTGAAGCAAAATGTAAAAAATGATTGAATTTGTACAAATTCATCGATCAAAGATTTGGTTTTATTGTTCATTCTAAGCCTTACATTTTTCTTTCAGATCTTAAAAAAACCAAGCTATTTTCGTCAATCCACTGAGGACGAGGGGCCGATAAAAATAGCTGAAATATTTTATAAGACTCTTGTGAAGAATATTGTATTTTGGATATTATGTACATATACCTATGTATATGCACATATGTATTTACATACATATGGATATATTCAGTGGTGTAGTGCTAAATAAAAAAGTATCAGGGCAGTGTTTTATTTTTACGATCCCCCCCCCCGCTTTTTTCGTTACTTACAATATATGTATCCTTAATATTGGCAGTACAAATATTTATAAAAAAATCAAATGCTAATTAATTTGAAAAGTCAATCAAAATGGTTTGAGTAAGACTTATTATTTTTTGCAATATAATATACAGTTCTGAAAATGTTGTCAAAGTGTCATTTAATATACAGTTCTGAAAGTTTTGTCAAAGAAAATCATTCAAAGTGTCTATAACTTTTTCAATGGGTTGTTGTTGGGCTGTTTTTAAATCTTATTCTGCACTCGTTGTTGATCTGTTATTACATAAGTTCGTATTATATTCGTATTATATTACAACATAGCGCTATTATATATGTATGTGATATATGTACACTACACACATATATACATTTAATTTAAACGTAGCCGGAAAACTGTAATTGCGTAGTAATTTTTTTTCAAAAATTGAATTTTCATTAATTTTCTTGTAGTCAGATTGCTTTTTTTACCCCAACCGAAACATTAATTCTAAAACTGACTAAAACGCCAAATTCATAAAAAAAAAGCCTTGTCGTAGTTTTGAACAGTCACCACCAAAACTGGAACAAAACTACATTACACACATATGTACATATGTAGGTAACCATACTAACACACTTGTGAGGAGTCTCGGTGATTACAACAAAATGTCTATACCCTCCAGGTATATGCACAGATTACCTAAACACAATCTGCTTTAGGTCATCGAATTTAGAGAGAATTTAATTAATATTATGTATTAGATGTATTATGAACATTTATAAGGATTGTAAATAGGTTTTTGAGCTCTTTTGCCTATTATGCTGTACATTAACATTAGAATAATATAATACTATGATAACTAACAAAATTAAATTAAAATCGTAAAATAGAAAATGATCAGTAGATCAGTAGCTATTGAAATAGACATAAGATGTATTATAAACATAATTTAGTAATAATAAGACGCATTTAAAAATCAAAAAAACATATGTACATAGGTAAATAATTTTGGCCAAATGGTGTAACAAGACGCGACACGTGCTCTAAAGACGCGACACGTGCTAAAACGAACATTAAAAATACACTCAAATCGATATTCGTATAAAGGAAAGCCTCAATGCTTAAAAATAGACTTACTTGTATGTTGGTACAGGCCACCCCTGAGCCACGCAAGCCAGCGTGACTGTCTCCCCGAGGGCCACGTGTCTCGCACTGTGCTTCTCCACCGTCACACGTGGTTGAACGTTGCCTTTGGGCTCCGTGATGATTATGTGTCCTGTGTGTCACGTAAAATATGATGTTATTCTCGGAGAAAGAAAAACCAAAACACACACCTAAGGGTCAACAGATTGCCCATTATGCTGTCTGGGGACACTGCTCCCCACAAAATAAAAACAAATCTGCAAGTTTTCGCGTGTGAAATGGTCATTAAGAATCATTAGATATGTATGAGAAACCATTATACATTCATGTAAGTAATTTTTTATAAAAATTATGTAAATAAAATAAGATATGTATGTACGCAATAAACAATGACTAATTTCACATATACATATGTATGTTTGTCTTTGTTTCCAAAATTTAACTATTTGAATGGGAATGGGTTTTGAGAAAAAGTCTAATATTATTTAGAATACAGATGTATATAAAAACATTGCCCCAAATAGAACCACTCTTCCTTTTTTAAATTTAAATTCACAGACCCTATTACTTTCAGTTTCCGAAGAAAAATCAGTTCCGTAGAAAATATAATTAAAAATTACATCGATTAACAGTGCGAATGATAGATGCGGTGCAAACGATCGAAAAGCGCTTGACAGACTGAACCACAGATTAACTGTACCTTATGCGTGCACACTGCTCGCACTTACACTAAGCGAAATCTACTCGAAGTCCCGACATACCTACCCTGTATACGTTCTGTGCTTCTGATACTTTAGTTCCAAAATTTTCCTTATTAAATTATTAAAAACTCGCCAGAAAGATCCAACTCAATTTTAATAATTACCATTTTAATAATTGCATCTGTGCACATCGAAAGGTTACTCGTCATCTGATGTGTAATTTTTCATTCGTGAAGTCGAGAATTGCGTTTAAAGCAGCCATCCAGTTAATCGGTGGTTCAATCTGTCTGGCGCTTTTCGATCGTTTGCACCAAACCCCGAATGATAGTTCAGACTTTAAGCATATCCTTATAATTAGTAGAAAGTGTTCTAAAATTATGTAAAATTTTATATTATATGTCTGGTAAATGCCACTGATTTTTACCGGAAGAACTTGCGGGTACAGAAAAAAAATTATGTAAAATTGCAAATTATGGATTCCCATGAACATAAAAATATGTTATTTTTTCTGCTTAATATTTTATAAAATTCACATGTATTTTAAGTATTTTTTTGTATATAAAATACCCAACAGATACCCAAGGAAGCTCTCGACAACGTTTATATTAAAAATTAAAGCCAATAACTTCAAAAAATTAACATTTTTCTGAAATAACCGCTTCAGGCATACAGATGGCCGTTGTGATAAACACAATCTGCTTTAAATTGTCGATTTTAGAGAGTCTTTAGTTATATGTAGAAAATTTTTTTTAATCATTTTTAAATACCAACAAATTATGGAAACAGGGACAGGATTGGCAATTTGTTGAAACGGTTTCCAGATAAATTGGTAAACTCTGATAGGAAACAATCGACCTTGGAGTCACATATCCAACGTCTAGTCGGCAACAAAGCCAGGATTAGAACCCGTTAATAAGCAAAATAACCGAAAGCATTACACGATAACCACTGATCTATGTTTAACACATACATACATATACTATTTAAATAAATAAGACTATATATACCTGGGTAAGCACTGACATGCACGTCACCCGTGAGTTTGTTGAGCGTGCGACACGTATAGGATTTGAACCCATCTCCAGGATTAGCGTCGCTGATGTAGAGGTCCCCGTTGCTCAGCACCGTGTATTTGCCACCTGAAAGGGCCAAGGGATTTTTCAGATTTTTTTTGAAATTAAATACTGTCTTGCGGAAGGAAAAAGTGAATTAGATAGGCACGTATTTACATATATAGATATATGTACATATTTTTAAATCTGTGTTGAGTGTGTGACTGGGATTTCGGTTTACCGGCAGGTGAATTTATAGATACAATCGTCGGTGGGTTTTGTTCACCGACCGGTGATTAATAGGTCGGTTTGTTCGTCGGTAAATTTATTAACTGCAAAAGCTCGTCGGTCGATTTTACGTAAGTTTTGGCCGTCGACGTTTCCATGGGTTAGCGTTTTCAAAACGAGGCCGTGGAGTTTGTTTAGGTGCTTGTATGTAGTTTTTTTTCTCCTCTTTTTTTCGGTTGAAGTTTGGAGGATGGATTGATGGATTATATTAGGTTATATTATGTTGTATATAATAAAATAGTCGATAAGAGGATTTTAAGATTTATACATACATACATATGTACCTACATACATACATGTGTGTGCTACATAAAATACCAATCATAAGTTAGAAGGGACTCATACTCCATCCATATATCCGAATATTATATGTTACATATTATATATTATTTTTTCAGTTTCGGTTTACTTATATATAAAAAAACCATTCATTTCTGATTGGCTGTCATTAAATATTATTATTTTTCGATTCTTTAATTTGATAAATTTAATAAAAAACAAATTAATTTTTATTATAAGATTATAAACATGTTTAATCGGTTTATAAAATAGAAAATGATCAGTAGATCAGTAGCTATTAAAATAGATATAAGATGTATTGTGAAAATAATTTCGTAATAATAAAAAGCATTTAAAAATCAAAATCAAATCGGTTAAAACCACTAGTATTATATATTTTATTTATAAAATGGAACATGTGTACTCGCCTTTACAGATCGCTCCGAAGCGACGAGTGTACCAATAAAGACCAAGAAACACTAAATCTAATATATAATTTGGAAAGAGACTTTGTATGTAAGGTTACAACCTTCGTTCGTTGGGTTGTAGAAATCCGTGACGTCATCGAACAAATGATTCGATTTTTTAGATTCAAAGGATTCAAAATCCCCAGGGGAAAGGCGCCGAGAGTGAAGCCCTAGGGCTCCGCCCCCTAGGGGGCGCAGACGCCAGGAGCGAAGCCCTAGGGGGAGCAGGCGCCGGATTCTGATGTACATATAATTTCGTATACATATAATTTTTTATAAGAGACTTACTATATAATATGTTTGTTTGTACGTGATAGTCAATTTAATAAAAAAAAATATTTTATTTTATATAAAATAAAACTATTCAAATAAATTTAATAAAATGTTTACTATTAGATAAGTCATGTTTAAGCGGTTTATATTACAAATACCGAGCGAAGCCGGGTAATACAGCTAGTTATATATATATAAATACATAATTATGACTATATTTTTTTACATTATGTTTATTTATTTATTCAATTAATCATGTATACTCGTCTAAAAGATCACTCCAAATCGAGGAGTATACTATACAAATCAAGAAACACACCAAATTAAACATAAAGCAAATATTTTTGTACGATAATCCACAGAGACATCTATGGAGAAATTTTGCAGCGTTTTTATTATACGTATCGGCGAACCTCAAGACGCTGAATAGCTTGAGATTTGCAAGAGAGATCGGAATGGAGATGGCCATTTTAAAGGAACCGTTTCAATTAAAATAAGAAAAATTGTCAAACTCTGATAGGAAACGATCGAGTCACAAGCCAACGTCTGGTCAGCAGTCACTAGTGGGACTCAAACCCGTGACCACTCTGCACAAAGCATAATATGCTAAACACTAGTCCACGCTGCTGGTTAGAAATACAAATATCTTGACATTAGAGTGCAAAATGTAATACCCGAATTCTGAATTCTTAGGGCGTTTAAATATTTCATTAAATATTTGGGATTGAATATAAACATCACAATTTTTCACCATCAGTTCATTATCTTTCAATTTTAACTTCATACATAGAAACATACCATACATCAGTATACTACTACCTAATGAAATATGAATAAAAATAAAACATCAATGCATGGCTTTGAAAAGAAATTGATAATACATCGTATATTTAAAGTTAAAACTCATAACTTTCATTTACAAAAAATGGTACATTATTTTGAAAAGTTAGTATTGCGTTAAACAAGGACAACGTATACTGATAACCGAATTTAACTACATATGTAGATTGAAGACTTATCACACTTGGGCTTTAATAAAGCTTATCAAATATGTACATACATATGTAGTTACCAATATAGACATACATAAATTATAAATATATGTATGTATATCCTTCATAGAATGTACTAAAATATAATATTCTATTATGTCTGAGAGCTTAGAGGTCGTATAACTCGATCTTACTGAAAATGAATTATATATACATTTCGTGTGAAGTCTTATGATCTATAGAAAGGTAAATAATATTATGTATTTACATAGTAATACGAAATATTGTTTATTAAGTTTTCATTTGGGAGTAAACTGACCTATTTGGATATACAATATTATGTATGTATGTATATGTACTGTTATATATGTAGCTTTATATACATAGGTACATATTAGGTTCACATATTACACAAAATATTTTGTATAACATTTTTATTCTTTTGGAATTTATAAGCTTTACACAACTATATATGTATAGTCTTCAATAAAATATATAACTAAGAATTCCGATATTTAACTCTTTTTACGAAAAGGTTGACATTTTTCTATGAAATTTTCAACACAATGAGGTCAAATATTTCGAAGGCTAGTTTTTATAATATTTCAAATATGAGCTTGTTCATACATACATATATTTTCGCGAACAACACGAATTTCATCAATGGACTATTCATGAAAAAGAGATAAATTTTTCTCGAGATAAATCGATTGGAGGCACAGGACATTGTTTAAAATCAATGATTTTATTGAACGTTCCCGACTAAACGAAAGTTTTCCATTAGGTCCGTTCAGAAAAATTTAAAATTCCTGTTTTGCGCTCTGGTCTAATTAATGGACATCCATATATGTATATATGTGAGGGTTCCCGGAAAGAAGCATTAAATTGCAATGAATAGTAGCGCAGTTTCGAGAAGTCCTAATTTTCAAACGCGCTCAAAAAGAACCTACGCAATAGAATTTTACAAAAAAAGGTCAGAACCCTCGGATAACATAAAAATAACCCTTATATTAATATTTTTTTGTGGAATTATATTGCGTTAGTTCTCCTTGAGTATCTTTGAAAGTTTGGATATCTCGAGAGTTCAATTATCTCGAGCGCATTTTTCCGGTCACCGCATGTGAGTATGGAAAAATAAATGATAAAATTTGCAGAATACGAATATTATTCTTTTAACAAAAAATAAAAAAGTCGTTTCATGAAAAAAATAAATCATTTAAATTTTTATACATATATGTACATATAGGAGTTTAATTAAAGTGAAACCTAAAAGCAAAATTTCCAATTCGCTTTCGTACTAGCTCCAGCGTTCAATACATATATATTGCGTTCGATGTTACCAAACACAAAAATTCATATTAAAAAATACCACAGATTCCAAAAAAAATAAATATATATACATGTATGTATGTACATAACGCCTCTACAATATTCAGTCCACGAACCGAGCGAGGCAACCTTTTCACCGTAGCAATTTTACACTGGATTCATCTATGCATCTATCTGCGCAAATATAGTACAATATTATATTAGAATAAAAAAAGCGAGATTTTGCATTTCGGTACAAAACCGGCGGTCGTACGTGCGACAAAAACGCGAATTTGTCACGTATGTCATGACGAATGCTGATCAAACATGATGTTTGCTCGACCACGTGTGTTTTCCGAGGGTGAGAGAAATGGCACGTGCCACCCCTGGCTGCTGGCGCGGCATAAATGATTTGGACGCGTTTTGCAAACAAACGTACGTACGCTGTGAATCCTCAATAAGGAACTACCGGCACAAGGATTTTCGAAGCTTTCGCGGATGTTCGGATTCAATCGATATACACGTATCTTTATCTACATATATATGTACATACATATATGTATAAGTATGTAGACGACACCTAGTAAGCGAAAAATAAATACTGCAGAATGCAAACTACGAATATTTTGTATTTTATATATTGCTATTCAAACATAGGTATGAAATTACACATGTGTGTATCTATCATGCCTCATTATCAAACCACAATATCAAATTATTATTTCAGGAATTTTTAAATTTTTAATTAAAATCATTATTATTATTATTATTTTCATTTATATACCTATATATATATATATATATATATATATATATATATATATATTTTTTTTTTACATATGTATATACCAGGAAGGCCTTACAGGTAAATCCCAATGCGCCTTCCTGGCCAATTACAAATACAAATACAGCATTTTTATTATAAGTCGTTGAATTGCGAGACACTGAAAAAACTCGCAAATTAACGAGACATCTATGAATTGTACATACATTTTTATTGTACATCAATCAAATTTTTGAAATAGTGGTGACATAGTAGGTAGGAAGGATTTTTAGCCAATTTTTTTTTCCGGGAACCGTTTCAACAATGAAATCAGAGAAAATTGGCAAACTCTGATAGGAAACGATCAACCTGGAGTCACAAATCCAGGTCTGACCAACAGCATACTCTGAAAAATTAATTTTCATTCAGGGATAGAACCCGGCACCTTCTTGACGGTAAGCAGAAGCTTAACGTCCGAGCTATGCTGCTGGCTATATATTTACCATGGTCAAATAACGGGTTTTGCTCTACATCGATGGCCAATTTTTTTTTGTATTTTTATATAAATTTAAAACATTATTACGATAAATTAGATATTATATTCAAATAATGTTGACAAATGAGGATAGGTTATCAATTCATTAGGAACCGTTTCAACGAACCAGCGGCGTGCACTAGTGGTTAGCATATTATGCTTTCGAGCAGAGTGGTCACGGGTTCGAGTCCCACTAGAGTCCCACTGCCTGTCATACCTTGTTTGTGACTCCAGGTCGATCGTTTCTTATCAGATTTTGCCCATTTTTCTGATTTTCATTGAAACGGTTCCTATAAAATTGGCACTTCCTTTCATTTCTCACGCAAATCTCAAGTTACTCTGCGTCTTGAGGTTCGCTAATTTGATTATAAAATGCTGCAAAAAAGAGTATGAATTCGCATTGTATAAGAATGCTTTTGTATATTGACTGTTTAGGTACGTATATGCTTATATATGTATATTGATTGATTGTATTGTATCCGTTTAAGTGCACTCGTTGCTTTGGAGCGATCTGTAAATGTGAGTTTTCATGTTCTATGAACATAAATATAAACAATGAAATAAGATAAATTGGCAAACTCTGATAGGAAACGATCGACCTGGAGTCACATACATACATCCAAGGTCTGGCCAGCGACACCGGGCCAGGGTTTGAGCCCATGGTCCCTCAGTTGATGATACATATACTGTTATTATTTTATTTATTCAATCAATCATGTACATTCGTCTAACACATTGCTCCAACGTGGTTAAGAATTATTAATTAAATATTTAAACAAGTGTACACCGATATCTATAGTCAAATGATTAACAGTCACAGAGACATCTATGGACAATTTTTTCAGCATTTAAAAAAAAAGTGGTAAAAATCAAGATGCTGAAGATGAACAACTCTAATTTTCGTGAAAGGGATAAGACAGCGTTGCCAATTAGTTGGAACCGTTTCAATGATAAATCAGATAAATTGGCTAACCCTAAATAGGAAACGATCGACCTAGGAGTAACATATATCCAAGATTTAGCCAGCAGCATACGGGATGGAACCCGTTACCACACAATTGAAAGCATTACATGCTAATCATTGATCAATGCTGGTGATTTAAATTTGATGAAGCCATATTGAAAAATATTATGTATTCTATTTACTTGGTTGCCATATCAATAAATCAACATTCACTACTCGTGTAAATATGTATGTCGGTATGATGTATTCAATATATGAAACATTGAACTTTTAAAGACTATTTTTAACAATATTCACCTATATTTCCATTCGGATAGATGTTGACGTTTCCATCTTGAACCCACGACGACACCACGATAAAATCTGTGGCATAATTGGGTATTTGACACCTCAGAAGTGCCGTGTTGCCACTGATGATGTACTCGTCGTACACCTTCACGTCGTAATTCTGCCTCACGACTGAAATTATTCAAGCAAGTTTAGTCACAATTGTAATTTTAAGTCACATTTCACATTTAAATATATATTAAATGCTAAGCGTACGCCCTTACTTCATAGAGACAATGCGCATACACATCAAGTGCATAAATATTATATGTGCACCATGTCACTAGTAAGTAGTATATTCAGTGGTGTAGTCGAGCCAGGTCGCCGCCCTGGCACTTTGATTGATATAAACATTGTTTTTCGAGTAAAATTAAAAAATATTTTTACTAAAATTTTGTATTCCAAATATTGTGAGCAGACTCTCGTTCTATGTCACACTCGATGATCACAATCAAATAGTAATCTGAGCACATTCAAAACTCAAAGGAAGTTTAATGAAATTTATTGGCTTTTTTATCTGAAACCACCCAAAACTTCGAAAGAAAACAGTATTTGAGCTATTGACCATACGCACTTGAGGATAGATACAATAAAGAAACTCAGCCTAACTGAATAGTCATCTCTAAATTTATTCACATGCTAAAATTTGATAGTTTTTTCACATACATATGTACATGATTTTAGCATTGCTAAAAGCAAATGTTGCTGTTGACACACAAACACGGGTTTTGCAAAATTAAAGATGTTGAAGAGGATGCATTATGGAAGTTTTTATAATTATACAAATATTCTTATTTCAACAAATAAGAATATTTGTTTATTATTATTTGATTTTTGGACTACCAATTACTAAAACTTTTTTTTAGAAAAGAAAAAAGCGTGGGGGGGGGGATGTAAAAATTAAACACCAACCTGGTTCTTTTTTATTTAGCACTACACCACTGAGTATATTCACACATACATATATACCAAGATTTACCTGCTCTCACGTGAACTTCTCTCGAGAGTATCGCTCCTACTTGATTTTTGAGACGACATCTATAAGTGGCCGTGTGAACGTCTCTTCGGAGCATCTCACCCGGAAATGGCGGGAAAACCAATGATCCGTTGGTCATCATCATCCGAAGTCCTTCCACTTCGGTGGCCGTGGAGCCGTCCGATCCCAACCATTCGACCTGTGAAAGTATAATTGAAAAATTATTATTTTCATGGGATAATTCATCGTCTAATTGACTCATCGTCTAATTGTAATTGCTCTCGCATATTTTACCGTCGAGACGTGTTTATTTTTTTTGCTGGATTTTGTTCTAACGCTAATTGACGTGTTAATTTCATTCAACTCAAGTTTCGGTCATTAATCACAAAGGCGCGTAAAAAAGGCTAAAAATTACACCTAGCGAATTTAGAGTTGCCAAGGGAGTGCGAAAACGTGAAGGATAATTAATATTGAGCAATACAAGAGTATTTTAATGAACAATAGGATGAATTGTATCGCTTTAGTGTTTCGGATAATACAGAGTGGATTCGTAAGTATCAGACAGAATTATTTTCCCTTTTCCTTTAGCTAATTTAATTAAAAATAATGGTTCTATTATACAGTAAAATAGCAAATATATGTATATATTTAAGTACATACAAGCACACGCTATTAAAAATAAGCTAACTTAATAGTTTTAAGGCGATTGAAAAATAAAAATACAATTTTATGAATCTTGAAAATACCTATTATTTATAATTATAAAAGTTTTACAGTAATTGGAACAGTTCAAAAGTTAGTAACGATACAAATCTTGTCAATTGTATTAGAAATGCACTGACATTCTGAAATCATTATTTTATTAATTACTTTTACTGTGAAACTTCATCTATTTGTAAGGATATACATATATATATATATATATATATATATATATATATATATATATATATATATATATATATATATATATATATATATATATATATATATATATATATATATATATATATATATATATATATATATATATATATATATATATATATATATATATATATATATATACAATAGTTGTAACATGAAAATAATTCGCTTTTAAAAATACTATGAATTTAAGATTATACGAGTATCATTGAATCTTTGTAGCAATATCAACTTGTTGGCCTTCTGATTTAAAGTCAGTCCGCAAAATTGCCTCAAAGTCATGTATACATATATTAGTAAGTCATGTAAATGGTCACAAACAAATTATTGATCACGTTCACAAAGAAAATGTACTACATACATGCATATGTTGTAACTCTGGGCTTAAGTATTGCGAGTGAATTCCACTTATTCTTGGTATTTTTCTAAATTTCATTACTTATTTTTTACAAATAGATAAAACTATAATAGCTAGAATACAGTCGCTTATTTCTGGCTCACTCTTTGCTATAATATAATGTAATTTGTATGTATGAAGTTGTGTTTATTAATTGTGAATAATGTACGGTTGTCAGTTGCGTGCTCAGTTAGTAAACTTTAACGGGGCAATTGTCGACGAATTCATCATCGGAAGAAATTACAAAATTAAAGTCGTGAAATAGAGAAGTTCTAGAAGACGTTCAGTATGCAAATGGCCGCGGAAGGAAGCAATTAGAAGTTAGTTTTCGGTTTAAAGTTCCCGACGAAAGTTCGCCGCTTTCGCTAGAGTAAATTCAATTTTTCTAAGCACTCGACGTCGCGTGCATTAAAATACGGAAAGTTTACCGAAAAGTTGCATTACATTTGCATTCGTATCATAAATTTTTGGAATTCAAAATTAAATAATCCCAAGAGCACCCGCTTGACAATTTGCGAAAAATTCATACATACATACATACATTTATGTAGTTAACGGCAAAGTCCACTTTTATAAATTCTCTTAATAGCGAAAAGAAATAAACTGGAATGAAACGTAAAGGAGGTTTGTAAAAAGTAGACGAATCGTAGAGCCGAAAAATAAATGTTTTATTTGAGCTTAAAGTCCATTTAGAAAGAATGCAAATCTTGGAAAAGTGCATTTGAAATTACAATTAGGCGAATAAACTGGGAACTGTGACGACGAATTCTTATACCTTCTCATTTGAATTTATACATATAAATTGACTGACTATTTAAAACACTAAAATTAACTGCAGCAGGGAAAAGTAGTATATACATACATATATCTTTTGGCGATACAAATTCACAGATTTATATTTCATCATGAAATAAAATATAATTATATTATCTACAACATCAATTATCATTCTACATACAACATGAATTAAAAATAACAACTTTTAAAACTCGTAATTCCAATTTACTAGAAATAAAATATATTATTATACAGAAAATATATTGAAAATTTTTATTAATCATTGTTGTTTTTTTTAAATATACATCACATTATAATCTAACTAAAGGCCACACATTTCATCTCAAAATTTGGATTGAAATTTGAAAAATAAGCAATTTGAAACTCGGCACGTTTTATAAATTATCCAAGGAAAAATTTTAAATAGAACTTTTTTTTCAAATTGATTGGGAATCATATTTCAAGTGATATCAAATCATATGATATGAAATTTTAAACAAAAAAACATGACCCTAGGTGGGTCTCGAAACTCTTAACCGTTAAGTAATCACGGATTTGGAAATCGGCTTTAAACTAAGTACATACATATGTACATATATATGTATGTACATATATATGTACGTATCTTATTATGTATCGTTACCACAAACAAATAAACCAAAAGACAGAATTGGGTTTTTATATATGTACATTCATACATACATATACAGCCGTGGACAAATGTATTAGGCCATTTATAAAAAATGACTTTGACCGAAAATACTGGGGTAGTTGAAAAAGTCACCAGCATCGCATCATACTAGGAATCTTTCAATTGTTTAACCCTTATTTCCTTTTGGGTTCTTTATAATTTAAAAATATAAAATATCGTCCATTTTAGACAAATCAGTGTTTCGAGAGAAGTGATTTAGTCACGTTGTTTTATCGTTTCCGTTTATGTTTTCTTTTCTTTTTTTTAATGAAGTCCATCTTCTTTGATTGAATAATGCCAAAAACACAGAAAACGAATGAAAATAATAACGCATAGATCATTTCAATATAGTTCCAAGGGTCAGGATAGAAAACAATTTAAGCAATAAATTTTTGACAATAGATTATATAAAACAATTTAACCAGCAGCGTGGTCTAGTGGTGAGTATTGAATTCTTTCGTGCTTGATATCACGGGCTCGATTCCCACTAAGAGTCTAGTTATTGGCCACACCTTTGTTTGTCGAGGTCGATAGTTTCTTATCAGAATTTGCCGATTTTTCTGATTTTCATTGAAACGGTTCCTGTAAAATTGGCTTTTCCTTCCCAATTTTCTGTTGCAAACCTTGAGTTATTGTTATATCTCAGGTTTCGCCATAATTCTTACAGATGTATCTGTGGTTGTTTATTGAATGTAAAAAATCCTATTGTTACATGAAAATCGTATTTATACATGTTTGTAATATCTGACCATAGATGTCAGGTATTGTTTCGATTTACATGTGTATGTATGTAATAATAATGTAATTAAATGTCTCGTTAATTATGAGTTTTCAATGTCTTGTAATAAATTAACCATAGTGACGACCTGGAGCTAATCTGTAATGTCACTATGGCGAAATTGTAAAAAAAATGAATAAATAAATGTAAATTATCGTGATTTGCTCTTCAAATGACATTTGAGAGGGCTGGACAGCAGCGCCTTGTCCATACAAACGTACTATACTTCTCCCTTCCTCAATTATGGCACTAGATAAATTATTTTTAAATATGCTATGGATATTCACCATTGGGGTGCATCTATCGTTTTATTTTTTTTGATTAATTATTTTTTATAGGAGCTAGGAGCCGCCAAGCATCTATAAAATCGCCTCTTTTTTACACCCACGAAACGAGTCCAGCGTGCTTATTTAACGGCCGATTTTAAAAAAAATACGCCGATAGATGCACAGAAAGTATCTTTCTCATACCGATGATAAAATTTTTTTAAAATTGGTCCAGTATTGGAGGAGAAAATAGGAGAATACGAAACCTCGATTTTGTCAATTTAAAATAAGTTTTATCCGGTCGAAGCGCAACTGTTGCATTCACTCAATATATACAAACACTCAATATATATATCGAAGAAAGGAACGGTAGCAAAATTAAGGTACAGCCCCCTTAAAGGATATAGTGGAGTGGTTCTATAAAAAATCGATCACAAAACGGGAAAAATAAGGAGGAGCACACTGTGATCTCGTTTTAAAAACCGTGTCTTTCAAAATTCCAAAAAAGCACCGTCTAAGCTAGTTGGAAAAGTGATTGAAAAATTAAATAGTAAAATTAATTATGTACATTGTGTATATATTTTTTTAAATATTCAACCCTACAAAACTAATCGAAGCGTATTGCTAAATTAAACGAACGAGCACTCAGTCGAAACGCATCGAATGGATTTAAAACACAAGCGAACCGAAGGGTCCGGCCCTTCGCGCTCCCTTCCCGACCGGCCCGGGAATTTGTTTTATTTTATATTATTTTCATTTCGCAAACTTTTTAATCGCGCCAAATGGAAACAGACGGGGTCGGTAATGGCGCGAAACAAACTTTTACATTTGACCCGTGAAACTTTTCAGTCGACTCGCCCATATACATAAATAAATAACGCGCGCAAAGAGCGTTGTCCTGTAGCCGCCACCGTTGACAACTTTCGCCAATTACTCACCGAAGAAGAGACGCCATTTTGCGTAACCGACGGCCATTTTATCTTTCGACGCGTTCAAAAAACGACACACACACACACAGAATCCACTCGACTTTAATTGGACGGCTGGAAGGAGAGGGTGTCGTTGAGTTCGATACCGAAATAATAATTAGCGAGAGGGCCATCGACACGTAGGACGTGGCCCTTGAAGTCGACACTATCAAAATTAATCCCGCATAATCTAGACCGGAACACGGGACGATAAATTGGACGGTACAAACAAGAACTTGAGACCGCACCTTTAACGAGACTGTCTACATTAAATAAATTGGACCTTTGTCGTCGCTCACACGGCTACAATGCCGAAGAAGACACTTTGTGAGCTAAACGTGTCGTTGATGATAAACGATTACCTGCTACTAATTGGACCTAAATGCTATGATTAATAATACAATAATTTGTAAAAATGTTCAATGATACACATTTTGCTGTCTACGTAAACAATTAGCCCATTTATAATAGTTGATACAGAATTGATAGCTTCAAGTGTTGAAATGTGAAAATGTGCGAGCATCACTAATAAAAGAAAATATTCGGAAATGAAATACAATAATGACTCAGTTACCAAAAAATCTAATTTTAGATTATAGTAATGTGAGATTTAGTTTTCTAACCTAGAATAATGCATGTATGAATGATAAAATAGGCATGTATGAGTTTGCATAAGAATGTTCAAGTTCATCCTGTATATATGACGTATGATGGACAGTTCATTGCGGCTCTTTGAATAGAAAACAATGTGGTAAACCACTGAACGAGTCTCATTTCACCCTACCACCCTAGCTGTCTCCTAAAAACCAGATCTTACACTTATATGGAAATCTGAATCAATTTAGAATAAAACTGCCAGTTAGTGATCTGATATAGGCACAATTCGCAGTTTTCATCTTCAATTATCATATAGCCAGCAGTACAAATATCTCGGTGGTTGCGTTAATGCCAACCCCTGAGAAGTTTCGAGTTCAAAACCTGGTTTGGCCTCGATTGGAAATTATTAATTCCGAGTAATTCTTCAGTGCTGCTGGTGAGACTTGGATATTTGTGACACCAAGTCAATCGTTTCCTATCAGAGTTTGACAATTTATCTTATTTCGTTGTTGCGACGGTTCACAATTGGTAAACCAACCTACCTACTACGTATTAGTCATCACTATTTAAATATAATTTAAAATTTATATACATACTAGCTGAACCCGGTATGCATTGCAATACCACAAGAACGCATGCAATCCCCGTTCCCATTCCCGTTCTCGTTCCCGTTCCTGTTCCAATTCACGTTCCCGTTCCCGTTCCTGTTCCCATTCTCGTTCCCGTTCCCATTTGTCGGAAAAACGCAGGCAGCGAACACATTTGAAATTATTCAATTGTTTGTTTATTTTACCCTAACAACGCAGGTCGCGACGCGAAAACATTTGAAATAATTGCGTTGCAATGCCACTCATTCCCGTTTTTGGGCAATTTTATTCCACAGTAAGCTTCCCGGACATGCATACAACAACACCTGAAAGTTCCATCGTAATCGGTTGAGTGATTTAGGAGCCTATGGGAGACAGACAGACAAACAGACATTCATTTTTATATGTATGTACATATGAACATATATGTATATATTTTTGTACAAGTTTAAAACCATAGGTGTCACATGGGTGAACTGCAATGGTTACCTGACAACTCGTTCACAGATTTTCCGTAAACCGAGGATGCGCTCCAGGCATTACGTATACGGCCATCTCTTTCTCACCCCGTCTGTTCACCAAGATCTCGTTTACTATGCCATTACGTATGCAGCCATCTCTTTCACAGCCCGTCTGTTATCGGTGATATATATATATATATATATTAGAAAATGATAAGCACACCCTTTGTATGTATTTATGTACATACGTATGTTGTAATTTAAATATGAATGTTTAAGAATTTACATTTTTTCAAATCCAAGTGTAAAAACTGTATTGCTGCGTTTTTCACTGTGATCACGAAAACTCTTCTATACGTCCACGCTACAATACGTACATATATTATGTACGATATATGTATATATGTAAATAGCACGTGTCATCGTTATAAAATATTCATATTTGAATATTCGTTATAAAAAATGTATATTTTATAACGATGACACGTGCGTCAACCCTTACCCAATAAGCATAATCTGACTGACACAATGGTAGGATCGAATTTAGATTGACGCGTAGTCGCTATACATGCAAATGCCGTTTAATGAAACGTCATCAATCCGCGAGCGGCGTATGTTATGCGCCATTCCACACCATTTAACGAATTAGCAACACCGTGACGTTCATTAAAATCGAACGTATACGACGGCTTTTATACAAGTACATAATGTACGTATGTACATATGTAGGCATCGCACGTGTGCCGAGTGCTCTCGGAAAAGCATGGAGATTTTCCGCGGTTTCACCCACGGCGAATGGAGCTCATCGATGATTGATACCCCCTCCCCCCACCCGGTCGATGACGATGTTGATAGTGTGATTATAGGCTTTGTGTGTGTGTGGGAAATGTACCGCAGTTTGTTTAATGACTCGTATTCATCGAGTCGAATAAGTTGAATCTATCCCATGATTCGATTTCGAAAATAGCAATTAACTATAGGCTAGATTTGGTTGACTTTATTTATTAGTCTTTGAGTGAATAAAGACAATGATATTACATATACACGATGATGATATTACATGTTTATATTACAGTAAAAGCATATTTCAAGTGAAAATATATTTTCTCCAATTCAAGCAAAATGTATCAAACAATGAATTTACAACGTTTAACTCCCAATTTTAAATGAATAGGGAAAACCCTTACTTAACTTAACCTATCCTAACCCTTAAACAATACTAACCCTAACAATCTAATCTTAAATGAATAAAACCAACCGTGAAAATGTAACTGGTTATGATTTCACTCAAACGTCAGTTGAAATATATTTTCACTTAACATATAATTTCACTGTTACATATGTACAATAACATACCGGATTGCATATAAATACAAACATACACACGCTCATATTATATTATAGCTCAGTTTATGTATATTATATTTTTCTTATGGTGCAATGACAGGTTGCCCCAAAGCGAAACCAATGATTTTCAAGTTTGTACATATTTAAATTTTGAAACTACATATGTATATTCAAATAGTGGTGAAAAATATATATTCAAATAGTGGTAAAAAATAGTAGGTAGGTTGGATGCCAATTTGGTGAGGAACTGCTTCAGTTATGAAATCAAATAATTAAATTGTCAAACTCTGGATAGGAAACGATCGACTTGGAGTCATACATATTCAAGTCTAACCAGCAAAACTTGCTCAAGAAATGCTCGTAATAAGTTATTTTAAATTGAGGTCAAATTAGAGCACGAACCCGTGACCTGTAGGTGGTTCGTATGTGTACATAGTTCGAAAATCATATGACCGATGATTAATTGATGGAACGTGTACCATTCATCATTTGATAGGTCGACTCATTAGTTCCGTTTCAAATTATTCAATTACTCATATTTCAATTAATAATCATATGGTAATAATCTTTGGTCATAGAAAAGGAATAGGTAAAATGTGACCCGATTTCATTGTTTTTCCGAAAATGAGAATGATCTTACTTTTTCCAAGGTTTTTACTAGTTTCACTTCGTCCGTTAGTATGATAAAACTTTCTTAACTTTTTTGGCTCGCTTTGAAACTTTGCTATTTTGCGAGATTTGGCCACCGATAGAAATTTCAATTGTGTCCGCTATGTCGATAGTGAAATATAATCGTAATTAAAATGTATAAAAATTAGAAAATTTTGGAGTCGGTGAGTCTACTCTTTAGGTATTTCTACTCTTCAGGTCTTCAGGCTACCGAAATATGGGAGCTAGCTAACATTGAAGTAAGCTAATATCTTCGACATCAAACTAGAGAAGTTTAATCATTAATTAACTCATTAAAAATACATCGAATCTTGTGTCAGATTGAAGCGATCCAAACACGTCTTTCTGCCACCCTTTCAAAACTCACAAGCTAAACAGTTAAACAGTTACATTTTAACTCTCATTTACTCTCGTGTCATGTAAAATTGACATTAAAAGCTTTTATACTGTGTCATGTTTCTAAAAGAAAAAAGTCGACATGAAAGAAAAGGTAAAGATTTTGATGAATGGGATGTATATTTTCGTTTAATAAGCTAAAAACCGATGAAAAATACTAAACAATAACCAAGTTATAAATATGTATATAAAATAAAAACAATTGTATAATACATATATAGACAAAACAAAATATATATAAACAAACTAAACAATCATTGAACCATCGCCTAAATTTCAATCAAAGCTCAGTTTCTCACCTTGAATAAGCAATTACTCCAGATGCGTATCGATTGCATACAATTTGTCAACCAGCCAGAAGATGCATTCGCATGAGTGATGCAAATTGCCCCAGAAACTACGTACATATGTACATATGTATGTGTTAATAATAATAATAAATACACGTCGAATGATCGACAAAATATCATTACGATCTCACATAAATCTATTTTAACAAGGTCTTCGAGCCTCGATATGGTACCAGCAGATGGATTAGTCTAGTCAATTTTTCAGTTCATCCATCATTAGTCGAGGAAGGGGCACAGAAGTGTGAGTGGATGCTGATGGCTAAATGATTACTTGAGGGACCCAGATGCCCTCTCGTGTGTTTCATCGCTTAACGATTTTCTTCCTAGGCCCGCCTATAACATTAAGATAGTGGATTGCTTAACCCTGTGGGATTCGCGTAATGTATGTTTTGGTTTAACGATCGTTATGCCAGAAACTCATTGAGTCCGATTAATTAATAGTCCTCGCAGCGGTGGTCAACCGGCTAGTCAGAAACAGAAATTTTACCACGAACTTGAATGCAAATAGTGTAGGAAGAATTTTTTGAGACATACTGGAACAAATTTCAACAACTTACACGGAGCAAAAAAATAATTAAACTAGACAATGAATTGCCCGCAATTACTTGGCTTGTCAAAGTGGGAAAAAATACAAAGCAAACAAACAAATAAATATTCATCTATGTATAGTAGATTATTGATAAGTGCTGTGTCCGTGTTGATATTTCGGCGTGGTTTTTGAGAAGAATTGCAATATTTTCATAAATAATTGCAAATAAAAGCTTTCAATACGTGGAATAAAAAATATGAGCAAATTCGATGAATAGATAACAAAGTTACAGAACTATATACAGTGTACTCTCGATTATCCGGGCTAATGCTGGTATAGGGATTGCATCACCGATATACATACATACTGGTAAATCATCAGAATTTCGCCATCGGAAAATACCGGTAAATTCTGGTAATTACCGGAAACAATATTGTCTCGAATTAAGTGCATATAAAGGTATATAACTTTATAATATTACATTAAAAATTGATGCAAATGGCGTATAGTGGATTAGGTTGTTAGTTTCGTGAAATTTTGATTATTTTCAGTATTAAACGAGGCTGTTTCAAGTTGATAAATATGTACACTGGCAACACGGAGCAACCAAATCGAAATATGTATATGTCATCAGATGGTTGTTTCAATTAAGATCGAAACTTTCATATGATCTAAACTTAAAATAAATAAATATGATTGGTTAAAAATCAATCTATGTCTATTCATGTTATTCAAATTTCAATAAAGTGTGAATAAATTTAAAATTGCACTTTCAAAATAAATAAACGATTCTTATTTTATCATCACTGTGTTCTATCGGATATTTCTTAAAGTTAGACCCATTTTTACCACACGTTTCTATGTTTCACTTCGCTAAAGGTTCAGTTTCTATTCCGATCGTTTTGAAACCTTGCTATTTCGTGCGGTTTGGTCAACGATGGAAATTTAAATCCATTCTGATGGTTCGACGGTGAAAAACAATCCCAATAGACACGTTTAAAAATGCAAACATTTTGGACATCTTGAAGTTTAGTGGTCAATAACCTTATAGACTTTCCGCCACCCTATCTTTTTGTCAGATTTTAATTGTTTAAACGCCTATAACTTGATTTTTTTCGCACCATATCTTATAAAATTTGTATTATAGGCTCTCATTATCTCTCATATATATTTTTACTTCACTAATAGGTTATATAATGAATGTTAAAATTTTTATATTATAATTCGATATTCATCTTATGGCCAAACGCCGAGACTCCATTACTGTCATTTGGTTTGCGCTCTTTTGTTATTTTGGTTTGCGCGATTTTGTCACTGCGATTTTATCCCCGTGATCTTGTCCCGCGCGGATTTGTCGGAACACTCTGAAATTTATAACTCATATCTCACACCGAAAGAGCAACAAAGGAGCCATTTGAATGATTCAATGGCGACTTGCCGAGGCTGTACGACCCATGTAGCCGGCCATATATTTTCACTATATTCTTTCATTCGGCGGGGGGTTAACCTTTATTATAAGTGTGGTCAAGCAAATATACAGAACGAGTGTATTACACGTATGCGAAACATCAAAGCGAACGTCAGATATGCGTGGGTAACGTTACGTCGCGTTGTAACGTTTTTTCGGCGGTCGTTTACGGCGGGTTTATAGGTGATGATATAGCCGGAATTCGCAGTTAAACCGCAACTAAATCAATATCATCCTCCGGTTTATGGCGAGTGTTACGCGTCATTATGGAGGCTGTTAAAAAAATCAGTCTCGATACGACGCGAAAGGGGGCATTCGTCGGAGACCATAGCCGAAGCGGATTATTCGGTTTGCGGAAACCGCGTTCTCATGTATTCTAAGTGTCATATAAATATGGAAGTGTTGTGCAAAAGTATCACAATCTGGAATTTTTAAAAGCCACTAGCCAAAAGTTGGAAAAATGTATAAAACGGAACGTTTTTTAGAAAAATTAGTAAGGGGGCCTTTGACTCTAAGCTTCGTTCCATCCCAAAAACCATTTACATAATATGTACTGTCGTGTTACAAAACGCAGTTTATATATTTTTTTAAATTACTTGGTTAACAGACAAAGATTTCTTTATTAAAATAAAAACGTTACATTTATGTTATTGGGAGATATATTCGATAACTAAAGATTTAATGATGGAGCGATGATGAATTTAAAATGACATACGTAGAACTTTGTTTCACTAATTAACTATGGTTCATTTTGTTCTGCTGCTGTGCTGACCGTCACTTGCGGGATCAATATTAATGACTATCACTCTTGGAATCTCGATGGTGATGACTATCACTCTCGGAGTGTCGATGGTGATCGACTTAATGGATCAAATCGTAATCTATATAAATGATTTTTTATCTTTTGTGTTGGAAATTCCTGGGTTGGGCAAAGTCCGGCACTCCTGTCTTATCTGACTATCTCTTTACAGGAATTTTAGTGGACTTGTTACTCGCGTATATGAATGTGAGAAAGTGAATTTGATTATTGTGGGAACTACATTGATATGCGAGGTACAAAACAGTACGCACATGTGACACATACCATATAAGGTATTCTTTAGATAGCTTTTTGTTACTACAAAAGTACATCCATCAATGGAGTTTCACAAACCATTTATTGAAGATACACATAAGAAAAATATATATGTACATACGTATATACATACATGTATATCTAGCCCAGCTGGACGGATGCTCAACAAACTTCTTACATTTCTTGAAATTTATTCAATTCATTGACCTAACACCCATTCTATCTTCATTGAACTTCTACACTCTCTTTGCAACCATTCAATACATCCTTCTTGTTCTACCAACTGCATCTATTACCAACTATGTATATCACACATGAGAACCACGTGTTGCAATTCCAACCTCATTTCACAATTCAAAAGCACACATATCAATGGTTTTTCCACTCACATTGAACATCGTAATTTCCAACACAAGGCAACGCCTGAAACACGGCAACGCTTTCACCCCGAAACAAGCATACAACAGGAGTCAATGCGTCGTTTATACTTTTAAGGGGCTCAAGAGCAACGATAGCATCACGTTTTCAAGGTGGGTTTTACAAAGGATTAGCACGAGAGTGTCCACAATTTAATTTAATTATACCATTCCTTCGTTTTGTCAAAGTGACAGCCAGGGAAACGAGGGAGGACAGCAGTTGACTTCTGACTAATGCTGAAACGTCAATCAGTCAACGCGTCGTGATAGACAGTAAACTATTTAAAATGGACTTGAATTGAACATTTATAAACGAATATACTATGTACAAACATACATAAATACACATGTATGTATGTATGTTGCGAGAGAGAAATATATGGGAAAATGTGTCGTCGAGTGGCGAAAGTGGGATCCTTCGGTCTGACAAGACAAACATCCGGAAAGTTTCGTCGTTCAATGTGTATTATGCGAGGGAAACTTTCGGCGAAGAAAATTCGAGGCTCGAGGAAAATAGACGGATCTTGGCGTGACGTTTAGGCTGTAGATGACTCAATTCGCTTCGAAGAGTTGCAGAGAAAATTGGATTCGTCCTAATTTGAATGATTCTACCTTCGAATGTAAATAAATAGCGCAAGTTTTAGATTATTCACTTAATTTGTTTGTACCGATGATAAAAAAAGAACTATCACTATTATTTTTTTACAAACTAAATGAAAACAAAAAAGAGATAGTTTATACAAATCAATAATGTATATTTTTAAATGTTCGTGCATTAATGGATTCATCATAAAATTAGTATTGTTCTTGTTTATCTATCAATGTGTGATTTTGGAAAGGAATTGAAATATGTATATAATATAATTTATTCAAATTCTACATGTTGAAAAATAAATAAAAATGTAAATAGCCAGCAGAATATCTCGGTGATTGCGTTAACTGAATAAATAAATAAATATAAATATATCTATATTGCCAGCAGCAAATTTCGGTAATTGCGTTAATGCTTATGTTAATTGTTCGATCCCGTGGGTTGACCTCGAATGGAAATAATTTATTCCGAGTATTATGTGTAGTGTTGCTAGTCAGGCATGGATATTTGTGACCATTTCCTATCAGAGTTTTATTTTATCTGATTTAATTGTCGAAACGTTTCCTCATCAAATTGACAAAAACATCCTACCTACTATTTGTCTCCACTATTTGATCTACTAATTTATATATGTACAAGTTTAATACCATATATGTACATATATCACTCAGAGGCAATGTAATGACATCGTGGGAAAAATTATGATTTTAAATGAGCTTAGAATTAAACAAACCCGTCTTGACTTCTATATTTTTGTTATTTTGATTAATATTTGTTTATTTCTTATTTATGAACTATGAATAAAATATCACATCTTTATTATTATTTTGTAAATTTTAAACACATTGTAAGGTGTTTGAAAATATTTTTTCAAATTCACATTCATACGGTGAAAATATATATAAAAAAAATGAAACGTATTTAAAATATATATTTTATATCACATTGTTTGTTGCGCTTTTATTGTTTTCGTTGGACTCGTTCGGTTATATTTGCGTCATGAATAAAATTTGCGAAAAAAAGGGGAAAATTCGAGCGAATGTAAAATAAATATTTCATTACATAAATGTGTACTTTAAGGCGAGTTTCCCTTTGAGAATAATTGTTTTATAAATTTCAACGTATATACAAGTGAAAATTGCTACACTAAAAGGATTTACACTCGCGTAGAGTACATACCGTGTACTATACATATATATGTACCTCCATACATATACATTCGAGAATGCAAAATGGAGTAAAAGTTGAAAACGTCTGGTCTGGCCTGGTCTGTGCGCTTCGCATATAATTGCATTACGAAAATTTTGCTCGGGTAATGGCAAAAAATTGCTGTGACGATAAAAATTGAACGTAAATAAGGAAAAGCGCGCGCAATAATGGAAAAGCGCTTACCGGGAAAATTATCGAAGCGTCCCGTTTTAGCGTGAAAAATAAAATATAATGAAAAGGCACACTCGTAATTAAATTTTAATTAAGACGGGCGTTTTGCATTTCATTTCAGGTAAATACTTTAAATATTCTACCATAAATACATAAATACTGCATCTACATACATATGTATGTAGATGCAGTTTAATCTCATTTAAACATTTCAACAACTTTGAGATTTCTTTAACAAATACATCTAATATATAATTTCGAAAGAGACTGTGTATGTACATATGTATTTACGTTTTTAATTAAAAAATAAATAAATAATTAAATAAATTTAAATTTAATAAAAATTTTACTATTAGTTTATATATGTATGTATAACAAATACCAAGTGAAACCGGATAAAACCACTAGTGTGTATTAACAAAGACGGAATCATTCGTGCTTAAATTTTCATCATCAAAAATTTTAAACATGGCATTGCAAATTATTGACAGCAAAAGTTTGATTGTTCGTACACTACATATGTAAACAAAAATGAACGAGTGGAAACTATTATATACTATTTTCTATTAGAAGGATACTATTTTCCTCGAAGAGAGATTTTATTTATTTTGAAGTTCAGACCATTGTGGCATTACAGGAATTCCTAATTCCTAATGGTCAAAAAAAAAAAATCAAAATAACAATTAATACATAACGAAAATAATATACTAATCAATTATACATAAAAAATACATTTAAACATAAACATAAACACATTTATATATCAACATAAATACATCCATACATAAACATAAAAAACAATAGCATTAAATAATAACACATAACGTAAAAATATCAAATATAAAATATAACATAAGGAATGTCTTGCATCTACTGCCAGTTCCAATAAATCAGAACCAACTGCAAATACAAAACATTCCTATGAGGCCCAAATGGAAGAGATAAACCTCTTATGTGGAAAATGTAGAAAAATGCATTATTGATTGGTACCTTCATAAGTCTAACTGCTACATACATAAGTACTTGAGTTTCGAGTAAAGCCTTTATTTTGCCTTCGGATAATAATTCCGAGAATCCTCGATACACCTCGTCGCGTATCAAACGATAGTGATTCCGAGAAACCCTTAAAAATATACTAACATACACACACACACACACACGCAATAAGCCGATTACTGACAGGTAGTAATTTCAGAAACGCTTCAAGCATACTCAAAGTTGTATTGAATTGTTTGCACAAACATTTCCACAGAGGAGGGTGGAGTGGAGGGGGGGGGGGGCTGGTTGAGATCTAAAAGCGCACATCATTACAAACGCCGTGGCGTTTATTTAATATTCATTAATGCCTCGGCAAATGCAGCCGAATGCTCTGCGGTTATTTGCTCGACACGAACAAAAGTTCCATACCGAACAGAAACTTCACCGTATTGAAACATTAAACAAAGTTTAAAGAATGTCATCGGTGCTTTACGGTATGGTCGTATTATGTGCATATGTACGCGCAGGTTGTACTCAATTGTAAAATTGTGGAAAATATTATAATTGGATTCAATTAAGTTTATGATTGCCGTTAATATGGTAAACAGAAGCGTCTGAAGCGGCTGAAATGTGTAAATCAGAGCGTCTTAGGTTTACCATTAAATATATGTACATTTGATTAACAATATATGTAATGTCTCGCCTCACTCTTTGATATATAATATTCATATGATATTTTATCTGAGCTTATTTTGGATTTCGAAAACATTAATAAATATGACGTGTATTCGTGTTGTTTACACAGCAGTGATACACGATAGCCAAAAGATACAACAAACATTTCTGAGAAATATGGATAGTAAAATTGAAATATTACATTTCAATAACAAGTCGTTCAATCAGCTTGTCGATCACATTCTCGTTTAAATATCAATAGAAGTACGGATAGAAATTGATAGAATGAAACTTTCGGATAAAAGTATTTTTTTTGTTGTAAACTTTAAATTTAAAAGCGTACCACGACTAAAGACATGATGATAAATCATGACTTTGATCGTTACTTTAGCTTTATTATTATTAAACATGTTGGTAGCTTTTCAAAATGACATCTCCATTCATTTAAAAGTACATACAATATAAAGTAGTTATATTATACGTTTTATATTTAAATATGTAGTATCCATTCCTTTTCGAAATCATACCATGAATTTTCATCAGGCAAACTATTAGATAACGGTATTTTAAATTGAAAGACAGTTAACTGGATTATAATTATGAAAAATTATTATTTACGTTGGGGCTTGAAGGTCTTTTTGCCACTTGACTGATGGACTGGAATGGACACTTGACCGATGGACGTTTGGCCAAACGGACACTTGGCCAAACACACACTAGGTCGACGGAAATTTGGTCGAATGAAATTTTCAACTGTTTAAATTTATCGAAAATCATTTTTATGATACGTCGAAGTGATTTCTGAAAAATGTATCTGTTTTAGTGACTTTTGAATAATCTCGATATAAAATTATTTTATGTAATTTTTTTTTATATGAAAATTTGCTTGTTTTTCAAAATCGATCAAAATACAAAATTATTTATATAGAAGGCAAGATTAAACAATGCTAAAAGACTAATGGGCTGGCGGCACCTAACAAAAGTATGTACATACATATGGGAGCGTCATTATTGAATTTTATTTTTATACAAAATACTTTTAAATACTTCTACTACTACTATTTTAATAAAGTAATTACGTTATAATTAAAATAAAAATCTTCAACAATATTTTCTTTTAATTTTATTTATGTCTTATTTGTCATCATAAGCATCATTTATAGACATTTTCCATCTACTGATGAATTAATTAAAGCAATCAAAAATTTCAATCTGCCCAATTCTGTCAACCAAAAGTCTGTCAAAAGTTCGGCCAAAAGTCTGTCAACCAAATTTCTGTTCGGCCAAAAATCTATCGGCCTAAGGTCCGTCGGCCAAAAGTCTATTAGGCCAAAAGTTCGTGCACGAGGTTGGGTATCACATACATAAATATCACGCTATGTAGTAGTATATACTCTATGGAAAATTCTCAACTTTTTCGTACAATATAAAAGCAAATTCATTAAAATGACGGCAAACAACAGTGGCTTAATGATACTGCTTTTTCTTACAATCTTCCTTTATAGTGTATGAAAAAGAATGAAAGACAATTGCAAACGTAAAATATAGCTCAATTCCATTGGGGAAAAGCTCGACAATTTAAATTAAAATTTAATTGGCCTTTCTAAAGTTTTACTAGCGAGCAGTGAATATGTTCTTTAGTATTTTAAATAAATTTTCATTTCATTTAAACGAAAGTGTCTCGACGTCGTCTTTCGCAATTTGAAAAAATAACAGAGACACGGTGCCCTAATGGTTTTGATAGAAATTTCGTCTCACCGGTTGAATGTGACCGTTTATCTTAGAGCAGTTTTTCCCGTCCGGTCGGAAAATGTAAATTTTCCCGACTACGACGACGACGACGACCGCTTGTTTTTCTTGGCGGCAAGAGCTCCCCACTCGAGAGTGGAAAAACGCTTCGTAAGAAAATTACAGGCTCCCTCTCGCCATAATGCGATAAGGCATACAGGCGCTTCCCTATGCTCTAAATTCCCCATACAATCGTAGTTTTCCCACCCACATCATCCCCCTCCGCCCTATCTCACCCCATTTTCCTTCTCCGTCGGTCGTCGTCGTCTTTTTTTTTTTTCATTCAACCCCAACTTCGTTTTCATTACGGTGGCCGCGCACGTTTCCATACATTATATTAAATAACTGCCTCTTACTTCATCTCATCCGAGGGTCTCGCTTGATATAAACAAGCTCTGGGAAATCTAAAGCAAATGAACTCGGTTAATGGGTTCTAGCTTCCCCGTAAACGGCGTATACCTCTTATCTTTATGACTTGACCTAATAAATTAAACGCACACTCGCTGAGAGAAGAAACATTTTTCTGAATGGAATATTAGCCGAGGCAGCGAATTAAGACATGCACCTCATTATTTACTTTTTCTGTATATGTTTAAAGATATTGTTGTAAAACATCAAGTCGTTTATATGAAATTCACGATAAGCTTCTATACAAGGCAAACCTAAAATATAGCTTATACCATATTATACTGAGTACCCAAGCATTATATCACGAGCTGTTGAATGACAGTTCCAAATATTTTATTTAATATGCTATATACATATGCATACATATAAGTATATAGCATATGTATGTGCTTTTGGGTTATTTACATATATATATAAACTTATATTATATAAATTTTATCTATTGTTACTACGTACATAGATAAAGTAAAAATTAATCAAAACTATAAAGTGAAAGAAAAGTAAAATTAATTAAAAACTATTATAATAAGTGTCAAAATATTACATAAAAAAGACTTAAAAAATAGAATAGTTACTTGATGAATCTATATAAAACGGTAACTCATACCAATTATTTTCATTTCCAAACATTGTTACAAACAATTAAAGCAAGAACTAATGTTCTTGCCTTTTCACCAATTGCTCGAGTCTTACGTTGCTTGAATTTGGTCAGGAATAACATCGATATTTTTAATATTTCACCGGATAATCTACTCGTATTTTTATTGTTTTTTACTTTTAATTCAATTTAAACTATATATTTTTTTTATTATTTTCAATTTATAATTTTTCAATTTTTAATTCTCAATTGTTCAATTTTTTTCATTTTTAATTTTCTATTTTTATGTACATTTTTTTTAATGTTTCATTTTTATTGGTTTTTTATTATTATTATAATTTTTTTTCCTTATGTGTCATATTGGGGTAACCTGTGAAGCGGTCTCCATGACGAGCCAGAATGTTAAATTACAGAAAACACAAATATCGGAAGGCAAAGATCGAAAATCGAAAGATCTTAAGTCGAAAGATCAAAAAAAAAGGGTGCATGGTAAACGGTAGGAAAAGCCTGTTCCTCTTGTTCCTGTTGTACTCTGCTCGCGCAAATTAAGTGAGTATGTACCGTTTACCATGCACCCTTTTTTTTTGATCTTTCGACTTAAGATCTTTCGATTTTCGATCTTTGCCTTCCGATATTTGTGTTTTCGGTAATTTAACATTCTGGCTTGTCACGTAGACCCCCTGTGAAGGCACTGTGGTATACGGTAATTGGACAATGCGTCACATCACGGTGGTCACAAAGACATGAAAATCGCGAATACACAATATTCGGCACTAAAGTTCTCGTTAGTATGATAGTTATCTTTAGTATGATGGACCATTCGGCTGCCAGATGTTCCGTTATAGAAATTTTAGTGACTTTGTGACGAGTACTTCGTGACCAGTAATCACCGAACCGTGGTATAATTGTGTATTAAAAATAAATAAATAAAATATATCCCATATATGTATATCCCATATCTTAACCACTTAAACTTCTTTACGAACGGAAGAAATTGCTTTGATTTGAAACGTTGCACGAAAAAACATTGAGTGGGGTGATATGGGGCAAGGTCATATTTTCCACCTAAAAAGTTCAATCCCTTTCTTACCTGGTGTACATATATAATTTTCACTTTCATAATACATATGTACACATGGATCGATTTTATTTATAACTTTTAAACAGATGATGATTGTGATAATGACTTACATCGGGAGACGGATGTCCATGTCCAGCGCAGTCGATCCTGGCTCCAGTAGTGTTGGAAAAGTCCACGCGGTGTATGGGCTCGACCAGGAAAATCGGACCCTGGAGTTCTCCGGCAATCAAGGCAACTGAAAACCATAAAAATAACTTTTTATTTATTTTACGATTGCACAACACTAACGACAATGAGAATTTATATGCTCGAGAGGGCTCGTACGATGAGAATAAACTCCTGTCGCTACAACGCGTTAAATATTGCTATGAAAATTTATGAATGAAGTGCACATATGTACATACGTGCATATACACATGTACATTTATGTATACGAAGAACGGTAAATAACGTATGTATAATCTTTACATCGCTCGAGGGAGCTATTATTAAGATGTATACTAAGCGGTTGCCGTAGCACTTAAAACATAAAATTCGCGGGTGAGTTATATTATATAATATAATAAAGAAAATAGGCAAATGAAAAACTTCCGGTATAAATGAAAGCGTGTATAGACTATTCTGTCTTGAATAGGAGCCGTCAGTCATTGGAGTTAAATTGTATGAGAATTTTTTTACAAGGACTTGTTGTAAAGAAAGTCATCAAACTCATGACCTACATAGTTGCTGTTTCTCTTTTTAAAAATACCAATAGGCATGACATTGCAGATTTTCATTAAACTTGTCATGCAGGAGAAATATTGTATACGTAAATATTATTTTATGAACGAACACGAACACGCCTTTACAGATTGCTCCAAAGCGACGAATGTACTTATACAGATAAAATACAATCAATATATGTACATAAGCATTTTTATACAATGCGAATTCATACAAACATCCACAGTGATATTTATTGAGGAATTTTGCAGCATTTTATAATCAAATTAGCGAACCTCAAGACGCTGAATGACTTGAGATTAGTTAGAAATATAGGAAATGAGATTTTTTTACATATATACCAGGAAGGCCTAACAGGTAAACCCCAATGCGCCTTCCTGGCCAATTACAAACACTGCAGCACTTTTATTACACAAATCGTTGAATTACGAGACAATGAAAACTCGCAAATAAACGAGACATCTATGAATTGTACATACATTTTATTGTACATTAATCATACTCAAATAGTGACATAGTAGGTAGGAAGGTTTTTTAGCCAATTTTAATCGAGAACCGTTTCAACAATGAAATCAGTAAAATTGGCAAACTCTGATAGGAAACGATCGACCTGGAGTCACAAATATCCAAGTCTGACCAGCAGCACTACAGATATACTCAGAAAAATTATTTTCAATCGAGGTCAGCTCATGGAATCGAACCCGGCGCCGATTATTTATTAATTTATCGAGTTTACTACAAGTCATGTTAGTGGTTAGCATATAGTACGGGTGGTCACGGGTTCAAATCCCAATGGTTTTTGCTGTTCAAACCTTGTGACTCTAGGTCGATCGTTTGTCGTCCGAGCAGATTCTTTGTAATATATGTACATGTTCTAAAGGTATGTTCCGTAAATTGAAGATTGCTTAGGTTGCTCCTTGCGATCTAATCATCAATTCTTTTCAATCGAGGTCAGCTCATGGGATCGAACCCGGCGCCTCTCGGTGATAGGCAGAAGTTTAACGACCGAGCTATGCTGCTGGAATATGATGATGCCAGTTTGGAGATGCCAATTTGAAAGGAATCGCTTCAATGAAAATCAGAAAAATTTGCAAACTCTGATAAGAAATGATCGAGCTGGAGTCACAAACCTAGGTCTGGCCAGCAAAGGGACTCTAGTAGGGTTCGAGCTCGTGACCATTCTGCTCGAAGGCATAATATGCCAACCACCAGTATACGCTGCTGGTTATGAGTTTGCTGAAAAGGCTTGATTTTTTATGGAAGTTTATAATATTTTGTATAATAAAACTAAAAGTATGTGCCATGAATACATTGATTTTAATTGGATATGCATAACCTTAGGAAACAAGATTGGGGGAGTTACCCGTTTGAAAGCGATAATGCTTCTGGTACTCATAACTTCATCTCAGAGTATGGTATCTTGACATCGAGCGAACGTATAAACAATGATCTTAAATTAGTGTTTTAAATCTAAGTACGTAGAAAAATATCGGAATAATTTGCTTACGTTATAATTTGTTTTTCGTTGTGAAGTGAAAAAAAAATCATTTGTTTTCAAATAAATTTTTCTTGAATTTGAATTTGATTTAAATAAATAATAAATTTATATTGTAATGTAACTTGAATTATTTTATTTAATTTGTAGGTAGGAAAATTACTAGATAATCAATTACCATATTTATCTCAAGAGAATCAGAAGACGATCTTGACATATGTATGTATGTATGTACATACATATATGGAGTATGACCGAAATAAGATTATTTTATATGCAGTTAGTACCATTTTTACATACCTCCTTTACGTTTCACATGGCTTTCGTGTTAGTGGTCATTTTTATCTCTTATCCGATCATTTTCATACTTTGCCATATTGCTCATTTTGGTCATCAATATAAGTAAATGGAACCTCCGCCATTACGATGGTGCAAATATATCGTGTAAGACGCGTTTGTAATTTGCCCACCGACATTCTATTTGACGTTTACGGTTGACGTTTGTTTGTTAGTTTTAAACATAGATGGCGATAGTAAAAAAAATTATTGGTGTTTTTATTCAAAATAATAATTTTATATACAAATTATAGGTATGTTTATGAAGAGGTATGTTTTTACTAAACTTTAGTCTCGACTTTTTTTACTCTATAGACTTCTTCGCTAGTCAGATGAAAGCCACCGATCCCATCTCAAAATGCTATTTTTTAAATGCATTTAAAATAAAAGTAACAGCAAATATAGTATGGCACTTGTTAGTCATGAGTTAATACATTAAATTGTGATGTAATATTTCACAAAGTAATACGCATCTTATGTTGGACATTTAATCGATTTCGATATTTTGTTTTTATATACATATACATACAAGGGTTGAAAATCTCAATTTGAAAATGTATAGCTCGGTTTATTAGACAAGGGTAGGATATTATCAAAGTACATCAGAATTCTCAAAGACTTTTTGAGTTAAAATCTTTAGCCTCTTAAATCAATGAGTTTATCTTGAGTTAGATCAGGATCTTCGATACAGTTTATGTCGGAAAGATAAGGGTTGCGAATCCAGGGTTCAATTTCTATCTTATCAAAATATGTATAAACAATATTTAAAAGAGCTGTGTAATGTTTCAAGGTGGTCGCAGATATCTATTTTTAAAAAAATTAGCAGCATTTATTGTATATGTACATACTTAATATTGATCAAGCATTCTATCTAGCATTGAGATATTCGCAAGAGTGCTGACATCAACTTTTTTCTTCCATATTGATAATGAATGATTTTAAGACTTCCATTTTAGTTTCAGTTTAAATGAAAAGTTATAAAAAAATTATATTTTAAAAATAATTCATCAGCGAACCCCCTAAATTAAATCAGGCTAAGAACTTAGGCTTATATGAAAATATTTACTATGTAGACGATACACATATGTATCTGACACATACATTTGTATGTAGGTTTTAGGTACCTACATATGTACATATATATAACGATGGGATAAGATAACATTGATAAAGTTTTGCATAACCAAACCAAAACCAAATTAATTTCATTTTAGATTAAACGGTTTTTATAGTTGAATACTATATGTAAATATTTTTTGTACAATATTAAAAATAATGTTTAAAAATTTCGTAAAAGATACATATATGTAGTTTGTTATAATATATTCCTATTATTATTTTATTTTATTTTAATCGAATATGTACACTCGCTTTTACAGATCGCTCCAAAGAGACGAGACTACTAATACAGAAACAATACAATAATACAATTAATACACGCATTGTTATACAATGCGAATTCATACAAACATCATCCACAGTGACATCTATGGAGAAATTTTTGCAGCATTTTATTATAAAAATTAGCGAACTTCAAGATGCTGAATAACTTGAGATTTGCAAGAGAGATTGTAAAGGAAATGCCAATTTACAGGAACCGTTTCAATGAAAATCAGAAAAATTGGCAAATTCTGAACGGAAACAATCGACCTGGAGTCACAAACCAAGGTCTGGCCAACAGCTACTAGTGGGAATCAAACCGTAATCACTCCACTTGAAAGCATAATATGCTAACCACTAGTCCACGCTGCTGGGTGTTAATATTAAATTGGTTCAATTGAGAAAATTATTTTCAATACACTGTTATCTACCTCGCTTATCAATGTAGTTCCCACAATAATCAAATTCACTTTCTCACATTCATATACGTGAGTAACAAGTCCACTAAAATTCCTGTAAAGGTATAGTCAGATAAGATAGGAGTGCCGGACTTTGCCCAACCCAAAAGATAAAAATCATTTATATATATCACGATTCGATCACATAAGTCAGTCATCATCATCGAGACTCCGAGAGTGGTAGTCCTAAAAATCAACCCCGCAAGTGACAGTCAGCACAGCAGCAGAACAAAGTGAACCAAAGTTAATTAGTCAAACAAAGTTCTACGTATCTCATTTTAAATACATCATATTTCCACAATTAAATCTGTAGTTTTCGAATATATCTACCGATAACATAAATCTAACGTTTTTATGATAATAAAGAAATCTTGGTTTGTTAACCAAGTAATTTAAAAATATATAAACTGCATTTTGGAACATGTGACACGTATGAATGTATGTATAATATGTGTGTGTGTGTATTATATAATATTATATAATGCATAGGATTGTAGAGGATTATAGAAACTTGAAAATTCATTCGCAAAAAGTAATGTGGGACTTTGGGGCACCTAGCCTGAACTATCTACATACTTATCCGGGAGGGGATTAGTGCCTTGTGCACACGATACAGCCCTTTTCTCTCTTACTTTTGATCGTTTTCCACTTTCTTTGATAATCCTCACGTCCCTGGCGGGTTGGGTGCTCCGGCTGCTTATTGAAACCTTCATAAAAGGGTTGTTGGAAAGTTTGAGTTTTTACTTTCTCGAGCGGGTTTTTGGTTGCAAAGAAAGTGGATCACCCCACCCGCCCCACCCACCCACCACCATTCGACCCTTTATCGCTTGTTTAACATTCAACCGTAAAAAGGCCTCACACTTGCACACAACCCAGGAAATTCTTCAATTTTATCCAATTTCACTTTGACGACAATGTGAATTTGTCTGATGCAATAATCTTAAACTGTATTATAACTTGTACACACATATAGCTGGCCATATATATATACGTAGACAAACCTATAGCAATTTATATGTAGCACTTTCTCACAGATCAATAACTTGTTTGATAACATTTAAAGATTTAGTTCGGAATAAAATCAGTTGAGTGATCCTAGTTGTAAAAGTCCCTGTATTGAATACAGGGAATTTGTCTGATGCAATAATCTTCAACTGTATTATAATTTGTAAATACCTATAGCTGGCCAATATACTAGACAAACCTATAGCAATTTATGTAGCACTTTCTCACAGATCAATAACTTGTTTGATAACCTTTAAAGCTTTTTGTTTCGGAATAAAATCAGTCGAGTGATCCTAGTTGTAAAAGTCCCTGTATTGAATACAGGGAATTTGTCTGATGCAATAATCTTCAACTGTATTATAATTTGTAAATACCTATAGCTGGACAATATACTAGACAAACCTATAGCAATTTATGTAGCACTTTCTCACAGATCAATAACTTGTTTGATAACCTTTAAAGCTTTTTGTTTCGGAATAAAATCAGTCGAGTGATCCTAGTTGTAAAAGTCCCTGTATTGAATACAGGGAATTTGTCTGATGCAATAATTTTCAACTGTATTATAATTTGTAAATACCTATAACTGGCCATTATACTAGACAAACCTATAGCAATTTATGTGTAGCAATCTCTCACAGATCAATAACTTGTTCGATAACATTTAAAGCTTTAGTTCGGAATAAAATCAGTCGAGTGATCCTAGTTGTAAAAGTCCCTGTATTCGAGGACTCAATAAAATAATAGAAATTAAAAGAGACTTTGTATGTAAGTATTGTTTGTTGGAAAATGGTTGGGATCTTCGAAAACAAGTCAAAATTTCCATGACGACATGAGTATGGGGGACGGAGGGCGCCGGGGGCGAATGCCCCCGAGGGAGCTGTGGATTCTGGTATAATATATAATACATCTCATATATAATTTCGAAAGAGACTTTGTAAGTTTGTAGTTATAGTTGGTTAGAAGTCGAAAACAAGTAATTTTTTTTTTCAATTCAAATAAATTTAATAAAAAAACAAATGAATATTTACTATTAGATTCGCCATGTTTAAGCTGTTTATATTACAAATACTGAGCGAAGCCGGGTAAAACAACTATTATAATATAATCTTAATACTAATTTTATTGTGAGCTTCATAAAATTTTCATATATGTACATAGAAATAATATTACATATGTACATTCGGGTCTAGTATGTATGTTTAGACGAAGTTTGTCTATTTCTATTGACATGGTCTAATATGTATACTTATTATCGCATTATAGACAAAGTCTGCTATAAAGAATAGCAAAATAGTGAAATTTCCACCGTATTAGGTACAAAATTACTATTTCGTAGGTTTCAGGGATCCAAATGGTGGACCAAAGTCAGTTTATAGCATTTATTCTACGACTGAGAAGGTCCACATGGATCTGCTGCTCACTTCAGACTGTCCAGTCTACCGTGTGTGCCTTTTTTAAAAGCCGAGTGTTTTGAGTGTTTGGAGTGTTTTATGTAGTGAGTATTTTCATGCAAACATTGACAAACAGTGACATCTATGGAGAAATTTCAGCAGCGTTTTATAATCAAAATGGCGAACCTCAAGACGCTGAATAACTTGAGATTGGCAAGAGATATAGGAAAGGAGAGATGGGAATCGTTTCAATGAAAATCACAAAAAATTGGCAAACTCTGAAAAGAAACGATCGACCTGGAGTCATAAACCAAGATCTGGCCAGCAGCGGGACTCTAGTGGAACTCGAACCCGTGACCAATCTGCTTGAAAGCTTAATATGCTAACTACTAGTCCACGTGGCGGGGAGATAGAGGGGGAATTCAGTACGCACCGCGCTCAGCGGTCAATGTGAAAATGATATCCGCCTTAGGATGACGGCTCTGTTTCAGCCATTATTTCTTTCATTTCTTGCACTTATTTTATATTAATCAACGTATAAAATATGATAAAATGTTTTATAGCTGACTAGCTGAACCCGGCATGCGTTCTCGTTCAAATTCCCGTTCCCGTTCCCGTTCCCGTTCCCATTCCCGTTCCCATTTATCGGAAAAATGCAGGCGGCAAACTTGCCTTGACTTGACTAAAAAAAACAATAGAACACTTTTTCAATTATTAAATTGTTTGTTTATTTTACCCTAACAACGTATGTAGGTTGCGAACTGATTTGAAATTATTTGCCATGCAACGCCACTCATTCCCGTTTTTCCAGTTTCCGTTCCCGTTTTTGGGGGATTTTTTTTCACAGTAAGCTTTCCGGACATACATAAAAAAAATCCTGAAAGTTCCATAGTATTCGGTTCAGTGGTTTAGGAGCCTATTCGAGACACAAAGACAAACATTAATTTTTATAAAGGTATATAGATAGATATATAGATTAAAATAATTAATCTCGTAGATTTTGTATTATTTTAATTTACAACACACATTTATAGCTAGATGCTTGTTGTCTAGCACAGTGGCTGGTGGTTTTTTTTAGGACAGTAAGATAAGTGTTGGTGTCTGAATTCTTCTAGCGTCATTTCAGAGACATTTGCTTAAATAATTGACAAGTAATTGGAACATGTTGAGCCTTTGAAAACAACCGACAGACGCAAATCGCAAATTTGGCTTACTAGGTGAAAGCGTTTCGTTTCCCATCCAATCAAGACTGTCTTCGTTAAAAAGAGAAATTTTTAGTGTTTTTCCATGCTTTTTAGTGACTAGCAACTTTATCGGCGACCCAATTACACTGACTAAAAATCGACACTAACAACATACATAACATTCACATTTTACGCGTCCTATATTGACTCGCCTCGGCACTTGCCCGTAACGACTCACAAAACCGAGTTTATTTTTCACACGTGAAATATTACTCATGATATATACATACATACGTATAGTTATGGGTTTTTACTCAGCGCCATGGCATCTTCCGACGTGCCAATAAATATTTATGATTCGTCAAACCAGAGACCGGGTATTTGGACCGCGTTCCAATTTGTTGATGGCGAGGTGCGATAACGACCCCTCAATACGAGGTAATAAAATCGGAATAATCGACACTCAAACCCACCCCCCCCCCGGCTCCATTTTTCTCCGCAGATTCGGGAACAAACGTGGGCGGATAAAAGGGGTCTCGCGAGGCCCCAGTTTTGGGGTTTTATGGGCGGCCGATGGAGCGTGGCATCGGATGATTTTTAACACGGTGGGGCTCGTGTGTTTTTACGGGTAACGAACCCATTGTTGGTGTGGGTCTCGGGATCAAAGTGGGTCCTATCCGAGCCCTTTGAAGGCGTAGGTTGTGCTTTTCGGCCCGGTGTGTTTTTATCCCCTTTTTCTACGCCGAGCGTGAAACCCTTTTCTGTATAAATAGGAGATAGTGTGTCATTCTTGTTATGCTAACGCGAGCCATATATAAAGATAATGCGCGGTGAATGATTTCGGTTGAACTTTTTTTTTATACTAAAACCACCCCTCCCCCTGTTCTAGTTTATCATGAAAGTAGGTCTATTCTATTGTGGTGTGTGGGTTAAATTTAAATTTGATTTTTGGGTCATGGGAATGCAAAAAATGGAACCTATCATACGCGTTGATGTATAAGGGGCGATGCGGTGCAAACGATCGAAAAGCGCCAGACAGACTGAACCACAGATTAACGACACGTGTACCTTATGCGTGCGCACTGCTCGCACTTACACTAAGCGAAATCTACCCGAAGTCCTGACATACCTACCCTGTATACGTTCTGTGCTTCTGATACTTTAGTTCCGAATTTTTCCTTATTAAATTATTAAAAACTCGCCAGAAAGATCCAACTCAATTTTAATAATTACCATTTTAATAATTGCATCTGTGCACATCGAAAGGTTACTCGTCATCTGATGTGCAACTTTTCATTTGTGAAGTCGAGAATTGCGTTTAAAGCAGCCATCCAGTTAATCTGTGGTTCAATCTGTCTGGCGCTTTTTGATCGTTTGCACCAAATCCATACGGGGGAAAGTTTTTTTGGTTAATTTGTTAAAATGTATATTTATTTACTAGATGAACCCGGCATGCGTTGCAACGCCACAATAACGCATGCAATTCCCGTTCCCGTTCCGGTTCTCGTTCCCGTTCCCGTTCTCGTTCCCGTTCTCATTTGTCGGAAAAACGCAGGCAGCGAACACGTTATAGCGTTGCAATGACACTCATTCCCGCTTTTCTCGTTTCCGTTCCCGTTTTACGGCGATTTTTTTTCTTTCCGGACATGCATACAACAAATCCTGAAAGTTCCATCGTAATCGGTCTAGTGGTTTAGGAGCCTATTCGAGACACACACAGTAATTCAATTTCATATATATATATATATGTATATATATATATAGATTTTTATTTATTTACATATGTACCAGGAAGGCCTTACAGGTAAACCCCAATGCGCCTTCCTGGCCAATTACAAACAATGCAGCATTTTTATTACACAAATCGTTGAATTACGAGACAATGAAAACTCGCAACTTAACGAGACATCTATAAATTGTACATTAATCATACTCAAATAGTGGTGACATAGTAGGTAGGAACGTTTTTAGCCAATTTTAATCGGGAACCTTTTCAACAATGAAATTAGAAAAATTGGCAAACTCTGATAGGAAACGATTGACCTGGAGTCACAAATATCGAAGTCTGACTAGCAGCACTGCAGATATACTCAGAAAAATTCTTTTCAATCGAGGTCAGCTCATGGGATCGATCCCGGCGCCGATTATTTATTAATTTATCGAGTTTACTACAAGTCATGTTAGTGGTTAGCATATAGTACTTTGAACAAAGTGGTCACGGGTTCAAATCCCGATGGATTTTGCTGTTCAAACCTTGTGACTCTAGGTCGATCGTTTGTTGTCCGAGCAGATTCTTTGTAATATATGTACATGTTCATGTAAGGGTTCTAACGTATATGTATAATCTAATATATAATTTCGAAAGAGACTTTGTATGTATGTATGCATTGTTGTTTGGGTCGTAGATTCCGTGACGTTCAATTTAATAAAAAAACAAATCAAAATTCAAATAAATTTAAATAAAATAAAACTATTCAAATAAATTTAATAAAATGTTTACTATTATATTGGCTATGATTAAGCGGTTTATATTACAAATACCGATCTAAGTCGGGTAAAAACACTAGTACATAATATTTATATATGTATGTAAATATGTATTGTATGAGTATTGAAGCTTTTCAATATACTTTTAAATATTGACAAAAGGCCACAAAAGTGTGTACAATTTCAATTTGAACATTGAGTAATCAAAACGTAGCGCTTCAAATTGAATAAAGGCGGTAAGCTCCAATAAATTGATTTTTAAAACACAGCAGTAAAAGAGATTAATATCACAAACGAGCAGTAATATCACACGATACGATCAAGTAAATGATATTCGACCGTTCAAAATACAAAAAAGGAAAAAACAAAAAAAAAAAAACCCTCGATGAATAATTCACACGGCGACATTCCGTTTCAACTAACGAATTCGCGGATTCAAATCAAAGCAAATATTTGTCAAATAAATTACCGAATTGTTTTTCACCGTTTCGCGTCCCCTTCCCTTTGAGTAGCAATTTCAATCGTAGCAATTTGCATCGAAAAACGACCCCTACCCCATACCTCCCACCCCTCGCCATCAATACCCGAAAACAAAACCGTCATTAGTCGAATTAATCGAATATTTTCGAAAATACGTACGTACGGTTCCACTCGGGATCGAAATGGGGCGACCTCTCTCTTTTTTTTTTTCATTCGTTTTATTTTTTAATTTTGGCACCGAGCACGAGAAATATCGGAACGGAATTTATTGGCAAACCTCGATACGGGTCGATCAAAGGGTATAAATTTTACTTTGGTAAAGGCGATACGAAAATACGACACACAACTATACAACGCACGCGCGCATGAATAAAAAATTCCCATATAAGTAATGGTCGTGTGTATTATATATATATAATATATATTTTTTTGGCGAAAGCATATTCAAAGGATAGTGAAGAGGTCACGAGAGGTGGTTGGTTGGAGGAAAAAAATGTCAATAGAGAGAGAGAGTCTCTCGCATGGTGATAGCGAAACGTCAATATTTACTATGGTAGATAGAACCCATCCTGTGTGTAAACTTGAAACGTGTCGAGAGAGTAGTTTACGTATATAACGACTTTTTTCGGTCGTATTGTAAAATAAAATCGTAATGAGAAAAGGTAGACATGCGTCGAATATGGGATGTTTCTTTATGTAATGTATGTATACGTCGGAAAGATGTTATAAAAGGAAAGATCAAAAAGGTACAAAGATGTAATGGTGTGTGAATATTATGAAATAATAAATCGATTTCCCTCGTCTGTGTTTTATATGTAAATATATCAGTTTGGAATAGTCTTCCCAACGATTTAGTAAGCTCTATTAATATTAATATTTTTAAGAATAAACTTGATACTTTTTTTAAAACCAAAGGATTTTTGTGATTCTTCTTTCCCATAATCATATTTCTGTATTTTTATCTTTTTTGTTTATATATTTTATATATTTTTTCTTCTCTTATTTTATTTTAATATTGTTTTTTTTAATGTATTTTAATTTGTCTCATTTTTTTATTGCATATATGTATAATTTGTAAAATATGTTTATTCAAACCCCTTGGGCCTATCGGCTTTGCCGCCTCCCCCAAGTATATTAAATAAATAAATAAATAAATAAATATCTGTATATAAAAGTTTGTGTATTCTAGGAAAAAATATATATATCATAACCAGCAGCGTGGTCTAGTGATGAGTGTTGTATTCTTTCGTGCAAGGTGTCTCGGGTTCGATTCCCACTAGTAGCTGTTGGCCAGACCTTGGTTTGTGACTCCAGGTCGATCGTTTTTTTTTTCAGATTTCAAGCTCACTGATTTGGAGAATATTGTAGCGTATGCTAAAAGGAGCCGCCGCTATAATTGGTTTCGAGGATTATCTCCAGGCTTAAGTGCAAGTCGGCAAACAATGAGACCCCTGAATGCACTTAGCAGCGATATCGGTACTCGGTTGCATTCCCGTGGAGTTCTTAGAACTGTCAACGCCAAAGCGTGGGACTGCACATCCGAGTACGTGACTATACAATGGGGAAGTAACCGGACGTCGAAGATGCCCTGAATGACCTGTCCTTTATAAGGATATACTTAGACCATATCAAGGCATTCTGGACGGATCACTGCTACTAGGATCCTCCACTCACCCCTACGCAACAATATCAACGGTTACATTAAGAAGTCGGATAGCTCTTAGAATATGAGTTATCCGTTAACCAGCAGCGTGGTTTAGTGGTGAGTATTGAATTATTTCGTGCTTAATGTCACGGGTTTGATTCCCACTAGAGTCTCGTTGTTGGCCAGACCTTGGTTTGTCGAGGTCAATCGTTTGTATGACCATAGATGTCAGGTATTGTTTCGATTTACGTGTGTATGTATGTAATAATTATGTTTTTAAAATATGTAATATATAATTTCTCGAGTCTTAATCTGTTTAGCACACTCGCCCCTTTGGAGAAATCTGTTAGCAAGTGTGCATGATTAATTGAAAAAAAAAAAAAAAAATGAATAAATATTATATAGACGGAGAATCCCTTATTTTTCAATATATAATTACCAATTGTATAAGCATTCGAGGTATTTTTTACTATTGAGCATACAGATAAAGTAATTTGTCTGTTGTAGAGGTGACTGCCTAATCGCTTAGCTTTGTTTGGTACCTACCATTTACATCTACTAGCTAGCAGCGTGGCTCGGTGGTTGCGTTAATACTAAGCACCGAGAGCTCGCCAGGTTTGATCCCGTGAGCTGACCGCGATTGAAAATAATTTATTCTGAGTATAATCTTTAATGCTGCTGGTCAGACTTGGATATTTATGACTCCAAGTCGATCGTTTCCTATCAGAGTTTGGCAAATTATTCTGATTTCATTGTTGAAGCCGGTCCTCATCAAATTGGCAAAAACCATCCTTCTGACTAAGTCACCACGATTTGAATATTATTTAAAAAAAAGTATTATCTGTAGCATGGATATCTCGATTATTTTCTTATATATAGTATTTGTATTTTGATTATATGTCTTGTCACGGTGACGCATTAGATTATTCTGTAATGTCACTGTGGCTAATTTGTAAATAAATAAATAAATATAATTGAACGGAATAAATGATCTATTGTTTGAAAATATTTTGAGTCTAAAGTATTTATAGTGTACACAAAAGAACAAATTGACAAATGCACTAGTTTGTTCATGCGCAAACTACCAGGCATAAGTTTAAGTATTCTCAATCGTTTGTCCCATCCTCTATGTACATAAATGTATATGTACATATGTATGCTTACTCTGGCTTGCAGTATTTTTAACAAAGTTAAAGTTGTATGTAGTATGAATTCCTCTATACTTGGCGTTTTGATATCTGAAAGATTTTGTCAGCTGTAAGTTTTATGCGCCTTGGTGAGTATTTGACTATTGCTTTTGACTAGCACTTCAACTCTTTAAAACCAATAGTTTGTGTATGAACAAACTAGTAAGTTCATGAACCAATCGAAGTGACTGTAATATATGTGTATATATATGTAGGTATATAAATACAACCCAAAAGTGTCCGAAAAAAGTCCTAGTTTCAGACATCAAACGAAATTGCTCATTGATGTTTGAAATAATCTTTTTTAATAAATTTAATTTTACATTTTACTATAATACTTCGCAGAAAGCAAAGGAAAATCCTTATTTAATCGCCTCATTATATATAATAAACGGTACTTTTATAATATAAAAAGGCGAATTTTAGAAAAAGAAAATTATTCAAAGTACATTTAATTAATATGTTTTAAAATATTTTTTCTACAAACAATATATAATTATGAATGTTGCTTGTATGTGTGTCTACTATACAGTCTAAAAATCTACAGTCTTTAATTTTTAAATTGCTCATTGATGTTTGAAGTAATCTTTTCGAGTAAATTTTATTTTACATTTTCCTATAATACTTCGCAGAAAGCAAAGGAAAATCCTTATTTAATCACCTCATTATAACAAACGGTACTGTTGTAATATAAAAAGGCGAATTTAAAAAAAAGAAAATTAATAAATTGTACATTTAATTAATATGTTTTAAAATATTTTTTCTACAAACAAAATATAATTATGAATTCTGCTTGTGTGTATGTCCACTATACAGTCTACAAATCTACAGTCTTTAATTTTGAACCATAAAATTTGTCATACTGTCTCTTGGTATTCTATGTAAATAGGACCTTAGACTTTTTTTTCGACTTTAAACAACTTGAACAATGCCTGGTAATTCTATCTAACTACAGTGAAACCAATATAACACGAGACTTACGTAAAATGAATGTATGTATGTTATGTATGTACATCCTATCGCATTCACTCCCCCCCCCCCGCACTCGACCCACGATGGCCAATTACATTTCGTTTCAGTTTCGCATTTAATTTTGGTCAAGAAATACAACATTATGCATGTGTATAGCGGTCGGTAGAATTTGACTTATATTTTTTGTTAGTTTTGAGTTCGTTTTTCGTATTTTGAAATATTTACATTAAGAGAATTTTAATATATAAAAGTAAGTTGTTGATATTATTAATTTATTTATGGAATACGTTTATTTATATATATTATATAAATGGAAATTTTCAATGTCGTGTTATGGACAGCAAAACTTACAGAAATATTATTAAAGACCTTGCAATAAATTATATCATAATAATATTATATAGGTAAATAAGAAATAATTGAAAAAAAAAAAAATTTTACGTCTTCACAATGTAACAACACATTGCACGAATGCGACAGCATATTCTCGTTAGTCTCTTTTATAGTCCATATAATATGTGTCTGACTAGTCCAGTTTTGAACTAACATTCATACATAATTACCATTAAGCTAGCAGTATGGCTTAATGGTAGCGTGTATGTTTAGCACCAAGTGATCAGTGAGTTCGATCCGCCATACTGCTGGTTAGATTTGGGGGTACTTGTGACACCAAATCGATCATTGTTGAAACGGCTCCTTAAAATTGGCAAAAAAAAATCACCTGTTGTCACAAATCGTCTGTATTTATTGTGTGTATAATTTGTAAACATTATGTACAAAATCTAAATCCATAGATGTCTCAATGGATTAATTCTGTAATTAATTGTTATTTCGTGTTCTTCAGCTTCTGGAAATACAGTGATTTATGTAATAATAAAAATGCTGCATTGTTTGTAATCAATTGTCCAGGATTATGCATAGGGGTCTTCCTGTATAACCTTCCTGGTATATATCTATGTAAAAATAAAACAAAATAAATAAAAATATAAAATTTAAAGTCTGTTTGTCTGTCTGTCTGTCTCGTATAGTCTCCTAAACCACTCAACAGATTACGATGAAACTTTCAGGATTTGTTGTATGCATGTCCGGGAAGCTTACTGTGAAAAAAAATGAGAAAAAACCTCTTAATAATAATATTCGTAATTACGATTTTACGGACGCAAAAGTATAAAGCGCCATTGTGGTTCAAAGTATGAAGCGCCAATGTATAAAGCGCCAAAGTATGAAGCACCAACCTTCCTGGTATATACATTTATTTATTTATTTATTTATTTATTCGGAAAATTTACAGTTTATTAAGTTACATAGATTGATAGTAAAAAAAATATAATTATGTTAAGTAAACCATTAATAATTTTCACATATAGGAAAAAAAAAGAAAAGCTCAAACATTTAAAATAAGAAACAAAAATGATAATAGAGTAAGATAGTTAAAGAAAACAAAAAAAGAAAAAAAATAGAAATAACAGTATAATAAAAATATCAAAATAATAAGAATAATAATATGATAAAAATTATGAAATAATAAAAAAAATATAATATATAACAAAAAACAAAAAGACAAAATAAATACATCAAAATAAAAATTCATAATCACAATCGTAAATTTTCATTAAAATTAATCATCGAAAAAAAAAAAACAAAAAACAAACATATGTATCTATGTAATAAAAAGAAGTCCATCGAATTAATTATACTAGACTGCAGACGAGTTTTGAAATGAATTAGTGCTCTTTCTGAGTTATTTTTCTTTTTATTAAACTTTTAACATCGTATAAACAGTTTAGACTTGTAACGTAAATTGAATTATATTGTATCCAGTTTTTGAATACTAATCGTTTAATATTTTGCCATACGTATACATAAGTACATAAATTAATTTAAGCGATGCGCAATTTGTGCATTTAAAATTCGTCGACATACATATCTAGATTTTCCGCGTTTTTCACATCCGGTTCCGCATTTTCCCCATCCAAAGGAGCTTTTAATGCCTGAATAAATAAATATTCACAGACGGACGATGAAAAAATCTCGGAATTCTTAGGAGACGACTACGAAGAAGAGAAGAATGGGAGGAGGATTGGGGTGGAAGAGAGGGAAGGGGGGGGGGGAACTTCTATTAATTTTGCCGGTTTTCCGGACGTTTTGGCGTCTCGTTTGGTCGTGAACAAAAGGGGAGAAATTGGGGAGGACAGCAGTCGCGGTTCCCACGGGTTCTCTCGGGATCACATCTCATTTTGGACGACAATACAGGGCAGCATCGGAAAACTTATTAAATTTCCGCAAATATTTGATAGCGGCCGGTCCCACACCGCTCTCTCGGGTAATTATTCGAAATTAAGTCGTTTTAAGTCCATTAATTAATTTTCGACGAAGCCTTGATGGAGCCTTTCTCTCTCTCTCGAATGGAATCGCGACCGACTTGCAATTTGTATGCAAAATCAAGGCGCTCTATGCAAAAATTCACTATGCATTCAGAAATTTATTAAATATAGTGTTTAATATCCGAGAGTGATCGTGTTAAAGACGTGTCTTAAATATTTTTATTAAAAATATTATGTAAACGGGGCAAAATTAAATTTTTCCGGTTTACATTCTAGTCACCGTTAAATGTGTGTATAAAATAATTTATTAAATTAATATTCATAATAAGTACATAACTTTGCAGGATTACAACTCTGGAAGATTACGTCCATAATTTGTGGAATCAACTAGACGTTCTTGTTATATAATATTTAATGGAATAATAATGAAAAGTTAGTCAGAATATGAATTAATTTCATGTTGAATAAATTTGAATACTATTATTAAAATATATTTTGGAGCATTTGGTTTAATAATAAACAAGCTTTAAGTTTTATACCATCGTTGAATTTATTCAATGGCGTGGAAAAAGGTGACAAAAATGGGCTTTGATTATTGTTCTGATGTCAATTTTACGTTTCTATCTAAAAAATATTAATGGTTGCTTGTGTTTAAGAAGACTTGCATATATTCAAAGTTGGATGAACGGATTTGAATGCGGTTTTCAATAAAATAGTGTAATTTTTCTTGAAGATTCTAAATTATAAATCAATAAAAAGTTTTGACAGAATAAGAATAGTGAGGGATTGTTTTATAAACATGTGAATTTCTAAATTAAGTTCTAAAATATATTTGTAGTATATAATAATATAAATTGGTTAACCTCAAGACGCCGAATAACTTGAGGTTTGCAAGAGAGATTGGAAAGGAAATTTCCAGGAACTGTTTCAATGAAAATAAGAAAAATTGCCAAACTCTGAAAGGAAACGATCGAGCTGGAGTCACAAACCAAGGTCTGACCACTCAAAAACATAATATACTAGCCACTAGTCTACGATGCTGGTTATATGTCATAAATACCGTTTATTTCAGAATTAATAACGAGAGTTTCACAAAAAACATATGCACATATATAAAAGCTTACGACTTGAGCTTACACTTTAATTTGCAGCTTTATTTGAGATTCACTACAATTTTTCATACGTTTGTACTATAAAAGGATAAGAAACTTGACTACGACTTAAATTGAATTTAAGCTGAACAAATACGTATATAGAGCAAACTTTCAAAATTAAACTTTGCGCAAAAGTTTAAAATAACCGAGGGATAAAATCGCCAGAAGTATAACCGTGAGAACAAAACAACAAAAAAAAAAGCAAGCTAAAGAGTAACGATTTAAAACTGCGACTTTTCTTTTTCGCATTAAGGAAATGAAAATACTTTCTTAAAAAACGTATCAATATATTATACACTTTGATATAAATAGTAATATTCGGATCGAATTCATTCGAAAGTGAATTTATAAATAAAAGGCAAAAAGCAGCGACGGATGAAAGCTTCCTCCACGTGGGTGTCTTTGAAAAGCTTCATATATGTACGTTTAAAAAAGACAAAGGAAATTTTTCAAGAGAGGCTTTTATCGGCGACGATCGAACGTGAAAATATATTTATACATACATATATCAATAATATAGATATAGAGCTCGATATTTATGACCGTCTAGTACAATGGCACTTTTGGGAAAGATCCAGGAATATTTTATACGTTCGCTTTGCAAAGTGAGTGCGAAAACTTATTACGACACATTTATAACGAAGCGAAGGTGCGAGAGGAATTTTCCACCATTTCATTTTCCGCATGTCTCTTTGTGTCGATTGGGATTTTCGCTAAATTATATGTACATATGTATTGTAAGAACATAGCTGGGGGTTTTTACGATGTGTACAATTTATGGAACAGAATGGTTCAGAACTTTGTGCAGGAACCTTTCGTGGGTGTTATTTAATGTTGTGCAATTTTAGTGCCATGCAACTTTAGCACTCTGAAACTTTGCCGTAATTTAAGAAAATTCACAGACTCGGCTTTTTAGTGGTTTTAACGTTCATAATTTACAATGAAAGCAATTCAAGTGTGATGGAACTTAAAAGACCGCAACTTTGGTGTCTCGTAACTTTTGTGGTTTTTCTGAGGTCGACAACATTTCTGCCAACAGATAAAGGTTTTGTTTACTATACGATGTAATCTGTGCATCATTGTTTTTCAAGGACTTGAAATATTATTTAGTGATGTACTCTATGATTACACTAATTAAAATAATTTCAATTTGATATCATTCGAAAATTGCATTTGACATTAGAATTTTAACTGGAGATAACACAAAGCAGAATTTTCGCAATTCTCAGAATTTAAAATACAGAATTCTTGACTACAGAATTCTCAAAATTCAAAAATAAGAATACAGAATTCTCTCAGTATACAGTGTTCTTATACATACATATGTAATATGCACGGATATTCCTATCGTTTTTTCTTGTAGTATTTTTTTCAACCCTTTTAATATGTTTCATTTTTATAAGAAAATTCCAGTATGATCCTTGCATCAATGTTATATCAATGAGAAAAATAAATCAAAGTTTGAATTTCTAAACTGCTGACGGTATATTTATCTTAGAGTTGATAGGGTTTTACTACTTTCAGTAATTTAAATTTTTTAACAGTTTTCTAGAAGAACGAACGGTAAATGGACGAAAAATGTCCTAGAATGGTACTCGATTGAATTTAAAAGGGTGGAAGGAAAAATTGCTGGATGAAATTAGAAAAATGTATGGGATGAGATAGATGAGAGTTGCCCAAAACAGATACGAAAGGCAGCATGTTGGAGAGGCTTTCATCCAGAAGTGAATGGCGAAAGACTGTAAATGAATTTTATTATTTTATTTAAAAAGTGTTTTTATTCATAGAACTGGTTCAGATTAAGTCAACATCTTCTATGTTATTAACTTTACATATTTCTAGGTTGCCGGAAGAATATTTGTTTATAACAACTTTCATATTTGTCTTTTAGTATAAGAGACCTTCAAAATCTTTCAATACTGGCTAAAAGCTTTTGCATGGGAGAAATCCAATTCAATCAAGTTATTTGATTGAAATCGGATTGTGTAACATTTTCCGCTTGATTTATCAACTTATCTGGAAATACCTGGACAATGTTTACATTTCTAAGAATACACAAACTGTATACATATGTACATATTTGGAGTTTACAATATGTCCATAGTTACGTAGTTCATAGAACGTTCATAACTTTAGTACGAAACTATACTGACTGTAAACTTTGAATCTATATCCGGAATAATCCAAATACAGTGTTCGAACACTGGCAGAACTACATATGTAGTTTGCAAAAATAAAATGCGGTAGAAATTGATGACGTTTGTACGTTTCGTATATCCGAAAGTTTTGCATGAAAAAATCGTACTACCCTTTCCGGTTCGTGCAGCTATTTTCAAAACCGAAAACGGAAAAAGAAAATAAAAATCGAAAGTGGATAGAAACGACTGATACGTGCTACTCGTATGGCGTTCACCGAATGAAACTGCATATGCCGAAAGTGAACAGTTATGCTAATATTTAAACGGCATATTTTAATACAAATGCGAATTCCATTGAAAATAATACAATTGGGAGGATATTGTTCGGTGGAAAGATATCTTCATATTGTGTTTAAATGTAAAAGCTTATCCTATTGTGTGAAAAAATAAATTGCCTCATAAACTGATAAATTATGAGTTAAGTTAAGTATACATTTGTTCTATGTTATAATTTAAGCCTAAGTAGAGCTGGATTGTTTCGTTAGTATTATATATTATTACGTATGCTTTATAATTATATTTAGACGTGCTTTTCTTATTTAAAATACTTTTTGATACATATTTTATTGTATGTACCTATGTTTGTATGTTTATGTATACCAATGATTCTGACGCCCTTGGGAAATATCAAATAAGTGTCCCTTTATATAATATTTTATTTTATATTATTTATTTCAATCTAAAATCTACACTCGCTCTTACAGATCGCTCCAAAGCGACGAGTGTACTAATACAGATACAATACAATAATACAATTAATTCAAGCATTTTTATACAATGCGAATCCATACAATAAAAATCATCCACATCGACATCTATGGAGAAATATTTGCAGCATTTTTCTATGGAAATTGCCGAACCTCAAGATGCTGAATAACCTGAGATTTGCAAGAGAAATTGGAAAGAAGATGCCAATTTACAGGAACTGTTTAAATGAAATTTAGAAAAATTCATCACAAACCAAGGTCTGGCCAACAGCTACTAGTGGGAATCAAACATTGACCACTACGTTCAAAAGCATATTATGCTAACCACTAGTCCACGCTGCTGGTTTCGTTTTTAAGAGCTAAATGGCAAAAACATAATTAAAAAATAATTTTTTTATGATAATTATTTATTGTATTAAAATTACGATAAACAAAATTAAGCTTTTTCAAAACGATTATATTTATTCGTGGCACTAATTTAACTACTTATTCATACTTAAATAAAAAAACGCATGTATAGGTTTAATTTTTCTCGCTTAAAATCTCCCGTCAAATTTTAAATCACTCACTAATTTATGTTCTATTGACAAAATACTTAAATCAGAAGGGCAATTTTGACATCTTACAGATCTTAAATAATTTTTGATTATTCTTAATTTTCTGAAACTTCTTTCGGCCTTGGGTATCGTTGCTGGCATTGTCAGAAATATGTACTTGAATAAGATTCTCGTAAACCTCACTCGCTTAGAACACTCGAAATATTCATATGATAAATAGTGCTCGGATCTTTAGTTTGCAATGTTTTTATTTTATTTGGACGCCCTTCAGATTTTCCCACCGTTGGGCAATGTCCCCTTGCAAATTCCTTGGTACGGTTCTGCCCATATGTAGATGTAAACAGTCGATTATGACATTACTATATTTATTTAATTTAATTTATTATTTTATAATAATAATACAAAATAAAATAACCAGTGTGATCCGAGAGGTTGCCCCAAAGCGTAAAACCAGTCTTACAAAAAAAGAAAGAAAATAAAAAAAAAGTAAAAACAATAAAAATTACAATCATTCATCTCATTCAAATAGTCTCGTGTTGAATCTCAAGAAACTAACCAGCTCAACATGACAATTGAACAGTTCCTAATTTTCATCAATCACATTAAGGAACCGGATAGCCTTTACAAGAGACGAGTTAATGAAAGCAGACGTTTTCGCAGGAATAGGTTGGAAAAGTAAATGATGACGCAAAGCTCTACAGCATTCAGGCGCCGAAAATTTATATTCCAATAAAATCTAGGGGTTGTCGATTCTTCCCTTTAATACTCCAAAGAAATATTTGGAAATGGCAATAATTCTTCTCGAAGATAGTGAGTCAAAGCCTAGCATACCTTGTAAAAAGGCAGTGGGAAATAAATAGGGGTAATATTTATATTTCTTCATATAAAGGGATCTAAGATTTTTTTTACAGACCCAAACTCCAATATGCTCCGGACAAGCGAACAATAAAGTGCCACCATTATACTTGGATCTTGGAAGTAGTGAGAATTGCGCAAAACAAATCCAAGCATTTTGGTAACCCTACAGCACATATGTGAAATATGAGTCACTCCTAAACAGTATACCAAGATCAACAGTTGAGTCTGTTTGCGTTAACTGATAGTTCCAAAGGCTATAAGCGAACTCAATAAGGCAAAGAGAAATAAACGACTATATTTAATATTAACACGCTAAACCAAAATAAATTTAGTAGGCATAAAAAGTTTCCAGTAGAGCTAAAGCCAAAGAGCTTTATGATATGCAAAACGAGTTATAACTTCCACACGATACGCTTCTAAATCGCATAGAATGCACCAAAGTGCAGTCGCCGAACGGATATCGAATTGATCCGCAACTTATTCATATACGTATACATAATACTGTCCTCAGGAGGAGTTGCGACGAAATATGTATGTTATGGTGAAACTCCAAACCAGACATTCAGAGAACTTCGCCGACATCACATGCACACAATCGATATCGAACAAGTAAGCAAAAGCACGATGACCGCACAACTTGCTTCGAGATTTACGAACAGCGGGTATATACATATTATGTTATATATATATATATATATATATATATATATATATATATATATATATATATATATATATATATATATATAAATATATATATATATATATATATATATATATATATATATATATATATATATATATATACATATACTACGTGCTCCTTACCGCCACCTGGATACAATTCTGCAATTCCCGGGACACGGCTGGTCCCTTATTCCCACGAGATTAGTCGGACCATTGTGCAGCTAGTTAGTTTCGCAGCATTTGAACAGCCCCGCACGTGGAAGTTTTCCCTTTTGTATCGAATACATCTCTAACAACTAGAGATGCTTGCTTCGTGCGCGGTGGTCCACTTTCGTTCAAGTCGGTACAAAATTTGAAGCTCTGATTAACACTTTTTGTAGCTCGTGAAATAATATAAAAGCCCAGAAATAATATAAAGCTAAAAAAAAATAATTGTGATAATTAATCAACCGTAAAACCTGCGCGAGTTGCATTGGAGTGGCGAGGATGCACACTGAATAGCCAACGTTGATCTGACAGATGATTCTGATGTAATTTTAACACTTATTTTTATTTTATTTTTATTTTACATATATACCAGGAAGGCCTTACAGGTAAATCCCAATGCGCCTTCCTGGCCAATTACAAATACAAATGCAGCATTTTTTTATTATAAGTCGTTGAATTGCGAGACACTGAAAAAACTCGCAAATTAACGAGACATCTATGAATTGTACATAAATTTTTATTGTACATCCATCAAATTTCAAATAGTGGTGACATAGTAGGTAGGAAGGATTTTTAGCCAATTTTTTTTTTCGGGAACCGTTTCAACAATGAAATCAGAGAAAATTGGCAAACTCTGATAGGAAACGATCAACCTGGAGTCACAAATCCAGGTCTGACCAACAGCATACTCTGAAAAATTCATTTTCATTCAGGGATAGAACCCGGCACCTTCTTGACGGTAAGCAGAAGCTTAACGTCCGAGCTATGCTGCTGGCTAACTTGCCGCACTGTGGTGGATAATGAGAGATAAAGACATATATTTTATTTTCTTTCTCCAAATATACTGAATGAATTCATATTTTATGTATTTTTCATCAAAACTTCTATGATCCGAATTATGTATGTCAATCTAAAATTTAATGTCTGTTTGTCTGTCTGTCTCGTATAGGCTCCTAAACCACTCAACCGATTACGATGCAACTTTCAGGATTTGTTGTATGCATGTCCGGGAAGATTATTGTGAAAAAAATCGCCAAAAAACGGGAGCGGAAACGGGAAAAATGGGAATGAGTGTCATTTCAACGCATTGTTGCTTTGTTAGGGTAAACATTGCAACACCTGCGTTGTTAGGGTAAAATACACAAACAATTGAATTATTTCAAATGTGTTCACTCTGTGCATTTTTCTGACAAATGGGAACAGGAACGAGAGCGGGAACGGGAACGGGAACGATAACGAGAACGGGAACGGGAATTGCATGCGTTATTGTGGCATTTCAATGGTTTCAGCTAGTATTATAAAATTGATTGTCTGTTTGTCTGTCTGTCTGCCTGTCTGTGTCATATAGGCTCCTAAACTACTCAACCGATTACGATGGAACTTTCAGGATTTGTTGTATGCATGTCCGGGAAGCTGACTGTGAAAAAAAACTCGTTAGTTCACTTGAACCATCACTTGAAACGGGAAAGCAACGAGAACGGGAATTGCATGCTTTATTCTGGCATTGAAAAGCATGCCGGGTTCAACTAGTACGAAATAAAAATCAATCAACATCAACATAAATAGTTAGTTTCGCGGAAAGCCTATATGCACAGATGCAAAAGAGAAAGAGGAGGAATGATGGCTCCGCTTCAGCTGTCATTTTTTTCATTTATTGCACTTGCTTTTTTATTTATTCAACATTTATTACAGCCGGACCGATTTTGCATTATGATACTTTCAACACACATTTATAAGTGGGCATTTGGTGTCCAGTGCAGTGGTTAGCTGATTTTTTTTAGCACAGTAAGGCAAGTGTCAAGCAATTAGTTATCAATATTTACGTGGGTGAGAAGAATGACAAGGGTAGTGGACATAGTGGATAGAGTAAAGATATTGAAATGGCAGTGGGTAGGCCACGTGGATGGAATGGACTAAAGGTGGACAATATAAATAATAGAATGATACCCCAGAGAATGCAAAAGTGCAAAAGGAAGACCGCAGGGAAGATGGGTAAACTAAATTAAAAAATGTTTTGGGTGAGATGGATGAGAGTTGCGCAGAACAGAGACGAATAGAAGCGTGTTGCAGAGGCCTTCATCCAGCAGTAAATGGCGAGTGACTGTAGATCATGATGATGATTATAGTCTTGGGTTCAAAATTCTGGCCAGGATCGAAAAAATGATTTAATTTTTATGATATTCTTTCTTTGCTGACAAGATCTGAATAGTTATTAAGTCCAGATTGATCATCTCCTGTTTTGATTTTGCCAATTTTTTGCCACACAGAACAGAGAAGCCCTGACAAGGAAATCTACACACACGAATTAGGGCATCTGTATATCCCCTAAATGAGTTTTTTCAAAGTCAAAATCAATTGAATTGCGATTTTCAAACCATAATTATGGGAATTTTCTTCAATTGGAAAAGTTTTCGAGACATAATCAAACTTTTTTAATATACATATGTACCTTTAGAAGGCAATGATAAATAATGTAAGATAAGATTCCCCGAGAAGACTATATTTCATATGTAGCTGTGTGAAGTAAGACCAATGTGCTTTGCTCTCCCCCATCCTTCATCTCTGTTGAGACGGGTGCGTGGAAGTACCGGTCGGCTACAATAATTAGTGGTAGTGGATCTACTGTGTGCTCCAAGTGTTCCAAGTGCTTCAAGTTTTCAAAAGCTCTACTTTGAATGGCGTAACTTAGCTCAAGTTGTTGATGATTTTATAACACTATATACATCGATACAATGCTCAGTGTGGAAAGCTTTTGGATGAACGCTGTCGGAAATCACTTATTGAAGGAACTTGCTCTTTGACGTCAAGTCATTTGAATATTATACAAACCAAAGAAAACATTCATACAATTTGATACAAATAAGTGGACGTATGTACTTCTTTGCTCAAACAAATATGTGTTTGCATATTCACACATATTCCAAGAGAGTGTTGTCGAAAATAAAACAACCCCTCCATCCAAACACGACAGGGTGTTTTTCGATACCCGAAGGGATTGTTGACCCTCTCTCACTCACCATCCAGAAAAGGTGCCTTAATCCGAAAGGGATCCAGAGCCTTGACCGAGCGCCCTGCTCTGGTCTAATCCAGGCCGTCGTCTGATTTACGGTCTAAATATCTGGTTATGTATTCCGTCGTCAGATTATGGGGTTTTATCTGGCACTGGATCAACAACAAAGGTCCCAACAACGGCGATAAGTGTCGACATAAACTTCAGCACACAGTCTCCGATGACCCACAGAGTTTTCACCCGCGACAAGTCCCAAAGAGACACTCTAGCAATCCCGCACTACTGCCACAGGCAATGATGGAAACTTTTCCTATTGTCAAAAGGTTCGATTTACTATCTGTACGTTATTTACAATAGTCATTTGGTACGTGTCGCTTACAAATACGAGCTATACTTAAAATCTAGGCTGAATTTACAATGGGTCGATCTAATCAGACGACCTATGTACATATGTACATCTACATATGTATAAAACAATCTATCCGTATTACTGTTTCGACATATTTTTGATAGAATAACAAAATACAGTGCCTATATTCTTGGATTTTTTTTTATTGGTTCTATAACACTGTTAAACAAATGACGAATTTTTGCGGTTCAGAGACGAGATATGACTTTTCGAATAGATCTATACCCAGTGAACACGGATATAATATATTAAATTATCTTTATATGAGTATTAAATAAAATTCCACTTAGAAAAATCATATTTCGACTATTCTTGTGGATTAATAACAAAAATTCGTTTATTTTATCGAGGTAACCCAGTTATCAATAGAATTTTTGTTATCAATCCACAAGAATAGTCGAAATATGATTTTTCTTAGTGGAATTTTATTTAATTCTCATATAAAGACAATTTAATATATTATCCCTATTAATTCAATTCAGATTCGTGTAAATACGAGTAAATACGAGTAAGTACGAGATTTTAGCTCGCAATTTTACCGATTTAAAATTCAGCACACTTCCAATTAACCCTTTTAAACAAAAACAAAAAATGGTGTGGCCAGTACACTATACCAATAAATATGTTTCAATATAAAATACTTAATATAAAATAGTTTTAACAGTGGGAAAAATTCCCAAGTGAAAATACTGGATTTAAACTGGAAGACTATTTAGAGAGATTTGAAAGCTGAAAAGTACTAAAAATGAAAGATAAAATATTCGAATATAGATTTCAATATTCATTTTGAACAGGAAATTGACAGATTTTGAGACATCGACCGAACAACACGAAAATATAGAAAAATCGTGCGATTTACAAAACACATATATCTCCGAACCTCGAGCTAATCAACATTTTTTAATACCAGATTCATATTTACTGGGTATAGATCTATAAGAAAAGTCATATCTCGTTTTTGTACCATTTTTCGTGTCGAACAGTGTAATTAATTGTAGAAAGTTTCGTGCCGTTTTATAGGCAGAGTTCGAGCCGAGTGAATGTGACGTTTACGAATAATAGTGGTGCCAATTAGGCCTTCGGTCGAAAGTTAAACGTTGCTCAAAGTCTTATTAAATCAATTATACTGAATGTTGCAATGTATTAAAAAACTTTTGGCACAGTTCCATCGTGAAAATTAATGTTGATGGCGCACTATCATGAAACGTATTTTCCTTTTCGTTTTGCGAGTGTTTATCTTTATTGTAGAGAAATTTCTGAGCTAAGATGTCTAATATGTATGAACATACATTCATAAGAACGTAGTTTTATAAATTTAATATTGTTCTTGTGATTTTGTTCTGCTTATAGATTTATTTATATGAATTTATTATTACATATATATATGTGGATAGGTTTAACAAAATAGTATTCTAACATTCTTTTGGAAATATTGCAATTAATTTAATGATGAAATACCAGCGTGGGATATGATTTTAGAAGCTTTCAATAACGACAGGTATGTTATTATATGGACTATGCAATATATGAATTGTGCACATTGTGCAGTGAATTCGCCATACAAAGGATCATAAATTCTCGAGCCATAATCATATATTGCATACCTATTATCCATATAAATGTACATATGAATTATTAATTAACAATGTGTTGTTTGATGAGGAATTTGACATCTAGATTATGGTTATAATTTCGACTCTCGATTACGTTTTTATGGGTATTTAAAAATATGTCAATATATTTTGGGGATGATTTGAATGTCGTCAATTCTGTCATATAAAACTTTGTATTGGTTATGGGAATGACAACCCTTACGTTGAATTTGCCTTAATAGTATGAAGATGATATCACTTGGTCTATATTTATAGTATAAAGGAGGATATTGAGGGATATAGGACAAGGCGGACATTTTTCCTAAAGCAGTAACAATTTAAAGGAGAAAACAATTTTTGTGGAGACGATTTGAATAAAAATTAAATCAGCTGATAACAAAAAATAAAACATATCACTGTTTGATCTGTGTACATATGTATGTAGCTTGTATTGGTTAGAAAGTTTGTTTTGGAGGAATAAACAATGAAATTTGAGGTTATGAGTTACTCATTTATGCCGGAAACCTTACAGTTTAGAATAGTTTATTAATACTAAGATTGCTTTAAGAATAGTTTATCAATGTATGATTGTCCATAAATGAGTTTATGTATTTACAGAAGTGAACTTTTCAATCATCAGATAAATTAAATCAGCTGATAACTAAAATGTGATGAGTGTATGTGGTGTATGTATTTAAGCTTATTGTAAAAAACTAAATGTATGTAAGCTTATTGTAAATCATATTAACAATTAGATACAACATAACTTCTTATTGAATACTTATCTCGCAGATAAAACCGACTGAGGAGATATACAGTGAAATGTCAGATTTTACATATTTGGCCAAAAATCAATATATATCGTGTATTACATTACATGAAGCTAGACGCCAAATTTGAAATTTATATATACATAAGAGAGTTAAAACTATAAATATTGAAATATTAGAGATAACGAGAACCAATAGAGCAAATTTTATAAAATATAGAGTGAATTATAGGCGTTTAAACAATTAAAATCTTATATGGCCATATCAAGGCGAACAGGTTGGAAGACACGGGACGAACGCTTATTAAACGTCAGGAAGGTTTACGGGCCCCGTTTTTAAAACGCGTTGTATACGATATTTTATCTCCAACATAATGGCAGACGATACATTAACGTGTATTGATGACCAAAATGAGCAATATGGCAAAGTATGAAAACGATCGGACAAGAGACAAAAATGACGACTAACACGAATGTCATGTGAAAGGTAAAGAAGGTATGTAAAAAACGACAATTTTCTCTCAAAGAAGGACGTTTGGACATCTGATTTACAAACTTCCACCTTTTTATCATCATCATTTATAGCCATTCACTATTCATTGCTGGATGATGGCCTCTCCAACACGCTTCTATTTTTCCCTGTTTTGAGCAAATCTTATCCACCTCACCTCACATTTTTTTCTAATTTTGTGCACCCATCTTTTACATCCTCTCGAGTACCATTTCAGCAATTAATTTTTTCACCTTGCTTCTGTTATAACGTACCTCGTCCATTATCATTTCAATATCTCCACTAAAATTATACCAGGAAGGCTAAACAGTTAACCCTAATGCACCTTTCTGGCCAGAAATATTGTATATGTATTTGAAAAAAGTAATTTGTTGGAACCGTTTCAACAAAAAACAGATAAATTGGCAAAATCTGATGGGCAACTTGGAATCACTAATCCAAGGTTTGACCAGCAGAAACTAGTGGGATTAGAACCCGCGACCACTTTGTTCAATGCGTTATATGCTAGCCACTAGTTTATTCTGCTGGTTAATATCTACTACACTTGTCATACATATTTTATATATTTTTTTATTTATAAGTACCACATTAAAAGTTCATATGAATATCACGCATCACCAGAGAGACGTATTTAATAGAAAGAGATTAAAACCATTCCCGAGATGATTAGAAAGAAAGGAAGCAACTTAGACATTCTTGAATTTTACGGAGCATACCTGTAGAGTATTTACATATGTATATTACGAAGAATCTGCTCGGATAGATTTTCTCCACGAATGGATTGCCAAGATCCCCCCCCCCTGGGGATTGGTGAAGATGAAAAAAGGACTAGATAAATACTTTAAAATAATGGTATAATAACGATGTGTATATGGTCCATTAAAGATTTTATTTTGTTTCATAGAACATGAACACTCGCCTTATAGATCGCTCCAGGGAGATGAGTACACTTATTTATTTATTATGTTGGGAAAATTAACAGTTTATTAAATTACATAAATTGATAAAAGAACAATATTATTTTAAGAAAAAGCATTAAGAATTTTCATATATACAGATACAATACAATCGATATATATAAGATATTTATACAATGCAAATTCATACAGACATCCACAGTGACATGGAGAAATTTTTGCAGAGTTTTATTATCAAATTGATGAATCTCAAGACGCTGAATAATTTGAGATTAGCAAGATAGGAAGGAGATGCCAATCAGAAAAATTGACAAACTCTGATAAGAAACGATCGACCTGGAGTCACAAACCAAGCTCTGTCCAACGGCGGGACTCTAGTGGAACTCGAACCCGTGACCACTCGAAAGCTATGCTATATTCAATTATCTGGTCACCTTTTTATTTATCCCATATTAATTGTATTGAGAAAGTTCAACTTAAATTTATTAAATCCTTACGCTACCTTTTTCCTACCTATACCCATTCTACTGTTTCCGACATTTTAAAAATCCTTTCTTTTAACAATCTTTCTGTCAGGCGACGACATACTGATGCTATATTCTTCTTTAAGCTCATAAATGGTTTCCTTGATTGTTCTGATTTACTGAATAAGGTTAATTTCAGAATCCCAGTTCGGTACTCTAGACGCGTTGCACTCTTTTCACTTGATCCTTTCAATACTAATTCCCAAAAATATTCTTATCTGCAGCGTTTATCGTATGTTTAACGGAGAGCTGAATGAGGTTGATCTATTTGGTATTTCCCTACATCAATTCAGGTCTAACATCAAGAGAATCTTGACCGATTGATTCATTTCTTCTCCTATTTTATTTTTCCAATATTTCCAATATTTTTATACTTTAGTTTAGTTATGTAATGTGCTATTTAATCATATTATAGCTTTCATTCTTTTCCTTTTCATTTGTTTATTTTGTATTTACCTTTTTCATTTGTTTTATATTTGTAAATTTCAATTTCTTCTTATATTCTATTTTATAACCTTTTTCCAATATTTTAATACTATAGTTTAATTATGCAATGTTCTACATATTTTGTCATTTCATAGCCTTTATTCTTTTCTTTTTCATTTGTTTTCCTTATATTTATCTTTTTCATTTTTTTTTTTATAATTTTTGTAAAAATCTGTAATTGGACTCGGATGTTACATATATTATATATTTACTATTTGTTTTTTTATACATATCTATGTACATCCCGTTGTCTGTTGATTTTTCTATAAATAAAATAAAATAAAAATAATATGCTTACCACTAGTCACCGCCACTAGTTGAAATGAAATACTGACACCATTTTTGCAGGACGATCATCGAAAATTTAAACACGGACGATTTTGCCAATTACACCCGCATCATTAGTCATCGAGCGTATCAAAAACAGCCCAACGTGGTTGATCCTTTGCATGTTGATTGCGTCGTTCGCGAATCGGTCCGCGCACCATTAGACAGGGTGGCGAAAATGGTGGTGGCAAACATTCGGCGCCGAACAAAAGGCCATAAATTAATATGTCAGATATAATCCCGCAACACATGTAAGCGAGCCGGCCGGCCGCATCCCGGGGAAAAAGCGCGCAGAAGAAAACCCGTCGGAAAATTGATTGATTTATCGCCGCCGCTTTTCCACATTTCCCCGCCACGCTCCGAAATCCCACTTCACTTTGTTCGGCAATGATAGCGGCTGGCTGGGAGCAACCCGGGCCAAACTTTACAATTTATTGCGATTCGCCCGTTATCTTGTCCCGCAGTCATCAATAATGCAAGACCAGATACCGGCGAGGGTCTTCGGAAATACCGGCGAGGGTCTTCAGAAATACCGCCGAAGGAAAATCGAAAGTTTCCCTTTTTGCACCCCGCGAACAATATTGATTTAGCGCCGTGTAAACATACGGACGTGCTAACCCTTTACTAAACGTCAATGTTTCCATTCAGAAGCGTCTTGAATTTTACACGCTGTTTGTACTGCGATTGACGAAGGCTCACATTTACATTGGAACTGTATAATATGAACATATTAGGTTGATAGAGTCAGACGGCTCTCTTTTGAAAGCTAAAGTGACCTATCTTTGTAGTACATTCTACGGGTGAATGATTTATGCTGTTTATTTTTTCAAATCACTAATCAATAATAATAATTGTTGCAAGACTGCTTATTTAACAAATAATATTTAATTAAAATACAACAGAATTCATACTATGTACATCGGTCTCCGTGACGAGACAAATATCGGAAGGCAAAGATCAAAAATCAAAAGATCTTAAGTCGATTGATCAAAAAAATAATGATGCATGGTAAACGGTGCATATTCATTACATACTCACTTAATTTGCGTGAGCAGGATACAACAGGAACAAGAGGAACAGGCTTTTCCTCCCGTATTAATGTGCGGGCGCAGAATACGGGAGGAAAAGCTTGTTCCTCTTGTTCCTGTTGTATCCTGCTCGCGCAAATTAAGTGAGTATGTACCGTTTACCATGCCCCCTTTTTTTGATCTTTCTACTTAAGATCTTTCGATTTTCGATCTTTGCCTTCCGATATTTGCGTTTTCTGTCGTTTAACATTCTGTATATATGTATGTACATATTTGAATCAGAACAATGTATTGGAATTGTAATTGATTTTATCTAGAAAAGCTACATAGTTACATTATTGAATTATGCTGTGAATACATTTTGGTGTTTCAATTTTGAATTAATCTGCTATTAAAAGATGACTAATTGCAATCTGAATGACTCGTAATAGACTATAATGCCAAAACACTAATTATAGCTCTATATACATACATAATACCGTAATTAAAATGTTTTTCAGATTAACTTTTCTAATACTAAATCCAATTTAATGAGAAAGTAATGTCTAAATCCATTAATAATATCCACAACATAAAGATAAATAAAATACATACATATATATACTATATTATAATAAAATAAGCTCATGTAAGGAGAAATCCAATTAATTTTATATAATCAATAATCTCGTTTATTTATTTCAATAATAATAAAATTTATATTATGTAACAGTTTTTGTATACCTTGGTATGTTTTCTTCGAAATATTTATATTCAAAGGACTATATATAATACATATATGTATTTATATATAATATATAAAAAAATCAAATCAATAGCATAATCTTATCAGATCATACTTTTGGTTTGTAAATGGAACTTCTTCTCATTACTTATTTTTTAAATAAGCTCTCATCTCTGAATTATAATTCAATCATACTTTTAAATTCTGAAACGAGCTAAAAACCATCCCACTATCAGGGACATCTGATTACCATTTGCAACGGCATAGAAGATGGTACTAAATCACTGATTAAATATCAATTATAATAAATCTCGCGAACTGAGCTATTAAGATTAACTTTTCCGATAACAAACGTAACTTAACCCAACTATCCAAACGAGATAATAATAATAAAAAAATATTAGTAATAGAATCATTATCGAAATGAAACCGTATACTCTTGATTATGAGTTAATCTCGTAATAATTTTTTTTGTGTGTCGTTTAGTAGTAAAATCGTACTAGAATCGGTCGACTTAGCTTAATGGTAACTATGTCGTAGATCGAAAAATAAATAAAATTGTTCGATAGTATTATTTGTATCGGATTTGAGAAGCTATGAGCGTGTTGGGGTTGGCAAAGTGTCCGCAGGAGCGTAATGATGCTGTTCTCCGTTCCGGAAAATGTGGAAAAGTTGGCGTTGTCGTCGAAAAGGCGTTTTCTTACCGCAGACGAAACATGCCCGGTTCCGGAAAATTGACCGAGAATTATCGTCAGCTACACAGGTATATACAAAAAACGCAAGACCGACGAACAAACACATAATGATGGCAACATCGTCGCGGCGAAAATTTTCCCCAGAGGAAGAACCGCAAAAGTTTTCCGGTGAAACTTTTCAAACTAAAGACGGAAAAATAAAATTACGCTGATTTTCCTTTCGCATACTTCGTTTTATATTTTGTATACTATTATATGAAATATAAAATTCGACAGTTTCATATAAAATCAATAAATTAGGATCTAAGCTACATATATAATATGAATGTATATCAGGTGATCCTAATTGTGTGGGAGTTAATTTTTTTTTAAATCCTGGACCACACATTAATCACCATATGTTTACTTTATTTAATAAAATATTATATATGTAAAGTTTTGTAGTACATGATCGTGAGAAAATTCAAGATTTTGATTGAAACTCAAACTAATGCGTTACATCGAAGATTGTGATTTAATTTGACTTTTGTTGAATTTTATTAAACAAAAGATTCCCAGAATGTTATGGATTGAGTTCTTCATGAATTTACAATTAATTATTAATTCGAAATTCAAAATCATTATATTTCTTAAGCATCAATATTGCTGAAAACACGGTGATTAAGATAAAATAAACCACTTTTATGGATGTTGACAAAACGTATTATTTTGTTGTATGTACATATGTACATCGATTTTTGGTATGATTTTTTTCAAATCAATGATCACGGAATCAATGGATTACTGATTGAAAGTTGCAAAAGTTAGAGCAATATATTTATATTACAGTTAGCGTAATACTGAGAGGTTCCAGGTTCGAGCTCTAGTTAGAGCTTGATTGAAAGAATCATCCTTTGTATGATTTGAAGTATTCCAAGACAACCGCTTTCTTTTAAATTTTGTCTATTTATCTGATATGACTGTTGAAACAGTTATATTAGATAAATATTTATAAATTGGCTGTTTACCCTCTATTTGTCATCACTGTCTGAATATAATTTCAAATTTATAAATACCTACAAACATAAATATGTAAAAGTTTTTGTGTTCAAATTAATGTAATATACCCAAAAGACGCTCACAACGAATTTTATTTTAAAAATAATAACGGGAATATGAACAGTTTGTATGGGAACTTTTGAATTCTCGTTAGTCAGTCCAAAGTTATCATAATCGACATAAATTAACTTGTAAAGGTGAATATTAAGCGGTGATTTGTTATATGTATTATACTCGAAAAATAAATATGAGAAAAACCTAATTTTTGTCGAGATAAATCGATTAGCTGGAGGCACAGAGCATTGTATAAAATCAATATTTATTTTATTTAGCGCTCTCTTCATACAACAAAAGTTTTTCACTAGGTCAATTAATGAAAATCTAAAATTTTCGTTTTTTGCTCCGGCTTAATTTACATGTGGTATCCGGACATAAACCCCCTGAACATATATATACCCCCCCCCCCGGACACATACCCCCGGTCAAAAACCCCCTGGAAATTAAACCCCGTGCAAATCACCCCCGCCATGGATAAAAATAGTTATAAATAATTAATAATTAATAATAAATAAGAATAAATTATGTGTGGTAGAGCATATTGAATTTCAATTCATATACAATATTTAATTTCAATTTATTGTTGTAAATATAATAAATATCAATTTAAAATACTTTTAGTCACCAGTTAGCGTTTGCGTTCTGTGGTATTGAAAGTAAATTTTAATAGAAGTATATATTATTGTTATATTATTATTATTATATTTTAAATATTTTTAGACTATCCATGATGGAATTTGTAAAATCGAGAAAAGGAAAAGAAAAATACAATTGATTTCGGAGTTTTGTATATTTTAAATTATTATTATTGATTAATGATTTTTTATTACTGATTATTGATTATTTATAAAGAATCTGATATATGTATTTCTGAATCTGTATTTTTCTGGCTGACATAAATTAGCATTGATACTGACTTTTTACATACCTCTAATACAGTTCACATGGTTTTCGTGTTAGTGGTAATTTTTTATATCTCTTATCTCTTATCCGATCGTTTTCATACTTCGCCATATTGCTCATTTTGGTCATCAATATACGTTAATTTATCGTCTGCCATTACGTTGGAGATAAAATATCGTATACAATGCGTATCAAATATCCACAATTTTGGTTACGGTGACGTCTTGCAAGCTACCATAATCCATCTTCAACATTTTCGCCGTGATATGGCCATATCAGATTTTAATTGTTTAAACGCCTATAATTCACTCTATATTTTATAAAATTTGCTCTATAGGTTCTCGTTATCTCTAATATATAAATATTTATAGTTTTAACTCTCATATGTCTATATAAATTTCAAATTTGGCGACTAGCTTCATGTAATGTAATACACGATATATATTGATTTTTGGCCAAATATGTCAGATCTGACATTTCATTGCTAAAAGTATATCTCTTAACTGAGTTTTATCTGCGAGATAAGTATATAATAAGAAGTATTGTTGTATCTAATTGTTAATATGATTTATTATGAAATATTTTTATCCTTGACGGGGGAGGGGGGGGATTATTTGAACGGAGGGTTAATGTCCAGGGGTTTTTTGACTGGGGGTATGTGTCCGGGGGGTATGTGTCCAGAGTGTAAGTGTCCTAGAACCCAATGTATAAGATAATTGAAAGGTTTGCATAAAAGTTATATGCATACAGAACGAACATTTGACAAGCCCAACTTTATAATATATATATATATATATATATATATATATATATATATATATATATATATATATATATATATATATATATATATATATATATATATATATATATATATATATATATATATATATAAATCTAATTTACAATTTTAATTACAGCGCGTCTAACCGGTAGGCATTTGTCGCACGTACACGTGGCTTTGTCTTTTGAACGGGATGAGGGGGCGGCAGACGCCCCTGTGTTTGATCAGCTGGCACGTCCCTGGCCGTATCGAATGGTCCCGAAAGAGCAACAAAGTTGTCCGCAGATCCCCATCCCAGTGTTCAGAACCCGGGGCAAACACGTCCCCGACATGACGGTGCTCCCCGACGCACGCACACTTTCCCGACAAATATTTGCTTTGGCGCAGTAATCAAAAAACCTTTTTTCAAATGACCATTCGTAAAAAATATACAACGGTTTTGATTTCGTGGATTTTGTTTCAAAATAAAAAAAGTGCAGTCTGTCTAGTTGTGGGGGACGTGCGGCACCAGTTGCAAATGCACTGAAAGCAAGATAAATTAAAACGGGTACTACATATTTCTCGACCCGGCAAAAGAGCCCTATTTCCAGATAAATAAGGTATTTATCACGACATTATATGCAAATGACCATCTATAAAATATTTCGCCCTGTAAATAAAAAGTATTACTTTTACTGTTGTTTACTTACTTTTCAACGGGAAGTATTACTTTTGCTGTTTTTTTTTTTGTTTTCAGTACATGTATAGAACATATATGTCTGGAAACAAAAAAAACACAACAGTAAAAGTAATACTTCCGGTCGAGTACAAAGCTTCGGTTTACAAACAACAGCATGCCTCTTCAAATAAATATATGTAGATATATATGTATGTATGTGAAATTGATAAATTTATTCGATATTTTCGATGATAATAAGTAAGAATTCCAATACCAGTATTACTGAAAGCGGTTCTAAAGGTTTTTGGTAAAAAATTCGACCTTCGGTAATATTGGTAGTACAAACTGTACTTACGGTAATACCGATTTTTTTTTTTTTTATACATACACTAGTGGTAATACCCGGCTTACCTCGGTTCCATTTTTGACGATCTCTTCCGTTTTAGCACGGATATAATAAAAGTAACTTGAAATGGAAATGCAGTCTAGTAGTGAGAATACAGTCGAACCATGAAAAAAAGTCCATTTGTTTTTGTTATTAAATTTAACTACCGACCAATCACATACGTCTTTGACCAATCCAGCCAATCAGAAACGACTTTTGAAGACAGCCAATCTGAGACAAATTACAGACGGCGTTTCGGTTTTATATATAAGATTTCTACTTTTTTGTAACCGTTTCAATAATGAGATCAGATAAATTGGAAAACACTGATAGGAGACGATTGACCTTGGATTTATATATCCAAGGTCTAACCAGCAGCATACACCAGGAATAGAATACAATTGAAAGCATTACATGCTAACCAGAGATTCTTACATCGGTACTAACGAAATCAGTTTTACCGGTGTTAGAACTAAATTCGATCTTCGGTACTACCGATAGTACAAAATATTGAATTGTTTTGAATTTGGAAGAAAGCGTTGCTTCGGATAGTTTGTATATATTAGTCAAAGAATTAACAGTCAACATCCTTTTTGACCATTTGACCAAGTGTATCATAAATTTAAAAACCAAAGATAAAGTTTGCCAAAAATATCGTACTTAATCCTATTTTTCACACTTTCTCCGAATACATACAAACATTTATTGATTTATAACGGACTATTAGCAATGAGTAGCCTCGATTCGTCGCCTTCCGATTTTTGCGGAAACGTATTTTTTCATTTGACAATTATTTATAATAATCTTGTCGGATAAGTAATAGCTGTCCTGATGATAAGAAGTAAGAAATAAATGAGATTGAATCAAAAAATTATTATTATTAAAATTCAGTTAGTTTTTATTCAATTAATTCAGATACTAAATATAGATGGTCTACTCGTGAAAAAATTGGCGCCTATTTTAACATCGATAAGGCATAAAAAGTGTATAAAGTCGGTTGCCAATTTATGACTGATCAAAGCAAGCTAAAAGCACGACACGGGTTCAAATTGTACTGCGAAACGGAGAAAAATCCGCGTTCGAGGAAATTTTTCGGTAAAAGGATACGTATTTCATACTGTAAATTACGGTAAGCGACAAACTTAACTCAAGACGTAGAAAAGGTATGAAAGGAGCAAGAAAAAAGTATACCTACATTCAAACAAATGTACATATGTATATACGAAAAGGAAAAAATAACGCGTTTGGCCTCGCTAAAACCTAGAAAATATTGTGACAGTTTCAAGTGTCTGCCAGCTTAACTTTTCTGATATGCGAAAGCCTCAACTCGAATATGTCTGGCAATGTTATGACTCAACTTTAAGTCCTATTTTGGAAATAAACGCACTCGGATTGTTTAGCTTGTGTTAAAATATTTTTTGCCTCCAGTTATTAGCGCAACACAAACAGAGCACAGATCGAATGACGAAATGGAACTCTGCGAATTTTTTTCTTCCCCCAATTAGATACGCGTGTTTACGAATCCAAGTAAAGAAATACAATAGTAAATAAACATGTGGAGATATATAATATATATTTCGATTTATACAGGGAGGGAGGGAAGTAATTAGACCACCAGTAACTTGAAAGTGAATAATTTAATTGAAATACATTATAAACGAACCTTAATTTAGGCTTTCGTAACTTTTGTAAGCCGTATATTAGATTATGCTAATACATAGTTAAGTTTTACAATTCAAGAAAAATAAATAAAATTCTTCACAGAAACATCAATTAAATCAACTTTAATAATATAAAATAATGCATTGCTTGTGTGGGCGACAGTATTTTAATTTTTAATCTTACATACACATAAGTAAGTACATAAAAATTAACATCTACAGAAATTTATATGGTTAAATTTGTAAATTTGCAACATTTTGTAAAATTTAGCGAAACCTGAGAATGCTAAAAACTCTAGATTTCCGAGAAAATGTGTATGGTTGCTAACTTGTTGGAACCGTTTTGATGAAAATCAGATAAATTGGCAAACTTTGATAGGAAACGACCGATCTGGAGTCACAAATCCAAGGTTTAGCCAGCAGAAACCAGTGGTTTTTGAACCCGTGACCACTTTGTTCAAAGTGTTAATCATTAGCCTATTTTTATTTTATTTTTATTTTATTTTATTAATTGAAAAATCAACAGACAGGATGTACAGAGATAGGTATAAAAAACACAAAAAGTAAATAAATAATATATGTAACACCCGAGTCCAATAATAGATTTTTACAAAAATGAAAAAGATAAATATAAGGAAAACAAATTAAAAAGTAAAGAATAAAGGCATGACAAAATATGTAGTACATTGCATAATTAAACTATAGTATTAAAATAATTGGAAAAGGTTATAAGATAGAATATAAGAAGAAATTGAAATTTACAAATATAAAAAACAAATGAAAAAGGTAAATACAAAATAAACAAATGAAATGGAAAGGAATGAAAGCTATAATATGATTAAATAGCACATTACATAACTAAACTAAAGTATAAAAATAATGGAAATATTGGAAAAATAGAATAGAAGAAAAAATGAATCAATCGGTCAAGATTCTCTTGATGTTAGACCTGAATTGATGTAGGGAAATACCAAACAGATCAACCTCATTCAGCTCTCCGTTAAACATACGATAAACGCGCTGCAGATAAAAATATTTTTGGGAATTAGTATTGAAAGGATCAAGTGAAAAGAGTGCAACGCGTCTAGGGTATCGAACTGGGATTCTGAAATTAACCTTATTCAGTAAATCAGAACAATCAAGGAAACCATTTATGAGCTTAAAGAAGAATATAGCATCAGAATGTCTATGCTGCTGGTTAGTATTAAATCATATAAACGTAAACCTTTTGCTTTGAACAGATTTTGAAATATTTGATGCTATTTTAGAAAGGCTATGGCTTATGTATGTATGTATGTAGGTGATCTTCAGATAAAAATATCTGAAAGATAAGCTGATTGAAGAATCCACTTTAAACATACATACATATTTTGCAACATTCGGAAATGTCAAACGTTCCAATTTTTTATCGTGTTTAAGTACTGAAAAAAGCTACATACATAAATAGGGTATGATAATATCAAAAAGTTATTTTTCAAAGATATTTATTTATTTTAAAGTTCAGCCTATTGTGGCATTACAGGAATTCCTAACGCGCCACAATGGTCAAAAAATATAACACAAAAAAACAATATATGTAATTTACATTTTCAAATTAGTAATCGTCCAAATGTTGCCGCCTCATCCTGTATATGTGGATATATATGTATGTGATTATATATATTTGACAGTGTCCTTAGCACTCAATACGTTTTGTTTCTTTTCGGACGAGGGCTTTTGTAAGTATGGGGGTGAGGGGTACGATAGTATCCCCAGTATTATCTATATCGTGGAAAACATCCCCAGGCTGTGTTCACGGATCGGTCCTAAATTGAATTCTCATCATATTTTACTCCTCTTCTCCTTTATTTTCCTCTCGGCAGTTTTCCTCGTCTTTCGCGCCAAGCGCTCTTAAAAGAAACCAAAAAAAATCTAAGCAAAAAAATACACATAAGAAAAACACTTCCGATGTATTGTATACGCGCCGATAAATTTATATAAGACTTTTATTTTTTACATAAAATTTTTTTCGATATTAAATAGGGTATTTGATTGTGTTCGCTTAGTGGAAAAAAATATATTTACGCACGAAATTCGATTTAACATTGATAGAATTTGCCTTTGGCATAAATCTATTTTTATACGTAAGAATAAAATGAGTTGAAGATTGCGTATTTAACTATTGAAATACAGTAAAGAATATTATATATTTTTTTATCATTCGCCATAGGTAACAGTATAGAAAATTTTATTTAAAATAATAATGAAACGTAAAGGAGGTATGTAAAAATAATGGACAATCAAAATTGTAGCTAGAACTCAAAAGTATGCCAATTTTATTTTGAATAAATTTTAATATGTGTATATATATATATACATATATGGCGCGTTTTATTTAAAAGAAATAGATAATTGCATGCCATTTTTCATAGTAAACATTTTTTTATTCCCATATACATATTTTATTTTTATTTTTATTTCAATCAAACATGTACACTCGCCTTTACAGATTGCTCCAAAGCGACGAGTGTCGTAATACATATACAATGCAATAATACATTTAATACAAGCATTTTTGTACAATGCGAATTCATACAATCATGCCAATGCCAATGCCAATTTACAGGAACCGTTTCAATTAAAATCAGAAAAATTGGTAAACTGTGAAAGGAAACGATCGACCTGGTGTCACAAACAAAGGTCTAGCCAACAGCTACTAGTAGGAATCAAACCGTGACCACTCCGCTCGAAATCACAATATGCTAACCACTTAACATTCCTATTCACTGTGTAACCACTAGGGATTGAAATTTACCATAAAATTTCATAAACTAGTTAAACGTTAAATTATTTTTCCTACTACCGGTATACCATTATACCGGTATTTACCGGTAAATGAAATAAGTTGTTTTTCGTGGATTAGATAACTGTATGTGGTTACTTTTCCCAAAAAAAAAAAAGTTAACCTAGATTGAATCATAAATAATAAAAAATAAATCTCAAGTGAATAATATAAATGCATTAATGTTAATTCGTAATAATAAATAAATTTTATTTTTTATTTTTAACCAATCATATTTATTTATTTAAAGTTTGGACCATTTGAAAGTTTCGATCCTAATTGAAACAACCATCTGATCACATTTATTACAATTTGGTTGGTCTGTGTTGCTAGTGAATTTATCAATTATAAATATGTAGTTACTGTTCGGGCTTGTAAGGACCATGTTCGGGCTTGTGTTCAGTATCCAGAATGATGAAATGAAATGCTCGCTCATTTATTTGTGATTTAAAAGTACACTTTCCTTTGTTGCTCCATAAGGTGCGTGCCGACGACTGTTGTGTGAATGAGTGGATCCCGAGTGACTAATTTTACGTGTCTATGCTTCCAAACTGCTCCAAAATGATGTGAGCAGTTCGCCTAAGAGGAGTATCTCAGTTGACCACCTCCACGTGTCTGTCTGACTGTGCGTGAGCATTGCACCTTATAGAGCATTACACCAAATGGATCGTAACAGCCATGAATGCAAGTCTGACCAGTCACATTTAATACTGAAAATAAACAAATCCCAGACAATATAATCCACAATACACCATTGTCATCGATTTCCAATGTATTGTCATGCAATATTATGCCTGTATATGTACTTAATTTGTGTTAAAATATTTCCCAAGATAAGATATTTACCAAGAGCGAAATTTTGTCGATTTACTGATATTGCTATATTGTACCTGTAATATAATATAATATCCATAGAATCTTAAACTAAGCACTTCATCTTTTCAAGTAATTTTAAAAGTTTAATTCATATGTGGTTAGTAGGCTGTATTTATTATTATATAATTTCCTAGTGTGTTTAATCGATTTCAATATAAGCCAAAGCGATTCGAACCAAAAGTGTATTTCCACACTAAAGTAGAGTGACAATCGTTTCATATAGAAAATGAACGACCAAATCCAAAACTATACATTCAAACTCGCTGATATGTTTATTACCGTCGAATCTCAATTGGCAATTTTGCACCAGGATTAACGATCCAATTTCCAAATAAACTCACACCGAACTATTTTCACAACTCGTACTATGCACAAACACAGATTCAACGACTGTAAATCAACCGTCTGGGAAAAATGTCGAATTATCGAACTTTCCACCGACAAAAGCCTCCTATCTCTAATCATTGCGCAACCATTATAATTTTAAACGATTTTCACGCACGCACACGTATAATAAATCTTTCCATAAGCGTTTCCATTAAACGTCGAGATATTTATAAGCCTTGTAATCCACTTTATTTTTTTCCCACCGGTTTCACGTATCGGTGTGTCGTCAGTTGACGTGTGATTGACAACCCCGAAATTGATCGTCGTTGATTTCGTTTATTCTCATTTTCGCACCGTGAAGGATTACCGGCGAAAATTTATCGGTTTGTCAATGCTTGCACATGTCTGCCAAAATTCACACACACACACACACACACACACACACACGAGCCTATTGAATTCAAAATTGGGAAATATTTTAAAATTGACCCAAATTCGAAACGGTTTTTCGTCACTGCAGACAGTTATGTCAACCCGTTATGACACGTTACTTTCACGTGAGAGTTTTCCACGTTCGGAAAAACACACACCGTAAAACACTACGAGAAATGAATTTCAAACGTGTTATAAAATCGAATGTATGTACTTACAATGTACATATAGTGTGCTTAATATTGCCTGTAGTGAAAAGTATGAAATTGTATGAAGTATTTCATAGGCGTTGCAAACTGAATAGCTTTTTTTGAAATTGAAATTGCATACAAGTTTTTCGCCGACGAAATTAAACTTTATTGTCCTGCCAACACAGAAGGTAACAACTTTCTACAAAACGATTTGGACAGAATTGACACGTGGTCAAAAACTTGGCTTTTAACTTTAAATATTAAGAAATCTTTCCTACAAAATAAACAACCATTTCATCAATTGCTTCCAAGATCAATTAGACCTAGTATCATCACCACTTCCGACCTAAAATGGTCCTCTCATATTAAACATATAGTGAACAAATGCTACTCATTTTTGTATGTAATAAAACGTGTATTAAATTGTCTGAACTTAACTATATTATCAAAAATATACAAAAATTTCATCAGACCTAAACTAGAATACGCTTTTAGCATATGGAATCCTCATTTTAAAAAAGATATTACATGTATCGAAAAGAGAATTACAAAGATTCCTTCTGAACTTAATTGAGAAAGATTGAAAATAATGTATCTCACTACACTTGAGACGAGAAGAATAAGTGACGACTTAATCGAAGTTTTTAAAATACTAAATAATCATTATAAATGTCATATGTCCAATCTTATTACATTCACCGAAAACACTCACTTCAGAGGTCACTCGCTTTTACTCCAAAAAGGAAAATCTAATAAATTGATCACAGATTTCTTCTTTTCAAACAGAGTGCTTTCAATTTGGAATAGTCTTCCCAATGATATTATAATTTCTGAAAACTTTAATATTTTTAAGAATAAGCTTGATGTCCAATATTTCTTAAACATAAAGGATTTCTGTAATTCTTCTTTCCCAATATCTTATTTCTGTTTCTTGTTTAATTTTTTTCTCTCTTATTTTTTTTTTAATATTGTCATTTGGAATGTATTTTATATTTTCTCATTTAATTAACATATACATATATATGTATAAATCAAACTCCTTGGGTCTATCGGCTTTGCCGCCTCCCCCAAGTATGTTAAATAAATAAGTACATCGTGTCGTGTTTTGTAATACCGTTTTAGATAAGATCTTTTTCAATATTTTATTTCGATTTCAATTTCAAAAGTTTATTTACAGTTTATTTTTACATGTTAATCGAGGTCTTTACATTAACTTGAATATTATACTATTTTTAAAACATGAAAATACTCTTGGGATATATACCTACACACACATTCTATATTTATATATGTATATCATAAAAAAACTAGATCATGAAAACATGATCAGTAATCGATTCTAAGTTCAAATCAGTCAAAATCTCGAGTTCGAATTTTCGCATGATCACAAAACTTCATCTATTGTTACTACGTACATAGATAAAGTAAATATTATATAGAGCCATATAGAGCCAGCATCGAGGAAGAGTTTGATCTTGTGGTTAACCACGAGTAAAAAAAATCATTCCAAGTATTATCTATAGTGCTGCTGGTCAGACTTTAGTATTTGTTACTCCAAGTGTGACGTTTCCTATCACAGTTTTCCAATTTATCTGATTAAATTTTTGAAACGGTTCCTAATGAAATTGGGAGATGTCACCACTATTTCAATAAGATTTCAACATTTTTCAAACAATAAATTAATATATATGTATATATATAGGTATGCACAAAGTTAATACCATATATGATTTTATTTATTTTATTTTTTTGTTGAAAAGCTTACTCATCAAACTGGCAAAACCATCCTACCACCACTAATGTCACCACTATTTGAATATGATTTTAAATTTATATAATAAATATAAAAGTATATATACAAGTTTAATACCATAGATGTCGCTCAGGGGAAACTCGAATACGGCATCTTAGGATAATATAAAAATTGGGTCCATCGGCGATACCGCATTCCCAAAGAATAAATAAATTTAATTAAACCAATTTGACGTATTTATAATAAATAGTTGATATTGACTACTTTATGAATTAATAATTTCGAAAAATTCTACAAATAAGAGTAAAATATTAAAAATTAATATGAAATAAAAATATGATGGTAAGCTACCGAAAAGCTGCTAAAAATAGCACGCTAATAAAAAATAAAAATAATTTCTGTTTTCTTCGAATTTAAATTGTCTTAAGCAGGTACTTATGTAACAACAAAGTCTCAGATATTTTTTTACATATTTCATGGATCAAAAAGGCAACTCATTTAATTTTCGTAAAATTTTGTATAATATGAAACCAATTAATTCGATCAGATACATATAACTAAAGGGTGATAAAAACGATCCTAAGCTATGTTTTAAGCATTTTATTGATTTAACTACAAGTTTCTTGACGTTACACAATTGAGCTAATTTTGAACCACTTCTACTATTTCGATCGCTTTGATATTTTACCAACATACGGCGTTTAGCTGTCATTAGAGTAAGCAAATGTCTCTAACATGACCCTTGAGGAATTTAATCATTAACGAAATCATTAAGTTGTCTGTCAGATGGATAGTTGTAATATTCACACCACTCACTTCAATTCACCTGTTTTAACAGCTTTAATAACATATTTTACACTATCTCATATAAATATATTTATTCTCCTTGAAAAATTATTCATAATTATAATCAATATATAAACAACGATTTTTACAAATATTGGTCCCTAAAAAAGTATCAACCAATACATAAATATTTTATTTTTATTACATACATATATCATATGTTGCATGACAGGAATTACCCCAAAGTGATACATATGGCTGGATTAATTTTGTACATAAGTACTAAATTTTTTTAAAAACATAACAGTTCGTACATACATAAAATGAAATAGAGACATTTATGGACAGTCAATAAATTTTCGATACATAGCAAATTTGCAAGAAATACATATGCATTTATAAATTCAAATTCAAGGTTCTAATAGCTCAAATTTGCGAGAAACTAAAGGGAATAATACAGGTTTATTGGATCCGTCACAAAAATTAAGCTAATTAAATCAAAAAATTCTAGCAGGAGACGGTTGGTCTGTTTTGTTTTTACAAACCTCCTGTACGTAAAAAAAAATGCCTCTTATCCGATCGTTTTCATACTTTGCCATATTGCTCATTTTGGTCATCAATATAAGTAAATGAATCTTCCGCCATTACGATAAAAATAAAATATCGTTTAAGACGCGTTTGAAGTTTGCAAATTTGAAATTTGGGTGACGTCTATGTAGTCTTTAGTTTTATACATAGATGGCGGTAGTAAAATAAAATTATTAGTATTTTTATTCAAAATAATTAATATAATTACAAAATCTTGCCAGCAGCGTATTTAAAACTTGAATCCACGACCACTCTACATGTTATGCACTAGCTCTACCAGTGCACTACGCTGTGGCTATGTAATACATACGCATGCATTAATATTCAATACATTTAAATCTGTCTAATATTATAGAATACGTATAATACACTTTCGCGAAAACACAATATTCAAAATGGGATTGAATTTGTCTTAGGCTTATTGCAGTGAAAATTTCATAGGTTTTGGTGGAATTTTCGTTCCAGCCGCTTCGAATTTGGGACATAAATCAGTATGAGTTAAATTCGTCGAGATTACGCGATAATCCACCGGCAAACTGAGACGCCAAGTCGAGGCTTCCTTTCGCCTTTCATTAGTGAATTTTCAGCTTTAAATGTATATATTTACGTTCCGGTGTTCCACTTTCACCTTTAGGTATCCGCTCACCCTTATATACATACACACCTACCCCCTCGCTTGCAAATTAGCTATTAATGCCACTCAGACGTACTTTGAATATTTTCGAAAGATCTCTCGTCTTTTGCCAATCCTATTATACATACATACATACATCTGCACAAGTACATGTATCATAATAATATACTACACATGTTGGCGAAAGAAGGTGTATACAAATATGTATGTATGTCAGATATTTTTTACCAATTATTTGTAGATCCTTTGCATTAGAAAAATATAATTCTCTTGGCATCTTTGTAAAATAATATTATTTACTTAAAATCTGTTATTAATAATTAAAGTTTTTTATGTGAATGCTTTTCATTAAATAGCTTTTTACTAGCTTCACTCTTGTTAGTTCAGTCGAAAAATTGTGTAACAATAATAACAATAACATTAAACAATTACCATAACAATGTTTCAAATGGAATCATTTAATATTCCAAAGAATATAGGTGGTAAGCAGAACTTAATTCCTTGTTGTTTATAATTTTTGTCGGAAATCAAAAACAGTTTTTTATTTCATCATTTTCTTGTAAATTTTGAGTATGAAAAACATAAGAATTAGTAATAGTTTAATTTATTACAGACAAATACGAAACTTTATACAAAATCCAAACACGTTTAGCATAATTATGTAACTGCATACTGACTGTAATTCAACAGGCCAACTAATTTCATTATTAAAAAAATATATTGTTCTTAATAAATATTATTGCATTATATTTGATTTATGACGATATTAAAAACAACATATTTTTATGTAATATTTTCTGAATTGATGAAATTTTACGTCAAACAAACTGCCTGCTCTCTTCCTTCAAGTCAAATAATAATAATAGGAATACTGAAAATTTTCAATAAGAGTTGCAAAGTTTCATATTAATGCTGAAAGTCAGTAAAAAAAAAACAGTTATATATCTACATATATATGTATGTATATATGTATATATATATTTTTATTTTTCAATTAACAGATTGCTCCAAAGCGGTGAGTGTGCTAAATAGATTAAGACTCAAGAAACTATATACATATACATACATTGGATAGGTTTCCCTATCCAATGTATGTATGCCAATTTTACAGAAACCGTTTCAAAGAAAATCAGAAAAATTGCCAAATTCTGATAACAATTCTGAAAAATTGCCAAATTCTGAGACGATCGACCTCGACAAAACAAGGTCTGGCCAACAACGAGAGTCTAGTGGGAATCGAACCCGTAGCACCTGCTGGTTAAAATGTATATATATATTTTTTTTTTTTACATATTTACCAAGAAGGCTTTACAGGTAAACCCCAATGCGCCTTCCTGGCCAATTACAAACAATGCAGCATTTTTATTACAAGTCGAATTACGAGACACTCAAAAACTCGCAAATTAACGAGACATCTATGAATTGTACATACATTTTATTGTACATTAATCATACTCAAATAGTGGTGGCAAAGTAGGTAGGAAGGATTTTTAGCTAATTTTAAATGGGAACCGTTTCAACAATGAAATCAGAGAAAATTGGAAAACTCTGAAAGGAAACGATCGACCTGGAGTCACAAATATCCAAGTCTGACCAGCAGCACTACAGATGTACTTAGAAAAATTATTTTCAATCAGAGGTCAGCTCATGGGATCGAACCCGGCGCCTCTCGGTGTTAAGCAGAAGCTTAACGACCGAGCTATGCTGTTGGCTCGATATATATATGTATGTATGTAAATGTATAACGCTCTTGTTTCGTGCAAAGTTTACTAAATTAACATCGCGAGTGGCCTCGTTAGGACATGATTGAAGAGGCGAACGCACAATCCAAGGATGAAAAGAAACTGGAAAATGGTAAAGAGGGTGGGTGGGTGGTTCGAAAAAAAAATGATCGTAACTGCGTACCGGGAAAAGTGATAAAAAGAACACTTTCGAAACGCGTTCATCGTCGTTGAACGATTATGGCGCGCGCGGACGCTCGTCAAAACTTTTACTATTGTTTAGGAAAGGCGGGTGGGTTTTCTTGTTTATTGATCAATTTCTTTGCGGCCGTTTTCCGGAGGCGTAACTAACGCCCCCACCTTTCGAGGAAAGACGAGCCCGTCGTTTGTAATATGAGAACGTAAATAAATATATTCAGATAGTTCAAACGCGTTCCCGGAAAACGCTCGTTCATTTTTCAAATTATACTCTCCGCCGATAAAAAGCCCACTTGCTTGTTTGTGTCAGATATTGGCAAAATAATTCAAAATTAGCCATTTGCTTGTACATAAGAAAGTTCTCTCAACGCTGAAAAATAAAATGCTTTTTTATTGTTCACAAGTTGAACCCGGCATGCGTTGCAATGCCACAATAACGCGTGCAATCCCCATTCCCGTTCTCGTTCCCGTTCCCGTTCCACAGAAATTCAATTTTATATATACGTATAGATATATAGAGAAACTTCTCATTAATTCGTTTCGTTCTCCTGCTCTTACGTGGTAATACGTCATGCCCGTTGTTGCTGGAGCAGTTGGGACTTTATGTCCCTAATCACTATGTGCGTGGTAGACATCATCATTTGCTGGCTGTACCTCCTGCCCGCACAGTCCTTTTTCGAATGGCTCCTATTCCAAGAGGTATTCGACTTCTTAATGAAATCGTTGCTGCCGAGACTGAATGTGATATTTTCCACCTTAGTGAGCGTAAATTGTCGGAAATTACTCTAACCCATTTATCTGGTAGTCTGCGCTCATCATTGTTTTCATGATTGATTGTGATTTATCAGTGAAATTTTGATTAACTCTCTTCCATTTGGGCCTTACAGGGATGTTTTGTATTTGTAGTTGTTTCTTACATATTTATTGAAACTGCCTGTAGGTGCAAGGCATTCCTTATGATATATATTTTTTTTATTTGATATTTTTACTTTATCTGTTATTATTAAATGCTGTTTTTTATGTTTATGTATGGATGTATTTATGTTTATGTTCAAATGTATTTTTTATGTATAATTGATGGGTGTATTATTTTCGTTGTGTATTGATTTGTGTTTAATTGTTATTTTGTTTTTTTTTGTGTTATGTTTTTGACCATTGTGGCGCTTTAGGAATTCCAGTTATGCCACAATGGTCTGTTTAGAATAAAATAAATAAATATTTGTTGACCTGGGTTATCCGCTGTGTGTTTGTGAGGTAGGCGTGGCGCGATTGTTGTCACAATCGCGGCGTGATGCGTTGAAGGCGGGATAGCTTTACTTTCGCGTCAGTTAAATCGTAATTACGAATATTATTATTAAAAGGTTTTTTCCCGTTTTTTTTCACAGTAATCTTGCCGGACATGCATACAACAAATCCCGAAAGTTTCATCGTAATCAGTTCAGTAGTTTAGGAGCCTATTCGAGACACACAGACAGACATTCAATTTTATATACGTATATAGAATATGTTTATGAATATCTTTGGTTGAGAATTTCGTAAACAAGTCAAAATTTCTATGACGACGAGCCGATTTTGTTTTTCGATTCAAATAAATTTAATAAAAAAACAAATGAATACTTACTATTAGATTCGCCATGTTTAAGCTGTTTATATTACAAATTCTGAGCGAAGCCGGGTAAAACAACTAGTATAATATATGCACATACGTATAGTTGAATGAAATTAGATCGCGATTTGACATGTTCCCGTTTAAGACAATCGATCGAGATACATAAGTCCACAGATGTCGTCATAAGCCAACTGGTAACGTGGTTACTAAGAAATACATTTCCTTGAGTTCACAATGGCGCTTCATACTTTAGCGTCGGTAAAATCTTAATTACGAATATTATTATTAAGAGGTTTTTTCGCGTTTTTTTTCACAGTAAGCTTCCCAGACATGCATACAACAAATCCCGAAAGTTTCATCGTAATCAGTTCAGTGGTTTAGGAGCCTATACTAGACAGACAAACAGACATTCAATTTTATTTAATTTTAGCTTTAATTTAAATTAATGTTTTATATTAAAGCGTTAGCTCCAAAGCTTTATTTCTATTTAGCTATTCTGCAATAAGAAGTTTGTAGTAGAAGTAATCGACGTTTGAAGTTGCAAAAATAATTTTCATATCATTTAACGCCGTTAGCTCCAACTATGTATAATATTGTCAACCTATTCAACTGTAAATGTATTATATTATATTAATTAATATATATATTCCTAGGAAAGAGTATGGGTATTATCCATATATCTACCGTACTCATATCATTTTGGGCATGCTTGGGTATCGGGTATTGGGTTGAACTTCGGAGAAATTTCTCATTAATTATTTTTATTATTATATTATTATTCAAGGTTGTGAATAATATAATAATTATTCCAGGTTGCGAGGTCAATGACCGTTTATAATTGATTTTGTTTATAACACGACCAAATATTATATCTGTGTTCACCTTTCAACTAAAACCATTTTCACGAATGTATTCATATAAGAGTAAGTACATATAATTTTATTTAGCAAGGTTTATAACTTTTTGTTAAATTAAATTATTTTATTTTATTTCAATTTGTATATATAATATTAATATTAAATTAATTATATTTGAAAAAAAAGAGGATAAGGCAAGGATACACACAACCTGTATCATTATATGTATATATAATTTGTATTTAACATAAAATATTTTATTTCCTGCATAGCTATGAAACTTTTTGGTTTGAGACATTCCGATTAAGATATTCTTATGTAAATATAGTGAAGAAAGGGGAAATATAAACTTAAGTGATTTCATTAAGTCTTCATTTTGCAATTTTATTTTTACTTTTTCAGTTTTTCAAATACATATACATATACAAGTTTGTCAGTGAAAGTTTCAAAGTCATAGAATTAGATTACATAGATTTAATATTTAATCCTATATTTAAATTTTCATAAAAATTCTATAGGTACATTCCAGAATATATAGGACTGCTATTAAGTGAGAAGCAAATAAAAAAAATCGATAAAGTAAGAATAATATATTATTAAAAATATTCGCACACTAATGGAAATTAATCAGAAATGAATTACGCAGATACAAAAATAACAACACAATGATATTGAATAACTTTTTTTTTTTTCGGTGTAAGCGCCCAATATCGTGTTGAAACACTGGCGACAAATTCAATTTAAAAAAGCGAGAGTTATTCGTTCAGCTTCAGTTCAAAGCCCGAGTGCGGTAAGAATGTTAAAATATGTACATAGATAGCGATACATACGATGAATATTTTCTTTTGCGGGGAAAATCGAAAAAAAAGGGAAGGAAAACACTTTGAATTCATTCGGAATTATTTGAATACGTTTGTGTGGTGTTATTATACGCGGTAACATCGCTGAAAAGTTTTTTTTAATTTTATTTTGAAGGCCGAAACACGCGTTATGCATTTTTAATTTTGAACTACCTAAACCATTCCACTACCTTCCCATTTTCGCATATACATATATCCTCACTTGGTAGGAGAAAGGTGATTTCAATGGTATTCTAGAGAGTATAATACAATAAAGAGTACATATGTATGTCCATAAATACATGTTAGCGGTACCTGCAATTCGAAAGATTTCCAAAACGGAATTTAAATATTAACAGACCTGTATATTGAAATTTGAATGATAGTGTGATTTAATTAAAAGTATTTTGTAGAATTTTTTACAATTACAATATTGTAGAATTTTTTACAATATTAAATTCCTGATTAAGGTGACCCGAATGACCCTTTTACGCCAAAGGCACCCCAACACCAACTATTATATTTTGACTTTCAAATAACTTAAATTTAACAAAATCAAGATGAGACGTAAAATAATTGGTGTATTGTTCTATATTCGGATCACTTATTTAACAAATTTAAATGTGAAAATTCAACAAAATTACATCAAAGGTAATAAAACAACAAAATCTTGTACAAATTTAGAAGATCTATCCTTGAAAATACTTTAAATAATTTGATAAGAGGCTAGTAAAAATGATGCTGTGCATCGATTTTGTTTAATAGCTGTCAGCTTTATAAATTTTGTATTTTATATCACAAAATTATTTTTCATTTAACATATTAGTACACTTATGTATGTATGTATGTACATATTCACGAGTCATTCTATTTTTTCATGGCCTCTCTTCGCCATGAAATCGGTTTAACAATATATCCTACATTCTTCCGATAGGTTTGAAACTTTGCCATTTGGTGGGGTTTGGTCACCGATAGATATTTAAATTGCTTCCACCAATTCGATGGTGAAAAATAATAGAAATAAACAGGTTTAACAATCCAAAAAATTTAAACGATAACAGCTCATTTACTGCCAATGGCCTACAGTAGCCTTGATTACACTGTTGGACACGGAAAATGGTTCAGAGACGAGATAGAACTTTTCTTATAGATCTATGCCCAGTGTACAAGAATCTGGTAATAAAAAATGTTGATTGGCTCGAGATTCGGAGATATGTGTATGTGTTTTTTAAACCGCGTGATTTTTCTATATCTTGGTGTTGTTCGGTCGATGTCTCAAAATTTGTCAATTTCCTGTTCAAAATGAATATTGGAATCTATAGTAAGGTATTTTATCTTTCGTTTGTAGTACTTTTCAGCTTTCAAATCTCTCTAAGTAGTCTTCCAGTTTAAATCAAAAGTCAAAAGTACGTATTTTCACTTGGGAATTTTTTCCACTGTTAATACTATTTTATATTGAGTATTTTCTATTGAAACATGTTTATTGGGATAGTATTCTGGCTACACTATTTTTTTTCGTTAAAAAGGGTTAATTGGAAGCGTGCTGAATTTTGAATCGGTAAAATTTCGAGCTAAAAGCTCCTACTAGTATTTACTAGTATTTACACGAATCTGAATTGATAGGATAGGATAATATATTAAATTGTCTTTATATATGAATTAAATTAAATTCCACTTCTACATACACGTATAAAATGTTTTGGGAAGCTTTGCATCCCCCAACAAATACGAATACACTTTATCAAAAGACATCGGCAACATTGAGAGGAACTTTCCGAATGACATATTCTGAGTATGAAAGGCGTACCTGCCGTAGAGCACTTTATTATTAAATTTTTGTCGAATAGTCGCCATATCGGAAAGGAGCACACACACAATGGTGACGAAGACTCGCCATTGTCCAGGATCGCACGGAGAGAGAGGACGGCCGTGTAAAATATTTGATATTTCTCGCAAGGAGCACGCTCGCTCCATTTGCCGCCATTTTAATGGTTCTTCTCGATCGGGACGCCCTTCGAATTCCTAGCAAAAGCGAGAAATTCCCGAGGCGCCAAAGTGAAATTCCCCGGTAATCGTCCACACGTAATGGCGTCCCTGCCACGCAGACACGGATGCAGAAATGCCATATCGAATACTTCTCTCTCTCGAATTTTCATATTTCCCAAGGTGTTCCCATTATCATCCACCTCTCTCTCTCTCTCTCTCTCTCTCTCTCTCTCTCTCTCTCTCTCTCTCTCTCTCTCTCTCTCTCTCTCTCTCTCTCACTCACCTCCACAGGTAGGTGATGATATATTGCGAGTTTGTCGAATCGCGACCGAAATCGATTAAAAGTTCAAAAGTGTCGTTAAAAGCGAGCCCCCTCCGTCACCTGAGTCGACGCCATTTTGTTTTAATGGCGGCCAGTTGTTTATATTGAAAGGTGGGGGATGTTTGCATCTTTCTGAAAGTTCCCTTTTGTAATTAATTAAATCATAATTACAAATCTGTGATTTATGTTCGAGAAATATGTATCGATATAAATTTCCCAAAACAATTACAAGCTGCATTGAAAATGAACGCTTTAAGTCAGTCTCTTAGCCTTTTTGAGTCGCAACTTACATTCTTCTTCTTCTAATGCCGAATCCGTATTCAGACGTAGACGAGTACCATGGGCAGACATCGTTTATGGGCGGTGCGAATTCTTCCCTATCATGGGCAAGCCGAAATAGCTTTTCGAGACCGAGTCCCATCCATGACCTGATGTTCCGGAGCCACGAGAGCTTCTTTCTCCCAAGCCACCGTTTTCCTTCCATTTTCCCTTCTATAATTGTTTGTAGAAGGCGATATTTGGGGCCGCGAATAATGTGGCCAAAGTATTCCATCTTAAGGCGCTTCACCGTGTCAAGAAGCTCTCTTTTTTTATGAAGAAGCTGGAGGACTGTTTCGTTTCTTACATGCTCCTTCCACGAGATCTTTAGCATCCTCCGGTAGCACCACATTTCAAAGGACTCTATCCTGTTCATGGATGCCACTAACAGTGTCCACGTTTCGCTTCCGTACAGCAACACCGACCAAACATAGGAGTGCAGGACTCTTAAACGCAATTTCATAGACAACCTTTTTCATGCTGCCGAAGGCATTTCTTGCTATTTCAATCCTTCTTCTTATCTCCATTTCGGAACTGACGTCCGTATTGATCATTGCAACTTACATAAATTAAGATAATAGTAAGGATTCGATATCGAAGAAAAGATTAATAAAATATCATATACAAACAACAATTAATAAATTATATTGGTGACAACATAAAAAAAGAACTTTGGCTATAAATAAGCTTTGAAATATTATAAGATTTAATCAACCTGTTTTTGTGGATATACATATGTACATATGCCATCTCCGTGACGAGCCAGAATGTTGAATTACAGAAAACGCAAATATCGGAAGGCAAAGATCGAAAATCAAAAGATCTTAAGTCGAAAGATTAAAAAAAAAGGTGCATGGTAAACGGTACATAATCAGTTAATTTGCGCGAGCAGAATACAACAGGAACAAGAGGAACAGGCTTTTACTACCGTATTAATGTGCGCGCGCAGAATACGGGAGGAAAAGCCTATTCCTCTTGTTCCTGTTGTACCCTGCTCGCGCAAATTAAGTGAGTATGTACGTGAGTATGGACCGTTTACCATGCATCCTTTTTTTTTGATTTTTCGACTTAAGATCTTTCGATTTTCGATCTTTGCCTTCCGATATTTGTGTTTTCTGTAATTTAACATTCTGGCTCGTCACATAGACCCGTACATATGTAGTGCCAATATATTTGTATTCATATTATTATTTTAATCGCATTTTTAATTATTTAATTATTTTTAATCGCAATTAATTTTGAATCGTGGTTTGTAACAATGCTGTTATTTAAATGTTTTTTAACAGATTTCTCAAATGCGACGAGTGTTGTATACAGATTTAGAATTATTAATAATTCTATATAAGGTACATAATTTCGAAATGTATTTTTAATTTAAACATGACATCTATGGTCAAACATTGAATAGAAGTATTATACAAGGCAAATACAAACAATGATAAGCATCCACAGAGACATCTATGGACAAATTAACAGCATTTATATAAACCAGCAAAAATCGAGATGATGAATAGCTAGAATTTTTGCGAGAGAGATATGACAGGAATGCAATTTGTTGGAACCATTTCAATAAAATCAGATAAATTGGCAAACTGTGATAAGAAACGATTGAACTTGGAGTCACATATGCAAGGTATGGCCAGCAGCCCACACCAGGGATATAACCCGTGAACACGCAATTGAAAGCATGCTTACCATTGATCTACGCTGCTGGTTGGTAAATAAAATATATATTAAATAGAACATTACTTTACAAAAATATAATTTTTTTCCAGATAATGTCACTCAAGTAAACTTCATAGTGAATTTCAAACAAAACTCATTACTTTGTCAGACATTGACACTTTTAACTGTCTCAATTGATTTGAATACAGTTTTCCCAGGGTTTTTTAAAAGTTTTCAACTAAGAAGAAATTCACCGAAATATTATAAAATAATTTTAATAAGTTGATATGTACATACTGTGCCGTTCCAAGAGTTGTTTATCTTTAAAAAAAAATGACAGGATATTGGCTGAATCGTTATCATCCTAATCAATATTTCTTTACTTTTATATAATTAAAATTTGAATTATAATTAAAAAGTTCTAATACAAGTTACAATGAAAGAGTTTCTTTTAACACTGCATCTTTTATTTTTCACAAAGTACGCTTTTAACTATCACTAATACATTTGAAAAGTACTTTTGAAAGTCGATCTTCATATTGGAACGTTGAACTTAAGAAACGCGTAGAACTGTTTATTAAGAGCTTTCGTTTGCACTGTACTGACTATTAAGAGCTTATGCTCGTGCTGGTTAAATCGATGTACATATGTACATACATACATATATTGCCGATATGTACATTCATAATCGGATGTTATGACTTGACCGAATTCTTATGTAGCTTATTTCGTTGAATCAGATGTTATGACTTGAATGGATTCTTATAAAGAACTGACGTCGTACTTTGATACGGTTTGTATAGTCAATGTGCTGATATCGATTTTCATCTTATATACATTTATTTTAGTTTATCTTTTTTATGGTTTTGTTAATATACGATTCATGTATTTATTCACATTGGATCAAGGCGTGCTATAGCGGGACGGGATACGAAGCAGTACATAATTATGTACGTGTATAAAATTGGGACGACAATAGAAGATCCTGCAAGGTCCTGATTAAGAAATTAGGTCTCAGATTTATTGTTAAATAAGGGGATTGGACATAAAGCATGTTTCAGTAGAGTGAAAAATACAAAAAAACGTCAAAATATGAGGATTTGAAGACATAACGTTGGAAATTCCTTTCAAAATAAACCTGAGCTGTAAAGCTGTAAAAAAAAGCTGTATTAATATAATAAATCGAGTATATTCCGTCATTATTCGTTCATCCATAGTATTGAATATACATCAGTGCTACTCAAACTATGGTCCGCGGCCCAGTACTGGTCCGTGTACCGGCTGTAGCCGGTCCGTCCACAAATAAGTAAATAAAGAGATAAGAGATATAAAAAATGACCACTAACACGAAAACCATGTGAACTGTATAAGAGGTAAGTAAAAAATTAAAACAATAGCTTATTATAACGTACATATTAATTAATTTGGAAAATAAACTAATTGATCTGACTAAAAATGAAGAATTAAAAAAGTGTTTTGAAACCACAACTTCACTTGCGTCCTTTTAGATCAAATTGAAAGCAGAATTCTTCCCAGATATTTATGAATATGCACTGAAACTCTTTTACCTTTTACTTTTAATTGTGTATATATTCATGATCCATTACGTGTGGAATAAATTGTCTTCGATAAAACCACGACTGGATATGTTATCTGATAACAAAAAAACTCATGTCTCATTAGTTTTTTTTTTCATTTTCATTTTTCATCTTTGTCTAAGTACATACATATATGATATATAGATATTGTACTTCTTTGAATTCAACAAAATAAATTTTACTACTTATATTTAATGTTATTTTTATTTGTTATATGAACTAATTTTCACTAATATTCATATATAACTTTTTTATTTAAAAATTTGATGCTGGTCCGCCAACTGAAAAAGTTTGACTAGCACTGATATACATACATACATATAAGATTACACTCGAAAATATGCGAGTAATTGAGTCTCTAAAAATATATTTATGAATACAATACAAAACTTTTTGAAAACATAAAAAATAATCGGAGAAAATGTTCTTTAAATTAATTTAAGAACGAATCCCAACAAATTTTCAATATTCATCCCTCGTATAAAATTCCGCGAACAGTTCAAAAGTTTTCCAACACGAGACGGGACGGATAATCGAACGATGAAATTTCGATGAATTCACACATACGCACACGAAACGAATATTAAATTAATATATATGTACATATATGCAGTAGCGGCTCGTTCATATACACTGCGGCGCTGCAGCACCCCCAAGAAAATTTGATAAAAATGTAATTTTATATACATTAATTGTATCTATAATATTATAAGATAATCTGTGTAGTATGTAGTAAGTTTAGCGCGTATAATGGTCAGCGCGCGCCCGCGCCGGTGAGGTGCACGGTCTACCGATATTTTTTTATAAGAGACTTGTCTCGACATAGAAAAGGCTTTCGACACGGTTTGGCACGATGGACTCATTCATAAGCTCCTTATTAACAAAATACCAAACTACCTAATTCTCATCATCAAATCGTACCTAAATCGTAGAAAGCTAGTGGTCAGCGTAAATAATAAATTATCGTCTCCAAAAATAATCGCAGCTGGCGTTCCGCAGGGGAGCTTGCTTGGCCCACTCTTGTTCTCCATATATATAAATGACATACCTATTCCAAAAAACTGTCACATAGCTCTATATGCAGATGATACCGCTTGCTTCACAAGTAGCAAAAAACCAGACATTATTCTTAAAAATCTTGAATTTGCAATTAAAACAATGACTGAACACTTCACTAAGTGGAAAATTCAAATTAATCAAACCAAAACAGACGCCATATTCTTTAGTGTTAGAAAGCATAAGCCAAGTTCAGATCTGAAAATCCCCTCTGGAGAAAGTCTGAAATGGCAGTCAGTAATAAAATATTTAGGAGTAACGTTCGATAAAAGAATGAGATGGGCACCTCACATTGAGGCATCGAAATGCAAAGCGATGCAGGATATATCCTCAATATATCCAATATTTAATCGCCATAGTTCTTTATCAACGGTAAATAAAATAAAATTATATCGCGCGCTCATATTACCATTATTAACCTATGCTTCACCTGTATGGAATAACGCCTCGAAAACTAACCTTTCCAAGCTCCAAGTAATACAAAATAAATCCCTAAAAATAATTTATAATACACCCATATATACTAACCTGAAAAAACTGCATGCCATATATAAAATTCCGTTTGTTACAGACATTACTAACAAACTAACCAGTAGATTCTATGACAGAATCACTAATAACCATACTAACACACTTGTGAAGAGTCTCGGTGATTACAACAAAATGTCTATACCCTTCAGGTATAAACACAGATTACCTAAACACAATCTGCTTTAGGTCATCGACTTTAATGAGTCTTTAATTAATATTATGTATTAGATGTATTATGAGCATTTATAAGGATTGTAAATATGTTTTTGAGCTCTTTTTCCTATTATGCTGTAGATTAACATCAGAATAATATAAAACTATGATTATTAACCAAATTAAATTAAATTGTAAAATAGAAAATGATCAGTAGCTATTAAAATAGATATAAGATGTATTGTGAACATAATTTCGTAATAATAAAAAGTGTATGTGTTTGTTTGTTCGTGACAGTCAATTTAATAAAAAAAACAAACGAGTATTCAAATAAATTTATATTAAATAAAACTGTTCAAATAAATTAAATAAAATGTTTACTATTAGATTAGTCGTGTTTAAGGGGTTTATATTACAAATACCGAGCGAAGCCGGTTAATACAGCTAGTATTACATATAAGTGGCCTAAATGAAATAAAAATAAAATGAAATATATTGAATCTGGACGAATGATAAATGAAGCGGCTAACGACGGGCTTATAACGAGATCGTGCTCGAATTTCTCAAGCGAGCAGCGTCGAAGCGCACGCACCCTTACTTTATTAAGTTTCAGTTCGTCTCTTTTGGATACATTAGCAAAAGCTTGCTGAAAAAAAACATACAGACACATAAGCTTTGAGACGAGTCCGTCTCGGGTTACATTGCACGGTTTGTTTTGCTAATACAAATCACGTAATGGCGGGCGTTTCGAGTTCGGTGTCGTTACGTATTCAGTTTTCCGCACGCAAAGCGGATCCCGCATGCAGATTTTCCGCCCGTTTTCCGGCTCATCTTTTTATGTAGTTCATTTGGAGTGTTTTACATAAAAGAAAGAGGCGGATCCTCGTCGGGATTCCGCGGGTTTCGGATTCCGCAGACCGCGTATAATATATTGGATTCCGGTCGGATTCTCGTGAGCTCCGGTCAGCCGAAGAGTGAGCCAAGTCCGACCTTCGAGGCCGAGTCGAGTCGGACCCGATGGAATTTTGAATAGTTGCTCCTAGTGCTGTGTCTAAATATATTTTAAGCGAAATTAAATTCCTCGGGAGGTTTATCTGTTGTTGTTGTTGTTGTTGCTGTGTGGCATTTTGTATTAAATTCGGATGAAATTCGAAACGCGGTGTAATAATGAGGTTGAATAATTTTGCAATATATTTGTTGAATATATCTCAAATATAATAAGTGGAAATGTGGGTATAAACAAAATGGGAATTTTATTTATTTCTACGCTGTGTTGAATCAACAGGTAGATCGTGGTTATATTGCATTTAACCCCTATAAGAAAAACGTACGTATTATAAATAAGACACGTAACAAAATATAAAACAAAAATTGATAAATATCAACTATAATTGATGTCTTGTATTTAAAATACAAAACTTTAAAATGTATATATTGTCATGCTTCACTTTTGACTAACAATTTAGTATATTCGAACAACACTTTCATCTTAATATTGGAACGATGAACTTGAGAGACGCTTTTATTAAGAATGAACTCAATGAACTGGAAATACAGTATTGACTTAGTCTGATGTTCTGGTTGTATAAATTCTTATGAAGAGATTATAAAAAACTGATTTTCGCATTAATTTGCAGTTTATATACATAGAATCGATTTTTATTCACTTGTTATTGCCAATGTTTGGCATTCCTGTGTTATCGCAAATATTTTTATGGTTTTGAAATATTCCCACGTATGACCGCGTGAAGAGTAAAATTGGAAGATAATCAAGGTACATAATAGTATTATGAGGTAGAATTTTGTTTGTAAAGTATTTAAATATATTTTTTTAAATGTCATCAGAGACGAGTTCTATTTAGGTTCTTAAATAAACGATGAAAGGTTCAAACTAGAAAATGTATCAAGATTGGAGTTAAAATATCATCGAAATTGTAATGGTGATATTCAATTACTGTTATATTTAGAATTTTTAAAAGGTTTTTAATTAATTTTGTATCTTTTCATATATGTAGTATATGAAAAATATCAAAATAACGACATTGAAAAAAATTACAATAAAATAAAAACAAATCAAGAAATTTCTAGACCGAAAAAAATCAATATTACAGAAAAGGAGAGGAAATTGACTTTTTTTGAAATTTGTATATGTAGAATAAGAATTTGTATAAACAATCTGAAGGATAGATGGCAAGCGTATTTTAAATATATTCGTATGGTTTTAAAGGAAAATGTTTGAACCAAACTGATTATAGCTTAATCTTAATAATTCAGCCAAATTCGTTGTATATAAATTTAATTTAATCAAGACAAAATCAAATATCTTAAGGAAAAATAGCAGATAAAACAGAAAATGCTGGAAATGCTCAGGAGTTCCATTAATTGAGCATAACATAATTTTATATAATACATTTTTTAAATATTATAAAAATAAACTCAAATTATACATTATAGATTATACATAGATTTGAATCGCATGTTTATTAAATTAAATATGTACATACATACATATATACATACATATGTACATAGGATATAAAAATTTAAATAGTATAAAATCTAAATACATAAAAATTAAATGCAAAATTTTTGACTTAACCTTTTTGGCTGTATTCTGTATAAAATACAATATAAGAGAATGAAACGTGGAAATTGGATTCGTTAAGAAGTTCAAAGTTGAATACACCTGGAGGCGATTCAATTTCGAAACCTTTGCATTGCACAAACTTCGACGTAGTTGAGATTTGTTCCAAAAGTATGAAAGGCGAAATATATAATATAATACAATTCTTTGACACACAATCAAGTTAAAAACGCGAACATAATAAAACACAAAAAAAGCAAAGAAAAGAAAGACTTTAAAAGCGTGCCATGTTGAAAAAAAAAATAATAAAATCCTTTCAGAATGTGCCAAAAAGGAAATAATACATTTATATGTGCGTAAGATGGGAGAAGGGGGGATATATTATATTATATGTATGAATGGAAAATCCACACAACCTAACGGGGCAAGGAAGAAGTCATAAAAAGTACGAAGGCGCTTTCAGGTCACGACTTTATCGCATAATCAATTTATTTTATGCTCGTATGTATCATGCGAAAATTTCTGGATTTAATACGTTATCTGAATAAAATTCCGCGGTTTAAAAGCGCGGATTCGGTGCGAACGGAGCTCGGAGATTCGATCTCAAATTGAATTCCTGGCCGAGGCGTGAGGAACTCGGATGCTTATCGACTTTGGAGACAGGCGTTTGTCACCGTTGGTCGTCGAGCCGATTCCACGTGGATATTCAGATTAAAGTGCCCGAAAACCCGAACCAACCCTCGGCCTAATGGAGCGTTTAACCGAGGTTTAAGTCTATTGAAAAAAGCCACCGACACTGCTCAAAGCTCTATACAGACAACAAATCAATGCTTGGTTAGATGTGTGGTGTCATCCGATTTCCATAAAAAGCCTGTAATATAAATTTTAGTTATAGTGTAAAAAACTGTTCAATTACGTAACATGTCAAGTTACCTGGGGGTGTAGCTAGAGTGTAGCTTCTGAACAGCCAGCTGTCATCACGTCGACACGACAGATGAATTCGATGTCATTTTCAATGATTTCATAGCGTGTATGTTTAGCACCAAGTGATCAGTGGGTTCGATCCACCATACTGCTGATTAGATTTGGGGGTATTTGTGACTCCAAATCGATCGTTTCTTATCAGAGTTTGTCAATTTTATCCGATCATTGTTGAAACCGTTTCTCAAAATTGGTAAAAAATCATCTTTCCTGTTGTCACAATTCCGATTGTCTACAAATCTAAAATCCATAGATGTCTCAATGGATTAATTATTTAATAAATTCATTAATTCATTGTTATTTCGTGATCTTTGGTTACGCTAATTAATTGTTATTTGGTGTTATTAATTAATTGATTGTTATTTTGATTCTAAATTATCTTTAATCGAAAGCAATTGAGGGCTTGAACCTGGGAACTAAGAGTAAATGTAACTGAATTATAATTGTTATAAAAGTTTCAGAAGAAGAATGATTAACATGACATCAAACGCGAGAGCAGTACTTGTGAACCAAATAACTCATCGAATAATCTAAAGCTCATAATTCCATATTGAGTCTCAAATTTGACTTTAAATATATACCTACTAATAAAAAAAACAAATATCTCCTCCAGAAAAAAATTTGAATGCTCGACTTCTCCGGACAGAGAAAAAATAGCACATACATAAATGGCTCCGTTGAAATTTAAATAATACATTTTCATTGGAAAGGGGGATTCCGGATTATAATATAAGCCATACATAAATAAATATTTTGAGAAACATTGAAACTCCGTTTGACATCGATACGCGGCGCATTAACAAGCAAATTAAACATTTGTGTGGCGTGGGCGGCAAAACGGTGATTTTATCGTGAATTGATTTGGCAGTTTGTTTAACAAACATCCACCACCACCCCCCAGTTAGTGAGGGGGTTGAAAGTCACCCACCACCCCCCACATACAGTTGAGAGAGAGAGAGAGAGAGAGAGGGCACGTGCGCCCCCTATTAAATTCATTTGTAAACGGGCCGCGTATAATGCGCTCATTCCAGCGGTTCCAAACAGGTGGCGCGTGAGATAGCCACGCGTGGTCTGACCGCGAAATCGTCTGTATAATAGTGGTGCTCAAATGTGCGGGAGATTTGAGTTTGATGCTGTGATTAAAACGACCTCTTTTGAAGAGTTTTTGGCAGAGAGAAAAAAAAAGGTCTATCTATGAAACGTTAAGACTTCAGTAGAAACAGTTTTCAATAGCAATTGAAGATACAATAAAATCTGGCATAGCGAGAGGGTGGCGAAAAGGGATAAAACGAGACGTCACCGAGAACGAACATGGAGTATTTTAAAACGTGTCTATTACGATTATTTTTCAACATCGTAATGGCGGATTACATTTCCACATATATTGATGACCAAACCGAGCAAAATGGCAAAGTTTGAAAACGATCCGATAAAAACCCGAATTTCGTCACACGAGCGTAGTAAGTAAGAAGAGGCTAGTAATAATAAATAATTGTATGTATCTTGGAAGCATTTTATTATATTAACCCTAATAACTCGATAGTTTTTTTTGTATGTACATATGTACTGGCAACTCTTTACTTTAGAATACAAAAAAATGGACATAAAATAGGCGTAAACGAGGCGAAAATTTTATTTTATTTTATTTTACTTAGATATATACCAGGAAGGCTTGACAGGAAGACCTCAATGCGCCTTCCTGGACAATTAGCTAGAAATCATGCAGCATTTTATAATTACATAAATCACTGTATTTCCAGAAGTTGGAGAATACGAAATAACAATTAATTAATAAATTACAGAATTAATCCATCTATGGATTTAAATTTTTATACATAATTTTTACAAATTGTACATACAATAAATAGAAGATTTGTGATAAACAGGAAAGATGATTTTTTTCCAATTTTAAGGAACCGTTTCAACAATGATCAGATAAAATTGGCAAAATCTGATAAGAAACGATCGATTTGGAGTCACAAATACCCCCAAATCTAACCAGCAGTATAGTGGATCGAACCCACTGATCACTTGTTGCTAAACATATATGCTACCGTTAAGCCATACTGCTGGCTAATATATACCCAATATCGATAAATTAGACTTCATGTTTATGGCGCTTCTATGGCGACACTGGTGTAATTTGGCAAATAATACATGTCGCTTCTATAGCAACACTCCAGTGCAAAGGGTTAATTATATGATCTTACTAATTTATTTACTATTTATTAAAATTGTTATTGGATAATACCATTGATTTTGGATAACACCTTGGATTCGATTCAATAACTTCAATTGGATAACACCTTCGAACTTGTATATATATATGTAGGTACATAATCATATGTATAAACTTTGAAAATTATATTCAAATAGTGGTGACAAATAGTATGTAGGTAATAGATTGGTATGCCAATTTAATGAAGAATTCTTTCATCACGGAAATCAAATAATTTGGCAAACTTTGATAGGAAACGATTGACCTGGAGTCACAAATCCAAGGTCTGGCCAGCAGAAACCAGTGGGGTTTAAACCCGTGACCACTTTGTTCAAAGCATTATATGCTAACCACTATTCTGCTGCACATACATTTTTGGGTTCGGATGAAAAGCTTTCCCACTTGTTTCGACATCACATCGTCATCATCATCGCCTAGCCTTGCAAATATTCAATCAATGACTTCAAATATCTTAATCCGTAGCCCTTTTAATCTCACTTATTTTTAATACGATACTATTATATCAAATTATTCAAATATGAAAATCTTTTTCAAATTAATTTTTATACAAAAATACAAATGACAATGCTTAGTCGTTTTGAGATAAGAAAATTTTCGTGACAGAATTTTTGGAGATAAATTAAAGCATTTCACAATTGATTTTGTCCGATATTTTTACTGCAAATTAAGCACACTGTTTATATATTAAATTTTGCGAAACACACACTTTTACAATACTTATACATTGTAAAATTTTGTACGAATAACGGAAGACCAAAACTTCGACTCGTTAGTTTCTAGGTAACCAAGCAACTGAAAAAAATATAAAAAGTATACAAAAGGTAACACAAAAAGTAGAACAAGAATTTGTGTACTGTTTCAAGAAAAGAAGAACAATCAGGTAAGAAATATAGTAGATGAAGTAGAAGAAGGAAATATAGAAAACCAATGATTCTATGAAAAGTAAACAAGAAATATATTTATTTGATTGTAACGTACATAATAATTTAAAAGGTCAAAATAAAAAAAAATATAGAATGTTGGAAAGTACTAAGTAATTTGGAAAATTTTGAAAAGCGTATGGTATTATATTATATGTACATATCACAGAAGTGAAACATCCTTACACGAAATCTACAAACACATTAGGTAAAAAATGGCTTATGAGAATTACAAGTAAAAGGAAGAGTCCAGCGTCCCATTATATTGTACATATGTATGTATAATAGTTGTGTGTAGCATTTTAACGTTGCAACGTTTCGTTAGGCTTTCGGCCCCATAAATCCAATTTGTTCCATAAAGAAGTTTCACTCATTTTATTTTATTTTAATTTATTTCATATAACATGAAAATTCGCCTTTAAAGATGGCTCCAAAGCGAGGAGTGCACTTATACAGATACAAAACAATCAATAAGCATTTTATACAATGCGAATTCATACAAACATCCAAAGTGACATCTATGGTGAAATTTTTGCAGCATTTTATAATCAAATTTGCGAACTTCAAGACGCTGAATAACTTGAGATTAGCAAGAGAGATAGGAAAGGAGATGCCAATTTTTACAGGAACCGTTTCAATGAAAAACAGGAAAATCGGCAAATTCTCATAAGAAACAATCGACCTGGAGTCACAAACTAAGGTCTGTCCAGCAGCGAAACTGACAGAAAAATTGGCAAACTCTAATAAGAAACAATCGTCATTGATTTAAGAGTTTTACAGTGTCTCGCAATTCAGTGATTTATATAAAAAAAAAGCTGAATTTTAATTTGTAAATTTGTAATTGACCAGGAAGGCGCATTGGGGTTTACCTGTAAGGCCTTCCTGGTATATATGTAAAAATAAAATAAAATAAAAAATAGACAGACCTGACGTCACAAACCAAGGTCTGTCCAGCAGCGAAACTGGCAGAAAAATTGGCAAACTCTAATAAGAAACAATCGTCATTGATTTAAGAGTTTTACAGTGTCTCGCAATTCAGTGATTTATATAAAAAAAAGCTGAATTTTAATTTGTAAATTTGTAATTGACCAGGAAGGCGCATTGGGGTTTACCTGTAAGGCCTTCCTGGTATATATGTAAAAATAAAATAAAATAAAAAATAGACAGACCTGACGTCACAAACCAAGGTCTGTCCAGCAGCGAAACTGGCAGAAAAATTGGCAAACTCTAATAAGAAACAATCGTCATTGATTTAAGAGTTTTACAGTGTCTCGCAATTCAGTGATTTATATAAAAAAAATGCTGAATTGTAATTTGTAAATTTGTAATTGACCAGGAAGGCGCATTGGGGTTTACCTGTAAGACCTTCCTGGTATATATGTAAAAATAAAATAAAATAAAAAATATATAGACCTGACGTCACAAACCAAGGTCTGGCCAACAGCTGCTAGTGGGACTCGAACCCGTGACCACTCTACTCGAAATCATAATATACAAACCACTAGTCCACGCCGCTGGTTATATAAAGTACCGGTCAATAAAATTTCGATAATGCTAAGATTTTATTTGTAGAAAAGAATTTCCCTTTGAATTTGAAATGGCAAACATCAAATTCGTCGAAACTGCCATATTTTTCAATGTTTGGAAATTGGCCATTTAATCATTCATATCAACTTCAATATGCACCCCTTAAAACTTTCGATACACCCACACACGGAGGCTATTTCGATGCTACAATGGAGAACAAGAATGTTTTTGTTTATATTCTGATACGAACAAAACGGCACGGTAATAAAGTCCTAACGCAAACAGACTGCGGTCCTTTGTTTCAATATTGTCCACGAACTACACAGTTTCAGCTTTCGATATGAATATTTTACTCAATCCTGCATATTATACACCGCACCACCTAAAAATGACCATATCCATACGAACGTACATATATATTCACGGACACGTGAATAAAAAGGGGATGGTGGGGTTGTTATATCCACACACGTGCAATCAATTAACCAACCAAATAATAGTAGGGTATATGTGTATGTATTATGCAAGCGACGAAAGTGTCCAATTACTGGGTCCGCACCCTTAAAATGACCGGCCGTTGCGCCCTTTCGGATAATGTAACAGGAATTTAATTGACCCCCATCCTCCACCTTTTCACTTTCGATATTGTGAGGCATCCTTAGGGTGGACATTCACCCGTAGATTAGTCTCCGGATACGTTTCGAGCAATTCACTAGTCGTAGCGGTCACTTTGGGGCAAGCAACTGTTTGGTAATAGATTTAATTGTCAGATGGGCCTAGTTGTGGTCATCACTAAAGAGCGGACCCAGAGCGCGCCGTTTATTGTTCACATGTTGTAAATGCATTGTGAAAGGTTTGCCGAACCTTTTTTACAAAGCATTTACAATAATGGAACAATAGACAGCGCGCTTCCGGTCCTACCTCTAGTCATCACTGTATTTTAAGAACCTAAAAGGAACCGATCACTTTAATTCAGATTTTGACCAGGGCAATTTCCTTTTGGGACATGTTGCAATGGGCCGTATTTGGCAACACATTATGTAAATTAAATAATATCTAAAGGCGATTTTTTCTTCCACTATCAAACTAAATATGAACTTGGCACATAATTATTTTTTAATAAGCCAGAAAGAGAATTTCCAACGATTGGTATTAATTACACTGAGCAACAAAAAAAATTACTAGAACGGAGACAAACTAATTTTTAAACTAATCTTTATTAAGTTTGACCCATTGAATTCGAATATGATAATGATTTTTGTTGGTTAGTGATCGTTTACGAGATATGAACGTTTAAAAAAATGCGCGATTTATACAGTTTTTTGGCTTTTGCGGTCTTTAACTCAAAATCTAGTATTGCTGTGCTCAAAGTGAGTATTGGGATCAATAGTCAGATGTTTTTCCTATTGATTGTGATATTTCATTGCTTTAAAATACTTATTAAATTAAATATTAAAAATAATTATGCGTTCAGAAAAAATAAATATTTGACTCTTTACGGCGAATATTTCTACGAATTCGTCACCGCTGGGCAAACGATAATTTGCAGGCTTTGCTTTGCCCTGGGAATTTTAACCGTCTCCTCCCACCCCCATCTCCTCGGCTCTGTCGTTTATAAATAACGTTATCAGTTTTAATGTCCAGTTTATTATATAATAATATTGAGTACTTGAATAATATGAAATACTACAACGTTAGCCAGCAGTATGGATTAATGGTAGCGTGTATGTTTAGCACCAAGTGATCAGTGGGTTCGATCCGCTATACTGCTGGTTAGATTTGGGGGTATTTGTGACTTTAAATCGATCGTTTCTTATCAGAGTTTGCCAATTTTATCTGATCATTGTTGAAACGGTTCCTCAAAATTGGCAAAAAATCATCTTTCCTGTTGTCACAAATCTTCTATATTTATTTTATGTACAATTTGTAAAAATTATGTACAAATCTTAATTTAATAGATGTCTCAATGGATTAATTCTGTAATTATTTAATTAATCAATTGTTTTTTCGTGTTCTGGAACTTCTGGAAATACAGTGATTTAGTAATAATAAAAAAAAATGTTTGTAATTAATTGTCCAGGAAGGTGCATAGGAGTCTTGCTGTCAAGTCTTCCTGGTATATATCTATGTAAAATAAACTTTGTATATAAGATCACTCGACTGATTGTATTGTATTTTTACAAACCTCCTTTACGTTTCACTTACGATTACAATTCAGGAAAAAAATTGCCTCTTATCCGATCGTTTTTATACTTTGCCATATTGCTCATTTTGGTCATCAATATAAGTAAATGGATCCTCCACCATTACGATAGAGATAAAATATCGTTTAAGACGCGTTTTAAGTTTGCAAAATTGAAATCTGGGTGACGTCTATGTAGTCTTTAGTTTTATACATAGATGGCGGTAGTAAAATAAAATTATTGATATTTTTATTCAAAATAATAATAAGCCTCATATTTTGGCAGACAAGTTGCCAATTTGAATGCAGATATATTTGTATTTATACGAATGCTCACCTTAACGATTGATCTTAAGGTTTATTGACACACAACCGTTAAATTGGTAGCCGAGAGATTTATTTATTGTATTTCTCTCTATATGTCTTTTGTGTTGTTTATTATAGTTAAGGTGGCAGCCGGAGACTGTACGACAAGCTTATCTGTAGACGAATCTATAGGTGAATGGTCACCTTTACGAGTGTTGCCAGGTACGTGGAAAATTCACAGTTGAAATTTCACAGGTAATCTTAGACGTATGGGGTTGCGTGCGTTCTAGCGAGTCGTAACGATATTATTGCATGTCGCCTAATCGAATGTTTGTCGATTTTTTCCCCATAAGACATGCGAATTCAGTTAATGCTTTTCTAAAATCATCCGAAAGATGTATTCTGGAATGCTGTGAATAAAGCGTTACCGTATTATGTATAATTAAACGTCGAGCTTTTACCCCTTAGAAACGGTCCATGCGTGTCAAGTTGATTTCATTGGAATGGTTAAGTGGATATTTTATTATAGTTTTGGGTATGCCAGCTTTTCAGAGCATTGCGAATAAAAGGTATAAGCAAACCCTTATAATTAAATTTGTTTCATAAAAAACAGTGCAAGGCGTGGCCAACGTGAAAACTTTTACATATGAAATTTAAAATATTTATACGTGGATGTGAATACGTTAATATTAAATATAGTAGTAAACATATATGTAGTAGAGTCCTAATCGATTGTTTATACCTATAGGCAGAACCGTACTAAGGAATTTGTAAGGGGACTTTTGCCAAGGGTGGAAAAATCTGAAGGGCGTCCAAATAAAATAAAAATATTGCAAACTAAAGATCCGAATACTATTTATTATATGGATATTTTGAATGTTCTGGGCGAGTGGAATTTACAAGAATCTTATTCAAGTATTTCTGACAATGCCAGCGACAATAACAAAGGCCGAAAGAAGTTTCAGCAAATTGAGAATAATCAAAAATAATTTAAGATCTGTAAGAAGTCAAAATTGCCCTTCTGATTTTAGTATTTTGTCAATAGAAAATAAATTAGTGAGTGATTTAAAATTTGACGGGAAATTTTAAGCGAGAAAAATGAAACCTATATGTAGATGCCTTTTTTTACTTTAGTATGAATTAGTAGTTAAATTAGTGCCACGAATAAATATAATCGTTTTGAAAAAGCTTAATTTTGTATATCGTAATTTTAATACACTAAATAATTTTCTTGAAAACGTTATTCTTTAATTATGTTTTTGCCATTTAGCTTTTAAATATGAAACCAGCAGCGTGGAATAATGGTTAGCATATTATACTTTCGAGAGGAGTGGTCTCGGTTCGATTCCCACCAGTAGCTGTTGGCCAAACTTTGGTTTGTGACTCCGTGTCGATCGTTTTCTTTCAGAGTTTGCCAATTGTTTTGGTTTTAATTGAGACGTTTCCTGTAAATTGGCATCTCCTTTCTAATCTCTCTAGCAAATCTCAAGTTATTCAGCATCTTGAGGTTTGCCAATTGCTATAATAAAATGCTGCAACTTCTACATAAATATCACTGTGGATGATATTTTTATGAATTCGCATTTTTAAAGTGCTTGTATTATTGTATTGTATCTTTATAAGTACACTCGTCGCTTTGGAGCGATTTGTAAAAGCGAGTATACTTGTTCTATTGAAATAAAATGCAGTTTTTAATTCACATTCACATAAAATCACAACTATGTATAGAATTTCATATATGAAAACAACTAGTGAGATAATCGGTAAGTTATTTCCCAAGCAATAAACTGTTCTTCAGTCTTTAATATCAAAGCAACGGTCCATCTAGTTAATGGATTTTCGCTGTATGCCGACGTTGTACAACTTAACGGTTGAATAAAAATTGGCAATGCTATTCGAAACGCCAGGAAGCGTTTAGCTTACGAACTGAAATTTCGCAGTTCGATGTGCCAATCTTGTCACAGATGTAGCATTTATTTAACATATGACTTGGCAAGCCGCACCATTTCCTACAGGATATTACCGTTTCGGCTGATTCAGGAGAAATTTCAAAATTATCCCGACGAGAAAATATGCACATACGAATAACATATTGTCGTCGGCGATAGAGTGTTAATTATCGAAATTGTCACAGCTCATTTAACGCGACTCGGAGTAAGGTGCGGCTCAAAGACGACGAACGTTAATTATTCAATACCATTACGCGTGTCAATTTGCTAATTGGCATATGCTCTGTTGTGGGAATATGTGTGTGTGTATTTATTTGTATTTTGTAAGGGTTGGAATTGCGTTTACAAAATTGGGAGTGTCATTACAAAGCGGCCAATTTGTATAATTAATCTGGAAGTATTCAAAATTTTAACGCACACATATGTATGTATGACACATACAGTCATACATATGTACATATGTATGTATGAAATGTTTCGCTTTTAAAATCGGTAAAAATTCGAGATATTTAGTAATAACATTCAGTAGTCAATAGTGACAGTACATGATAATTAATCAGTCAATCCGTAGTAATGGGCTAAAGTTATTCTAAAAATACATTAAATTCGAAGAGAGGTTTTTTGTATCTGAAATTTCACACATTATATCATTAAATAAAGCTATAATAATGCTAATAAATAATTGGTCTGGTTAGTAACAGTAATGTTGCAGAATTTCGTCACAGTTGACCGATTTTAGTATGGAGTCTGTAAATGAACATAACTACAATGTAAATGAAAAATTTGTGTTTTTTAAATCTCCATAGTTGTCCACGTGTCCACCATATACATACATACATCGCGTCTGTTTTTATATATATTATTAGTCCAATGGTGTTCACAAATTAAATATGTAAAACAATGATAGAACAGATGAATCTTTGTAATGAAGCAAATTTTACATATTGGGTATGTATATAGTTTTATATTTGAATATCCTTTAAACTGCATTGAAGAATTTTTCTACTACATTTCATAAATATGGTACAATTTAATTAAATTGAACCAATGAAGACTTTACATGATAATGGGTTTATTTGCCATGCACACTACACATGTATATATGTAGTAACTATGCAGCAGTTTAATCTGTGCACTTTCTTCCGTATCCCCTGAGTATTTGCAGTTGCATCGTTCTTTTCTAATTTATACGGAAGCGTTCTTCCGAAGGGAATGCATTTTTTCCACCGTCTGGATAAATAAATTGCACATCAAGTGGAATGCAAAAAAAGTATATATTATACGTATACAATAGTATGTACCGAACGTTAAAAGAAAAGCTTCTGGCGCGCTTGGAAATGTAGGGGAATATTTCATCGCACTCGTCAGCTGATGAAGAATCGGAAATTGACCATAACTGTGGATGTATTGAAAGTGCCGAAAAATAAAATTCGGATAATGAGACGAGGGAGGGCTTTCCGAAAGCAGAAGGGAAGTTGAAGGGAGATTTATATAATCGCCTCGACCTCACCCTCCACTACAACAAACCTTAGCCCAAACCCTCTTCTTAACCCTCCGTCGTCTTCAGTTATCTCATAAAACGCTCGTTTATCCATCAACGAATATAAATGTGAAATTATTACCGGCTAAAAGCCGCTTTCGGCGGTTGTGGCATTAACCCTTTTACCGTTAGCCCGCGCAGCTCTCGAAAGTTTTTTCGCACAAAGGAAAATTTTCGGAAAAGTCGTTACAAGCGGAAATGCGGTTTTAACGGAAGCGCTCTCGTTCCATCCCTCTGTATCCACTCATTCGCTTTCGGCTGTAGAAAATAATCTTATCGTGCAAAATACGACCAACAGATTTGGATTACACGCTTAAACATATTCAGCGAAACTCTGACTTAGCATACATACATTACTATGAAAAATACTGCAGTGTCTTTGTCCTTAAATACAAAGAAAATCCCATATACTCTTATTTGAATAATATAATCTATGCCACTTTATAGCTGAAGTACGACCGCAAATAGTATATACATATATATATATATATATATATATATATATATATATATATATATATATATATATATATATATATATATATATATATATATATATTTATATATATATATATATATATATATATATATATATATATATATATATATATATATATATTTATATTTTCAAGATGTGTGTATTCCTAGAAGAGAATATTTTAAAATGTAATGTTGAACGGAATAATAAAACCTATATAAATGTTTGATATAAACGACGGTTGAAATAATATTCTATCATTATTACAAAATATTTAAATTTCCTCTTACTATATATTTAATATTTGAAATTCAAAAATTTCATTGAAAATTTAAATATTTTAACATTAGTTTTACCAAAAAGGAAGCTATGAATATTATCAAGAGCGTAAAATTTTCCAAAAATAATTATAAACGTGTTTAATTGCTTATATTATTATGTATAGTTATAAACTTTCAAATATGTACAGAGAAATGCTTAAGATAATTAAAATTGTATTTATTTTGAACATAAATTTGCTTTCGCAATAAATATGATAATATGTATTTCCGAGAAGTGGCTGTTTCTGTTACATTAAATTCGCTACATTAAAATCTAATCAGAACCCGCTCATAATATGAAAATATACGTTTTCAAAAAAGAGCACAAAGTTTTAGGTAATAAAAACCAATCTATTTATAACAAGACTTACATACATTACATATCTATTTAAAGCATAGCTATATATATATATATATATATATATATATATATATATATATATATATATATATATATATATATATATATATATATATATATATATATATATATATATATATATATATATATATATATATATATATATATATATATATATATATATATATATATATATATATATATATATATATATATATATATATATATATATATATATATATATATATATATATATATATATATATATATATATATATATATATATATATATATATATATATATATATATATATATATATATATATATATATATATATATATATATATATATATATATATATATATATATGTACATATATGTGTGAATATATATGTATTTATATATATATATATATATATATATATATATATATATATATATATATATATATATATATATATATATATATATATATATATATATGTATATATATACGACCTCATGTAAAAGCATAAAATATTTCAACCCTATGATACAATGACACCCGTTGAATTTCATAGTAGCATTAACAGAGACTTGGGAAATACAAAAGAAAAAATCTTTAAATATTCCAAAACCGTCTTACGTCTATTATATACATAAAATTCGTAATAAGAGGGGAGGCAAAGCGGATAATAAAATATACGATGCTACCGGCTTACTTACCCAGAAGGCCCGGTGAGGTCTTAGCGACATAATCATCTCGCTCATTTGTCCTCGGGTCCATTCAGACGGCATTTCGCACCGAAACGAGACTTCTGTACCATGTACCATGTACCATTATGTGTGTGTGTGTGTCTGTTAATGGGATGGGGATACGTGGGTCATCTTTCAGAGGGAAACCTATTAGTACACTTCAAAGCGTTAATAGGTTCAGAGGAGTGATTTGTTTACCTGTCTTAGCGAATGAGTTCATCATGACCCCCCCCCCTCCCCTTCTAAATAGATGGTCGATGATGAATGAAATACCCAGAGCTGTGTCATCTCGGAAAGAGGAAGCCAGTGTCGTCTAATGGATGTCGAAACTGAAGATTTTTATGCCGGAAGCTTTAATCAACTTGGCCGTTGAAGGGGATCGTGAAAGGATAGTCAGAAAGTCGTTTTGTTTGGAGATACTCGAGTAAACGATGTGTTTATGAGAAGATCTGGCATTATATCAGTATTTTTCCTAAATACTCGAAGCAATTTGAAAAATGAGGTACCAAAAATCTCCATCAACTTGAAAATCATATTTGTTCTTTAATAATTTTCACACATCTGCAGGGCTTTGTCAAGGATACAACTAATTCAAATTATTATTCAATACTTACACATAACCATAGATAGGAAAATTGGGACATGAGTATCTTAATTGAAAGGAAATGCATATTTGAGCCATATTTGATTTTTTTGATTTTTAAATGCTTTTTATTGTTACGAAATTATTACGAAATTATGTTCACAATACATCTTATATATATATATATATATATATATATATATATATATATATATATATATATATATATATATATATATATATATATATATATATATATATATATATATATATATATATATATATATATATATATATTTTAATAGCTACAGATCTACTGATCATTTTCTATTTTACAATTTTAATTTAATTAGTTAGTAATCATAGTATTATATTATTATAATGTTAATGTACAGCATAATAGGAAAAAGAGCTCAAAAACCTGTTTACATTTCTTATAAATGCTCATAATACATCTAATACATAATATTAATTAAAGACTCTCGAAAGTCGACGATCTAAAGCAGATCGTGTCTAGGTAATCTGTGTGTTATACTTGAAGGGTATAGACATTTTGTTGTAATCATCGAGACTCTTTACAAGTGTGTTAGTATGGTTATTAGTGATTCTGTCATATAATCTACTGGTTAGTTTGTTAGTAATGTTTGTAACAAACGGAATGTTATTTATGGCATGCAGTTTTTTCAATTTAGTATATATGGGTGTATTATAAATTATTTTTATTACACGCGCGCTTGGAAAATTGAGCAAAGACTGAGATTCGCAGTACATGTAAATATTACAAATGAAAAGTATAAAGTATAGTACAAAACGGCAGTGGTTAAATAAATGTATAGAAAAAGGACCAAAGAAGTGTATGAACGATACCCAAGAGGACATACATATACATAGAAGAAAGCAAAGAAGGCCGAATCCGATATTGGCTAGTACAATCACTCGAAGCAAATCGACACGTCCGCAAAATCCGATACCGCGAAAATACACTACGGAGCACACACACACACACACACCCGTATATGTACATACGTACATATATATGTATAATACACACATTTCCTAAATAATAAATGGGACGGCTGAGCGCTCCAGGGCCGGCTCGAGTGGTATCCGCGACCCAATGAATATTTGAGGGACTCCTGGGACACTAACTCCATGTTTGTTCTTAATAAGTGTCGTCTATATTCGCGCGCACTATTATTATCGACCGGTCCAGATAGCCAACCCACCGACGAAAGTCTCTTATTAAACTTTCCCATTTACTACCCCTTCCCTCCCCCAGATAACAATCGTTACGTATAATCGAAAAGAAATATCTGAAAAAAATATCTTGCGGCACCATTCGCGGCGGCCGCGATTCAATCTACCGCAGTTTTTTAAATAAAATAATTATTTTCAAATATAAAAGCCTTAGCTTGATATTTATATTTCATTTCTAAGTCATTTACAATTTAATAGGTTGACAATATTAAACATAGTTGAAGCTAACGGTGTTAAATGACGTCGTCGACTTCAAACGTTGGTTAATTCTACTACAAACTTCTTATTGCAGAATAGCTAAATAGAAGTTAAGCTATGGAGCTAACGCTTTAATATATAAGATGAATTTAAATTAAAGTTAAAATTAAATACTTTTATTAGCATTTTAATGGAAAAATTCTTCTATGTATATATGTATATAGCCAGCAGTGTGGCTTAATGGTAGCGTGTATGTTTAGCACCAAGAGATCATTGGGTTCGATCCACCATACTGCTGGTTAGATTTGGGGTATTTGTGACTCCAAATCGATCGTTTCTTATCAGAGTTTGCCTATTTTATGTGATCATTGTTGAAACGGTTCCTCAAAATTGGCAAAAAATCGTCGTTCCTACCGTCACAAATCATCTGTATTTATTGTGTGTTTATTTGTAAAAATTATGTAGAAAATATAAATCCATAAATGTCTCAATAGATAAATTCTTTAATTAATAAATTGCTATTTCGTGTTCTTCAGCTTCTGGAAATACAGTGGTTTATGTAATAATAAAATGCTGCATTGTTTGTTATTAATTGTCCAGGAAGGCGCATTGGGGTCTTCCTGTCAAGACTTCCTGGTATATACATACATATCTATGTTAAAATAAAACCAAATAAATAAAAATATAAAAATGAATGTCTGTTTTGTATAGGCTCCTAAGCCACTCAACCGATTACGATGAAACTTTCAGGATTTTTTGTAAGCATGCCCGGAAAGCTTATTGTGAAAAAAAAAATGGAAAAAACCTCTTATTAATAATATTCGTTATTTTGATTTTACCGACGCTAAAGTATGAAGCGCCATTGTGAAGTCAAGGAAATGTGTTTCTTGGTAACCACGTTACCAATTGGTTTATGACGACATGGCGTTGAAGAGACGTTAGTTGAGCTCCAACCATCACCTGAAATGGGAACGGGAATTGCATGCCTTATTCTGGCATATAATATCGCTATTATGTGTGTCTGTGTATGTACCTGTGTACTATAACGCTCGGCGTAGTATAATAATCGTTTTGTTTCAACATATGTATGTAAGTCACAGCTAAAACGCTGCCAAGAAAACTTACGAATATAGTACGAACATAATAACAGATCAACAAAAAACTCCTATGTATACTGTTTGCTACCAATTTCCTCCAGGGCAATAAGTTTCTAAGCATTTAGCATTATATATATATATATATATATATATATATATATATATATATAAATATATATATATATATATATATATATATATATATATATATATATATATATATATATATATATATATTTATTTATTTATTTGTATATATATATATATATTTTTTTTTTTCTTCAAATTAATAGCCTTATATGCCACTACCTATACGATGATATTTCATCGGGCATAACACTAGTATAATATAATATGTAAAACAAGATGTTATGTACAATGTATAATATATGCCAGTCTAAATGAAGTTTTGAGTGAATGTTTGAGAATGATTTTAGTATTGTTTTATATGTATCATGTGTATGTAGTTTGTACATATGAACATACATACATACATATATCGTAATTGAGAATGACGTTGAAATTTAAATTTGCAGTGTTGTTCAGCAATTTTTCAATTTTATCTTTACAAGGTGCACTCTCGTATATGAATTCTTTCTTTTCACATTTTTCTTTTATTACATTTAATACACGTACATGTAGCATCTAAAAATACCAGAGAGCACATATGTATAGGTATATACATTCGTACATAATTATCTTAAGAAGTTTCTGTATAATATTTATATTTTATTTTTATTTCAATCGATCATGAAATGTCGTGTTTTGATCAAACATATTGATCCAAAGCAACGAGTGTTTTTTATATTGGACATATTTACATTAATATATTTACATTAAACACAACACACATGGTCAAACATTGTACAGACATATTGTAATTAAGGTGTATTCAAACATCAATTTGACATTAAATATCGATATACAGATATATATTTGGACAAATTTGCGGCATTTATACAAATCAGCGATTCAAGATGTTGAAAAACTCGAAATTTTACAAGAAAATGGGTAAAGATCGCTAATTTGTTGGAATCGATTCAATGCAAATCAGATAAACTGGCAAACTCTGATAGGAAACGACCGACCTGGAATCACACATCCAGGGTCTGACCAGCAGCAACCGTTGGGATTGAACCCGTGACCACTTTGTTTTTAAACATTATAAGCTAACCACTAGTCAATGCTGCTGGTTAGTATTAAATCATATAAACGTGAACCCGTTACTTTGAATAAATTTTGGAAGAGTTGATGCTATTTTAGAAAGGCTTATGTATGTATGTATGTAGGTCATTTTCAGATAAAAATATCCGAAAGATAAGCTGCTCGAAGAATTCACTTTGAATCATTTTATTTTTTAAAATAATTCGCAACCATTGAATATGTCAATTGATCCAATTTTCGGTCGTATTTAAGTACCAAAAAAACTATATATGTACATATGTACACAAATAAAATAATGCTACTGGTAAAAATACAATCTAGCTCGAAATGAACGAATGTATGTATTATTACTAGTCTGTTATAGAAGTTTATATTGAAGTATTTTCTCTAGAAACAAATAATCTTAATAAATAACAAATTTTAAAATTTACTGATCGATCGACATTTATATATAAATGTGTGTGTACCTATATATATATATTTATAACATCACTTTACAATAATTATTTTACTTATTTTATTTTATCTAAAAACATATTTACACATTACAAAGTCATGTTTAAGTCAATTATATAATTATTTTAGATAATTTTTTAGGCGATTCTAAAAATGAGTTCAATATATCCGTTTTAAAAAATCAAATAATTTATTTTACAACACTGTTCTGTAAAGTTTAAATATTGAAAAGTGTTTAGTCACTGGGAATATTTTATAATAATATAAAAGATAGCTCAATTGGATGAAATTATTTCAATTAATTAGAATAGTATGTGATAATAGCATGAGTATAGTTAAATTATAATCATATATGTATGTAATTAAGGGTAAAAGCTTTTCAAAAGGATTAAACCAACCTTTATATTAATCAATATAATACTCTTCCTTATATTTATAACTATTATATTACAATATATTAATCAAAATACTTTATCAACATTAGCTCTAAAGAGTATTTAACAATGTGAAGAAGAAAAGACCCTCCTTGATGGGAATTCATTTGCCACTTCTCCAATCGCCTTACTTCCAGCATAAAAAACAACTACTAGAGTGTAATTGGTTTTGTGTCTTGGACAAACGATAAGAATAAAAAGGTTATACTTGAAACCGAACCCTCCATTTCGAGAATAAACATACAAAATACACGTATAAAACCCGAGGTGAACAATATGCTTAGAATTTTTCCTGGGAAACGTGCCCCACCATTTTCCACTTTCCCAATGCATCATCCGGTAATTACATGGTAGGCTTCGAAGCTGAAAAATAAATCGATTTCCGCCCTTAATGAGTTCTCTTCGAAGTCTGAAGCCGGCAAACGGCGCGTACTAATTATTTTCCAGTTCACTCAGCCGTGAAAAAAAATTCAATAACGGCCCGTCTCCATTTGGAAAATCGGGCGGGTTTTCGGCAAGTGAAAATTCTATGTGAATTTTTCTCACACCGCTTAATAGACCTGCACCATACATACAAATACACATCGTTTAATATACCTAATACTTTATCTACATACATACATCATTTTCGACTCGACCACATCTTAATCTGACCGCGTGTCGTGATTTATCGCAGATTTCCACCGCAAGCCGGTTGCCATCAATTTTTCTTCGGTTTTTACTCGAAAGTGACACATTCAAAAAGTAGGTGAACGCAACACAAGAAACAATAATCGACCGAAAAATCATTTATCAAATGTGACAAAATCAAATACGTGCCGATTTTATTAAAATAAATAAAACACACACTGAAATCCAATAGTATAAATGATATATGTACATATGTATATCACATACATATATCTATATATCATGTTATACATTAAATTACGACATATATAATATTATGCTATAGAACCACTTCAAGTTAAGCATTACTCAAATTGAAAAATAAAACATTTATTTTAATTATAATTGGGTTCATATTTTTATTTTGACAATAAAACAAATTTAAATATATTTTGTCAGGTATGCCTATAGTTCAAAGGCGTCAAATTTAATTTGTAAATGAAATGAAATTTCAAGGGTATTTTATATAAAAATGAAAAAAAGATTCCGTATCCAATTGGAAACGTTTTAAAGTAGTGATAGAAAAAAATGTGCTATGACCAGTACTTTGCCCGTTGATATTTCTATGGCTTGTTTTTTATTTAAAAGGAATTGCAATACCTATTCATATTTACATATGTATACGAGAATTTGAATTCAACGTATTGAATAAAAAAAAAACATGTAAAACCAATACACGAGCATTTGAAATCATATAATTTTGGTTAAAAATAAATATAAATTTAAAATGTATATACTTGCGGTTTGTTGCAAATATTCGCAGTACCAAATAAACTTTACCTTTCCTTAGAAAGTAGGAAAACAAATAAATTAACGTTGACAAAATATAAATTTCAATACTTATGTATAAATAATATGAGTTAAAGCTAATTAAAATAAAAATTTCAGTACTATTGTTATAATGATAATAGTACTGAAAAATCTATTGAGTGGCAATTTATGTATGATTAAATAAAAGGCGTATATATAAATCAAAATTTGAAATGTATTGAAAATGTTGTACAATTATAAAATGTCTTAATTAAACTTCACTTAATGTTGTTTTTTTGCTGAAACATCAGACAATTAGTTCGGATTACTCGGAACGCAATTTATTCAGTCTAAAATAACTCTTTGTGTATTTAATTAAATTAAATCTACTTGTTATAATGATAAAAGTACTGAAAAATCTATTGTGTGGCAATTTATTTTTGGTTAAAAGGCTTGTATTTAAATTAAAATTTGAAATACTAATGTATTGAAAATTTTGTACAATTATAAAATTTCTTAATTAAACTTCATTTCATGTTTTTTTTTGCTGAAACATCAGACAATTAGTTCGAATTACTCGGAACGCAATTTATTCAGTCTAAAATAACTGTTTGTGTATTTAATTTAATTAAAAACTACTTGTTATAATGATAATAGTACTGAAAAATCTATTGTGTGGCAATTTATGTTTGATAAAAAGGCGTGTATTTCAATCAAAATTTGAAATACTAATGTATCGAAAATGTTGTACAATTATAAAATTACTTAATTAAACTTCAATTAATTTTTTTTTTTGCTGAAACATTAGTTCGAATTACTCGGAACGCAATTTATTCAGTCTAAAATAACTCTTTGTGTAATTTAATTTAATTAAAAACTACAAAAAATCATCCGAATAAAGAACGAAATCAAATATGATACATCCAAAACCTAAAATAAATAAATCAATATTTTCAACAAGAAAACAAGCTTGTAAAATTTCAATACATAATAATAAATATTTACATAGAATACGATGGACAAAACATATTAAATCTGTAATATAAATATGAAATACTGAACGGAAGTGAGAAAAGCCGCCACCGAGACGGAGTCGAGAGGAAACCTTGGAAAACCGGAAGCGGAAGCGAAACTGCGACAAGGTTTCTTACGCTTTTAACGCGTCACAAAACGCATCACGAAGGGTGAAAAAGTTATTTCATGGAAAAAAAATGCCAATATTTATTGTTAGTACCTACGTGTATTTTTATTTTTATTATATTTAAAAAAACGAAAGAAAAACAAAGGTGTTCGAAGGCATAGCGTGAGCAACGACAGCCCCGAGAAAGCTCGTTAGACTGTAAGGTTGTTTACTTTGTGTATACAAGTTGTTTGCGATTCGCTCTAATGGATACAAAACGATAACGAAAACATACATATATTTATATCTAATTGATTCCGATTCGACTTTCTCCTCGACTAAATTACACGCTCGATAGAAATTACATGGCAAAATAAAGTCATAAATGCGTATACGTAACATATAATACATATTCGTTATATAATATTATGTTTTTGGTGGAAAAATACGGTTTTCTTAAATACGAACATATTTTTACGGTATTTCTTCTAGCTATATTGCTTTCAAAAAAGTCCCAGGTAATTTATTCAAATACAGTTTGTTCAATAGGGATTGAATGTGTTGTGTTATAATTTATCTCAATAATTCGACGAAAGTTTGTCAAATCGTTTTTTTTTTGATATTTTATTTTTACATAGATATTATATAAGCCAGCAGTTTGGCTTAGTGGTAGCGTATATATTTAGCACCACTGAGGTCAAAGGTTCGAGTCCTCGCCATCTACTGGTTAGATTTGGGGGTTTTGTGACTCCAAATCGATCGTTTCTCTATATCAGAGTTTGCCAATTTTATCTGATCATTGTTGAAACGGTTCCTGAAAATTGGTATTAGATCTAATCATGTTGTCACAAAAATCTGCCTGTGTATAATTTGTAATAATTATACACAGTAATCTGAAATTTATAGATATCTCTATAGACATCTCTATAATTTCGTATTTATTATATGTATAAAAATTGTACACAAAAAAATCTAAAAAGAATCCATAGATGTCTCTATGATTGTTATTTCTGATTAATTGTTATATGCTATATATTCTGATTGTATATGTATTACTGTATTTCTGATTTCTGATTGTTTATGTATTCTGTATTTCGCTAACGTACACCCGTCGCATTGGAGCAAATCTGTAATGACGAGTGTATATTGATTTGTAACAATAAAAATAAAATATAACAGGAAGGCTTGACAGGAAGATCCCAATGCGCCTTCCTGCGGAATTATCTTATTATTACATAAATCACTGTATTTCCAGAAGCTGAAGAACACGAAATAACAATTAATTACAGAATTAATCCATTGAGACATCTATGGATTTTAGATTTGTATATAATTTTTAAAAATTGTACATACAATGAATAGAGAAGATTTGTGACAACAGGAAAGATGATTTTTTGCCAATTTTGAGTAACCGTTTTAACAATGATCAGATAAAATTGACAAACTCTGATCGATTCTGAGTTCGAATCAGTCAAAATTTTGAGTTGAAATTGTTGGCATGATCACAAAAAGTCATCTATTGTTAATACGTACATAGATAAAGTAAAAGTAATCGTGACAAAACAGCATATTGGAAAATTGAAGCTGCCTATAAAAGTTTTTTTTAATAAACACGAATTTTCATTTGAAGTCTAATTAGATGACATAATCAAATATTAGTTTTTAACTACAGACATAATTAAAAGTTATATACTGTCGTTACGAAGATCGATCCCCAGGGATATTAAATATATTGATCTGACTTAAGGATGAAATTCAGGGGTGGGGGTGGGGGTTGTTTCATTGCAGAGGTCCTCCCCAGTGGCCGTCTACGGATCTAGCCAAATTCCAGTTGAATTACTAAGTCATTCGATACGAAGTTCGTTATCTAATTGAGCCGGTCGACCGAAAAGCGAATCAATATAACTTGGACGTCGATCAGAATTATTGTGATGTTAAATCCGAGTGCGAATAATAATAATTGACGTGGCCGGTTGTTTTTAGCGAACCGGAGAGGAAATTGCGAAAAACCTCTCGTCTGCGCGCCACGTATTGAATATATCAAAGGCGGGGCAAAGTGGGTGTCGTTTTTCATCTGTGCAACTTGAACGAACATGTTGAACCGATCCGAAATCATTTTTACTCCTTTCTGCTTTCTCTTTCTGCCTTATATTTTTTTTTCTACGGGAAATGGAAAAATGAAAAAGTCGCGTGTGGTAGTATACGTTTTCTCTTTATGTGGAACGCGGATGAGGATTGAATGTAGTGAAATGTCAACTACAACTCGTATGTATGTAGGTTAAGAAAGTACTTAAGTTGAATTGTGGATTTTTTTATATACATTAAATGTGCCATGATAGGTAACCCTTAACCGACTGTGTACATACTGCAACATATTATTACACAAAATATAATCATAATCATCATATACAGCCTCTCCAATAAGCTTCCACTCGTCTCTGTTTTGGGCAACTCGTATCCATCGCACATTTTCCTAATTAAGTCCAGTTAGCGGTTTGGGAGATCATTGAATTAAAAAACTTAAAAAAAGAGGACACCTATAAGGGGAGGTAGCACTTAAAATTTTGAAAAAAATTTATGTCATGTCGATAAAAATTTCAGTAACCGATACTAAGTTTTAGTTCGATAGGACTAACGGTGTTCAAAAAATCCCCAAAATACACAGACACACACAATTTTTTTCTAGATCATGAAAACGTGATCGATTCCGACTTCGAATCAGTCAAAATCTCAACTTCGAATTTTCGCATGATCACAAAACTACATCTATTGTTACTACGTACATAGATAAAGTAAAAATAAATAAAATTAAAATGCGAAATCGACTCCGACTCCAGCCACAATTATATCTGATTTCATGTGATACATTTCCATATAATACGGCTACCACTTACACATGTACGTTTACTTGAGGTGTGCGTGCATTGCACATCACATTTCACACATCAACTCCTAACGCATGTGCGCTTTATGTGTTCATGCGATGTTGTTTATTTTGTTCTTGGTTATATACAGTGTGGTTTTTTTCATTAGTGATGTGCGGTTGTTCTTGTGCAATATTCATGAACAACCGTCTCGTTCTCCGACAAAATGGTCTCTTAGACTGTATTCGTTGGCCTTATGTTGAAGGCATTAACGGCCGGGCCGCACCGTGCAACTTTGTCGGCCGAAGTTGTTCACAAGTTGAGCCGACTTGTTGCGCGACACGAAAAATTGTATGAAAATGTGTGCGACAAACAAGTTGACGAGTGCGGCATGTCCCATCTACCTGCATGCATTGGTCTGGTTGCCCTCAACCAAGTTGTTCGCAAGTTGAGCGGTGCGGCCGACAAAGCCGCACCGTGCGACTTGCGAACGACTTGGTTGAGGGCGACCAGACCAATGCATGCAGGTAGATGGGACATGCTACATCCATCAACTTGTTTGTCGCACACATTTCCATACATTTTTTCGTGTCGCGCAACTAGTCGGCCGACAAAGTTGCACGGTGCGGCCCGGCCCTAAGGGTCAAATTCCTTGACCTTTAAAGCGGGCTTAGTACCACTTACACATCACTTATCGAACAATGCAATTCTACGTCAGAAGTTATCATCCCAACTTTACATAAGTACATATGTATACATACATACGAGTATATAAAGCGAGACGGATAAACTGGTTAGATTAAATGCCGAAACAAGTCCCGATATTGCGAACGAAAACATCCGGTGGCGATAATAACGAAGTTCGCTATAGAGGAGAGGGACGATTCCCCGATAACGAGGTCAACGACGCGCGGCACGACCGTCGTTCGACGTGAACGCTCCCGTGCCGAATTACCGCTCGCAAAAAACAGATGTCTACCATAATTCATTAGGTTAGCCAGTCGTGATCTTATTTGACGCGCGCCACTTCCCGCCGAGACCGGAAGCTGGCCTCCCACCCACAACCCCCACTCTCCTACCCCCTCCCCTCCGTCCCATTTCCCCGTCGACGGGTTTCCCGCAGTCAGCAGTTGGAGATTTCCCTCTTTCGATGCGCGATTTCGACGTCAGATTTTCACCGCGAGTTTCCACCCCCCCCCCCCTCTGCCACCCACACACCCTCTTCCCGCGCCCTACTTGTACCCACTGCTCCTCCTATTCCCACCCACTCATCCCACTTTTGGTGTCGAGGCGTTCATTAGAGACGTCGCTATAAATCAATTTGCGATGTTCGCGCCATTACCGTGTACATTTTTATACTTTTACGAACTTGAAATATTGAAAGTTTTCTTAGAACTTTTCTTCAATGGTTTTAATTTATTTTTATATTTTAGGGTGACGCATATTATATGTAGGGTGACGGATACTATTTACATATTATATGTAAAACGCAGTTTATATATATTTTAAGTTGCTAGGTTAGCAAACCAAGATTTCTTTATTATCATAAAAACGTTAAATTTATGTTATTGTTAGATATATTCAAAAAGGATTTGGTGCATCCGCTCTAAAATCGCCAGATTAACAGAACGGCAGCTTTAAACGTAATTCTCGTTTTCTCGAATGATAGATTGCACTTCAGATGACGAGTAACCTTTCGATGTGCACAGATGCAATTATTAAAATTGAGTTGGATCTTTCTGGCGAGTTTAATAAGGCAAGATTCGGAACTTATCGAATCTTCCCTTATTAAACTCGCCTGAAAGATCCAACTCAATTTTAATAATTACCATTTTAATAATTGCATCTGTGCACATCGAAAGGTTACCCGTCATCTGATGTGCAATATATCATTCGAGAAGACGAGAATTGCATTTAAAGCAGCCGTCCGTTAATTTGTCGTTCAATTTGTCTGGCGATTTTAGAGCGGATGCACCGCATCCATTCAAAAACTACACATTTAATTATGGAACGATGATGAATTTAAAATGAGATACTTAGAACTTTGTTTCACTAATTTACTTTGGTTAACTTTGTTCTGCTGCTGTGCTGACCGTCACTTTCGGGGTCGATATTAATGACTACCACTCTCGGAGTCTCGATGCTGATGACTACCACTCTCGGAGTCTTTATTTCTTGGGTTGGGCAAAATCTGGCATTCCTATCTCATGTGATTATCCTTTTACATGTTGAGTTGGATGGTAACTGACTGACTAATGTGATCCAAGCGCGATCTATATAAATGATTTCTTTATTTCTTGGGATGGGCAAAGTCCTGCACTCCTATCTTATCCGACTAACCCTTTACAGGAATTTTAATGAACTTGTTACTCACTTTTATAAATGTGAGAAAGTGAATTTGATTAGTGTGGAAACTACATTGATAAGCGAGGTAAAAAACAATATGTACATATGATGTTGAGAAAATTAATAAATTTTTCTTTATTTTTTTAGGGTTTCTAATTAGGCTTCACTTCATCGATTGGTCTGTATAAATTCACTGAAATATTTGAAGTCACTGAAATATTCAAATTAAGTGGGTTAAACTAAGTAAATATTGATTAAACTTCGCTTCGGTAATTTTTTTTTGTTTTTCAGTGTAATTTTCCATCTTGTTTTGCAGTCTAAGATCAGCGATAGCTATATATTTATTTACAAACTTTTTCTTAGTTTCACTTCGTCAATTGGTCTGAAAAACTTCCTACATTCTTCTGATTGCTTTGAAACTTTGTCATTTTGCGAGATTTGGCCGCCGATTTTAACTGACCGAGATACCAATTGGGTCCACTAACTTGAAATATAATCGTAATAGACATGTTTAAGAATCCAAAATTTTTGGAGAAGGTGACAACCAATACTCGGTAGTCTTGTTTGTATGACTTTCTGCCCCCCACTCGTTTTGTCGGATTTTAATTGTTTAAACGGCTATAAATTTACCATTATCACAATATATCTTATAAAATATGCATTTTAATATATACAGTTCAATGGCTTATATAATTAATGAAAAAATATTTGTTTATAATTTTCTGGGGAACTTTTTCTCTTACGCAAAATGGAAACATAAAATTACATTGAATTACTTTGACCCTTAAAAGTGTATTATCAATGTGTACAGTGTACAATGAATTGTTTTTATGATCAGAATTGGATGATAAAATACCAGAGATGTGTTTACAATACAGTCTAATGAACACACAATCTAACTAAGTACAGGTCTTTAGGGAAATTTTCGGCAATCAAATATATAACCAGCAGCGTGGTCTAGTGGTGAATGTTGAATTATTTCGTACTTGATGTTACGAGTTCGAATCCCCGCTAAGTCTCGCTGTTGGCCAGACCTTGATTTGTCTAGGTCGATCGTTTCTTATCAGAATTTGCCAATTTTTCTGATTTTCATTGAAACGATTCCTGTAAAATTGGCGTTTCCTTCCCAATTTTCTGTTGCGAACCTTTAGTTATTGTTATATATTAGGTTTCGCCATATTGCTCACCATAAATGTCTCTGTGGTTATTTATCGAATATAAAATTCGTATTGTTACATGAAAGTTATTCATCGTTATTTATCGTATTAATACTATGTTTGTAATACATGTATACTGACCATAGATGTCAGATATTTAGATTTACATGTATCTATGTAATAATTATGTAGACCAGGAAGGCGCATTTGGGGCTTACCTGTTAAGCCTTCCTGGTATATTTGTATATATGTATGTGAAAATATGTATGTAAAATAAAAATAAATAAATAAATAAATCTCAATTTTCTCATTTATATCAAATATTTCATCCACCTGATTTTTTTGTGAGTTTTCTTATAGAATATAATATATAGTTATGTGAAATCACCTCATTATGTAGCATTTGAGAAGAGAGTTATGTCTAAAATCTTCGCAAGAGTAACGATATTAGATTTACATTGAAAACGTTACTACATATATTCAAGTATCGTATTTTTGACATTTCTTTTCCAGCTACTTTTTGTACTTAATTACGGAAAATAATTAAGAAATATCAAAATAGAAAATGCTATTTAACTATCTAAGCTACAAATCTTTAATTGCATTACCCTTTTCATATATAAATATACAAACATAATAACTTACTAACATAGAATAATATAAAAGTTTGGAAAAACGTTTCATCACCGTAATATCTAAACAAAATTTAAATGAAGGCATCATCTTAATAATTATAATCTAATATATAATTTCGAAAGAGACTTTGTAACTATGTATGCATGTAAGTATATAAGGTTTGTTAGTAATATCGAAAACAAATCAAAGTTTCTAAGACGAGGATTCGATATGGTTTCGAATCGATATTTCTTTTTTCGATTAAAATAAATTTAATAAAAATACAAATGAATATTTACTATTAGATTCTCCATGTTTAAGCTGTTTATATTACAAATTCTGAGCGAAGCCGGGTAATACCACCAATCTAATATACATAATTTCGAAAGAGACTTTGTATGTACATACATACATACATACGTTTGTAAGGGAATCGAAAACAAGTCAATATTATTTTTTTACGATTCAAATAAATTTAATAAAAAGAAAAATGAATATGTACTATTATTAGATTCGCCATGTTTACGCTGTTTATATTACAAATACCGAGCGAATTCGGGTAATACCATATACATACATATATAAATAATGAATATTATATAAATAAACATCCTATAAGCAGTTTATTCACTTACCAAATGATGAAACTAATATACATATGTATGTATGTAAGTATCAACTTGACTCACCTGAAACAAACAAAAAAAAATCCACATTAAATCTCGAATACATTTAATATATGTATGTAGGTATACAGTAATAGCCAGAAGCATAGCTTGGTCGTTAAGCTTCTGCTTAGCGTCGAGAGGCACCGGGTTCGATCCCATGAGCTGACCCCGATTGAAAATAATTTGATTTAGTATATCTGTAGTGCTGCTTGTCAGTTCTCTGATTTCATTGTTGAAACGGTTTCTCTGATTTCATACTCCAATTCAATTTCTCTGATTTCATTATTAAAAAGGTTCCCGATTAAAATTGGCTAAAAATCCTTCCTACCAAGTATGTCACCACTATTTGAGTATGATTAATGTACAATAAAAATGTATGTACAATTCATAGATGTCTCGTTAAATTTGTGAGTTTTAAGTAAATGCTGCATTGTTTGTAATTGGCCAGGAAGGCGCATTGGGATTTACCTGTAAGGCCTTCCTGGTATATACATATGTAAAAAAATAAACAAAAATTGTTAAATTTTAGCAATATGAACTTTTTTATCATTTCTACTTTCAGCCAGCAGCATAACTCGGTCGTTAAGCTACTGCTTAGCGTCAAGAAGGTGCCGGGTTCAATCCCTGAATGAAAATGAATTTTTCAGAGTATGCTGTTGGTCAGACCTGGATTTGTGACTCCAGGTTGATCGTTTCCTATCAGAGTTTGCCAATTTTCTCTGATTTCATTGCTGAAACGGTTCCCGGAAAAAAAAATGGCTAAAAATCCTTCCTACCTACTATGTCACCACTATTTGAAGTTTGATTGATGTACAATAAAATTTATGTACAATTCATAGATGTCTCGTTAATTTGCGAGTTTTTCAGTGTCAATGAAAGAAAAATGCTGCATTTGTATTTGTAATTGGCCAGGAAGGCGCATTGGGATTTACCTGTAAGGCCTTCCTGGTATATATGTAAATAAATAAATAAATCTATTTTTCAATTATATTGCACAGTTTGTCTTTATCGTCGCGATAAATTGCACAAAATGCATTTACGCCAAACTTTGAATGCACCGTTACTTGCACGCGGCACCCAAAACGTACTGCACCAAAAAATCTGTTTTTAAACCTTTTATTCTTCACTTAATATATTATATATAAGAATTTCGCATTGCTAAAGCGTAATCCGTATTTTTATGTAAAACTTGACATTAAAAGTCATTCTACGTAGACGCAGAATCGAATCGAACGAAGCCAATTTCCATTTCATTGTCGTGGCCAAGATTAATAGTCACATCGGGGGAGACTTGACTTTCGCCAATTTCTAATATAACCGTTTCATCTGGCCAGTGTCTTTGGACGTTAACGGCCTGGAACGGGACTCTGTAATCTCCCAAACTCCCCTTCTTATTTTCTTCCCCGTGGGTCTCTCCCCGGGGAACCCGAAAAGAATGTGGAAACCAAGCGGTTTTTCTCGGTCGTTTTAATTAAAATACGATAACGAGTAGGCATTGTTGTCCTGCGACGGTCAAATGTTTCCTAGTAAATAAATGTCTACCATTTCATTACATTAATTTGGTGCTATTGTTTCTTGCTGAATAGTGTTTTTCGTACAATGTATCGCTTGATTGGATATTGTGAATATTAATTTAAAGACATTCTCTTCTTGGCTATATCGTATAAACTGTACGAACATACATATATGTACTAAATAGGTACACTTTGAAAATAAACCTCAATTTTCATTTTGTATAATATAAAAGCATCAATTACGGCAAAATTGCTTACCATTATAAAAGTCTGTTGAACAAAATACATTCATGAATTTTTTAATGTTGAAATTTAATCTCGAGAATTTGGTCCAACAAATAAATGATGTCATTGAAGATAAAACGTGCATTGAAGATTATATTGTATTTATTTATTTACACTTTGGGAAACGTGGCATAGCCGATGGACCCAATTTTTTAAAAATATTTTCGCAAGATGCCATATTCGGTTTGCCGTTGAGAGACGTATATTAAATTGTATGCATATACATATTATATAAATTTATAGATTACAATTTTTTTTAAATATTTCTATATTTAACATTTTTTTGCCACAGTGACATAACAGAATACTCTAACGCGTCACTGTGACCAGGCATATAAATATAATACAAATACTTTATTTAAGAATTAGCGAGACATCTATGTGTAAGATAATAAATTTTTGAAATCATATTCAAATAGTGGTGACAAATTGGGTGGGACGGTTTTTGCCAAATTGATGGAAGAGTCACAAATATCCAAGCCTGACCAGCAGCATTTAAGATTATACTCGGAATAAAATCATTTCAATCGAGGTCAGCTCACGGGATCGAGCCCGGCGTTGCTCGATGCTTAATATCAACGCAATCACCGAGCCACGCCGTTGACTTATTCAAATAGTGGTGATATAGTGGGTAGGATAGTTATTGTCAATTTAATGGGGAACCGTTTCAACAATGAAATCAGATAAATTGTCAAACTCTGAAAAGACCTACTTGGAGTCTGAAATATTCAAGTTTGACCAGCAGCACTACAGATAATACTCTGAATAAATTCTTTTCAATCAAGGTCAGCTTATGGGATCGAGCCCGGTGACCTCTCGGTGCTTAGTATCAACGCAATCACCAAGCCAACGCTACTGGCTAATTCTCTAATTCTTAAATGTCAATGAAAAAATTGTCAAAATTGACAGGATTGAACCCAGCAATCTAGCATAATCGCAACCACCAAGCTATACTGCAGGGTAAAATATTTTAAAATGTTCTTAAATATATAAAAAGCATTAAGAGGAAAAATTCAACTATGTACTATGATATACATACATACTAAAAATAAATAAATACAAATTCAAAATATCCTCATATAATTTTATATCGAAATTTTGTAACGTGAAATATTACATTAATTAATGCAAATGCCTGTATAAAATTATCATCTTCTGTCTGCTTAATATTAGCTAATTTTCTACATCACTTCAACTCCTTTCATTTAATATATTCCTCTTTAAAAAAATACGCAAAAATATTCGACACGTTAATATAATAATTCACGTTGCTTAAATTCACATCCTATAATATATAACTAAGTTTAAAAAAATATAATAAAAAAAAAAACTACTATCAAATACCAATTCAAAACACTTCATATGAAGCACGTCACATTGCACTAGATTTTTCAGCACGTCACATTGCACTTTTACAAGGATTTTCTCATTACACACGAATAGTTTTCAATAGTATGACATATGTATAAGCTGCAGCAATTACTATTATGACATACCACGAACATACAAACAGAAACTCCATAGCGTAAAACTATAAATCCCAAATAGACAACGAGCATCCCATTTGCTACGCGCGCGCCGCAAAAACGCCACACTAGTAATAACGTTCGCAAAAGCAGGGCGAGATGCTGCGACGATAAAAAGGTTGTCTTTTTCGTTCTCGTTTCCGTATTTATTGCCGGAGAGCCAGGTGTCGCACAGGTAAATAAAGTGGATCCGACCTAGTCACGCGTGTCATCTTGGATGACACACGCGAGTAATTCTGCCACTAGGCATTGTTCAATATTGACGAGTTGCAATTTTGAAAGGTTTATTGCTAGTCTAATAGTCCGTATCCGTTTCGGATCTATGTACCTGAATCTGACAACTGGATTTCATTATTACAGGGAAACATCTTCACCATTTTTATTGACATAGCGTGAGGGCAAAATCTCAACGACAACAAAAAAATACAAAGAAACCCGTGTTAGATGTAACATTTGAGATGTAAAATTCTCGTATTCCACTTAAATACGTATGTATTTATCAATGTAATTCAGTTGGTTGGCAGCATATGAATTCAGTTGGCATGCAATTGAAATAAGTTAGCAATTTCGGACTGAATATAACTCTGACTCCAGATTCAATTCAGACTTTGAAGCATATGTACATATTTTTATTTTATTTTACATAGATATATACCAGGAATGCCTAATAGGTAAACCCCAATGCACCTTTCTAGACAATTAATTACAAACATTGCAGAATTCTTTTATTACACAAATCACAATTAATTAATGAACACGAAATTCACAATTAATCTATAGAGACATCTATGGTTTTAGTCTTCTACATATTTTTTTACATATTGATCCAGGAATGCTTAATAGGTAAACCCCAATGCACCTTTCTAGACAATTAATTACAAACATTGCAGAATTTTTTTATTACACAAATCACAATTAATTAATGAACATGAAATTCACAATTAATCTATAGAGACATCTATGGTTTTAGTCTTCTACATATTTTTTACATATTGAACCAGGAATGCCTAATAGGTAAACCCCAATGCACCTTTCTAGATAATTAATTACAAACATTGCAGAATTTTTTTATTACACAAATCACAATTAATTAATGAACACGAAATTCACAATTAATCTATAGAGACATCTATAGATTTAGACTTCTACATATTTTTTTACATATTGAACATAAATCAAACTCAGATTTTTGTGACATAGCAGATAGGGTGATTGATAGCAATTTTGATGGAGGAACCATTTCAACAATGAAATCAGATAAATTGGCAAACTCTGATAAGAAACAATCGAATTGGAATCATAAATATCCAAGTATGACCGACAGCAATGAAGATTAGCACGGTATCGAACCTGTTAACCTCTTGGTTGTAAACATAAACAACATATGTACATACATAAGCCATGATATATGTATTTAAATCTTGAAGTCAAATTTATGATACTGAAACGGAGAGATTAGGTCTTCGACCACCGATTGGCTGATCGCGCGTTCGCGCCAAATATGTAGGTCTCGGCGAATGAACAAGGTTAATACATCAGCCAATAGGGTCTCGCGATTTATCGACCAATGATCTCTCTGTGCTGAGAGTACTCGCCGTGTAAAAATATTCTGTGGATTTGTTCCGTGCTTCGTTCGGAGCTGGTTTGGTGATGAATGTATCCTTCAGTTCATGACACAAAGCCGTTTGTTTGTTTGTCACAGCCCCCAAGAACGCTACCCACCCTTATGTATCGATAGTACAATTAAACATCCACCCTAGACAATGGTTTTAACCGTCATAAGCGAAAAAAAGGTCCAGGGCCCATGGACAATCTTCATATTGTTATGGTCGCTCCCCACCTGATATATTATAAATGTATAAACAGAGGGCTACCGACGGTGCACTGCGTTCATTTAATATATTAGTATCAGTTAAACATTCAATAGGTGATGTGCCAATCACCAAACACCAGCCGGCAGTCCCTCTTCTATTTCTTCAAATAAAGGAAAGTAAAACCGCCAAGAAAGGAGTCATTATTACTACAATTACATAATTTTCCAGCCCATTTATTTCGTTATTGAGTCCATGAATGGGGACTAATATTTAAATGTGCTATAGACACATCTGGTTCCTCGCATAAAGCCTGGTGGTATCCTTGATCCTGACAGCATTTTTATGCACGACAGCGCTCCTTGTCATCGACCTTGGGTGAAAAATATTGCAAAAGTGGTAAAACTTTTCGAAAAAATTAAAGTCTTATATTATTTTGATTTTTGAAATTTTTATGCCGGGTCGCGTACCGGTGCCGATCAAAGGTGGCGCTATTCTAAAAGTGGACTATTCCACAACCCTACGAGTAATACAAATGGTTGGGGAAAATGTTTCATAAAAACCAAATTCTCAAGTCGGTCCAAATATAAAATAAAAAATACACATTTGAAATCGTTACAATTGGCAGAACAATTTAGACACCACGTTTTGAAGCTCTATTTCAAGCATCGTTCAGTAATGACAGCATGTAGAGTATCATCACCACTACCATTTTCCATAGCCCAATTTCACATAGAACCGAGCTATACATTTGACTTATCAAATATATCAAAAGATCGGAAGCTGTTAGTCATCGAAGTGACTGCCCACCGACCCACCACACTAACCGGTTCGACGCGGACAAAAGGGTCCGCGCTATAAATCGAACCGGTCAACGATTCGAACCCACCCACCCCTATCCCTTCATCCCAACCAGATCGTCTAATTTGTCCAAATTAATACCGCAAAGAAGGATCGTACTTAAGGGGGGGGGGGGTAAAAAACGTCAGCATAGCATGGATCGGTTGCGGTTGAATACCTTAAATAACCGGGACAAGCAGAACTAAATTAACCAGTTCGTATGCCCCCCCCCCCCGCACCATGGTCATTAATCTTCCGGGCGTTGGACCAGACCGGGGGAGGGAGACGGGGGGTTGGTGCCCTTTTTCATTGTTCGCAATACCTTTTTGTCGGAATCCTCGTCGATCATTCGCCACTTTTGATTTTTTTCCGGCTCTCTGTGCGGAAATTGATCTCCGAGTAATGAGAGAGTGGGGGGGGGGGTGCGTGCTTTTGCCGATTTATTGTATTAGTTCGCCCCGACCGATGATTGGATGGGTTTACGCACTCGAATCGCGAACGCATCGCTATTAAGGTCAGGATTTATTTATCCTTCCGTTTGATTATGGATCTGGTCGGTAAATGTATGATTCATATCGGCCGGATGGAAAAATTGGGTATGGAAAGTTTTGAGTGATGATTTTTTGATTGAAAACTGATGCAAAACTCCGAGCTCAAATGTATATGAGATTGCCACACAATGTATAAGATTTATGTACATATGTATGTATCAAGAAAAAAACATGGAGAGATGTGTGCTTGTTATTTCAATAAAATATTGAAATATTCTCGGGAAGAATGTAAATATGTAAGGAAACTTTTTTACACTATTTGTATATACCTATACTTTTTTACGCTATTAGCCAGCAGTATGTCTCAGTGCGGTCTCCGTGGCGGGCTGGAATGTGAAATTACCGAAAACGCAAATATCGGAAGGCAAAGATCGAAAATCGAAAGATCTTAAGTCGAAAGATAAAAGAAAGGTGCATGGTAAACGGTACATACTCACTTAATTTGCGCGAGCAGGATACAACAGGAACAAGAGGAACAGGCTTTTCCTCCCGTATCCAGGAAAAGCCTGTTCCTCTTGTTCCTGTTGTATCCTGCTCGCGCAAATTAAGTGAGTATGTGCCGTTTACCATGCACCTTTTTTTTGATCTTTCGACTTAAGATCTTTCGATTTTCGATCTTAGCCTTCCGATATTTGCGTTTTCGGTAATTTCACATTCCGGCCCGTGAGGTAGACCCGTGTCAGTGATGTATGTATGTTTAGCACCAAGTGATTATTGGGTTCGAGCCCGCTATACTACTGGTCAGATTTGGGTGTTTGTGAGTCCAAGTCGATTGTTTCTTATCAGAGTTTGCCAATTTTATCTGATCATTGTTGAAACGATTCTTTAAAATTGGCAAAAAATCTTCCTATATGATGTCACAAATCTTCTGTACTATGTATGTACAATTAAAAAAAAATATATATACAAGTCTAAAATCCATAAATGTCTCAATGGATTAATTATTAAAATAATTTAATAAATTGTTTCGTGTTCTTCAGCTTCTCGAAATATGTACAGTGATTTATGTAATAAAAATGCTGCATCGTTTTTAATTAATTGTCCAGGAAGGCGCATTGGGGTCTTCCTGTCAAGCCTTCCTGGTATATATCTATGTATGTAAAATAAAATATGTATGTATATACAATTCATATCGTATTGAATATTATACATACGAGTTTGGAGTAATTGTATAATTCTAATAAATATCCGTTTAACGAGAACTATTTTTGAAAGTAGTACATTTTTCACTCGATCTTTATTTTGGGTTCAAAAATGAATATCGGTAAAATACAAATATATAAATACATAATCTATAGTGAAGCTACATATGTATATGTAGATATCTATTAGTGAATTAAAATTTTATATGAAAAAGTGCGATAGCTTGTATGTTATATAATTGTTGCGTATGGTGGGTGGAGGATCCAAGAAAAAGGCCAACAGTCGTTTCACAGCATTTATTGATGATAAAGGAGTTACACACACTGTCACTGCTCCGTCCAGACTGAATTATATCGCCTACGTACCGCCTTATAAAGGGTAGATCTCTCAGGACGCCTAATCTGTTTACCTGTTGTCTAGTCACGTATTCGGATATGTATTTCCAAGACATTGGGACTTCCCGTACCGATTCTGAGAAATAGCTAATAACGGTCATTGTTTAGCCTAAATGCACTTAGAGTCCAGATATAATCTTTGGAAGTAAGTGCATGCATTTAGTTAACCGATAACAGATATCCGTTGGTCTAAGTACAATTCGCTCAATCCACGGCGTACGTAACATTGCCTCCCTCTTAGGTCAAATCGTCCCGATTGACCAACAAATCATAACTGATAAATCTACAGTAGTTACATTTATCTCCGATATCAGTCACAGTTACATTTACAATTGCAGTCGTTATCTTTACAGTTACAATGGAAACAATGACATTTAAAATCTATTACCGTTACATTAACGTTACCTTTACAATTTAAATTCTGTTACAGTTAGATTAACGTCACCTTTACAATTTAAACAATTACATTAAACCTTCGTTAAACTTCAATTTACGACACCTTTACAATGTAAACAAAAACATTTAAAATTTCGTTACACTACGATTTACGTCACCTTTACAATGGAAACAATTACATGAAAACTTTCGTTAAACTTCAATTTACGACACCTTTACAATGTAAACAATTACATTAAACTTTCGTTACACTTCAATTTACGTCAACTTAACAATGGAAACAATTACATTACATTTCATTTTACGTCACCTTTACAATGGAAACAATTACATTAACTTTCGTTAAACTTCAATTTACGTCACCTTTACAATGGAAACAATTACATAAAACTTTCATTACACTTCACTTTACGTCACCTTTACAATGGAAACAATTACAGTTATATTTCTAATCCCCTAAAATTAGTCATCCGATGTTTTACATTTGGAAATCATTCTTTGTCAGCTCTTCGGTCCAAAATTTTCTCACGTGTTTGGTCCATGTTGCTCGTATCACCAAAGTCCAAATTTGCTATGGCAGCCCCGTATTCCTGTCATGTGGTCCAGCATCCTGCTGCAGACCAACGTTCAACCCAGAACGTGCTCCAAAGCCATGTCCCACAAGAATGGCTCCCATCCTCACAAAAGTGACTTGGTCCATGTCTCTCGTGTCACCATCGTCCAAATTTGCTACGGTGGCCCAGTGTTCCTCTGTCATGTGGCCCAGCATCTTGCTGCAGACCAACGTTCAACCCAGAACGTGCTCCAAAGCCATGTCCCACAAGAATCGCCACCATCCTCACAAAAGTGACGGTTGACCCTGGAAAATGTGCACCCCTCAGTCTGCCACTCTGCTGGTGGTGCTTCTTTTCCGTTCCCTTGACCCTGGAAAATGTGCACACCTCAGTCTGCCACTCTGCTGGTTGTGTTTCTTTTCCGTTCCATTGACCTTGGTAAATATGCACCCAACAGTCTGCCACTCTGTTGAATGTGCTTCTTTTCCGTTCCATTGACCCAACTGAAATCCATTTCTTTCTGATGTATTTTCCCGTTACATCTGCGAGATGATCTAAACACTGCTGCAACTGTCCATGTATTTTTTCAGGTACTCGTGTTTCCACTAGTTTCCAACTAGATTTTTTTCGATGTTGACGTATATCAATTGTTCCACTCTCTCTCGTTGAAGTCGCGATCTGGCGTTTCTTCGGTTTCAAATGCCCTCACGTGGTTGATCCAAGTCGCTCGTTTCCCCAACGTCCAAATTTGTTGCGGTGGCCCCGTCTTCCTCTCATGTGGCCCAGCATCTTGCTGCAGACCAACGTTCCACCCAGAACGTGCTTCCGTTGCCATTCCCTCTGAAGCGATGCCTCTTTCCTCCCAAAAGTGACTTGATTGACTCCGCCGACTGACCAACCCACATTTATCCAATCTGATAAATATGCCTCTCTGCCGTTGCATGGTTCCGATTGAATTCCATTTCAATCCGTTTACTTTCCGACTCTTCCAATTAGACTCGACTAGTTTCCAATTAGATTTTTTTCCAGTTTGTTGACATCTGCCGTCAACAAACAGTTGAAGGGAATAGTGGCTTGTAATCGACATCTCTCAGTTGTAGTCGATCTCCACTCCTCTTCTGACGACGATGCTTTCCCGTGGATCGACGTCACCTACAGCCGCTAACTCTTGCTACTTGCGGCGAATTGGCGAACTGCCCTCTTCCCGGTCGCCCTTTGGATGACTCTGCAATTGCCGGATGCTGCTCTCCGATGTTGCCCTTGACAACGCCTCAAGTTGTCCTCTCCCGGCAGCACTTGTACGAAACCTCCCGTTTCGTAACCTCCCTCCGTCATCCCGATGAATTCTTGCTCCTCCGCATTCCTGCTCTCCGCTCCTCTTCTGACGACGATGCTTTCCCGTGGATCGTCGTCCCCAACAGCCGCTAATTTTTGGTACTTGCGGCGTAAGTGGACCGGTGAACTGCACTCGTCCCGGTCGCCCTTTGGATGACTCTGCAATTGCCGGATGCTGCTCCTCGATGTTGCCCTTGACAGCGCCCCAAGTTGTCCTCTCCCGGCAGCACTTGTACGAAACCTCCCGTTTCGTAACCTCCTTCCGTCATCCCGATGAATTCTCGGCGGCCACCGCCGATAATGTCAAAGTCGAGTTGCAGTGATAACTGCAATTCGACAACCGAATATGTGATGACCGATTCTGTGTGTTGCAGTGAAAACTGCATTTTTTTATTTCGTGTCTCCATGGCTCGAACTCTCTCCTACAGCTCCCGAGGATGGCTTCGCTGTAGCTTCTCTTCCTTCGCTGGTGACTTTGTTCCACGGCCCATCTTGGATCCCACTTCTGACGACCAGTGTTGCGTAAGGGTGGGTGGAGGATCCAAGAAAAAGGCCAACAGTCGTTTCACAGCATTTATTGATGATAAAGGAGTTACACACACTGTCACTGCTCCGTCCAGACTGAATTATATCGCCTACGTACCGCCTTATAAAGGGTAGATCTCTCAGGACGCCTAATCTGTTTACCTGTTGTCTAGTCACGTATTCGGATATGTATTTCCAAGACATTGGGACTTCCCGTACCGATTCTGAGAAATAGCTAATAACGGTCATTGTTTAGCCTAAATGCACTTAGAGTCCAGATATAATCTTTGGAAGTAAGTGCATGCATTTAGTTAACCGATAACAGATATCCGTTGGTCTAAGTACAATTCGCTCAATCCACGGCGTACGTAACATAATGTTTACATAAGATACCCTGAAAAAAGTAACTGTTATAGCTATTCGGAACTGCAATATTTAACGAACTTTATAACATACTATTTTTTATAAGCCATTTGCAGGTAATTAATGATTTCGTTGATAAATTAATACCTCATGTACGAAAATACGATGATTAGGATTTCAATCAAAATTATGATCAAGGCTTAAATTAGTGTAATTAAATATATTCCTTAAAGCCTTGGGTCGCGTAAGTATGAAATGATATAAAGGCGACGTTGAAATATACCTACTGATTACATACAGTTGTACGCCGAATCACGCCTATAGAAGTTTACACTTAAAAATCAAACTATTTAAATTTGCATCAAATATTAAATTATATTTTCAACTATAAATAAATAGACAAAAAAATCTCTTATACAATATTTTAAGACATTCAACTTTTTGCTTGTATTAGAAACATCCAGTTTACAGCCAGTATATTAATATATATTTCTTTAAGTTACTTTATACGTAATATGTATTCATTATAATAAAAAAAACTACCCGGAATTTTTTATTTAATTATACACAAACAATTGAAAGTCACGTAACAATTTATTGATCGAACATAATTCAGTATAACGTAGACTTTTATTCCCGTGGTCTAGTTCCATTTTGGCCGTAATAAAAATAGCGCTAGTGAACCCATTCTTTACTATTTATATTTCGTACAATAGCGCAAAAGTATCAAAGCACTTGGTTCTTATCTGCCTTCTCCCACATTTTGCTTTAAAATGGAAACCACGCACTTTCTGAGAGGGTCCTGTAGAACTTTCGGGCTTTTTTATCTGCGGTCCGATTTTTAGATTTAGGACCTTCAGGCTCTGGTGAAATACGAGCTTTTCGCCCCCTTCTTTAGCTCCCCATCACCCTCTCCCGTACAATTGTCCGATCTAAACAAAAGGCTATATTTTGTTTAGCGGGCAATTCGGTTAACAGGTGAGGCTTTTGACAACGAAACGTCCCGACCGATTGAGCCAGGACGAGGGTGAAAAGCCGTTTCGGATGAACAAAGAAAAGTCGGAAAACCGATACCCAGTCGACTTGCTACACTTTCGTCTTTTTTTGTATTGTATTTTTCTTTTTTTACCTCATGAGAGACGCTTTGTTTATAAACGCGAATAAACAATACAATCCATTATGCGCGCTATAAAGGAAAGCCTACTTCTGCTATAGCATTGTATGTTATATGTATGTTTTTTGTACTAATGGATGTTAAAATCGACACGAGAAAATATATTACACCACTGTTGTGTCTATTGATATTTCAACGGGTGGTTTAGTTATGAAAGAAATAAGATATATAATGAAACCCAATAAATAAAATTCGAAATACGACATACATTGCCGTTCACACGTGTATGAATAATTGAAATCGATTCTGCAGAAACAAAAATAAACGTAATATTATCTTACATAAGTCCAATATTCTAGGTATAAGTCCTTATATATATATATATATATATATATAATAATATAATATTTCGGGAACTTATCGTTTACTGAGACATAATTAATAATTCAACACCGAAGGAGAAAACTGCCACTTCCGATCGACAAAAGTTCGCAAAAGCCTCATTAATTATTTAAAGCTTCGTCAAAACTATAATTATGAATTTACAATCTGGAATATATTATTTAAGAAGAGTATGAACTAAGTAATCAATAATTTAACAGTGTACATAATAAATTAAAGAAAACTAATTCGAAACTTGTATCAACTTACAGTTAAAAGCAAACATCGTGTGAGAATATTCGTGAATATGAACGGGGAAAATACTAGTTGAAAGTAAGCAAACTTTGTGATTAATTTATTAGTGTTAAGAAATAATAAATCTACATTTTTTATTGAATTCAGAAATATTTTACATTACAGTAAATGGTTAAATTTAAGCCAAATTTGATTGACAGACACAAAACATGACAGACACAAAGTCCGACAAAACGAACCATCACATTCAAACTTATACTCAAACCACTGAGCTGTTGATAGTTAGTCATGTTCCCAGCATACATACATTCATATATCTCATAGACAGCTATTTCCATCACTAAAAATATGATCATTTTAAGTACTTTCCAATACTAAGTTTCAATTTATCAAGTTTTAACATAAGTATATCTTACAATAAGGTCCAGATATTTTTTTTATTAACTCGGGTAATGAATATGGGTCTATAAAGTGAATCCACAAATCTACAGATGTACAAATTCACTTATCAATGTTTGAGAAGCGAATGATTCGTAAATGAGCCTTTTTGTCATATTTAAAAAAAGTTGACAGCTACATATCTAATGAAATCAAAGATTTAAATTGAATTTAGCTAAAAGCGAAGAACAGCATCATTTTTTGAAATATTTTAAACGGGGATTTCAAATTGGGAAATTATTCAAATTTTATAATCAAAAAGTAATTTTGGCTATTTAATTTTTTGAATGAATTTTTGCATATTTTATTTAATAGTGACTCAAACATTGAAAAGACACCAATTTGTTTCATATTTAATATATTCAATTTGAGTTTTTTGAAAGACAAAATAATTTGGAATAAATATAAAAAACCAGCTGGAGAGATCAGTGGTAAGCGTATTGACATTTGTTTATTTATTTTTACAGTTACAAAAACCCATCTCAGTATAATGCTTTCAACTGAGTGGTCACGAGTTCAATCCCTCGCCCGGTACTGCTAGCTTATCTATAGTTATATCTGATTTCATTGAAAAAGTTTCAACAAATCTGTCTATTTCTCGCATAATTCCTTTTTCTATTTCTCGCATAATTCGAGTTTTCAGCATCTTAAATTTTCTAATTTATAAAATGATGCAAAATTATTCGTCAAATGTAGATATCCATAGATGTCTCTAGTTACCATATAAATTGACCAGGAAGGCACATTGGGATTTACAAACATACATACCTGTTAGGAATTCCTGGTATATATGGAAAGATTGAAAATATTTTTTCTGAGTATATCTATAGAGCTGCTGGTCAGACCTGGATATTTGTGCTCAAAAACGCAGAATACGGGAGGAAAAGCATGTTCTTCTTGTTCCTGTTGTACCCTGCTCGCGCAAATTAAGTGAGTATGTACGTGAGTATATACCGTTTACCATGCACCCTTTTTTTTGATCTTTCGACTTAAGATCTTTCGATTTTTGATCTTTGACTTCCGATATTTGTGTTTTCTGTAATTTAACATTCTGGCTCGTCACGTAGACCCGTAATGTTCATAATTTTCATATAGCCAATCATTTTGTGACTATGAGAAATTCCGGACTCTTAGGAAGATCGTGAAACGTGGTGTGAGTGAGCGATATACTGTCTATCTTAATGAGATGGAGAGTGCTATTGCGGTTAATCCTAACCACTTTTTCAGATTTATTAAGAGTAAGCATATTTCACATGGTCTTGAGCATTCATTCTCATTTGGTAATAAAAGTTTTGACGGTCCTGAGATCGCCAATGCTTTTGCTTCATTTTTTAGCTCTGTCTTTGACCAGAGAAAACCATCCCTTAATGCTAGTTTGGCTTCACAAATTGGTACTGAGGGTGTCGGTATAGACATTCCGCGGGTATCGCTGGGAGATGTTAGGATGGCTATTATGAAGCTGAAGGGGTCTGTTGGGCCTGACGGTGTGCCCCCTGACGTATTAAAGGTATGCTGTAATTCGCTTTTAGAGCCTCTTCAGTTTATTTTTAACCTTATTCTTGCTTCTGGTAATTATCCTGAAAAATGGAAATTATCTAGAGTCATTCCTATTCATAAGAGTGGCTCTAAAAATGAGGTTGAAAATTATAGACCTATTGCTATTATCTCGGCTATTCCCAAAATTTTTGACATCATCCTTCACCGTTTGATTCTTGCGCAGTTTAAAAGATTATTGTGTGATGAGCAACATGGTTTTACACCCTGTCGTTCCACTACCACTAATCTCGCCTGCTTCACACATTTGATCATGTCTAAAGTTGACGTTGGTCAGCAAGTTGATGTAGCCTACTTTGACTTTCGTAAAGCCTTTGATCAAGTCAATAATGACGCTCTTTTGATCAGGTTAGCTGAAGTGGGTTTTTCAACGCGTCTTCTTAAACTCTTTGCTTCTTATCTTAGTGATAGGAAGCAATTTGTTAGATATGGTCTTTATGAATCTCCTTCATTTTTTACTCGATCTGGTGTTACTCAGGGGTCCACTTTAGGCCCATTACTATTTACAATTCTTATTAATAACCTCCCTAGAGTTTTATGTAATGCATCATGTCTCTTGTTTGCTGACGACGTTAAATTATTTTTTGCTGTCAAGGATGAGAGGCAAGCCTCTCTCCTTCAAGCTGATATTAACGCTGTCTTGGAGTTCAGTTCTAGTTTAGGCCTTGAACTTAATTTAAACAAATGTGCAATTATGAGCTATGGACGTGCACATTCACTCTATTGTCACGGATATTCCATTAGATCCGTCTTGTTGAAGCGTGTGGAATCTATTGTCGATTTGGGTATCACTTTTGATCCTCAGCTCACCTTTCACAACCATATCAAAAAAGTCGCTGACGTTTCCTTTCGTCGACTTGGATTTGTTTTGAGATATGCAAGATTATTCTCCAATCCTTTGTCTTCTCGCTTGCTTTTCAATTCGCTTGTGAGAAGTAAGCTAGAGTATAATGCGATTGTGTGGAATCCGCATGAAGCAAATTACTCTCTGATGATTGAGAAAGTGCAAAAAGCATTTCTTCGTTTCCTATATAGGAAAGAATATGGGTATTACCCATATCTCTACCCCACTCCTTTCCTTTTGGGCATGCTTGGGTATAATTCCCTTGAACTTCGGAGAAACTTCTCATTAATTCGTTTCGTTCTCCTGCTCTTACGTGGTAATACGTCATGCCCGTTGTTGCTGGAGCAGTTGGGGCTTTATGTCCCTATTCACTATGTGCGTGGTAGACATCATCATTTGCTGGCTGTACCTCCTGCCCGCACAGTCCTTTTTCGAATGGCTCCTATTCCAAGAGCTATCCGACTTCTTAATGAAATCGTTGCTGCCGAGACTGAATGTGATATTTTCCACCTTAGTGAGCGTAAATTGTCGGAAATTACTCTAACCCATTTATCTGGTAGTCTGCGCTCATCATTGTTTTCATGATTGATTGTGATTTATGAGTGAAATTTTGATTAACTCTCTTCCATTTGGGCCTTACAGGGATGTTTTGTATTTGTAGTTGTTTCTTACATATTTATTGAAACTGGCTGTAGGTGCAAGGCATTCCTTATGCTATATTTTATTTGATATTTTTACTTTATCTGTTATTATAAATGCTATTTTTTATGTATGTATGGATGTATTTATGTTTATGTTAATTGTTATTTTGTTTTTTTTCTTTTTTGTGTTATATTTTTTGACCATTGTGGCGCTTTAGGAATTCCTGTTATGCCACAATGGTCTGTTTAAAATAAATAAATAAATAAATAAATATTGAAAGTATAGCTATACCTGGTGAATGCGTAATTGGATATGAGTTCACTGAAACGTCACTGTCATTTTAATTCCACTGTAACAAGTACGTACATATGTATAGGAATTTTTCGATATACCTACATATGCATGTATGTATGTATGTACATACATACATATAAACCACCCACTCCTTAAACAGTCTATCCAGAGAGCAGACATCCGGAAGAAAATCGCGCCATAGACGTGTGCTTATAATAATAATTCATAATAATCTACTTATCGTCGCCGGGGCAAAAGCAACCCTCGACCCACTCCCTTCACACACAAACACACCCCCGTCCCACACACACCATAACGATGGTGTTGTTCGTTTGTAAAAAGGGCGATATCCGCAGGAGTGAAGGGCGGCAATCTACTGTGTGATGAATACGGCCAACGAGCGCGCTTAGCATACAAATGGACCCTCGGTAAAAACGCCCCGGACCTTTGCCCACCCACCCTAAAGTTCAAAGGTCTAATTCCTGATTGGGGGTGGCGGTTAGGTGGTCAAAATGCGAGCATCCTTCGAGACGAAAATCCGGCACGTTTCCATCCCCTTCCTGGCGAATTTTCATCCCCGCCCCCTCCCGTAACGTATCGATATACGCGCGTGAAAAGAAATCGATGACTCGACCGGAATAATTAATGCCACAAATAATACGTGAGTCCTTGTGTGAGATTTCGCATATGTGATGGATTGTTTACGAATCGATATCTTTAATGCATTTCTCAAGTACTATATATATTTTTAGTGCTCGTATAAGTGACCATTGACCCTTATAGTACCATTACAAGTTTGACGGATTTATATTGAAACTTGCTCCACGTTTCCCGAGCACTTTTCCAAATCTTATATACATAAATATGTACGTTATAATTAAGTATCCTGAGATAATGTCCCAAATTTGATAGTTGAAAACTGTGGATTTGCATAGCGATAAATCGAATATATTATACATACATTTACTTACATAACGATTTGTATATATGTATACTTATTTGGATAACATAAATCTACAGTTTTCGATTTAGAACTCATAAAAAAAAACGTTTTTTAACGTTCACGTGTTTTACAATTGATAGGCCTTGTGTGCTCGTGTGCTCCTTGTCTCCCAATTTGAATATAGTTTTTCTAATTTGAAATAACTTTTTCTTCCCTATAAAACTCTCAATCGAGTTTGGCAAAAGCAAGTGATCTTACGTTTACAATATTAGAAAAATTAAAAATTTAATTAAATCCAACTAAATTTACTAGTCGAGTGACATTTTCACGAAAACCTAACCTCTCCATATTACCTGGTACCAACTTATAGTTATAGATGAAATATATTTTCAGTTGGAGTGTAATTCGCCATATGAATCAAATTACATGCATTAAACGAAATCTATTCCAACTAGTCACAATATAAAACCTTTACTCGAATAGCGAGAGACCATTACTTTGATATTTTTGATAATACGTATGAGCAAGCAAGGCGAGCAATGTTAAGTCATTATTTGAATAATTTTACTAACTGTGAAATTTAATACTCACATTTAATTATTTAATTTCTCTTTTTTTTCCAAATGTTAATTTCTAAATTTTATGTATGACTACGTGTATGTTTATCCTTTAGTTTATTACTACCAGTGGAAACCTATAATTGGTATCATGTAATGTATTTTATTATTTGTTCTGTTTTGATTTAAGGCTGTTGGTTTTCCTTTTAAAATAAAATAAAATACTACAACTGAAAGAACACTTAAACTATATCGGTAGATACAACTGGAAGATACATACATTACATCTGGAGGATATACTACAACTGGAAGATACATTACAAACTGGAAGACACATGAAGATACAACTGGAAGATACAATGGTGACAAATAAGGATAGGTTGCCAATTTGTTTCGGATTGTTTCAAAAATAATATCAGATAAATTCGCAAGCTCTGATAGGAAATGATAGACCTAGAGTCACATACATATATCCAGCTCTGACCAGCGACACCGGGTCATGGATTGAACCCATAACCACTACGCTATGTTGCTCTATATTTATATATGAGCCGTTATAATTGAAAGTGACATAAGCCCACTTTTCTTCATTTCGAGAAATATTTCGCAAAACATTAAATATCAACATGTGATAACAATTTGTGAATAAATAGTGTGTTGGAATTGAAAATTGGACTTCGGGTACTTTCAAATATAAAGGCTCATATGTATGTAGCAAATATGAGAAATATATGTATGTATATTACATACTATTTAATATTTTATTGCGTAAATAAATTCACACAACTTTTTCATTGTATTCCCTATTTACGACACACGCTATGAACATTTTTTCATACACTTCGGATTCAATTCATCCGAATCAACGAACCGCGAAAAAACATTCAACAAATTGCTTTATGACTTCCTATTTTATCCTCTTTTTGCGCACATAATTTCCCAATCACGTCAAATGCACGGCGATAAAATGCATTCCTTCAAGACAATAAAAATTAAGTATATGCTACATATATTGTACATGTTATGTGAATGTTTATTAAATAAAATTAAATGTGGATACATAAAATGTGTGTTATTACACTGGATACACGGTGGTATACATATGTATGTGTATTAAAATAAAATACATACAAATATGCCGTCGGAAGTGAAACTTTCGAGTTGAAAACTAAGCCCTATAAGAGTAATAGAGTTAATTTGAGCTAGTAAAATTAAATGGTGAGAGGAAAGGCAACTGTATGATAAATTCTATTATAGAACAAGCATTAAATAAATAGTGCACACTTTGCATTACAATTTCGGTAACAATCTTGTGCCTAAGAAGTTTTCATTTAAAAAATATTATATCCATTCAAATTTATAATGCGCAATACGTTACAAGCGCCAAGCGTAATAATAATTATCATTTGCGTAAGGTTCGCGTTTGCGACGTGCGTATTATGTAAATCGAGCGGAAAATCGGAAAAGCCTCGTTTGCAACGAAAAAAAAAAAACCGAAAAAGAAACACGTAAAACCGTATATTTATTTTTCGAAACAGGCTCGCGTTAAAACGGACGCGTTTCGCCGGATTATCGCATAGCGTCCTGGAAATTTATTCAAGTTTTCAAAAAAGGGCCGTTTTATGAAGGGCAACGGGTGGCGACCCGAAAAGCAAACACCGAAGAATTCGCACTCACCGAAAATTTATATATTATGAATGTATTTGGGTTTATTTCGAAAATATTTTCAGACGAGGTCGAGCGTGCAACGAATAAAACAAAAATTCGTCATATTTAAACAGAGTGCCCGAAATTTTTCGGTACGCACATTCATACGCGCGTGTGTGTTTATTTTGCGTTGAGCTCTGACCCTTCTAGCACTCCGACGCGGTCGTAAAGTTGCCCTCAGAAAGGGCTCAAAAAATAATTCTGTCCCTTGGTTATTGTAGAGGTCGATGGAGAACATTTAGATGTATGAATGGTAGATTGCAAAAATTAATTAAACATTCACTTTTCATATACTAATATAAAGCAATGAAATATTCTACGTTCTTCTTTTACATTTAAGGATCAGTTCCCGCACTTTGTCTTTCAAATGTAAATAAGAGCTTTTGGTTTTTCTAATTTCGCTTAAAATAATTTCAAGCATCGAAGTTTAAGCTCCTGTTTTTCATTTAAAAACCAATTGTATGTATGTCCATAACAACAACTAGTTGTCATAATGAAAAACATATCTGAAAATAGTCCAGATTTGAGCTATATATTTCAGTATTTTAGAATCATAATTTGATCTACGATACTACATACAATATGTACTCAGATGAAAGGTATACATACATACACCTAAGTAAACTCTCAACGACATATGTTGCCAAAATAATCACGGAAACATGAAATAATGCAAATTGTGTAGGAATCAAAGGAAGCAAATCTTATGCTTCACCTGTGTGGAATAACGCCTCAAATAATACCCTTTCCAAGCTCCAAATAATACAAAATAAATCCCAAAAAAATAATTTACAACACACCCATATATACTAACTTGAAAAAACTTCATTCCATAAATAATATTCCGTTAGTTACAGACATTACTAACAAACTAACCAGTAGATTATATGACAGAACCACTAATAACCATACTAACACACTTGTGAAGAGTCTCGGTGATTACAATAAAATGTCTATACCCTTCAGGTACCATAACACACAGATTACCTAAACACAATCTGCTTTAGGTCATCGACTTTAGAGAGTCTTTAATTAATATTATGTATTAGATGTATTATGAGCATTTATAAGAAATAAACAGGTTTTTGAGCTCTTTTTCCTATTATGCTGTACATTAACATTAGAATAATATAATACTATATAAAATTGTAAAATGGAAAATGATCAGTAGATCAGTAGCTATTAAAATAGATACATATAAGATGTAGTGTGAACATAATTTAGTAATAATAAAAAGCATTTAAAAATCAAAAAAATATTAGCCAGCAGCGTAAATTAGAGGTTAGCATATTATGCTTTCAACAAGTGTTCGCGGGTTCAATCCCACCGGTTGCTGCTGGCCAGACCTTGGATATGTGACTCATATGTCAGTCGTTTTCTATCAGAGTTTGCTTGTTTATTTGATTTTTATTGAAACGATTCCAACAAAATGGCAACCTTTACCCATTTTCTTGCAAAATTCAAAATTCCAGAGTAAAAATTCAAAAAATAAAGTGAACATAATTTAGATGTACATAATGTGAACATAATTTAGTAATACTAAAATTACGTAGCTCGTTTATAAGCATAGGATTTTTATCATATATTGAATAAACAAACATACGACATCAAAAAATGTAATTATTTGTAATTAAAAATGATTTGCTTTAAGAATAGTTTATCAATGTATGATTGTCCATAAATGAGTTATGTATTTACAGAAATGAACTTTTCAATTATCAGATAAATTAAATCAGCTGGTAACTAAAAATAAGTGTATGTGATGTATGTATTTAAGCTTATTGTAAAAAACTAAATGTATGTAAGCTTATTGTAAATCATATTAACAATTAGATACAACATAACTTCTTATTGAATACTTATCTCGCAGATAAAACCGACTGAGGAGATATACAGTGAAATGTCAGATTTTACATATTTGGCCAAAAATCAATATATATCGTGTATTAAATTACATGAAGCTAGACGCCAAATTTGAAATTTATATATACATATGAGAGTTAAAACTATAAATATTTAAATATTAGAGATAACGAGAACATATAGAGCAAATTTTATAAAATATTGAGTGAATTATAGGCGTTTAAACAATTAAAATCTTATATGGCCATATCAAGGCAAACAGGTTGAAAGACACGGGACGAACGCTTATTAAACGTCAGGAAGGTTTACGGGCCCCATTTTTAAAACGCGTTGTATACGATATTTTATCTCCAACGTAATGGCAGACGATACATTAACGTATATTGATGACCAAAATGAGCAATATGGCAAACGATCGGATAAGAGATAAAAATGACCACTAACACGAAAGCCATGTGAAACGTAAAGGAGGTATGTAAAAATGTGAAACGATTATTCCATTTCCGTACCATATATCCACTGTGTATAATACTCGAATAAAATTACCCTCGATTAAAATTACGCATGTATTGTACAATCTCGACATACATATACGACATATGAAACACTTTCAAAGATAATTTTCGCGCTCATTTTCCCACATACCGAGCGAGTTCTTTCGCCGATAATTACGGTCTGGCGCCGAGCGGTGATCCTTCAGCCTTCTGACGTTTGATTTACATTCCAATTTATCGGGGAACGGTTATTTGTTTGCCATAAAATGGCCGACGGGGAAAAAAGCGGAGACTGTTGGAAATTCAACAAAAAGCACATCAATCGAAATGATGCGAACCTTTTTCGGCGGCTGGGTCCATCCGTCAACGTCACGGCAACACGGAAAAGGATGAACTCACTCCAGAGGACACTCGCTCTAATTTAGCCAGTTAAATAATTGAGTTATGAGACGAAAAAATACAAGCAGACAGCTTACGAAGCCGGCCGGATTTAATAGGCGAAGAAATCGAACGATTTTCCCGAAACTATCCAAAGTAAAATGTCTCCATTCCATTACTCGTCCTAGCCTTTAATCATACGTTCCAAAGTATGATTTAAAGGCGGCAGTGATAAGTCATGTTTTTGACTGTTCGCTTGCATATTCTTGTTGATCGATGAATCAATATGAGAGAAAGAGACAGCTTTATTTTCATAAGCTATTGTTTTATTTGCTTTTGGCGCGTGGCCATCGATTCACGCAGTCGCCTGTTGGCCTTACCTATGTACGTTTGCATGTTGATGTTTGTCATTATTTTTTATAATGACAAAAATAGTCAAAAACATGCTATAGGACCAAAACTTTTTTATAATGATATATAAAATGATTAGTAAGATATATATTGAACCCATTTGTATTGAGAAAAGCTGTATTTTGATTAAAAAATACTGGGATCTTATGTATTTGACCCCGATTCGGGATGAGTTTGCTACAGATGCTTGCAAACCACGCGGCTGCATGCTCATTTCGATTGAATTTTGACTGATTGAATTTCAGCATGTACGAAAGACGGCATATTCATGGGGTTGCGCAGATGAAATTTCGATGTACATTCATGATTGGCAATTCTTAAAATTGAGTTGGATCTTTCTGGCAAGTTTAAAATGGCAAAAGCCGAGATAACAGTTTGAAATCAGCATGAGCAACCATTTGTATCGGAGCAACGTCCAGTTATTAGATTGCTTTGATATTTTACTAACATTGAAATAAGCTAATGTTTCTGCCATAAAACTAAAGGAGTTTAATCATTAACGAACTCATTAAAAATTACATCGGAATCTTGTGTCAGATAAATTTACAAGACTATATGAACATAAATCATTACGATTTTTATTGTACTGTGAACGCATTTAAAAGCCTGAGAAACGCCAATTACAATTAACTAGGAATATAGTAGATACATATATAATCATCCAAGTATTCAAAATCAGTGAAAGCTTTAGTTCGAGAATAAAATAAGATTAAGAATTTCATAAAAATATTTAATAAAAAAAATCCTATAACCAAACTGAGTATTCATGACTACAAATTATTAAGAATGTTACAAATAAATTTCTACATTTAACCAAATCAAGATCGGAACCCAAACTAAAAGGATTATATAATATACAAAAAAAAAAAACAGCGAATTGTTCACATTAATGATATTCCCAACAGGATTCCACCATGCGAATGTATATATATATATGTATATATATAAAGAAATAAACGCCATCATTATAATAATAAAATTATGCATACGCGCGGGTGTTTATGTAAATTTGAATAATTTGATGCGCGAAAGTGACTTAATTTAATTAAGGCTTAGTTTGAAAACGGCCCAGTCGAAAATACACACACACCAGTGCATTCAGGATTAAAACACGTATATAAAACTCGCCCTTGCCGCCCCTGGAGACCTAGTCGACATACAGGAACCTAGAGCGAACGCACGCCACTGGTAAGAAACGTTTCGGCTCGAGACTAGTACTATGTAGGTTCGCGCTTTCCCGCACTTTTCCCTTCGGGGTTTCACCCTCCTCCTCCCACTCCGGAAAACCTTCCCTTTGCACATTCGAGGACCAGCCTCCACCCTTTAGCTTAAAAGCCTCCAAATTACTCATCGAGCTCTGAAAGTCGCTTAATAATAGTCCGTGTGCGAGCTCATGTAAAGAAAAATAAAGTGCTTTTGATTTTCTGTTCACATACAATTCCATAAGATAAATAACATTAAAAAAAGGCGCTGAAAATTGAAAAATAGAAATAAAACGCAAAGTACATACAATGAAACGAAACATGAAAGTAAAAAGAAAAAAAAACCATTGACAATGATTAATCGTTCGAACAAACAGTGCGTCTAATTTAAATTTTCATTTATTATTATTACCTTTTTCGTAAAGAATATTAATGGAATGCTTCCAGCAAATGAGACAATGATTAATATTAATGTGGATATTAAATTAAACACACGTTGTACTTTTCTGTCACAGTAACCGGATAATCAATGTTAAATAATTCATAATTATTTACTAAAATTTTAAATATGTCGGTCAGACGGTACAAATAAATTAATCCATTCGAGTCTACTATATTAATTAAAATCGTCCAATTTATTCATTCGTGTGAACATAACGATTGGATAAATGATACAATATAATATACATACATACATATATGGAAGGAAACTAACTGGTAAAGATCCACCATTTAGAAAATTTTTCATTTGTTATACCTCATATTTTGTTTTTCGTATTAAGACCATTATAAATAATTCAATAACACCTTTCTATTTTCATAAAATGTGGCAAAATTAATCAAATATAATAATTGTTGAATTTTAATGAGAAAGTTGAACGGCAGCCGCGACAGTTTATGCTCTTGAATGAATGATTTATGTAAAATACAAATGATTTGCCACCCCTTGAGAATCACCTAATCAATATAAAAGCCTAGAAAGAACGCACGTCACCGGCATAGAACTGTAACCTATTATTCATGTAACAATTATCTACGCAGATCTTGCCGCTTACTAATTTAATACAACTTATGTTTTTTTTTTGTTTTAATATTTCATAACTTTTCTTTTCTAAAAAATCAGATATAAACTTTCAGATATCTTAGATTATTCATGTCGCTAGATTTCTTAATTTTAACATTCATTCAATAATTCCTGTCCCTATTAAATTCTCCATTTTTCCTGTCTCTGTTTCATTTTAATACTGTAAATAAATGTATTTCATTTAAAACTGTAGTAAAAAATAATGTACTAAAATATAAATAAAATAATAAAATAAAATATAAAGGCAATTTAAACTGGGGTAAAAATGTGTGGGATTTCATGATTAGGATTTCAATCGAAAAGATTTCAATGATTGGGATTTCAATTAAAATTATGATCCCGGATTAAACTAATGTAATTAAATATATTACTAAGAGGTTTGGGCCGCTTTTATATCATCACATACGTACTTACGCGGCCCATCTTATTGATTAGCGTTTCAGAAACCGATAGTAAGTTTCAGTTCGAAAAGACTAACGGTGTTCAAAAAATCCCCAAAATACAGAAACACACACATACACACATTTTTTCTAGATCATGAAAACGTGATCAGAGATTGATTCTGAATTCGAATCAGTAAAAAACTCGAGTTCGAATTTTCGCATGATCACAAATCTTCATCCATCGTTACTACGTACCTACTGAGGACTACTCTAAAGGCCATCTCAAATTTGTAAATCTGCGAGTGCAACCTTTATTTGACATTTGTCTCGATTGCTCTATGTACGTTACCCCTGCGTACATTTGACCACGGATACATTTTAAAAGCTTTTACGGATTCCCATCAAACGTAAAATCACAACCTACCAGCCAACCTTTGAAAAATACAAATCGCACAGTAAAATATCGCATTTTCGATACGATCAAAAAGCAAACCAGCAATCTTCAACGTTACATAGGTAATAGAAAGATCCAAATTCCAAAACGAACTGGAAACTGTCGCCCTAAACGATCACTCGAAAGCGTCAACTTTGCAACGACACAAAGCCCACCCTTTGATTAAATAAAACCTTCAATTGCAAAACTTTAAACGGCATAAAAAAGGGTATACGATCTATTAGCAAGCGGAGAGGACTAATTCCCTCGTCAATTGGAATAACTAAACGGGGTTAATTGCCCTGGGGAGTAAGAGAGAGAAAGAAAGGAGTCAGATCTTGCGCAATCAAGATCCATTTAATACCCCCCCTCCCCCTTTTCATAGCATAGTCTTTTTTGTCCAATTTCAATTAAAAGAGGAGCACAACACGAAGAGATACGACGGAGCGTCACAAAATGGCGACCCATTCGGGGTTTTAAAATGGCGAAAGGGGCCAACGCCGGGTGCGCTTAATCAGCCATTTCAGCCCAAAGAGAGCCACATCTGCGGCCATTATCGCGCCAAATATAAATACTGAAGTGACGTCATTGAAAGTGAAAATCGCTTTTTGATCGCGGGCACTTTTTGTGCCTAAGTGTATAGGCAGATTCAAAATGCCGGCGTTTCAAAATGCCGGCGTTTCAAAATGGCCGTCGTTTCGCTTCATTGCAATGCAGATTTCATAAGTATCAATTTAAATATATTGAAAATGATCAAATTATGTGAGAGTAGCATATTTTTTAAATATTAGGAGCAGATACAAACGTATATGTAAAATATGGTTATAAAAAAGAGCTTTAGAAAGTAAACCATATTCGAAGCACTTACATATTTATTTGAGCATACCAGAAGAATGTCAAAATAGAAACAGACAGAAAATTTCTAATTGAAGTTGTTTTGGTTACAAAAGGAGTCCGAATGAGAAACTTAGTTTAAACAAACACACATGAAATCCTACTCAAATACGGGTTCTTACTTCAAATTACTGAGGTGTGTATACAATTGAACTATATAAGACTAGGTAAGAATTTATCTTTTGTACCTAAAGATTTGAATTAAGATCACCAATACTAGTATTTTATTATAATTTACGAAGGGAAAAAATATATAAGTGACCAATGATTGTAAAAATTTTTTTAAACAATAATTGGATGCATTTATGGAGATTCTTTTCGGGAAGAGAAAATAATTCCTTTTACAAGCGTATATATACCATACATAGATATTCTTTGTATACGCAGTCTTTAGATATATAAATTGTATTTACAAAATAAAATGTAAAAGCAATTTTTATGTAATTTTGCACTTGCGTCGTTTTCAATAAGCTTTAAAATTGGAAAATTTATTTTTAAAGCATATATGTACATATATACGTACATAAATGTAGATTTAGCGATGCAAAGTTGTTTATTTTATGAGTATAATATTCCAAGAAGAAGATAAGATTAGTTTGCTAGGAGCTAAAAGAGTCAAGACTGTAAAACTAAAGCGTACAAAGAGATCTAAAAGATAATATGTATAGATAGATGTGAAAGTTAATATCATACAAAAGCGCTCGTTTCTCAGACAGGACAATGTTGTGGAAAACATCGATTTTTCCATACTTAGAATAAGAAAATTTAAATTATTATTTACATCCCATGTTTACAAGTGGCATTCAACATACTTGAATATTTTCAAATTCAAACCAAATTAATATTTATACGGAAAAATCTTAATTTTCCACAAGCTTTCAGTGACCCATGCGCTAAGTACATACCGACTATTCACATGACTAAATTTCACAAGGGAATTACAAACTTCCAACCACACAAACACATACATACATATGAACATATAAACATATATCCATACAAAACAAGAACGACACATGTCTAAATAATAATAAGAAGTTTTAATTTGCCATCTACAATGTAACAACAAGCAATAATAAACTAACCGTTCCGTGATGGATATCACAAATGGTTGCTCATTAGGGACTGTCTCGTTTCTACCACCTACTACACAACAAACTATAATACTAGGGAGGCTGGCCGTCCCGACTTGTTCCCTGTCCACTCTTATTCCCGAGACCTTTATCGTCGCAAAAGGGGAGGCAGTGGGGGGGGTGGAATCTTCCCACCCACCCACCGGCTCGGGCGTCTTATGTTTCGCCGCTATCATCACGCTCCATTTACCGCGAACCATGTAATTACAATCAAAACCGATACGCCCCATATAACCCTTGGTAAACAATACGAAGCGGCAATATGTCTGCATGTGCGAATGTGTGTACGCTTGCCAAAAGGGGTGGTGAATTATTTGCCCGCGCTGTTGACACCCGCTGTCATCACTCGCGCCACTGAACGTCGCTCTATCGTTTAAAATCATACCTACATATGTACATACAAACTTATATCATGTACATATGTGGGACTTATCGCTCAATTTGTTGAAAGTTATGAAACATATTGTTCCGAGATTATTAAGTGTATTATTCGGTGAATTTATCAATTCAAATTCTACATATGTATACATCTCGTCAACACATGAGAGTGGCGGTAGTCCAATTTTCAGTTCCAAAAACACTATTTCTGTTTGACTTAATTCACAAATTGTTATCACTTATTTTAATTCGATGTGTCCAGAATCTCGGAAAACCAGAACCAATGTGTATATACAGGCCACCATTATTTTTTAAATATTGTACGTAAATGTAAAACACTATTTACACAGATTACCTAAAAACAATCTGCTTTAGGCCATCGACTTTAAAGAGTCTTTAATTAATATTATGTATTAGATGTATTATGAGCATTTATAAAAATTGTAAATAGGTTTTTGAGCTTTTTATCATGCTGTACATTAACATTAGAATAATATAATACTACGATTACGAACAAAATTAAATTAAAATTGTAAAATACAAAATGATCAGTAGATCAGTAGCTATTAAAATAGATATAAGATGTATTGTGAACATAATTTAGTAAATATAAAAAGCATTTAAAAAAAAATCAAAAAAAATAATTGATGTTTTGCGAAATATTTCTCGAAATGAAGGACTTATGCCACTTTTAATTATTTTGGATTGTTATATTTAATATAAAAAATATTTAACGATACAATATTAAATGGGTATTACATCGACTATTGATAGCTATGGTAATACCAACCGAATCGAATTCATCTCGCCAATGACCTATCAAACGTTTCTACGGGTTACTACGATGATTATTTTCCACCACGACATGCAAAATATCAATGTCAAAAGGAATTTCAGGTGAAAGTACATATGTAAGTATACAAAATATCAAATCAATTTGACCGATCGGAAGTGGTACCTTTTCTAACGGCTAAATAAAAGCTCTTAAAAACACACACTGAGATCTGGAATCGAAAAAAATCACCTATCGAAACTTCGTATAAAGCAAAATGAGAAATAGTTAATGTTATATTTCTAATTAACTTACTCATTTTCCAAGGTATGTACTAATTAAAACTGAACTCACCTGAAACAAAAGAAAAAAATATATACGTTAAAACTTTGGCGTAATATTTAAAAAGTATCATTATACAAATTTCAAAGCAAAATAGCTATTTCCTAAAATGAAAAAAAAATTAAAGTAAAAGTTCAAAATAATTAACAATGTGATATTTTTTTCAATGCTTTCTTATTATACAGTAATAAATCTTTTTCATCCTATTCATGTATATAAAACACTAGTATTTTTACCCGGCTACGCTCGGTTTTTGTAATATAAACCGCTTAAACATGGCCAATCTAACAGTAAACATTTTATTAAACAGTTTATTTGAATGGTTTTATTTTATTTAAATTTATTTGAATATTCATTTGTTATATACATTTGTATACAAACATTTACATACATATGTATTAACCAAATTAGTTCGTTTTATATTATATAATATTATATATTTACAAAAAAAAGTTAGAATTGGCTTTTTTCATTAGCGTCTGAAGGGCGCTCGCAGGCAGAGAAGAAGTAAAAGAGGGAAACGGCACTTCGCAACCCAACTATGTTGTATTTATTCGCCAGGGCACACGGTGTCATTTAGGCGGCCAATGTTTCGTGAAATTTATTTTTCGCAAAATGAGGGACCCGCAGCTACTCGGGGAATTCGCCCCAGGGTCCCAAACAACGGTACCTACATATGTACGTACAATGTACCAGGTACTTCTCGTCCACCCGCCAAACTACACGCAAAACGTACGCTTCACCTGCTTCTTTCACCGTATAATTCAACGGAATTAGTTCCACTACGTCGTAGAACCGGATAGGGATGTGCAGGTGGATGTGCTACACATCCTGCGAGGGAAATTGCCCCTGAAACGAACGCGATTTGACGCTCCAGATATTGCTGAAAGATGGAAGTGACGCAGACACTACTCGCTATTCCTATTTCTCTCTCGTCGCGTCGTCTCGAGCGTTCATTTTCACCGGAAAATGATTGCACACTTTCTTGAATAGTGAGAACTTCACATCACAAAAATTTGTATGAAGTAGCATCTTCACAAAGTGTGCAAAAGATTGTCCACACGTCGATGTATGTATGTACATATTATGTAGGCCAATTGACAGCTAAGAGGCGTAGTTTGAATGCATCTTGTTGTTGTTTAGCCAGCAGAGTGGCTTAATGGTAGCGTGTATGTTAAGCACCAAGTGATCAGCGAGTTCTCAAAGCTCTATACAGACAATGTGTGGTGTCATCCGATTTCCATAAAAAGCTTGTAATATAAATTTTAGTTATAGTGTAAAAAAGTGTTCAATTACGTAACTTGTCAAGTTGCCTGGGGGTGGCTAGAGTGTAGCTTCTGAACAGCCAGCTGTCATCACGTCGATCCGACAGATGAATCCGATGTCATTTTTAACGATTTCGGAGCGTGTATTTTGTTTTTAGCACCAAGTGATCAGAGAGTTCGATCAGCTATACTGATGGTTAGATTTGGGGGTATTTGTGACTGCAAATCGATCGTTTCTTATTAGAATTTGCCAATTTTATCTGCTCTTTGTTGAAACGGTTCCTCAAAAATCATCTTTCCTGTTGTCACAAATCTTCTGTATTTATTGTATGTACAATTTGTAAAAAATATGTACAAATCGAAAATCCATAGATGTCTCAATGGATTAATTCTGTAATTAATTAATTGTTATTTCGTGTTCTTCAGCTTCTGGAAATACAGTGATTTATGTAATAATAAAATGCTGCATTGTTTGTAATTACTTGTCCAGGAAGGCGCATTCGGGTCTTCCTGGTGTATGTATATCTATGTAAAAATAAAAAATAAAATAAAGTCGTCAAATGATTATCATGAGTTGTTTGCCTTCGAGGAAACTAATGGATACTCAATTTTCAGCATCACTACTTCTTTGGGTTTTGACTCCTTAGCCTCGCGTAGAAACGCTCAACTCACGATGCTTTTTCTCCAAATCCTAATTGGTGAATGCCACTTTCCAGAAGTTCTCTCCAGCCTCAAACTTTGGGTACCTGGGAAGCTGAGAGAATCTCGCTCCAGAACTCAGTGCTCTGACTAATGTGCTTGTTGACTCGCCCCTTTCAAGAGCCATTCGACTGCTAAACCTGCTTTCTGTGGGTCTCGATGTATTTACCTTCCTGGTAAATATGTATAAATTAATAATAAAATAAAATTATGAGATTTTATGAAATTGTTTGTATAACAAAAATGACCTTCGTAATCTCGATTTAGACCTTTTGACAAAGATTGGCAAACATAAACAAGTACTGAAAAAATACTCTTTCCTTAACCTACTTATATATAGGTTTTCTTCTTTGAAATCAAAATTCCTTCATATCTTCTCTTTAAATTGATATGTACATATTGTCTATACAATATAATCTCTTGTTATAGAGATCTACCTTAAAATCAAAATGTAATATTTTACATGAGATTTGGGCAGTCTAGTTTCAGTCTGGTTATTCAAATAGTCTGGTTCTTCAAGAATTTCACAAAGCTTACAACTTTCAATTCAGCTCATCTTTAGAATGTCTTATCCATCCTACATCCTAAAGCACTTATCATATGCTTTTCAAGCCACTTCAATCTATCCTCCTTATACCCAATCATTCCGTCTTCGATCCCATCTCGTCCTTTCTAGCATAAATTATAAATTTTTACACATACGCTCAAGAATCAGCCGTGCCAACACCCATAAGAATCCTATAAATCATCCAAATTAAACCAAACACACACACTTAAAATCCACTCTTGAAACTCAAGACCTTTCTAAATTGAAAGCCACATTCTAGACACATTCATAAAGTTCTCGAATCGAGCTCTACCATTGTCACATGTGTACGTATACATACAAAAGCAACCTAGCGGACATTTCTTCCGAGCTGTCACTTAAGCGCCAGAGTTTGCTTCGAGATGCGGAATACTTTTAGAGAAACTTACCAGAAATGAACTTCAGCGGTGTAAGGAATGTAGCAATACCGGAACAAGTGGGACAAACTCTCGTTCAAAACTCCGAACGACCAACCCCTTGTCGTATCTTAATTTGCAATCTTTTTCCCTCGGCTTCAAAATTAAAAACAATTAATTCGGCCATAATTAAGTTTGGTAAATGTATCTGACGGCTTAGAGCTAGGAATAATTACCCCTTCGTCTCAGTCAAAGCTTCGCCATTGAAACTTCTACTGTATTGTTTATAGCAGTACAGGGCCTATGACGAGGACGAAACCCTTTACGATCGTGTCTCGCTAAAAAGCCCCAAACTTTATGCGTCTACTTGTTATATAATAATAATAACAATCGAGTCTCTAAATTAATCGCTAATCGGCTCTTTATAAAAGTTAGCGAGTAATTTCGCAGAGAGCGGTGGCAAAAAACGGTACACATTTTTTTCAAAGCCCACCATACATACTTGTAATATGTATTGTATACTATAATATATCTTATAAATTAAGTAAAACTCTTAAAACAGATCTTTAATACCATATTCTACTGTTTTACAATAGAATTTTATAACATGTCAAACAGTTGGAAACCAATCTTGAATTATAGAGCGAAATTTACGTAGCGCAACATTGCATTTATTTTTTACCCGACGGCTTTATCGTCTGCATCGCTGCACCGATGCACCTGCTTGGTGGATATTAAGGCTCAAAAGGAGTCTCCTTGTATCCTCTGAGGCATTGTCGGGAACAAAGTGGATAAACTTCTGGCTCTTTGAGCTGAAGCATGAGTTAGAACGCCGGTCGAGGAGTCGTAAATACACGACACGACCATATACACATAAATATAAACAAACCCGAAACGGTTTTTCAAACTGCCTCGACGGATGAGAAAAACCGACCGGAAAACTTATTAGAATTTTCAACATGAATGAAACTTTCATGCAAATGCGCTCACGCTCGCCTATGCATGAGATTCCCGACAAAATTTACGGGTATTTTTATTATTATCATGAAATTCAACGATGAACAAGTCAAACTAGCTATTCATAATATACTGACTGAATTTCACGGCAATGCTTGGGCGAGTGGAAAATTTTTGTAGCCTGTTTTCCAAGTTCGAGTAGCGTGAAGTAGTATAATGTATATGTGTATCAAATTATGATTCTTAATTGAAAATAAGACAAAACTAGATATGAAATCTCGGTTTAACACGCCGAAAGATCTCCGAGAAAAACATAAAAAACCTCGATCCTCTAGAGTAAAAGTACTAATTTTGGTTTAGTTAAAAATATTTAAAAACTATTTAAGTATAAAATTAATATTTTCTATTACATGTTAAAAAATTCAGTCTGATTCGGTTAGCGGTTTGGGAGATAATTGAATACAAAAACTTGACAAATATGACACCTATATATAAGGGGAGGTACCATTTCCGGTCAATTTAAAAATTTGAAAAAAAATTACGTCATATCAATAAGAATTTCAGTAACCGATACTAAGTTTCAGTTCGATAGGATTAGCGGTGTTCAAAAAATCCCCAAAATACACAGACACACACACACACACACATTTTTTCTAGACCATGAAAACGTGATCAATGATCGATTCTGAGTTCGAATCAGTCAAAATCTCGAGTTCGAATTTAAGCATGATCACAAAACTTCATCTATTGTTCATAAAGTAAAAATAAACCATCGTCCCGGATAGATGAAAATTGAAAAAAAATCCAAGCTCTTCCAGAACCAACAACGATCCCAATTAAGGTATCATAAGAAATTTAATACAAACACTATTTATTATAAACATATGTATATGGAGTAAATATTAATTAAAATTCAACGTCGATATATTACATCTCAAGAAATGTTATGAAAGTTAACAAACGGAAAGAGGATACACTCTTCGAACTTTTAAACTCTTCTGAAGACGCTGGAGCAGAATAATATTTACTCAAATTGAAAACATACACACAAACTGAATATTGCACTTGATCCTGTATCCAACATGGAAAACAAGTCGAGTTTATTATTTGTACTCTCAAATTGCATATAACCAAACATACGTCAATGCGACAACGCATAATGCTGGTGGCACAAACAACGAAACTGTCACATCAGAGCTTTCTCAAGAAGACAAACTTCAAAAGCGCAGTTTCTGAATCAAAACAACAACAACAACAACAACCAAACGACAAAGGCCGCAACAACCGCGGCTGAAGCCATTTCATAAATAAATTTTTGTTCTTTGACATTCGAGCCTCTACCGAACGGTTCAAATTCGGCAATTTCTTATTATAAATCTAAATTTCCACGTCAACGCAGAAAAGCTGGGAAAATTTCATATAAAATGTATTGTAGAATGTCGGTGCAAAAGCACTATATCATTCTTAATAAGATGTCACTGTGCTGCACAGTGGTCACCCATCATAGAACCCACTTGGCAAAATTGTTGCAACGTATACTTTAGACACGTATACAAGACCTAGTGGGCTTTTACATAAATGAAAATACTATCATAAAAAATATATATAATACAACATCACTAAACCTTGACTTTTTTATCGTATACTAGTAGTTTTATCCGGTTTCGATCGATATTTGTAATATAAACCGCTTAAGCATGGCTAATCTAATAGTAAACATTTGATTAAATTTATTTTAATAGTTTTATTTTATATAAATTTATTTGAATATTCACTTGTTTTTTTATTAAATTGAACGTCACATTTCTACGAACCAAACATACATATTTACTGTTATTTACCTCGTTTATCAATGAAGTCGACTAACCAGTAGGGATAAAACAAACCATTGATTTGTGGTACACCTAATTTAATAAGACACACCATTGACTTGTGGCACACCTAATTTAATAAGTAGCACCATTGATTTATAGCACACCTTAAACACTGACTAACCAAAATTTTACGACACGTGTCTTCAACACTTCATTGTTTCATAGAAGAGTATATAAATTCATTACTGTTAGAATTTATGTTAGTCATCACCATCAAGACTGCGAGAGTGGTAGTCGATACCATCGAGACTCCGAGAGTAGCAGTAAACACATCAGCAGCAGAACAAAGTTAAATAGTGAAGCAAAGTTAGAGTGATACAGTTCTACGTATCTCATTAAAATTCTCCGTTTCAATATTAAATTCTACCAAAAAGTTTTAATAATAATAAAGAAATCTTGATAAGTTTTAAAAAAGAAAAATTATTTAATCTTTCATTGGAACGTGACAGTACATACAAAGTCTCTTTCGAAATTATATAATAGATAAGCTCTATTTGGTAAGAAATTCACATATACATACATGCTTAGTTCAAGTCGCATTCAACAACTGGCGTGATTCATATTCGAATGCAAATCAACTGGTTAATTATAAATCTACAAGTGCAAATACACTTTTAACATTGTGCACCAGTTGCAACATGATATCTTTGAGAGTTGAGTTTTGACAGTTCTAATGTTTCTATGTATGGATGCTTTAGAATTTCATAATGCGTTAATATTTCCTACTAATTACAAATTGTAGTAATGAGTATCGTATTATGATAACTCTAAGGATGTGTTCAAAACAAAAATGTGACTTTCCAACTCAATATACTTGTCAAGTGACGTTTTCAAGAAAACCTACATAACCTCTCATTATAACCAACTTATAGTTGAACTGTATTTTCAGTTGTAATATGTATATATTATTTTGACCCGTTGGAATGTAATTTTCCATATGAATCAACTTCCGTGAGTTAAACGGAATACATATATTCCAAATAGTCAAAATATATTACAACTGAAAATACATTTAAACTATAACGGTAGTTGGTACCAGGTTTTTTGGAATATATTCCAAGTAGTCAAAGTATATTACAACTGGAAGATCCACTTCAACTGTAACAAATACATTTAAAGGTAAATAAAATCAAATCGATGCATGTACATATGTATGTATGTATGTATGTATAAATAAACATATGTATGTATTGATACATTCATGTAATCGCACCTACATACATATGTATAGCATGTATATATGTGGGACTTATCGCTCAATTTGTTAAAAGCTATGAAACATATTGTTCCGGGATGTTAAGTGTATTATTCGGTGAATTAATCAATTCAAATACTCTGAATGCATCGTCAGCATATGAGCCGTTATATTTGAGAGTGGCGGTAGTCCAATTTTCAGTTCCAAAAACACTATTTCTGTTTGACTTAATTCGCAAAATGTTATCACTTATTTTAATTCGATATGTCCAGAATCTCGGAAAATCAGAATAAACGTATAAGAGACCACCAGTATTTCTTAAATATTGTTAAATGCAAAATATTACATTCGATGTCTTGCAAAATATTTTTTGAAATGAAGAACTTATGCCACTTTCGAATATAACGGCTCATATATAGGTATATGGAATAGATATTATTCGTATAACATACCAAATAAATGTATTAATAGTTTTTTTATATTGTATCAAACGACAAAAAGTCGGTGAAGTCACCTAAGCATACTAAGATGGGACAGTCGTCAAAACTTTTAAAGACTGAAGATCCCTTGGGATGATATTCGAAAGACAAATGGAAACGTTGGAACTCGAGCCGAGTAAGATAAAGTGATGGAGAAATAAGACGAAGTGAAGTAAAAAGTCTAACACTGTACATTATGTATATTGTTCAGTGTCCTCAATATACCCAATATTTAATCGCCATATGTACATATGTAGTTCTTTATCAATTCAAAATAAAATAAAATTCTATCACGCGCTCATATTACCATTATTAACTATGTTTCACCTGTATGGAATAACGCCTCGAATACTAACCTTTCCAAGCTCCAAATAATACAAAATGAATCCCTAAAAATAATTTATAATGCACCCATATACACTAAATTCAAAAAACTGCATGCCAGAAATAATATTCCATTTGTTACAGACATTACTAACAAACTAACCAGTAGACTCTACGACAGAATCATTAAAAACCATACTAACACACATGTGAAGATTCTCGGTGATTACAACAAAATGTCTATACCCTTTAGGTATGTATAAACACAGATTACCTAAACACATTCTGCTTTAGGTCATCGACTTTAGAGAGTCTTCAATTAATATTATGTATTAGATATATTATGAGCATTTATAAGAATTGTAAATAGGTTTTCGAGCTTTTTCCCTATTATGCTGTACATTAAAATTATAATAATATAATACTATGATTACTAACAAAATTAAATTAAAATTGTAAAATAGAAAATGATCAGTAGATCAGTAGCTATTAAAATAGATATAAGATGTATTGTGAACATAAAAAATATATAACAAATATACGTACGAATACATACGATCTGTAACAAAAATGCTAAATTAAATTGGAAAAGTTTGAACAAACTAGGAAAAGCAAAGAAACCGACGATTTCTTTTTTAAATCAACCATTAAATGTAGTTGCTTTCGATTTGAAAAACATATAATAATAATCAAAAAAGCACAACGTCGAAAGTTTACATAAAAGAATATACAATATAAAAGTCAAATTACATAAAAAAAAATAATACAGAAAAATATACATAGTCACCAATATCAATTTTGGCAAGCCGGCTCCATAAATTTCGATCACTGTGCGTCGCGAAACCATTTCCCAACTTTTTTTCACCGTTTTGGGAATTATAAACGTACTATTTCGAACCCACATGTTCTCAACTACGAGTACATAATATACATATTTATTTTATTTTGAGCACTCGAAAACTTGCCGCGACGCGTCGTATATTCATTTCGTTTTAATGAAGACAAATGGAGTCGAGGATCGTCGAAACATGTGTTCGCCAAGTTTTTACGCGATTTATGTACCATTTTAGCGCCTAGCGTGTTACGCACGCTGGCATTACTTTTGTATATTAAATAAATCACATATTTATGCATATACGTGAACGCTCGGATAGTTCGTTAAAGGGTTAACCGAGCGAACGCCCGGTGTTTTGCCCTCGACGCTGAAAGTGACCGTTATTTGCACAATAAATCAAGACTGCGAATGTAATTTATCAAAAATTTTCATACCAGGACACTTCGAACTTTTTATAATAAAACATTGGATACTTCAAAAGTTTCTCGATTCTTCAAATCGATGATTATTAACATCTGACTATTTCAACCTTGACTATTTGACTATTTCAATTGTACATAAACATGTTTCTAACAAAAAAACACGCAACGACAACTTCTTCATAAGACTTCATATTTGCTGACCAGATTTTATCAATGTATCGAAAACAGTGTCGTTTTAGATATTTTAGTTTAAATAAACCTTTTTTATGCCAATTATGATTCATAAAAACTGTTTTTATAAGTATTCTGTTATTTATGTAGACTTTTCAACATATAAGTTTTTTGAAAAATGTCTAGTTGTCATAACTAATATTGTTATCATACGTGTAACATATCGAGAGTCAAACCACTCAATTTGCTTTTAGTAGATGTTTTGTCGAACATAAAATTATTTGTAAATGTGATTTTGGAACCTTATTTAAAAAAAAGGAACTCATTGGTAAAAACAATGTTATTAGGACTAAGTTTTCAACCCGGGAATTCATGGAATTTTCGATGTCTCCTGTCCCGATAATTTTTAATATTTAATTCAAAATAAAATAAATCCCTGAAAATTATTTATGTCAAAATTTTCTTTAAATGGTTTAATAAAGGAGAATGAATAATATATTCTACGATGAAACTATTATAAAGCGAGTGGATCTTTTTTATATTGACAACTCCAAAATGGAAGAAACTCTTTTACATTTTGATAAAAATGAGACATTGTGTATTTGACGATGAATGAAGAATTAAATAAGGAGCTATCAAAATCGAAACTATTATACAAAATAACACAAAAAAATCGATTCTGGACTAAGAAGAGGTTAGTAATAAAAATAGCATTGACTTAAAAAAATAAATTTAATATTATCAAAAAATAAATTTAATATTATCAAAAAATAAATTAAATTGAAAAAAAAGTTTACATCATATGACCCGAGATTCCGGGAATACCGAGCTAAGTACCGTGTCCCGGGAGCTAAAAAAGTCCGAGAAATCAGAAACTCTAATTAGAACATCCGATAAATTATTTTAAAATATCCTTTGAGATTATGGATATTTCAAAAAAAAAATCGGAAAATACTCTCATAGCGGCTATGAGAGTATTTTCGATACAAATTGAGCGCAAATGTTAGGCATCTTACAAGAGACATAAGTTCTACTTCCGGTTGTCGGATTTTGTTAAATTTATTTTTACCACTTAAAATCACTATAAATATTATATTCATAAAATATTAAGAAGATAAAAATAATTTAAAATGTCAAAATAAAATAATAAATAATCATTTAAAAAAATAACTACTTCCGGTTTACGAATTCTGACCAAAACCTTATCAACTCTTTGTATTGTAGTACATAAAGAATACTAATATTGATTTTCAGCTTGATACGTTCAGCGTTTGGAAAAAATCGTGTGATTACAAAATTTTTGACTTTTCTAAGAGCAAAAAATCCCACTTCCGGTGTCAGTTCGATAGGACGAACGACCTTCAAAAAATCCCCAAAATACGCAGACACATACTAATACACGCACATTTTTCTTGATCATGAAAACTTGATCAACTGGGTTCGAATCAGTCAAAATCTCGAGTTCGAATGTTCGCATGATCACAAAACTTCATATATTGTTACTACGTACATAGATAAAGTAATAAATATTACAACTATCAGACTAGTTTATAACAAAGCAGGAGATTGCCCCTTGACCACTGACAATAACACACATACACGAAGACGGGCGAGTGGGCGGGGATGAAATGAGTAGTCATCGTGGAGGGGTGGGGTGAAGAGACAATGGGTAGGGGCAGCAATAAATAACACACTAAATAATGAGCAGAGCATAACATACATACATACATACATATAATAGATACATATGTATATACAGGTATATGCATATTGAAAACAAGAGCTGTGGATACTGAAACTGTTACTGCGACAATAGTATCGTGTATGGTTCATTCACTTTCACTAGTCTTATCATAGAGATAGTTTTTGCAGAAATAATATGCTATTATCTGAGATAAGATGACTATAAAAATATACTAGTAACTCATCTAAAGATTTATCTACTTGTTTGAATATGTATGTATTGTCATGTTCCAAAATGCAGTTTATATATTTTTTAAATTACTTGGTTAACAAACCAAGATTGTTTTATTATCATAAAAATGTTACATTTATGTTATTGGTCGATATATTCGAAAACTGCAGATTTAATTATGGAACCATAGTGAATTTAAAATGAGATCGTAGAACTTTGGTTCACTTTGTTCTGCTGCTGTGCTGACCGTCATTTTCGGGGTCGATATTAATGACTACCACTCTCATTTGATCGAAATATTTTAAAATAAAAGACATAATCATATTTCAATTTTATTAAAAATCTAGTCAATAATTGTGTTCACACAAAAATAGAATTTTCGTCAATTTTAATACATTTAATATTTGGTGATGGTGATGACTACCACTCTCGGAGTCTCGATGGTGATGACTAGTAGGGTTTCTGAAAACCCGGGTTTTCAAAACCCGACGGATCCGGATCCAATTGACAATTGAGTGGTAGTCATTGACTACCACTCTCGGAATGACTGACTAATATGATCGAATCGTGGTTTATATAAATGATTTCTTTATTTCTTGGATGGGGCAAAGTCCGGCATTCCTATCTCATATGACTATCCTCTAACAGGTAGAGTCGGATGGTAACTGACTTCAAAGTCCGCTTTAAAGTTCAAGGAATTTGACCCTTAAAACCCTCAACATGAGGCCACCCTCCCCCCCCCAACGAATACAGTCTAAGAGACCCTTTCGTCAGAGAAAGAGACGATTGTTCATGAATATCGCACAAGAACATGCGTTAGGAATTGACTGACTAATGTGATTGAATCGCGATCTATGTATGTATATAAATGATTTATTTATTTCTTGGGTTGGGCAAAGTCCAGCATTCTTATCTTATCTGACTATCCCTTTAGAGGAATTATAATGGACTTGTTAATCACGTATATTAATGTGAGAAAGTGAATTTGATAATTGTGGGAACTGCACATTGATAAGCGAGGTACATAATAGTATGTATGTAATATTGGATGTATTGTATTTACACAGTCCATCCTATATATGTATGTACATACCTATAGTTAAAGCTAACACCAAAGCCAAGCGTAAATAGTGGGCATTTAACCAAACTACCACAGATCTCGTTACTGCCGTATTCCAAGAAAGATCCAACATCAAAAGACAGATAATACAATTCGAGGAGAACAAAGCTTGACATCAGACCAGACAGACCAAAGGCGAGCTATGGCATATTTCCAGAATGCATTGTACATAGAGCACCTCACTAATGCCCGCTTATCGTCCTCTCATCACACGAACACATCATTGTCCGATGAATGCGAACGATTTCGATATTTCTCCGAGGAAGGGATGCTGGGCTCGAGATGGCGTCCACAATTGAACGACCATAACCACCCTCCGCCCCCATCCCCCCTTCGCCCTTGGACGGTTTTCGGGTCCGATGGAGAGATCGCGTCATTATGCGACAAAGCGAGAGTCGAGTAAAAAGCCTTTGTCGTTACCAACATTTCATTGTTCGCCAGACGATGGCCCTTCCAAGTGGTACATGGGGCTCCGTGCACCCCATCATCCCCCCTCCCCAAGGCCGTCTCCCATCCACCCACCTAACCAAGGACCCAATGGCTTGTCCCGAATTATTTCGAATTATTTTAATACCCTCTTGTGGAGCGAAACTTGAAACTCGCACACTCGTATGTACGTGCATACACATGTGTTGTCGTTATTTTTTTCCACTATGAGAAATATTTATTTTTCCATCATTTTCCTTAATATAACCGTAGAAGACAGTTTAATATTATGTAAATAGACTTTCTATCAGTTTTTTTTTCATTATCTAATTCAGTGGAAAGGAATCTATTCCGCGCGTGCCAAAAATGGAATGTTTAAGAATTTCATTGGCTAGTGATTATTTCTAAGCTACTAAAAACGAAAATGAAAAACTGTGACCTTTCGGAATAAAAAAAGAAAAAAAATCTTCGTATATTTTTACTGACGATATTACTAGAAAATGAATTATCGGACGTGCTTTTGATAATATTCACGAATTTTAATATGTATGTATGTATATACTAAAGTCTGGATTCACAATAAGTCCACATAAAAGCTTCATTAAAAAAAATTCTATTTGAAAATACATATATTGAATTGTTAACCAAACAGAGATATAACATATCTATTATTTATGTAGATTATTTTAAATTAAAATATACTAAGATTTTAAAACAAAATTTTACTAATGGTACTACTAGTCAGTTTTTACTTTATATACATACATATATGTGCATACATGTATGTATAATATATGCTATGTGCAATATTAATAGATGAGGTTTTGTGGTCTTGAGAAAATTTTCCTTCAATATTTTGACCGACTTTGTATTAACTATTGATCACCGATCACATTTTAATGGCTTTCAGATAATGTGTGTGTGTGTATTTTTTAACTGCATATCAAAAAAAATATATGTATTCTATAATAAAATTAACCAAAGTTTAAATAATAAATAAATGCCAATTCTGCTCTGTTAGCTTTCCAATAGCACATTATACATATGTACATACATACATACTTCTGCTCATTATATTTAATTAGCCCGTGAAGAATCTTCTGGATGAAGCATAACACTTGGAAAATCGTTTCGAAGAAAATTCACTAATTGTATGAGAGTTATTTAAAATATTCTGAGCCTCACAATGAAACCTTTTTAACTTTATTTCAGAACGATTTTAATTTTTCAATGAAATTTTCCTGAACGTCAAAACACTTTGTCCAGTGAAGCTCCAATACCTTTATCCCACCTCGAAAGATCTTTCCTTTAAAGGCCCTCAAAAATCTGAACCCACCCCATCGTTTAAAGAAAATCTCGCACCACAGAGGAATGCTTTGAGGTTTTGAAATAGATGAAAGTCAAATTGAGCTGAATCATGTGAGTAAGATGGAATACAGATTTTGACCCATTGAAAGAACACTAAAATGAACGTTTGATTTTTACTTTATCTATGTACATATGTACATACGTAGTAGCAATAGATGAAGTTTTGTGATCATGAGAAAATTATAACTCAGGATTTTGACTGATTCGCACCCAGAATCAATCACTGATCACGTTTTCAAGATCAAGAAATAAATGTGTTTGTGTCTGTGTATATTGAGGATTTTTTGAACACCTATTTGAACACCTTTCATTTTTATCTCTTATCCGATCGTTTGCCATATTGCTCATTTTGGTCATCAATATACGTTAATGTATCGTCTGCCATTACGTTGGAGATAAAATATCGTATACAACGCGTTTTAAAAACGGGGCCCGTAAACCTTCCTGACGTTTAATAAGCGTTCGTCCCGTGTCTTTCAACCTGTTTGCCTTGATATGGCCATATAAGATTTTAATTGTTTAAACGCCTATAATTCACTCAATATTTTATAAAATTTGCTCTATATGTTCTCGTTATCTCTAATATTTAAATATTTATAGTTTTAACTCTCATATGTATATATAAATTTCAAATTTGGCGTCTAGCTTCATGTAATTTAATACACGATATATATTGATTTTTGGCCAAATATGTAAAATCTGACATTTCACTGTATATCTCCTCAGTCAGTTTTATCTGCGATATAAGTATTCAATAAGAAGTTATGTTGTATCTTATTGTTAATATGATTTACAATAAGCTTACATACATTTAGTTTTTTACAATAAGCTTAAATACATACATCACATACACTTATTTTTAGTTACCAGCTGATTTAATTTATCTGATGATTGAAAAGTTAATTTCTGTAAATACATAACTCATTTATGGACAATCATACATTGATAAACTATTCTTAAAGCAAATCATTAAAGCAATCTTAGTATTAATTAACTATTCTAAACTGTAAGGTTCCCGGCATAAATGAGTATACATATTTCCAGCGGCAACTCATTAGCTCAAATTTCATTGTTTATTCCCCCAAAACAAACTTTCTCATCAATAAAAGCTACATATGTACACAGATCAAACAGTGATAGTTTTTTTTAGTTATCAGCTGATTTAATTGTTTTATATTCCTCAAATATATATATAAAGTGGTGGGTTGGTCACATCCGAATTTTTTTATCGATTCAAAAGTTGTCATAATATTTTTCATACATCATTTTACCCCGGCAAGAATAACATTTACTAAAAAACTAATGCCACATCATAACCAGCAGACAAAATGAACTGATATGAAGTGATATGCACAAGAAAACCCAGACTTTTCAGTCTCTGAAAGAAAATGCACTTGGCAAGTGCATCAACTCATAATCTGAAAGGGATGACATGGAGGATTGTTCGCGTTTGCTGTCGCCGTAAAAACCCTGTCACCCTGCTAGCTCGTATACCGTCGTATTTTTCAGATGCAACTCGACATTTAATTTTTTTTTAAATAAGCAAAAACATAACAGTATACATACGTAGTACAACACCATTCGTACATAAAAATAGAAAGCACCAGGGGGGGAAGGGGGACAAAAGCCACTACAGTGCCGTGTTGCTGACGTGAATATGACGGGGTTTTGTTGGTTTTTTTTGCTCCATTTAGTTTGTGTCAGGACACTATCCAAAGCACCGGATCGCATTTTGTGCTTTTGCTTTTTCACCGCAGAAAACGCTCATTCGAATACACTTATACTTGCTTTTCGCTTATAAAATTTCATTGTTGAAAATAAAGTTCACCGCGTCGAAAAAAATAAAAAATAAAAAAAAATTACAATGAAAATTTTCGTCAGTATCAAAACCTGCTTTCAACTATTCATAATATAACGAATATATATTTATAATATATAACAACGCGATGTTACGGCATTCGCGTATATCCGGCGTCACTGTCACGAATTTCATTTTTGACAAGCTATCCCATTATAAAAGTTTCAGCTATAAATTTTCCATTCCATTGTTTACCTTTTGACAGAATTAAAATATTATTCGACAATGCGAAAATTAGCATATAAACATCTCGTTCATACATATTTCAATAATAGGTTTTTGAGCTCTTTTTCCTATTATGCTGTACATTAACATTATAATAATATAATACCATGATTGCGAACAAAATTTAACTAAAATTGTAAAATAGAAAATGATCAGTAGATCAGTAGCTATTAAAATAGATATAAGATGTATTGTGAATACAATTTAGTAATAATAAAAGGCATTTAAAAATCAAATAAATATTTCAAATTTATATCTAAAAGAAATTCAAGATCGGATTTTCTCAACAACCATATTATTATTAGGCTTCTCAATTATTCGTAGTTTTCGAATCTTCTAAAACCGAATGAAAATTGATGAAATATTCAAATAATATTCTTTTATTTCCGACTTTCGCCATTATTGATTTATTTAATCAACTAGTGCAAAAATCAACATATTGTTAGTAAAATATTATTAATTCAAATAATCGTAGGTTAATTATAATTAATCATTAATTACTTATATAATCGTTGACTTCTTGAATATAATAAAGTATTATATTAATTATTTGCCGTATTTCCGAGAACATCACAGGCAAATGTACGAGTGACTCTTGGCAAATATAAAGAATACCGTTTTCAATGCTTTCTAGGTAAACTATTTACGATTGTTTGTCGGTCAACTATTGCATATACATACATATGTAGATAAGATATAATTTTCGAAGCAAAATAAAGGTGCATGGAAAAGGACCATGGATTGTTGTAACAGCATATCGGTGTCGCTGGGTATAGTGAAAGAAAAAAAATGACTACCAACATATATTGCTCAAGTGTACAATTAAGATATTATTATGTATAAACTAACATTAAAATATGACAATACTATAAATACTAACACTAAATAAAATATTGTGTAAAATAGATAATGATCACTGAATCAGTAGCAAAAAAAAATAGATGATGAATAATGCCCAATAAAAATCATTTAAAAACAAACCTATTGATACTTCGTATATGGTAGATAAATGTGTGATACCATGCTCAGTACAAGTGAAACTTCCGAGTAGAAAATAAAATGCGACCAAACTAGCTTTAATTGAGGACGACGGAATGCGCCGGGCATTGACGTGAAATGGTTGAAATGAACAGCAAGGGGACAAGGGATTGACAGTGGTTTGACAGTGCTGATTGACAAGACATTTTATAATTACTTTGACTTCCGTAAAGCCTTTAATCATGTCAATAATGACGCTTTTATGATCAGATTAGCTGAAGTGGGCTTTTCACCACGTCTCCTTAAACTCTTTGCTTCTTATCTTAGTGATAGGTAGCAATTTGTTAGATATGGTATTTATGAATCTCCTTCATTTTTTACTCAATCTGGTGTAAATCAGGGGTCCACTTTAGGCACCTCACTATTTAGAATAGTTATAAATAACCTCCTTAGAGTGTTACGCAATGCTTCATGTCTCTTGTTTGCAGACGATGATAAATTATTCTTTGTTGTTAAAGATGAGAGGCAAGCCTCTCTCCTTCAAGTGGATATTAGCGCTGTTTTAGAGTTCAGTTCTAGTTAAGGGCTTGAACATAATATTAGTACTTGAACTTAATATCATTTGATAGTTGTACCTCCTGCTCGCACAGTTATTTTTCGAATGGCTCCTATTCCAAAAGCTATTCGACTTCTCAATGAAATCGTTGCTGCTATGCCTGAATGCGATATTTTCCTCCTAGGTGAGCGTAGATTATCGGATATTATTTTAACATAGTTGTCTGGTAATCTGCGCTCATAATTATTTTCATAATTTGAATGTGATGTATGAGAGGAATTTAAACTACTCTCTTCCATTTGGGCCTCGCAGGGATGTTTTGTATTTGTGGCTTGTTCTTATTTATCGAAACAGGGTTCCACGGCATAAGGTCCAAAGTTATAAGATCCAACGACAAGGGCACCAGGAAAGAAGATCCACCCGTTAGAATGCCCACCTGCTAAGTGATCCAGACAATAAAAAGTCCAGATGATAAAACGTCCAACCGAAAATCGTCCAATTTGTTAAAGATCCAGCCACAAAAAGTCCTAAAACGAAATATAAATCAAAGATAAAGTAATAATGTTTAACAAAACGCTCCATATTTACATAAATCGGATATCGAGTCAATTTGACTCGATATCCGTTTGAATACTCAGCGGGTTTAAACCCTGCTTAAAAATAAATGTTTGCGGTCTTAGTTGAGAAACCCTGCTTGCGTAATATTTCAAGGCACAAAGAGTATCAAATAAATTTATTCGCATTTATGAAATTATCATGTAGATATGGCCGACAATTTCAATACAGTAATTATTTTCGAAAACGCATTTAAAATTTATTGAAAAAATTGATTTTGCGCTGAATAGATTGGCAGCACCTGACTCGATGTCAGATGCTGCAATGATTTAATCTAACATTATTATTATATTCGGAAATTAATTTAAAAAAATTAAATCCGCTGAGTATTCATTCGGATATCGAGTCAAATTGACTCGATATCCTATTTATATAAATATGGAGCGTTTTATTAAACATTATTACTTTATCTATGATTTATATTTTGTTTTCGGACTTTTTGTGGCTGGACCTTTGACAGGTTGGACGATTTTCGGTTGGACGTTTTATAATCTGGGCTTTTTATTGTCTGGATCACTTAGCAGGTGGGCATTCTAACGAGTGGATCTTCTTTCGTGGTGCCCTTGTCGTTGGATTTTATATCTTTGGACCTTATATCGAAACAGGCTGCAGGTGTAAGACATTCCCTTCTTTGTATTTTTACTACTTATTTAATTACCTTTGTATTTTATTACTCATTTAAATTTTACTTTTCATTCTCTCAATTCTTTTAATTGTGTTTAAATGTTTATAATTTTTTTTTTATCTTATTTTTTGCTTTTGCTTTTTGTTCTATCTATTTATTTTTTGCATTCTCCCTCTCTTGTTTTACTATCTAGATTCTTCCTGTAATGCCACAATGGTCCAAAACTTTTAAATACATAAATAAATAACTGGCGGGATACGACTAAAGCTAGCTCAAGTTCAAATCGTTTAAAGATAAATAGCACGCACTTTTAGTTAACAATTCCGTAACGGTATTAAAAATAAAAGAAAAAATTCTGAAGGTCATGTGTCTGACTCACCAAATACAACTTCCGTAACACTTGCACGCCAAATTGCACTTGGCACTATTTTTACATCTATAGAAGTTGAACTGAACAGACAAAGATAAGATATTCGAATAGTACCCAGGATAATAATATATAACGGAATAAAGCATTAATTTAATAAATTTATATACATATACACTACAACTTGATCACATACACATAAATTTGATTATATTGTGAATTTTGATCGTTCAATCGCATGTTTTATTGCATAGGCGCGTTTTGAGATGCACCCAGGGTGCCTTATCGATCTGGACCGCCCCATTTACCATATTGTAAAAACGTTATGGCCGGTCGGCCATAAAAGCGGCCGGTCCTTTCTGAGAAAAGCGATTTTCCACGGCTTTTCCGAGACGTTCGCTCTCCCCACCCGCCCCTCCCCCTTCTCTCCGATATACGAACTGGTCGACCGCGCTCCATTAGCCATCTCCGTTCCGGTTTCGAGATCGCGTTATTAAATTTGTTCTTATTAAAAAAGTTGCTCGGAAATCGCCAGCGGGGAATTGTAGCGTCGATAAAGAGACTTTTCGAAATAAAGCAAAAAAAAGTGTTCGAATGAAATTCTTACGTGTTTTTACGGCCGACTTGGATAGATGAAGATATACTATACTTAAAATGTACTACACTTTGTTTATTTGCCTTCGACTTGCTCGACCTTAGCAACTACAATTGCAGGTTTGTTTTGGTCGTGACACTATAAATAACTGCCCTAGTCACATGCAATAAGAACGATAATGAGCTCAATAATTCAAAATCAAGCCAGAAGAATGGTTCACATATAATGCTTTGAGCAAAGTGGTCACGGGTTCAAATCCCACTGGTTTCTGTTGACCATTCTGTTGTATTTATGACTCCAAGTCGATCAGAGTTTGCCAATTTATCTGGTTTTTATTGAAACGGTTCCAAAAAATTGGTAAAATTACCCATTTTATCGCAAATCTCGAGTTTTCAGTAATCTTGAATTTCGCTGAATTGTATAAAATGCTGCAAATTTATAAATTTGATCATAAAATGTCTCTGTGGATTCTTATTGATATTTTTTTATACTGAAAATCATACTAACGATTAAAATTCATATCATCAATTTTATACTAACGATCAAAATTCACAATATAATCAAATTTATGTGTATGTGATCAAGTTGTAGTGTATACTGAAGTATTTCCATTATATATTATTATCATGAGTAGTATAGTAGATGTAAAATAGTTCCGAGTCCCAAGCGCAATTTGGCGTGCAAGTGTTACGGAAGTTATATTTGGCCAGACAGTCACATCACTTAATCACTTAATAATAATTCAACATTAACCAGCAGCGTGGTCTAGTAGTGAATGTTGAATTATTCCGTACTTGATGTTACGAGTTCGATTCCCCGCTAAGTCTCGCTGTTGGCCAGACCTTGATTTGTCTAGGTCGATCGTTTCTTATCAGAATTTGCCAATTTTTCTGATTTTCATTGAAACGATTCCTGTAAAATTGGCGTTTCCTTCCCAATTTTCTGTTGCGAACCTTTAGTTATTGTTATATCTTAGGTTTCGCCATATTGCTCACCATACATGTCTCTGTGGTTGTTTATCGAATATAAAATTCGTATTATTACATGAAAGTTATTCATCGTTATTTATCGTATTAATGCGATGTTTGTAATATATATATACTGACCATAGATGTCAGATATTGTATCTTTGTAATAATTATGTGGACCAGGAAGACGCATTTGGGGTTTACCTGTTAAGCCTTCCTGGTATATTTGTAAAAAAAAATAAAAAATCACTTTCTCCCCGCACCGCTACTCGTGAAAAGATTCAAACCCCCCTCGGAACAGTAATAACATTTTTGTTTTTATTTTTGAGACTGTGAGACCGAATATCGCTGAATTATTTAAAAAAATGCTGCAAATTTACAAATTTGACCGTAGATGTCTCTGTGGATCCCAATTTATTTATTTATTTAATATACTTCGGGGAGGCGGCAAAGCCGATAGGCCCAAGGGGTTTGAATAAACATATTTTACAAATTATACATACATATGTATATGCAATAAAAAAATGAGAAAAATTAAAATACATTAGAAAAACAATATTAAAATAAAATAAAATAAGAGAAGAAAAAAATATATATAAAATATATAAACAAAAAAAGATTATGATTACATACAGAAATATGATTATGGGAAAGAAGAATCACAAAAATCCTTTGGTTTTAAAAAAAGTATCGAGTTTATTCTTAAAAATATTAATATTATTAGCAGTTACTAAATCGTTGGGAAGACTATTCCAAACTGAAACCACTCTGTTAGAAAAGAATGAATCTCTGATCAATTTATTAGATTTATCTTTTTGGAGTCTAAGCGAGTGACCTCTGAGGTGAGTGTTTATGTTGAATGAAATAAGATTAGACATATGACAATTATAGTGATTATTAAGAATTTTATAGACTTCAATTAAGTCACCTTTAGTTCTTCTCGTCTCCAATGTAGTGAGATTCATTATTTTCAATCTTTCATTATAAGAAAGTGATTTGAGTTCAATTGATATGTACATATTTACTTTTTATAATACTAACAATACTTGTAAGAAATGTTTCTGGGCAGAAAGGCGTGTGTATTTAGTGTATTTAGACAACTTTAATGCTTATTTATAAAACTAAATACACATATGTAAATATCAATAGTTTATCAGAAGAGAAGAATTAACGTTTCTGTCATAAACAAACACAGCTGATAATCCCAAGGCTTCATAATTTTAATATAATATAATAATACGCGTCTAAGATTCATCCCTCTCGCTTGAAACTGAAACGATTTCTAGCCAAAATGGCGGCCCATTAGTGGTGCGAAATTAGGACCCTTCGGACTGGAGGCCCTCAGTGCCACGTCTAAAACACTCCAACGTCGCGCCTAAGTATCCAGTAGGCCCTAATTGAGGTCTCCAAAGTCCCGACCGGGACATTTGTCCTGGGACGCGGGCTAATTCGGCCGCGGGATATTACAATAAACGCGAACGTGCGTAAACATTTTGCGCGCACTTCCGCCGGATATTGTAAAAACAAACAGCAAGTGTGACGCCGTCGTGATACCCTAATCCGATTTCCCGAGGGTTACGACGAGAAGATATACATACATTGGAGAAACATGGGAAGAGAGGAAGGAGCACAAAAAAAAACGTAAAAAAAGAAAGGAACTCGGTGTCGATAATGCTCGTTCTATTTGCGGCCGAATATCGAGTGTTGCCATGTTCTTTTCTTCGTAAACGGATTTTGTTCTGTTTTATTTTCTTTTTTTTCGTGGTGTTTTATATCTCTTGGGTTTTCATTACATAGCGTGTGATCTGAAAAATCTAACTAACTCAATATGGCGATCAAAAAGTATGCCGCGAAAATAGCTTCTTTCATTTTGTCTATTCTAACGTATGCATCGGAAAAATACGAGTTTTTTTATTTGAATTAATTTTTCATTGATGCTCAAATTAATAATGTACGTAAATATAAATAAGGCACATCATATGTCAAGTATTTATGTACATTATATTAGTATTATGTTGTAGACAAGACAGTTTATATATTATGCAAGTACAATAAAGTCATTAAACATTAAGAGGGCTGGATACCCGAAACCTTAATTTTGTTGCTGTTCCTTTCTTCGATATACATGTACATATATATTGAGTGAATGTATATATTGAGTGAATGCGACAATATACATATATCAATATATTGAGTAAATGTGACAGTTGCGCCTCGACCAGATAGTACCTATTTTAAATCGACAAAATCGAGGTTTCGTATTCTCCAGTTTTCTCCTCCGAAACTGGACCAATTTAAAAACAAAAATTCATCATCGGTATAAGAAAGATATTTTTTATGTTTGTGTTTTCGTATATTTTGTAAAAACAACCGTTAAATTAGTACGCTGGACTCTTTTCGTGGGTGTTAAAATGAGGTGATTTTAAAGATGTTTGGTGGCTCCTAGCTCCTATAAAAAATAACTAATCAAAAAAATAAAAAAATACAAACACGTCTACAATAGATATCCATAGCATATTAAAAAATAATATTTCTCTATTGCCATAATTGAGGAAGGGAGAACTGTAATACGTTTATATGTTTAAATTTGTTGTAAAATTGGAAGTTAAACATATAATATTATTACATATAATTCAATGCAAGGTCTTTAATAATATTACTGTTCTTACTTATAATAATACTTTAATAATATAAGTATTTTTGTCCATAACATGACGTTGACAATTACTTTTATCGTCTAAGAAACATAAATTTCCATTTATATAAAATATATACGTATTCCATAAATAAATTAATAATATCAACAACGTTCGAATTTCATATTAAAATTTTATTAATGTAAATATTTCAAAATACGAAACACGAACTCAAAACTAACAAAAAATAAAAGTCAAATTTTACCGACCGCTATACGCACGAATAATGTTGTATTTCTAGACCAAAATGCAATGCGAAACTGAAACGAAATGTAATTGGTCATTTCATGTCGAGTAGAGGGTAAATGCGACAGTATGTACATTTTACTTAAGTGTCAAGCTAGATTGGTTCGACTAGTAAATTCGATCAAACAAATCAACTAATTTCACGAACATTCATCATATATAGTGAAAATCTATTATTTAAGATTATTATTAACTGCAGCTTTTCATTTATATTTTCATCAATTAAAATTTAATGAAAAGCTATGTAGAAAAATCGATGCGGTGCAAGCGATCGAAAAGCGCCAGACAGACTGAATCACAGATTAACGACACGTGTACCTTAGGCGTGTGCAATGCTCGCACTTACACTAAGCGAAATCTACCCGAAGTCCCTACATACCTACCCTGTATACGTTATGTGCTTCAGATACTTAAGTCCCGAAATTTTCCTAATTAAATTATTAAAAACTCGCCAGAAAGATCCAACTCAATGTTAATAATTACCATTTTAATAATTGCATCTGTGCACATCGAAAGGTTACTCGTCATCTGATGTGCAATTTTTCATTCGTGAAGTCGAGAATTTCGTTTAAAGCAGCCATCCAGTTAATCTGTGGTCCAATCTGTCTGGCGCTTTTCGATCGTTTGCACCAAACCCCATTTTTTAAACTAAATGTATTTACATAATTCATATATGTATGTATGTATGTACATACACTGTCATATTTCATTTCATATACAAATTTGTATTTATAACTAATTACGATTGGTTCAACCAGTCCTATTCATTAACGTACACTTAATAGGTTTATTAATTTAATTTTAAAAAATCACACGTTCACTTTTCAAACAATACAAATGTATGGAGATGTGTATTAGAATTGAAAAACTTTAATCCGTATTGAAGAAGCTTTCTTGGTAAATATGTTTTATATAATAAAAGTAAATTTTAGACATATAAATATCAAGTAAATGTTTTCCGATGATACTTTGAGCTTGAAATCTTAAAGTTACTTTTAGATGGAAAATAAATGCAAAAAAAGCTATACAAGATAAAAGAGACGATCTTCGTTTGAAAGCACTTCACTCTCTCGGCTGAAGCTAGATTTTCTATTTCGCCAATAACTGAAAGGTTCGCATTGTTCGTTGAAATCGACAGACCGACATTGTCTGTGTGAAGAGGTCAATTTTAGGATTACCGGATTTTGCCAACTTACCCTGTATCGTATTTTTTTTTCGAAGCACAAAAAATGCCCTCGAATTCCGAAAAATATTTTAGATTTTATTACACACACATATGATACATCAATCGTGCAAAATACGGCAGATTAAACGTATGTTCATGTGTGGTTTCAATAAGTTCATATATTGAACGATTCGAAATTGAATGAAATTGTATATCGAGATTTTTCTGTGAAAACTGATTTATCCAAAGACAGTCTAGACGTGCTTAATGAAATAGTTTACTAAGAACTATTTACATTCAAATATCGTAGGTAAATATGTATGTATTTGCGATATTGGGATTGTTTTATATTTGAGTCCTCTGTAGAAACTATTAGAAACATTAATGATATTCGTTTATGCGAAAGTAATGAGCATGTTTGAAGAAAACTTTAAATTTACTTTTTAAGTGTAATTAAATTTAGTATTTGCACAGTTTAAGCATCAATTTAAAGCATCGCTTTCAATTGATCATTCGTCTATCTCAATTAAATTAACTTAGCATTGTACGGTTATTAAAGTTTAATTTCAAAATTCAAATGAAATTATGACATGAAAGTCAGTGAAAAATAAAACAAAAGCAAGTGAAACAAAATTTGAAATCCTTATAAATTTTTTTACAATAAAACAGTTAATTCTATCCGTCTATTTCTTACATTTAACAATAATAAAACTTTGATTTATTTTTATTTTTATTTATTTCATACATATATGTGTATGTATACATACTTAAATGTACATCAAAGACTATTTGATTAATCAAATTACATAATCAATTTATTTGTATGGGTTAAAATTATATGAAGCTGAAATTTCATAGTTTTATTAAGTACAAAGGAGTTCTTAAAAGAGTCATTAAATAATAATGATAAGAGAATCGTCTACGTGGGTTGTACGTATTATATTTAGTAGATCTTTATGTGTCACGGTTTTATGAGTATGATGCTGCGAATAGCATTCTTGCCAGAACCCTCACATGAAGATAACACTTCCGAGTCTCTAAAACCCTGATTCTATATACAAACCTTTTTTTCATTAATTAATTAATGCTAAACCTTATTACTTTCTGACTAAAACTAGTAATTTTTTTTTATTTATTAATATTTTCCGGTAAATTTATTTATTCAAATAGCAAAACTGCTAATACATACAATACAAAATAACAAAATAAAAACAAAAAATTATAAATCATCTTCCACAAAGGTATCCATTAACACCCTTCAAGAAAGCATCAATGTTATTAATAACTTCTAATGCCTTCAGGAAGGGCATTATACATTTGAACACCTCTGTGAAAAACACCTCCTTCAGTTTTAGCTTTCTTAACTCTACCTATAATTAATTTATTCCTATTTCTCGTTTTATAATTATGTATATCTCTATTCCTAACTATATGATTATTAAAATATTTGAGTAATAGATTCTTATCTAGCTTATATATAAACTTTAAAGTGCTTACTTTAAGACTATTTCTAATGTCCAACCATTTCAATTCATCTAACATACTTCTTATATTCATACGTTTCCTCACATTCAAAATTGCACGCATTGCTCTATTCTGCACTTTCTGCAGTTTATCAATACACAAACCACTAAATAGATTGAGCACTGTAGCACAGTATACAGTATGAAGCCGTACAATTAAATTATATATCAATATTTTACACTTGATAAATTTATTAACCTACAAAGTAAACCAACTTTTTTGCCATTTTTTTAATAATTTAATATGCGTGCACCTTAAAACTTAATTTACAATCCAAATAAATGCCTAAATACTTTCAATTTTGTGTAATTTCTCGAGAAACAAGAAAAATAAAAACAGGAGAAATATTCAAGCAGAAAAACTAGCTTCGAACGACTTATATACATGTGTATGTTTTATATTACAACGCATTCCCAAACGGGTGCTTTTTCGAATATAAAAAATTATATCGACGACCAGGGAACAATAGCACCTGTACATTATTCTTGGCGAGTTAACCCTTTCGCCGTTGATACACCTTCGAATGGCGCATTATTACCGGCATCTCTCGTCATAACAACTTTGTGAAACGTCCTCGGCCCGCCATTGTATCGCGTCTGGTAGTTATGTTTATACGGCGTTAACGTTAACGCGCCGTTATTCCGTCGTCGTAAATCCGACTGTTGGGGACGACGACCAACGACGACGCCTTGCTTGATAACGACGTCGACGTCGTCGTAATGAAATTTTCTTATCTGTTGTACGCCGTTTGTTGTACAGCCTCCGGAGCTCACCTGGAGATGTGCGGCTTGCCGTTCTGGTTAATGTGACAGTGTACGGTGAAAATGTTGGATGATTTTACATGCAGATATACTCACGCAGCTGTTATATTTTATAATTGTATGCACATCAACTGTGGCATTGTAATCAAAGTCAATAATTTTAAATTGCTTAATTAATGCTGATGACTTTTAATTTATAATATACGCCATAGCGCCACGACAGGTCTCTCAAAATCTGCGTACATAACACTGTTCGACACGGAAAATGGTTCAGACACGAGATATGACATTTCTTATAGATCTATGCCCAGTTAATACGAATCTGGTAATAAAAAATGTTGATTGGCTTGAGATTCGGAGATATATGTATTTTTTAAATCGCGCGATTTTTATATATCTTGGTGTTGTTCGGTCGATGTCTCCAAATCTGTCAATTTCCTGTTCAAAATGAATATTGGAATCTACAGTCAAGTATTTTATCTTAAATTTGTAGTACTTTTCAGCTTTCGAATCTCTCTAAATAGTCGTCCAGTTCAAATCAAAAGTCAAAAGTACGTATTTTCACTTGGGACTTTTTTCCACTGTTAATACTATTTTATATTGAGTATTTTGTATTGTATTGTATTTTATATTGAGTATATTGACTATTTTATATATTATATTGAGTATCAAACCAAAACAGATGCCATATTCTTTAGTGTTAGAAAGCATAAGCCAAGTTCAGATCTGAAAATCCCCTCTGGAGAAAGTCTGAAATGGCAGTCAGTAATAAAATATTTAGGAGTAACGTTTGATAAAAGAATGAGATGGGCACCTCACATTGAGGCAGCGAAATGCAAGGCGATGCGGGGTATATCCTCAATATATCCAATATTTAATCGCCATAGTTCTTTATCAACGCTAAATAAAATAAAATTATATCGCGCGCTCATATTACCATTATTAACCTACATATGCTTCACCTGTATGGAATAACGCCTCGAATACTAACCTTTCCAAGCTCCAAGTAATTTATTTATTTATTTATTTATTTATTTATTTGGAAAATTTACAGTTTACAGTTTATTAGATTGATAGTAAAAAAAATATAATTATGTTAAGTAAACCATTAATAATTTTCACATATAGGTAAAAAAAGAAAAGCTCAAACATAATACAAAATAAATCCCTAAAAATAATTTATAATACACCCATATATACTAACCAGAAAAAACTGCATGCCATATATAATATTCCGTTTGTTACAGACATTACTAACAAACTAACCAGTAGATTCTATGACAGAATCACTAATAACCATACTAACACACTTGTGAAGAGTCTCGGTGATTACAACAAAATGTCTATACCCTTCAGGTATAAACACAGATTACCTAAACACAATCTGCTTTAGGTCATCGACTTTAGAGAGTCTTTAATTAATATTATGTATTAGATGTATTATGAACATTTATAAGGATTGTAAATAGGTTTTTGAGCTCTTTTTCCTATTATGCTTTAGATTAACATTAGAATAATATAATACTGTGATTAATAACCAAATTAAATTAAATTGTAAAATAGAAAATGATCAGTAGATCAGTAGCTATTAAAATAGATATAAGATGTAATGTGAACATAATTTCGTAATAATAAAAAGCATTTAAAAATCAAAAAATTATTGAGTATTTTCTATTGAAACATGTTTATTGGAATATTTTTTTGCCATACTATTTTTTGTTTTCGTTTAAAAGGGTTCATTTGGAAGTGTACTGAATTTTAAATCGGTAAAATTGCGAGCAAAAAGCTCGTACTAGTATTTACACGAATCTGAATTGAATTAATAGGGATAATATATTAAATTATCTTTATATGAGAATTAAATAAAATTCCTCTTAGAAAAATCATAGTTCGTTTTTTTATCGAGGTGAGCCAGTTATCAATAGAATTTTTGTTATTAATCCACAAGAATAGTCGAAATATGATTTGTCTAGACTTTTCTAGCCTTTACAAGAGACGAGTTATTGAAAGCAGATGTTTTCGCAGGAATAGGTAGGAAAAGTAAATGATGATGCAAAGCTCTACCGCATTCAGGCGCCGAAAATTTTAATACCAATAAAATCGAATGGTTGTCAATTCTTCCCTTTAATACTGCAAAGAAATATTTGGAAATTGCATTAATTCTTCTCGAAGATAGTGAGTCAAAGCCTAGCATACCTTGTAAAAAGGCAGTGGGAAATAAAGGCTATCCGGTTCCTTAATGTGATAGATGAACATTTTAGCCTGTTCAATTGTCATGTTGATGAGCTGTACAGTTTCATGATATTCAACACGGGTCTATTTGAATGAGATGAATTATTGGTAATTTTATTGTTATTTTTTTTTGTAAGACTGGTGTGACGCTTTGGGACAACCTGTCAGGTCTTATTGGTCATATTATTGTTATTATTATTATAAAATAATAAATAAAAATGTCTAAAAATAAGTAATTAAGTGAAGCACACAATTAGTGTGTCTTCTCCACATTTTAATTACGCTCAATTATAAAAACTCGTTGACATCGAAACCTTGAATATTATAAACAAACATTTAGAGGTCGCAACATACTCCCTATAAATTTGCGTAGGACTTACACTTTAAACAAAATCTATCTCTATTTAAATAACAGCTCTAAGTGGATCGAATTTCAAATCAAGAATCTAAAACCGACCTGTGTAACTTAACATAAATACTTTGTTAAATATCTAATATTTTAAATAACTTCATATAAACTGATCATTACAATCGATTTTCAGTAGCGACCACAATTTCACAAGATTATTATCATAATCCTTCTTCATACGAGCACAACATAGCCACGTACACGTATCTGGCGTAAGTATTACACAAGTCTAGTACAATCAGAAACTGTTGGATAATAAAGCGAGCAAGATTTCAAAACTTCGTACCACGGTTTAGAAAGCGCGGTTCGAGGGAATACAACTTTCCCAACACAAAAACTCAGTTTGACGTCAAAGACCTTAGAAATCACTGACACACACATTTTCCACTTGTTAATATTTATTGCGCAAGTTTTGGACGTGTCTTGCCGAGATCCAATACCACCCCAAACACACCCTCCCACCCACGCCTCACATGTAAGGTGAAACTTTTATAAACGTATAATGCAAAAACTATATCACAGAATATATACATTTATGTGCAAAACTCTATACGTTTTAAAAAAGAAAACTCTACGATTTTCTATACAGTATAAAACAATTTGCGCCCTGTATAAAATAACGACGGTCATTCTAATAGGGTGATTTTAATTTAATGAATGAAGTTGAAATGTCTTCGGATCGATACTAAGTACGTTTACAGATTTAAAAGACATTATGCGAAATCTGCAATAAGGGTTACAAAGTCGAAATAAATCTTTCATTGTCTTTGTGTCGTTTTTTCGCTGGAAATCGATTTTATTTTTTTAAACTTCGCGTTAAGGGCCAATAAATAAGGCTTTCGGGGATTTGAAAAAGGATTCGCACGGCACATCAGTACATTTTCACTATTTCATTTCGCCCGAAGAAAAATGCCAATTAACTCGGTGCTCGAAATTCGGGCTTTGATTTCGAATCGAACGCTTATCAAAAGAAAAGAAAGACTTTTTAATACTTCTTAAGATGTTACCGGGGGTGTTTTTTTTTGTTCTCATTCTTCTTCTGCTCTTTCTTAATTTTTTTTTCTTTTTGAAGCTTGCGTATTTTAGTTACGTATCTTGGCTATTAATTAAGCAACTTGTTTCTTTGAAGATTTATGTTTTTGCCGTGGAACACTTTAATGGGTACAAATTTCTTTTTGCATTCGGTGTAAAACGACGAAACACTTATCTAATTTTATTAGCTTGAAAATAAATATACATATATAAATATTTACTTTTATATTTTGAATACAAATTGAAAGTAGTGTAATGTGTGAAACTTTCAAAGCTAAATTTCGCTCTTTATAAACGAGAGTTTCGCAAACTTTATTTTAACAATGCTCTAAATTATAATTTCGCTTTGAGGTGAATCGGGAGCAAAGTTTTCTCGAGTAAATCTTACAAGTTATACGGAAACACTGACAAAGAAACTTAGTACTTAAAAAATAATACTAAGATATTTTTAGAACCCAAATACAGAATCATATATTTTTATATTAAAAATAAATCATGCTATAAAAAGTGAGGCCCAAATCATAAAGCCTCTTAATTGAAAGGCTTCAACTAAGCCGACTGGAGCACACTCTTAATATGTATAATATAAGTATCAGAAGTTAATTTCATCAAAATTGGACATATAATATAAGGTAGACATTAAGAGATATATCTGCAAAAAAAATCAGTAAACATGTCTTTAGCAATTTGTCTAAAATAAATGTTTCTCAAAGATCAAGAACTCGTCTACCCACGGATAAGGCTTTGATTCACTTCACAATACAACCATTCGTATGAACATACATAATTATTTTCATCGTTATCTTTTAAAAACTTAATATCAGTAATATATTAAAAAACTAAATAATTTGTTGTGGGACGTTGCAATTATACCCGATTAACCAATTATACCCATAAACCAATTATACCCATTTAACATTTATTTTTTAATATTATCCGATTCCCGATTCCAATTTCGAATTCGATTTTGACTAAGGGTTTTACTATTATTTTTTCATGCATAATTTAAATTAGAATGACCGATTCCCGATTTCCGTTTCAGTTCCGATTCCGATTAATTACACTGTTCGACACGAAAAATGGTTCAGAGACGAGATATGACTTTTCTTATAGGTCTATGCCCAGTAAACACGAATCTGGTAATAAAAAAATGTTGATTGGCTCGAGATTCAGAGATATATGTGTTTTTTAAATCGCGTGATTTTTCTATATCTTATAATATATAGAAAAATTCTTATAATAAAATTCCACTTAGAAAAATCATATTTCTACTATTCTTGTGGATTAATAACAAAAATTCGTTTATTTTATCGAGGTAAAAAAAAAGTCGTCATATGTCGAACAGTGTTATTACTATTCATATTGAAACTTTATTTTAAATCATGTATCAATCCGAAAGCACCCGTTGAAATTTGAACGGGCATAAAACTAGTATATAAATATAATAAACATATGTATAGCGAGTATCAACTACCAAATACGTACGATATTATTAAACGAGACATTCGAACAACGCACATAATATAAAACGATCTGATACCGATAGCACAATACGCGTAGGCCTTTTACCCATCGAACAAAGGGCAACAACACACGGGGAAAGAGGAGAGTGAAAGGAGAGTAGGGAAAACCCTCTTCTGCAAAAGTGGTACGAGCTCGCAAACAACAATGCCCAAAGAATACGTATTAAAAACTGGCGAACCGAACAACGGAACAGATGGAACAGAAAACGATCAGATAGATATCTACTGTCCCCGCACTTTTACAATACACCAATACATCAACCCTCATTGTGTCGTCGCACAAACGTGCAAAGTCGCAAAGTCGAATTTCAAAGAACGTCTGCCATTTATTATTTGAAGTGTAAACTTGTCCGCTGACGGAAACGTGACGTGACTGATATGAAGATTGGCTTATATTGTTTATTTATTTAAGTTTAAGCTTGGACCATTGTGGCATTACAGGAGGCCCTAATGCGCCACAATGGTCGAAAAAACACAAAAAAATAAAAATATATACATACATATATCATCATCTACGGCCGTTCGCTATCCACTACTGGATAATAGCCTCTTCAATACGCTTCCACTTGTCTCTGTTTTGCGCAACTTTCATCCATCTCACCACACACATTTTCCTAATTTCGGTTTTCCTTTTACCTTTTGCATTCTCTCAAGTATCATTCTAGCACTTCTTTGTCCACCTTTCATCCATTCTTTAGCCACGCGGTCCACCCATTTCCATTTCAATCTCTTTACTCTAACAACTATGTCCACTACTATTATACTTCTCACCCACGTGTTCCGCTTCCTGTATTTTCTTGTTATGCCGAGCATACACCGGTCCATACTTCTTTGAGTGCATTGGACTTGCTCTTGCTCTTGGCGTTCAATGTCCAAGTTTCAATTAATTTGTCATCACTGGCAAAACGCATTGATCGAAGATCTTTTTCTTCAGGCAGAGTGGCAATTTTAATTTAAAAACAACATTCATTTCACTTTGGTTCTTATTCTTTACTACCGGATATGTCAATTATTTGATTTAAATATTACTACTTCTACTATTTATCACCTAATGAAATGTTATCAGGCGTTTGAACATTAGTTTGGCCTAATCTGCGTTCATTTTTAATACTACTTTCTTGCTGTCCCTGTCCAGCTGTGTTAGTCATATATGTGCACAGACAAAAATACATTTATAAACAATCATATGGTAAAAACTAAAGCATTATAATAATAGCTGATAAGGTAAAAATATAAAATAATAAAATACAAAGTAGGCAATGTCTTGAAACTATTTCCAGTATATAAACAAAGGTGTATGTATGTACGTGACTGTAAAAACATCGTACAGCACAGCATGCCTAGGTAGATACCAGTCTTTATGTCATTGTTAATTCGTACGATTTTATTATTTTAAGTTTCTCCCACACTTTTATTTAAATAGAAGAGTTTTTGGAAGGTTCGTAATGGTATGGACTAAGCATGCCAGCATTTCTTTTCCATGTGCTACCTAAATAAAGCACTTGCCGCGTACCATCTTTAGTGATGAATCGATCGGTGGCTATTACTAACATATACCGTTAATCTGGAATTTTTTAAAATACTTTTAAACACTCTGTATCTTTTTCTTCGACTCTTCGAGTCCCTGTTCCCGTTTTCCACCTTTATTTAATAATAAGACCTGAGGATTTATACGCAGCGAGCGGCGCAATGTCTCGCCGAGAAGTACTACTAACTGGGCCCATTAATCATAAGGTCCTGCTGAGGGCGGCAGTGGGCGGCTTGGAGGCTGCAAAGGGCGGGGAAGGGCGAGGCGAAAAAAAAAATAAACAGTAAATAAATACAACACACCAGAAAAATAAAGTAAAAAATTGGCGAGATACTTGCGCCGGGGTCCTGTCAAAATGCCCGGCCGTGAATAATGATTTCTTTTTTCCTGTGCGCTTTTCGAGTGTTATTTACACGGCGTTACGTCACGACGGCAACTCCAATTGGAGGAAAATGGAGGACTACCTTTCCATCTCTCCCTCTCTCTCTCTCTCTCTCTTTCCCTTCCCGTCTCATTTGTTGTTTCGTTTTTGTGCTTTCGAATTAACTTGTTTAAACGACGTTCGGAGAAGAGATGTTGTTGCAAAGCCGGTGGCCGTGATAGGTGAGGGGGGTGGAGAAAATGAGGAAATGTAGGAGAAGGTTGTAGAGGTGGAAAATGAAAAAATGTCGCGCGCCAGAAGACGAAGTGAAGTTTTGTCCGGCGATGATTTATCTCCGAGAGACAACGATTGTTCCATTTTCCTCGTGTAGTTTGATACAATGTTGTCTTTCATATATGCGATGTTCCGAAAATCCGTTTTTCTCCAAATAAAAAGAGGAAAAATACGCAGATACATAAATAAATTCGAAATCCATCTTTTTCTTTAGTATAATAAATACAAACAAACAAATGAAATGAATACTGTATGTATGTATTATATAAAGGAAAAAAAAAATGATAGATTGAGGCTATTGTACATTACTAATATTGATTGTCTATTTATATCCGGCCGTTTTCCAAAATGATTCCAACCCAATTTTCACGAATAATTCATTCATATCTCCGACTTTGTAAACCATTTTAAATTAAATAAAAAACTTGGGGTGATTATGAAAAGGTATTGAACATTTGTACGTAACGCACTTTTCAACTTATTAATGAAAATTATGATGATATGCAAAATTTTTCATTACCTAATTAAAGGGGATGTAAAAATATACTAACCAGTAATATTTGATATCCTCAACTTTTATCTTTTCATATAATATACTAGACGAAAAGTTGATGAAAATTTTGTAGTTTGATTTAAGTTATGTATGTATTTCCAAATGTGTACATATTTTTGTTTTATTTTACATAGATATATACCAGGAAGGACTAACAGGTAGACCCCATTCCGCCTTTCTATACAATTAATTACAAACATTGCACCATTTTTATTATATAAATCGCTGTATTTCGAAAGGCTTAAGAAGGCGAAATTAACAATTAATTGATTAATGAATTAATCCATAGAGACATCTATAGATTTATACTTGTACATACATTTTTACATATTATACATTTATTTATTTTATTTATTTTTAATATACAAGTATACCATAGTGTCTTCACAGGTCACCCCAATATGACACTGGCCAGTATAAATATAACATAAATCAAATTCATAAATTTGTGACAGCGGATAGGATGATTTTTGCCAATTTAAGGGATGAACCGTTTCAACAATGAAATCAGATAAATTGGCAAACTCTGATAAGAAACGATCGACTTAGAGTCACAAATATCCAAGTCTGATCAGCAGTATTAAAGATAAGCACGGGATTGAACCCGGTAACCGTTCGGTGCTAAATATAAACGCAAACCCCGAGCCATACTGCGGGTTATATATTACATATACATGTATTCATACAGTTGATTCACGATACTCGTATGTTCATAGACAAACTATTTGTTTTAGCTTAAGCGCTAACAGTCAAAGGCTTTATTTAAATAGACTCACCAGGTGTCGCATGAAACTTGTAGGTGTCTACACTTTTAAGCTATCAAAACGACAAGCATTTGAAAGGTAAATCCCATGGAAACCACAAAACAACGTTGCTATAATTCCCATTTCCCGGGCATACACACTAAAAGGTTAGTACAGCTATTGATAACATGTAAGCTTCTGGTTTTGATTATGCATGAACAAACTAGTTCGTTTGCCAATTTCTTCTTCTATGTATACTATAGCTGGAGAGATAGATTCGTGTGTAAGCACACTAGTATGCTCATGAACGAACGAAATTTACATTTGGACTGTAACATATGTACATACATATAATTCAGCAGTATGGCTTAATGGTAGCGTGTATTTTTAGCACCAAGTGATCAGTGGGTTCGATCCGCCATACTGCTGGTTAGATTTGGGGGTATTTGTGACTCCAAATCGATCGTTTCTTATCAGAGTTTGCCAATTTTATCTGATCATTGTTGACACGGTTCCTCAAAATTGGCAAAAAATGATCTTTCCTGTTGTCACAAATCTTCTGTATTTATTGTGTGTACAATTTGTAAAAATTATGTATAAATCTAAAATCCATAGATGTCTCGATGGATTAATTATTTAATTAATTAAATAATTAATTATTAGTTCGTGTTGTTCAGCTTCTGGAAATACAGTGATTTATGTAATAATAAAATGCTGCATTGTTTGTAATTAACTGTCCAGGAAGGTGCATTGGGGTCTTCCTGCCAAGCCTTCCTAGTATATATCTATGTAAAAATAAAATAAAATAAAATAAATAAAGAATATGTACATATGTGTGTACACCAGATTTGGTGTATCTAAACTGAAAACTATAGATTTTTTTATTGTACACTTTTCAAATTTTCGTATTAGATTAAAACTTATTAATTATAAGGACTAGAAATAATATAATATGTATATAATAATATTGCTACTTTTACCTACTATGATTGAATTTTAAATTTTACAAAATGTATTGATGGTAAAATGTTTGAATTATTACGCAAAACTAAATCTCAATCCTGTAAAGCTATTTACATATAACTTTTTAATTATTTTCGTATAAATTATTATGAAAATTTCAGTTCGTGTGTACATATGTAAGAACACTGTTTGCTTACCTTATAAGTTATTTAACAACTTTAAAATTCATCTCAGGTGACACTGGTTATACATATGTATATGTACATAGATATGTATATCATTTGAGTATATATTTTGAATATTTAACATAATTTTTCTACTCGAGAAAAGCACCTTAAGATAACGTAATATTAAACTTTAAGCAACGCCATTTATAATGGCAAAAAAATCGTAATAATAAGTGTTTATGATGGAAATTTCATCACCTTAAATATATAATAAAATAAGCCTGAAAATCATTTTACATTGCTTATGAAAGTAACTTCATACTAAATTTATTATAAATGTACGTGTAGATATTATTGGAATTCAATACAAAAGCTTCTAATCTCATTTCAAACCAATTTCAAGATAAGACACGATTCTTATACCAATGTTTACATTTATTACATTAAACCAATTAACGTTCATGTTATTGAATTATTCCACAATTACACTTGTTCGTACGATATAAGGTCGATTGAAAACGATTATTGTACTGTCCGGAAAATTCAATTAAACCCAGATACATATACATGGCAAACAATACACGCCGAATAGAAATTTTCGCCGATGGAAAGAAAATAGAGGGGGATTTTCCGCGACAGTGCAAATAAGGGAAAATTAATGTTTTTAACTTTCCCACACCAGAGAACGCTCAAACAACGCTATCTCTTTGCTAACTAAAAGGATTTTCCCCAGTAAGTACCCAGTTTCCGAAATACACCCCTGGCTTAAGCGGTGTCATCGAGGTATTATGTGTGCGAAAATTATTGAATTGTTAACTTAACATACACACACACACGCGAGCCCATTTTCGTGCAAAATTTTCATTATTAAAACCTATTTACATATATTCATATGAAATTTGTTTTTATATGAAAATGACATTATTCAGCACTCAAACACCAATTCTATAGCAAATCACATTGAATTCCAGAGCACGAACGCTTCGAAACTTTCAATTATTAAATCATCGCAAGTTCCCCACTGTGGTAATTAACAATTGACACGGTAGAAACGTCTTGTCGAATTTGGTTGGCAATTTTGACCATTTCCATTAGCCACTTAGCATACATTTGCTTCATCCGAGTACATATGTATCTATGATTGTGACCAGACTATTTCGTCTTTGAAATACATGTACCTTCGTAGTGATAATAATAACGGTTGTAGTCACAGTTATGCCGGCCTGTCCCGTTAGCTATGGTCTAATTGGATTTAAGCCTGCACTAATTCGGTTAGACAACTCCCAGTCGAACTTAATTGCATTTAAAGTTGAGTCGACGTAAGGGTTAATTTCATCGTATTCATTATCTGGTACGCGTGTATAATCTGTAGGTACCGGAACAGGAAACTACGAAAGAAAATAGGAAACTGTTCGTTTGAATGGACTTCAATCACAATAAAAAAAACTAGTCAGTTGAGATTGTACTGTCTTTTGTAGAGCTTAATGCGATTAGGTGAGAATATAAATCGAAATTGATTTACGTATTAAATTATTGCTATTGGAATTATACCGTAGAAAAATACAAATATTTTAAAAATATTATTTGATACTTGGAAGCCTTTTAATTATCGGTTTCAAAACTCATTACAGACAAATTTAAGAAAACAAAAAAAAATCGCAATCGAAAACACACATACATACATATAGCACTTTTACGACATGCTTTGATATTCCAAGAAAAAGGCTTTTTCGATGATTTGAATACAAAATTTAATAAGAAATATTTAAATGGTATATTTATTAAATGGTAAATTAAAAAAATCGGATGTGACCAAACCTACGACTTTATCTATGTATTTAGATTATATTTGCGATGATATTTCATCAGGATTACCACTTATATATATGTATATACCTATATATATATATATATATATATATATATATATATATATATATATATATATATATATATATATATATATATGTATATATATATATATATATATATATATATATATATATATATATATATATATATAAAAACGGACAAGATTTATTATTTATTTAAGGTTTGGAACATTGTAGCACTACGGGAATTCCTAATGCACCACAATGGTCAAAAATATAACAGAAAAGAAACAAAATAATAACTAAAGAAATTAGACATACTAAAAACAAAACATACACAAACAACACATTTAAGACAATCATAAAAATAATAAGCTATATATATATAATAGCGGATAATAATAATAATTACAAATTATAAAAAAAAACAACAAAGAAGGGAATGTCTTATAAAAGAAAAAAGAGAAAGAAAAATAAATATAAACATGTATGTATATACACAGACAAAAATACATTTATACATAATTATATGTTTATAACAGGAAGGCTTGACAGGAAGACCCCAATGCGCCTTCCTGGACAATTAATTACAAACAATGCAGCATTTTATTATTACATAAATCACTGTATTTCCAGAAGCTAAAGAACACGAAATAGCAATGAATGAATTAATTAATTACAGAATTAATCCATTGAAACATCTATGGATTTAGACTTTGTACATAATTTTTACAAAATATACACACAATAAATACAGAAGATTTGTAACAACAAGAAAGATTTTTCGCCAATTTTGAGGAACCGTTTCAACAATGATCAGATAAAATCGGCAAACTCTGATAAGAAACGATCGATTTGGAGTCACAAATATCCCCGAATCTAACCAGTATGACGGATCAAACCCACTGGTGCTAAACTTACACGATACCATTAAGCCATACTGCTAGCATATACATTGATTCCTTTTTCCGTTCCAATTTTCAATTGCTTTTTCAGTTCCGATTCCCAATTCCCGCTTCAGTTCCGAATCCCGATTCCCGTTTTAGTTCCGATTCCCGATTTCTGTTTCAGTTCCGATTCCGATCAATTATTACTATTTGTATTGTAACTTCATTAAATTATGTACCAATTTGTTTCCGAAGCCACCCGTTGAAATTTTAACGGACATAAAACACTAGTCTATACATACATATATAGGGTCTACGTGACGAGACAGAATGTTAAATTACAGAAAACGCAAATATCGGAAGGCAAAGATCGAAAATCGAAAGATCTTAAGTCGAAAGATCAAAAAAAAATGGTGCATGGTAAACGGTACATACTCACTTAATTTGCGCGAGCAGGATACAACAGGAACAAGAGGAACATGCTTTTCCTCCCGTATTCTGTCCTTGAAAATCCTGTTCCTCTTGTTCCTGTTGTATCCTGCTCGCGCAAATTAAGTCAGTATGTACGTGAGTATGTACTGTTTACCATGCACCATTTTTTTTTTGATCTTCGACTTAAGATCTTTCGATTTTCGATCTTTGCCTTCCGATATTCTGTAATTTAACATTCTGTCTCGTCACGGAGACCGACATATGTATATAATATCACTATGTGCGTTGTAGACATCATCATTTGCTGGCTGTACCTCCTGCCCGCACAGTTATTTTTCGAATGGCTCCTATTCCAAGAGCTATTTGACTTCTTAATAAAATCGTTGCTGCCGAGACTGAATGTGATATTTAGTGAGCGTAAATTGTCGGAAATTACTCTAACCCATTTATCTGGTAGTCTGCGCTCATCATTGTTTTCATGATTGATTGTGATTTATGAGTGAAATTTTGATTAACTCTCTTCCATTTGGGCCTTACAGGGATGTTTTGTATTTGTAGTTGTTTCTTACATATTTATTGAAACTGGCTGTAGGTGCAAGGCATTCCTTATGCTATAATTTTTTTTATTTGTTATTTTTACTTTATCTGTTATTATTATATGCTGTTTTTTATGTTTATGTATGGATGTATTTATGTTTATGTTCAAATGTATTTTTTTTATGTATAATTGATGGGTGTATTATTTTCGTTGTGTATTGATTTGTGTTTAATTGTTATTTTGTTTTTTTTGTGTTATGTTTTTGACCATTGTGGCGCTTTAGGAATTCCTGTTATGCCACAATGGTCTGTTTAGAATAAAATAAATAAAAATAAAATATATAGGGTCTACGTGACGAGACAGGCTTTCCCTCCCGTATTAATGTGCGCGCGCAGAATACGGGAGGAAAAGCATGTTCCTCTTGTTCCTGTTGTATCCTGCTCGTGCAAATTAAGTGGGTATGTACGTGAGTATGTACCGCTTACCATGCATCATTTTTTTTTTTGATCTTTCGACTTAAGATCTTTCGATTTTCGATCTTTGCCTTCCGATATTTGCGTATCTGTAATTTAACATTCTGTCTCGTCACGGAGACCGACATATATAATATACAAAATTAAGCCGAATTAGAATATCGTCGAAATTGAACGACGATGACTCGATCGTAAGCGGTAGTATGTACACAGTACGTATTCAAATCGTTCGGTGATCCATCTTACTTGTAAAAAGTTGAGTCTCTTTAGTCGGGTTATCGCAGTAAATCTGCGTGGGCGGGCGTGGAGACGACTCACCTTTTGTGCTGAAGTGGAAGTGGGGCACTGAACGTTTTTGACATAACTCATAGTTGAGTTTCACAAAGTCGTTAAGTTCGCCAGCCAACCCCTCTCGACGCCGAGTTAAATTGGAAGGGGTCGGCAAGGGGGAAGTGCCAGACAAATCGGAAGGTCGGATTAAAAACAGCTAAACTTTTGGATTGATGAGCACTGCACAGGTGCGAGAGAACAGACTCTACTTTATATATCTATGTAAATATCAGAGGGGTGTTCTCGTGCTTCTACTTTTATTACTGCTAGTTTATTGCCGACGGCTGGTGCATATTATAATTTCAAGAGAGGGTCTGTATGGTTTTAATCTATTAAATACAAATGAACATACGTATATATATATATGCTGAATTGTTAAAATAATGGCCCCTACTTAACTTCATTCATCTTGAATGCTGTGTTAAGAGGTCTGGACACCAGCGCCTTGTCCATACAAACGTATTACACTCCCCCCTTCCTCAATTACGGCACTAGAGAAGTTGTTTTTTAAATATGCTATGGATATCAACCATAGGCAAGTTTCTATTTTTATTTTTTTGATTAATTATTTTTTATAGGAGCTAGGAGCCACCAAAAATCTATAAAATCGCCTCGTTTTTACACCCACGAAAAGAGTCTGGCGTGCTAATTTATCGGATGATTTTTTAAAAAATACGAAAACATAAACATATAAAATATCTTTCTCATACCGATGATGAAATTTTTTTTAAAATTGGTGCAGTTTCGGAGGAGAAAACTGGAGAATACGAAACCTCGATTTTGTCGATTTAAAATAGGTATTATCTGGTCGAGGCGCAACTGTTGCATTCACTCAATATATACATTAACTTAATATATATATTGAAGAAAGGAACGGCAACAAAATTAAGGTTTCGGGTATTCAGCCCTCTTAAGGGGGAATTAATCTAACTCTGTAATCGTCACGTAAATGTCTTTTAAATAAAAGTGGAGTGAATCTTATGATTATGTATTTAGTATTTCTAAAACTACAATATAGTTGAATTACATATAAAATTTTTCCATGTATGTATGTAATTTACTAACTTATTTTATTTTTATTTTTTTATTTTGCCAGTGATGACGTATGGATGTGAAACTTGGACATTGAACTCCAAACTGCACAACAAAGTCCAATGCATTCAAAGAAGTATGGAACGTTATATGTTTGATATAGTAGCGAGGAAAGACAGGAAACGGAATACGTGGGAGAGAAGTATGACAAGAGTAGGGGATATAGTGGATAGAGTGAAGAGATTGGAATGGCAATGGGCGAAACACTTGGCTAGAAGAATGGACGAAATTTGGATAAAAGAAGTGCTAGAAGCTACCCAAGAAAATGCAAAAGGATAAAAAGAAGACCGCGGGGAAGATGGGTAGACGAAATTAGGAAAATGTGTGGATTGAGATGGATGGGAGTTGCGCAAAGCAGAGACGAGTGGAAGCGTGTTGGAGAGCCCTTCATCCAGAAGTGTATGGTGAATGACTTTAGATAATGATGATGATTTTTATATAAATCTGGTACAATAGGTGCTGAAAGGCTCATCTATGGACATACTTGCAGCTTTTTTATAACTCGGCGAATTCAAGACGCTGTAAGCTCGATTTTGCGCGATATAGGCAGGGTTGCCAAATTGTTGCAATCGTTTCAATGAAATCAAATTAATTGGCAAACTCTGATAGGAAACGATCGAACTTGGAGTCACATATCCAAAGTCTGGCCAGCAGCACAGCCAGGAAATAAGCCCGTGACCACACAATTGATATCATTATACGCTAACCATTGATTTTTACTGCTGACCTATATAGATCTATAGAACTATGACCCAATTTGAAATTAAAATATAAAAAAATTAAATTTGTTAATTTCAAGCTTTCGAAAGTACATAGGTTACTATATTGGGCAAATAGGCTTTCAACCAAACTGCTAATAAAATTTACCAACGTATCGAACTTAAGACTATCAAATCACTATCTTTGTTATTTCTCAAGCATCAAAATGACAAAATAATTTCATATAGTAGGAAAATGATCTAGCTGAAGCCTTCTTAACCTTCAACTGGCATACGTATGTATGTATGTAAGTTTAATAATATTATTACTGTATAAATTACACCGCCTGTTGCTATTCGTAAGTTATTGAAGCTAACAAAAGCAAAAGCTCTAAGTTTGATAAGTAACGGGTTATTTTAAGGATTAATTCAAAAGAAACACAAATAACGATCTAACAAAATACTATCATTAAAATTTGACAAAAGTTAATTAAAAAAAAATTCAATATTATGACACGAAATCGGTGCTCAAATTTAGCAATTCTTATCCGGAAAATACAAAAATAATGAAGGAAAAACGTCGACCTAAATAAAGAATAACGACGTTAATTATAAAAATAATCTGAAACTTGAACAATTACATTTTATAAGACGCGAAGTTTGCAAAGTTAAAATTGGCCATGGCGGAGCACGCTTTCTAGAATTGTACATTTGTTTTGAAACGCGAAAAAATATATACATACGTATATAATTCAGAAGTAAATAAAAAATTATATTAAGCTATCGTCGAAGGTTAAAAAAAATCTGATATGCATAAGTATGTACATATGTATGTATGTTCAACATTGTACAATATTTGCAGTTTGCCAAAGGCATAATTCAACCGCAAATCCATATTTGACAGAGTGCATCGATAGTGTGCACAACCAATGGATAAACAGTTTATTTACATTCAATTTGATACGCCAATGTATGATACAAATACACGTCTCTACATACATACATACATCATCATATCGCATTCGAAAATCCATCTGAAGCAGATTTTGAAAAGAGAATAAAGTAAGCGAAGCCAGATATGTTTTAAATTAATTTTAAATCCTCGCAATGAAAGTGTCGTAATCGGATTTGGAGGAAGCGACGAAAAATTCGATGGGATTGTCGAACAATTTGCGAAATTTCACCGTCGAGTAATATTAATATTTTTTCCACCGAATCATCTTTTTTAATATCTTTTAGAAATTAATATGCCGAAAGTCTTTTGTGGGTAATGAAAAAAGTGATAATAAGAGGCGAACAAAAGCACCCCTAAGACGGACCTACCCAAAAGTCATTATTATGTATAAAAAGTTTTTAATAAAGACGCACTGCATCGTTACCCCCTTCTACTAGTTACGACGATAGACGCAAAAAAGAAGAGAAAGTAATACGACAAAAATTTCTCCGTAATTTTTTTTCATAAGTAATTTCGCAAGTTACGTCGAAATAACAACGGAAAGGTTCTTATATTTTTGGTGGAAAAGTTTGAAGAGAAAAGACTCCACTTTTGAACGTCTATATGTATGTATAAAAAAGGTGTTTAATATATAATACATATATACAGATATATTTTGAATTAAAAGTAAGACTACATACACCACCTGAGATTATTACTGATCATTCTACTTCCAAACATACATACATACAATTCTAACAAATATCTAAACATGCTGTTCAAAAGCATTTATATTACTGTTTACTAGAATATTTATGATACATTCCCTGACTCAGTGTTGCTGGATATATTTTATTTTATTTTTATATAGATATATACCAGGAAGGCTTGACAGGAAGACCCCAATGCGCCTTCCTGGACAATTAATTACAAACAATGCAGCATTTTATTATTACATAAATCACTGTATTTCCAGAAGCTGAAGAACACGAAATAATAATTAATTAATTAATTATTTACAGAATTATTCAATTGAGACATCTATGGATTTTAGATTTGTACATAATTTTTACAAATTGTACACATAATAAATACAGAAGATTTGTGACAACACGAAAGATCATTTTTTGCCAATTTTGAGGAACCGTTTCAACAATGATTAGATAAAATTGTAAAACCCTGATAAGAAACGATCGATTTGGAGTCACAAATACCCCCAAATCTAACCAGCAGTATAGCGGATCGAACCCACTGATTACTTGGTGCTAAAAATACACGCTACCATTAAGAGGGCTAGACACCGGCCCATGGATACGTATGTATGTATATGCTGAAATGGTAAAAAATGGCCCCTACTTAACTTCATTCATCTTGAATGCTGTGTTAAGAGGGCTGGACACCAGCGCCTTGTCCATACAAACGTATTACACTTTTCCCTTCCTCAATTATGGCACTAGAGAAATCATTTTTTTAAATGCTATGGATATCCACCATTGGGTTGCATCTATCGTTTTATTTTTTTGATTAGTTATTTTTATAGGAGCTAGGAGCCGCCAAACATCAATAAAATCGCCTCTTTTTTTCACCCACGAAAATAGTCCAGCGTGCTTAATTAACGGTCGATTTAAAAAAAAAATACGCGCATAATTGCACAGAAAATATCTTTCTCATACCGATGATGAAATTTTTTTAAAAATTGGTGCAGTTTCGGAGGAGAAAATAAGAGAATACGAAACCTCGATTTTGTCAATTTAAAATACGTTTTATCTGGTCGAAGCGCAACTGTCGCGTTCACTCAATATATACATTCACTCAATATATATATCGAAAAAAGGAACGGCAACAAAATTAAGGTTTTGGGTGTACAGCCCTCTTAAGCCACACTGCTGGCTATAGGTGACTCTAGGTCGATCATTTCCTAATAGAGTTTTCCAAATTATCTGATTTCGTGGTTGAAACTCTTCCATGAAAATTGGCAACCTATCCTATCTATAGGTACATATATACCTAACCTATCTTTTAATACGATTTTAAAACATCTCGATTTTTTTATATATAATATAGAACGTTTAACAACTCTGTGCAAGCAAAAGTGAAAACTCATCTCAAACCTTAGCCTTTATGAAATAAAATTATTTTATTTAAATTATCCCTAGTCGAGAGGGCGACACAACCCCCGGAGTGACGAAGTGTTCCTTCGTAGATCTCGACACTTAAAGGGTTGATGAATATCGCTGTTAACGAGCTGCACCTTGCCACACAGTTCCTAAATAATGGTAATCTATTCACGGTCGTTTTCATACAAACTCGCCAGCTACTACGAAACCACCCAGCGGGAGATGCATTATTTAGCCTACGACCAGAGATTCTCGTAGATATATCTACGTAGTGTAAAGATACATACATATATGTATGTATATAAGAATAGGGTGGCCAGACGTTTTATATATTTACAAGACACGTCCCGTTCTTAAACGTTCTGTTCCAAAAGAGATAATAGGAATACCATGTAAAAATCTACATTCATAACATATTTGAGATTTTTTTCCGACTGAGACGGAAAGTATATCATTCAGAGTCTACATATTCTGAAATAGAAATATATAAAATTGAAATTGACTATGCGTTAATTTCATGAAATTTGACAGTTCGAATAAAATTACGCGATTCTTATTGATAAGCTCAGACGTTTTTACATTTGAAGTTGCTTATGTGTAAATAAGTAATGTAACTTTAAGATGGAGAATAGCGTGGTCTAGTGGTGAATGTTGAATTATCTCGTACTTGATGTTACGAGTTCGATTCCCGCTAAGTCTCGCTATTGGCCAGACCTTGATTTGTCAAGGTCGATCGTTTCTTATCAGAATTTGCCAATTTTTCTAATTTTCATTGAAACGATTCCTGTAAAATTGGCGTTTCCTTCCCAATTTTCTGTTGCGAACCTTTAGTTATTGTTATATCTTAGGTTTCGCCATATTGCTCACCATAGATGTCTCTGTGGTTGTTTATCGAATATAAAATTCGAACTGTAACATGAAAGTTATTCATCGTTATTTATCGTATTAATACGATATTTGTAATATCTGACGATAGATAGATTAGATTTACATGTATCTATGTAATAATTATGTGGACCAGGAAGGCGCATTTTGGGTTTACCTGTTAAGCCTTCCTGGTATATTTGTATATATGTATGTAAAAATAAATAAATAAACCATTTCAGTAAGAAAAGTCAAATTATGCCAGTAATAAGACAACGTTGCCAATTCAATCAAATCAGATAAATTGGCAAACTCTGATAGAAAACGATCGAGCTCGAGTAACATATCCAAGCTCTGATCAGCAGCACCGGCCAGGAATTGCACCCGTGACCATTTAGTTGAAAGCATCACACGCTAATCCCTGATCTATGCTAATGTTTATATGTATGTATGTATATATGTACGTATGTATATGAAAGAAAAACGTTTTGACCAAGATAGTCGCGAATTTATACACCGTTTCATTTGATTTGGCAGTAGGAAAAACAATACGCGATTCCTATTGACCAACTGATTCACCAAAGATTCATAACTTTTAATTATTGCCATTCAAAGTATTTACTACAACAACATATCTCAGTGGCTAGCGTGTAATGTTTTCAATTGAAGTTTCATGGGCTCATTCCCTGACTCAATGTTGCTGGATATATTTTATTTTATTTTTACATATATATATACCAGGAAGGCTTGGCAGGAAGACCCCAATGCACCTCCCTGGACAATTAGTTACAAACAATTCAGCATTTTATTATTACATAAATCACAGTATTTCCAGAAGCTGAAGAACACGAAATAACAATTAATTACAAAATATTATTGAATGCCACGTCCCTTTTACTCTTAAATCTAAGCGTACCAAATATCCCCCTTGGTTTACATCGTCTCTTATTAAAATAATAAAAGAAAAAAACAAATTCCATAAAAAATTTAAAATTTATTCAAATCCCTTAGATTATCAAAGTTTTTCACTATTAAGAGCTCGAATTAAAAAATATTCTTTAATCTGCTTTAGAAATTATATTTCTCTTATTCAAAATAATATTAAAACTAATCCCAAATCATTTTGGTCATATATAAATTCAAAAAAAAATACCTCCTCTTCATATCCTTCCGTAATGTATTATGGAAATAAGTCGGCTTCACATGGTTCTGAAATCTGTACCATTTTTGCTGACTATTTTGACTCCACTTTCAATAGTGATTCTACCATTAACCTTTCTATCTCTAATACAGATACTTCTTCTTGTAACTTATCTACTTTTCATTTTGACTTATCTACTGTACTCAGTCACATCAACTCTCTCAATGTTAATCTTGGTGCGGGTTGTGATGGTTTGCCTTCTTTTTTCCTTGTTAAATGTGCTGTCCCATTATCTCTTCCCATAACAATCCTTTTCAATCTTTCTATGTCGAACGGTAAATTTCCTGACTATTGGAAATTATCTTACATCACCCCTATTTTTAAAAAAGGTGATAAGAATCTTATTGAGAATTACCGTCCTATATCTAAACTATCTGTCATTAGTAAAATCTTTGAAAAAATTATCTATAATTTCCTTTTCTCCAATTTCAAAAACTACATTATACCTGAACAACATGGTTTTTTTAAGGGGAGATCGGTAGAGACTAACCTGCTTAATTTCACTAGTACTCTCACATCTTATATGGACAAACGAATCCAAATAGACGTCGTTTATACGGATTTCTCTAAAGCTTTTGATAAAATCAATCACAACCTTTTACTCAATAAACTTTGGTCCCTTGGAATCCGAGGAAATTTATTTCGTTGGATCTCTTCGTATATACTAAATCGTCACCAAATCATAATTCTCAATGGTTTTAGATCATCACTTAGACATATTCCTTCCGGTGTCCCACAAGGGTCGCATTTAGGTCCCTTATTCTTTTTACTCTATATTAATGATATCTCATACATCTTCAAACATTCCTTTATACTTCTTTACGCTGATGATTTAAAAATTTACAAACCTATATACACCATAGACGATTGTCATAAGATACAAGAAGATCTAGATAGATTCTCTATATATTGTTTAAATAATGATCTTTTTATTAATCTAGAAAAATGCTCTATTTTAAATTTCACTAGAAATAAGTCAATTATTACTAATCAATATCAATTAATATCATTCAATCCTTAACACGTCATCTTCTATTAAGGATCTTGGTGTAATACTCAATAATAAACTAGATTTCTCTGAACATATTTCTTTTATTACCAACAAAGCATTTAAATCTCTTGGATTCCTACTCCGCTCAACAAAACCCTTTAATGATCCTTATGTACTAAAATTACTTTATTTTTCCTTTGTAAGGTCTCACCTTGAATTTGCCTCAATTATCTGGTCACCTTTTTATTTATCCCATATTAATTGTATTGAGAAAGTTCAACTTAAATTTATTAAATCCTTACGCTACCTTTTTCCTACCTATACCCATTCTACTGTTTCCGACATTTTAAAAATCCTTTCTTTTAACAATCTTTCTGTCAGGCGACGACATTCTGATGCTATATTCTTCTTTAAGCTCATAAATGGTTTCCTTGATTGTTCTGATTTACTGAATAAGGTTAATTTCAGAATCCCAGTTCGATACCCTAGACGCGTTACACTCTTTTCACTTGATCCTTTCAATACTAATTCCCAAAAATATTTTTATCTGCAGCGCGTTTATCGTATGTTTAACGGAGAGCTGAATGAGGTTGATCTGTTTGGTATTTCCCTACATCAATTCAGGTCTAACATCAAGAGAATCTTGACCGATTGATTCATTTTTTCTTCTATTCTATTTTTCCAATATTTCCATTATTTTTATACTTTAGTTTAGTTATGTAATGTGCTATTTAATCATATTATAGCTTTCATTCCTTTCCATTTCATTTGTTTATTTTGTATTTACCTTTTTCATTTGTTTTTTATATTTGTAAATTTCAATTTCTTCTTATATTCTATCTTATAACCTTTTCCAAATATTTTAATACTATAGTTTAATTATGCAATGTACTACATATTTTGTCATGCCTTTATTCTTTACTTTTTAATTTGTTTTCCTTATATTTATCTTTTTCATTTTTGTAAAAATCTATTATTGGACTCGGGTGTTACATATATTATTTATTTACTTTTTGTGTTTTTTATACCTATCTCTGTACATCCTGTCTGTTGATTTTTCAATTAATAAAATAAAATAAATAAAATAAAATAATTAATTAATCACAGAATTAATACATCCATGGATTTAGATTTTGTACATAATTTTTACAAATTATACACACAATAAATACAGAAGATTTGTGACAATAGGAAAGATGATTTTTTGTCAATTTTGAGGAACCGTTTCAACAATGATCAAATAAAATTGGCAAACTCTGATAAGAAACGATCGATTTGGAGTCACAAAAACCCCTAAATCTAACCAGCAGAATGGGGGATCAAACCCACTGATCACTTGGTGCTAAACATACACGCTATCATTAAGCCATACTGCTGGCTGAATGAAATTAATGAAATCAGAGTAGTTTCAAAAAAATGTAACATATTACATTCATGAATCACATAATAGCATTTGTCATAAACAATTAAGAAATCACAGATGATAAAATCATCAATGTACTAATTACATATATGTACAATGTCAATATTATAGACGTTCCATATTTGCGTTTCCCAATAGTGGCCACCCTAAGATATAATCTTCAGAGTGTCGTAGAATAAACAACGACGAGATATACACAGCTGAAACGAATTGAACCGATGAAAATATCATACAAGTAAAATATTCCATTAAGCGTTACAATATTTACATTGAATTAAGACACGTGTGTATATATGTATATATACGTGGAGATTAGCGAATGAACTCTGAAAGGATTACTATGTATTCTCGTTACTCCTCGGGCTGTCTAATTTGAACTTGTTAAAATTTTAGCATCAATTTGCAACGAATTTATAATATCGCACAGTTTCGTAGTCTGCGTGCTCGTCTACTTACACCCATATACATATGTACGTGAGTTTTAGATTGCAGATGTAATAATTTATGAACGAAAGTCGTTCAACCGCCGAGTTTTTTTTATTACATTTTTTGAGGAAGATGCGAATCAACACCCCGAATAATGTCTGGTAATAAACCAGGCAAGAAAAAATGAAGAAAAGAGAGTAATAGCGTTATGAAAGAGCGCGCCCCACCATCGAGATTGCGCCCTTCTATTGTCGCTTATCTTCAAAAAATTTAGAAGGGGCGTAAAGATGCCGCTTTTTACAGAGTTTTTAAAACAACGTAATTTGCACAGATTTTTCTCCTACGCGAAAAAAATCTAATGACGTGAACATTTTATCTATGTAAATATGTACATATGCAACCGAAATGATTTTTCGATGTCAAATGTAAAGTAAATGTGTGAAATATCTCAACTGATGTTTATGATTCAAGCTAATTTATGTACTAAAGGTATCAATACCAACACCTTAGCCTCGTCTATCATTATAAAAGGTAAATTCTGATCGGCGATGTTTATATTGTACTTTTTTAATGCAATTTTAATAGATATTAGTAAAAGAGCAAATCTTATATGTATGTATATAAAACCGAAACGGTGTCTGTTATTCGTTTCTGATTGGCTGTCGTCAAAGTCGTTTCTGATTGGCTATCGTCAAAGCCGTTTATGATTGGTTGGATTGGTCAAAGACGTTTGTGATTGGTCGGTTGTTAAATAATATTAGTTTTTTTTATTCAAATAAATTTAATAAAAAAACAAAAATGAAGATTTTTTTCATGGTTCGACGATATTCTCAATATTAGACTGCATTTCCATTTACTGAGTGAAGCCGTGTAGCACCACTAATTAAATATAAATAAGACCAAATATAAAATAATAAATAAGATTTAATGGTTTACTTTGATCTTTATATTTTGATATACATTTCATTTTAGAATTGGTGTACATATAAAAGCTATACATCATTTGATTTTTTTTAAGCATATGTACTTGATCTTGATTGAATTTCTTGAAAAACAATGTAAACTATTTTAATCTTTTAAATTTATAATTATTATTTAAATCAAATGAATTAACAATGATATGAGAATACGCCCATTACAGCAAGATTCTTCCTAGGCATACGTAGGGAATGTCTTGCATGTATAGCCAGCACCAATATATAAGAAGCAGCCGCAAGTACAATACATGCAAATACAAAATTGCAAGGCACAAATGGATGAAAGAATATCAAAGTTCTACTCAAAAATTACAATCAATTATGAATTTGATGATGAGCGCAGGCTATCAGACAAATAGGTTAAAAAAATGTCCGATGACCTACGCTCACTGAGATGGAAAATATCACATTCAGGCTCAGCACCAACGATTTCATTGAGTCGTCAGATATCTCTTGGAATAGGAGCCATTCAATAAAGAACTGTGCGGGCAGCAGATACAACCATAAAATGACGATGCACATAATTATTGGGAACATAAAGTCCCAACTGCTCTAGCAACGACTGGAATGACGTGTTACTACGTAGAAGCTAGAGAACAAAACGAATTAATGGGAAGTTTCTCCGAAGTTCAAGGGAATTATACCCAAGCATGCCCAAAAGGAAAAGACTAGGGTAGAAATAAAGGCAATATTCATACTCTTTACTATATAGGAAACGTATAAATACTTTTCATACTTTCTCAGTCATTAGAGAGTAAGTTGCTTTATGCGGATTCCATAATTTTACTCTAGCTTGCTTCTCACAAGCGATTTGAGAAGCAAGGTAGAAGACAAAGGATTGGGTGAATAACCTAGCATATATCAAAACAAATCCGAGTCGACGGAAGGAAATGTCAGCGACTGTCTTGATATGGTTGTGAAAGATGAGTTGAGGATCAAAAGTGATACCCAAATCGACCATAGATTTCAACAAGACGTATCCAATGGAATATCCGTGACATTAGAGCGAACGTGCACGTCCATATCTCATAATTGTACATTTATTAATATTAAGTTCTAGACCTAAAATAAAACTAAACTCCAAGACAGCGTTAATATCAGCTTGAAGAAAAGAACCTCTCATCCTTGACAGAAACAGAGACATAGACATGATGCATTGAATAAAACTCTAGGGAGGCTATTTATAAGAATGGTAAATAGTAAAGGGCCTAAAATGGACCCCTGAGTTACACCGGACCAAATAAAACAAACATTTATGTATATATAATTAAAACAACATTTAATAACTTTGATACATATAAAATTTACACGGACAAACCTGTCATTGAAGAAATTAAATCAAAAAAATAATTAATTAAAAAAAACGTAATTGAATTAAGCTATCAAAATGACAGCCATTATGTAACTTCACTGCTTAAAATAAAAATAAAGTATGAATTGGATGTTTAATGGGCGAATAAAGAAAGGCGTTTATAAAATTACAGTATTAAAGCAAGAATTTTCAATGCAAAGTAAACAAAGTACAAATGAAATCACAGTATAGATTATTTTCAACACTCAAAATGAATACGGAAAGCATTACAGGGGGTGTAAGTTAGGCCACTTTTGGAGTGGGTACAATAGCATTTGGCTAGTGTCCCATATATCTGATCTGAGAGTGTATCTTGCTCGCAACATCTGCTCTGAACTTAATTGGCCAAATACACCCTCACGATTTCCCAGTGCGTAATTGAAGCCGGCAATTATTGCCAATGGTACCAAACTGAACCCGCCCCATAACACGTATTCTCGACATTTAATTAAATCCAAATTCAAAAATCTGACGAGGCCAACAGGCGATTTTATCGCCAAAGAAGAGGGTAGGGGAAAAGCGAGGGAATTTAATAAAACCACAACTCAAATTAAGCACCCAATAATCATCAGAAATATAATTGTGACGGCAATACGTAGGTAAAACCAGTCGAATACTTTTCCGTCCAATGTATTTTTACTACGTCATTATGTGAGGATATATTATATTAGTTGTTTTACCCGGCTTCACTCGGTATTTGTAATATAAACAGCTTAAATATTGCGAATTAAATAGTAAATATTCATTTTTTTTTTTATTAAATTTATTTGAATCGAAAAAAATATACAGATATTGAATCGTCGTCATAGAAAATTTGTTTTGTTTTCGATGTTCCCAACCAAAAATACTTACATACATACAAAGTCAAAGAAATTATATATTAGATTATATATTTACTAGTGGTTTTACCCAGCTTCGCTCGGTATTTGTAATAAAAACAGCTTAAGCATGACAAAACAATCTAATAGTAAACATTCATGTGTTTTTTTTATTAAATTTATTTCAATCGAAAAATTAATATTCAACGATGTCGATATCGTCGTCATTGAAACTTTGATTTTTTGTTCAATGATCCCAACAAATTTTACATACAAAGTGCCTTTCGAAATTATATATTAGATTAACTTTATAAAAACGGATAAACGGTATGTATATTTTTTGGCATGGATAAATATTACAATTATCAGAAGTTCATAAGAGTGCATGATATTGCGCCATGACTACTGATGAAGACGCACACACATGCTCAATTGTATGCGGATGGACGGAAGAACGTGCGGGTATGGAATGAGGGGGTAGCATGGGGGGGGGGGGGGTAGGGTGAGAAGTATGTATATAAATAACACACATCTTGTGAAATCTTGTGTCAGATCGGAGCGATGACAGCTAGCTATTCAAACGCAGCTTTCTACCACCCCTTCACATTTCACTTGAGCAGTGCTAATAGTTACATTTTTCACTGTCATTTATTTTAGAATACTCGCTAAACACCTAAAACACATAAACTCTAACCTTACCTACATATGTATGTTTGTAGAAGCGATGACAGCTAGCTAGCTATCTATTCAAAAGCGATTGATTACACTGTTCGACACGAAAAATGGTTCAGAGACGAGATATGACTTTTCTTATAGATCTATGCCCAGTAAACACGAATCTGGTTATAAAAAATGTTGATTGGCTCGAAATTCGTAGATATATGTGTTTTTTAAATTGCACGACTTTTCAAAATATGTCAATTAACTGTTCAGAATGAATATTGGAATCTATAGTCGGGTATTTTATCTTTTATTTGTAGTACTTTTTAGCTTTCAAATCTCTCTAAGTAGTCGTCCAGTTCAAATCAAAAGTCAAAAGTACGTATTTCCACTGTTAATACTATTTTATATCGAGTATTTTCTATTGAAACATATTTATTGGGATAGTGTTCTGGCTAAACTATTTTTTGTTTTCGTTTAAAAGAATTAATTGGAAGTGTACTGAATTTTAAATCGGTAAAATTGCAAGCTAAAAGCTCTCACTAATTTTTACTCGTATTTACACGAATCTGAACTGAATTAATAGGGATAATATATTAAATTGTCTTTATATGAGAATTAAATAAAATTCCACCTAGAAATATCATATTTCGAATATTCTTGTGGATTAATAACTAATAATCAATAGAATAATTATTTTAAAATAATATAAAATTATATTTAAGTATATAAAAATAATAATATTTAGTTGAGAAATAAATAATATAGTTGGGGCATATAATAATTTCTTCTGTAAAATCACCGTAGATACAGAAATGGAACTCATGTCTTATCGGTTAACATGATCGTAAAATGCATTGATACTCTATTTTTCATCCAATGATGTCAAAGATTTTTTAAACATTTGCAAATTTTATATATGTAAATGAAAAAATAATGAAATGAAAAAAATAAATCAGAAGAAAATTAATAATCGTAACAAAAATAACTACATATACAAGGAAACGATGAAATCTCAAACTAGGGCGTACGTAATTCTTCGTTTGAACTCAGCGTTCGCCTTGACTTCGTCTCCGGTGATTTATTTTTATTATCTTCGTCCAAAAGTGTGCTTATTACGTACATCCTTTGAATATTCAATAGCGTTCAAATATCATCGCTGATGGTCCAAATCCAATATGCAAAATTCGAGAGAAAACCGTCCAATTAATCCGATAATTGCTCCGATTTATTCCGACCCGTTTCGATTCGTCTCGAGTTTCGAGTGCAAAGAACCATCGCAAGATATATTATACATATATAATATAAACCATCAAATACACCCAACGGGCAAAATAAGACATCTATACATACACTTTGTGTATGAAAAAAGCGGCGGCGAAAAAAAACGACATTCGAAATTGGACGCCTCTATTTGATCTAGCTTCCGTTTAGCAATGCCGGAGTCCCTTCATTTTTTTCCGGCTCGTCGAAGGAAGATATGGAATGGGAAAGCCACAAAAGAATGGAAGACGATGACCCGCATCTGCGAGTTCATCTTTCTCTCGAAGAGAATTTTGTATGGAAAAGTTATGGTGTGAGTCGCGGAGATGGAGAAGAAAACGCTCGAAGTGGTCGTTAATTAAAAGTTTGTCCTTTTTAATCTTTCCGATTCGGCGTCGGTCCAGTGTGATAAAGCTGGAATTTTATATGCGAAAATTCATATTATTTTATTTTATTTCAATCGCCTTTACATATCGTTCAAAAGCGACGAGTGTACTAATACAGATACTACATACATACATATTTACAATACGCAGATTACCTAAACGCAATCTGCTTTAGATCATCGACTTTAGAGAGACTTTAATTAATATTATGTATTAGATGTACATATTATGAGCATTTATAAGAATTGTAAATAGGTTTATGATCTCTTTTTACATACCTCCTTTACGTTTCACTTACGATTACAATTCAGGAAAAAGTTTGTCTCTTATCCGATCGTTTTCATACTTTGCCATATTGCTCATTTTGGTCATCAATATAAGTAAATGGATCCTCCGCCATTACGATAGAGATAAAATATCGTTTAAGAAGCTTTTCAAGTCCGAACATTTTTAATCTCGGTGACAGTTGGTAGTCATTAATTTTATACATAGATGGCGGTAGTAAAAAAAATAATTGGTGTTTTTATTCAAAATAATAATTCCCATTATGCTGTACATTAACATTAGAATAATATAATACTATGATTACTAACAAAATTAAATTAAAATTGTAAAATAGAATGTGATCAGTAGATCAGTAGCTATTAAAATAGATAAAAGATGTATCGTCAATATAATTTCGTAATAATAAAAAGCATTTAAAAATCAAAATCAAAATACAATTAATACAAGCATTTTTATACAATGCGAATTCATACAAACATCATCCACAATGACATCTATGGAGACATTTTTGGAGCATTTTATTATAGAAATTGGCGAACGTCAAGACGCTGAATAACTTGATATTTGCAAGAAAGATTGAAAAATAAATGCCAATTCACAGGAGTCGTTTCAACGAAAATGATAAAAATTGGCAAACTCTGAAAGGAAACCATCGACCTGGAGTCACAAACCAAGGTCTGGCCAACAGCTACTAGTGGGAATCGAACCATGACCACTCCGTTTGAATGCATTATGTGCTGACCACTAGTCCACGCTGCTGGTTATGTATGTATAGTATGTAATATGTATATATTTTCTTGTTGGGTGGGATTATTTCGTATTTTTTTACCGGTGATAGTGTTTAGAAAATTTTCCAATATTTATTCAGCGGTGTTGCCGGGAAACTTTTGTAATTTAAAGCGCGCCACTTAATGAGATTGAAAATTCGTAGCATGGGTTTTGTCTTAATATATACGAAACTTCATAATATGATAAGTTGTCTATGTTTATCAGAAAAGTTGTTTAAAGTTATTTTACTTTAAAAATGTATAATAATTGTGTAATTGTACTATGTATATATAATAAATAATACATATAATGATCTAAGTATTAACGTTTTTTTTGTATATTATTGGATCTACATAGTTGTCAGGAGTAGGGATTGCAATTTATCGTCAAATTTCATAAACGGGTAAACGGTAAATGACTCTTACATTTATTTCGAATTAATATTTATTTCGAAATTTATATTATTTACGAGATGACTTAATTCGATATAAATTTAATGAAGTGTATTTTTGGACGTAAAAGTAATTATTACTAATAATTAAGATGCTAAGCATATTTCATTAAGATTTTCAAAAAAATTTAAATCAATTATTGTCATATTCAAATTTAAATTGAAAACATTGTATCAATAAGCTTTTGACTCAATTCAAGTATTAATTAATGTCAGCAAGAATATTAACAAGTCTGAAGTTTATTTTGAAAACAATCAAACATTAATTAAAACACTTACAATTATAAAGCTTAAAAGTAAGTGTATTAAAATATTAATTAACAATCCGATACCAAACAAAATTAACGAACTATTTTTTATGTATCTAAATATGTACATTTGTCAATTTTTTCATTATCATTTAAGAATTAGAGAATTAGCCAGTAGCGTGGCTCGGTGATTTCGTTGATACTAAGCACCGAGAGGTCACCAGGCTCGATCCCGTAAATTGACCTTGATTGAAAAGAATTTATTCCAAGTATAATCTTAAATGCTGCTGGTCGGACTTGGATATTTGTGACTCCAAGTCGATCTTCTGCTATCAGAGATTGGCAATTTATCTGATTTCATTGGTGAAACGGTTCCTCCATCAAATTGACCAAAAAACTATCCTACCCACTATGTCACCACTATTTGAATGTGATTTCAGAAGTTTGTTATATATAACCCTAGCTGTATTACCCGGCTCCGCTCGGCATTTGTAATATAAACCACTTCAACATGACTAATCTAATAGTAAACATTTTTATTTTTTTTACAGTTTTATTTTATATAAATTTATTCGAATACTCGTTTTTTTTTTTATTAAATTGATTGTCACGAACAAACATACATATATAGTAAGTCTCTTATAAAAAGTTATATGAACACCCCTGGCGTCTGCGCCTCTATGGCTTCGCCCTCGGCGCCTACGCCCCCGGGAACTTTGAATCTTTTGAATCGGAAAAAAGCGAATTATTTGTTCGATAACGTCACGGATTTCTACGAACGAAGGATGCATACATACATACATATAAACAAAGTCTTTTTCCAAATTATATATTAGATACATACATACATATATGTTTCTATAATTCGTATTTGTATTATCCTTATATGTCTGTATTCTTATCTAATATATAATTTCGAAAGAGACTTTGTATGTATGTTAGTTTGGTTCGTAGAATTCGTAACGTTCAATTTAATAAAAAAACAAATGAATATTCAAATACATTTAAATAAAATAAAACTATTCAAATAAAATTAATAAAATGTTTACTATTAGATTAGCTATGCTTAAGTTACAAATACCGAGCGAAGCCGGGTTAAACCACTAGTATATAATATTTGTATTATGCTTATATGTCTGGTCACAGTGACGCATTAGAATATTCTGTAATGTCACTGTGGCAAATATGTTAATAAATAAAAAATAAAATAATATAACAAAACCACTCTTTATATGCCTAAAAGTGAAACACAAGCAAAGGCTTAACTTTCATAAAGTTCATTTAGGGGTTAAATTCGATGATTTATCTTTAAAATAAAACTTAAGTAAAGTATTCAGGTTCTTATATATGTACATACATATATTACTGCTTCATAAATCGTTTTTTCTTCGAGCTGTCTATATTTGGACATATTTAAAATTTCATAAACAGCTGAAGTTACCAGCGAATTCTCAAGACCTACCTTCAAAAGAAGAAGAATAAAATATGCAACGAGCACTTACCTGAAACAAAACGAAAAAACGCATTACATACAATATAAAAACATATTCACATACAGGTTTTCAAGGACCGCGCCACAGCTTCTCAACATTATTGCTACGACGTTCCCACCCCCCTCCCCCTACCGCTCAGATATATTTCATATGTAAACAAATAGGGGTAAAGTGTGTCTTGCCAGTAATAGGGACATACATTACGGGGCAACCCCCGAATAAAATCCGACTTATATACGGCAAAGGTGGAAGGGTTGGCTCGCATTTACATTTTATTGGTTCGAATAAAGTCGAAAAAAACCCCCCCCCCCCCTCCCACTGTGATAGAAGAAGTAGTGTGCGCGGGTTCGAAAAAAATGGAAAATGGTTAGGATGATCTATTTCGGGGGTTCGTTTAAATATTATTCACATCCGCGAGGCGAAAGCGTCGGGAAAACAATTTACTTTTGGGGTAAAGAGTTATTTAATATGTGCTCGTGTGGTTTTCATTAGCAAACCGACACACGCCGCGGGGGGTGGTTTCAACCCCGCCGACTTGTGAATATGTCAAAAATATAACCGCAAACTCGCGAATTATTAAAGGTCGGGTACCAGGTAGCTGTTTTGCGAGGTGATACGAAAAAATAAGCCGAATGCTCGAATTGCGCACGATCCATATTTGTATGCCATTTTTTGGTCTAATAAATTAATAATAAATTTTAAAGATAATACCGTAGAGACACCGGATTAAACTTACGGGACTCAGTAAGTGCCCACACAAAGGATATGCTGGAGTTCTCACAGACCTGGGAGAGTGCGTGCGTAAACAATAGACTCACTACGGTAGACCTTTACGTGCCTTTACAATAGATACATAAAATGATCGGGGAAGCTGTGGTGTGCAACTCGTTCTTTATAAAGAGATACACACGGTAGATCAAGTTATTATGAAGTGAGCGGTGGATCTGTTTGGATCTATTGAATCGTTGAATAAATGCTATGAAGCGACATTGGCCTTTCATTTGAATCGCGAACCCAACCCTACGCAACAATACTTTAAATATCATTATTTTGGACCTTTGAATTATAAATAATTACAATCTTATTTTTTCTTTAACAGTAAGTAAAACATGAAATATACTTATAAAAGTAGTACTTTATATTTTATTTCATTTTAATCTTTAATTTATACCAAGAAGGCCTGAAAGGTAGCCCCAATGCGCCTTTCTGGATATAAACATTTTACATTTGATACAAATATTATTAGTATTATAAAAAGTACATAAATACAAATCAATTAAAATTCACAGAAACATCTATGATCAAATTTGTAAATTTGCATTATTTTAAACAACTCAGCGAAATTCAATAAATACATATCAATTAACATCCACACAGATATTTATGTTCAAATTTGTAAATTTGCAGCATTTTATACAATTCGGCGAAATTCGAGAATGCTGAAAACTCGAGATTTTGCGAAAAAATTGATAATGTTGCCAATTTGTTGGAACCATTTCAATGAAAATCAGATAAATTGGCAAACTCTGATAGGAAACGATCTACCTGGAGTCACAAATCCAATATCTGGCCAGATGTAATCAGTAAGATTTTAACCCGTAACCACTCTATTCAAAGCATTACATACTATCCACTAGTCTATTCTGCTAGTTATGTGTTATACGTGTGATCATTGTGTTTTTACTTACCTCTTATTAAGTTCACATGGTTTTCGTGTTAGTGGCCATTTTTTATATCTCTTATCTCTTATCCGATCGTTTTCATACTTTGCCATATTGCTCATTTTGGTCATCAATATACGTTAATGTATCGTCTGCCATTACGTTGGAGATAAAATATCGTATACAATTCGTATCAAATATCCAGAATCTCGGAAACGGTGACGTTTATGACGGTACGTAAGGCTACCATAATCTATCTTCAACCTTTTCGCCTTGATATGCTATTTCAGATTTTAATTGTTTAATCGCCTATAATCCACTCTATATTTTATAAAATTTGCTCTATAAGTTCTCGTTATCTCTAATATTTAAATATTTATAGTTTTAACTCTCATATGTATATATAAATTTCAAATTTGGCGTCTAGCTTCATGTAATGTAATACACGATATATATTGATTTTTGGCCAAATATGTCAAATCTGACATTTCACTGTATATCTCCTCAGTCGGTTTTATCTGCGAGATAAGTATTCAATAAGAAGTTATGTTGTATCTAATTGTTAATATGATTTACAATAAGCTTACATACATTTAGTTTTTTACAATAAGCTTATTTTAGTCGCATTTTCAGGCGAACAACGTAGCTTTTGTTATTTTATATACCTATGTACTTTTGCGATAGTGAGTTATAGTTGAGAAGTGCTGGTTACGTTAGTGAAGCTAAGCACTTGGTGAACTTTAATTGAAAAAGTGCTAATTAAAGCGTGTGCACAGAACGAGCTCCGATTGCAAGCCAAGCGTGCATTTCTTCGTCGAATGGAGTGTCTCAAAGCAGCTTTTCGAGGAAAACTGCATGAAATGCATATTTTAATATGCACCGAGTGTTCGTTGACCGGTTTACAAACATTTTCAAAGCATAAAGGAAGCGGTTTCAACGAGCTTTTTTCAAATGATTCGTCCTAAATACAACATAGGATGCTTTTGACTAATGAAATATAATTTTCCCTCGAATGTGTTTGTTACGTTGTACACAGAAATATTTTGCCTAATAGAACTAACTCACAAATAAATGAGTAAAATTATGGCATCATCGACTTTAAAGCTCATTTTTGTACAATAAATATCGGGCACTCGTTCATTAGAAGATGTGCCGATGCGTGGAAAACTTCGAATTTTCCGAACAAGTTCAGAAAATTACTGTATTCTTTATGTGTTTTAAAACTGATTCATAAAAATATATTATAAAAAAAATCTGATTCATAAATCATTATCCGGAAAAAATTCCATGCCATTTACATAAAACTAAAATATAATATATACTTAGCGTCTTCGATGACTGAAAAGAGCGTGATGATGTCACTAGACGAGTTTTGATAATTCGTAAAGGTTATGTATGATTTAGCCTAAGACATTCAAAACGAATTTCACCAATATATGTATTACTTTAATATAATTATTTAAATATAATTTTGTATGAGAAAATAGTAGCATTACCACTGTTTTAATCAATTGTAAAATGGTGTTAGAAAGAGCCTTTTGCACAGCTAGCTGTCATCGCTCCAATTTGACACAAGAATCCCATATAAATTTTAATGTTAGTGAACTAACAGAGTGAAGCTAATAAAATGTTTGTTAAAATAAACCTATTTCGATTTTAATCGTGGAATTTATGATAGATCTTTTTAACAATTAACCATGCGATAAAATTCTTTGAAATTGGTATTTCTACACTGGTTGGTATTTGCCATTCAAAATGCTCGTAGATGGAAAGATATTAATAATTTAAATACATACATAAATGATAATGTTCAGATAACAATTTTGTATGTAACCATCGCGACAGTAAAATAGGATAAAATCAAATTTAGATTAAATATACAACTTTGTATTTGAATAATCAAAACAAATTTGTATTATATTTGTATAATTTAGCCATTGATGTGACTAATCTTATGTAAGTCTATATATAATATTTTATATATGTATGTTAATTCTTATTATACATACTACATATAAGATACCTAATATATACTATAGAAATTGAATTAATTCATTATCTATGCAAAACAGAGACACTCATCATCATTTGTATCACCTTTTTAGCATCCAGCACAATAAATTCTTACTTAAAACTCTGAAAATTTAAAGCATTAAACATCCCTCAGATTTTATAGCCATTAAAAACTAGGGAATGGCCTTTTGACGACGTCGTAAAAATTCACCAAACTTTTACAAACGGGAACGAGGCAATCAATCGCACAACTATAACATTCAAGATACGAACGAATTCACGTCAAAAGAACAATACTATCGATATAATACCGTATAAATAAATATACTCTTGAAAATATACGGTTATATAAAATTTAACTGTCGTTCCTCAGACTATTAGAAAAACACGATATATCCACACGCTTCAGAACAATGATTATGATATGGTTACCAATTTGAGATAGAGCATTCATGCAACATTAATTCAAATTTAATGTGATATAATGTTTGCGGAAATCCGTACATGTAGAAATTTCATGCGTCAAAAATCAATTACGGAAATTTCACCGAATCTACTTCTGTTCATCAAACAATGAATGTTTTTGGTTAACAATCTCTGTACTGTTTTTTTTTATTACAAGGCTTTTATAAGCTTCACTTGTACAACGTTAAGTATTCCCTTCCTTGAACTCTTCCGATCCTTTTGAAATTCTGCTATTTTGCGAGGTTTGGCCTCCAATAGGGATCTCAATTCTGTTAACTAAGTCGATAGTAAATATTATTATACGATAGTAATATATTCGTATTAAACATGTTCAAAGCATCTCGACTCGATGACAGCTTTGAATTATTTTCGGGTGATTCCACATCTATGTTTGACTTTTCGCCCCCCACTCATTTTGTCACATTTTAACTGTTTCATCATCATCATAATTTACAGCCATTCACCATCCACTGCTGGATGAAGGCCTCTCCAACACGCTTCCACTCGTCTCTGTTTTGCGCAACTCTCATCCATCTCACTCGTCTAGTGGTGAGTATTGAATTATTTCGTGCTTGATGTCACGGGTTCGATTTCCACTAAGAGTTTCGTTGTTGGCCAGACCTTGATTTGTCGAGGTCGATCGTTTCTTATTAGAATTTACCAACTTTTCTGATTTTCATTGAAACGGTTCCTGTAAAATTAGCTTTTCCTTCCCAATTTTTTGCTGCAAACCTTGTGTTATTGTTATATCTCAGGTTTCGCCAGATTTCTTACCAAAGATGTCTCTGTGGTTGTTTATCGAATGTACAAATTTGTATTGTTACATGAAAAATGTTATTAAACGTATTTATCGCTGTTTGTAATATCTGACCATAGATGTCAGGTATTGAATTTGGATTTACATGTGTATGTTTGTAATAATAATGTATTTAGATGTCATGTTAATTATGAGTTTTTCTATATATATATATGTATATATATATATATATATATATATATATATATATATATATATATATATATATATATATATATATATATATATATATATATATATATATATATATATATATATATATATATATATATATATATATTGTTTGCTATCAATAGTTTCTCTTGGAAAATAGTGCTACGAGCAGTTAGCTCCATCTACTAAGAATTAATTTAATTAGTTAATTAATTTATTTATTGCTGTTTTATATTATTTAATTTTAGGTAGGTAGGTAGTTTTTCCTTATAATACACCCGATGAAATTTCCATTGGGTTCTATCACTAGTAATACTATGTTTTTTAATGTCTTGTAATAGTGACGACCTGGAGCTAGTCTGTAATGTCACTATGGCGAAATTGTAAAAAGTAAATAATTAAATACAGTCCGTTAATTGTCACTTTATTTGATGAATCGTTCTTTTGCTAAATAGTCCCATTGATTTTTGATTTTTAAATGCTTTTTATTATTACGAAATTATGTTCACAATACATCTTATATCTATTTTAATAGCTACTGATCTACTGATCATTTTCTATTTTTTAATTTAATTTAATTTGGTTAGTAATCACAGTATTATATTATTCTAATGTTAATCTACAGCATAATAGGAAAAAGAGCTCAAAAACCTATGTACAATCCTTATAAATGTTCATAATACATCTAATACATAATATTAATTAAATACAATCTAAAGTCGATGACTTAAAGCAGATTGTGTTTAGGTAATCTGTGTTTATACCTGAAGGGTATAGACATGTTGTTGTAATCACCGAGACTCTTCACAAGTGTGTTAGTATGGTTATTAGTGATTCTGTTATAGAATCTACTGGTTAGTTTGTTAGTAATGTCTGTAACAAATGGAATATTATATATGGCATGAAGTTAGTATATATGGGTGTATTATAAATTATTTTTAGGGATTTATTTTGTACTACTTGGAGCTTGGAAAGATTAGTATTCGAGGCGTTATTCCATACAGGTGAAACATAGGTAATATGAGCGCGCGATATAATTTTATTTTATTTTGAGTTGATAAAGAACTATGGCGATTAAATATTGGATATATTGAGGATATACCCCGCATCGTTACTCCTAAATATTTTATTTACTCCTAAAACGTTACTCCTAAATATTTTATTACTGACTGCCATTTCAGACTTTCTCCAGAGGGGATTTTCAGATCTGAGCTTGGCTTATGCTTTCTAACACTAAAGAATATGGCGTCTGTTTTGGTTTGATTAATTTGAATTTTCCACTTAGTGAAGTGTTCAGTCATTGTTTTAATTGCAAATTCAAGATTTTTAAGAATAGTGTCTTGTTTTTTGCTACTTGTGAAGCAAGCGGTATCATCTGCATATAGGGCTATGTGACAGTTTTTTGGAATAGGTATAGTCCCATTGAAAAATAGTCATTTGATGAAAAGTCCACACATAGCAAATTTCAAACTAACGTAAAACCATAACATCAAACGTATGACCGACCACATCCACATCGAAGTTGGTCATATTTCAAATAATTTCCACCGAAAATATCCAAAATTTCCACGCCGGCGTCACATCAAATGTTCGTTTCACCTGTTTTCGTGGCACTTAATACAATTGAAGGGTCGAGCTAAAAGCCCTACGGTTCTCGTAGACCCTCGATTGGTTGCGGCCACGGCGAAAAAAGGCCCTGCCGTTTGGTTAACGACCCGTAAGTAACGACCCCGACCCCGGCGAGCGTCGCGTAAACATTTAAATGTTCGGCAATTTGCGTCGCTAACCCATTCCGAACCGGCGGCCGAATTCCGGGGAAGGAGAGGCGGCGGCGAAGGGGTCTACGGCGTGCGGTCGACAGATTTATTCCGTGCCGAGTTTTTACGGCGAATTTACGACTGGGTTAATTCGGACCGATGGATAAGCTACGGCATGACGTTGCCAAACTTCCTGATTCAACTGTGTAAACATTTCTATACGCAAGCAAAGGTAGGGAGAAAGTCAATTGCACACTTCAAAGGCACCGAAAGTGATTTTTCGATGGTATTTTTGACATAGAACTACATAGCCCAGAAGCATAGCTCGGTCGTTAAGCTTATGCTTAGCGTCGTGAGGTGCCGGGTTCGATCCAACGAGCTGACCTCGAGTGAAAATTAATTTTTCAGAGTATGCTGCTGGTCAGCCCTGGATTTGTGAGGATTGAGGATGTATAATTTATAATTAATAAGTACGGATGATGTAGATGTTTATTTTTTTTTTAATTTAAATATGAATTCATTTGAATTACTGTATTAATAAAAGTAAGTAAAATCACCGAAAAAAAAATATAAATATATTCCTCGACTTACGACGGATTCGACTTACGACCGAGGTTCAGGAACGTATCTCCGTCGTAAGTCGAGGAATACCTGTATAACAATGCTTGGACACGGGTTCGGTTTATCTATTATACTTTTTAATTGAACATATTGTATTAAAATATTGTATACATAATTCATTTGAAATTGTGTAGAGGTGGCGAGAATATTGGCTGAAAGTTGTCATCGCATCGATCTGAGAGACGGTTTGGAATCTAAATTTCTAGTCATGTTGGAGACGTTTATTTATTTTATAAACATCTGATCCTTGAATTTTGGGTAAGTGTCAAAGCGATCGAAAGAGAGGAAGTGGTTTAAAATCAGTTGTTGTTGTTTAAAGTGTAGTGGTTTAAAATTAGTTGAAGTGGTTTAAAATTACAAATGTTGAACATCTAAAAAATTTTTCAGAAGAAAAGTAAAAAAAAAAAGGTAAAATATTGGAATCTTCGTTTATTTTTTAAAATGAATGTATTTTTATTATCTAACGTTCCATTGATACGACAAAAGCTTTCCACTAGGTCCATTGATGAAAATCCAAAATTCGCGTTTTTCGCTCCGCCCAAATTTAAATATGTTTATAGCTCAGTCGTTAAGCTTCTGCCTAACACCAAGAGGCGCCGGGTTCGATCCCATGAGCTGACCTCGATTGAAAAGAATTTTTCTGAGTATATCTGTAGTGGTGCTGGTCAGACCTGGATATGTGTGACTCCAGGTTGATTGTTTCCTATCAGAGTTTGCCAATTTTCTCTGATTTCATTGTTGAAATGGTTCCCGGCAAAAATTGGCTTAAAATTCTTCCTATATATGTATATGTACAATATGTCACCAATATTTGTGTTTGATTAATGTGCAATAAATCAGTGTGTGTACAATTTCATAGATGTCTCATTGATTTTCGAGTTTTCCATTGTCTCGTAAAATCAGTGACTTGTATAATGAATAAAAAATGCTTCAATATTTGTAATTGGCTAGAAGGGCGCATTGGGGTTGCCTGTAAGGCTGTATGTGTGTGTAGAAAAAATAAAATAAATAAATAAAATAACCCAGTGGTTATGTAGTTCTACGTCATTAGCCAGCAGGCATTTACAGGCTTAATGATCAGTGGGTTCGATCTGCTATACTGCTGGTTAGATTTGGGGGTATTTGTGACTCCAAATCGATCGTTTCTTATCAGAGTTTGCCAATTTATCTGATGTCATTGTTGAAACGGTTCCTCAAAATTGGCAAAAAACCATTTTTCTGTTGTCACAAATCTTCTGTATTTATTGTATGTACAAACGCGATTTGACGCTCAAGTAATTGCTGAAAGATGAAAGTAACGCAGACACTACTCTCTTCCTATTTCTCTCTCGTCGCATCGTCTCGAGTTTTCATTTTCACCGGAAAATGATTGCACACTTTCTTGTGAAGCACAAAATTTTTTATGAAGCAGCATCTTCACAAAGTGTACAAAATATTTTCCACACGTCGATGTACATACATATGTAGGCCAATTGAAAGCTAAAATGCGTAGTTTGAATGCGTCTTGTTGTTGTTTAGCCAACAGTGTGGCTTAATGGTAGCGTGTATGTTTAGCACCAAGTGATCAGTGGGTTCAATCCGCCATACTCCTGGTTAGATTTGGGGATATTTGTGACTCCAAATCGATCGTTTCTTATCAGAGTTTGCCAATTTATCTGATCATTGTTGAAAGGGTTCCTCGAAATTCGCAATAAATCATCTTTCCTGTTGTTACAATTCTTCTGTATTTATTGTGTGTATAATTTGTAAAAATTATTTACAAAATCTAAAATCCATAGATGTCTCATTGGATTGATTCTGTAATCAATTAATTAATTAATTTTTATTTCGTGTTCTTCAGCTTCTGGAAATACAGTGATTTATGGGGTTTGGTGCGTCCGCTCTAGAATCGCTAGATTAACAGAACGGCAGCTTTAAACGTAATTCTCGTTTTCTCGAATGATAGATTGCACATCAGATGACGAGTAACCTTTCGACGTGCACAGATGCAATTATTAAAAGTGAGTTGGATCTATCTGGCGAGTTTAATAAGGCAAGATTCGGAACTTATCTAATCTTGCCTTATTAAACTCGCCTGAAAGATCCAACTCAATTTTAATAATTACCATTTTAATAATTGCATCTGTGCACATCGAAAGGTTACCCGTCATCTGATGTGCAATCTATCATTCGAGAAGATGAGAATTACATTTAAAGCAGCCGTCCGTTAATCTGTCGTTCAATTTGTCTGGCGATTTTAGAGCGGATGCACCGCATCCTGATTTATGTAATAATAAAATGCTGCATTGTTTGTAATTAATTGTCCAGGAAGGCGCATTGGGGTCTTTCTGTCAAGCCTTCCTGGTATATATCTATGTAAAATAAATATCGATATCGTCGTCATATAAAATGATTTTTTTCGATGACGTAATGAATTCTATGAACCATACCTTACATACATAGTCTATTTCGAAATTATATATTAGATATTCAATATTATTTTTATAGCAATTGAGTTTGAATTGTTGAATTGGTGTTTTACTAACAATAATAATAATCAATTGAACTTTTGACTTACAGTTAGTCCGTAGCTTTGTGTCTATTTCTTTATTCGAAAATGAAAGTCACTTTTGTCTCCACTGTATACAATATAAAATAACTGCATTTAAATTGATCTGCCTAGTGACCTTTTAGAGGATATTTAGTGCGACCCAAAGTTTATTAGTGTGTTGAATAATTAACTAACCTTTGTTTGTAGGAGGGATAATTTTTGAATTGCAAATGATACTATGCAATAAAATTAAATTTGCATTGACTAGTGAAAAGGAAATGTGTTTCCTTTAGAAGCAATTTATATATGATTTCTATGGGTCGGATATATTTATAATAAATTCACATCGCAAGATTTGATTATTATATTAAATTATAAGTCGTAAATATGTCACAACTTAATGGTAATTTTTATAAATAAATATATTTTATAAAATACATAAATAATCAATTATAAAATGATTTCAAGTTGAATAACGCCATATTTTTAAAGTAAGTCTGCATAAAATTAATTAACGTTCTCGTGTTTAGTTTTTTATTTTTATATTTCAATATTTCCATAATTAAAATTATAAAATGAGGTTGTAAGTAAAATTAAAATTTTCACGAGAATGAACTACCTACGTATTCCATTTAATACGATAATCGTATCGCTTCAACGAATTAAAATGTAATTTTGAAAAATAAATAACACAACAATGAGACATCTGCAATAAATCAACGTAAAAAATGAGCGCAATAATCGAGTGTAAATCTTTTGCGAAACGTATATTTCGAAAACGTAGAGCCGCTCACTCGAATTTCAATATCGCATTTCCATGAGAAAATATTTCGCAATGCTCCCGTTTTGGCAGAAAAATGATTTATTATCAAAACAATGTTAAAAACGTAAGATAATAATATCGCAAACGAAGGGAAATATTCGCATCTGTTTAACTTTAATATAAATGTTCGAGAGAGAGATAGAGAGAAAAAAAGCGAACCGGAAAAGGTACGAAAAAAATACACTCGCACGAGAGAAAAGTACCGAGATTCACTCGAGATAATCAAGCGAAGATTTACTTCATTTTTTTTCATTATTTTTCCACTTGGATACTTCACTTTTTCCCTCCTCCGCTAATGGATTTCTTGTGACACGTGTTCGATGAAAAAATACCCTGCTCATTTTCCTCTCCCTTGCGATACACAATTTATTTGTTCACCCGTAAACAATTATCGCGAAACGATTGTACACTTTTTCACAAATGCACAAACAATTCAAACACGGAATAAAACCACATTTTCAATAACACATTCTATTATATATTACATAACACGTATATTATTTAGATTTCGTATCGCTTTCGTTCGCTGATCTCTCAAAGAGCACTCGCACATAAAATAATAATACACGAGCGAGATTAAGTAATATTTTCGCGTATGAAGTATCAAAGGATTCGATACAGCTTACATAAGAGTCGGCTGAAATTACCTAAAATGATCAACAGAGTGTCTCAAAATGTGAATTTATATAATAGGTGAATGTTTCTGGTGCCACGAAAGTTATTTCTTAAAACAGTCAACGATTTAAGTTATGGTTTATTTTGTAGGCATCTTATACCTAAAACTAATTGTTGATATTCAGTATTTGCTTGTTTTATATACTTATGCGTCTAGATTTGTAAAAATCATCGATTGATTAAATTTGGCTTCGCATTTCACTGGTTTCATCAAGGATAAATTTACACTGAAGCGTGAAGCTTAAACAATAATATAACAATGCTTAGACACGGGTTTAGTTTACATATTAAATTTTTCAATTAACATATTGTTTTAAAATATTTTATACATAGGTCATTTGAAATTGTGTAGAGGTGGCGAGAATGTCTACGGTTTAAGGTTCTAAATTGAAAACTATAGATTTGCATATTATGTAGTCATCTTATATGTACGTAAAACGAATTGTTGATATTCAGTATTTTCTTGTTATGTTATACGTATGCGTGTAGATTTGTACAAGTCATCGATTGCTTAAATTTGGCTTCGCATTTCATTGGTTTCTTCAACGATAAATTTACACTGAAGCGTGAAGCTTAAATATAATATAACAATGCTTGGACACGGGTTCGGTTTATCTATTATATTTTTCAATTGAACATATTGTATTAAAATATTTTATACAAAAGTCATTTGAAATTGTGTATAGGTGGCGAAAATATTGGCTGAAAGCTGTCATCGCATCGATCTGAGAGACGGTTTGGATTCTAAATTTCTATAGTCATGTTGGAGACGTTTATTTATTTTATAAACATGTGATCCTTGAATTTTGGTTAAGTGTCAAAGCGATCGAAAAAGAGGAAGTGGTTTAAAATCAGTTCACAAATGTTGAACATCTAAAAAATTTTTCAGAAGAAAAGTAAAAAAACTTTATTTATTTATTTATAGTCTATTTTTTAAAATGAATGTATTTTTATTATTTAACGTTCCATTGATACGACAAAAGCTTTCCACTAGGTCCATTGATGAAAATCCAAAATTCGCGTTTTTCGCTCCGCCCAAATTTAAATATGTTTATATTGAATAAAAACTAAATTTTAATTATTCCAAAATACACATATTTTTTTTTATTTTTTTTTTTATTGTTACAAATCAATATACACTCTGCATTACAGATTTGCTCCAATGTGACGGGTGTACGTTAACGAAATACAGAATACATAAACAATCAGAAATCAGAAATACAGTGATACATATACAATCAGAATATATAGCATATAACAATTAATCAGATATAATAATCATAGAGACATCTATGGATTATTTTTAGATTTTTTTTTGTGCACATATATATATATATATATATATATATATATATATATATATATATATATATATATATATATATATATATATATATATATATATATATATATATAATAAATACGAAATTATAGAGATGTCTATAGAGATATCTATAGATTTTCAGATTACTGTGCATAATTATTACAAATTATATACAGGCAGATTTTGTGACAACAGGAATAGATCTAATACCAATTTTCAGGAACCGTTTCAGCAATGATCAGATAAAATTGGCAAACTCTGATAGAGAAACGATCGATTTGGAGTCACAAAACCCCCAAATCTAACCAGCAGATGTCGAGGACTCGAACCTTTGACCTCAGTGGTGCTAAATATATACGCTGCCACTAAGCCAAACTGCTTTTAAGCCAAATTTATACCAGGAAGGCCTAACATGTAACCCTAATGCGCCTTCTTGACCAGAAACATTGTATATTTGATACAAATATTATTACTATTATAGAAAGTACTATTAGCCAGCAGCATAGCTCAGTCGTTAAGCTTCTGCCTAACACCAAGAGGCGCCGGGTTCGATCCCATGAGCTGACCTCGATTGAAAAGAATTTTTCTGAGTATATCTGTAGTGGTGCTGGTCAGACCTGGATATGTGTGACTCCAGGTCCATCGTTTCCTATCAGAGTTTGCCAATTTTCTCTGATTTCATTGTTGAAACTGTTCCGGATTAAAAAAAAAAAAAAAATCTTCCTACCTATGTACTATGTCATCGCTATTTGAGTGTGATTAATGTACAATTCATAGATGTCTCGTTAATTTGAGAATTTTCATTGTCTCATAATTCAGTGACTTGTATAATAAAATGCTGTATTGTTTGTAATTGGCTAGGAAGGCGCACTAAAGTTTACCTGTAAGGCCTTCCTGGTATAAAATGTAATAAAATAAAATGATAAGAACAAAAATGAATAAAAAAAAGTATATGACTAAATACGTGTTACGTCTAGGTAAGATTAACCTTTAAAAGCAAGGTATTTGAGTAAAGTTTCCGAAGCACCCTGTATAGTTGAAGAATCGCTTAACGTGAACGGGGGAGTGTATGGGGTGGGGGGTTGGTTGGAAAATGCCGTAAAAATAAAATGATAATGTAGGCATCCTAATGTAGAATTGCTATCTGCCCGGCATTAGGTTAAAAGTACGTCGTAAAACTATATTAGCCATACAGGAATAACAGTCCGGTTAACCGGCATTCGGTTAACGCTACATTAACCGGCTCGAAATACGCCGAACATTTTAATCGCACAAAGCTTTCACACAAACACACACACACGTGTGCATGCACACACAGGATGCATTAAAAATACAACATGGCTATAAATAAGGTAATCGACTGATGTTCAAACTGCTCGTCTTATGTTACAATTTGTTAATTTTGTCTGGCTCGATAATTGAGACGGTTCCGTACAAAATAAACGCCGTAATATTCTTCACGCGCAATAAATTATCATCTTTGTTTTGTTTTCTTTTCTTTTTGCTGTGGGAAAGCGGAATGAAAAACCAACAGTTTTCATGGCTTTGTTAAAAAGAACGAATAACAGCTCAGACACACAGAGTAGTATGCGTCACGTGTTTTGTTTTTTTTTAGATAATTTTGCACATATAAAAAACGCTAGCACGCCTGTATAAGCTATGGCAATCCAGGCCAATACTCACCCCCTGGATACCATAAACCATTTAAATTAAAACACCCTTTGGTTCTTAATGTAGCATTTAGTTTTCTAGCCTAGAATAATGCATGTATGAATGATTCGATTGAAATACATGAGTCGAGGAATGGTTTTGTTGTCATATTCTCACATGGGACCAGTCCTATTCAATATTTTTATAAAAGATATTATAAATATATTTAATGATGTTAAAGTGCTCTTATTTGCAGACGATTTAAAAATATTTAAATGTATAAAAGACACTAACGATTGTGCTACTTTACAAACTAATTTAAACTCATTAAACGACTGGTGTTCTTTTAATAAATTATATTTAAACATTAAGAAGTGTTCTGTTGTCAGGTTCAGTAGGTCAAATAACAAAATTATTTATAATTATCATATAAATAATGAATCATTACTATCATCATCGCTGATTAAAGATCTAGGAATTATTTTTGACGACAAATTAATTTTTAATTCTCATATAAATTTTATCACAAAAAATGCCATCAAAACACTTGGTTTCTTAATAAGAAATAGTACTCACTTCAAAAATGTAAATACGATTAAAATTTTATACACCACTCTGGTTAGAAACCAATTAGAGTACAATTCTACCATTTGGTCTCCTTATTTAATGAAACAAATTAACATAATAGAGTCAGTGCAAATAAAGTTCATTAGATTCATCAAATTTAAATTTAGCCATAATCATCATGTCAGTAATGTTATTATTTACAGGAAACTTAATTTGCTAAAATTATATGACAGAAGGAAAATTAACGATATTTCAGTTCTGTGTGGTCTTCTTAATGGCACTATTAAATGCTCTGACTTGGTGAGTTTAGTGTGCTTCCATGTGCCGGGTAGATCAATTAGATGTAACCATCTTTTTGATATGCCCAGGTTTACCACTAATTACTCATTGAACTCAGCTATGTTGAGACTGCACAGAGTTGGAAACGAAATGTCCATGGTCGATTTATTCATTGTTAGTAAATACAACTTTAAATCTATTCTATTTAAATATTTTTTTAATACAATGTAATTTATTTTGTAGTATATGAATGTATGTGTATTTTTCTTTTATATTTCATTTTAATATTTTTTTTCTTTGTCTATTTCCAACATGTAAAATGGTCAATTTTTTCTTGACCGTAAAAATAAAATAAAAAATAAAAAAAAATAAAAATATATTGAACATACGTACATATAACGCGTCACATTATTTAGACCATTGTGGCGCTCCGCCTTTTAAACAATATTTTAAACCGTCCAACGACTCTTATTTTACAAAATAGCCGAATTGGAATAATTTGAACCATCACAACTATTTAGTTAGATAAATTAGGAAACTCTAACAGGAGACAGTCTGCAATCATTGAGGAAAATTGATAGATTGTTTGATTCACGTGACCTTTCATGATACTGGTAATCAATTGTTGAGCCTCTCTCTCTACCGTACATAAAGAAGTTTAATTTAATAATTTCGGATTTAAGGTAACGCTTTTTACTTCGGATTTAAAGTGACGCTAACTTACGTAAAATGTATGTGCTATAGCATTCACCCCCACTCATCCTGTGATGTCCAATTATATTTCGTTTCAGTTTTGCATTGCGTTTTGGTCAAGAAATACAACATTGTTCGTGCATATAATTTTACTTTTATTTATTGTTATTGTGAAAATAGTTTTCAACGTCACGTTATGGACAGCAAAACTTACAGTATTTATATTAACCCTCCCTCACCAAAGTGGGGTATGCAAATGCCCCAATTTTTACGTTTTTCGTAATAACTATGTGGTTTTAAAAACTATACACCCTATATTTCTTGTATTCCTAGAATGAACTACAAGAAATTTATTTTAATACATTTTGTATGATTTAGAAAAGGGGTACATCGTTAAAAAATACATGTATACATTTCTACGTTCCAACGTATGATTTAAAGGCGGTAGCGATAAGTTATATTTTTGACTGTTCGCTTGCATATTCTTGTTGATCGATGAATCAATGTGAGAGAAAAATACAGCTATATTTTCATAAGCTATTGCTTTCGTCGCTTTTGGTGCGTGGCTATTGAATCATGCAGTCGCCTGTTGGCCTTGCCTATGTGCATTTGCATGTTGATATTTTTTAATACAAAAATAGTCAAAAACATGCTATAGGACTAAAACTTTTATATGTTAATGTATAAAATGATTAATAAGATATATATTGAACCCATTTATATTGAGAAAAGCTGTACTTTGATTAAAAAATACTGGGGTCTTACTTGACCCCCGGTTTGGGACACTCGATAGATCTCGACGCTCCGTCCTTCAAAGGTTAAACTTAAAAGTCAGCAGGAGGGGACTGAATACAAAAATAATCTATTATTGAATTAAAAACGTATGTGAGAAAGTGTGAAAGCTTGTAATATTATGTTTATATGATATGAAAGTGAATAAAGTAACTGTAAACACTACTCAAGTGAGTTTTGAAGGGGCGGTAGAAAGACGCGTTGCGATAGCTAGCTGTCATCACTTCAATCTGACACGAAATTCAGAGGTAATTTTAATGGCTAATGATAAAACTTGGGTTTGGTGCATCCGCTCTAAAATCGCCAGACAAACGAACGACAGATTAACAGAACGGCAGCTTTAAACGTAATTCTCGTTTTCTCGAATGATAGATTGCACATCATATGACGAGTAACCTTTCGATGTGCACAGATGCAATTATTAAAATGGTAATTATTAAAATTGAGTTGGATCTTTCTGGCGAGTTTAATAAGGCAAGATTCGGAACTTATCGAATCTATCATTCGAGAAGATGAGAATCGCATTTAAAGCAGCCGTCCGTTAATCTGTCGTTCAATTTGTCTGGCGATTTTAGAGCGGATGCACCGCATCCATAAAACTTCTCTAGCTTCAATGTTAGCTAACTCCCCGTATGAATATAATAATCTGAAGTGTGAAAGTGGTTCAAAATCAGATCACGACGCTCCTTCCTTCAGAGGTTAAAGACCTTGCATTGAATTATATTGAAATAATATTGTATAGTTAAATAAGAAATAATTAAAAAAAAAAGAAATTATTTTACATAAATTATTTAATGTGACACATTGCACGAATGTGACGGCATTATCAAGTCTCACGCTACATTGTATCAACTATAATATACACCCTCACAAGCATACGCAGCTCTACGTCAAAAGCGTCATCCAACGACGAGACGAGACAATCCGTGACGTATTGAATAAAAGTCGTAAAGTTTCACAGGGCAAGAACACGGTCGTCGGCAGGTTGGAGATTGTCTGTTGGGTCGGTTGACAGTAATAAGCGTCGGTAGGCCATCAGCGTCTTGCCGCCCTGGGGCGATTACTGGCGCACGTGCTCGGGAATAACGCGCGACGCTTTGTGTGCCCGGCACGTGAGCCCCACTGCTGCCATCTTAATACAGACCTGTGCGACCCCGCAAGTCGTTTCACGGTTTCGGGGTTTGTGGTGTCATCATAATTGGATTGCGATTTTCCGGAAAGAAAGAAAAAGAAAAATCGTGCTTTGTATTCGGGTGGGAAACTATACACGTGTGTAGATTAAGACGCGCTCGTGCACCGGCCATGATCTTTCTTTAAACGGGTTCTATTCATAGGTTATGTTTATAAGCCAGCAGTTTGGCTTAGTGCTAGCGTATATATTTAGCACCACTGAGGTCAAAGGTTCGAGTCCTCGCCACTGCTGGTTAGATTTGGGGGTTTGTGACTTCAAATCGATCGTTTCTCTATCAGAGTTTGCCAATTTTATCTGATCATTGCTGAAACGGTTCCTGAAAATTGGTATTAGATCTAATCCTGTTGTCACAAAATCTGCCTGTGTATAATTTGTAATAATTATGCACAGTAATCTGAAAATCTATAGATATCTCTATAGACATCTCTATAATTTCGTATTTATTATATGTATGTACACAAAAAAAAATCTAAAAATAATCCATAGATGTCTCTATGATTATTATTTCTGATTAATTGTTATATGCTATATATTCTGATTTTATATGTATGTATTACTGTATTTCTGATTGTTTATGTATTCTGTATTTCGTTAACGTACACCCGTCGCATTGGAGCAAATCTGTAATGGCGAGTGTATATTGATTTGTAACAATAAAATAAAATAAAATATATTACTGGTGTTCTGCTGGACAGCGTCAGGGGTTCTCTCATTGGCCCCCTGCTTCATGGGGGTCTAATAATGAATAAAGCATCGTTAAGAGCATAGGTTATCAAACTTATTTTCCCCGTGGACCCCTAGCCCAGTATTTTATCCTTCGTGGACCCCCTCCCCCAGGATGCCTAATAGTGAAATTTTATAATATTTTTAAATACAAATATGAACACACTGTGATAGGTTTATTTTGTATAGTGGACAAATGTAAAAAAAAATGTATATTTTTTATTCTTATCTTTATTGAATTTTTTTTTTTTCTTTCTTACATAAATTCTTACATAAAATAATAAATTCTGTTAATGAGAGGGATGAACCTGATGCTCCGATATCAATCGGTCAATATTTGGGTTCAAATTCGTAAGGTACAGTCGTAAATCTCCACAATCAGTGATTTGCAACCGATTTCTTTTTTTCGTAAGAAAATTGGTAACTGCACTAAAACCACTTTCCACGAGGTACGAAGAAGGAAATGCTATCAAAATTTTCTTGCGATTGCCCACAATACAGGATAAGCAACAGGGATATCTTTCTGCAGCCATAGCTGCTGGTAACACTTTCTAAACTGTACCTTATGTTCTTCGTTTGTGCTTAATCCAATCAATTCTTCTTGTACTGTGTATTTAAACCCGCATTATTTTGATTAAATTTGATTCCATTGATTCCGGTCTGTGGACCCCCATTTACATATCGTGGACCCCCATTTTTTTTTCTTCCTGTCAGGGACCCCTTGGCAGTCCTCACGGACCCCCGGGGGTCCCTAAGGACCACTTTGGGAACCTCTGGTTTAGAGCTTTCGAAAAGTAATACTTTGGGAAGCTGTGTTCCCTTGGATGCTACTACTCCACTTAATTGCAAAAGCATTTATGAGTTTATTTTTATTTTTATTTTTATATGATCTGTGAATTTGTGTGTGTGTGTGTGTGTGTGAGTGTGCGTTTTCTGTTTAGGTGTGTGTATGTATTTGCCTACAAATACCTAGGAGCAATGATCAATACGGACGTCAGTTCCGAAATGGAGATAATAAGAAGGATCAAAATAGCAAGAATGGCTTCGGCAGCATGAAAAATGTTTTGTGTTGTCGAAGGTTGTCTATGAAATTTCGCTTAAGAGTCCTGCACTCCTATGTTTGGTCGTGGTCTCCGTGACGAGCCAGAATGTTAAATTACAGAAAACGCAAATATCAGAAGGCAAAGATCGAAAATCGAAAGATCTTAAATCGAAAGATCAAAAAAAAATGGTTTATGGTAAACGGTACATACTCACTTAATTTTCGCGAGCTAGATACAACAGGAACAAGAGGAACAGGCTTTTCCTCCCGTATTAATGTGCGCGTGCAGAATACGGGAGGAAAAGCCTGTTCCTCTTGTTCCTGTTGTACCCTGCTCGCGCAAATTAAGTGAGTATGTACCGTTTACCATGCACCCTTTTTTTTGATCTTTCGACTTAAGATCTTTCGATTTTCGATCTTTGCCTTCCGATATTTGTGTTTTCTGTAATTTAACATTCTGGCTCGTCACGTAGACCCGTTTGGTCGGTGTTGCTGTACGGATGCGAAACGTGGACGCTGTTAGTGACATCCATGAACAGCATAGAGTCCTTTGAAATGTGGTGTTACCGGAGGATGCTAAAGATCTCGTGGAAGGAGCGTGTAAGAAACGAAACAGTCCTCCAGCTTCTTCATAAAAAGAGAGAGCTTCTTGACACGGTGAAGCGCCGTAAGATGGAATACTTTGGCTACATTATTCGCGGCCCCAAATATCGCCTTCTACAAACAACCATAGAAGGGAAAATAGAAGGCAAACGGTGGCTTGTAAGAAAGAAGCTCTCTTGGCTCCGGAACATCAGGTCAAGGATGGGACTCGGTCTTGAAAAGTTATTTCGGCTTGCCCATGATAGGGAAGAATTCGCACGAGCCATAAACGATGTCTGCCCATGGTAGTCGCCTACGACCGAATACGAATTTGGCATTAGAAGAAGAAGATGTATTTGCGGTTTGTGTGTGTATGCGTGTGTGTGTGTGTGTATGTGTGAGTGTGTGTGTATATTTGCACGGCACATTTCGGGTATTAATCCCTAACGCATGTGCGCTTTATGTGTTCATGCGTTGTTGTTTATTTAGTAATTGATTATGTACAGTGTGGTTTTTTTTATTAGAGCAGTGATGTGTGGTTGTTCAATACAAATGAATATAATACAATACAAATATATAATATAAAACAGCAATAGGAAAATTAATTAATTAATTAAACAAATTTTTCGCTTAATGCTTAATTTCGCTTATTGCAGTATATATAGAAGTTTTCTCTTTTGTTATTATATTCATATTATATTTGTACATTATAGTACGGCGAGCGTTATTGCAGATGCACAGACACACAGAATAAACGATATTATATATATTTTAGCCAGCAGCGTGGCTTGGTGGTTGCGTTGATATTAAGCACCGAGAGGTCGTCGGGTTCGATTCCGTGAGCTGACGTCGATTGAAAATAATTTATTCTGATAATAATAAATGCTGCTGGTCAGACTTGGATTTTGTGACTCCAAGTTGATCGATTCCTAGCATAGTTTGCCAATTTATCTGATTTCATTATTGAAGCGGTTCATCCATCAAATTGACAAAATCATCCTACCCACTATGTCACCACTATTTGAATATGTTTTCAAAAATGTATTATCTATAACATATGTAGATGTCTCGCTAATTCTTATATATAGTATTTGTATTATGCTCACATGTCTGTATTCTTATAGTATTTGTATTATGCTTATATGTCTGCTCACAGTGACACGTTAGAGTATTCTGTTGTGTTACTATGGCACAAGTATTTAAATAAATAAAAAAATAAAATATAACATAATAAAATATAACGTCATATTTGCGAATGCAGATTAGGTTAAGTTTCACAAATCACTAGCCTGTCGATTGATTGATTAAGTTTCACACATGTTAGACTCGATATAATGGCGATTTGACAGAATCGAGTGAAAGCTATTCTTCGTTTTGATGTTACGTTACTATTTTTCAATTTATACCTATATATAATGTATTCGATTAGAAATTCGGCATTATGTATATGCGTTTTTTTAACCCAACCTAATTTAATATTTATTATCAATTTTAACCTTTCACCGACCATTTCTAAATCAAACTCTTCAATTTTCCATTACTGCCTATCCTGCTTCATTCATCCTTCAAAGCATTAGCCTAGAATTCACTTTTTTCTTTACTTTCTTTTACATCCTTTTAGGTACGATTCAAGTATCTCGTTTGTCGAACGGCAATTCATTCGTCTGCATTCATGCGTACCATTTCCAATTTAATATTTTCAGCTATAACTTTAACCAGATTTATTTCCTATGATATTATTAACGTAGAATAAATCAAATCGAAATTTCAATATGATATTACACACCGTATAGGAATACGTCAAGCTAAACTTTTTAATGTAATCTAGCCTACATATGTACATATATACATATGTACATACATGCTTAACTCAAACTTGCTAACACAAGCCTTTCTTAAATGTTTAAGTTTTCACAGCAAACTGTTAATTGAATTTTCAATTGAAAAACACACACGTATATATGTACCTGTTTATATTACGTAAATCATAAACTTTAAAATTATAAACTTTCACGTTATATCACAGACTGAAATTTACTTTATTTCCTAACCAATAAAGCCATGTATAGATGAACACACTGCACATGTATACATATAAAAAATGTCATCAATAAGAAATAGGCATGTAAAAAAGCAACAGAAACAACACGATATGCTTTTCTGTAAGCGATAGTATGGGGTGTAATATACATATTATAATTGGAATATATGATATAATATAATACCTATGTATATGAGGAATATATACAAATAAAATTTGACGAAGGTAGGAGATATATTATATAAGAGCAAGTGAAAAGATTGAAATAGCAATAGAAGGGACATGCCCTTGTAAGATTGGACGAGGGAGGCACTCGGATGGGACCCAAGAGAATACGTATATAATATTATAAAAAGAAGAAAGATTGGCAACAAGTGCATCAGGTTGACAAAGTATGGGACAGAAGGACGAGTTTTGTCCAAATCAAGAAAAATGAATACATGAAGAATTATTTATAATGTATTATAATGTGACACAATAAAGATTCATCTCCACATATGTACATACATATGTACCTCCTTTCATCCTTTAGGACTGAAATTGCAACACTGTGAAAATGTACTATACATATGTACATACTCAGGAACACCTACAGAGTCTGTCTTTGACATAATGCTCTTAGTTAACAATTCCGTGCTATTCTTAGACAAAAGTTCCATCTGTGTATTTTCCTGAGAACTTTCACATACAGAATACATAGATTCAAAACCTCCATAACCATATCAAATGCAATTTTCTAACATTGTAATCTATTATGTATACTATTGTATGTCAAAGGGCAGAACGAGTCATGAAATGTTGGCATTGCATGTATTCTCAACTCATTGCTTACATAAAGCGAGAACAATTTTAAAAAACTAGAATGAAGAAAAAAAAACTTCAATCTTAACTTTAATGAGCAGTAAAGATTTCGATATGTTGATTTGATTAACATAAACTGACTTGATGACTTGCATTACTTATAATTTAGACCAAAATTTCAAAACTTCTGACCTGTATGTAAAGAGCTCTTCAAACTCAATCCCCCATTCCTTAAACACAATAAATGAAACAACACTCATCTATAAATGTAAATTCCAATAAATATTCCATTTAATATCCTTCGAAGCAAGGCGTCCATTTAAATATCACACATATACACACACACACAACATTTCAAATAAAATATTAAACTTACAACAAGGGGAAGCTAACGACCATATCTCATCATCATTTTTAAGTAAAAAAAACTTCAATCTTAACTTTAATTGATAGATTTGATTTGATTTACATTAACTGACTTATTGACTTGTATGTTATAATTTAGACCAAAATTTCAAAGCTACTGACCTGTATGTAAAGAACTGCTTAAACTCAATCTACCATTCCTTTAACACAATAAATAAAACAACACTCACCTATAAATGTAAATTCCAATAAATATTCTATTTAATATCCTTCGAAGCAAGGCGTCCATTTAAATATCACACACACAACATTTCAAATAAAATATTAAACTTACAACAATGGGAAGATAACGACCATATCTCATCATCATTTTTTAGTATATAGTCCTGAAAAACACACACACACATACATGTGAAACATTAACATTTCCAGATAGGCCCATAAAGCAGGAGAGCGTGTAATGTTAATTGCTTAAAAGGAATTACCGACACGTGCCGAATACAAATTGACGTTTTAAACTCGTTAAATTTTCCCCGGCGAAAATCCCACCGAAGAGAGAATCTTCAAAATTCATACACCCACAATTTAAATGAAAACGCGAAAGCGCATTTTTCACAGATTCCTCTGGAAACTCGAGCGGAGTACAAAAGACGCGTAAACTCGGATTTCAGTCACGTAATCGTCACGTAACGCACGTTACGTGACGAGCGTAACTCCTGCGTTATATGTACGTCGTACCCGACAGACACCCCTATTAATACGTCTATCGAATATTTAACGATAAATAAATAAATAATACGCGGACGCAACAGAGCCGAAACATTACTGGTGGAGATTCACCAATCGGATTAGCTGGAGGGCGCTTATCGCGCAAAAATGCGGGCTTTCCTGTCGGATAGCGCTCGTTCTACACAATGGAGATGTCGTGCCAACGTCATTCACGGTTAAATAAATTCAAAAAAAAAAAAAGTGGGTAAAAATACGTGCGTAGCGCGCAATCGTGCCGAGAATGCGAACGGATATCGTTCCGAAAAAGCCGAGATGGGGCGTGACGATACCGACGTGTGTGCGATTTTAATTTTAGTGAAAAAAAAATACATACGCGTATGTGTCTTTCGAGACAGGCTGTATGTACGTGAAAGTGTTTAATTCGCGCACGCTCGATCTAGATTGTGAGAATCGTGATGTATTTTCAATGGACGCCTCAATGAATTTTCACCGTTCGATTTTTCTTTCGACGCTCGCACTCTCGTTCAATTGATATAAACTGGCGTCGTTGGCGACAGGATTTTCAAACAGGGGTGTATAACCTTTTCCTTGTGGCTTGCAGTGTTTGATTTGTTTGATACATCGAGTAAATAGTGCTGCAATTGAACTCTATGGAACTTCATACCAGTTCTACATAGTAGTTTCGATAAGACGCCACCACATCCCATGCAAATAATCGTTCATTGCAGTTGAAGTTCAACGAACACAATACTTCTAAAAACGCCGAAGCCAATTGACCTTCAAAATTGTAAAAAAAATTACCGGAGCGAAAACTAATCAATTTTGATTGAATTTGATCCAATAAATTCTAATATGACAATGATTTTTGTTGGTTTCTTCTTTAAGATATAATTGTAATTGTAATTTACCAGGAAGGCGCATTGGATTTACCTGCTAGGCCTTCCTGGTATAAATATATAAATAAAATAAAATGAAATATGATTATTTTAATGACATATTTGGCCAAAAATCAATATATATCGTGTATTACCTTACAAGAAGCTACACGCCAAATTTGAAATTTATATATACATATGAGAGTTAAAACTATAAATATTTATATATTAGAGATAACGAGAACCTATAGAGCAAATTTTATAAAATATAGAGTGAATAACAGGCGTTTAAACAATTAAAATCTGATATGGCCATATCAAGGCGAACAGCTTGGAAGACACGGGACGAACGTTTGTTAAACGTCAGGAAGGTTTACGGGCCCCGTTTTTAAAACGCGTTGTATACGATATTTTATCTCCAACGTAATGGTAGACGATACATTAACGTATATTGATGACCAAAATGAGCAATATGGCAACGTATGAAAACGATCGGATGAGAGATAAGAGATATAAAAAATGACCACTAACACGAAAACCATGTGAAATGCAAAGGAGGTATGTATGTAAAAAATGGGCAATTTTTACATAATTTCGGCTTTTGCAGTACTCAACTCACAATTTAGTATTACTGTGCCGAAAAAGGAGTATTTTAATAAATATTTAAATGTTTTTTCCATCAGTTTTAATTTTTTATTGTTATAAAACACTTATAAATAATTATCTAGCGAATTTTAAAAGTCAAAAATATACCTTTTTTTACACATCTGTAAAAGTTGCCATTTTTTAAAACGCTCACATCTCATAAACGAGAAAAAATCGAAGAAAAATCATTTTCGTATTCAAATTTAGTGTGTTTAACTTAATAAATATTGATTGGTTTTCGCTCCGATATGTAAAAACGTGATTTTTTTGTTGTTTAGTGCTATTGAATTAATCCGTATTTAATATTGTTGCGTAGGGGTGAGTGGAGGATCCAAGTAAAAGGCCAACAGTCGTTTCACAGCATTTATTGATGATTCAGGAGATACACGTATTGCCACTGCTCAGTCCAGAATGACATGATATCGCCTACGTACCGCCTTATAAGGGGTAGATCTCTCAGGACGTCTAATCTGTTTACCTACTGTATAGTCACGTATTCGGATATGTATTCCCACGGTATGAGAAGTGCAATCATTGTTTAGCTTTCATGCACTTAGCTTGTCGCTACTCCCTAAAACCACTTACACCGGTCTCACGGTCTCTCAGGACGTCTAATCTGTTTACCTACTGTATAGTCACGTATTCGGATATGTATTCCCACGGTATGAGAAGTGCAATCATTGTTTCATGCACTTAGCTTGTCGCTAATCCTTAAAACCCACTTATACCAGTCGCACGGTATGCATTTAGTTAATCCGTTAACAGATATCCGTTACAGATAATCTTTGAACGGTCACAGTTTCTGGGATTCTATTCGCTTAATCCGCGGCGTACGTTACAATATCATCAACTACATATGTATGTACTACAACTTTATCGTCCATACTCCATTTGCCCGTAATATTAATATTATTCATCCATATATTTATAATTTTTTTATTCACACATTACTAATTAATTACAAACAATTCATTATTAAAACCGTTATAGCACAACCAAGCACAAACCTCTCCCTTTTTTGTCGATATTTTTATTCAATACACAAAAAAAAATTATTACAGTTATTTGCGTATTCTATTCCTAGAATATATTATTAACATCCAGATCCTTTCATTATCTTTTCGAATGAAAAATAAAATAGAGAGATTGTTGTACTTTTTTCTGGCGAGAGCAGTGGTGGTGAAAAGAGTTGCTATTTTTGACGTGTTTGTAGTTTTAATCCAATTTTTCTTGTTTAATTTTGTTAGATATTATCTTTACCAACAAAAAAATGCTTAATCTTAGTGAGGTAAGTGAAACCAAGTAGGTGAAAATTGTTTTACTCGAATCTCAGGGGGTGAGTTGATTGAAAGTTGCACCGTAATTGAAATGTTCACGCGATGCAGCTCAACATATGTACATACATTAAAACGAATAAAACAACCAACCATACATTACTATCGCTCAATCTGGATGAAAATAAATTAGAACAGTAGCAAATGATCGTGTTTTAGAATGCTTATCTCTAAAATATTCCTGAAATAGCATCAGCTTACTATTAAAGTTGTTAAAAACCCATGAAATTGAAATTTTTGAAATACTTAAGTTGAATTAAAAAACTTCAAGGCTAAAAGCTTTAGCTATCTAAAGTTAAAATGAAAAGAAGGCTCATCTTCCACTTATCCACAACTTCTATAATATATTTTGTTAATAGAATAAAAAATAAAGATCCTAATGTAGATCCTTGCGGTACTCCATAAGGTATGTTTATCTCGATGCCACAACTACTAAGAGGACATGCCGATTTTATTTTGAATAGTCTCAAAAAACCCTCGATGCCACAACTACTAAAAGGACATGCCGATTTTATTTTGAATAGTCTTAAAAAACCGACAAACATTGTGATATATTTAGATTTGGCGATCATCGTACATGTACATATATACAGAAATATCTGAAATCATCTACAAAATCATATATTTTATTTAATTGCATCTGTAGCTCAAATTTATTATATACCCTATTAGCAAAATAATAGCTCTTTATTTCGATTCCCATTGATCGTCGAGCTTTGTTACAAACCTCTACCATACGATCAAGACACATCAATTGATAAATAAGATTTATATATTTACTTCCTACTAGCAAATTAGCTAAATCGGTACACTCATAATTAAAAGTACACCCATAAATAAATAAATTAAATTAAATTAAAAATTCTCATATACACAACCATTCAACGAAACTTTATTAGAATTTATAATCATCCCCAACACATCTTCCACATCCAACACGATATCATCCAAAACGATGCTGCACAATTCACACAAAGGCTCGCGTGCCACACACACACACACACAGACAGAAACGAACAAAGCCCATCAGTTGACGACCCCTGAGACGACGGGCCAGGCGTCTAGAACTCTCGGCACGCGAACCGTATTAGCAGTTTCAACACGCCCCGTGACGCTGACACCAATTGAGAAATTACACTCGAACGCGCACCAAAACTCATTCATTCGATTTAAAATTAACACCACCTCCATTTTAGAACCACTGAATCCATCCACACATATACATTCATCGTATTATTCAAGCGCGTTATATATTTGAAATAGTCAATTATGAGGATGATGCGCGATGATGTTGCCGTCGTCGCATCTCTCGGACGCGAAATTGTTTAAGACATACTTGCAGATTCGCGAATATATGTCTAAATATCTAAATATATACTATATTAAATTTCGTTCGCTATTGAATTTAATGAAATTATACCAGAGAGCGAAGAGACGATAGGATTTTGATGTTAATTCGATTCCACTCGAAGGAATATACGAATAATACGGAGATGGGAGCAATCGTAATTGGTGTAATCGAAAGAGGCACGTCTGTGTTCGCTTTTTAATATGGACTTGGTGCATTTTTAATCAAAAAATCTTTTCAAAAAAATTTGATATAAACTTCCATTCAATTGAAATTGAAATAGTCATTACCTGAGCTTAAATTTAAAATCCACTTTATTAAATGTAACGTGTTTTCCGCCTTGCTTTACGAAATTAGTGTTCACGGAAGCATATTAAAAAATTAATAAAATCCTCAGCGTGCTAATAAATTCTGCAGACCAACCGACTAGATAGAATAAGATACAGGGAAGTTCAAAATAAAGATAAATAATTTGGTTGTGGCTTGATTTCAAAATATCACCTACTGAAGGTGATCATGCGAGGTAAGATAAACAGAAGTATAAGATTATGAAGAAGATGCGTCTCACAGTTAAATATTTTAAGTCAAAAAACGGTACGAGAGAATTTCAATTTAGTCATTCTATGTTGCTGTCAACAAAAAAATCGTATACAAAACATGCTTACAATTATTATCATATGCAAAAGTTGAGAATTCAAATATTTCACGACGTCTAATATACTCAAATACATCCGTAAAGAGCGTTGTATGCAATAATTGTACATATGAGTAAAAAGTATAACGAGAGTAAGCTGACATAGTAGTATGTATATTTACATAGAGCGATTTAATAGATTCAAATTTCAATAGGTGGGTTACATAAGTATAGAAATGGACAAAATACTTAAGAGGGCTGTACACCCGAAACCTTAATTTTGTTACCGTTCCTTTCTCCGATATATATATTGAGTGTATGTATGTACATATATATTGAGTGAATGCGACAGTTGCGCTTCGACCAGATAAAACGTTTTTTAAATTGACAAAATCGAGGTTTCGTATTCTCCTATTTTCTCCTCCAAAACTGGACCAATTTTAAAAAAAATTTCATCATCGGTATGAGAAAGATACTTTCTGTGCATTTATCAGCGTATTTTTTTTTAAATCGACCGTTAAATAAGCACGCTGGACTCGTTTCGTGGGTGTAAAAAAGAGGCGATTTTATAAATGTTTGGCGGCTCCTAGCTACTATAAAAAACAATTAATCAAAAAAATAAAACAACAGATGCACCCCAATGGTGGATATCCATAGCATATTAAAAAATAATTTCTCTAGTGCTATAATTGAGGAAGGGAGAAGTATAGTATGTTTGTATGGACAAGGCGCTGCTGTCCAGCCCTCTTAAGAGTCCAAATGCGTTAAATGGTGAAAAGAAGGCCACAAGTTAAATTGGTGGACTTGTTCAGAAAAATATGTTACTTCGAACAACGACTAACGAAATTACTGTGGTGGTTATAATTTATATAAACTTAAATATACATATATACATATATTAAGGCCAGCAGCTCGATTGTTAAGCTTCTGCCTAACACCGAGAGGCGCCAGGTTCGATCCCATGAACTGATTTCGATTGAAAAGAATTTTTCAATCGAGTATATCCGTAGTGCTGCTGGTCTGACCTGAATATTTGTGACTCCAGGTCGATCGTTTCCTATCAGAGTTTGCCAATTTCTCTGATTTCATTATTGAAACGGTTCCCGATCAAATTGGCTAAAAACCTTCCTACCTACTATGTCACCACTATTTGAGTATGATTAATGTACGCCTGCGCCCCCAAGGACTTCGAACTCTTTGAACCGAAAAAAATCGAATTATTTGTTCGATGACGTCACGGATTTACGACCCAACGAACGAAGATTACATACATACAAAGTCTCATTCCAAATTATATATAAGATGTATGTATGTATGTATATAACACTTTGAGTACCGCGATAAGAGTTTCGCTCGACGTTCATCGGATCACGTTCTAGCACTCGTATAGTATTAGGGGTGGTTCTCGCGATACTATCGCCGCATTTAAGTTTTATTTGACAATATCTGCGAGAGGGTGAGTGGGGGAGAGGGTAGGGGTCGGTTCGTACGTGGGTACCGGAAGTGCGGAACTAGATAAGGCCGGATATAAGGGACTCCGAAACGGCTACCGCGGGGAAGGAAATGGTCTCCAATAAAAACACGAAAATTGCCGAAAGTATGAGTTGTGGCACCCCCGTGGCTTACCATAACGCCGAAAGTCCCATCATCGTATATATATAGATGTATTATACGAACATAGTACATACGGACAAACCACCCTTTCATTGCTAAAACCGGAACAAACACGACGCAAATACAGAAGATGAAAAAAAAAAGTGAAAAATTCGAGCCACTGTGGAATCGATCTGCTGTTTTGTACCTTAAAATTTGGATGTACAAAATGTACGGAGCGAAAACAGCGAAACTTGAATTTTCATCGACGAACCTGGTATAAAACTTTTGTCGTATCAACGGAACGTTTCATTATTTGGAAACAATTTCCTGTATCTCCAAGTAATCAATTTATCTCCTACTTACTTTGAAAAAAGTAGGTTTCTTCCATATTTCAAAAATAAATATTTATTTATTCATTATTCATTTTCAGTTTAGTAATTTCTTTCTACTTAAAAAAAACATATTTCTTATGTTGAAACGCAATTTTATTTTGTTTTTTATTTATATTTGCCATGGTGCCATTACGGATATTTCCTCCAGGCGATATTATATGTATAGCCATATGTATGCATGTGTATGTACTTTATATAAATTTAAAATATTATTATTATAAATTTGAAATAATATTCAAATAATGGTGGCAAGTTAAGATAGGTTGCCGATTTGCTTGGCACCGTTTCAAGAATGGAATCAGATAAATTGGAAAACTCTGATAGGAAACGATCGACCTAGAGTATTGACTATATATCGAAGGTCTGGCAAGCAGCACCGGGCCAAGGATTGAACTCATGACCAACTTTCCCGCGAACTGATCAGAGTCTAGCACACACTGATCAAAACTTGCGCGCACTGATAAGAGACAAAATAAAAAGAAAGATTTTTTTTTAATTTTATACAAAAGTATTATTGCAATCTATGACACCTATGTAAATAAATCTTAATAAATACATATTAATAAATCTTATACATTTATTTCGAGATCGAATGTACATAACCAGCAGCGTGGTCTAGTGGTGAATGTTGAATTATTTCGTACTTGATGTTACGAGTTCGAATCCCCGCTAAGTCTCGCTGTTGACCAGACCTTGATTTGTCTAGGTCGATCGTTTCTTATCAGAATTTGCCAATTTTTCTGATTTTCATTGAAACGATTCCTGTAAAATTGGCGTTTCCTTCCCAATTTTCTGTTGTGAACCTTTAGTTATTGTTATATCTTAGGTTTCGCCATATTGCTCACCATAGATGTCTCTGTGGTTATTTATCGAATATAAAATTCGTATTGTTACATGAAAGTTATTCATCGTTATTTATCGTATTAATACGATGTTTGTAATATATGTATACTGACCATAGATGTCAGATATTTAGATTTACATGTATCTATGTAATAATTATGTGGACCAGGAAGGCGCATTTGGGGTTTACCTGTTAAGCCTTCCTGGTATATTTGTATATATGTATGTAAAATAAAAAATAAATAAAATAAAATAAAAAATACGTATTTTCGAATTGGTTTTTCCTCAATTATATGCACCTTCAGCAAATGTGAATGAGTAATGAAGGAAATATTGAGAATTTTAAGTGAAAAAAATACATAAAATACCTAAAAATATCATTTAAAATCATCAATGTTTTATAACTTCATATACATACATACATACATACATATATACTAATCCCTCCCTATCTTCCATTTAATGTCACTTTGGAAAAAATTTTGAAGTTAAACCTTTTCAATAAAATAAAGCCAATTGAAATCTCAAAAAATTTAATTAACATTTCAACCGAACAGATATCAGCAATCACGTTCTATGAAAATCAGCGATCGATAGATACAATCTTTAATATAAAATTAATTAATCTTTAAAAAAAAAATTTAGACAGTTCAAATAAAATCATGTCATCGTCGAACGCGAAAAAAAATTTAGATTTAGAATTTAGATTTAGAACTGCTATTCCAAACAATTATTTCGTACATTCAAAATCAGAGGGCTGGAACGGGCGTATATTTGACAAATCGGTGGTGGTGTGTTTCCGAGTGGCGTAAAAAATATATATCTTAAGAGGATTGACGCGAGGGAGTGGGTGTATTTCGAGATATTTCTAGAATAGATGGTGCCTCAAATGAAAAATTGAAAAGGTTCTTATGGAATAAAGTAGCGTTAATACAATATCGAAAGCGTGTTGAAGAATACGCCTTACAGATTTTTCCCAAAATAAATTATATACATATATAATATATAATTATATAGTGATATATAATATATACATCATACGTAAAATATTCCAAGAGTGAATACAATTAACTCACATGAGCATGATTTTGATATATGTTAATTAAATTTTGCATAAGAGAGTTACAAAGACCTGACAAGAACACACGAATCGTTTGCCAACCCGATCAACACATTAAACGGATTGTAAAGAAAATTTACAAGCCTATAACAAAATTATATAGGACACATAGGAAATTATAAATTTAACAAACACCGAGATATAAACAATATGTACATATATATTATAGGTATATTTGAATATCTAAATTTTAGATCCAAACAAGGCTAAGGAGTAAAAAATTGCTCAATTTGGGGAGAGACGTTATTAAATTTGATTTTTAAATGCTTTTTATTATTACGAAATTATGTTCACAATACATCTTATATCTATTTTAATAGCTACTGATCTACTGATCATTTTCTATTATACAATTTAATTTAATTTGGTTAGTAATCATAGTATTATATTATTCTAATGTTAATATACAGCATAATAGGAAAAAGAGCTCAAAAACCTATTTACAATCCTTATAAATGCTCATAATACATCTAATACATAATATTAATTAAAAACTCACTAAAGTCGATGACCTAAAGCAGATTGTGTTTAGGTAATCTGTGTTTATACCTGAAGGGTATAGACATTTCGTTGTGATCACCGAGACTCTTCACAAGTGTGTTAGTATGGTTATTAGTGATTCTGTCATAGAATCTACTGGTTAGTTTGTTAGTGATGTCTGTAACAAACGGAATATTATATATGGCATGCAGTTTTTTCAAGTTAGTATATATGGGTGTATTATAAATTATTTTTAGGGATTTATTTTGTATTACTTGGAGCTTGGAAAAGTTAGTGTTCAAGGCGTTATTCCATACAGGTAAAGCATAGGTTAATAATGGTAATATGAGCGCGCGATATAATTTTATTTTATTTTGAGTTGATAAAGAACTATGGCGATTAAATATTTTTAAATTAAATACGTTATTAAATTAAAAAACAGGCTTTGTATGGGTAATAATTTGTCACAAGAGAATTTAAATTAAATACGTTCTGAAAATAGAATCAAAGGATCTTATTTAAAGACCAAATCTCGCTAAGCCAGTAATTAAAGTATGATAACAAATTCAAATAAATCTTAAACTTATCAAGAGCTGAATAAGTGAGTCAGTCAATATTAATTCGACAAATCCAATAGTAAAAGAGCAATAGCACACATTGAAAAAAAAAGATTATTTCCAATGAAATGTACGACCAAATAGTGGAGGGAAGACCCTCGATAAATCTTCACAACAACCTGTTCAATTAATTTTGCGGAAAGGCCAATTATACCAGGTACTGAAATATTCAGTGCGCAACGTTTGAATAATTCCGGAAAATCGCGCTTTTCCGAAAAGGTGGGGGGAACCATTTCAAAAATTCAAAGGAGAATCTCGAGAGCGCTGCGAAGGTTCGAAGTCGGCATTTTTCATTCGAAAGTAATTACAATTAAGGTAGACGACGACCGTGACGACAGACAGAGAGGACACAACGTTGAGATAGATTCATTGTGAAGCTGCACAGAGGAGGTTAAAGAGGAAAGCACGCCCGTTTCTGATAAATAGAGGTTGATTAGAGGGCTAAATTATGCCGAGGCACGAAAAGGCGTTGTCGACCCTCGAAAGAAACGCTCAAGAGAAAAATACCAACCCTTAGCGGAAACGAATCGCCTACAAATTCGGCCATAAAGTATACCCTTCTTTTTTTTTAATTTTTTTTTTTACACTTTTTATTCCAACGAAGATTTTTCTTCAGCAACGTCTTAATTTTTTTCCAATACTGGAGAGTTGACCTAATAAAATCACGAACAACAAACAACGTAATAAACCGGTAATAATATCGCCCTAATTGTATTCAATGTGAGTTTATCGAACGAACGCCTGAACGTCTGAAAAGGTAATCAGTAATAATGAAAGTTTCCGCGTATGTTCCGGGGTAGCCGTGGGGTCGTACAACTTTTAATTACTTCGTTTCCAATATAAGTTTTTCTATTAATAATTGTATAGAGGTACGTATAACATAATATATATTATATATTTTCGTTGGCGAGTAGATATCGCACAACTAATGGGATTTGTTGGTGGGGTTTGGTTCGCATTGAGGTATTCAACCTCGATCTTATAATCCTATCTCCGAGCAAAGTTTATAACAACAAGCCTCGGCTTGCGTATAATTGGCACTTCATTACGAATTTACAAAGTTCAACACGCATTTCACCAAAATTAGCTTTTTAAAACGTTAATCCGTCATCGGAAAGTGATCGACAATCTGTCATTCACATTTTGAACGCAATTATCCAATGGAATCGAACGTCTATTATACAATTACATTACATTATACATTCACAAATTGCTTCAAACTGACTTCGATGTACGTAAAATAGGGAAAAAGATCATTTTTAACTCAAAATTATATATATATATATATATATATATATATATATATATATATATATATATATATATATATATATATATATATATATATATATATATATATATATATGTATATATATATACATATATATATATATATATATATATATATATATATATATATATATATAGATATATATATATATATATATATATATATATATATATATATATATATATATATATATATATATATGTATATATATATATATATATATATATATATATATATATATATATATATATATATATATATACATATATATCAATATATACATATTGAGTGAATGCGACAGTTGCGCTTCGACCAGATAAAACCCATTTTAAATCGACAAAATCGAGGTTTCGTATTCTCCAGTTTTCACCTGCGAAACTGAACCAATTTAAAAAAAAAATTCATCATCGGTATATAAAAATATTTTCTATGTTTGTGTGCTCGTATTTTTTTAAAAACCAACCGTTAAATAAGCACCCTGGACTCTTTTCGTGGGTGTAAAAAAGAGGCGATTTTATAGATGTTTGGCGGCTCCTAGCTCCTATAATAACTAATCAAAAAAATAAAAACACAGAAACATGCCTATGGTAGATATCCATAGCATATTAAAAAATGAGTTCTCTAGTGCCATAATTGAGGAAGGGAGAAGTGTAATACGTTTGTATGGAGAAAGCGCTGGTGTCCAGCCCTCTTAACGTACATACATATATCATAGTCGTATTATGAAAAACCTTGTAAAACCATTCAGTGTATAAATGAGTTGTGAATTTCATCAAGTTATATTTTTCATTTACTTTCTACCATATCAAAAAGTGATAATTAAAAATACATTTAATTGAGTAAACATTTCATTACAAAAATAAATATGTTTAGTCTATTTTTCATGTATGTTTCATATATGTATGTACATACGTATGTAGCAATACACAAAATAATAGCATGGACATTGAACGCCAAGACTCTTCACAAAAACTAATGAACTCAAAGAAGTGTGGAACGCTGTGTGCTCGGCATAACGAGAAAAGACAGGAAACGGAATACGTGGGTGAGAAGTTTGAAAAGGGTAATGGATATAATGGATAGAGTAAAGATATTTAAATGGCAATGGGTGGGCCACGTGGTTAGAAGAATGGACGAAAGGTGGACTAAAGAAGTGCTAGAATGGTACCCGAGAGAATGCAAAAGGGTAAAAGGAAGACCGCTGATAAGATGGGTAGATGATATTTTTGAAAATGTGTGGGGTGAAATGGATGAGAGTTGTGTAAAACAGAGACGAGTGGAAGCGTGTTGGAGAAGCCTTCATCCAGGATGGTGAGTGGCTGTAGAAGATGATTATGACACAAAATAATGCTTAACAAAAAAAAAGGTTGATATTTTATTACTAATAACAACATTTCCTTAGCAATACAATGAATTTACTTTAAAAGATTGCTTCCTGCTTCATTTAAAAGATTGCTTAATTTAATACAAAAATAAGAAATAAATAAGACGAATTTGTTTTTGGCATTTAATAATATACGAGATGAATAAATGTTCGTTCATTAAATGTCTCTCATTTACTTTTAGGCTTAAATTTTAATTTCTCAAGGATTTTATTTCAAATAAAATTATTCGTAAACGGATTATTTTTGATTTATTTTATTTAAATTTTCTTTTGGTATAAAAATACACAAAAAAATCGACTTATTTTTTTATACATCCAAACAACAGCGATTCTATTAAAAACCATAGCACATCTTCCGAATTCGAATTAAAGTTTTTATTGATACTCCCTTTACGGCAATTTTAAATATTTCGCAAAAGCGCCATATATTTTTACGACCACCATCATCACAAAGCGTCGGCTTCGAACATTCAATACACTCGAAGAAATTCATAAACCATAATTTACAACCCGCTCGAATGGACTTCGAAAGGGCTTATAGGACAAGAGGGGAGGGGGGGCGACTAAGGGAGGGGCTAAGCAGTGCAGACTTGCGAATTTCGTTCGAAAACGTGACTGGCTTAACGTCCCTCATGTAAATATTCAAAGTCTTTGAATAAAATTAAGGCATTAAAACGTTCGTGGTCTACCCCGTAGAAGCGTTTTCGCGACGCTTTTCCGCGAATCGCCACACCGCACAGTGGGAAAGTAAAATTTCATACATTATTTTTATCTCAAAAGGAAGTATTTTATCTTGCGATTCGCCCTGGTACAAGAGCATGATGTAATATACCTTCTTATGGTCTTATGATACTGCAGGAAACATTTTTAAATGAAAATCCTAGATTTGATTTTATTTTTAAATGCTTTTTATTATTACGAAATTATGTTGGCAATACATCTTATATATATTTTAATAGCTACTGATCTACTGATCATTTTCTATTTTACAATTTTAATTTAATTCGGTTAGTAATCATAGTATTATATTATTCTAACGTTAATGTACAGCATAATAGGAAAAAGAGTTCAAAAACCTATTTACAATAATCCTAGATTTGTTTTACACGTGTTGCACTATTTCTTTGAAGTCTGACATTGACAGGAAGATGAAAATAGTGAGACAAAAGTCCCATATTTATTAGTACATGTTGTTATGTACCCACACCACTGATTTTACGACAAGACTGAACCGATACCAGAAAGATAAGGACCGCTATATAAGCCGCACCCTCAGTCAAGTCGAGGCAGTAAATAATAACACTGTTCGACACGAAAAATGGTTCAGAGACAAGATATGACTTTTCTTATAGATCTATGCCCAGTAAACACGAATCTGGTAATAAAAAATGTTGATTGGATCGAGATTCAGAGATATGTGTTTTTTAAATCGCGCGATTTTTCTATATCTTAGTGTTGTTCAGTCGATGTCTCAAAATCTGTCAATTTTCTGTTCAAAATGAATATTGGAATCTATAGTCGGGTACTTAAACTTCCATTTGTAGTACTTTTTAGCTTTCAAATCTCTCTAAGTAGTCATCCAGTTTAAATCAAAGTCAAAAGTACGTATTTTCACTTGGGATTTTTTCCCACTGTTAATACTATTTTATATTGAGTATTTTCTATTGAAACATGTTTATTGAGATAGTGTTCTGACTACACTATTTTTTGTTTTCGTTTAAAAGGGTTAATTGGAAGTGTGCTAAACTTTACATCGGTAAAATTGCGAGCCAATAGCTCGTACTAGTGTTTACTCGTATTTACACGAATCTGAATTGAATTAATAGGGATAATATATTAAATTATCTTTATATGAGAATTAAATAAAATTCCACTTAGAAAAATCATATTTATACTATTCTTGTAGATTAATAACAAAAATTCGATTATTTTATAAGGGGAAGACCAGTTATCAATAGAATTTTTGTCATATCTCGTCTCTGAACCAAAAAAAAAGTCGTCATTTGTCGAACAGTGTAACCAGTCAGTACGCGCTAACACAGTAATTCATTTTAAGTTCAAATCTCAAGAACAAACTCAAAGAGTCCTTCAAATACATATATTAAGTGACTATCAAAAAGTGCTAACTAGCAGACTAGAATAGTGGTTAGCATATAATGCTTTCGAACATAGTGTTCACGGGCTCGAGTCCCACTGGTTGTTGCTGGTCAGCTGGTCTCCAGGTCGATCGTTTCCTATCAGAGTTTGCCAATTTATCTTAACAGCACACAGCCAAGTATTGAACCCATGACCAAAAAATGAAAAGCATCACACGCTAACCACTGATCTATGCTGCTGGTTAATATGCTAATGTTTGATATCTTTCAATCTACAAATGGCTCCCAGCCCACAGTGCGCCAACCGGGATGGTGGTGGTGGTGATAATGAGCGAAAATATGCAGATGAAATCGAAGGCCAAAAAGCCTTTGTTTTGAACATTGAAATTATTATGATCGCGTCGGATAAACGGATCAAGTAGATTTTCAATTAAGCCGCACGCCAGCCGGGATTTTCCTTTTCAGAACGCATAATCCGCACGGCGAGGCTCTCGGGGACAATTTTCCGGTAGATTCGATCGAAAATTCCGTATTAACTAGATCGGAAATGCTGCGACGTGTAAGATTGGCCATTCTTAACGGAACGACCGGGTGGTGGGATGCTGTGGGAGGTCGTCGGGTGAGAGGAAACGTTCGTTTCAGCACTTTTGAAATCGTATTATACGGCGAGTTTGCTGAATTCCGCTGAAGCGTTGCAGTGCGATGAAAAGTTCAACGAATTGAAACTATTATGTATGTATGCAAGTACGTACATTAATTCTAATTACATATGTAAATGCAGATGGAATCGTTTGAGAAAAGCGTGTGCATATTTCATTTTCATTTTTTTTTTTTGTTTAATTTATTCAATCATAGTACAGGTCGGAGTGGAAAATCCGAATTTCGAATTTCCATTAATAGTGGAAAACTTGCATTGTATCTTACATAAATTAAATTTAAAATTTCATTAAATTTATTTTTATTTTTTACATAGATATATACCAGGAAGGCTTGACAGGAATACGCCTTCAATAGAGGAATATACCTTCAAGCCCAATACGCCTTCCTGGATAATTAATTTCAAACAATGCAGCATTTTATTATTACATAAATCACTGTATTTCCTGAAGCTGAAGACCACGAACTAACAATTAATTATTTAATTAATTAAATAATTAATCCATCGAGACATCTATGGATTTTAGATTTTGTACATAATTTTTACAAATTATACACACAATAAATACAGAAGATTTGTGACAACGGGAAAGATGATTTTTTGCTAATTTTGAGGAACCGTTTCAACAATGATCCGATAAAATCGGCAAACTCTGATAAGGAACGATAGATTTGGAGTCACAAATACCCCCAAATCTAACCAGCAGTATAGCGGATCGAACCCACTTCTCACTTGGTGCTAATCATACACGCTACCATTAAGCCATACTGCTAGCTTTAAATTTATTTATTTAAACAATGTACTGTGTGATATAAGCGATTATTTTTTTTACATAAATGTATACCTGGAAGGCTTAACAGGTAAGCCCCAATACGCCTTCCTAGCCTCATTTCTCACAAACATCGCTGCATTTTTAATTACATAATTCGCCAATTTCGAGATGCTGAAAAACTCAATTAACTATTAATTTACTAATTTATTAATCCACAGAGACATCTATGGATTTAAACTTGTACATAAATTTTATTGTATAAGTACATAAACCATATTCAGATAGCGGTGACATAGTGGGTAAGATGGTTTTTGCCAATTTGATTCAACAATGAAATCTAATAAATTGGCAAACTCTGATAGAAAACAATCGACTTAGAGTCACAAATATCCAAGTCGGACCAGTTATTTATTTATATAATTTTAGCTTTTTAGCTAATTTAATACACTTTTAATTTTTACTCTATATATAGTAAATTTATACGCACTGTCTCTTATAGAGGTGTCTCTTTGCACCTCGCAAGAATGCATCCACTGTCTTAAAAGACCTGACACACTCAGGGAAGGCATTGTACATGAGCACACCCCTGTGGAAGACACCTCCAGCTGTCTTCTTTTTCCTTGCTCTACCTACAGCTAAACTATTCTTATTTATAGAATAATAACTGTGGATATCACTATTTCTTATTGTACAATCCTTAAAATACTTACATAGTAACTTATGATCTAACTTATAAACAAAAGGCAATGTACTAAGATTTAAACTATTTCTTATGTTCATCAATTCATCTAACATACATACTTCTAATACTTTTTAATCTAGCAACATTCAAAATACCTCTCATAGCACAGTTACCTTAAAAATTAGCACGGGATCAAAACCGACGACCTCTCGGTCCTTCAAAGCAGGCCAAAATTTCATTTTTTACGCTAACTTCTCCAGAATGCAAATTTCATCTCATATTAAAATATATTTCTAGAATAATAACAATGTAGTAGAATTGTATTTTCATATCAAACTATTTCGTAGCCTGTAGGGTCATATGTTTTCTACAGTAATATAAACAATAGTTGTATAATATGAGTACATCCCATTTTCATTTCTTAACTAATCTGAATGTGAACGGAATAGCTAAAGGAAATGTATTCATTCTTTCCTTTGAATTAAATAACAACTCATACTTGAAATAATTACATTTTTCATAAAAGTACATCAAGTACAAGTGTATAAAATATCACAATAGAAATTTCAGCAGTTTTCTTTGAAAAATACCGACGAAATATGTCCATATAAAATTGTGCACGTTTTAAAGGGACTGCAAACACTTTTCAACGCTCGTATGATATAATAATATATATCACGTGAATTTCCTTATATGCGCTCGAATGCGATTATCCCGGAAGCGTAAACTCGAGTGCATTAAATTGAAATATATATCGTGGACGTGTCATTTTCCCGAGAATTTTCACGATGTCCCGTCGTCACATACTCGTACAGTGGCTGATGTGCACATAGCTGACAACTAATGCATGAATTTCATGACATAAAAGACATTATTAGCTCTGTATATACATATATGTTCCAACGTACATATAACTACATCTTTTCTTCGGGGTATACATATATAATATTTACTAAATAAACCCGAGATTTCCTCTCACTTGGTAATATTCAATACATCTTTGAATAGTATGATAACAATATTTTATTTTATTTTATTTTATTGTTACAAATCAATATACACTTGCCATTACAGATTTGCTCCAATGCAACGGGTATACGTTAACGCAATACAGAATACATAAACAATCAGAAATCAGAAATACAGTAATACATACATATACAATCAGAATATATAGCATATAACAATTAATCAGAAATAATAATCATAGAGACATCTATGGATTATTTTTAGATTTTTATACATATAATAAATACGAAATTATAGAGATGTCTATAGAGATATCTATAGATTTCAGATTACTGTGCATAATTATTACAAATTATACACAGGCAGACTTTGTGACAACAGGATTAGATCTAATACCAATCTACTACCACTAAGCCAAACTGCTGGATATATATGAACTAGTTGATTTAGTGATTCACAGTACGTCCGCTGTATTTCGAAAAATATATACAAAAAATGTATAAAACCACATTAATAATAATAATATTAATTATAACTATTATTATAATTCCAATGAAGTTCACAAAGCTTTGATGAAATAAATTACTCGGTTTGCTGTCTCACATTTATATCATCATTGTCCATTTTATTTGTAAGCACCATTGAAATTAACAATAGTTTCATTCATTACGATCCCTAACGAGACTTCATAGAAAATTTTATATACATATATTTGGCACAAATTGGACGCAAAAACTGCGGAATAACTGGAAATCATCTGACCGACTAATTATTATAAATACAAAGTAGCACTTTTTTCCTATTAAACGATACGAATATTATAACTACATTAATATATGTAAGTAATTTAAAATAGACACAGTATTATGTCACGATTTTCGCTGATATTTACCTTTAGGACAGTCAGACGTTTTTCCAAGTCAAAAAAATGTCATTATATTGTGAACATTAAAGGAATTACCTACAAATTAATTCATAGCGCTTCTTACATGTTTTGCAAAAATTTGACACAGGATTTCAAATCATCAGGCAGACTAATTTTAATATTTCAATAACATCAATCTTGCTCTATTGAATAACATGAATATTATTACTATGTTCATATACATATAACCAGCAGCATAGATCGATGGTTGCGTTTATTCTAAGCACGGAGAGGTCGCCGGGTTCGATTCTGAGTATAATCTGTAATGCTGCTGGTCACACTTTGGATATTTGTGATTCCAAGTCGATCGTTTCCTATCAGAGTTTGCCAATTTATCAGATTTCATTGTTGAAGCGATCCATCATCCTACCCACTATGTCACCACTATTTGAATATGATTTTTTTACAATTTTTCTACAAGTTTCAATCCATAAATGTTTCGTTAATTTCAAGATTTCAGTACCTCGAAATTTAGCGAGTTATGTAATAAAAATGCTGCAATATTTGTAATTATCCAGGAGGGCACATTAAGGTTTACCTGTAAGGCCTTCCTATATTTATTTTATTATCCGTATATATAATAAAATAAATAACCAGCGACGTGGCCAAGTGGTTAGAATATAATCTTTTGAACAGAGTAGTCATGGGTTCAAATCCCACTGGTTTCTGCTGGCCCGACCTTGGATTTTTGACTCCAGGTAGATCGTTTCCTATCAGAGTTTGCCCATTTATCTGATTTTCATTGAAGCGGTTCCAAAAAACTGGCAACCTTACCCATTTTCTCGCAAAATCTCGAGTTTTCACCAATCTCGAATTTCGCTGAATTGTATAAAAATGCTGCAGTTTTACAAATTTGACCATAGATGTTTTGTGGACATTAATTTCTATGTATTTTTTTTTACATATATACCAGGAAGGCCTTACAGGTAAACCCCAATACGCCTTCCTGGCCAATTACAAATTACAATTACAATTACAATGCAGCATTTTTATTACAAGTCTGAAAAAGACTATGTCACTGAAAAAATCGCAAATTAACGAGACATCTATAAATTGTACATAAATTTTATTGTACATTAATCATACTTCAAATAGTGGTGACATAGTAGGTAGGATAGATTTATAGCCAATTTTTAAACGGGAATCGTTTCAACAATGAAATCAGAGAAAATTGGCAAACTCTGATAGGAAACGATCGAATTGGAGTCACAATATCCAAGCCTGACCAGCAGCACTACAGATTTACTCAGAAAAATTATTTTCCAATCGAGTTCAGATAATGGGATCGAGCCCGGCGCATCTAGGTGTTAAGCAGAATCACAATAACTATGTATAAAAAACAAATAGTAAATATATAATATATGTAACATCCGAGTCCAATAACAGATTTTTACAAAGATTATAAAAAAAATGAAAAAGATAAATATAAGGAAAACAAATGAAAAAGAAAAGAATAAAGGCTATAACATGACAAAATATGTAGAACATTGCATAATTAAACTATAGTATTAAAATATTGGAAAAATGTTATAAAATAGAATATAAGAAGAAATTGAAATTTACAAATATAAAACAAATGAAAAAGGTAAATACAAAACAAACAAATGAAAAGGAAAAGAATGAAAGCTATAACATGATTAAATAGCACATTACATAACTAAACTAAAGTATAAAAATATTGGAAATATTGGAAAAAGGTTATAAAATAGAATAGGAGAAGAAATGGATCAATCGGTCAAGATTCTCTTGATGTTAGACCTGAATTGATGTAGGGAAATACCAAATAGATCAACCTCATTCAGCTCTCCGTTAAACATACGATAAACGCGCTGCAGATAAAAATATTTTTGGGAATTAGTATTGAAAGGATCAAGTGAAAAGAGTGCAACGCGTCTAGAGTACCGAACTGGGATTCTGAAATTAACCTTATTCAGTAAATCAGAACAATCAAGGAAACCATTTATGAGCTTAAATAAGAATATAGCATCAGTATTTCGTCGACAGAAATATTGTTAAAAAATAGGATTTTTAAAATGTCGGAAACAGTATATACATACATACATACATACATAAATGTATGTAGATTTCCCGAACTCTCAACACGAATATAACCTCAAAAATTTTCCAACGCCACGACATCTGATAAAAGACGAAGCATTATTTAGTTCGATTCGAATTGAATTGGTGAGCCCCACCTGAGCGGCAACTTAAGTAGTCACCTGTTGCTCGAACAGTCTCCGTATGAAATATACCGCACCGGAACGCGTTAACGCGCGAGACATACGAGGCCGGATGGCGTTAAACGGGGAAAAACTGGAGAAAATCGAGAAAAATTCGTTACATCGCATCGACGAGTCCTCGTGAATAATTCACGATTTAAATTTAATTCGCACCCGGAGAGGAACCCATGAACATACACACACACACAACCATTTGTCCCGGGAAACGTATTTTTCGAGTGGTCTCATACACGCACCCTCTACGGGGCGAGTGGCCGGAAGTAATGCAAATGAAATTTTAATTTAATCACTTGTTCTCCCACATACTTCTCCTCCTCCTACCCCCCCCCCCCCCAAGTTCGTGTGAAACGACTGTAAATATTTTTTGAAAAAATTAATTCATCAGAAAAACTTCTTAAGTTATAATGTATCGGTGACCCAGTGTCTGACACTAGGGCTTAAGATGGCTGTACACCCGAAACCTTAATTTTTTTGCCGTTCCTTTCTTCGATATATATATTGAGTGAATGCGACAGTTGCGCTTCGACCAGATAAAACGTATTTTAAATTGACAAAATCGAGGTTTCGTATTCCCCTATTTTCTCCTCCGAAACTGGACCAATTTTTAAAAAAATTTCATCAACGGTATGAAAAAGATATTTTCTGTGCAACTATGCGCGTATTTTTTTTTTAATCGACCGTTAAATAAGCACGCTTGACTCTTTTCGTGGGTGTAAAAAAGAGGCGATTTTATTGATGTTTGGCGGCTCCTAGCTCCTATAAAAAACAACTAATCAAAAAAATAAAACAATAGATGCAACCCAATGGTGGATATCCATATCATATAAAAAAATAATTTCTCTAGTGCCTTAATTGAGGAAGGGAGAAGTCTAATACGTTTGTATGGATAAGGCGCTGGTGTCCAGCCCTCTTAAGCCGAAACTGGAAAACCGGCTTTATGACCAACTTTCAAAAAACCGAAAACTGGCTTTTTTGGCTCGATCAATCGGCTTTTTAAGGTTTCCTTTATGCTTTTTTTCTCAAAACTAACAATCATGAATTTTAAATTTCTATGAAAGATCATTCAAAATGTGTATTGAATACAAACTTTCTTTGGGAATAGGCGTATATTTTTTTGAACAAAAAAAGGCACAGCACTTAGTGGTGGCTTTTTGAGATATATGTAGTAATAGACGAAGACGAGGTTATAAACCAACAAAACATTATTGAAACTAGTTTCAATAACCTACACAAGGCCTTTCAGAATTTCGGCAAATTTAGTTTTCCATAATGAAATTGTAGTTTTTCGCATTCTTCTTCTTGATAGTAGCTTATTCAAATCATTTAATTATTTGTGCATATTCAGGATCTGCCATTTTACGACTGTGATGCTTGTAATAATAATAGATATATGTATGTACATATGTATATGTAATAATGATCTTTGTTTGTTTATAACTTATTCAAATTTATAAGCAATTATTTTTTCGCATAATAAAATATATATTTACAATTTCTTTTTCGATATAAAAATTTGAAACTTCAAAAAAGTCTTAATTTTCTGAGACCAGTGAAACAACAAGGCAACCGGCTTTTATTTTGTAAAAAACCGAAAACCAGCTTTTTCTTTCGGGTGGTTTTTTGGAACCCCTAGTCTGACGCTATTTATTTTAGATACGAAATAAAATTATTTTATTTTCAACTAATAACCAGCAGCATTCATAGCTTGGTGGTTGCAAGGTTCAGTCCCGTGGGTTGACCTTGATTGAAAATAATTTATTCCGAGTATTATCTGTAGGGCTGCTGATCAGACATGGATATTTGTGACTCCAAGTTGAACTTTTACTATCAGAGTTTGCCAATTTATTTGATTTCATTGTTGAAACAGTTCCTCCATCAAATTGGCAAAAACAATCCTACCCACTATGTCACCGCTGTCTGATTATGATTTATGTACAGTAAAATTTATAAACAAATTTAAATCCATAGATGTTTCTATGGATTGATTAATTAATTAATTAGTTGTTAAATTTCAGCATCTCGAAATTCAGCTATTTAAATTTAAAATTAAATAAAAAATGCTACAATGTTTGGCCTGGAAGGCACGGCACATTGGTTTTTAATTGTAAGGCCTTCTAGGTATACATAAACCATTATATTTGAAATTGGCTAAAATCCACTCTTCTACATTTCGAGTATCTCGTAAAATATTAAATATAATGTTTTGAGTTTTACAATATTTAAAAGTTCTAGTAGTCTGTCATACGTTTATTCCGCTTTTCCGAGATTCAGGACAATCAGAACAATTTGTGATTTAAGTCCAACAGAAATGTTGTTTTTGGAACTGGATATTATACTTAAAATTAAAAAAAATATTCTTAGAGAGGCAAAATAAGATCACGAGACACTGATACTTCTAATCACTAAAAAAATATTATTTTGAATAAAAACACCAATAATTTTTTTTTCTACCGCCATCTATGTTTAAAACTAATAAACAAACGTCAACGGTAAACGTTGACGTCAACAGATTTGAAAAGCTTCTTAAATATATTTTAGATACAGATATTTTATCTCTATCGTAATGGCGGAGGATCCATTTACTTACATTGATGACCAAAATGAGCAATATGGCAAAGTATGAAAACGATCGGATAAGAGGCAAACTTTTTCCTGAATTGTAATCGTAAGTGAAACGTAAAGGAGGTATGTATGTAAAAAATTTACACTTCTCGAAAGAGTACGTAAACTTAAAATGAAATCAACACGAATAAGTAATACTTTTTAAATCACATCACAAAGAGCACTCATACAAAATGCAAATACACGTGAAAATCTCGGTCAGATATTTCTTTTTACACAAATTTTGATACACAACATCACGGAATACATTTACGTAGAAGGCACTCGGCGGAAAAACCGGATGCGCCGACATCGTGTTTCATAAAGCCGACATCCGGTTTTTAAAACCTATAGCCCATCCGCCGCCCTCGACAAGGGATCGGTGGGAGGAAGGGGGAGGGGTAGCGGATAAGGGAGTGATGCCCCGTCAGGTATCAGTTTGAATTACATGCGCTGCCGCCCCCGAACCACCCCCTCGCCCCACCCACCCCATTCGACCTCGAGACTTTGCTTTCTAGAGGATATTTTCCGCGAGTATAATATCAATGAAATTTGAATATCTTAGGTAACGGGCGTGTGCGGTTTGTAAAATACACACGACGAGCAACAGACTTGCGAAACTAAAACGGACGGAAAAGTAGTGTGGGGGGGGGTTTGATGGGGTTTGAATTTCAACGGTATTTTGAGGGGTGGGAGTTGTCCAAACAATTTAAATTACGGCCACATTACACAAGCCCATACGCGAAGTCGAGTACTGTGCAAAATTCAATAATTGCTTTCGGACGGTATACACATTCATATGATATTATATTTATGTATGCACGTGAATAAATATTAGCCGAAAGTTGTGCGCGCACACGAATTTCTCTCAAATGTAATAAATCAGATTTATTGTAGCGTTCGAAAAACTATTTGCATAAACTGTGTACTTGAAATTATGCGAAGTGAATTCGTGCGCTAAATAGTGCCCCGACTAATGCCGTGATGTGTATGAAATTTTTAATTAAAACATTGGACCATTTTTTCATATCGACTTTTAAGCTAGCTCAATTAATTTAATTCGCTTGAGTTTCCTTATTGAAAAGGTCAATAGTTCACATTAGGAATTGCAGAGGTCAGAACATTTTTAAATGCTTCCCCCCATTGCTCAGAAAAGATTTTATTTTATTTACATATTTAGAAAAATATACACCGGGAAGGCCTAAGAGGTAAATTTCAATGTGCCTCCTGGCCAATTACAAACATCGATAAACAGTTTTCAATTTTACAAAACATCATATTTTGATGAACTTTTTAATAAATGACGAATTTCGAAATGATGAAAAACTGCGAGACATCTATGGACAAATTTTCAGCATTTTTTAAATCAGCAAATTCAAGATGGTATTGACTCGAATTTAAATATGTGTGCTCTTAACGAGAAAATCCAAGTATAATCCTTGTATAAAAGTGATGAAAAGAAAAAAAGTCATATAATTTAATAAACCTGAAGTGGGATTTTTTTACTCCTAGAAAATTAAAAAAATTACCACACTATTTTTTCCACACCCCTGAACATATCAAGCTGAAAATTTATATTTGAATTATTTCTGTACCAACTTAAAGTTGATAAGGTTATGGTTAGAATTCGTAAGCCGGAAGTAATAATTTATTTGAAAACAATAATTCTTTATTTGATTTTGACCTTTTAAATTATTTCTATCTCCATGATATTTTTTATTATAATATTTATGGTAATATTAAGTAATAAAATAATTTTGAACGAAATCCGACAACCGGAAGTAGAACTTTTGTCTTGTGTAAATTCCCTTACGTTTGCACTCAATTTGTATCGAAAATGCTATTATAGCAGATACATATGTGTGAACGTATATGTACGTATTTTTCATTATCGAATTTCTTTTTTGATACTTCCTATAATCCTCAAATACATAGATAAAGTCGTGGGTTGGTCACATCTGAATCTTTAATTTATCTATGTACATACATAGTAACAATATGTATATGAAGTTTTGTGATCATGGGAAAATTCGAACTCAAGATTTTGAGTGATTCGAACTCAGAATCGATCACTGACCACGTTTTCATGATCTAGAAAAAATGTTTGTGTGTCCATAAAACACCGTTAGTCCTATCGAACTGAAACTTAATTTGTCCTCGATAAAAATCTACAGTTTCAAATTCAGTACCACCAAATTTAGGTAGTACAAAGTACTCTAATGTAGACCGAAAACGACATTTGAAAAGGTTCGGACACAACATTTAAAGGATCAAAATACAAAATATCCGAAAAGTCCAATTTTTTTCAACTTCGCCTATCCGAGCAACGCCAGGCAACTCTGCCAACAGATATGTTTATAAAAAAAATGGATCCAAATAATTCAAAAATACGTATATATATGTACATATGTAATTCTAATATACATACATACCGTTCATCATAATGAAATGTCAAAACAACGATACAGTAATTTCCTTTTTCGAATGGAAATACGTAAATAGAGAAACAAAACAACACAATGACCAAATCAATATGAATACATATGTACATAACATTTCAAGCGCATCAATCCCGAAACCATGATATATTTTTTTATTTATCGTAGATATATACCAGGAAGACCTAACGGGTAAACCCCAATGCGCCTCCCTAGACAATTAATTACAAACATTGCAGCACTTTTATAACATAAATCGCTGTATTTTTGAGAGGCTAAACGACACCAAATTAACAATCAATTAATTAATTAATTAATCCATAGAGACATTTATAGATTTAGCCTTGTACGTAAATTTTTACATATTGTACATAAATCAAATTCAGATATTTGCGACATAGCGGGTAGAGTGACTTTTGCCAATTTGATATAGATATGCAAACTGACATGACGGCTAACATTGATATATGCATCTGTTAGATTTGCGGTAAAATAATAACAGACGCTATTCCAGCATTTTACCAAAAAAATGGTTCATAACCAGCAGTATTAAAGATTAGCACAAGATCGAACCCGGTAACCTCTCGGTGCTAAACATATACGCAATCCATACTACTGTGTTCCTCATCAAAACCTCTATGATTCAATTATACCATTACGAAATAAAAACATTGATCAATATTAACAGAAATAATTATTCTCCCTTGTACACGCGCCTCACAGATGCGATATGGGAATTTCAGTACGCGCCGCGCTCAACGGTATCCGCCTATTTGATGGAGGAACCGTTTCAACAATGAAATCAGAGAAGCGCCGGATTCGATGCCATGAGCTGACCACGATTGAAAAGAATTTTTCCGAGTACATCTGTAGTGCTGCTGGTCAGACTTGGATATTTGTGACTCCAGGTCAATCGTTTCCTATCAGAGTTTGCCAATTTTCTCTGATTTCATTGTTGAAACGGTTCCCGTTTAAAAATTGGCTAAATATCCTTCCTACCTACTGTGTCATCACTATTTGAGTATGATTAATGTACAATAAAATTTCTGTATAATTCATAGATGTCTCGTTAATTTGCGAATTTTTCAGTGTCTCGTAATTCAACGACTTGTAATAAAAATGCTGCATTGTAATTTTAATTGTAATTTGTAATCGGCCAGGAAGGCGCAATGGGGTTTACCTGTAAGACCTTCCTGGTATATGTACATATGTATATGTAAAAAATAAAAAATTGGCAAACTCTGATAAGAAACGATCGACTTGGATCCACAAATATCCACGTTTGACTAGCAGTATTAAAAATTAGCACGGGATCGAATCCGGTAACTTCTCGGTGCTAAACATAAACACAACTACTGACCCATACTGCTGGCTAGGTGGTTGAACAACACATAAAATTTTCCATACGAACCTACACCATACAGAGCATCGATGCAAAAACACAAAACCCAACATTTATATAAATCCGCAAAAGCCAAACACAGCATCCAATCGACTAAAGCACTCGAACATAGCATAGCATGGTCATCCCAAAATTTAAAATTAACCAGACCACGCTTCATTAAAATTTCGCACACAATAGCAATTTTTATCGGGTTCACTGCTTCGTCTAATCGCGTTAATTAATCGTCTCGTTTGGAACGATGATCGCGACTCTCAACCCTTACGCTCGCCATCCACTTTTACGCACCCCACCCCTTCGACCCTTAATTACGCCACACACTTAAATGAATTTAAACTCGACGCAGTTAAAGTTGCGTAATCAAAATGTTCAAGAATTCACACCGGGTCGAACCTGAACCATGCAAAATTATACATTATATCTATATGTAGAGAGTTTGCGGAAATTTCCGCAAAGCTCTCCGGTCCCTAATAATAACCCTTACGCGAAACTTTCGTCGGGCGGAACCTTTTAAATTAAAATTATTGCGTGTTTTGATTACATTTCGCCAGTGTGCGTTTCCTCCTAGCGAAACACAAGGATAAAGGATTCCCATCGCGTATGTAAAAATTTCCCTACACGTTTATTTATTCTTCACACATGTATGTATGTACATATATTAGCCAGCTGTTTGGCTTAGTGGTAGCGTATATATTTAGCACCACTGAGGTCAAAGGTTCGAGTCCTCGCCATCTGCTGGTTAGATTTGGGGGTTTTGTGACTCCAAATCGATCGTTTCTCTATCAGAGTTTGCCAATTTTATCTGATCATTGCTGAAACGGTTCCTGAAAATTGGTATTAGATCTAATCCTGTAGTCACAAAATCTTCCTTTGTATAATTTGTAATAATTATACACAGTAATCTGAAATCTATAGATATCTCTATACACATCTCTATAATTTCGTATTTATTATATGTATAAAAATTGTATACAAAAAAAATCTAAAAATAATCCATAGATGTCTCTATGATTATTATTTCTGATTAATTATTATATGCTATATATTCTGATTGTATATGTATGTATTACTGTATTTCTGATTGTTTATGTATTCTGTATTTCGTTAACGTACACCCGTCGCATTGGAGCAAATCTGTAATGGCGAGTGTATATTGATTTGTAACAATAAAATAAAAATAAAATATCTATGTAAAATAAAATAAAATATAATATATGTTCTGAGAGCAAGAATATCCTTCCCAATTTTAAAAGGAGCACACCAAAACAACCGAATGCAAACATATCAATGCAACATCAACAAAGTACCACACCCCAAATTTTTGCCAGACCTTCGGGGCATGTCCGAATCCACCCTTCTGATTAGCGAGGGGCAAGAAGTTGCCGGTCGACCCTTGACCGTTTCAATTAATGAACTCCGGAGATTAATTGAGTAACTCGCAGCCGGCGAAACTAATTTGCGTAAGACTCAGACTCAAGAATTCGTAACGGCATTTTCCAACCTTACTGTGGACAATGTACATCGCGCTCTGGGCAAAGGTGGTCATTTACGCACATACATATTTGTCTGCAGACAAGTATCCAATATTTTGTCTCTCGTAGCGATATATCCCAAACATCCAAGTAATTAAGTCTTACAACAACAAAAAATATTTTGAACAGAAGTTAAATAGGAAGAATTGCCTCCAGTAGTGTCTTTAACTATGTACTACTAATATCATATCATAGTAAAAGACCCCACAGGCGACTTGTTTCTCTCATGTCTAATCTCTACATACATACGTGAATATCCATCTTAAGAATATAAGCAACCGAGTCAAGTTTCCTCGACCAAAACTAATAACACACACTCAGCATCCGTTGACAAAGCCTTTGTCGCATAGTTTGCGCGTTTTCAACACGGAAAAATAAATCGAGCCAACCATTTATTCGCCACGAGGGGAGTGAGGAATTTTTAATTAATTTCCTTGTTTGAATATTGCGCTCTTTGTCCGCGAAAATCGCTCACACAAAGGATAGTCATCGATACACTGCATAGTTCAATTTAATCTGTAACTTTATTACACGTCACTAGGATGGCCTGGAATATCATATCGAACCGCTCACCCTTCGTCAATGGTGTTCTCAAATTTCACCCCGTTGATAAAATTAATTGAATTATACAGGGCAGAATATTAAATCGCTAATATATTTAGGTGCAAATAGTGGACCGTATTTATAGACTGCGTACACTGCGATAATATATATATGTATGTGTATATATAAAGAAATAATCTAAGCTTTTCAACAATAAAATATGAATTGATGAATAGTACGGGGTGATAATGTATAGTCATCGTCTGAAAACCTGGCCAAAAATATTTTTTTACGTTTTTTACTAGAAAATAGCTTTCTGTACAATTACATTGACAATTTTAAACGATCTTAAAATAGTTGATAATTTTTCGAAGTTCCTAGTAATTACTAGTAAATTCCAAACAATTACTAAATTTTTTCTTCTAAATCTTTGAATTTTTGAATAAAAATTCTTTCAGTGCTTCCTCTTATTATATAATGTAGTTGGTTTCGGGTCATAGGCATGACAAAATCCTCAGAAACTGAAATATAAATGAAGAATGAAAAGAAGTAAAAAATTGGAGTTCCAAAATACGCGTAATTACACTGAGCAACAAAAAATCACGTTTTTGAATGACCAAAGCGGAGGCTAATCAATCTTTACTAAGTCTAACCCACTGAATTCGAGTATGATAATGATTTTTGTTGGTTCGCGATGATTTACGAGATATGAGCGTTTAAAATTTTGGCATTTGCGGTCTTCAACTCAAAATCTAGTATTGCAGTGCTCAAAGTGAGTATTGGAATCAATAGTTAGATATTTTTCCTTTTGATTGACTGTTTCATAATTTAACGTTAAATGAAATACAATTACGTAGTACGTATGTATAGGTATATGTTTCAGATGAATACAAATCAAAAAATTAAATTTTCATTTCGAATCACTTACAAGTCGACGAAAGTTCAAAACGTTTCACAAATAGTAAACTTTAGACCGTATCAACTTACAAATGATTATCGAAGATTTTCAGATCATCTGCCATTTATCAATAAAAAAACTCAACACAGAGAACCAACCTTCTAAGCTGCCAACAATCTAAATTTGAGCCACACCACCATCCCCCTGACGTCAATACTATAATATTCAAAGCATAATTTTCACGCAATTCCAATTCGAGGCTCGCAACCTCACTAGGATAACAACACGCAGAGGAATACCTACCCCCGTTCCTGGAACCTGTGGAAGCTACCGAGGGGGAGGGGGAGGGGCGGTGAAAATACCCCTGGGATGAAGATCTCGGGTTCGAATTCGCACCTCGGGTACATTTGCACTGAGAGTTAGACAGATACCTTATACCCCTAAGGCGGCTGCGGTGTAGCCTTAAATCGAATGTCAACTCGTGTTTTCCCCGAGTAGGCGTGTACAAGTCGTGAAAAACACGCCTCGGTTCGGGAAATCTCGACGCTATCTAATTTTAAAATAATAACACAAAGCCACGCGCGGCAAAAGTGCAGCTTTTGAGATACAATAAAGCAGATAAATTGTGTACAAACATTAAATTTAAAAATCTTCTTTGAAAGATTGTCTAGGATTTAAAAAGATTTTAACACTTGCCACACTGTGATGGATAGAGAGTGACCAGAACTCATATTTTATTTTATTTCTCCAAATATACTGAATTTTGGGAATTCATATGTTATTTTATTTTATTTATTTTATATAGATATACATATACCAGGAAGGTACACTCCAATACAGCATTTTTATTACATAAATCACTGTATTTCGAGTGGATGAAGAACATGAAATTAACAATTAATTAATAAAATAATTAATCCATAGAGACATCTATGCATTAAGACTTGTACATACATTTTTACATATTTTACATAAATCAAATTCAGATATTTGTGACATTTAGGTAGGGTCATTTTGGCCAATTTGATGGAGAAACCGCTTCAACAATGAAATAAGATAAATTGCCAATCTCTGATAGGACAATCGACTTGGATTCACAAATATCCAAGTCTGACCAGCAGCATTAAAAATTATATTCGGAATAAATTCTTTTCAAACGAGGTCATCTTACGGGTTCCATCCCGGTGACCTCTCGGTGCTTAGTATCAACGCAATCACCGAGCCACGCAACTGGCTAATTTTCTAATTCTTAAATGTCAATGAAAAAATTGACAAATATACATATATATGTATGTAGATACATGAAAAATAGTTCATTAATTTTGTTTAGTATCGGAATTTTAATTATTATTTTAACACGCTTACATTTAAGCTTTATAATTGTTAGTGTTTTAATTAATGTTTGATTGTTTTCAAAATAAACTTCAGACTTGTAAATATTCTTGCTGACATTAATTAATATTTGAATTGAGTCAAAAGCTCAGTATATTTATAGAAAGCTCATTGATACATACAATGTTTTCAACTCAACTTTAAGCCTTATATTAAATATAACAATAATTGATTTCAAAATTTTCGAAAATGTTAATGAAATATGCTTAGCATTTTTCTGTAATTGAATCTTAATTATTAGTAATAATTACTTTTACGTCTACAAATGAATTTATTTGTCTAAATATGCAATTTATATCGAATTAAGTCATCTCGTATATAACATAAATTTCGAAATAAATATAAAAGTCATTTACCGTTTATAAATTTATTTCATTTACGTCAATTAATTAATTAATTAATCCATAGAGACATCTATAGATTTAGACTTATACATAAATCTTTACAAATTATACATAAATCAAATTCAGATATTTGTGACATAGCGGATAGAATGATTTTTGCCAATTTGATGGAGGAACCGTTTCAACAATGAAATCAGATAAATTGGCAAACTCTGAAAAGAAACGATCGACTTGGAGTCGCAAATATCCAAGTCTGATCAGCAGTATTAAAGATTAGCACGGAATCAAACCCGGTAACCTCTCGATGCTAACCAGCGATCCATACTGCTGGCTCCTCATCAAAACCTCTATGATTCAAATTTTACCATTACGAAATAAAAAAATTGATTAATATCAACAGAAATAATTATTTTCCCTTGTACACGCGTCCCACAGATGCGATATGTGAAATTCAGTACGCACCGCGCTCAACGGTATCCGCCTTGGAATGATGGATATGCTTCAGGCGTTATTTTTTTCATTTCTTGCACTAATTTTATATTATTCGACGCATAATATGTGATCAAATGATGTTTGGAGCTAATTACAATAATTAACCTCACAGATTTCGCATTATTTTAACTTAAAACACACATTTATGTATTATTGAACACTTGGAGTCCACCACAGTAGCTATGGGATTTTTAGCGCAATAAGATAAGTGTTAAATAAAGCATCTAGCGTTCACATACATATGTACATATACATAGACATATGTATACCCTCACGATTTGACGTACTATTTCTGTGCCAGAAAAACAATTCAAACGGACCGTAGAAGAGTGTGAGGTAATGTTACCAGAGTGTCTTATCTGTTCCGAGCAGATGCGTATAAAAAGCGAAGGAAATAAAATTAATTGTAATTTATGGAGGATAATGTGTACTCACCGGTCATAAAAAGGGGCCACCAGCCCCAAGGTAACCTCATTGCTTGGTCATGATCATCTGAAACGAAAATAAAGCACTCGTTACACAAAATTTAATTATACTTAATTAATAATGTGGGTAAATTACAGCTAATTAAAACATAAAATTGGCTATTACGATGGAACAAATACGTTATATTTTATTTTTTGCTACTCACTGAAGTGGAAAATTTTTGTGTGTGCTTTTTTACGTAAAAAAAATATTTATTCAATCGACCTTGTAGACTTATCTTACAGATTTCAAAGCGACGAGTGTACTTATACAGATCAAGAAACACTAACTTAATTATTATTATTATGTATTTTTGCATTATATACGACATCTATGTATGATCATGCATTGCAAAGTAGCATTGCAAGCATTTATACAATATGTACGATCAATATAAGCATTTATACAATACGAAATTATACAAACATCATCCACAGAGACATTTATGGAGAATTTTTTGCAGAATTTATTATTCATATCGGCGAACCTCAAGATGATGAATAATTTGAGATTTGTAAGAGAGGTGGGAAAGTAGATGTCAATTTTCCAGTAACCGTTTCAATGCAAATCAGAAAAATTGGCAAACTTTGTAAGGAAACGATCGCAAACCAAGGTCTGGCCAGCAGCCACCAGTGGGACTCGAACCAGTGACCATTCTGCTCGAAAGCATAATATGCTAGCCAATAGTCCACGCTGCTGGTTGTACATATATATTAAATAATGGCTGAAATTAATAGTTTTAAAACCTTGGCCTATTGTATTATGATGGCCGTGACTTGCATATTGCATTCTGCTTGCACTAGTAAAGCCAGAAAGTTTTACTTGCTTGTACGCAAAAAAATTCAATGAGCCATTTGACAAGCTTTTTTTAATTTTCAGGGCATATATTAGAGAAATGAAAATTTTTGGAAATATCGTTAATATATTACTTCTAATGAATTATATTCCAAATCGCCAGATTAAATCACTTCTACATATATTAAATCATGCTAATCACTAGTCCTCGCTACTGCTTTAACGTTTACTTCACACTTCACTCTCATTATTCATACTTAAAAAATATAGTGCATATAATATAGAGAAATAATGTCAACATGAATTTAATAGATAATGTTTCTTTGCAAGTTTGCCTACATACATGCAAGTAATATGTCAAAATGAATAAATAACGACGTCAAAAATCAACGAGAAAAAAATTCGCATTCAAATTACACAAGCTGTTATGCCGAGTCATGGTAGGAAAAATATTTTAAAAATAAAAAAGAGCCTTTTACGTATTCTTTCATCCGAAAAAAAATCGAAATATGAATAATAAACGTAAGTGAAACATTTCCTCCGTTAATATTTAACGACGTACGAGTAGGTACATATCCACGTGGATACAACGTATAAATATAAATATAAAGGCAATAAAGGTCACAAATGTAAATCCCGCCTTACAATTGAACAAAGGACGATCGTCCTTTTTGTTACCTGCCTTACAAATTCAATTGACAATGATTTTAAATTAATTTTAAAACCTTTTGCACGCGACCATCTCTCGCAACGCTTTTTGACCTACGTTCAAACATTGTGACAGCTCAAATGTACATACATACGTACATATTATACATGCATAGGTAAATGTAAGTTTTTTTTTAATATCATGTATATACGTTTATATATATATACTGAAATTTGTCGTAAACCACCTGTCATGTACAAAATAAAAACACATTCAACATCAACCCATCACCAAATTCTGGGAGATCATTTATTATTTTCAATATCTTTCTGTTATTTTAAACCTTGATTACATCACACTAATATTCGTATTCAAACACTTAATTTGTCCAATCAAGCAATCTGTCAAACAATTGGTTGGGCAATTTATCAAAGCAAAAACCAGATAATTTTAACAAAGGAAAAAGGATTCTACATACATACATATGTCTATCAGAAATACATACATTGTATTTATATCATTGCTAATTTCGCAGTGTGTCAATTAATGGATTATCGCTAAAATTCGATGAAAAATATTCAGAAAAAAATATACTAGCTTATGTATATAGTGCTATTAAAATATCTGGTGTTTTATCGCAGCGAAGATTTATTATTGTGAAACTTTTGGGCAGTAGGTGTTTGGTCTTTCAAAACTGTAGCCTAATTACAATCAAAATTTTCTAACCTATATCATTATTTTTTTAAATTGACTTAATTGAAATAAATTTTATGAATTGATTAACCAACCACAATTTCGCTTAGCAAAATTACTATCTACAATTCTATATTATTGTGATTAAACCTGATTGTTTGAAAGAAGCAAACAAAAAGAGGCCGTAGAGAGAAAATCCGGGCCCCGGTGCAAATTCGAATATCCGCCCCCCCCCCCCCTTGGCCAATTTTAGTAAAAAAAATGGAAAAAAAAATTGATGTGGGTATTTCAATTAATATCGTTGATAATTAATAAAATATATTTCATATTAATTTATATATGTATGTACATAATACACTACAGTTAAATTAATTAAATACCATAATAGCACATAAAATGAAAAATTAAATAATTAAAACAAATGTATACACACGTCAAAAAATAGTTTCATTAAAAAAAATAATGCTGTCATACATGAAATAAAAATAAACATATAACATAAAAACCGTAAAATATCAACTTAAATTATTTATGGAAAAGCAGGTACATAGAAGGTAATAATGTATTTAATTTGGAATTATTTTTTCTGTGAGAGCTTTTTAAAATGTCTCTATATACATATACATGTATATATCTACATACTTCAGTCTGTTACATGTTCATTATGGGTTAAAATAATCAACAAAGAAAACAGTTGAATAATAAAAATGAATTCGTAAACGACAAATATTATTAATTTAAAAACTAATTTCATTTGAAATAAATCCAGTCTACCGTTCGCAATTATAAAAAAAAAATTTTAACATGTTTGAATAACGAATTTTCCTAAAGTCGAAAGACAAACGGATACTTTTAACCATAATAATTTATTAGTATTATTCAAGGAATAGCACCGTGCATCACATTTGCAATTTTATGTTTTTAAGTTTTAAGATTTTATCTTTATTATCGATGTAAAAATGCACTAGCCTCGTACTTTTAACTGTCCGCTTGTTACCTGCTTGAATCGGCCAAGAGTTATTTTACTAATTTGTTTTGGATATTGTGACGAAGGAACTGATCATTCTGAACACCAGAACAGATCTTTCCCTAAACTTTATTATGCCATAAGTAGATAAAATCTGTTACTCAAAAACAGTTATACCATTTCGCTTAGTGTCCAAAAAAACCCTAAGATTATAAAGGCCAAATAATGCTTTCATACTTTTGCTAAAAATGCACATATTATTTGTCGGTAAAAGCCGAGCCCGGGTTATTTGCATACCCTTCCCCCCCCCCCCTCTCGTCGGCCCTGCCTATATGTATATGATATTATATACATTCCGTATGTTTGTTTGTTTATGTGTGGTAACGCCATTCGATACATAATATGACATACAATAACACTCATGTACTTCGAATACATTAATGAACAACGATGAAATAACATGATATAAAAGCAGAAAAATTTTCACCAAAGGCGGGTCTCGAACCCATGGGCCTCCCACTGATCACATTCAGCTTTGAATATAATCTTTTAAACATTTAATTCGTATAATGGCCCCGATACTGTATACCACTAGAATTAGCATACACATTACACCAGTAGCATTTTCGTCAGACGACACAACGACCCAGAACTTGAACGCATCCGTATAAAATGCGCAATATTTCATCGGCAGCTCTCGGATTAGGCGTTAGTGTCGCGATGTCGTAATATACGGGCTTTAATTAATATTCGCCGAGATTAATTTCGCTAAAAGCTCGCTTCACCTGTTTGCTCACAATGGGGCCGGGCGAGGCGGCTCTTTATTTCCGCTCATCCATCTCTTCCCGCTCCGGCCCTGTGCCCCTTTTGTTACCCGTTCGTCCCCTTACTTCCCCCCCGCACACTCCACCCCCACCCCCACCCCTATCCTCCCCCTCGATGATGCTGCGACTGATGCTGGAGACTGTGCCCTCACCACCTGTCAAACAACGGCAAAGCGCGTGAGAAACAACGCGGATGAAAAGTCACATCTGGTGCCTTTATTAAAACGTATGAATGAGTTGACAATCGAGACTTTTGAGCTTACGACCCCTATTGTAAAAATAAATCTTGACACGTGTCATTTAAGTGATACATTATACATATGTGTACCTTTCTGTACAAGAGAGTGTAGTGATACAATATATGTACATACATAGCCATATATTTAGCACCACTGAGGTCAAAGGTTCGAGTCCTCGCCAAATCTGCTGGTTAGATTTGGGGGTTTAGTGACTCTAAATCGATCGTTTCTCTATCAGAGTTTGCCAATTTTATCTGATCATTGCTGAAACGGTTCCTGAAAATTGGTATTAGATCTAATCCTATTGTCACAAAATCTTCCTGTGTATTATTTGTAATAATTATACACAGTAATCTGAAATATATAGATATCTCTATAATTTCGTATTTATTATATGTATAAAAATTGTATACAAAAAAAATCTAAAAACTATCCATAGATGTCTCTATGATTATTATTTCTGATTAATTGTTATATGCTATATATTCTGACTGTATATGTATGTATTACTGTATTTCTGATTTCTGATTGTTTATGTATTCTGTATTTCTTTAACGTACACCCGTCGCATTGGAGCAAATCTGTAATGGCGAGTGTATATTGATTTGTAACAATAAAAATAAAATAAAAATATACATATATTAGGTATTCCCGGAATTAATGTCTTTTTTGTAATATGCAATTTTGACTCGGTCTCTTTCGGTTCGTTGACAAGTGAAGACGTGTCTTGTGTTTTCTTTTCTTCTTCTGGTTTCGTTGCGTTCTATTAAAAAAATGTTTTGTACCCCATCCACAAAAAATGATAGAGACGTGTCCATCAGAAGCTCATTTAAGGAGCTGTGTGTTATTGTTGTTTCACGCGAAAAAAAGTGCTGTAGAGGCTTCAAAATTAATTTGCGACATATACGGCGATATACTGGATGTAAGTAAGTGCCAACGTTGGTTTAAGAAATTTCAATCAGGCAATCTCAGCTTGGATGACGAGCCTCGTAGTGGACTAAGCATCTCTAAAGGCGGATATCGAACCAAATCCAATTTTGACTCCTGATTAATTATCGCAAATCCAATGTTGACTCTTGATGATATATATCTTGATGAATTATAAATAAATAAATAAATTAAGTTATGAAAAACGACATTAATTCCGGGACGACTTAATATTATAAATATATTAATGCTTTTCTTAACACTTTGAGACCCGTTCACGCCTTTTGGCGTGATTTATAAGCCAACCGTTATGAACCGTTCACGCCTTTTGGCGAACGGACCATACGACTACTTCATCATCAGAAAAAACAAATTGCAAATTTTGCAAATTTCTTGAAAGCTTTGCGGCCCCTAGGCTAGGTTTAATGCAAAAATGAGCGCGTCTCAAAGTGTTAATCAACCAGAAGCGTGGCTTAATGGTTAGCATCGTTAACTTCGCATTTCACTGGTTTCATTAACGATAAACTTACACTGAAGCGTGAAGCTTAAACAATTCTACAAATAAATCTGGCCCTTCAATACAATACTGGAATACTAAAAATCTAGCCCTTCTCAGCTTGAAGCAGTATTCAAGAAAAAGTGACAAAATCATCAAAGAAGAGACATTTATTCGTGGTATTTAAATTTGTCATAATTACAATTCTTACGGTTTTTTTTTTTTAATAAAATCAATTACATAGCAGAATCTTTTCAGCACCACGCTACTATCAAAATTATTCGTGAGTTTAAAATAAAATTAAACAATTATTAACATAATTTTAAATTTAACCAGCAACATAGCTCAATGGTAAGCTTATAATGCTTTCAATTAAAGGGTCATGAGTTGCTTGGCCTGTTGTTGCTGGCCAGACTTTGAATATATCTAACTCCAGGTAGATCGTTTCCTTATTAGAATTTCCACCAATTTATTTTATTGCATTGTTTAAACGGTTCCACAAAAATTGGCAGCCTATCTCCGTTTATCGCAAATTTGAGTTTCTAGCATCTCAAAAAATGCATATTTTGTAAAAATGTACGTATTTTTAGCAAAAATTTGCTATACCTACATACATATGTATATTGAATGTCTCTATGGTATTGTATACATAAAATTGTATTTGTAATATTTGGAATTGTAAGTACTTATGTCAAAAAAATGGGATAACCTTGTAATAAAATAAAATAAATTTAAATACAGAAAAATATAATTCAGCTGATCACTGATATTATGAGAAAGCGGTATTAGTACATTGAATCTCATAATAACCGAGTTCGGACATAAAATAAAAAAAATACAGCTTTTAAATTTTCACAATCTATAAAATCAAACCACAGTATATACATACATACATATGTACATCCCTGATATCAATTATATTGAAACGTTTTAATATCTACATCACATCAAAGCCAATTTTACATACATACATATATAAACAATACGAACGACTCGCATTATACATATACAATAATTAATAAATTCATAGAATATCAAAACGCTAATTTTCATTTGATTCGACAGAGCGTGAAAATTTCACCTTCAGCCAAAATCACTATTTTAACATAAAACAATTTCAATTTCAATTTCACCCCAAAAAAATCTCATCACAACTCGAAACACACGTAACGTCGAAAAAAATTCAAACACCCACTAATTGGAAACCGAGAAAAAATTTACACCCAAATACACACACACAAACGTACATATATTTTTCATAGTGCCAATTAAAACGTTCGTAACGGCAAAAAACAAAAAAAATCGCAGTTTAATTGGCGAAAATAAATTAATTCTCGTTCGCCGAGGTGACAAGTGTTAATAGTGCGACAGAGACGCACCGATATCAGGACACGAATGTGCGAAAGAGAACGCGACACTACACTCAACACTAATACGTCCGCCGTGCATTGTTTCGCATTATTATTTTTTTTTTGCACAGTTTTTGATTCGAGCGCGTAAAAAAAATTGTAATCGCAAAATTCGATACGAGAAGGGGTGGGTGGCTTCGCTTCAGGGGTGGCGAACAGATGCTCCTTATTGAATTCGAAAAAAATTACACACGCACATGCGAATACGTAGACGGGCGTAACGGATCTCGTCGTAAAAAAGAAATACGCAAAAATCGGATATCGTGTAAGCGCACATGTACACAAATGCGTATCTATCAATCGGGATATATAAGGTTGTCGACTGTGATGGGCCATTTTCCAGAATGTGAACATTATTCCGATACTGCACTATTTTGACGAAATTCTGCGACACAGTTTTACATACGTAAGGTATGCATTACATATATAAGGTAAGAAATGTGTTTTTTACAGTAATAGTAATTCGAAATGCATGTAAGTATATATGACAATCATCGGAAGAAAAAAATATGATTTACCGAGCATAGCTTGTTAACCAGCAGCGTGGTCTAGTGGTGAGTATTGAAATATTTATTGAATTAGTTGAAGTATTGTTTCACATTAAGTTTGACAGTCATCGGTGAATGAATATATAACCTCAAATTTGTAAATTGATCTGTTTCTACAGTTTTTGATTGCTTTGATTACTTTCAATTTTCTCAAGCATATTTACATGCTGCGTTTACCCATAAATAATAATTGAGTATATGTAAATTAAAAACTCTAGTAAAAAAAAGTTTTTTAAAAACAAGGTCTATATTATTTTTGAAGATTCATCTGTTTGATGAATCATCCATTTGATAAACAGTCCTTTTATGAATATTCCTCGATATATTTTATTAGTTTATTGTTATTTTATTTGTAGAATTGTTCATTAAACAGCAGCGTGGTCTAGTGGTGAGTGTTGGATTCTTTCGTGCTTGATTTCACAAATTCGATTCCCACTAAGGTTCTCTTTGTTGGCCAGACCTTGGTTTGTCGACGTCGATCGTTTCTCATCAGAATTTACCAATTTTTCTGATTCTCATTGAAACGGTTCCTGAAAAATTGGCTTTTCCTTCCCAATTTTCTGTTGCAAACCTTGAGTTATTATTATATATCGGGTTTCGCCAGATTTCTCACCATAGATGTCTTTGTGGTTGTTTATCGAATTTAAAAATTCGTATTGTTACATGAAAAATGTTATTAATCGTATTTATACGATGTTTGTAATATCTGACCATAGATGTCAGGTATTGTTTCGATTAATAATTATGTATGTATGTAATAATTATGTATTTAGATGTCTTGTAAATTATGATTTTTTTTGTATATATATTGTTTGCTATCAATAGTTTCTCTTGGAAAATAGTGCTACGAGCATTTAGCTCCATCTACTAAGAATTAATTTAATTAGTAAATTAATTTCTTTATTGCTGTTGTATATTATTTAATTTTAGGTAGGTAGGTAGTTTTTCCTTATAATACACCCGATGAAATTTCCATCGAGTATATCACTAGTAATACTATAATTTGTATACCATATTTAGCAGCTCTACGTATATCTCGCACACTCACTCCGGTGTTTTTATATGAGAGCTATTCGTTTCAGGGCTCCAAGCTCTTCCGATATACGCTAAAGCTATAATTTTATATTTATCAGAAAACACTCAGATGTACATACATACATATTACATTTATGGGTAATTTATGTACGTGTTGGTACAACCCGTAATTTACGAGTTGCCAGTGAGCGACAACTATGGTATTAAATTTGTAAATATTTTAATCATATTCAAATAGTGGTGACATAGTGGGTAGAATTTTGCCAATTTGACGAGCAACCGTTTCAAACAAAATCAGACAAATTGGCAAACTGTGATAACATAAATAACCATGTCTGACCAGCAGTACTGCAGAAATACTTCTTTCCAATGGAATTCAACTCAGGGCTTGAACCCAGGAGCCTCTCGATGGTTAGCATTAACACAACCCCCGATCTAAACTCTTGGCTAACAAACAGAAAACAGACAAGCGATCAGTGACCGATTACATATGTACATATATAACTTACTGATCATCTATTTATTGACCAAATCAAACGAAATTAGTGACCAAACAAATACATTCCTTTTAAAATTAATAGAAATAAACAAAATGGTTTCTACTAAAAAAAAAATTCAAAAATGTATCCAACCGTAGTACGATACAAAGATGGGCGACTATCGCTATGAGATTGTTGCGTAGGGGTGGATTCAGGATCCAAATAAAAGACCAAAGTCACTTCACAACATTTATTCTACGATTCAAGGTATCCACACGGATGCACCGCCCACTCCAGAATAATCTGATCTACCGTGTGTACCTCCTTATAAAGGAAAAGTTGCACACCACAGCTTCTCCGATCAATTTATGTATCTATTGTCTAGGCACGTAAAGGTTAACCTAATCCGGGGACTCTTTTGTTCACCCACGAATGCACTTAGCAGTGGAAACTCTCTCTTATGTTCCCACGTTACAATATATAGGTATATATGTATGTATTATACATACATATATCTGGAGCTTTTTCTTTCAATTCAGAAGGCTGGACACCAGCACCTTGTCCATACAATAGTATTACACTTCTCCCTTCCGCAATTATGGCAGTAGAGAAATCATTTTTAATATGCTATGGATATCTACCATTGGCATGTTTCTGTGGTTTTATTTTTTGATTAGTTATTTTTTATATGAGCTAGGAGCCGCCAAACATCTATAAAATCGCCTCTTTTTTACACCCATGAAAAGAGTCCAGCGTGCTTATTTAACGGTTAGTTAAAAAAAATACGAGCACACAAACATAGAAAATATCTTTCTTATACCGATGATGAAATTTTTTTTAAAATTGGTCCAGTTTCAGAGGAGAAAACTGGAGAATACGAAACCTCGATTTTGTCGATTTAAAATACGTATTATCTGGTCGAAGCGCAACTGCCGCATTCACTCAATATAACATACATATATGTATGTATATTGATATATATTGTCGCATTCACTCAATACATACATTCACTCAATATATATATATGTATATCGAAGAAAGGAATGGCAACAAAATTAAGGTTTCGGGTGTACAGTCCTCTTAAGTACTATATATTTGAGGTTTGATTTTAATTATTGTTCACAGAAACTTTAAAATGATTATTCATTTCATAAACCAATATTCAAGCAAAGCCACTCACTACGATGTTGCCAAAATACCTTATTACATTACTTACAGAAATCAAATGTAACATTATAAAAGCTCAAAATTTCAAAACCAAAGTCACAGTTGATTCAAAGCAAACCTAATATTATTCAAACCTGACCTAACTCTCGTACAGAAAACCTTTCGAAGGTCAACAAGGACACAACCTCTACACTTCTAACGACAACAGTATAAAATTAACAAGGTATTTATATATAATAGATAGTAAAAAGTTCACAACCGATCGAACGCGAACGCGTGAAATTCAGTGAGCAAACAAAGTATCTCACTCTCTCGCCAGACAAAGGACTAATCACGTATACCCGCGTAATGTAACTACGAACTGGTGAAAATTTTAGATTTTGCAAATGTAACGCATACATACATATACGTGTGTATGCATAGTAGAATATTCTGCGGTTCTCTTTTTCGGAATGAATAAAATTTCGTATAATTTATACCGGGGAGCGGTGTTTTGAATGAGAGCCGCCTGCGCAATTATCACGTCTCATTAACCCGCGGGCAAATTTGACTAACAAACTGTTAAAACGACCGAATAAAGATTAAGCGGTCTCCGGTTCAAAACCTCCCGAAGAATAAAGTGTGTGTGAAAGAGAGAGAGAGAGAGAGAGAGAGAGAGAGAGAGAGCGGGGGGGGGATGTTTTGCAAACACAAAAAATAAATAAAATCATTTTTTTTCCAAATAATTCCTACAACTTTATCCATCAGAGTCGAAATAAATGACAAGGGATTTTTTTAGAGGATATGATCAAAATTTATCTTTTGGGCGTATTTGCTTCATTTCTAGAAATATCTAGCAAAACATTAAATATTATGTTTTGCAAATTACAATATTTAAAAATACTGGTGTCCTGTAATACGTTTATTCTGATTTTCCGAGATTCTGGACATATCGAATTAAAATTTAGCCAGCAGCATGGCTAAGCGGTTGCATTGATACTGAGAAGCACCGAGAGGTCACCGGGTTCGTTCCGTGAGCTGACTGGGTGATATTTAATGGTGCTGGTCAGACTTGAATATTTGTGACTCCAAGTCAATCGTTTCCTATCAGATTTTGCCGATTTATCTGATTTCATTGTTGAAGTGATTCCTCCATCAAACTGGCAAAAACCATCCTACCTACTATGTCACCACTATTTGAGTATAATTTTCTTATTTATAGTACTAGCTGTAACCGGCATGCGTTGCAATGCCACAATAACGCATGCAATTCCCGTTCCCGTTCCCGTTTCTTAATGTGTTTCGATAAGTGAATGTTTCAGTTTCAAATTAATACTTAATAATCAAATTAAATTACAGTAATGATAATTTGTTGGAAAACCACAGGTGGCGAATACATTTTAAATTATTCAATTGTTTATTTATTTTACCCTAACAACGTAGGCGGAGACGCGAAAACATTTGAAATTATTGCGTTGCAATGCCACTCATTCCCGTTTTTCCCGTTTTCGTTCCAGTTTTACGGCAATTTTTTTTACCGAAACCATCACGAACATACACACAATAATTCATGTAAGTTTCATCGCAATAGGTTAAATGGTATAGGAACGCATACGTGACAAATATACCAACAGACAAACATTAATTTTTGTATATATGTAGATTTATATGATGCTTATATGTCCGGTCACAGTGACGCATTAGAGCATTCTGTAATATCACTGTGGCTAATATTTAAATAAATAAAAACGCCGAAAATAAGTCAACAATCCATAGCGCCAATTTTAAATAGGTGAATCATCAAATTTTCAACATAATACTCGTGTTCAGTGAGGCCAAATGAGTAAGCTTTTTTAAATAAGTTCAAACTCCTAGAATACTTGGTCATGATTTTTTGTTAAAGTTAAGCACAAATGTACAAGTTAGTATATTTTATGAAAGCCATAAGAAAAAATGTAAAAAACCAAACAGTAAGTCGCATGGCTCAAACGCACTGAATCGTACGCCATGCTCATCCTCGTGGTTTCCAGCTGGGAAAGGCGTTCCTTCATGTCATTGTTAATTCGTACGATCTTATTATTTTGAAAAATTTCTCCTACATTGCTTCAAATATGAGAACACTATGAAATCCACATATGTCAATAAAATAATAAAATATGACAAAAAAAACTTCAGAGGGTGATTTTTGGCCTCGGTTCCATAGCATAGATCATGCGTGCAAAGCTGTCTAAAATACGTGCCTCGTACTTCTCTATATATCTGCGCCTTCAGATTCATCAATATACTAAACATACACACATATGTACATACATGCATAAATCATCTTTTTAATCGTCTAACAAACGTGCCAACATTGGGACCATTTAATTTTAATTGCTCCGAACTTGAACACTCCATTCCATTGAATATTTTAACAAACTATATAATAAATGAATATGTATGAAGGCACTTTGCAAATCCACGCGTAACACTTAATCAAAAATTCAATTTAATTTTCGGCCAGGTTTGATATAAAGCATACAAAAACACACACACACACACACACACACACACACACACACACACACAGACACATATGATAAAAATTTTAAGGGCGTGTTACATGCTTATGTATGTACATATGATCTCTTTACACACATATAATAATCGTTCAAACAAAAGATCGGCTAATTAATGCGCGCACGTCAGGGGATAAGTGAAGTTTTGTTTACGGTCGACTTGTTCACTTTACATCGCTTTCCGAAAGTAATAACCTAATGAAAATTGCGAGCAAATGCGAAAACTCGTACACTTTTCCCCCACCCCAGTTTTCCGAATCATTATAAATTCATGCCCGGCATAACAGATCTCCTCCCCCTCGTTCTAAAAGTGTGGGGGGGTAATTTTAAATACAGGTGAGTGCGGACTATGTATGTGAGATTTTGATTTATCTTTTATACTATACAGTTGTATTCGGTTGAAAAATTATTTGTACGCTATACAACTCTACACTTTTCAATTATAAAAAAGAAGCGAAATACAAGGCGATGCGGGGTATATCCTCAATAAAACCAATATTTAATCGCCATAGTTATTTATCAACTCAAAATAAAATAAAATTATATCGCGCGCTCATATAACCATTCTCAACCTATGCTTCACCTGTATGGAATAACGCCTCGAATACTAACCTTTCCAAGCTCCAAGTAATACAAAATAAATCCCTAAAAATAATTTATAATACACCCATATATACTCACTTGAAAAAACTGCATGCCATGTATAATATTCCGCTTGTTACAGACATTACTAACAAACTAACTAGTAGATTCTATGACATAATCACTAATAACTATACTAACACACTTGTGAAGAGTCTCGATTCAGGTATAAACACAGATTACCTAAACACAATCTGCTTTAGGTCATCGACCTTTGAGATTCTTTAATTAATATTATATATCAGATATATTATGGGCAATTATAAGATTTGTAAATAGGTTTTTGGGTTATTTTTCCTATTATACTGTACATTAACATTAGAATAATACTATGATTACTAACAAAATTGAATTAAAATTGTAAAATAAAAAATGATCAGTAGATCAGTAGCTATTAAAATATACATATATAAGATGTATTGTGAATATATTTTAGTAATAATAAAAAAAGCATTTAAAAATTAAAAAATTCAATTATAAATCACCAAATTTGATGTACATATATATGTATACTAATGCGTGAAACTTCAGCTTAATCATAGATGTGTTTTTGGATGTTGTCGGACTCTAAGATAAAGCTCATACAACATTTTTTTAGTTTTTTTTCTACATTTTATAAGCTTTCATCCACCCGAGCAACGCCAGTCGTTTCACTAGTTTTGTAAACGTATCCGCTCAATTTCACAAACCCAATTAAATATAAAAAAATTAACGTTTGTTTTACCCTATGACCTACATAAGTAAAACTCAATTATGCAATTTTTTATATACTTTATTTATGTACAGTGAGCGACAAAAAAAAAGCTGATTTTGAGATTTCTATGAAATTTATTTTTACTCTTATATGTAGCGATATTCTCAGTACAAAAGTTTATTAAATGATGATAAGGATCATAAGGATATTAAAACAGGACAAACTATGAATTTTTACTACGTTTTTATTTAAATATTGAAATTATTTGCGAAATGTATAAAAATGGGGAATCAAAATCAACTTTTTTTTGTCGCTCACTGTAGTTGCGTTCTGACCACAGTGACGCATTGAGACTACCTGTCAAGTCACTGTGATATCGATTATTAAAATAAAATAAAATAAATAAATATACACCTTATAAATAATGGACATGGAATCACAAACCAAAGTCTGATCAGCAGCAACCAGTAGGACTCGAACCCCTGACCACTTTGTTCGAAAGCATTTATGCTAACCACTAGTCCATGGTTATGTTTAGTATACATGCATACATACATACGTACATATATCGTTACTTTATTTATGATCCTCATTACTCGCGTGTAATAAACGTTTATAAAAACGAGCCCGAGCTGCAGGAGGACCGTGTTAATTTACAGAACAAAAGGGACGCATTTTACGAACGGCTCACCGTCTCCCTCTCCACGATGAAAAAGTTTGAGAAGCAGTGTTCCGCTTGAATAATTGCAGTGCTGTCTATTCTAGTCGACGCGAGAGACAGTGCCGTCAAATCTTTCCAGTCCCGTGGCTGTCAATGGGAACTCATTAAGTAATTCCTGCTACAGCTTTTGCATTCGCAAAGTGCACACCGAAACTAATGCACTCGTTATGCATTTCAAAAATTCACAATTAATTTCAAAAACAGACATCACACGACCACAGACGCTACTGCGAGCTTTACTCGCGACTTTTGTAAATGTTGAGAGCTCCAACAAATGCTCTCGATGGATGGATTGGATGATAAACTCACAGATTGGACGACGCATACATATGTACATACATATATATTCACATGGCGTCATTCAAATCGAAACTATCTCTTAACCAGCACTTACATTATGAACCCATGGATGGAACGATAATCTTACGACTTACCGATCCTAAAAATCTACTTTATGTTACGGCTGCTAGTTATTCGACTACACTAAATGGAAACATATGTACATAAATCGATCAACTCGGATTGCGTAATTCGTTTCAGATAAAAATTTCTAAGGCAAAAAAATATTACGTTGAATATTTTACTACTGTATATACATATGTAACTACATTTTACATATACCAGGAAGGCTTGACAAGAAGACCCCAATGGCTTGACAGGAATACACCTTCAATAGAGGAATACACCTTCAAGCACAATACGCCTTCCTGGACAATTAATTACAAACAATGCAGCTTTTTTTAATTCCATAAATCACTGTATTTCCAGAAGCTCAAGAACACGAAATAACAATTAATTAATTAATAAAATACATAATTAATCCATTGAGACATCTATGGATTTTAGATTTGTACATAATTTTTGTACACACAATAAATACAGAATAAATACAGACAACAGGAAAGATGATTTTTTGCCAATTTTGAGGAACCGTTTCAACAATGATCAGATACATTTTGTACACTCTGATAAGAAACGATCGATTTGGAGTCACAAAACCCCCAAATCTAACCAGCAGTATAGCGGATCGAACCCACTGATCACTTGGTGCTAAACGTTGACTATTAAAATAATCGTGCTAAAAATATAAATTTCCATTAATATAAAATATATACGTATTCCATAAACTAATAATATCAACAACTTACGTATTTTTTATTAAAATTTTATTAATGTAAGTATTTCAAAATACATGAACTCGAAATTAAGAAAAATAAAAGCCAAATTCTACCAACCGCTATACGTACGAACAATGTTATATTTCTTGACCAAAATGCAATGCGAAACTGAAACGAAATGTAATTGGCGTCCGCGGGTCGAGTGGGTCTCATGCTAAATCGATGCGACTATACCTGTCAGTTTGTTACTACGACAAATTATCCAACAAATTTTGCGATAAGTCCACGATTACGATAACGCCAAAAAAATTAATAATCCTTTAAGTAATTAAAAGACCTGCAGCCTACTAATTTGTCGCTACGATAAATCACCCAACTGATCGACTCACTAACATTCGACGTTTCTTCCCGAAATACCCTTGACCATAATAAGGTTGAAAGAAAATTTTGAATCGCTGAAAGACCTATACTACCTACAATTTCGCCGCTACGAGTATATGAACGGCAAATTTATCGGACTAATTCCGAAGACAAATCTCACCGTCTGTGGACCCCATTACTCGGGCAACGCCGGTTATATCCACTAGTATACACATATACCCGTATACACGGAGTGCAGCCTGCACCGGGTGACACAATTTTTGGGGTGATACCAAATTGTTGAAATTGAAAAACGCTATTTCTACATATTCGTTGTATGACGGCCCTTGAGCGGCTGCACGCTTCTTTACAATTTCTGTATATATACAGCTTTCTGTATTTATACAGCTACGCGAAATCCGTCTGGTGCCGTTTCATACATATATATATACATACATATATAGCATCAAATATGATCCATAATTAGCTTTTGGCTATTGGCTAAAGGTAACTGATACATTCAGACGGAGACGCAACCGAAAAACAACATTTCAACTTAGCTTCTCTTTTGGCGCTACTCTCTCGTAAGTCATAACTAAAGACCGGATCCACAGCACGCCGTTTATTGTTTAATTGTTGTAAATGCTATTGTTCAATTGTTGTAAAAGGTTCGCCCAACCTTTTTTTTTTGTACTTTGGCTTTGTAAATACAGCCAAACCGCCCCGATTCCTGGAAAAAGCACTGTCTCTATCCGCAGTCTAGTCATAACTAGAGGTAGGATAGCCACAGTGCTATCCATTGTTGTAAATCCTTTGTAAAAAAGGTTCGACAAACCTTTAACAATGCATTTACAACCTTTGAACAATACGCGGCACCTTCTGGGTCCGATGACTAATCATAACCTTAGGCCAGCGCGACCCTGCGCACCATTATTCATTTTTATGGTGAACCTTTTTTTTGCACTCTAGCTTTGTAATTTGCCCTGTTTCCTGGAAAATAGCTCCAAAACGCCCTCTTTCCTGGAAAAAGCAAGCAATAACAGGACAAACTATGTACAAAGCTAGAGAGCAAAAAAAAAGTTTCAACCACCACCACGCACCAATGTGACACTACCCCTAGCGACGCCACTGCGTGTAATTATAATGATAATAATAAAACTTCGCTCAAGGATAGGTATGACTGATGTTTCTTTTTATTTAGACACAAACAAAACTCGAGAACGTAATAATAAGTCAACAAGAAAGAATTTTTGCTTTTGAGATTTTTTTATTGTTATTTTTGTTTGCTCTCAGCGTAGACGTAAACCTAAATCCGTATAAGCGTTTGCTTACGACTTTTTATCGTACCGACGCACACATAGATACATAGCTAGGTAGCAACGGGGAAAAGTTAGCAAATAAGGGCACCGTGCGAAAAAAAAACGAAAATGAAAAAAAGGTTATTTTAAAACATATCTCGGGGTGAGTAATGGTGGCAGCGAAAAAATACGTCGTTCGTGCGCTCGCACACCGGCGAATTATGTGAAGCTTAATAATATTTCGCCCTGATAAATGTTCGGTTTAATTTACTTGAAATTTTATAGGTGCGAGAGCGAGCAAATTTGGCAAATTTTTTCATACGGTTGTTTCAGGCGCTGAAACAACTTTCTTATGTGCGCGAAAACTCGCTGACTTGACGCAACCCTCGTCAAAAGATGAGTTTCGATAGAGGAAAGACGGGACATGTTCCCTTAGAGAAATATGCTAATTTATCCCCATCCCCAACCCAGAATCGCCCACCCATCCTCCTCTCCCTTTATCCGTGTATGTCGAAAGGAGGGGGGGGGGGTGAAAAAAGAGACAAAACTGTATCGAAAACGATCTTGAAAAAAATTTATTTCAATTTCTAACAGAATTAAACCTAGTACAGTGCTCGAAAATCCAAAGCCGGAATAATACAACTTGCAAGTGAGCCCGCCGATTTTTTTCGAAATTTAAAAAAAATGTATAAAGTATTGTCGTATTATTTCGTATTTCACCGTGAAAATAAAACAAGAACGAGTACATGTATCCCTCGTCAAACCAATTTCAATTGACGAAAATGTAACATACGTTTTCGACGAAAAAGAAAAGTTGACGTGGGCAACTTTAAAAATTGCTTACATAAGTACATTTTATGTAACATGTCAAATTCACAAGAAACGTGCAAAAAATATTGCGATTTTATGGTTGACTTATTTTTTTGATAAAACAATTCATCATTGTTCAATTTATCAAGACATTGAAACGTATTATGATATTACATATCTAATATATAATTTCGAAACAGACTTTGTAAGTATGTAAGAAAATATGTAATGTTGGTTGGAACTTCGAAAAAAAAACAAAGTTTCAATGACGACAATTCAATTGCTTGAATATTATATTTTCTCGATTGAAATAAATTTTATAAAAAAACAAATGAATATTTACTATTAGATTCGCCATGTTTAAGCTGTTTATATTTTAAAAATACTAAGCGAAGCCGGGTAAAATAATTAGTTAATTATAAAGTGGTCATTGCCTTAAATTTTTGATTTTCTATTGAATCTTTAGAGATGTTAGAATAAGCATAAAAAAATAAAAAATCCAATCTCAACCAAGATTTGACCTAATTATCTATTTTCTTTAAAATTTAATGTCTGTTTGTCTGTCTGTCTGTCTGTCTCGTATAGGTTCCTAAACCACTCAACCAATTACGATGAAACTTTCAGGATTTGTTGTATGCATATCCGGGAAGATTGCTGTGAAAAAAAACCTCTTAATAATAATATTCGTAATTACGATTTTACCGACGCGAAAGTATGAAGCGCCATTGTGTAGTCAAGGAAATGTGTTTGTTGGTTGCAACGATACCAGTGGGTTTGAAGAGACTTTCGGCTTTGAAGAGACGTTAGTAGAGCTCCAACCATCACTTGAAACGGAAACGGGAACGGGAATGGGAACGGGAACGGGAGTTGCATGTCTTATTCTGGCATTGCAACGTATGTAAGTCAAGTTCAGCTAGTAAATAATAAAAAAATTTGAATTGAGTCAAACAGTAATAGTGTTTTTGGAACTAAAAATGGGACATCAGCCAATTTCAAATATAACGGCTTGCATATTGAAACACAATATTTGGAAAGTTAATACAAAATGGTTTCAAACATAAATATCACCAAAGTTCTGAAAAGTGACAACCAATCGGATTAAAATCATTCCGATTCAATGACACATTTAAATCTAAAAACATTTCCCATTGGATGAAACACCGCTACGACATTGCAAACTGACAGACACTAAAAAAATCTGTCAAATTTTGAAAAGGCAACAATAGAAAAATATAAATATATACATCCAATCCGGATATTTTTCACACACACACCTTAGAGAAGGGTAAGATGTAAAACAGGCGGAAAAAGAGACGGAAAGCGACAGCAAAAAAAATTCAGTCGCAAAAAACAAAATGAAAGGTAATTTCCGGTCAATTTTCATTTATGTCTTTTTCACCTTCTGCTTCGGCAATTTCCATTGAGATTTTCATCCGTATTCCAGATGTCAATTATTGAAATATCACGATCGAAAAAAATATTATTAAAAAAAAAAAAGATACCGCGAGAGAGAGGGAACCAGCACGGAAATGAATATTGATGTTACTGAATATATGTATGTAAATTGACAGCACAATACTAATAATATAGCGTGCCGATACATCATCGGCGACCATTACCCGAAATTGACGTCGGGAAATTCGGGCATTTTAATCGGAAATTTTCCGAAACGAAATATTTACGCAAAACTTCAACGATTGTGTGTACACACGCGTACGCCTTTTCCTACGCAACGTTCAATTTAATCATTTTTACGCGCGGATAAAAGATGAAAATCGCAAATGCTCGCTTTGGGGATGGGGGTTCGCAGAATCTGGTCCGGCAGCCGAAGGGTTAACTGAGATGGGCCCGAGTTGATAATTCCGCATGTGCGTAATGTAATGCGGGTTTCGACGTCGTTCTGACTCAGGTTACATATGTATGTACATACTACATACATACATACATACATACATACAGAGGATATTTAAAAATCGCATGATTTATGATCCTTAAGCGATTCCAATATACTCTCGTATATATCCCCGGGCACGTAAACACGTGCCGAAAGCTCGTTTGGTATTTATAATGCGAAGAGATATCGAACGAATCGTACACTCATTTATTATACCTATGTATGTACACATATTATATATATACATACATATGTATTAGCGAAAATGACCCTTCCTTGGCTAAATTGTATTGTAGCGGTTCTAAATGTTGAATATAAGAGAGAGCATCGATTCTATCTACAATATAAAAAAATGTATGAACGCTATCTATGTACCTACATATATAATCTAACTTCCACTAACAGTTTTCTTGACTTCATTTCAATTTTATCGATTTTTCAAGAATGAACGAAAGTTGGACAAAAGAAGTACTACATACATATATGTAGAATGGTACCCGAGAGAAAGCAAAAGGGTAAAAGGAAGACTGCAGGGAAGATGAGTAGACGAATATACGAGAATTGCGCAAAACAGAGAAGAATGGAAGCGTGTTTCGGAGAGGCTTTCAGCAGTGGATGTTCAACGGCTGTAGATGATGATGATGATGAGCTAGTTTTAATACAAATTTAAAAATCTTCACATAATACCTGCAACATGGCTCGGTAGTTGGACTTTTGCCTAGCACCGAGAGGCGCCGGGTTCGATCCCGTGAGTTGACCTCGATTGAAAAGAATTTATTCCGAGTATATCTGTAATGCTGCTGGTCAGACTTGGATATTTGTGCTCCAGGTCGATCGTTTCCTATCATAGTTTTTTTTTATTTCATTGTTGGAACGGTTCCTCGATTAAATTGGCTAAAATCCTTCCTACCTACTATGTCACCACTATTTGAGTATGACTAATTTACTACAAAAAAATTTATGTGCAAGTTGAAATTCACAGATGTCTCGTTAATTTCAATTTTTCTTTGTGTCGTAATTCAGCGACTTATGTAATCAAAATGCTGCATTGTTTATAATTGGCCAGGAAGGTGCATTGGAATTCACCTGTTAGATCTACCTGGTATATATGTATGTATGTATCTATATACATATATAAAATATGTCTGTTTGTCTGTTTTTCTGTCTGTCCGTCTGTCTATCTGTCTGTCTCGTATAGGCTCCTAAACCACTCAACCGATTACGATGAAACTTTCAGGATTTGTTGTATGCATGTCCGGGAAGATTACTGTCAAAAAAATGGGAAAAAAACTTTTGATAATAATATTCGTTATTACGGTTTTACCGACGCGAAAGTTTGAAACACCATTGTGTAGTCAAGTAAATGTGTTTGTTAGTAACCACGATACCAGTTGGTTTGAAGAGACTTTTCGGCTTTGAAGAGACGTTAGTAGAGATCCAACCATCACTTGAAACGGGAACGGGAACGGGAATTGCATGCCTTATTCTGGCATTGCAACGCATGCCGGGTTCATCTAGTAATGAATAAAAATAAAATAAAAATAAAGAAATGTCACCAACATTCAACCTACTACACTTACCAAACAGCCTCTACTACACATAAACCCATTAGAAAACATTGCGAAGTAGATAGGGGGGGGGGATTCTCGGGCGGGAGAGAGTGCACGGACTCTCTCTCAAGATATCGACCGTTTATTTTGTTTCGCGAATTTTCACCGTTGGATTTAAGACCGAATAAAAGATTTCGCCAATTCGTGAAGTTTTGCCGGCGACCGATCGGGCAAAATTTACACGAGTTTCGAGTCAATTAACATAAAACAGTCGTGTTGCGGCAGTTCAGCAACGTTCCGAAAAACGTTCGGAAACCGAGCGAGAAAACCGTCACGTTTACTTGTTGCTAAAAGTTACGCTTTAAAAGCGTTTCCGAGAAACTTTTCCTATATACATACATATCTGCCTATTATGTATGTATACACAAAACACAACGAAACACACCCACACACACACACATAAATATTTTTCAATTAAACTTGATTCGGAAATTTGATAGATAATGGCGTTCCCAAAAGCGATATCGTTTGTTAAACTTATTCGTGTCGCACAAACTCGTACGCTATCACAAATTCTCGTTTCGAATAGCTACAATATTCTAATACACATTATATTCATTTATATTTAAAATATGTTCTAACTAGTGATGTGTCTCACTAGGGTGGTTTTGGAATGGAATTGATGTATGAGACACACACGAGGCTATTGTCGCTAGCAGTTACAGCATTCACAGTCCTTTTGATCAATTCGCATCGCCCCCTCGCTCCAACCCCCACAATGCCTTCTCATTCCATCCCCGCACGCTCTCCCGCCATTATGTACAATGTATGCGTCTTCATCAGAGATGACGTCACGCTCTCTCCATTCTTATGTATTTATTTATTTAACATTTTTGGCCACAATGACATTACAGAATACTCTAACGCGACCCTATGACCAGACATACAAACATAATACGTATACTATGTTATAGGTTATATGTTATAGGTAGCAAATTTTTGAAAGCATATTCAAATAGTGGTGACATGGTCAGTAGGATGGTTTTTGCCAATTTGATGGAAGAACCGCTTCAAAAATGAAATCAGATAAATTGTCAGACTCTGATAAGAAACGACCGACTTAGACTCAGAAATATCCAAGTCTGACCAGCAACTTTAAGAATATTGTTACGTATACTAAAAAGAGCCGCCGAGTAATTGCGATCAGATTAGGCCGGGTAGCGTCCCGAGAGACCGTGTGACCGGTGTAAGTGGTTTTAAGGATTAGCGAAAGGCTAAGTGCATGTAGGCTAAACAATGGCGACCGAGTTGGCTGGTATTGTTCCTTTCACATAATTGACCTGTACCGTGGGAGCGAATGTCGTGGGAAGACATATCCGTACGTGACCATAACAATAGGTAAACAAATTAGACGTCGAAGATGTCCTGAGAGATCTATCCCTTATAAGGCGATACTTAGGCGATATCATGTAATTCTGGACTGAGCACTGCCAGTGCGTGTATCTCCTTAATCATCAATAAATGCTGTGAAACGACTAAGGCCTTTTTTCTTGGATCCTCCACCCACCCCTACGCAACAATATACTCAGAATTTCATTCGTGGTTAGTTCACGGGATTAAACCCGGCGACCTCTCGGTGCTTAGTAACAACGCAACCAACAAGTCATGCTGCTGGCTTATGTAAGTACTACTGTGACTCACCTGGCCGTCCACGTACAAATAATCATGTGAATTTATGTGCCATCGTGCATGTGCGTTTTTATCAGTGATCATGGCGCGATCTTATGCATTCTTATATACTTTAAAAAATGATTCTTAACACAAATTTAAACAAAAATAATAAAAATTATTTAAAAAAATATTTTCAATAGTACCTATACTATGTGTATTTTTAGATTTTCATTCTAATTTTTAAGTTTTCCACCTATGTACATATGTATGTACATATACAGACATTTTTCTTGCAAAATTAATCAAAATACATTAAAAAAGTTTCATCTGTCTTTATAATATACATATGTAAAAAAAACGCCAAAAAAATATTAATCTGAGTTGCAAAAAAAATATGTTCAAAAATGTATTATTCTAAAACCGTTCCTTGAATGTCAACGGGCACTATACTATTTATTTTATTTCATAATAATAATATTTTTTATTCCAGGCCATAGGGAGAATAGTGCAATCCCCAACGTCCATAAAATAAAATATATAGATAATATGTACAAACAATATTCTTGAAAAATAGTTAAAGAAAATACATAAATAAATATATAAATAATAATAATGATAAATAATAATTATAAATAATAATTATAATTAATTAATTAATCAATTTAATGTATATTCATAATTTCTGTAGTCTCATTCATAATCATGTAAAAAAGACAAATTTTATATTAATAAAAGCTCTTTTTTTAAACATATATAATAAAAATACAATGCTATCCCAAAACATATTAAAAATAAGTATTTTTATCTACGAACACATATATGTATGTACATACATTGTATATATGTACATAAATGAGTTGAAAATATAATATAACAAAGACTAGAGTATCGCTAATTGTGTGAAATCTCGTAATTTGTCAAACAAAAGAACTGTCCTTTGAGACGAGCTTTAATTAAAACTTTACAAATAATTTTCTATTGAAGCTCGGCGTTCGTTAAATCAATCTTTTTGTGTTGAAAGTATATACATACATACATACATATTATATACATAAATAAATACATACAAACATAAATAATAATGTAATATACCTGTACAGAAACCCCGAGCACGAAATTACAAAACAACGAAACTGAAATATCCACTCGCATATAAACGAGAATCAAATAAATCCTTTAATACGAAAACGGAACGGCCGTCTAATTTCGCATTTTAATGTAAAAAAAACAAAGCCAAAAATAAAAACAACAAAAAAAAACGACGAAATGAAATATGTATTGTCGGGGAAAAAATTCGGGGAGCGAATAGGAGAATAAATAAGCTTTGAGGTAATTTGAATTCGCGACGAAAAAGAAAAATGGAAATTGTGTTATGTCACACATGGGTTCACGGGGACCATTCAAAAAGTCACCAGACGTATTTTACGGTTATTGTTTCTCCAGCTTGTACCCCAACCCGCACTACGGAGACGTTTCTTATGGCAACAATCGAACGAGCGAAATTTCACTCCCACGTGTGCTTTATATTCTGACTTACTGCCGAATATCGTACATAAATTGCACATTCGTTTCGCCTTTAAATAAATTAACATAAATCTGTTTTACCGCAAAAAATTCGGCATGAAAAAAGTGGGTCTCGCGTCGTTACCTAATAAAAGTACACCCTTCATAAATTATGTGCATACCTATACGTACAATATCCAATCAAGAGCTTTCATTAAAATTCGGTACACTCTCGTATGTATGAATACTGACGAATGTTAGTCAGTTTTTCGTGGCTATGTTTTAAAAAGCTAGCACACACGAGCAATTCATTTGTATCATTTTTTGTACTACATATATGTATTTTATTTTTATTTTTTATTGTTACAAATCAATATACACTCGTCATTACAGATTTTCTCCAATGCGACGGGTGTGCGTTAACGAAATACAGAATACATAAACAATCAGAAATCAGAAATACAGTAATACATATACAATCAGAATATATAGCATATAACAATTAATCATAAATAATAATCATAGAGACATCTATGGATTATTTTTAGATTTTTTTTGTGTACAATTTTTATACATATAATAAATACGAAATTATAGAGATATCTATAGATTTCAGATTACTGTGTATAATTATTACAAATTATACACAGGCAGAATTTGTGACAACAGGTATAGATCTAATACCAATTTTCAGGAACCGTTTCAGCAATGATCAGATAAAATTGGCAAACTCTGATAGAGAAACGATCGATATGGAGTCACAAAACCCCCAAATCTAACCAGCAGATGGCGAGGACTCGAACCTTTGACCTCAGTGGTGCTAAATATATACGCTACCAATAAGCCAAACTGCTGGCTATATATTATATGCATATATATAAACGGGAACGGAAACGGGAAAAACAGGAATGAATGGCATTTCATGGCAAATAATTTCAAATCAGTTCCCAACCTACGATGTTAGGATAAAATAAACAAATAATTGAATAATTGAAAAAGTGTTCGCCGCCTTTATATATATATATATATATATATATATATATATATATATATATATATATATATATATATATATATATATATATATATATATATATATATATATATATATATATATATATATATATATATATATATATAGATATATATATATATATATATATATATATATATATATATATATATATATATATATATATATATATATATATATATATATATATATATATATACATATATATCATCATCATCATCATTTACAGCCATTCGCCATCCACTGCTGGATGAAGGCCTCTCCAACACGCTTCCACTCGTCTCTGTTTTGCGCAACACTCATCCATCTCATTCCGCACATTTTCCTAATTTCGTTCACCCATCTTCCTTGCGGTCTTCCTTTTACTCTTTTGCCTTCTCTCGGGTACCATTCAAGCACTTCTTTTGTCCACCTTTCGTCCATCCTCCTAGCTACGTGACCCGCCCATTGCCATTTCAATCTCTTCACTCTATCCACTATGTCCACTACCCTTGTCATATTTCTCACCCACGTGTTCCGCTTCCTGTCTTTCCTCGTTATGCCAAGCATACAGCGTTCCATACTTCTTTGAGTGCATTGGATTTTATTTTGCATCTTGGCGTTCAGTGTCCAAGTTTCACATCCATACGTCATCACTGGCAAAACGCATTGATCAAAGATCCTTTTCTTCAGGCAGAGTGGCATTTTTGATTTAAAAACAGCATTCATCCGTCCAAATGCACTCCACCCCAATTTCATACGTCTCTTTATCTCTTCATTTTTACTACCAGACATGTCAATTATTTGACCTAAATATAAATAATTATTTACTACTTCTACTGGTTTATCATCTAAGGGGATGCTATCAGGCATGCAATAACTATTGAACATTAGTTTAGTCTTATCTACGTTAATTTTTAATCCTACTTTTCTACTTTCCCTGTCCAGCTGTGTTAGTCTGATAAGTAGGTCAGCTGAATCACGAGCTACTAAAACTATATCGTCTGCGAACCGAAGGTGACTCAAAAAGCGACCATTGATGCTTACTCCGGCTGTATCCCAATCCAATTTCCTGAAAACTCCCTCAAGCACCGCATTGAATAACTTGGGCGAGATTGTATCTCCTTGTCTTACTCCTTTTCCTATGCTAAATCTATCTGTACCTGAAAAAATTTTAACTGAAGCTGTGGCATTCTTATATATTGTAGCTAACAGTCCCACATAGGGTTCCGGCACTCCCTGTGTTTTTAGAGCGTTAAGTACTGCATTATGACTAACTGTATCGAAGGCTTTCTCATAATCGACGAAACCTAGGCACAGTGGCCGTTGATATTCGTTGGCGCGCTCGATTAGTTCGCCAACTACTTGGAGGTGGTCCATTGTGCTGAAATTTGCCCTAAACCCTGCCTGCTCTATAGGTTGGTTCTCGTCGAGGATATTCTTCAGCCTTTCTGTAATAACCTTCGTGAAGAGCTTGTAGACCGCTGAAAGTAGACTAATGGGTCGGTAGTTCTTGGTATCGCTTTTGTCGCCTTTTTTGTGTATTAAAATGATAGTTGCGTTATTCCATCCTTCTGGTATAGCTTGGTTCTGGATGCATTTGCTGAAAAGCCTAGCTAAGATATTAATTAGGGGGGGGCCGCCACATTTTAGTAAGTCGATGGGAATATTATCTTCCCCTGGGGTTTTACCATTCTTTGCAGTTTTTAGCGCGGCCTCTACTTCGCTAGGCAATACTGCAGGAACCCTTTGGCCGTGTGTCGATTCCAGAGTGGGGAATTGACCGTTGTCGTTCTCGTATAGTTTTGCATAGAACGTGTAAACTCTGTCTATGATTTCTTCTCTATTCCTAATTATTACTCCGCTCTCTGATCTGATTGCGATCATTTGGTTTTTGCCTAAGAAAAGATCCTGTTTGCACTTTTTCAGGCTACGGTTATTCTTAATGGTATTTTCTATTAGCTTGCTGTTAAAATCCCTGACATCCCTGACTATTCTCTTCTTAATTTCCTTATTTACTAGATTGTATTCTTGCTTATTATTATCCCTATCTAAATTCCTTTTATGCTTAATTAGGTTTTTTGTTTCCGCTGAAATTTTGCTTAATTTAATCTGTTTCCTGAAACCACCTAATTTCTTACCTGTTGAGGTTAGAACCGAACTAATTACAGTGTTCAATTCCTCGATGTCTGCTTCTGGGTTTAATTTCCCGTATCGATTTCCAAGTTCGAGTTCGAATTCCTTTTTCCTAGACCTTAGTTGAGCGAAATCTGGAGAGTTACTGCATCCTTTTATTAATTTCCTACGTTCGCAATTTATATTAATGGCCATCTTGGCACGGACTAATCTGTGATCGCTGCCTATATCTACTTTACTTAAAACACTAACGTCTTTAACGGAGTGCAGGGCATTTGTTAGGATGAAATCGATCTCGTTTCTGTCTCCTTTAGGACTCTCCCAAGTCCACTTATTGTTGGTGTTTTTCCTGAAAAATGAATTAGTGATGAAGAGCCTGTTGTGTTCTGCGAATTCTATGAGGCGATCGCCTCTGTCGTTTCTTTGGCCGGTACCAAAATTGCCTACTGCTCTTTCTGTGTTTGCTTTTTGTCCTATTTTTGCGTTAAAGTCGCCCATGATTATTTTAAAGTGGTGGCGGCTATTATCGTATGCGCCCTGTAGTTTTTCGTAGAAGTCTTCTATTTCCTCGTCTGTGTGGCTAGATGTGGGGGCGTACACTTGGAAGATTTGACAAGTGTACCTGCTCGAGATTCTTAATACTACATAGCATATACGTTCCGATATGTCGTTTATTTCTATAATATTTCTTTCTATTCTCTTATTGATAAGAAACCCTACTCCTCCTATTCTACCATTTGGTAGCCCTCTCCAGTAGAGACAGTTACCACTTTTTAGGATTATTTGGTTTTCCTGTTTTCGTCTTACTTCGCTAAGTCCTACTAAATCCCATTTGATACTTTCTAGTTCATTCTCTAATGCAAGCACACTTCCTTCACTCGATAACGTTCTTACATTGTACGTGGCTAAATACAGGTTTCTATTAGCTAAGCTATCATCCATCGTCACTCTTACCTTGTTGGAGGTTTGGATATTATTTTTCTCGCATTTATCCAAGATGTGTTGAGAAAAAGGCGGTACTTGAGAGAGATTTCCATTCAAGGAGTGAGTTCTTACCGCCATAAACTCTTCTCTGTGGTCAGCTTTGACATATAGTCATCCTAGGTATCACTTGGATCACTTATGAGTTATTACATGCCATTTAACAGGGTTACTTTGTAAGTGAAAGTAGTTAGTTATGATAATAATAGATTAGCAATTGTTATACTACTTTTTTACAGATCTTTATCGTGAGACGCCTCTTTGGAGACAACGGATTTATATATGTGAGTGCGGTTTGCAATTTAATATTTTAATAATAACTTTAGTAAAGTATATAAAATTACACGAATTACTTTAATATAATTTAAATATGAAAAAGAACTGATAGACAGTTGGGAAACACCGTTTCTGTTTGCTATTATTCTATTAAGTAAAGTTCGTTAAAGATTTTTGGCTGGAAGCAATTATGTGGAAGATTTATTGCTTCTGTGGGACCGACTTGGCTGGCGAAGGACCCTTTTTTTGTATTCAGGTAGGGAGATGTATCTCGTTTGACACCGATTTGACACAAAAATTAGCACAAAATTTTTCGAAATAACTGATATAAAACCGCTTTTTACGACCGATTTGCTGTTTATTTTTACACTTAAATTATACTAGGATGCAATTAGTAAAATAAGTGATTAGATGGTTAAGTTAAATTTCGTGCAATAGCCGGGTTTAAGCGAGTAATAGCGGGAGGAACGCAGAAGCACGTCCTCCTCACATGACACGAAAGACCGAACTCCACATATATATATATATATATATATATATATATAAATATATATATATATATATATATATATATATATATATATATATATATATATATGTATATATATATATATATATATATATATATATATATATATATATATATACATATATAAAACGCTATCCTGTGTGTCTGCGTATTTGTCTGTGTGTCTGTGTTTGTGTCTGTGTGCCTGTGTACGATAACGCTCGCCGTACTATGCTAGTCGTTTCGATTGGACACGTGTACGTCACAGCTAAAACACTGCCAACAAAATGTACGATATAATATACGAACATAATAAAAGATCAAGAAAAAACGTCTATGTACACTGTTTCCTACCAATGTTTTCTCTAGGGCAATAATCTCAGAGCATTTAGCGCCATCTATTTATTTTTTTCTGATTTTCGTTGAAACAGTTCCTGTCAAAATTGGCATCTCTTTCCCAACCCAATTTCTCTTGCAAATCTCAAGTTATTCAGCGTCTCGGGGTTCGCCAATTTGATTATATGTAAAATGCTGCATAAATTTCCCCATAAATGTAAAATTTTTGTATGAATTCAAGTTGTATAAAATGCTTTTGTATATTTATTGTATTTATAATTATTATAAGTGCACTCGTCGCTTTGGAGCGATCTGTAAAGGCGAGTGTTCATGTTCTATGGAAATAAAATAATTAACGAAGTTTAACGAATATTAACGAAGTTTTGACTATAAAAAAAGGCAACCAAAGCATAAGGGTGAATTACAGTATCATTTAAAAAAATATATAATAATAAAGAAATATGTAATAATAAAGAAAATATGTATTCGTATAAATATAAAAATGGTCCTCGTATTGTTATTAGTTTTTAAAAGGTTGTTTTTAGTTTTCCACTAAGTACAATGAAAGTCTTATTGTATTTTTTTGTATTTTAAAGATGTAGAATTAGCATAAAAAAAAATAATAATCATATCTCGACCCTTTAATGAGAACGAAAAAAGTTTGCGACGACTCAAATTTTCAATGCTTATACAACATTCTTAAAATATAAAAAAATAGACAGAGTAAATCTATCAAGCGGCTTTCACTCATTATAAATTTTAAAAAACTATCGGAAAATTGCAGACCAATCTATAATAATTTATAAAATATAAAACGAAGATATGTATAAGAATCGAACCAACATCGAATTCACAATATAATGTACGTTTTATATAGTGGAAAGCTTCAGATATTATTAAATTCCAAAACAGCACCTTCATCTGAGAATTTTTCAAATTTTATCACAGCTATAATAACTCTACAACCATAATATCCGTACAAAATGACCACCTCCTGATATTTTACGTTCAATGAAAAATTCTTCAATCTTCCTCTATTCTATACATCCTATTCATTTTCCTTCGGAAAACAGAAAACTACTACCTTATCCTACCTCTCTTCAATTTTTTTTCGATATTTATCTTCCAACAAACGCGAAGATCATCATCCAATTTTACCCACACACACACACACACACACATATGTGGCAATAACAGGGATTTGGTTGCGTCGAAGCTCCGATTCGATTCAATTTTGGCACTTGAACGTGTTCGGATTTCAACTCAAAGTTGGTAGTATCGCACCTCGACTACATTCGATCATCCGGTCTTTTGGATTATCCGCGTCTGGAAAGATCGACAATAATAAAGCTGTAATCGTCCCGTTCGAAGATTTACGACTTCAATATATTGTATTTCGAGACCTGGACCGTGCTTTTATTTTTATTTGTTTTTTTATTAATAATCGAAAAATGAACGATGACAGACGAACATACCACACCGTATTGCACAACATACGTACATACATATGTGAATACAGAGACGTACACTTTAACGGCTAATTTCGCTATTGCGACCATCAATCATCGATTGAAACAGAGGTTGAAACTTCCCCATCCCACCCCTCCCACATCCGTCCGAAATTCGCACGCCCCTCCTCCCCCTCCACTTCAAGCCTTTCGTTCTGTCGTTAATAATTGAATTTTAATGTCTCGAAAATGGACGTTTTTTCGCTGTATCGTTTTCGCATCGCGTTGTGTCGGACCGAAAAATGAATGTAAGAAACGAAACGAGTTCGTCAGAATTGAAAAAAAATTTGCTGTGCGATCACGCAATGGTGATTATACGTTTGCCTTTTTTTCACATACATATTGTATATACAATGTACATACGTAGGCATATTTCGCGAAAAGTTTAAAAACTTATTCTTATACCATTCTAGGCTTCGTACATTATAATATGTATGTATGTACATATGTATTTCAGTTTTGCAATATACGAGTACATATACATTTTACTACATACTTTCAATAATATTTTAATGGTTTGTGACCTGGTCTTCATCCACTACTAAATCTCAAAGAAACCGCTAAGCACCTTTTTTTGTTGTTCAAATAAATATACGCTTTTTACCTAAGAGATTTTAGATATATACATTTATTTTGATCTTTCATATAAATTTGAAATTCATAATTGTTAATTTTGAAGAAAAAAACGTTAATTAAAGAAAACCTAAAAAAAAACAGTTGATCGAGCCAAAAAGCCGGTGTTCGGTTTTTTGAAAAATGGTCAGAAAGCCGGCTTTTCGGTTTCGGTTTCAACCGGCTTGGAAGCCCTATTTTCCATCCTATTAATAGTGCATCGGTTTGCTTAAAATTACAATCCGACATTGATACAATATCCGAATGGTGTAATGTAAACCTTATGTATCTCAATATCTCAAAATGCTTCTCATTGACACTTTCCAGAAGTCATAATCTAATTAACTTAATTTACAATATTATTAATGAAGACCTTATAAAGAAAAACTGTGCCAGAGACTTGGGTATTCTAATAATGAGACTGAACATTTTAACCATATAGTCACTAATTCATATAAGCTATTTGGATTTATCTGCCGAGTTGCGAAGCCCTTTAAGAATCCGCATACTCTAATATTGCTCTATAACAGTTTGGTTCGCAGTAATATGGAGTATGCTTCAGTCATATACATACATAGTCTCCTTATTACTAAACTCATATAGATCAATTCAGAAGCGTTTTCTGCGCCATTTGTCCCATAAGACTGGTCTTGTAAGATTGTTACCAACTTACAACGACAGACTCTATTTTTTCAAGATCGCAAGTTTGTCTCAGCGCAGAAGGATTTCTGATTTGTTACTTTTATACGAAATTGCTAATGGTATCCTTGACACATCTGTTTTGAACTAAATTAATTTTAACGCTAATGCCCGATTCATCAGATGTAAAAATCTCTTTTATCCACCAACTTGTCATAACAACACTTCTTTTAATAGTACAATCGCACGTATATGCCGTCTTTACGATGGTATGGATGATTGTCCCGACCTTTTTGCTGACCCTTCAGTACTTTTAGGGCTAAGGTGAATAAGCAAATCTGTGGTTGATTTGCTTATTCACCTTCATTGTCATTCATTGTTTATTAATTTTAATATTTTTTTGTAATTTTAATATTTTTAATATTTTTTGTTTTCTTATATTACCATGTGTTTCTCACTGTACATGGAATATAATATTTTCACTTATATTTGTATATTTTTTGTCTCACCGTACTGCTTTCTTTATTATATTTTATTCTGTATGTATGCCAATTTAATTGTGTCTGTAGTTTTCAAATTAAGCCCAAAAAATTAACAATTAATTGGATCGTCAAGGTGTGACTGTAATATGACATCATACATTTTCCACATATTTACATAATTTTGATTGCCGACAGACAGTAAATCGCCAGGTCATTTTTTAATATTACTAGCTGAATCCGACATGCGTTTCAATGCCACAATAACGCATGCAATTCCCGTTCCCGTTCTCGTTCCCGTTCCCGTTCTCAGCCAACACATTTGAAATTATTGCGTAGCAATGAAACTGATTCCCGTTTTTCCCGTTTCCATTCCAGTTTTTGGGCAATTTTTTTTCACATTAATCTTCCCGAACATGCATACAACAAATCCTGAAAGTTCCATCGTAATGTGTTCAGTGGTTTAGGAGCCTATTCGAGACACACACACAGACATTCAATTTTATATACATATATAGATATAGATTACCGAATAAATTTACATTAGCTAATTTCAGATTTACCAGACTACTTTTTGGCGTAGAAATACAAATAGTTATTTGTAGTTCTACGACAAAAAATAATTTCCTTCCATTTTCAGCATATCAAATCAGACATTTCTAACACGCGCATTGGAAATCGCAACCGAACAAACAAACGTGCATCCATCCGCTTATTCAATTTCCGCACAAAAAATTGCTACAATTTTATATTTGCATCCATACATACATAAATATGTACGTTGCTACACACACGCAAACACTAAAAACTAAGATCATAAAATTCATCCTTACATTCAAAATCAAAAAATATAACTCACGAGTCATTTTCGGCGCGGCAATAAAAACAGTATAAAGTCGAGTGGGTTTTACGATGGGAAAATCTGGTAGTTTTCCGGCGCGCGAGTTTTCCCAGATTTTCCCGAAACTGAAATGGCCAACGACTCGCGTCGAGGGTCGTTCTTCACCTGATCACGTCTGGCTGACGGGCTGATTACTTCCGCTATCAACGCCGAACAGGTAATCTGATTATCGCCAGGGGTGGCCAACTCACACCGCGAGGGACCGAAACTCGACCAAGGAGAGGACACACGCGAACTTACTCGCTAACTACACACCCGCGAGAAAATCCCCCATTATGTCTATATCCGTGAGGATTTTTATTTGATGTAATTATTTGGGACTTATTTTCTCTCTCTCTCTCTCTCTCTCTCTAGCGTCGGATGTGTCCTAATTGTATTTGAGATGTTTGATCGAGTCATTGCTTACAGAGTCGAGACTAAAAGTGGACAAAGGCTTTAGATTCATATTTAATTTACAAACGTATTTCTTCCATATATCCAATTCCTTATTAAACGAAATTCAAACTTTGGAATTATTTGTCTACGTTTAGATTCATATTATGTACATATGTATGTATATCAAATATCATTCTTATCCTCCATTCGATTTATTCGATTTCATTTTCTGCACAATTTTAATAATATGTCACAGCCTGTTTGGTATGTTACCTGTAAAAAATATTATTTATGTCATTTATTTATTTCTAAAATAAAAATTAACCATAGCGACTTCACAGGGTACCCCAATTAAGATGAGTGTTTTAATAAAGAGGCTAAATTGTCATTAATGTTTATTTGAATTTTCTTATTCAACTATTTAAGATATTTCCAATATTATAATTTACTATAATAATTTATTTTCAAATAAATAAATATAAAAACATACATATGTATGTATGTACATATGTATATACCTACATACATATATTTATGAGGAAAATTCTTGAAGTAAAAAGAAAAGAATATAAATCTTTCATACTTTTAAAATAATCAACGATGAATCATACATATACTTATGTACATACATATGTAGATAATATGAATAACACATTTTATCAATTGTATTAAAATTATCAAATAGTATATTATATAGATAATTATGCGTGAAAACCGACTAACCGAATTTGGTTGACATTCATTATACACGAAGTTCAAATGCAAATTTAAATTTTAAAATTATGTAAAACGATTCAAAAGTTAAGCTTTTGAATAGTGAAATGAAACCGATAGCATCTAAATAAATTATACTAAAATAGCACAATATACGAGTACCCACTACTATTTCATATAATCTCGAATAACTGACATATAATTAATATTTCTGATTAAGAAATACATTTAAACCCTTCAAAAATTAAAAAAAGAACTATAACTTTCAGCAAACAACAAACACCGGTGGGCGCTCGTTGAGGTTATGCAAACTGCACTAAAGTGCATTCGACGAATGAAAATATACATACATACATGCAACACAATAAATACTCACTCAGACAACACGGTGACAGATCGACAAACAGCAAGAGCAGGAACAGCAGCAGCAGCAGCAGCAGCAACAACAACAACAACAATAAACAAACAAACAACAACACGCTGACGACGACGAAAAAATACTACCTACGTACGCGCGTAAAACGTACTCGAGATAGTTTTTTTAAATTTAAAACGATCTAAATTTGAAAAAATGTACGTACAACACGTGATATCATAGGCGAGATGTGCACGCGAGAGAGACACGGTGTATGGAGAGTGAGGGAGTGAGTGGCGCGAACGTGGTGTGTGAACGTGGCGAGAGTTTGGCGCGCGTATCGTAAACACGAGAGGATGCGGAAGTGAGCGCGTCGTGCTGTGCTGTGATGGCGCGTGCCACGCTGGTGATCGCGCGCATGTCACACGACACGCGACACGCGACACGCGGCACGAGCGCGCGCGCGCGACACCACCTGTCGCCGCCGAGTTTCGGCCGCACTAATCAGTAATCGTTGTCAGGACGGGCCGCCGGCGAGAGGCTGCGCCCCACAAGAGCCCCCTCTCCCCCCTGCGCCCCCCGACCCGACCCCTCCGCCCCTTCTTCCTATTCCACAACACGCCGGCCCACCCCCTACCGCTTCGCCGGCGACCCCCGCCGCCAACACACGCCGTTCAGGGCTGCCCCAATCAAAGGTTTCTAATTCTAACTGCAATAAAGGTCAATTTCCCATATAAATTTCCAAGAATCAACTTCCAAAATCAACGAGAAGGCAAATCAAAATAACCGAAACCAAATAGTGGAAAAAATAAGGCAAGAATTTTGAAATAATGTCATCATATACATACATAGCCAGCAGTTTGGCTTAATGGTAGCGTATATATTTAGCACCACTGAGGTCAAAGGTTCGAGTCCTCGCCAAATCTGCTGGTTAGATTTGGGGGTTTTTTGACTCCATATCGATCGTTTCTCTATCAGAGTTTGCCAATTTTATCTGATCATTGCTGAAACGGTTCCTGAAAATTGGTATTAGATCTATACCTGTTGTCACAAAATCTGCCTGTGTATAATTTGAAATAATTATACACAGTAGTCTGAAATCTATAGATATCTCTATAGAAATCTCTATAATTTTGTATTTATTATATTCAGAAAAATTGTACACGAAACAAATCTTAAAATAATCCATAGATGTCTCTATGATTATTATTTCTTATTAATTGTTATATGCTATATATTCTGATTGTATACATATGTATTACTGTATTTCTGATTTCTGATTGTTTATGTATTCTGTATTTCGTTAACGTACACCCATCGCATTGGAGCGATCTGTAATGACGAGTGTATATTGATTTGTAACAATAAAAAAACGTAAAGAAGGTATGTAAAAAATATAATATCGCTATTCTGTTTGTGTGTATATGTGTCTGTCTGTCTGAGATAACGCTTGCCGTAAAAAGCGTAGTAGTCATGTGACAATACACGCACTCACACACTGCATTCATCATTTCGAACGGATTGGTGAACGTGTAATGCGCGCACTTTTTATTACGATTAATTTTACGTGCGCGCGCGCCTATATTAAAAGTAAAAGTTATCTTATATATATATATTTGTATATAAAAATGAATGTCTGTCTGTCTGTGTGTCTCGAATAGGCTCCTAATCCACCGAACCGATTATGATGGAACTTTCAAGATTTGTTGTATGTATATCCGGAAAGATTTCTGTAAAAAAAACGGGAACGGAAACGGGAAAAACGGGAAGAGTTTCATTGCTAACGCTATCAATCCCCTGGACATTAACCCCCGTGCAAATAACCCCCCCCCCCTCTTGGATAAAAATTGACAGTATCTTTATCTGGGGGCCTTCGCCCCCCGCGCCCCCCAAGCCTTCGCCCCTGGCACCCCCCGTCTCCCGTCCCCCGTCCCTATTTCGTCATGGAAATTTTGCCTTGATTTCGTCCCCAACCATTTTCCAACGAACAATATTTACTTATATACAAAGTCTCTTTCGAAATTATATATTAGATTTTTAATTATTTATTACTATTTTTAAACAATTTTTATCTATGGCAGGGGTTTTTAGCCTGGGGGGTTAATATCCGGGGGGTTTTTGGCCGGGGTTATGTATGTGTCCGGATACCAATTATTATTGCCCGACAAAGCAAGAGAGCCAAAAAAGAGGTTATCAATAATAATTGACAATAAATAGTAAACCATTTTTTGTGGACAAAGACAAATTGTATGTCGATCTCCGGTTATAATCCGTTGCATCCCAATGCAAGTTACCTGGCGAATCAATTAGTGCACCACGGCTTGGATCGTTCAACCCTAGCACCGGTAGTGGGCAGATGTGCGCAAGTCCACGCACACACAATACTCACAGAGCCCTTCCCTCCTCTCAGGTCCCTCACAGCCACCGATGAGAGAGGACCACGGCTACACCCGGAAACAAAAAAAAAAAAAAAATACCCCATAGAAATAGACCCACACCATCACCACCATCAACGACCACTATCTCGAATCTATTTCAACGATGAATATACTTGAATAAAACATCAACCACCTCCCCCCCCCCACCCCCACCATCACCATCACCGCCCCATAATAACATTTACGCTTAATAGAAACAACCTCCACATCATCCCCATTCCACTCGCAAAGATGAGGAGCACCTCCCGTCCACCCCTTCATAGAGAACTCTTCTTCTGCACGATGAATCGCGGTCCCGGAAAACAGGGTGTCGTCAATTTTATGGCGGGATTACCGTCATGGCACTTTCAAATTGGCCGTTAAATTGATTGAGCGTTCGTTCGTTACACGATACTACCCCCCACAACCCCCCCCTCAATCCACTCCCCAGTGTCCGAATCCAGTGAAAAATAAAATAAACCGAAAAAAAGGGATGTTAAATTAGAGGATACGCTACCAAGGGGATGGAAAAGGGCGTAAGGCGCAGCCCAATTAAAGCGTGCTGTTGAATTTAATATTCAAATATTTAACCGATACGCAAATTGTTCGGCGAATTTTTGATTTGAATGATGAGGGTTATTTTTGGATCATTGCTTGATGATTGGCAATCGTTTCTGGGTGCTACTTTAGTCTGAGGTCTACCTTCACATATCTACTTGAGTTTGCGACCTACCTTCACGTTTTTACTTTAATATTCGGTCTCACTGTCTCAGTTCTCGCGTGTGACACTGAGACTTAATATCACCGACCCTAACAACCTAATCTTAAATTAATAGGGCCAACCTTAACTTAACCTAACCTATCGTGACCATTAATAAATAGGTGTTGGCTGCTAAGATATCTTTTTTTATGTTTTATTTCATCAATATTTTCACAAAAAAAAAACATATCTTAGCAGCCAACACCTTTTTTTACGGGTCAGGACCTACCTTCACGTTTTTACTTTAATATTCGGTCTCACTGTCTCAGTTCTCGCGTGTGACACTGAGACTTAATAACACCGACCCTAAAAACCTAATCTTAAATGAATGGGGCCAACCTTAACTTAACCTAACCTATCCTGACCATTAACCGCTTAGCTGCCCAAAGCGCCTTAAGGCGCAAACAGCCGTATCTATTATACGCTCAGCGCGTCGGCTGGGCGTCTAAGCGGTTAATAAATAGGTGTTAGCTGCTAAGATATCTTTTTTTATGTTTTATTTCATCAATATTTTCACAAAAAAAAAAACATATCTTAGCAGCCAACACCTTTTTTTAAGGGTCAGGATAGGTTAGGTTAAGTTTAGATTGGCCGTATTCATTTAAGATTTGGTTAAGAGATATGTATCTGCTGACGATATTTTGTTAGAAATGTTTCGACAACATTATGGGGCGGCAGGAAAAAACGAAAATTGTAATAAACATTTCGTTGCTACGATACAAATAAAATAAAGTAAAAATATATTCGGCTGTGATTCAAATGCTAAGGTAGACCGCATACTAAATTATCACCCGTTTCTTAATGGTGATTCGAAAATGATGGCGTTTGTAAAATTGAAGTATGATGTATGAAAGGCATAAAATTGAAGTATGATGTATTAAAGGCATAAAATTGAAGTATGATGTATTTATTTTATTATATTTGTGGATGAATAATAAAAGAGTTGTGAGTGATGTGATTGTGGATGGGAGAGTGGTAGAAGTAGTAGATAATATTAAGTATTTAGGCATTTATTTGGATTGTAAATTAAGTTTTAAGGTGCACGCAGATTATATTATTAAAAAAATGGCAAAAAAAAGCTGGTGTACTTTGTAGGTTAAGAAATTTATTAAGTATAAAAAGTAAAATATTGATATATAATTGTATTGTACGGCCTCATACTGTATACTGTGCTACAGTGCTCAATCTATTTAGTGGTTTGTGTATTGATAAACTGCAGAAAGTGCAGAATAGAGCAATTCGTGCAATTTTGAATGTGAGGAAACGTAAGAATATAAGAAGTACATATGTTAGATGAATTGAAAAGGTTGAAAGTCTTAAAGTAAGCACTTTAAAGTTTATATATAAGCTAGATAAGAATCTATTACCCAAATATTTTAATAATCATATAGTTAGGAATAGATATATACATAATTATAAAACGAGAAAAAGGAATAAATTAATTATAGGTAGAGTTAAGAAAGCTAAAACTGCAGGAGGTGTTTTTCACAGAGGTGTTCAAATGTATAATGCCCTTCCTGAAAGCATTAGAAGTTCTAATAACATTGATGCTTTCTTGAAGGGTGTTAATGGACACCTTTGTGGAAGATGATTTATAATTTTTTGTTGTTATTTTGTGTTATATGTATTAGCAGTTTGCTATATAAATAAATAAATATTTCATAGAACATGAACACTCTCCTTTAAAGATCACTCTAAAGCAACGAGTGCACTTATACAGTATAATACAATCAATATACATAAGCATTTTATACAATGCGAATTCATACAAACATCCACAGTGACATCTATGGAGAAATTTTTGCAGCATTTTTATAATCAAATTGGCGAACCTCGAGACGCTGAATAACTTGAGATTAGCAAGAGAGATAGCAAGGAGATGTCAATTTTACAGGAACCGTTTCAATAAAAATCATAAAAATTGGCAAACTCTGATAAGGCACGATCGACCTGGAGTCACAAACCAAGGTATGGCCTGCAGCGGGACTCTAGTGGAAGTCGAACCCGTGACCACTCTGCTCGAAAGCATAATATGCTAACCACTAGTCTACGCCGCTGGTATGTATGTATTTTGACGGTTTTGACATTAAATAGTTTAATGGCGATTGTATGAGTTGTATGTTGGCGAAAGTGATGAAATTTATGGATAATCGCTTGCAAAAAACCTTAAAATCTGCGTTAAAGATTCTCGAAATATTGAACGCACAAGAAGCAATGCCGGATTTAATTTTCACTGAAAAATTTTCATTTGTTTTTTCTAATGAAATATTTGAATTTAATTTTGAATAATAATAATAAAGATAATGTAAAAAGGTGAAAGAATGATGGGTGGACAAAATTAGAAAAATATATGGGGTGAGATGAATAAGAATTGAGCAAAACAGAGACAAATGGGAGATTATTAAAGAAGCCTTTATCCTGTAGTGGATGGTGGTGAGTGGCTGTAAATTATGATAATTGATATTTCATCAACACCAATATAAATTCTAAATTTGACTTCAACACTGACTTAGCACTGATATCGACTGCTATTTAACTCGACACATTTTTTCTGCCAATGCTAATTTTTATGATTTTCATTGAAACGGTTCCTGTAAATTTGACATCTCCTTTCCAATCTATCTTGCAAATCTCAAGTTGTTCAGCGTCTTTAGGTTCACCGATTTGCAAAATAAAAATGCTGCAAAAATATCTCCAAAGACGTTTCTGTGGATGATGTTTATTTGAATTCGCGTTGTATAAATACTTTTATTGACGCATTGATTTCATTGTATAAATGCTTGCAATACTAATTTGCAACATTAGACCATGGATGTCGTATAAAGTGTACAAATATATAATAATAATTATGTATTTTTATATAATTTATTGTTTCTTGATCTGTATTCTTTCTAAGAGGAAACGATCGACATGGAGTCACAAACCAAGCTATGGCCAGCAGCGGGACTCTGGTGGGACTCGAACCCATGACCACTCTGCTCGAAAGCATAATATGCTAACCACTAGTCTACGCCACTGGTTATATAAAGTAATACAATACAATTTGTTTATTTTTCGTCACACCATTGACCTTTTCGTCCATTCTTTGATTCTTTGATTTTTTGCGATAAAAAACACACTACACATGTATTAAATTACAAAACTGTATTTGAGATACTCGTACACACATAACTACATATGTACATACATTCTTTCCCATCGAATTCTTTTCAAAAGTTAATAAGAAATTTTCGAAAGGTTCGTGTATGACAAATCACGAGATTTCACGCATCATATTCACACAGCTATTTCGCTACTAAACAAATAATAAAAGATTCTATACGATAAGAAACATATGTACATTATACTGATTTTCCATTGAACATCAAAGGACGTGTCTTCTTTATTTTCAATATAAATATTCGCAGTAGGGCTCGAGCAATAAAACTTTGCCGTTTCATTGAATTCGTACCTAGAACGAATTCATTGCTCGGGTCGATATTGCATTTATGATGTAGAATTCGTTTTTCGCATATGTTGGTGTATGTTTCGTGTAGATGTGGAGCAAACTGACACGTTCATTGAGAAGAATGTGTGCAATCAACTGGCGTAACTAGATTTGCATTTTGTATGTGAACTTTGCGAGAAACACGTTCCGGTGCAACAACTAAGAAAACGTGCAATTATCCCTCATTCTTCGTTCGCTTTTGGCGAGTGTGTGTATTTCATGGAACTTTTGCTACAAAACTGAAAAATGCATGTACGTTTAGCACGTAATTTTAATGGAAATTTTTCTACTGGACTCCTATGTATTTAACAGCAATTTATTGTGCAGCCGTTTTAGCAAACTTATTAAAAATAGACCATAGTGACTTTACAGGTCGCCTCCAATGCTCCACTAAGACGAAAACATGAGTAAATAAAAATATAAAATAAAAATTAAGTCCCCATGCGAGATTGAGAACTTGTAAACATTGATTGCTACCATAATTAATGACAATCCAAATCAATTACACTGAGCAACCAAAAATCATGTTTTTTATTTACCGGAGTGGAAACATTAATTTTTACTAAATTTTACCAACTGAATTTGAATGAGGCAATATTTTTTGTTTGCTTACTGTCGTTTGAGAGATATGAGCTTTTAAAAATATGTGCGATTTTTACAGATTTTTTGCTTTTGCAGTCATTAATTCAAAGTCTAGTACTGCTGTGCCAAAAGTGAGTATTGGAATCAATAGTCGAGTGTATAATTAATTATTTAGCTAATTTTAAAAGTCAAAAATTTATTTGTTTACGCATTTTTTCCGAAATATTATGAGCTAATTTTGCTAATATCGCTGTCTAGAGAAATCTTACAAAAATAATTGTCATATTCGAATTAAGTGGGTCAAAATTAGTAAATTTTGGTAAGATTCCACTCCGGTATTTATTTTTTATTGCTCAGTACTATTAGCCAAGAGTATATATAGTATATATAAGTTTGCGTTAATACTAACCACCGAGAGGTCCCCGGGTTCACGCCCTGGGTTGACCTCCATTGGAAATAATTTACTCCGAGTATTTCTGCAGTGCTGCTGGTCAGACTTTGATATTTACGACTCAAAGTCGATCTTTTCCAGAGTTTACCAATCTATCTGATTTCATTGTTGAAACGGTTCCTCGTCAAATTGGCAAAGTCATCCTACCTAATATGTGTTTGCCACCACCATTTTAAATACTAGCTAAACCCAGCATGCGTTGCAATGCTAGAATAAGGCATGCAATTCCCGATCTCGTTCCCGTTTCAAGTGATGGTTTGAGCTCAACTAACGTCTCTTCAACGCCATAAAACAAACTGGTAACGTGGTTACCAACGAGCACATTTCCTTAACTACACAATGTCGCTTCAAACTTTCGCGTCGGTAAAATCGTAATTACGAATATTATTACTAAGGGGTTTTTTCCCGTTTGTTTTTCATAGTAATCTTCCCGGACATGCATACCACAAATCTTGAAAGTGCCATCGTAATCGGTCGAGTGGTTTAGGAGCCAATACGAGACAGACAGACAAACAAATAGACATTCAATTTTATGTATATATAGATAAATTTGTAAATCATTCATAATCTCTTAATAAACCCGTAATGGCATCATGGTAAAATGTAAATTAAAAAAAAACTGTACATACACAATCTATATACGAAATAGGTATATAAAAATGAACATAATGAAGAGTATTCAAAGGTAAGTGGAGTCAGGTCGAGGTACAAGAAAACACGCAGGCAGGTTCCAGTTCTTTATTGCTGCTCGTCCGGTGGAGGTCAGGATCCGAATGCCACCGATCGAGAGCGTACCATTCTTATATCATAGAGCGCTCAGCGCATACATGTATTATCATTGGTCAAGGAGTCGGGTGCAGCCTTTGGTCGCAACGCCCGACTCCACCATTGGTCGGCGTCACCATGACGTCACCGGTCTACGGGGCGTCTCTCTATGTAACGTTACATAACCCCCTTCTTAAGAGAGATCGTCCCGATCGACCCATTAATTTACACTTAAACAATTACAAAATAGTTACATACAATTACAGTCAATATTCGACGGCCTTATACCTTGCGAGTCTATCCAGGTGCACCACCATTAATCGGTTTGAGCCGTCGAATTCCCTGCGTATCCTATAAACTACGTCACTAAGTTTGGTCACTATGGTGTACGGTCCTTCCCACAGCGATTGCAGCTTTGGTGAAAGCCCTGGAGTCTTGGCAGGGTTGTACAGCCATACTCGGTCACCTGTTTCGTACGCCGGTTCGGTTCTGCGGACGTCGTATCGCGTCTTCATACGGCTATTCTGCATCCGGAGGTGGGCTCTGGCGAACCGATGTACCTTGGCCATGTCTTCGGTCAACTTCGTGGTATATCGGTGTGGATCCTGAGGTTCGCTGTCTGGTGGAGGGCCCCCATATAGTAGGTCCGCCGGCATGCGCAGTTCTCGTCCGTACATCATGGCTGCTGGTGATGCTCCTGTCGCATCGTGTTGGGCCGCTCTATATGCCATGAGGAAGTGCGGAACCAGCGTGTCCCAGTCGTCCTGCTCGTCCTTGACGAACTTCGTCAAGTGCGCCCGCATGGTTCGATTGAGTCGCTCGACCATTCCATCGGACTGAGGTCGGTATGGTGTTGTTCTCGTTTTGTGCACGCCCAGCCGGTCCAGTGCCTGACGGAACAACTTCGACTCGAAGTTTCGTCCCTGGTCAGAGTGCAGCTCGTTCGGGACGCCTAGCCGCGTGAACACTTGTTCTACCAGGGCGTCTGCTACGGTCTCTGCCTCCTGGTTCGGTAGTGGAATCGCTTCCGGCCACTTCGTGAAGTAGTCCATAACCACCAGTATGTATCGGTTTCCTCGTTCGGTGGCCGGGAGTGGACCCAGAATGTCGACTGCCATTCGTTGTAGTGGCGTCCCCGAAAGGTACGGTTGAAGTGCCCCGCGATTCCTTCGGTGTGGTCCGTTGTGGGCCCCGCACTGTGCGCATCGTTCGCACCACTGGGTGACGTCGATTCGACACGTCGGCCAGTAATATTTTTGGCGCACGTTTCGGTACGTTTTATTGATACCGAAGTGGCCCCCCGTGGGTGCGTTGTGCATCTCCCACATGATTTCGGGTATCTTCTCTGTCGGCACCACCAGCTGCTTTGTGTGACGTGTTCCCGCGGTGTTCTCCCATCTCCGGTACAGCTTACCGCCTTCCACCTCCAATGCGTCCCATTGGGTCCACAGTATTTTAAGTTCCTGCTCCTCAGCAGATACTGTTTCCCACGGTGGTCTCGTTCCGGCGTTCTTCCACTCGACGATTTTGTCGATCGTCGAGTTTGTCATCTCGTTGGGCAAGATCCCTACGAGGGCTACTCGTGCTTCCGGTTCTGCGGGTTCTACTGGTTCTGTTCGGGCCGAGTCGTTTTCTTGATCGGTTGTCTCTGCGCGTGAGCATTTGGGACACTCTTCCGTACACGGCCTTCGCGATAGTGCGTCCGCGTTCCCGTGCTTTATCCCCGGTCGATGAATGATGGTCACGTTGTACTGGCCCAGAATTTCCAGCCACCTCGCCAACTGGCCCTCCGGTCTTTTGAAGTTCTTCAGCCACGTTAACGCTGAGTGGTCGGTTCGTAACGTGAACTTCGAGCCCGATAGGTAGTGGTGGAAGTGTTGAATGGCTTTAATTGCCGCCAATAGTTCTTTTCGGGTCACGCAATAGTTTTGTTCGGGTTTGTTCATTGTCCGGCTGAAATACCCGATCACTTTCTCCACCCCCCCTTGAACTTGAGACAAAACTGCACCGATGCTATGTTGACTGGCGTCGGTGTCCAACACATATCGCTCTCCCGGCTGGGGATACGACATAATTGGCGTGGTAGTCAGCGCTTCTTTCAACTTTTCGAACGCTTGTTCGCACGTCGGTGTCCAATTGAACTCGCGCCCTTTTTCCGTTAGCTGATGGAGTGGTTTCGCGATCTCGGCGAAATTGCGCACAAATTTTCGGTAGTACGTGGCCAGTCCCAGGAAGCTGCGCATTTGGGTTTGTGTTTTCGGAGTCGTCCAGTCCCGCACGGTTTGGACTTTCTTCGGATCTGTCGAAATTCCTTCGGCTGACACTCTGTGTCCCAGAAATTCGACCTCGCGGCAGCACAATCGACACTTGTCTGCATTCAATTTAAGGCCGGCTGCCTGTATCCGTTCGAACACATTGTTTAAATGCACCAAGTGTTCGTCGTAAGTTTTGCTGTGCACGATAATGTCGTCTAGATACACGAGGACATTGCTTATGTCACCGACCACTTTTGTCATTAACCGTACGAACGTCGCTGGCGCGTTACACAACCCGAATGGCATCACTTTGAACTGAAACAGACCGAACTCTGTTACGAACGCTGTCTTCTCGCGGTCTTCCGGGGCGACCGGTACCTGCCAGAATCCGCTCTGCAGATCCAGTGTGCTGAAGTAGCTCGCTCCGTTCAACTGGTCGAAAGTGTCGTCGATCCTCGGGATGGGGTGTGAATCTATTTTGGTGACGGTGTTCAGTTTCCGGTAGTCCACGCACATCCTTAGCGACCCGTCCTTTTTGGCGACCGGAACTACCGGTGACGCCCACGGCCCGTGCCCCGGTTCTATCGCGCCCTGCTTCAGTAAGTCGTCGATCATAGCGCGTACTTCCTCTTTCCGTGCTAGCGGTATCCTTCTCGGCGGCTGTTTCATCGGCTTCGCGTCTCCCACGTCGATGGTGTGGACCGCCTTGGTGGTCCTTCCTTGGTCCTTCTCGTCCCGGGCGAACGCTTTCCGATTTTCCCGAATCATGGTCTCGAGGCGCCGTTTCTCTTCTGGCAGAATATTGGCCCTCTCGAGTAACGCCGTGATCTTCGGGTGGGGTACTTCCCCGCGGATGCTCTTGACAGCAGGTGCATTTTTCTTGCCTTTCTCGCGTTGCACGCCCCTGATGATACACTTCTCCTCTCCGCCCAACTCGAACGTAGCTCGGACATGTCTCAGTGCGTCCAGTCCCAACAATATGGGATCCTGGATATCCGCCACCGCTACGTTCCACGGAAACTTTTCGCCCTGCAGATTAAGGGTCACCCGTATCCATCGGTGGATCTTGATGGTTTGGCCCGCCGCTTGCCGCGCTCTGCTGTAATGGCCCTTCACGACGGTGTAATCTTTAGGAGAGATCTTCGCGAACAGTTCCGGGTTGATCACCGTGATGCACGCCCCGGTGTCCCCCACCATTCGACACGGCACGCCTCCGATCTCTCCTTTCACGACAAACGAGCCGGCCGTGCCGCTGCCGTCCAGTTTGTTCACTCCGGGTGTTTTGCGTGCACCGGTGATCGGTCTGACCCGTAACAGGCCGATCACTGCTCGTTTCCCGAAGCCGCCTCCTCCTCGTCGTCTTCATCCTCGTCGTTCGTTGGCTCCAGCTTCCGGACCCTCTTCTTGCGGCACAACCGGCTAATGTGTCCCGTTTGTCCGCAGTTCCAACACGTTGGAGTGGTAGTGGCTGGTCGCGCTGTCTGGTCCGATGACACCCATCGTGGGGGTCGCACGGCCGGTCGAGATGGTCTGAACGCTCCCGCGTCGGGACGTACTGTTCTCGACGTTGGTTGTGCCGACCGTTGTTCCTTCGCTTCGAAGATGACGGCTTGTCGTGTTGCGTCGGCTCTGGTTATCACGTCCGCTGTAGTCGGGGTGATCCGGAGCGCGCCAAGTTTGGCCCGTAGACTGGGGTACGTGAAGGAGTTCGCCGCTATGCACACGGTCATGCGTTCGACTGCTTCGGCGTTCGTGTGGACGCCCTCCAGCATGTCTTCGCAGAGGGCTCGTATCGCGTCTACGTGGTCCGCGGCTGGTTCTTCCGCACTCCATCTTCTCTGTTCCGCTGCCGCATGGCATGCAATCGGTGTGCCCTGTCTTCTGAAACGTTGTGCCAGCTCTTCCGTCAATTCGTCGTAGCTCAGCGTCGATGGCAGCTGACTGGCGAAAATGGCGGCCGCACCTCGGAGTTGGCAGCACAGTCGGTCCTCCAGGTTCGTCGTCTCCTTGTTCAGCCGTGCAGCAAACTCGAAGTGGTTGAGGAAGTCCTTCCACCGTTCAGTACCGTCGAACGTGGTGTAGTCGTACCGGTGGGAATGTTGCCGCACCCCGTACGTGTCTCGCTGTGTGGTCCGCCTGTCCTCGTAACATACCTCTGATCTCCTCGGTGGTTCTGGATGTACGTCGGCTTTCGGCTGCGTTGGTGTCGCAGACTTCTCCCAGGACTGCAAAAACGTGGCGAAGGTGTTTTGCAGGGACTGGACCTGCTCTTGGCAGCTCGCCATTCCCTGGCTTAGCTCCTTGTAGCTCGGCTCCGGTGTCCTTGGCACCCGGCTCCTCGACACCCGGCTCCTCTGCTCCTCCCGTCTCCATCCTCCGTTGCTCGGCTCCCCAGGGCTTTGTTCTCGATTCGGCTCCATTTCTTCCGGCAGCGATGAAGACCCCGAATCCGCACCTTTGTGGCTCCTTGTCTCAACCATGTAGATCCCACTTCTGACACCAGTGAAGAGTATTCAAAGCAGTGGCGTATATTGGGTGTGTGCTAGGTGTGCGGCGCACACCCGTGAAAACCAAAGACCACATAAAGTAGTATTTTAATACAAAATAATGTGTTGTTGTATAAACAGGCATTGATGTGTATGGTGTATTTACCGCGTGCGCTAAATGTATGGTGTATGGTGTGGTGTGCAGTCTGCAGCGTGTTGTGTGATGTTAGATGTAGTTTGTGCGCCGCGACGAGAGAATACCTATGCCGTGCAGCAAATTGGTGGGTTTGGTTGGAGTGTGCAGGCGGATATTCGCTTGTATAGGTTTGTTCGCGATATTAAGACGTACGGTGTGCTACGACTTCAGAGCACCGCGCACCGCACCGCACCGCACCGCACCGCACCGCACCGCACCGCACCGCACCACTCGGCAATTGACCGAATGCGATGCGACACGTGGTCTCGTACTTTTTCGCACATTCGTATTTTTATGGTCATATTATTACCTCTAATAACTAATAATGGCTAACAGTGTTCAAGACATTTTAACTATTCCGTTTTCAAATAGAAGTTTTGAGATAAAATTAAAAATAATTAAATATGGGAAACCGTGTCCGTCTCTTCCAAATTTATCCAGTTTGCATAAAGAAAAAACAAAAGTTTACACTAGACATTTTTGCGTTTCAAATTATAAAAAAATCGAATGGATTACAGGCTGTGAAATTCGATCCAAACTTTTCTGCTGGCCATGTTTATTGTTCTCCAAAGATATTAATGTGTGGAACAAAGAAGGATTTGCTGATCTCAACCATTTGACAGCAGCACTGAAGAAACACGAAGGATCGCAGGCACACGTTCAATCATTTCTTTCCATACAAATGTTTGGCAAACAACGAATCGACGTATTAATTGACAGTCAACGTAAAGCCGAAATAAGTCGACATAATGAACAAGTAAATAAAAATAGAGATGTTTTAAAACGAATTATTAACGCAATAATCTATCTAGGAAAACAAGAACTGTCCCTGCGAGGTCACGACGAGTCATGTAATTCCGTAAACAAAGGCAATTACATTGAATATCTAAATGCTCTTCGAGAATATGATTCTGTTTTAGATACTCATTTAAATACTGCTACTACCTTTCGTGGTACTTCTCCAAGTATACAAAATGACATAATCGAAGCAATCGCTCATGTTATTAAAGTTCATATAAAAAATGAAGTAGAGTCAGCAAGTTTTGTTGCTATTATTCTCGATGAAACTTCAGATATAATGACAAAATCACAGCTCTCAACAGTTTTACGTTTTGTATGTAAAGGCAATGTACATGAACGGTTTATTAGTTTTACAGACGTTAGTGCTGATAAAACATCTAATGGTCTATTCCGTCACGTGGTGAACATAGTTGAAGAATTTAAAATTCAAGACAAATTGGTTGGACAGACTTATGATGGAGCAAGTGTAATGAGTGGACACGTAAATGGTTTGCAATCCAAAGTCCTCAATGCTTATCCTTTTGCTCTTTTTACACACTGTTATGCTCATGTATTGAATTTAGTATTGCAGCAAGGTCTTTCTGATATTAAAGAAAGTAAATCATTTTTTCAAACTTTAAATGGATTGTCTACATACTTTTCAAAATCTTCCAAAAGAGTATTCGCTTTACAGGAATTTGTGACAAAAAGACTTCCCTCTGTAGCACCCACAAGGTGGAATTTTACATCTCGTTTAAGTAGCACAGTACAACAATACAGAAGTCAATTTACAGATTTTTTTCGACATGTTATAGAAAATTGTGAATTATGGGACACAGATACTGTTATAAAAGCACGAGGGTTTTTAGGCTTTTTAGAGGATTTTCAAACAATTAAACTTCTTCAAATTTTTTCAAAACTGTTTGGAATAACTGATGTTTTGTATAACATTCTTCAATCTAAATCTTCGGACGTTTTATATTGTTGTAAAAAAATTAATGATGTTTTGCAGCAACTGAAATACGAAAGGGATAATAATTTTGAAATGTTATGGAATAATTATTTAAATGAAAAAAATGATGATCATGATCGTAGGCCACAAAGATTAAAAAATTATTCAGAAGTAGAAGATAAAACTTCATTTCGTCAATTATATTTCAAAATAGTTGATAGCATAATCGCACAAGTCGAATGTAGATATTCTTCACTTTCCAAATTAGAATATTTCCACCTTCTTTGTAATGATAAATATGACGAATATAAAGAAAATTTTCCAAATGTTTTAATTAATAAATTAAAAGATTTTTATGGATCACTGTTTGATTATATTCGATTGAAAAACGAACTCATTGTGCTATATTCCAGCTCTGAATTTTCAGAGAAACCTGTTCATGAATTAATACAATTCATGACAAAAAATAACCTCAAATCTGGTTTTAAAGAGGTGTTTAAGCTGGGAGAATTAATATTAACGATACCAAGCAGTACAGCTTCAGCAGAACGTTCTTTTTCGGCGCTGAAAAGAATAAAAACTTGCTATAGAGGTACGCAAGGTCAAGATAGATTATGTGGCCTTAGCTTAATTTCAATAGAAAAAAAGTTATTGGTGGAATTAAAACAGAAAGACACATTCTATGCAGACGTGATTGAAAAGTTTATGTCTCAGAAACGTCGCATTGAACTTATGTATAAATAACCAATAAATTAAACATTTTTGTAATGCAAAACGAGTATTTTTTTTTAATTGCTAATTTTATACCCTATGCCCTACGGCATACACAGCACACCCGGTATTAACACCCACCGTCCGCCACTGATTCAAAGGTAAGTGGAGTCAGGTCGAGGTACAAGAAAACACGCAGGCAGGTTCCAGTTCTTTATTGCTGCTCGTCCGGTGGAGGTCAGGATCCGAATGCCACCGATCGAGAGCGTACCATTCTTATATCATAGAGCGCTCAGCGCATACATGTATTATCATTGGTCAAGGAGTCGGGTGCAGCCTTTGGTCGCAACGCCCGACTCCACCATTGGTCGGCGTCACCATGACGTCACCGGTCTACGGGGCGTCTCTCTATGTAACGTTACAATAAAACTACCAATAATTTATGTATAAGATAAATATAAGTACCATTTTTCAATATACTTAGAGTGAAGAAATGAATGATGATTGCATAAGTTCCTGCCCGTTTACCGTTAAAATATAATACATACAGTATTTATGTATGGTAACCGCCTTGTATTGAATACGGGAATGAATTTATGCACTCATTCAATATGTATGTACATACATATATACTATGTACATACATATAGTCCAATAATTTGAAGAAGAATACATATGGTCCAATAATTTGAATTTAAAACAATATTTAAACGTATTTGCGCAAATATCTCAATCACATAAAATATGTATGTACATATATTGCGTCCTTAGATCATAATGGTAATAACTCCACAATTTGACTAATTTGACTCAATTCTTATTTAAAACTATGCGGTGAAATTTCAATAGGCAAAATACTAATAGAAAATAAAATACTGGGTATTAATCACAATACAATATTTTTTCAATACAAATGGGTTCAATATATATCTTATTAATCATTTTATACATCAACATAAAAAAGTTTTAATCCTATGGCATGTTTTTGACTATTTTTGTATTAAAAAACACCGAAAAGCACATAGGTAAAGCCAACGGGCGACTGCATGACTCAATAGCCACGCGCCAAAATCGACGAAAACAATAGCTTACGAAAATATAGCTGTCTCTTTCTTTAGCATTGATTCATCGATCAACAAGAATATGCAAGCGAACAGTCAAAAGCATGACTTATCGCTACCGCCTTTAAATCATATAAATGTATTTTTTTACGATGTACTCCTTTTCTAAATCATGCAAAATCTATTAAAATAAATTTCTTGTAGTTCATTATAGGAAAACAAGAAATATAGGGTGTATAGCTTTGAAAACCACATAGTTATTGCGAAAAACGTAAAAATTGGGGCACTTGCATACCCCACTTCGGTAAGGGAGGGTTAAGCGGTTTATATTACAAATACCGAGTGAAGCCGGGTAAAACCATTAGTTACATATAAAAATGTATTTAAATTCATTAAATTAAGTTAAATTCTTTGGTTTTGTAGTTATCATCTTCACGCGCTGAGGCCTCGATATCTACTTAACTTACCCAAGTGGTAGAGTTTGACTTAAGCAAGTAAGATATTTACAAAGCAGGTTAACCTGTAACCTACATATGTAAGTATGTAGATCCACTTAAGAAGTTTAGCCTTGATTAATTAAACCAATTTTATGTGGCTTGTTTTGTTTCCAGGCGCTGAGCTCTTCCTATGCATATGACTAGTGAGAACCAAAACCAAAACATTGTAAATCATAACAAAATCAACATATCATTAATATATTAAATAATATACAGTTAAGGAAGCAATGCTTATATTTATGAAAGTGTCATTTGAATATACATATTTATGAAAGTCGTTTCTCAGATTGAATTTGAAGGCCATTAATATTTTGGCCGCAAATTATATTTGCTCACCGGCCATGTAATGAAAATAAAATATTTACGCGACGGGATGATATAAAAACATCTCTAATCTCCGCAACGCAAATAACTCTGAAATCGTGCGTGTAATTGCTATTTCGCCAAGCGGGATATTATTGCGAAATATCATAGATATGTCCTTTTGTCGAAGCATATTTAAATTGCCTAGAAGATATATGTATATTATATTTATTTATTTTATTTGAATACGGCGTATAGAAGTACATACATTCAATAGTCATCATTCATTTTAAGGCAATTTCAGACATTTTGTCTTTATTTTATCTGGTGTAAGAATTCTGATTTCAATTTAACGTGCGTATTGAAATATGCATTTTCAATTGGCAAAAAAATTGAGAAGCCTCGCTCCGGCGAATAGCAAAATTTATACAGCGCTACGTGAGAATACACCGGAAAGATTCAAATGGTAATTTTTATTAAAAAGAACAAGTAAAATGCGAAATTTCCCAGGAGTGCCGAAGGTTTGTTGAAACCAATTATACTTTTTGCGATAAATTAACCAGCACGCAAACCGAAATTAGATAGAGAGTTGATTTTTCATCGCTTCTTTTTTAAATGGTCATTTTCGCTTCGTTTCATTTAAAAATAATACTTTATACATTTTGTATGATTATATTAAAGAATAAAATGTTTCAAATTATCATCTTGATAAAAATTAGTGATACATTTTTCGATTCGATGCTATCTACCTATTTTTCGATTCTTCTTCTATTATTTTTTTCAGCCCTTTAAATCCTAGTATTAATGCTATGTAAATAAAAAAAATTAGAAAATTTTTATAAACCGGAAGTTGGATTTTTCCTCTAAGAAAAGTCAAAAAGGCTCTGACTATGTGATATTTTTCCTCATGTCTGAATGAATCGAGCTGAAAAAAAAAATATTTAAATGTACAAACTAAGAGTGGATAAGGTTTTGGATATACATAGATCGTAAACCGGAAGAAGTAATTTTTTTTAAAACAATATTTCGATATTTTATTTTGATCATTTAAATTATTTCAATCTTTTTGATATTTAATACTCCTTGAACTGCAACAATAAATTTTTTGTAATAGTCCTTTTTTTAAGGTTTTTCATTTTAAGAATACTTGGGAAAGGCGGCATAGCCGATGAACCCAAATAACTTGTACATATATAAATGTATCGATTTTTTGATTTTTTGAAGTAATATTCAAAAAGTGGTGACATTGTGGGATAGGATGGTTTTCGCCAATTTAATGAGGAACCATTTCAACAGTAAAATCAGGTAAATAGGCAAACTTTGATAGGAAACGATCAATTTGGAGTCACAAATATCCAAGTACGACCAGCAGTACTACAGAAATACGCGGAATAAATTATTAGTCAACCTAAGGAGCCCGGCAATCTCTTGGTGGTTAGCGTGAACAGCACCACCAAGCTATACTGCTGTCTTTTTATCAAAAATATATAATATAATATAATATAATTAGCCAGCAGTGTGATCAGTGGGTTCGATCCGCTATACTGCTGGTTAAATTTGGGGGTATTTGTGACTCCAAATCGTTCGTTTCTTATCAGAGTTTGCCAATTTTATCTGGTCATTGTTGAAACGGTTCCTCAAAATTTGCAAAAAATCATCTTTCCTGTTGTCACAAACCTTCTGTATTTATATTGAATATACAATTCCTAAAAATTATTTACAAATCTAAAAAATCCATATATGTATCAATGGATTAATCTTGTAATTAATTAATTAATTAATTGTTATTTCGTGTTATTCAGCTTCTGGAAATACAGTGATTTATGTAATAATAAAATGCTGCATTTTTTGAAATTAACTGGCCAAGAAAGCGCATTGGGGTCTTCCTGTCAAGCCTTCCTGGTATATATCTATTTATTTAATTTAAAATTGCAAATTGTTAATTTAAAGTAATTAATAACCTATGTAAAAATAAATAATTATATATAAATGAGACAAGCTCAAAATGATTCGCCATCCAAGATGCCGGCCGGGGTGATAATATTTAATTTCTTTTTTATATTGGTTCTTTCAACTTTCTATTACGAGATATTCTAACACACACATACATATGATCCAACTAACAGATTAGGTTACATTGGCCACGGTCGAAGCTAAAGTTCAGAATCCTTACAGATGAAGAAGACCGCGTTATAAAGCGATGAAGTAGAGACGAGCTAGAATCGCGATCCACATTTGTAATATCGAATAACACCACTATACTAGAGCCAGAGCCTGTTCAAAACTGTAAGACGTGTATCAAAACTTTTCTTAGCATTTGAATGGCATCGTAACTGTGCCAATGTACGTCGAAATAGAGACGGTCGCCCAAAGTTTGAAGACAGCTGGTGCAACTAATGTAGGCGCAGCGCTGAATGGGGTAGGTCGATCGGGAGATAGACCGGGAAACGGGTGGAAAACCAGGGGGAGGGAGAGAGAGGGACCAGTGGTAGTTGGGCAGACACCGGAAGTCAGGGGTAGAACGGATCCGGAAATGTGATGGGGCAGCCGTCTGTCGGACCCGAGGTGCCGATCAAACAGCCCGCCAGCGTCAAACATTAATCACACGAAGCATTTCGACGGTTAGGTATACAAATTACATATATTAAGTGATAAAGTCGACTGAAGTTCTGGGTTCCTGATGGAGATACATAGATCAAATGTGAGGACTGTGGGGAGGCAGACTCCTAAGACAATCCAAGACTGTCCCACATAGGGGAGGATCGCTGTAATGTTATGAACTCTAGTCTAAATAGTAAAAAAATCGGATGTGACCAACCCATGACATTATCTATGTATTTGAGGAATATAAGAAAGTCACAAAATAAAATTATATATTTATTTATTTTTACATACATATATACAAATATACCAGGAAGGCTTAACAGGAAAAACCCCAAATGCGCCTTCCTGGTCCACATAATTATTACATAGATACATGTAAATATAAACAATATCTGACATCTATCGTCAGATATTACAAATATCGTATTAATACGATAAATAACGATGAATAACTTTCATGTAACAATACGAATTTTATATTCGATAAACGACCACAGAGACATCTATGGTGAGCAATATGGCGAAACCTAAGATATAACAATAACTAAAGGTTCGCAACAGAAAATTGGGAAGGAAACGCCAATTTTACAGGAATCGTTTCAATGAAAATCAGAAAAATTGGCAAATTCTGATAAGAAACGATCGGCCTTGACAAATCTAGGTCTGGCCAATAGCGAAACTTAGCGGGAATTGAACTCGTAACATCAAGTACGAGATAATTCAACATTCACCACTAGACCACGCTATTGAACCATGCAGACACATTCACACATACCAGCAGCATTATGAAATACTATTACAGCATTTTCGATACAAATTGAGCGCAAATGTATGGAAACTTGCACAAGACAAAAGTTCTACCTCCGGTTGTCGGATTTCGTTCAATTTTTTTTTATTAATTAAGATCACTATCAGTATTATACACAATAAATATCAAAAAGGTTAAAATAATTTAAAAGGTAAAAAAAAAATACTACTTCCGGTTTACGAATTCTGACCAAAATCTTATCAGCTCTAAATTAGTACATAGAAAATACTTTCAATAATAAATAAATTTTCAGCTTCATACGTTCAGGGGTGTGGACAGAGTTGTGGGCACAACATTTTTACCTTTCTAAGAGGAAAAAATCGCACATAATATTAAGGTGAATACATATCTATATAGGTGTATGTACATACATAGATTCGGAATCCAAAAGGTCAAATAGTGGTGATTGTAAAAAGGAAAGTCGTTATCATACTATGGTTTTGAGCAGAGTGGTCACGGTTCGATTCTCACTAGTAGCTATTGGTCAAACCTTGGTTTGTGACTGCAAATCAATCGTTTTCTATCGTTTTCTAGAGTTTGCCGTTTGTTCTCATTGTCATTGAAACGGTTCCTGTTAAATGGCATCTTCTCTCCTTTCCAATGTCTTTTGCAAAGCTCAAGCCATTCAGCGTCTTGGGGTTCGCCAAATTTGTATAATAAAATGCTGCAAAATGTTTACATTTTTACATATTGTACATATGTATGTAAATCAAATTGAGATATTTGTGACAGCGGGTAAGGTGATTTTTGCCAATTTGATGGAGGAACCGTCTCAACAATTAAATCAGATAAATTGGCAAACTCTGATAAGAAGCGATCGACTTGAAATCACGAATATCCAAGTCTGGCCAGCAGTATTAAAGATTAGCACGGGATCGAACCTGGAAATCTCTCGGTGCTAAACATAAACGTAACCACCGAGCCATACTGCTTGCTAAAATTATTTCCATTAGAATAGTTTAATAAAAAATAAGGACTTTTGGGGTTGAGCTTAAAGCTATGAGCTCCAGAAAGAAGTGAGAAAGACGTCTAAATTCATAGAATAGTTTAGAATTTAGAATTGTTTTATCAAAGTATTGAGGCTTAGTATAATATTGAGGCGTAGTATAATAAAAGCACAGTATAATATTTTTGATTTTTAAATGCTTTTTATTATTACGAAATTATGTTCACAATATATCTTATATCTATTTTAATAACTACTGATCTACTGATCATTTTCTATTTTACAATTTTAATTGAATTTGGTTAGTAATCATAGTATTATATTATTCTAATGTTAATGTACATCATAATAAAAAAAGAGCTCAAAAACCTATTTATAATTCTTAATACATCTAATACTTAATATTAATTAAATACTCTCTAAAGTCGATCACCTAAAGCAGATTGTGTTTAGGTAATCTGTGTATATACCTGAAGGATATAGATATTTTGTTGTAATCGCCGAGACTCTTCACAAGTGTGTTAGTATGGTTATTAGAGATTCTGTCATAGACTCTACTGGTTAATTTGTTAGTAATGTCTGTAACAAACGGAATATTATATATGGCATGCAGTTTTTTAAAGTTAGTATATATGGGTGTATTATAAATTATTTTTATTTTGTATTACTTGGAGCTTGGAAAGTATAATATCATCTAGAATAATTCTATGAATTAGAAAACATTTTTATGCCAAGGAGAAGAAATGTCCTAATTCCGGTAGGGTTAAAAAGCAATGGAATTCCATGTTGTGTAATATATTGTCGAAGTTTTGTCGGTTCTCGTTTGAACATTGCGATATTCAATACAGGTACTTCATCGATCGAGCTCAGCTATTTATGTACTTGCACGGTACAAAAATACACAAAGGCATGTTCTAAATTTGTTTATCTGATCTGCATTTCGCAGAATGCAAAACTGCACCACTTTGCTTATAAACCGGCATGCACTTGAGCTCCTGTTGGTTGGTTGGACGCAGAAAAGTGCATTTGAAAAGAAAACACCACCTTTCACAGTAAGTATGCCAGGAAATAAGCTCACTATTTTGAATTATGGTATCAATTTCACTTCTAGAATTAAGAACCACTTCCGGCTAAAAAGGGGAAGGTCTTTCGAAGAAATTCCGACCAATTAAATCTAATTTAACGTGTTTCAAAATGTACAATATAAAATTGTTTCAGTATATGTACGTCTTGGCGCTATCTACGTGTTTGCTCCATTGAATTGTGTCGTTCCAGCGAAATTCGAAGATTTACGTGTCGACGCCACTTCTTGGCCGTCGAAAAATACCGCCTGGAAAACTTTCGACGCTTTTCCAACCGTAAATTTAAATTTCCACCACACGTTTATATAAATTTCCACGAATTTTCCCACGCTAGCGTTTGCCGCGGGCATACTGCACTTTTCCATTGTCCGATCTGTTTATTTAACGAGCTTGAATTTTCCTCCACTCATATATTATATATGTACGTATATACATATATAAACAAATACTACCGAAAAACGGGTTTTTAAATTGTGTTACGTATGATGGGCTATGTCGAATGAAATTCTGAAACTTTCAACAATTTTGGCACGCTAACAATAAAAATCGCAATTCAGCAAAATAACAATGTAAAATAACATTACTCAGTGTATTAATAATTTTGTAAGCTTTAGCATTTATTTATTTTTTACATATATACCAGGAAGGCCTTACAGGTATATATAATATGAGTCAATTGAACTCAATAACTAATTGTAATAATAATTTATTAGATTTAATTTTCACTAATTTAAATTTTATTTCTTGCAATGTATCTAGAAGCCTATTTCCTTTGCTGCCTGAGGATCCATACCATCCGGCGCTTGAGTTAGAAGTAAATACACTTGTTTCGGCTTCCTCTCATTTTCATTCTGCTAATATACCGGCTCCGGGTGGATGGTTGTTTGATGGTGTTGATTTCGTGATCCTCAATAGTTTGTTTTTTGCTTGTAATTGGGATAAACTATATGAGTGCGTTGATGTTAATTCTGCCGTTGATTCCTTTTATAGTATCGTTAACTCTGTATTTGATAAATGTTTTATGAGAAAGCGTCAAATTAATGAAGCAAGGGTTTACCCAAAGTGGTATAATTCCCGAATAATTTCATTAATGCACAAGAAAAATAATGCACATAAAATATGGAAAAAATATAAAGATCCTACATTTTTTATTGATTTCTGTAACTTGCGTACTCTTTTTAAGCGGATCTCGACTTCCGCTTACGAGGAATACATTACTAATTGTGAAAATTCAATTGCTCAGAATCCGAAAAATTTTTGGAGCTTCATCAACAGCAAACGAATTATAGATTCAAAACTTACGAAAATGCACGATATGGATGAGGACTTTATTGGTCATGACAGCATCGCAAATGCCTTTGCTAACTATTTTCATTCGGTTTTTGATTCGACTACTGTTATGACTTCCCCTAGTTTAGATTCCTCCATGTTTCCATTATTGTCTGTTGACAAGTTCCATTTATCTGATTTACGCTACGGTTTTGGTAAAATTAAAAATATTAAATCTTTTGGACCAGATTTCATTCCAGATTTCATTTTAAAGGGTAGTGAGCCTGGACTCTCGTCTCCATTGATTTTTATTTTTAATCTAATGCTGAAGACTTCAGTTTTTCCTGTATCATGGAAGTGTTCGAAAGTAACTCCGATCCATAAAAAAGGTGATAAGTATTCCATTAGAAACTATCGCCCGGTTGCTATAATATCCTCTTCTGCAAAACTTTTTGAAATTATACTTCATAGGTATATTTTCAATCATTGCCAGAGTATGATTATTGATCAGCAACATGGATTTCGTCCACAACGTTCAACGACCACAAATTTGTTGTCATTTTCTGGTTTTGTAACAGGTTCTGGAAAAGACTTCGATAATGGTTTGATGTAGTTTATTGAAATGTAAAATTTGCACGTGGTGGTTCAGCGGAGCGTACGGAACACAAGTTGTCCGTACGCCGTCTGCCCGAACTCTGTCGACCGTCGCGTATTTCCGCTTGGGCCGACACTAATGCCAACTCGTCAATAATGCCAATCGACAATCAGTTAATAAGACTGTTTGCCACACGTCATTACAAAAGTCGGAACATAGTCCCACATAGGAAAACTGTTGAACAATACAGTTATTCTACAGAGTTACAGCATTACTGACGAGTCGTTTACAATAAATCATAGCTCTTAAAATAATTAAATAGAGGGTGAATAATGAAACCTTTGCCTCATCCAGTGTGAGGATAAAATCAATTTATTGGTTCAGTAATATTTCAACTTATAGGTATACCTCTGGTGAATGTTGTTTCTATTTACATTAAAATTTTTGAAATCTCCTTTGAAGCTGTGAATAAGCATTACAAGATAAGTTTACTTTAAAGAAGAGAGAGTGGACTGTATATGGTTTAAAACTTAAGCATTCCTCATCTTGATGTTAACTTAGACAATACAATGTTGACACTGTTACAGTTGTCAAGACAGATCAGCTATTACCGATCAACTAAACTTGATTAGTGAGTGTAATGCTCCTAAGTTAACTTGATTTCATCAACAAGTAGCACAAACATTGCTAAATTAAAAGTAAATTGGAAAGTCATTCATTCATTCCTACAAGCAGGAAATGAAGGCGAACTATGATTATAGATGTCTCTACGTTAAACATCGAAATGTTCAGTATTATAATATTTACTTATTCTATGATTCACATAAATACTATAAACAGTAAGAGTTAACTTATGTTTTCATAACAAGAAACATAAGACCTGCGGATGACTCCCGGCAGGTTATAATTAAGTAGACATGAAATAATTTAAGATGCTCCATTAAGTGTGGCTTGGAGACTAACATTAACAAATCATGAATCTAATTTTAACTGTCAAATTTGAACAGTTTATTTTAAACTCGGATATAATCCTTCCGAGTGATGACATGAGACAAGTCTTATATTATAAAGACAAAATGATTAGATTAAATTCGGAGATATATACTGCCGAATGTTAAAATGAAAATAGCTTAAATTATACACACAACACAATTAAAGTGAATTCCGGAGTACTACTATTAACATTGAATGATTTAAACTCATGATTACATCTAATAAGTAATATGAGTTGGGGGTAGTGTCTTCGGGTTAAACTAAGCTACCGAAGTTGACGGAATTGAAGCTGCTGTTTCTCCTCCCTCTTGCTGATCTTCCTTCCTGTCAAGTGGTCCTTGTGGTAGAATCGGCAATGGCGCCACTAGATGACTGGACCGACGAAACTCTCCGCTGGCAGTAAAGACGTCGACGACTCGAACTCTGCCATCTGGTCCGGGATACAATTTAGTGACTCGACCCAAGACCCATCGGGTTGGCAGCATGTGTTCCTCCTTTAACAGGACCATTTGACCCACACTCAGATTGTTGCTCGAGTCCTTCTTCCATTTGTGTCGTAACTGCAAAGAATGTAAATATTCCGCCGACCAACGTTTCCAAAATGCTGCTGTGGTCAATTGTATCTGAAGCAGATTGGCATGGACATTAGTGTTATATTTAACCTCCATTGGAAGAGCGAGTAAGGATCTGCCAATTAAGAAATGTCCAGGTGTGAGGGGTAAAAGGTCTAGTGGATCCGAAGACAAGGGACTAAGAGGACGGGAATTCATGCAAGCTTCTATTTGAGTCAATACCGTACAAAATGATTCGAAATTTAAGGTGGTGGCCTTTAACACCTTGTTTAAATGAATCTTCATGGATTTAACCGCTGCTTCCCACAGCCCTCCCATGTGAGGCGCCCTTGGCGGGTTAAACTTCCAACGAATCCCTTCGGAGGCTACATACCGTAGTAGCTTCTCCTCATGAGGACGTTCGTAAATTAATTTTACTAAATTAACGAGTTCACGACTTGCACCGACAAAATTAGTAGCATTGTCGGAATATATCGTATTGGGCCTGCCACGTCTGGCTACGAATCTTCTTAAACAATTTAAGAAATTTGAACTCGTTAAGTCTCCGACAAGTTCCAAGTGAACTGCCTTACTGGAAAAACACACAAAGACACAAACGTAACCCTTAATTATCTTAGAATTCTTATTGCAACCACTCTTCACAGGAAAAGGTCCTGCGAAGTCTATCCCCACATGACTGAAAGGAAAATTCGCAGTGGTACGTTCAAGCGGGAGTAATCCCATTAATCTATTGTGTGACAGTGGTTTATTTCTGAAACAAATGACACATGAACGCACCACTCCTTTGACAGTATTATGTCCGGCCAATGGCCAATAGGTCTGCCGCAATAACGACAGTAAGGCTTGAGTACCCAAGTGAATATATTTCAAGTGCGCATCTCGGACAATCATGTGTGTAAGTTTATGCTTATTTGACAAGATAATGGGTGACGTTGATAGAGTTGTTCCCAGAGGAAGTCTACTTCCAACACAAATTAAATTCTCGTGGAATAGAGGGGACAATTTAGCTAATTTACTGCTACTGGGAATTGGATGTCCCTTGCTCAGCAAACGATATTCCAATGGAAATGATTCCATTTGCGATAACCTTATCAAATTATTTAAAGCATCTTTTAATTCTAAAGCGGACGGTTCGTTATTTTCTTTAACGTTTAATTGTTTATTCCTTAGTGGCCGACGAACATATGATAAAACTCGAAGGAGTCTTGGAAGATGAGAATGTTTATCTATCCAATTATTTTCCCTCACAAGGGTAGCGTTAGTGACTACCCTTCTCTCTGGAAGATCTATTGTGATCTCAGGAGGTCTTCGAGGCCATCGTGATTCGTCTAATTTCAACCAACTAGGGCCGTCCCACCATAACGAATTATGATTTAATTCTGATGGTTGAGTCCCTCGAGAAATTAAATCTGCTGGATTGTCTGTAGAGGAGACATGGTACCACTCAATGGGTTGAGATATTGATTGGATTTCGGCCACTCGATTGGCAACGAAGGTGGTCCATTTACATGACTCTCCTCTAATCCAATGCAATGCGACGGTTGAATCCGTCCAATAATATTTTTCATTAATATGAATTGTTAATTGGTCTATTGTTGACTTCATTAACTTTGATAATAACATAGCGGAGCACAGCTCTAAACGCGGAATAGTTACAAAACTGAGCGGAGCGACTCTCGAACGAGAACACACAAGATGACATTTGGAATTTCCCAATTGATCAGTACATTTTACATAAATACAAGCACCATAAGCTTTCTCGGATGCGTCACAAAATCCGTGTGCCTGTATATTAATGACATTATTTAGTATTATCAATCTAGGAATTTTATAAAGTTTCATGACTGTATTGGATAATTGACAATCTTTCCATTTTTTGAAGATTGTCTGAGGAATGAATTCATCCCAACCAATGGTTTGTTGCCAGACAGATTGCATTAATATCTTATAATTAATTAACAATGGAGATAATAGTCCTAATGGGTCGAAGATCTGACTAATTACTGATAAAAAGTTTCTTTTTGTTATATTTTCAATCTCGACTTCGGTTTGAACCTTAAATACAAAAACGTCTTCCCGCGGTTTCCAAAATAAACCTAAAGTTTTGTGTGATTCGTTAGAGAAGTTAAAATCTGAACAATCGTCAGCCTTAACATCCGTGATTATATCGGAGTTGTTCGATGTCCATTTGCTTAAGGGCATACCGGCTGATAATAATATGGTTTCCAGTTGAACCTTTAATAATTTACCAGCTTCAATAGTATTAGTTCCCGTGAGCAAATCATCAACATAAAAATCACGTTCGATCACTTTACTAGCGATGGGATATTTGTTTCTATTCTCCTCTGCTAACTGATTTAGACATCTAGTAGCTAAAAATGGGGCTGAAGCAGTTCCGAATGTTACTGTATTAAGCTTGTAATGCTTGAATTTACTCTGGGGATCTGTTCGCCAAATGATTCGTTGTACATTTTTATTTTTCTCTGCTATTTGAATCTGTCGGTACATCTGCTTAATATCCGCAGTAATCACGTATTTATGGAGTCGAAAGTTGAGTAGTAAACTTAACAAATCTGATTGGACACTAGGTCCCACCATCAAAATATTATTTAGTGAGATATTAGACGTTGTCTTTGCGGACGCATCAAAAACTACACGATATTTAGTGGTAAGGCTAGACTCCTTAACCACGACGTGATGAGGTAAATAACAATGAACCTCATGTGCCTCCGGAGGTTCACACTCTGACATATGTCCTAAATTTATGTACTCTTCTAAAACTTTATTGTATTCCATTTTTAAATTATTATTGGCTAAAAAACGTCTTTCCAAAGTTTTGTGTCTTTTCTCCGCAATGTGCAATGAACTTCCTAATACTACCGGGGAATTTTTATATGGTAAAGCTACACAAAATCTACCGTTTTTATCTCGTGATGTGTGTGCTTGGAAATGTTCCTCACATCTTTTCTCCTCAAGAGATTGATGTTTTACCATAGGAACCTGGTCGATCATCCAAAAGTTTTGAATGTGACTGTCTAATTGACTTAAGCCTATGTGGCTCTTCCCTGGAGCATTATTTACTTCGGGATATGGACCAACTATTGTCCATCCGAATTCGGTATCCTTTAAGATAGGCATACCTTTTCCTAACTGGATGGTTCCTGCTTTCATAGCATGAACGCAAATCTCGGCGCCGAGCAAGAAATCGATTGGCGTCGGTTTATTCCAAAGGGGATCTGATAACTTAATTCCCGCTGGTATTGAAATTAACTGTTGATCCAGTTTCACAGTTGGAATTTCGCCAGTAATTTCTGGTAATACCAAACACAACACTTTGGTTGAGTAATTAGTGGTTGAAGACCTTATGGTCACCTTGGTGATGTGACGAATGCTACTTTCTTGATTAGCGATACCTACAATTTTTTGAGAGATTTTCTCTAATTTGAAGTTATTCTTCTTAGCGAAAGATGTGGTAACATAGTTGACTTGTGAGCCGGAATCTAATAATGTGCGACCCTTAACGACCGTTCCATTGGACGTTATAATGTCTACTTGTACCGTCGGTAAAATTATCTCCCTTTGAGAGAAATGAGTAGAATGAGCATTAATTGACTTCCTTCCCGTATTATTGGAACTAAATGTATCGTCCTGATGCAACAAAGTGTGATGGTTTTGTTTGCACCTTAAGCAATTATAGTTAGACTTGCAATTTGTTATCTTATGCGATGAATTTAAACATTTAAAACACATGTTATTAGATTTAACGAATTCATTTCTTTCCATACTGGATTTTGCTTTGAATTTATCACATTTGCCTATGAAATGATTATTTCGACAAAATGCACATGCGTTTACCTTACTTGATGGGTTTTTATTCGCGACATGAGTTCTCCTGATTCGTTGACGGTTATGAGGGAATTCTTTCACCGTAATTACAGATGCAGTAGATTGTAATACATTACATCTATTCTGCAAGAATGTCTCTAAGCTTTCATATGGTGGCATTTCTCTGCTAACCAGCGATATTTCCCAGTCTCTTACTATATTAAAAGGTAATTTCCTTAGAACTAAACATGTTACCCATGGATCTAAAATTTCTCTCGCGTAACCCAACGATTCAATGTTTTTAATACACACTGTTACCTGATTCAATAGATTTCTCAATTCGATATGTGATTCTCTTGTGATTAATTTTAAGTCACAAAGTGAATTAATCCTAGTTTTGAGATTAAGTCTTGGTAAATTATATTGCTTGTCTAAAATACTCCAAGCTATTTCGTAATTGTCTGAGCTAATATCTAAACCTGATACAGCTGCCAAAGCGGGACCGATTAAGGATTGATGCAAATATTGCAATTTCGTGACATTCGAATATTCCGTTTTGTTTCCTATTATATTCTTAAAAGCTTGTTGAAACGATTGCCATTCAGATGGATCTCCCTGAAATGTGGGAATGGTTAACGTCGGTAACTTATCTCTAGCAAATTTAATTGTTGCTTGCTCTACCTTCAGTTTACAATCTTGAATGGATTGTCTCTCTAATGCTGCTTTAAGATTTTGAATTGTCATTGTGATTATGTAGAACTCTTCGTCTATTTGATCCGCCTGCTCTATATCTGTGATGTTGTCTAAATACTCATAATGGAGTTTTTGGAGATAGTCGTATGCTTTTTCAATAAATTGATACTGTCCTTCATTTATTTCGGAGATTCTGTCTATTTTCTCCTGTAGTCTTTTAAACGCGCCCGAATACCTTAATTCTATTGACGTCATTGTAACTTCTACTTTATTTTCTTTCGCTAATGTTTTTATCGATTGAGTCTGACTTCGAGTCTGATGTATTCTAGAGCTTGACCTGTCTCTAATAGGTTCTACGTCCCTAGTTGGATTTCGACCTTTATGCGACTGGGAAGTCGAAGCTTCTATTTCCTCGTTTTCAGCACTTGACATTTGTTTCAGAAAGTTGCACTATTTCGTCTCATAAATACAGTTATTCTCTACTATAGCTGTCAATTGAACTATTCGTAGAGATAAGGTAATAATATTCAATGATTCACCGTGAATCTTAATATTCTACTTTAACTATTATCACCAGAATCTATCCAACATATTTTGGAAGAAATAACAACCCTAAATTGGTGGGTGCTTGATTTAAACCACTTTGGGGCTACAAGTCTTGTGATTTATTTTAAATCACCACTGTTTCATCACACATTATGAAACAAAGAGATCTACCGATGTATGTATATGCCGGTATGTACTTGATTTAATCCACTTTGGGGCTACAAGTGTAATTCCACATTTATCGTGGAAGGGGGGGGGGGGGAGGGTGTTTCTACACACATTAAGAAACAAAGATCTACCGATATGCATATACCGGTATGTACTTGGTTTAAGCCACTTTGGGGCTACAAGTATAATTCCACATTTATCGTGGAAGGGGGGGGGGGGGAGGAGGGTGTTTCTACACACATTAAGAAACAAAGATCTACCGATATGAATATACCGGTATGTACTTGGTTTAAGCCACTTTGGGGCTACAAGTATAATTCCACATTTATCGTGGAAGGGGGGGGGGGGGAGGGTGTTTCTACACACATTAAGAAACAAAGATCTACCGATATGAATATACCGGTATGTACTTGGTTTAAGCCACTTTGGGGCTACAAGTATAATTCCCCACGTGCTTTGCTAATTTTACACTACATCTGATTTTACACTTTTAATACGAAATTCGATGCGACCGATGAAACATTCCTTCGTAGCGCGATATTATTTTATACAATCGCGTTAATTAATTGTTATACTTTAAAACATATTTTAAAAACTGACCTACCCACATGATTGCCTTTTGAACAGATTGCCTGAGATTGAATACATTCACTTACTTGAATATCCTTTACGATGTTTATGTGATCGTTCCGATAATTTTGGATTACCTCTGTGTCCCATGCGTCTTTGTAGGTTATGTTTTTATTTATATATTTTCTGCGTCAATCACGCGGTCATGTACCTCTGTACATCAATCAATATATTGCTGAAATAGAAGCAAACATGTTATTAGTATTGGAAAGGTATGGATAGTAACAAAGGAACGATACCGATTTCTTAATTGACATCCATTTTTTCTCGACCACGTTTTTTCCTATTGGTTTGTCCGTTTGGTGTTGTGGCCTAGGTTACTGGTGTCCGGTTCGAAGTGACCATCATGGAAAAGACTTCGATAATGGTTTGATGTAGTTTATTGAAATGTAAAATTTGCACGTGGTGGTTCAGCGGAGCGTACGGAACACAAGTTGTCCGTACGCCGTCTGCCCGAACTCTGTCGACCGTCGCGTATTTCCGCTTGGGCCGACACTAATGCCAACTCGTCAATAATGCCAATCGACAATCAGTTAATAAGACTGTTTGCCACACGTCATTACAAAAGTCGGAACAGGTTCCTTGGATGCTAATATTCAAACAGATACTGTTTACACGGATTTCGAAAAGGCTTTCGACAAAGTAAATCACTCCATCCTTATCAATAAACTAATTGGTTATGGTTTCTCATATGGTCTCTCTCAGTTATTCACAAATTATCTCAAGGATCGACGTCAGTTTGTAAAATATGGAATTTATTCTTCTGTTGAATACCCAACCTGCTCTGGTGTTCCACAGGGTTCTAATCTTGGCCCCTTACTATTCATTTTATTTGTTAATGATATTAGGGAAATATTCCACAACTGCAACTTCTTATTATATGCAGATGATCTAAAACTTTTTAGGTGCGTTGAATCTTCTTCCGATGCTCTACTGCTACAGAGCGATTTAGATTCACTCGTTATTTGGTCACACTCAAATTGTCTTCCGATAAGCGTTGAAAAGTGTCACATTGTCTCTTTTTCCAGATCTCGATCATCAATTGAATTTGGTTACAATATTGATGGCTCTATTCTTGCCCGTCACACACATATCAAGGATTTGGGAATTACTTTTTCAAATATCTGGAATTTTAATTCTCATATCCAAGATGTGTGCAATAGGGCTACAAAAACTTTAGGCTTCGTCATCAGAAACTCACGCGCCTTTAATAGCACCAGAGTGACGCGTTTACTGTATACTACATTGGTGCGCAGTTTGCTTGAATCTGGTTCGGCCATATGGAGTCCTAATCATTTAAGGTACACGCTAATGTTAGAGAGGGTGCAAAGAAAATTTCTTCGCTATCTCTACATGAGAGAGTTTGGGCGCTATCCCTACTTATTTCCTAGTAAGTTTGTCATGGGCTCCTTGGGCTTTGACTCCTTAGCTTCACGTAGAAACAATCATCTTGGTAAGCTTTTTCTAAAAATTCTAAGGGGTGAATATCATCTTCCTGAAGTTCTGTGTAATCTTAAACTTAGAGTACCTGAGAAACTGAGAGAATCTCGCTCCAGAACTCTATTCCTACCTATTCGGGCCAGGACTAATGTGCTTGATGACTCACCCCTTTCAAGAGCCATTCGACTATTTAACCTGCTTTCTGGGAGCCTTGATGTTTTTACTTCATCATACAGTTCTGTCAGGCAGCATATTTTAAATGACTTCTAGCTACATACATATTTACACATGTTGTTTTCATTTTGTAATGTTATTATTTAGCATAATGTGTATGTATGTTGGTTTTATCTATATTTATATATGTATGCTATTTTTTATTTATATATGTATATATGTATATATATATATATATATATGAGTAATTTATCTTTATTTATGTGTATTGATGTGTTTATGTGTATATGCATGTATAATGTTTGTATGTTTATGGATGTATGTAATGTATGTGTATATGTATATGTATATGTGTATGTATGTATATGTATGTATATATGTGTGGGTATATATATATATATATATATATATATGTATATGTATATATGTATGTATATATATATATATATATATATATGTATATGTATATGTATATATGTATGTATGTGTATATATGTATATATATGTGTGTATGTATATGTATATATGTATATGTATGTGTGTATGTATATATATATATGTAGGTGTGTATGTATGTATATGTATATATGTGTATTTTTATATTTATGAATGTATGTATCTGTATTTGTGTATACGTGTAAGAATTTGTGTATATATGGATGGTATACATATATGTTTATATAATTGTCTTTGGCCAGGAAGGTGCATTGGGTTTACCTGTTAGGCCTTCTTGGTGTAAATTAAATGAAAAAATAAAAAATAAAAAAAATAAAATAAAAATATGTAACAATGCAGCATTTTTACGAGACACTGAAAAATTCGCAAATTAACGAGACATCTATGAATTGTACATAAATTTTATTGTACATTAATCATACTCAAATAGTGGTGACATAGTAGGTAGGAAGGATTTTTAGCCAATTTTAAACGGGAACTGTTTCAACGATGATACGATCGACCTGGAGTCACAAATATCCAAGTCTGACCAGCAGCACTACATATGAACTCAGAAAAATTATTTTCAATCGAGGTCAACTCATGGGATCGAACCCGGCGCCTCTTGGTGTTAAGCAGAAGCTTAACGATCGAGCTATACTGCTGACTATGTTATTTTAGACTCAACAATGTAGTTCACTAGTGTTGTAACCGATGACATATCATCACATGGGTGCTGGCATATTAAGTTATTTACTAATAATAAAATTAATAGAAATGTGTCATCGTCATGAATTCGATCCCCCACGCTGTCCAATTTTTTTTTAATACCTTTTTAATAAATCATATTTAATTGTTTAATATGAAAAAAATGGTGAAAACAACCTACCTACCTACATATATACATATATACATATAACCAATATAACACACCTATAGAAAAATTAATTTATTAAATAAATTTTCAATAGATATTTCGGTCTATTTCCCTAGCGGAAACATTCACATCGAACAACAGTATACATATACAGAACTTTTTTCTTTTGTTATTATTCGTATCAGATACATTCGTACGTCATTTTGTTGGAAGCGGTCTAGCTTACGTACACATATATATCGAATCGAAACAGCTATTATATGTAGTACGGCGAGCGTTATTTCAGACACATACTTACAGACGGAATGGCAAAATAATATATTTATGATATTGTAACGTAAAGATTATGTGAGTGGCGCTCGTGGACTGATGGTTCACTAGCGCTGATGACCGGATCTCACGTTCGCGCCAAAAAGGACCTCGGCGAATAGAAGAGCCGCGTTCAACGGCCAATGGGGTCTCGCGACCCATCGACCCATGAGTGCTCGATAGGTATAAATATTATGAGCTTTTGTACCATGGATCATTCGAAACTGGCGGGCCAACGGGTGCAGACCATCAAAAAACCTCTACTTTACTAGCTGTGTCTTTCTCTCCGATCCTGGAAACCCTTCTCAACGTCCACCCAACAGTATTAATACAAAATATGAAATTAATAATGTCTGGTAAGAGGTTAATTGATGCTACGATATGAATACAGTGTGATAAAGATACTCCAATAGCGAAGAGCTGTGAATGAGGTAGCAATGATATGGGCGAAAACACACTGAGAGGCACGTGGCACGTGTTTTTTTTTATATACATTTGAACATGCAAAAAAAAACACGCCTTGCCATACACAAAGCACGCTGTTCCAAAAATTACCCGCTGGAGTGTTTTCCGTGATATTTTATCTTTGTATTGACCTAGACCTGACAATGATCGATAACGGTGAATCTAATATTTGAAAAAATGTAGGAGAAACTTGTCGAAATAATAATATCGTACGAATTAACAATGAACTGAGAACCCTTCTTTGACTGGAAGCTTCAGTGTGTTTTCGCCTTTACTGTTGATAGTACCTCGTAACTTGGCTGTAAAGTCACATCACATAGTTACGCTCTATTAAAGTTGATTGTGTCGAGTCGGGTCTTACTATGACGTGTCAAAATGCACTTATCCCAAGGCGGTGAATGTAGTGTTAGGGTCAGAGGGTACATAAAACTAAAAGCTTAATAAAATATGTAAAACGTTGTCAGGCAAGAAATCAACATTTTTCACAAAAACAACGACGACCGCTTAGACAACCAACAAAATGTTATTACTTCAAAGTGTAAACTTTCATGCTTATACGAGCCGGGGCATACCGGGTGACTTGCGAGCAACTTGGTTGGTGACTTTGTCGCACGACTAAATCAAATGTATACAGTTATGTGGAGCGTGCCACACTGGGAAACTCACTGGTTTCCCAAGACATAAAACCACCCAATAAGCATTATCCGTTGCCGGCGTTCGGATTTTATTAATTGATCCCTCACAATGTATAGCGTTGTATTGAGAAGGACCACATCGGGGGACTTGCGGGCAACTTTTTGTATCACTTTGTTGCGCAAGCAGATCAATTGTATGCAGTTGTATGGAGCGTCTCGAAATCCATCGGCTTTGAATGCTTGATTTTGGCGTGCCTTCCACCCTCTCGCGCCCCCCATTACCTCGATCATACACATAGTGTTTTTTAGGCTAGTTTCAATTTATGATGTTTTTCAAAAAATGTCTGAATAATCAGCTATTGCAGTTTGATTGAGTAGATTATGATTAGTTTTGACTGATTAATGAAAATTCGAATAAAATTGAATAAAAACTATCGATAAGAATTTTCTTACACAGAACAGAAAAGAAAAATACTGTTAGAATAACCTCGAAAAAATCTGCAAAAGTACGGGACTTCATTGTATCGTGTTCTGGTATTAACAGAAGATTCTTATAAATGCTCATAATAAATATAATACATAATATTAATTAAAGACTCTCTAAAGTCGACGTTCTAAAGCAGATTGTGTTTAGGTATTCTGTGTTTATACCTAAAGAGTATAGACATTTTGTTGTAATCACCGATACTCTTCACAAGTGTGTTAGTATGGTTATTAGTGATTTAGTCATAGAATCTACTGGTTAGTTTGTTAGTAATGTCTGTAACAAACGGAATATTATGTATGTCATGCAGTTTTTCAAGTTATTATACATATATGGGTGTGTTATAAATTATTTTGTATTATTTGGAACTTGGAAAGGTTACTATTCGAGGCGTTATTCCATACAGGTGAAGCATAGGTTAATAGTGGGAATATGAGTGCGCGATATAATTTTATTTTATTTTGAGTTGATAAATAACTATGGCGATTAAATATTGGGTATATTTTCCTATATATTTTAAATATTTTATTTTATTATTTTATTTTATTTTATTATATTTTATTTTATTTTATTATATTTTATTATATTTTTTATTTTATTTTTTATTTTATTTTATTATATTTTATTTTATTTTATATCCTAAATATTTTATTACTGATTGCCATTTCAGACTTTCTCCAGAGGGGATTTTCAGATCTGAACTTGGATTATGCTTTCTAACACTAAAGAGAATCGCGTTTGTTTTGGTTTGATTCATTTGAATTTTTCACTTAGTGAAGTGTTCCGTCATTGTTTTAATCCAAATATGTAACAGAAGATTAAATGATTTCGACGTAACAAGAAATGAAAACAGAAAGAGAACACTTTGACAAGTTGATCGGACATAATAATGAAACATTTCGTTATTGATAGATATTGGCTTTACTAAATAATGATTGGATTTAAAACATTATCTAGGGGTGGTTGTCAATTTTTAAATTGGAATAGTGGGGAGGTTCGGTGACGTGCCGCCACATATTCGGACCCCGTAATTACATACGTGCATTAATTCAATTCGCCATTTTGCCTAGAGCACACGGGGAGACGTGTCGGGAATATTAAATTACGCGACGATCATTGTGCTCTAGCTGTTCCCGGGACATAACACCTGACCCTAGCTACCCATCAGTAGTACCACACACACACACATGACGTGCTAACTAACACGACGAAAGCGCCACCTATTGATTACACATACGAAGCTGCCAAACGGCCATTATGGCCATACCGCATACTGATGTCGTGCATAGTGAGGCGACGCAATATAACGCGACGACAACCGGCATCGGAAATTAGTTACTCGTGTCTTGTCATTGTTCTAGGACACTTAGCCCCTGGACACATACCCACACACTCCCGGTCAAAATCCCCCTGGTCATTAACCCCTCCGTGCAAAAAACTCCCGTGCAAATAGCCCCCGCTAAGGTTAAAAATATTGTAGCATATGCTAAAAGGAGCCGCCTTTATAATTGGTGTCGGCTAACAATGGAAAACTTAGTGGTCAGTAACGGCATTCGGTCACTTTCCGCTAGAGTTCTCTGAAAGCGTGGGACTGCATGCCGAGACCGTGGGACTGCGTATCTGGTACGTGACTATAACAATAGGTAAACAAACGCGTCGAGGAAGATACAGTGAGCGACCTGCCCTTTATAAGCAGGTACTTATGCCATATTAAGGCATTCTAGACGGAGCACTGGCAGTGCGTGGATCTCCTTAATTTACCCAATAAATGCTTTGAGGCGTCTTTGGCCTTTTATTTGGATCCTCCACCCACCCCTACGCAACAATAGTATTGTAGCGTATGCTAAAAGGATCCGCCGTTATAATTGGTTTTTGTGAATTATCTCCAGGCCAAGTGCAATTAGGCTAAACAATGACCACCTAATTGGCTTAGTAACGGCACTCTGTCCCTTCTCAGAACTGACAGCGATAGCGTGGTACTGAATGTCGTGGGAATGCATATCCGAGTACGTGACTAAACAATGGGGAAGTAACCGGACGTCGAAGATACCCTAAGCAGCCTGTGCTTTATAAGCAGGTACTTATGCCATATGAAGGCATTCTGGTCGGAGCACTGTCAGTGCGTTGATCTCCTTAATTACCCAATAAATGCTTTGAGGCGACTTTGGCCTTTTATTTGGATCCTCCACCCACCCCTACGCAACAATAGTATTGTAGCGTATGCTAAAAGGATCCGCCGTTATAATTGGTTTTTGTGAATTATCTCCAGGCCAAGTGCAATTAGGCTAAACAATGACCACCTAATTGGCTTAGTAACGGCACTCTGTCCCTTCTCAGAACTGACAGCGATAGCGTGGGACTGAATGTCGTGGGAATGCATATCCGAGTACGTGACTAAACAATGGGGAAGTAACCGGACGTCGAAGATATCCTAAGCAACCTGTCTTTTATAAGCAGGTAGTTATGCCATATGAAGGCATTCTGGTCGGAGCACTGTCAGTGCGTGGATCTCCTTAATTTACCCAATAAATGCTTTGAGGCGACTTTGGCCTTTTATTTGGATCCTCCACCCACCCCTACGCAACAATAGTATTGTAGCGTATGCTAAAAGGAGCCGCCGTTATAATTGGTTTTTGTGAATTATCTCCAGGCCAAGTGCAAGTAGGCTAAATAATGACCACCGAATTGGCTTAGTAACGGTACTCTGTCCCTTCTCAGAACTGACAGCGATAGCGTGGTACTGAATGTCGTGGGAATGCATATCCGAGTACGTGACTAAACAATGGGGAAGTAACCGGACGTCGAAGATACCCTAAGCAGCCTGTGCTTTATAAGCAGGTACTTATGCCATATGAAGGCATTCTGGTCGGAGCACTGTCAGTGCGTTGATCTCCTTAATTACCCAATAAATGCTTTGAGGCGACTTTGGCCTTTTATTTGGATCCTCCACCCACCCCTACGCAACAATAGTATTGTAGCGTATGCTAAAAGGAGCCGCCGTTATAATTGGTTTTTGTGAATTATCTCCAGGCCAAGTGCAAGTAGGCTAAACAATGACCACCGAATTGGCTTAGTAACGGTACCCTGTCCCTTCTCAGAACTTACAGCGATAGCGTGGGACTGAATGTTGTGGGAATGCATATCTGAGTACGTGACTAAACAATTGGGGAAGTAACCTGAGCAACCTGTCCTTTATAAGGAGGTACTTAGACCATATCAAGGCATTCTGACGGAGCACTGTCAGTGCGTGGATCTCCTTAATTACCCAATAATTGCTTTGAGGCGACTTTGGCCTTTTATTTGGATCCTCAACCCACCCCTACGCAACAATAGTATTGCAGCGTATGCTAAAAGGAGCCACCGTTATAATTGGTTTTTGAGGATTATCTCCAGGCCAATTGCAAGTAGGCTAAACAATGACCACCGAATTGGCTTAGTAACGGCACTCTGTCCCTTCTCAGAACTGACAGCGATAGCGTGGGACTGAATGTCGTGGGAATGCATATCTGAGTACGTGACTAAACAATTGGGGAAGTAACCTAAGCAACCTGTCCTTTATAAGGAGGTACTTAGACCATATCAAGGCATTTTGGACGGAGCACTGGCGGTGCGTGGATCTCCTTAATCACAAATAAATGCTGTGACATGACTTTGGCCTTTTACTTGGATCCTCCACTCACCCTTACGTAGGGCTGCCAGATGGTATCCAAAAGGAGGACATGTCCTCCTTTTCCATGTTTTGTCCTCCCGTCCTCCCTACTGTAAGTCCTCCTTTTTGCTAAACATCGGGCGGGACTGGCTACAACGAAAACCTAAAATATGATGATTTAGTTTCATGCATTGAGTTCTTGAGCATCAGAGGTGTAGAGATTGACGATGTTAAGCTACACGATCAATTTTGTAATTTGATTTCATTTCTTAAATCAAAATCTGATGAAGATGAAGCATATTATGATTTGAAGTTGCACGAGCAGTGGACAATTTATTTCAAAAGTGTTAAAAACATTGAATGTTTCTCAGAACTGCTCAAGATATGTGAGTTTTATTTTTGTATAAGCGCACATAATGCAAATGCGGAAAGAGTTTTTTCACTGATTAATACTCAGTGGAGCAAAGAGAGGAATAGACTTAGTATGCAGTCAGTTAAATCTTTAATTCTTACTCAATGCAACTTCAAAAACATGACATGTGAAGATTTTTATAATTATTTGTTAAAAAACCAAGAACTTCTTTCCAAAATTGGCAGCTCACTGATTAAAATAAAGTAAAATAATATAAAAAATTCGTTTAATTTCTGAATGTCCTTTTTTACAGAAAATCCTCCTTTTTAGACCCATCTGCTCTCCTTTATCAAATTATCATCTGACAACCCTGCCCTTACGCAACAATAGTATTGTTGCGTAGGGGTGGGTGGAGGATCCAAGTAAAAGGCCAACAGTCGTATCACAGCATTTATTGATGATTAAGGAGATACACGTATTGCCACTGTTCAGTCCAGAATGACATGATATCGCCTACGTACCGCCTTATAAAGGGTAGATCTCTCAGGACGCCTTATCTGTTTACCTGTTGTATAGTCACGTATTCGGATATGTATTCCCACGGTATGAGAAGTGCAATCATTGTTTAGCTTTCATGCACTTAGCTTGTCGCTAATCCCTAAAACCACTTACACCGATCTCACGGTCTCTCAGGACGTCTAATCTGTTTACCTACTGTATAGTCACGTATTCGGATATGTATTCCCACGGTATGAGAAGTGCAATCATTGTTTCATGCACTTAGCTTGTCGCTAATCCTTAAAACCCACTTATACCAGTCGCACGGTATGCATTTAGTTAATCCGTTAACAGATATCCGTTACAGATAATCTTTGAACGGTCACAGTCTCTGGGATTCTATTCGCTTAATCCGCGGCGTACGTTACAGTATTGTTACGTACGCCGCGGATTAAGCGAATAGAATCCCAGAGACTATGTGACCGTTCAAGGGTTATCTGTTATCGGATTAACTATGTAAGTGCTTGCACTTACTTCCAGGATTATATCTGGACTCTAAGTGCACTTAGGCTAAACAATGACCGTTATTAGTTATTTCTCAGAATCGGTACGGGGAGACCCAATGTCGTGGAAATACATATCCGAATACGTGACTATACAACAGGTAAACAGATTAGGCGTCCTGAGAGATCTACCCTTTATAAGGCGGTACGTAGGCGATATCATGTTATTCTGGACGGAGCAGTGACAGTGCGTGTATCTCCTGAATCATCAATAAATGCTGTGATACGACTGTTGGCCTTTTACTTGGATCCTCCACCCACCCCTACGCAACAGTATTTATCCTTGCTTGACAATGATCTATACCAAAACGACCCTTTGGACCATTTTCGGTAAAATTGTATCCTTGCTTGACAATGATCGATAACGGACTATTTTGTATACGTACAAAGGACGTGTGCCATGCATTAGTTTAAAATTAGGACATGCATAGTTTAAAACTATCTGAAATAAGACCACGTGCCACATTCACAGCTGTGTGATTTCGCCTTCAATGAATTCATCGATACGTCGCCTATCATTAAGTATGATAATGTTTATAATTACATAAAAAATATTTCTATTTATAATTGTAAATCATTCATCCTGCAATTACTGACTGTCCGCCATTACTGATTTTTTTTCGCATACCACCAACCATCAACCGCGTATCACAGGTTGGGAGCCGCCGCTCTAGTCCAATGACGGCACCCCACTATATAGACACGTGTATGTAAATATGTACATGCAATAGCACAACACAAAGTCGAACCCGAACTTGACTGTGACTAAGAACTAGCGTTTTCTTCGAATGCCCCGCTCTCGACTCTCACGCACACTTCTATGGAAAAAGCATTTCGCGGCTTTAAGTTGAGGTCTGAGCCCTGAATGTTTGCCGGTTGAGGTTTGAGCCCCCAACATGTGAGGCATTAATTACGGAACTCGCGGTCGACGGCGTATGGCGGATATTGCCCGCTCCGGCTCCACACTCTACCATAAAATCGAGCACACGTATTTTGTGTGTGTGTTCTGTGTTAACTCATACGCCGGCATTGTGTGTGCGTGTTAACCCCTTCACGGCTTATAGTAATTTTATTATGAGTGCACGCCTGTTCGTAAATAAATTAGGCGAATTTCGCGCACTCGGGCCAAACGGCCATAATAATTAGGAAACTTCGGATTGGTTTCTGGATGGGTGAGAAGAGGGGGGGGGGACGCTTGCGGTACGCGGGCCGCAGACCGCCGCCAGAGCGTTGGTAACCCCTGCCTAACGATGCCGACGCTAATTAAACCCTTATAATTCGACTTCGATAGAGCGTTCGAGTGTTTTATGCGCTTTCGAATATGGATTTAAGTATTTACCGCATGGTTTTGGGTAGACTTACAATTCGCCACTTTTACTTAGGAAAAACGGGAACGGGAATTGCATGCGTTGTTGTGGCATTGCAACGAATGCCAGGTTCAGCTAGTCTATATATTTTTCTAAGCCCGCTTTAAAGGTCACGGAATTTGACCCTTAAAGCCCTCAACATGAAGCCACCACCCCCCCAACGAATACAGTCCAAGAGACCCTTTCGTCGGAGAACGAGGCGGTTGTTCATGAATATCGCACAAGAACAACCGCACATCACTGTTCTAGTAAAAAAACCACACTGTACATAACCAAGTTCAAAATTAACAACAACGCATGAACACATAAAGCGCGCATGCGTTAGGAAACAATACCTGAAATGTGCCATGCGAATGTACGCACACCTCAAGTAAATATATAAAAGTCTATATATATAAAATTGAATGTAAGTCTGTGTGTCTCGTATACATAGGCTCCTAAACCAGTAAATTGATTATGATGGACTTGTTGTATGCATGTCCGGGAAGATTACTGTGAAAAAAATTGCCCAAAAACGGGAACGAAAACGGGAAAAACGGGAATGAGTGTCATTACAACGCAATAATTTCAAATGTATTCGCTGCCTGCGTTTTTCCGACAAATGGGCACGGGAACGGGAACGGGAACGGGGATGGTAATCTTAACGATAATAATGAAGTTCTGTCCATTAACATGCTCCGTTTCTCTTTCTCTCCTTGGAATCTTATATCGTGGAAAGAGACGCGGCATGTCACTTCATTCACATTTATAATATTGAAAATTTAATTAATTTTTTTGAAAAAAAAAATCGTATTTTTAATTTATTATTTTGTTTATGTCAGCCGATCAAATGGCAGCTTCCGTTGATCCGAATTGCGATATTTTACCGAGTGCACAAGTATGTGCACACATGCCACTTGGACAATATTCATATTTTTATTGTTACTCAATAAGAGTGGGAAGAGACACCTCTGTGAGGGACAGTACATATAAGTTAATTATAAATTTTAGAGTTAAGTATAATAATTAAGATGTATTTTTAAATTAGCTTGATAGCTAACATATATATAAATAAAATAAAAAAAATGTATTATATTATATTTAAAAACCATGTGAAACGTATAAGAGGTTAGTAAAAAATACCCACATAACCACTTTAATGTATTATATTATATTTATAAATAGAGGGCTACGGTCTGTTAGCTTTAGCTTTTGTATAGCTGTTATCAGCTTATTACTAGTTCAGTGATGTGACCAGTTGCACTTCGCCACACGACCGGCAGTCCCTCTTCCACTTTAAGCCGGAATTCACAAATGGACTTAATTCACAAATTGTTATCACTTATTTTATTTAACGTTTTTTTGACTATTATGGCATTACAGGAAGAACCTAATGCGCCACAATGGTAATAAACCTAATAAGTAAACCAAAAGAAATGGAATATTATTAATCATTGCCACTTACACATTTCTCCACCACTAGTATAAAATAATTGTTTGGCATTGTAAAATTCACCTCGTTTGAAATGTAAAAACGCATCTATAGTAATATCATAACAATAGATAATCGAAAAAATAAATGTTTGCACTCTACTTTGAGCGTAATCTGGAATCTTCGCACACGCATCTAATCCAGTTTACTTTTAACGAACCGCCACACCACCCCAAATCTCCGCACCCTCCCACACCTCCTTAACTTGTTGATTTAAGCGATTTTCCTCGGCGATCGCCCCGATCCGGGATTAGTTTTCCACCGGCGGAGGCTGGCTTAAATTAAGCCAGAGGCGAAACCTCAAAGTCGTGTTTTATCTTTATTAATGGCCACCCTAAATCTGTGGCGCGCGCGCAGCGACAACGACCGATGCCAGGCCCTCGTCTGTTGGACCTGGGTCTTCGCCGACCCTGGGTATTCGCCAGAACGACCCGGTTTCACCCTTATCGACGTGCCCATCTGCGAAAACACCCGCTACCACATTGAATAGAAGCGACTAGCCGACCTAATCCCGATGATCGCAAAGCCTCACCATTGTGGAGACAATATGTACGTGTGGCTGGTTGATGTGCGGTAAACAACGTGCCGTACAATTCGCCCAACAGTATATACGTAACTATTGTAATATGTACTTATGCAAGTGCATGAATTATTATTGAAACATATAAAAATGCATGTATAAATCATTGGGTTGGCACGCATGAGTTAAATGGATAATTATGTAGGTTGGTATTGTATCATGATCTCGCCTCCGCGCCAATAAGGCGAATAAACGAGCCGTATGCAACAACCAATAAGGTCTCGCGACCCATCGACCAATGATCACTCTGCATTGAGAGTACACGCTTGAGTATAAATATTGCGTGGTTTTAAACCGTGGTTCATTCGGAGCTGGTAGGCCGACGGGTGAACAACAAAAACCTCTGTACATTGTACCTCTACCACTACTACTGCGTATTTTACTTCGATCTCGGAAACCCCTCTACACGTTCACACTACAGTATCATGTAACGCGGCGCTGGTGAGTTTGTCATGGCGTCTCAAAGAACGATTTAAGCTGCTGAAAAAATATAATTTTACCGTACCGTCCGTGTCTCCTGAAAACCAGATTCTATATGTATTTATATGTATGTAGATGTTGAAAAACATTATACAATGTGTATATATATATATATATATATATATATATATATATATATATATATATATATATATATATATATATATATATATATATATATATATATATATATATATATATATATATATATATATATATATATGTATATATATATATATATATATATATATATATATATATATGTATATATGTATATATATATATATATATATATATATATATATGTATATATGTATATATATATATATATATATATATATACATATATACATATATATATATATATATATATATATATATATATATATATATATATATATATATATATATATATATATATATATATATATATATATATATATATATATATATATATATATATATATATATATATATATACATATATATATATATATATATATATATATATATATATATATATATATATATATATATACATATATATATATATATATATATATATATATATATATATATATATATATATATATATATATATATATTTATATATATATTTATATATAGGTATCACTTACAAGCTGCAAGCATGTGTATAATTGCAACAAACAACACATTTACGAAATACGGAGAGGATACTGATTTATTGGAACCGTCACAACAATTAAGTAAATTTGCAAACTCTAACAGAAGACGGCTGATATGGATTAAATGACCATCCAGATCTTGTCAGCAGCAATAGACGTACTATTTATCATCGAAAAAATCCGAACCCACCGAGAATTCGAACCCACCACTTATATATATTACAGATTATTGGGTTCAATCCCGGGCCAATATTTAATACTGCTGGTTAGACTTGGATATTTGTGACTCCAAGTCGATCGTTTCTTGTCAGAGTTTGCGAATTTTATCTGATCATTATTGAAACGGTTACTCGAAAATTGGCAAAAAAAATCTAAATATAATAATATAATAAAAATTTAAAAATAAAAATATATATATATATATATATATGTACATATATACATACATATATACATTTTATTATTATGAATAGGTGTCAACTGAAAATTCATCAACGTTAGAAAGTTTTTCGCGGTTGCCGTGGTTAGTTTTCTTTTTGCGCTTTTCTTATCCGCTTCCGTTCGCTACTTTTCTGAAACAAAGTTTTTGCCTTTCCTTCGTTTTGTTCATCTTGTCCGTTTTACAATTGTTTTTACAAAGTTGCACCACGAGTGAGCTAGCGAAAGACTGAGGTTCATTTCGTTTGCTTCTTTTTGCAGAATCTGATCTTTTTGTTAAATTTTTGCAAATTTGTATAAAGCTGTAAATTGAAATTCCGAAAAGTCGTCAGAAAAAAATTAGACAAGTGTATCAGACAATATACAACTTTATTTTAAAAATTGATACTGTAATCAAATAAAATAGGCATCTATTATAACCAGCAGCGTGGACTGCTTTCGAGGATTATGCTTTCGAAAGGAGTGGTCACGGTTCGATTCCCACTGGTAGCTGTTGGCCAGACCTTAGTTTGTGACTCCAGGTCGACCGTTTTCTTTCAGAGTTTGCCACTTTTTCTGATTTTCATTGAAACGGTTCCTGTAAATTGGCAATTCCTTTCCAATCTCTCTTGCAAATCTCAAGTTATTCATAGTTATTCATAGGTTCACCAAACTTATATATTAAAATGCTGCAAAGATCTCTCCATCGTTGTCACTGAAGATGATGTTTTTATTTCTCGCAAATACTCGTACTCGTACGTATATTTTAACATGATACTACCGTATATTTATTTATATTTGATTTGTTATTATAATAAAAACATTATATAATAACAAGTTGCCCCAATGCGTCACACCAGTCTTACAAAAAAAAGAAAAGATCAATAAAAATTGGCAAGCATTCATCTCATTTAAATAGACTCGGGTTGAATCTTATGAAACTGATCAGTTCATCTATCACATTAAGGAACCGATAGCCTTTACAAGAGGTGAGTTATTGAAAGCAGACGTTTTCGCAGCAATAGGTTGGAAAACTAAACGATGATGTAAAGCTCTACCGCATTCAGGCGCCCAAAATTTAAGTTCCGATAAAATCGAAGGGTTATCAATACTTCCCTTTAATACTCCAAAGAAATATTTGGAAATGGCAATAATTCTTCTAGAAGATACTGAGTCAAAGCCTAAAATACCTTGTGAAAAATCAGTGGGAAATAAATAGAAGTAATATTTGTATAAAGGTATCTAAAAAACCTTTTTTGAACTCTTTCTATCAAGAAAGAGAATTTAATTTAAGTGGGACTCCAAATTACAGACCCAAACTCTAATATGCTCCGGATAAGCGAACAATAAAGCAACACCATTATACTTTGATCTTGGAAGTAGTTAGCATTGCTCAAAACAAATCCAAGCATTTTGGTAGCCCTACAGCACATACATATGTACATATCTGAAATATGACTAGAAAATTTGAAGTCACTCCTAAACAGTATGCCAAGATCCACAGTTGAGTCAGTTTGCGATAACTGATAGTTCCGAAGGCTGTAAGTGAACTGAATAAGGGACTGAGACCCTCTGTCCCCTGTATATGGACCATTGATTAAAAAAGTCTGATTTTTTGCCTCTATTTACATATGAACGTATATTTATATTTATATGTATGTATGTGCATAGTTTCTATAGTAAATAAAGCCAGTGTATTTTTTCTTGGAACGAAGCATTTTAATTACTAGAGAGACGAGCTGTCAAAGCTGTCCAAAGACCGAGTCTGAAACGTTCGCTCGCGTTTAAATTGAAAGTCCTTTTGTAAAACGTCATGATAAAAATTATAAAAATACTTCATCGCAAACTAGCACACATGACACGTTTATTACAGATTTTATAACCGTGTGGAATAATTAGATCATTGCAATTCGGAAGGGAAAACTCGACTGAGCGCATAAAAACAAATTAGACTGCGTAAGGTGGGTGTGTTTTCCAGCGTGAGAAAATTTCAAAAGTAATCTCGCAAGGAGAACGTTTCCATTTTCCCAGGGAAATGACGACTCACACACCCTCCAAGATCTCAATTCGCATACTCGAAAAAATGAAGGAAAAAAAAGTAAACAAACTGAAAAAAATTTCCTCGTCCGTGAAAAAAGCAAGAAAAAATCTCGACTTGTGAACAATAATCGACGTCGTCGATGTATGTATTATATAATACATATATACATATATAAGTCTATTAAAATTAGCGAAATGGTGAATTTGCATTTTCGCAAAAGGCCCCGCTTCACGTCTATATTTAGACGAGACGGGAAAATTTAATAACGTGGATAAAATTACCGATTCCCTATTTCGCTTCGTATTTTTTCCCTTTGCCATTTAATGAAAAGGTGGAAAAGCGATTTTTCTTCGGTCGAAGCTCGGAGCTGTTCGTTTTTTTTCGATTTAAAAATTTGCGAATCTTGCAAAGTACAAAAAAAAGGTCAATGTTTATTTTACAAGTATTGAGCCATAAAACTTGCGAATATAATCGAGTCGTAAATAATCAGAGCTTAGTTGAAGCAATTTCAAACTACATTACGTACGAAAATTTAATAGATATGGTTTGATGACTTAAGCACTGTTTATGGATAGTTACTACTTATCACTCTCACAAATGCTTAAGTCTTATCTTACTGATCTTCTTTGCATAACTTTTGCTAAGATTGAACGTTTATTTTACACTACACACTAGAAAAGTGAAACTCACTTATGCAAAATCTACATACATATATACATACATACATACACGTTGCCAAATTTTAAATTTAAAAGTTTAAATTTAGGTAATTCTCAAAGTAGTCCGGTCAAATTAGACATTCAAGGATACATAAATTCACAACAAGCTGAAAGTCAGTAAAATTGTTCAAAACATAATTATAAATGACATATCAAAACTCCTCATCGTTCTAATACCTGGAAAAAATTTTACCTGAGGTCAAAGGTCAAAAATATGGGTTTTTCGCGATTTTCAGCAAAACGGTAAGTTTTATCATAAAATTACTTCAGACAAAAATTGTAGATCATTAAATTATCTATAAAAAATGTATCAATACTTTTTTACTGACTTTCAGCTTGTTGTGAAATTATGTACCTACACTGCTAATTTTTGGTCTAATTTGACCGGACTAAAGAGAGAAAATAAAACATATAAATTATTTGGCTTTCTTTGAACTTATAAAACATTCTATATTCAACTTAATTTTTCAACTCAAAGTAATAATACTGATTGTAAAATATTATAATTTACGAGAAACGCAGGAAGTTGACCGTCAAATATCAACGACTCATGAATAAAACTTGTAAAACAGCAAACTGTCTTAATTTGTAATTAGGAATCGTATTTTACATTTAATACCACTGAAAAAAAAAATATATATATACATACATACATACATACATATACATATATCAGGGATAGATTTACTTCACGAACTTAAATATCTTAACCAACCATATTTGAATTACTAATAAAACGGCAAACTGTCGGTACAAATGGTAATTTTGAATTGTATTTTATATAAAATACCGCTGAAAAATACATATGTATGTATATATGTATATAGGTATATATATTTATGTTTATCAGGGATGGAATTGCTTTACGAAATGAATCAATCATAATCGAAAAAAGCAATTTCACTCTACAAAATTCATCAATTCATTGTTGAATATAAATTAATGTCTTGATTACCGAATTTATTCATAGTTATCCGTATTTTATTTTGTTTTATTCATTTATATACATAAAGCGTGCCTAAATTTTTTTTGTTTTGTCTTAATATATTTTTCTTCAACATTAAATTCCAAGAATTTATTGTTTAAAAATTTAAGCTACATACCTTCGGGCTGAGCCTGACTATATAAATAGTCAAAAATATTGAAATAAACTCAAATTATTGCAATGCGTATGTACCATTTAAGTGTAAAAGTTAGTCTATTGATCTTGCGAAAAGAAAACTAGCTCTTGGTGAGGATGAATGTAAGAGGAAACTTCGTTAGTTTTCCCACTTAATAAATGTGTTTTAGTCATAATAGTTCATTTAGTGAAAGCGTTAATAATTCCCGGCTTATTCGCAACAACAAATTGGACGACATTTGTGAATGTAGCAATTAGTTCAATTTGTGTTCGCATTCCGGTCACGATTCATCGCCAGCCAGGTATTTACGATTCCCGGTCCTCAGACCACTTCTTGGCAGACGGGACCCTCTCCAGTTGGCATGCTATTTTCCGCCTTTATCTTCTAATATTAAAAAAATGGAGACTCGGAAAAAAAACATCAACAATAGGCCAGACAGTCACTCCTAGGACGCCCAGGATAAATCACCCGGGGAAAACGAGCCTGAAAAGCTTGGCTGAGAGCGAAATAAATTCTCCTGTTTCGAAACGCAGACAATGTTTGCCTGTTTTGATATTGCGAAAATTTAAAATGAGAATTTTTCAATTAGATGTGTTGAGTTATTGTCGTTTGTATGTGAGGGGATTTTCTGGACTGAAGGCACTGCGCTCTTTTAATGGGATAGAAGCGTTTGAAATACGATAACGCAATTTGAAACTACTGGGATTTTCTCTCAGTGAAGTTTTCATTTTCAAACTACATATAAAATGTGCATCCAAAAGCTTATAACGAGAATTATTATTATGACTATGACAAAGAATACGCTTTCATATTAACCCTTTGTACTCTCTGGATAGATAAAAATTGCTATCGGGTAGAATATGACGACCAGACATTGTATTGTAAATTGATTATTACTTTGTATTATATAGAGTGGCCTATCGGATACGCCGGATTTAAATTTCCCTCCATTTATTTTTTGGATTTAAGTTAGCAACTCTAATGTTTGACAGTTGTCATCTGCTGTTATTGAAGTTATTAATAATGAGTCGCTATACAAAAGAACAACGTCTTGTTATTGTCAAAACACATAACAAATTTGGCGAAAGTTATGCGGAGAGTGTTCGAAAAGTTCGTAGAATTTTCGGCTCATTTTCATTTGGATGGTTTTGTTAATAAGCAGAATTTTCGCATTTGGGACAATGGAAAGCCTGGTGTTATTCATGAAAAAACTATGCACCCACAAAGAGTCACTATTTGGTGCGGATTATGGGCTGAAGGTGTAATTGGACCTTTATTTTTTGACAATGAGTCTAGCCAAGCTTTAACTGTAAATCTACTTTATAAATTGATAAAATTAATTAACGATGTTTTTGATTTAAAAATTTAACCCGGCGTATCCGATGGACTACCCTATATATAGACAATTTTTAAGTTTTGAATTTTTCATGTATATTTTACTAAGAAAGTTGTATATTTTATATTTTACTAAAAAAATGTATGTATGATGTTGTCCATAACAAATGGTCCTTAGATAATCAGTCCTAGATTTTAAATTTTGTATAAAAAGTCATCCATTTGCCTCATTCAAGCTAAAATGAATCAAAGAAAGTATTTAGATATCATTGATTGATATGTGTTTTTTTATTTTTAAATACATCTTATATCTATTTTAATATCTACTGATCCACTGATAATTTTCTATTTTACAATTTTAATTTAATTTTGATAATAATCACAGTATTATATTATTCTAATGTAAATATACAGCATAATAGGAAAAAGAGCTCAAAAACCTATTTACAATTGACATGTATTTAAGAATGCATAACTTTATTAAGATACATATGTAAGAAGTGGCCTTGATGCACGAAAATTCGTGCACTGAGCGTGTTTGTAGCTATACGTACAATACGTCCGACCGCACGCACGCTTCGCGCCTCTATCGTGGGCGACCATATCTCTACCAGATCGCGCGCCGTATCTCATGCCCTATGTTCCTATGTTTATGAATAGTTCCGCTATGCAAAATGCGCTTTAATTTCAAGTATGAAAATTAATTAATATTGAGGTCCGTCACCAACGAACGGACGGATGGATGGCTTATATTTATATGTATGATGGAGTTCAACCAGCAGCCTAGACTAGTGGTTAGCTTATTATGCTTTCGAACAGAGTGCTCTCGGTTCAATTCCCACTAGTAGCTGTTGGCCAGACCTTGGTTTGTGATTCCAGACCGATCATTTCGTTTCAGAATTTTCCAATCTTTCTGATTTTCATTGAAGCGCTTCTTGTAAATTGGCATTTCCTTTCCACCCTCTCTTACAAATCTCAAACTATTCAGCGTCTTGAAGTTACGAAAATACTTTTAGATAAGATACAACAAATAATAAACGAACCACACATCATAAAAATGCATATGTATATATATATATTTACTTATTTAAAAAATTATATTCAAATAACCAGCGGCGTGGTCTAGTGGTAAGCATATTATGCTTTCGAGCAGAGTGGTCACGAGTTCAAGTCCCATTAGAGTCCGGCTGTTGGCCAGACCTTGGTTTGTGACTCCAGGTCGATCGTGTCTTATCAGAATTTGCCAATTTTTCTGATTTTCATTGAAACGCTTCTTGTAAATTAGCATCTCCTTTCCAATCTCTCTTACAAATCTTAAGCTATTCAGTGGCTTGAAGTTCGCCAATTTCTATAATAAAATGCTGCAAAAATTTCTCCATATATGCCACCGTGGATGTTTGTATGAATTCACATTATTATTTATTTATTTTATTCTAAACAGACCTTTGTGGCATAACAGGAATTCCTAAAGCGCCACAATGTTCAATTTTATAACACAAAAAAAAACAAAATAACAATTAAACATAAATTAAATACATAACAAAAATAATATAGTCATCAATTATACATAAAAAAAATACATTTGAACATAATCATAAATACATCCATACATGAACATAAAAAATAGCATTTAATAATAACAGATAAAGTAAAAATATCAAATAAAATATAGCATAAGGAATGCCTTGCACCTACAGCCAGTTTCAATAAATATGTAAGAAACAACTACAAATACAAAACCTCCCTGTAAGGCCCAAATGGAAGAAAGTTAATCAAAATTTCACTCATAAATCACAATCAATCATGAAAACAATGATGAGCGCAGACTACCAGATAAATGGGTTAGAGTAATTTCCGACAATTTACGCTCACTAAGGTGGAAAATATCACATTCAGTCTCGGCAGCAACGATTTCATTAAGAAGTCGAATAGCTCTTGGAATAGGAGCCATTCGAAAAAGGACTGTGCGGGCAGGAGGTACAGCCAGCAAATGATGATGTCTACCACGCACATAGTGATTAGGGACATTAAGTCCCAACTGCTCCAGCAACAACGGGCATGACGTATTACCACGTAAGAGCAGGAGAACGAAACGAATTAATGAGAAGTTTCTCCGAAGTTCAAGGGAATTATAGCCAAGCATGCCCAAAAGGAAAGGAGTGGGGTAGAGATATGGGTAATACCCATATTCTTTCCTATATAGGAAACGAAGAAATGCTTTTTGCACTTTCTCAGTCATCAGAGAGTAATTTGCTTCATGCGGATTCCACACAATCGCATTATACTCTAGCTTACTTCTCACAAGCGAATTGAAAAGCAATCGAGAAGACAAAGGATTGGAGAATAATCTTAAAGAATAATTATATAAAAGTGCTTGTATTAATTGTATTGTATCTGTATTAGTACACTCGTCGCTTTGGAGTGATCTGTAAAGGCGAGTGTACACGTTCGATTGAAATAAATAAAATATACAAGGCATATAAAAAAGCAAAGATTGAACTGTAGAGCTTATACTGGCTATGCCACTCCAATTGATGAAGAGTAGAATAAATATACACACATTTCCAAAAGTATCTAGGATCAAAGTACTATGCACATTCACCAAGGATGATAAAGGTTATTCTCCAGAGACCGACCCACGACCGTAGTATTTTCATTTAAATTTTTTTCTCGATTAAAACTTAAAGCTCGTTAGACGCTCGACTACGGCCCCAGCCAGCTCCGTACGAATAGCTATTTAATTATTGAGCCTAGGAAGACATTCACAGAGGCAGAAAAGGGTGAAGGGAGTGTGAGGGGGGGGGATAACGTTGCACAATGGCACTGGCGCACTCCGCCTCATTATCGCCTATTTGTCTTTTGGCGCTGCCGCAATTTTTTCCCCCGTACCCTGTGGGGTATATTTGTACCCCAGGCCATTGTGCCTTGGGCTTTGTGCTAGCGGAGGAAAAAAGGGCCCGTGAGTCTCACCCTCTCACCCCTTCATAGCCTCCTCCGCCCCCCCCCCCCCCCCCCCCCCGAGGCCAGCTACCCTTTGTAGCGACTTGTCCTTTCATCTTATATTAGATGCGTGCCAGAACTAACGCTGACGTTAGCAGTGACTGCACTTCACTGTGAGGATATTTTTTTCTGCTTTTTAATTAATTTTAGTGTCTAGGCTTTGACGCTTTAATCTTTGTCTGAGTTGAATGTCCAAAGTTTCGTCTAATGGCACTAACTCTCTTAAATAAGTTTTGAGAAAGTTGGATCTGACCAAGCCCATTGAGTCGAACCTAGACCCTATAAAATATCATTTTGTGGGGGGGAGATTATTTTGGAATTTTTAAAATAAATTATTCCCCCTTTTTCAACATGTTTAACAATAAGGAAAAGCTTGCGCCGCAGACATATATTTTTTAAATACAATTATGTATGTACTGTACGTAATTTAGCGTATGCTAAAAGGAGCCGCCGGTTAAGTGCAATCGGATTAGGCCGAGGTGCATCCCTGACACTGTGCGACCGTTATAATTGGTTTCGAGGATTATCTCCAGACTAAGTGCAAGTAGGCTAAACAATGGCCACCGAATTGGCGTAGTAACGGTACCCAGTCCCTTCTCAGAAGTGACAGCGATAGCGTGGGACTGAGTGTCGTGAGAATACATATCCGGGTACATGCCTAAACAGTAGGGAAGTAACCGGACGTCGAAGATGCCCTGAGCGACCTGTCCTTTATAAGAAGGTACTTAGACCATATCAAGACATTCTGGACGGAGCACTGACGGTGCGTGTATCTCCTTAATCACCAATAAATGCTGTGATACGACTTTGGCCTTTTACTTGGATCCTCCACCCACCCCTACGCAACAATTATTTGAATGTCAGTCTTAAAAAAATATTTTTTATAGAAAAAACCTTTCTATGGGTTTGTATAATTCTTTTTTTTTATATGATATTATTTTTTATATTTATAATTTTTTTTGTATGATTTTATTTCCTGATATAAATTAAAAAATAAAATGTATACCAGGAAGGCATATCAAGTAACCCCAATGCGCCTTCCTGGCCAGAAGTATTATTAGTATTATACAAAGAATCCGTCACAAATCCAAGGTCTGGCCAGCATAAACCAATGGGATTTGAACCCATGACCAGTTTGTTCAAAGCATTGTATGCTAACCAGTAGTCTATTCAGCTGGTTATATAGATTTCATTCTGGGATAAACAGTGAATGTGGATTCATTATAATTTTTTTATTATACTTGTTATATTTTTCTTCAAATAGCACAGGCCCAAGGATTATGATTACCTTTGATCATCTCTTAAGTTATAAATAACTTTGTATCTTAGTAGTTGGAAATGGTAATGAATGTTATTCTCCCCTAAAATTCAACGAATTTTTCGGAAAATAGTTTTAACTACATATTTTAATATATATGTAGTACGTGTCATATAGCCGAGCTAAGTAAATTGAAGTTATCATTAAAAATATTTTTATTCGTATCGAAACGTCAGAAGCTAAGCGGAAACTGTTGATATTTCCAAAAATATCGATAGGTGTCAACACTGCAGATCACTCACTAGAATTAACCGTTTCTAAACCATAACAATTAAAAGTTTACGTGAAAGTACATATGTATACAAGTTTTACATTCCAATTTGACCCACCCCTTTTCAACTTGAAATGAAAAACAGTCATTTTGAAATGAAAAAGGATTAATTTTAAATGAGAAGGGTCAATTTTAAATGAAATAGGGTCAATTTGAAATGAAAAAGTGTCAATTTGAAATGAAAAACCTATATATATGAAGAAGTAAGTACATAAATTGAAGTAATCATTAAAAATATTTTTATTCGTATGGAAACGTCAGAAGCTAAGCGGAAACTGTCGAACTTTCCAAAAACATCAAACTATGAAGAGACTTACAAATTATTAAATTTAAATGGTCCATTCGGGAGAGCACAGAAAGTAAAAGTTGTTTCATAAAATTGTCAGCTTAAATTGAAAACTTTTAATCAAAAACAACTTCGACCAGAATTTAAAGAACATTATGATGAAATAATGAGAACCTATAACAATATATTCAGAATTCGTTCATAAATTATATTCAGTTCATAAAAGTTCTAGCATAACATTCTCATATTTCATCTGTTTATTTTTTTTGCAGTTCAAAAGCTACAAGTTCGCAATCAGAGTTAAAAGTTATGTAATACATTTAAAATTCTCATTTTCGCAAGGTGGGTTTTCCATTTAGAAGAATCCGAGTCTGATATTTCTCGAAGACGATGTTAATAATTCAATTTCTTATATTGCAAAGGTACGCCGGTCCCCTCCCCTCCCCCCGAGATATAAAATAATAAAATAAAATAGTTGGCAGAAATTGACTATTCAACTTGTCCAATTAAGTGCTTTCTCTCCGTTGATATACATTAATAATGTTTTCATTAGTTTTTATTTGGGAAAGCGACGCCAACACAGCAAATATAGTATTAAATTTTCGCTTTTATAAATTTGATACATCGCCTTTTGTACACATTCAATATGAGCTTTTCCAGCACGTGAAAATAGAAAACGCAAGCATCGCTATATGTACATATACATAAACACACATGTATGGATATTACATATAATACATTACACAAATACTACAGCAACATATATTTTAAAAAATTGTGAACATTTATATTTTAATCTAAATTTTTCGTATGAAAAATGCACGTCTATGTAGATTGTAGAATATATGTATAGGGTTGCCAAATCAATACGGTTCAATGTATATTATAATTTTCCAACATACTTATACGATTTTTTTCATTTATTTTTGCCCCCAACTCACAATTTGGGAGGGGGAGGCACATAAAAATATTCATCTCAAAATGGTTCAAAAAAGGTTGAGAACTTTTGGTTGAATAAAAGAGGTGATTAGGAAGAGAATGATTTATTTGCAACATATTTAATTTTATTATTATTTATATTTTTACCATGGTTTCATTACAAGATGCCCCAAAGCGACACCTGTGGTTATATTTTTGCATATGTAAATTTTAAATATTATGAATTTAAAATTATATTCAAATTGTGGGGGCAATAGTAGGTGGTAAGTGGCTAATTTGGTGAGGAGCAATTTCAAAAATGAAATCAGGCAAACTCTGGAAACGATCGATTTCAAATATCTAAGTTTGACCTGCAGCGCAGAAATACTCGGAATATATTTTTTAAAATCAAGCTCAAGCCAAGGCTTGAACCCAAAACCTCTCTAGCTATGGCTATATACATTTATTTATTTATTCAATCGATCATGTACACTCGTCTTACAGATGGCTCCAAAGCGACGAGAGTACTTATACATATCAAGAAACACTAAATCTAATATTATATATAAATACATAATTATTATTATATATTTTTACATTATATGTGACATCTATGGTCAAACATTGCAAAATAGAATTGCAAGTATTCATACAATACGCTCAATACAAGCATTTATACAATACGAACATCAACTACAGAGACATCTATGGAAAAATTAGCAAGAGAGATAGAAAAGGAGATGCCAATTTTGCAGAAACCGTTTCAATGAAAATCAGAAAAATCGGCAAACTCTGATAGGAACCGATCCACCTGGAATCACAAACCAAGGTCTGGCCAGCAGCCCCCAGTGGGACTTGAACCCGTGACCCCTCTGCTCGAAAGCATAATATGCTTACCACTAGTCCGCGCTGCTGGTTATACATATAATAAATAATGGCTGATATTTTATATTTTACTAGTTTTTTTACCCGGCTTCGCTCAGTATTTGTAATATAAACAGCTTAAACATGGCAAATCTAATAGTAAATAATCATTTGTTTTGTTTATTAAATTTATTTGAATCGAAAAAAAAAAATATTCAACCAATCGAATCACCAAAGAAACTGACTTGTTTTCGATTTCCAAACAACTATAGTTACAAAATTACAAAGTCTCTTTCGAAATTATATATTAGATTATTATATATTGTTGCGTAGGGGTGGGTGGAGGATCCAAGTAAAAGGCCAACAGTCGTATCACAGCATTTATTGATGATTAAGGAGATACACGCACTGTCACTGCTCCATCCAGAATGACCTGATATCGCCTACGTACCGCCTTATAAGGGGTAGATCTCTCAGGACGTCTAATCTGTTTACCTACTGTATAGTCACGTATTCGGATATGTATTCCCACGGTATGAGAAGTGCAATCATTGTTTAGCTTTCATGCACTTAGCTTGTCGCTAATCCTTAAAACCACTTACACCGGTCTCACGGTCTCTCAGGACGCTACCCGGCCTAATCCGATCGCAATTACTCGGCGGCTCTTTTTTAGTATACGTAACAATATTATACCACAATCCGGTGGCTCCCCCGACGCCCACCGGGCCTTTACCCCCGGCGCCCCCCGTCCCCATGTCGTCATGGAAACTTTGACTTGTTTTCAAAGTTCCCAACCATTTTCCAACCAACAATATCTATGTACTTACAAAGTCTCAAAAACAAAGTCTCTTTCGAAATTATATATTATGTAGATTCATAAATATAATTCATATTCTTAAAACCTTGGCTTCTTGTATTATGATCGGCGTTACTGCATCTTACATTTTGCTTGCACACACGCTAATAAATCCAGAAAGTTTTATTTGCTTGTACGCGAGCAAAATTCAATGAACCCTTTAACGAGCTATTTTAAAATATTTAAAACTTTTTATTAAAATTTTCAATGCAGATATTGGGGCAATGAAAAGTTCCGGCAAAATCGTTAATCTGGTACCACTAATGAATTATATTCCAAATCCCCATATTAAATCATTTCTGTAAATAAATTCAGGCGTACATATACTCGAGAGTGTGAGAGTGTGGCAACCCTGGACAAAAAACAATACACTAGCATGAACTGTTGGTTTTTAGCGTCGCTGTGAGAAGAACCCTCGTCGTCATCGTCGTCGTCGTGGGAAAAAAAACGGAGAACGGAACGGGAGACCATAAAATGAGCGCACACCATAAAAGCCCTTAAGTACGATATCCATAGGGTTCGAATCGCGCACCCTCGAACTGCACATATTTAATATTGGACACATGGCCGCTGGGGAACTTACTAATTATTATGGCGAACCACCACCCACCCTCATCCCACTCCCACGTCCAACCCCATGATATCGCATGGACCAGGTGAATATATATTATACATATACAGCCTGCACCATAAATAAGTATATGTCTATTTTCTAGGTACATAAAATATTACATTATTAGGGCCCACTGAGCACGAATTATAAATTATAAAATTAGGCCTGATTTGGCCTAAATTATTAGTTTTTTTTTACATACATATGTATATACCAGGAAGGCCTAACAGGTAAGCCTCAATGCGCCTTCCTGGCTATTACAAACATTGAAGCATTTTTTATTACATCACTGAATTTCGAGATACTGAAAAACTCTAAATTAGCGTGACATCTACGGATTAAAACTTAGTTTTATTGTAAGCTAGTTTACCTGGCTTTGCTCAGTATTTATAATATAAACAGCTTAAACATGGCGAATCTAATAGTAAATATTCATGTTTTTTTATTTTATTTATTTGAATCGAAAAAAATATATATCGAATCGAAACCATATTGAATCGTCGTCATAGAAACTTTGATTTGTTTTCGATGGTACCAACCAACATTACATACTTACATAGTCTCTTTCGAAATTATATATTAGGTAAATCATATTCAAATAGTGGGTAGGATGGTTTTCAGCCAATTTGATAGAAGTACCGTTTCAACAATGAAATCAAATAAATTGGCAAACTCTGATAGGAAACGATCGAGTCACAAATATTCAAGTCTGACCAGCAGCATTGAAGGTTATACTGAGAATAAATTCTTATCAAACGAGGTCCTCACGACGACCTCTCAGTGCTTAGCATAAACGCAACCACCGAGCCATGCTACTGACTGTAACGAAAAAGTGAGTTTTTATTTCCAAAATCAATGCTGTAACCCCCCTCCTCCTCCCCTCAACACTGCTCTTCTCTATTCGTGTTTTTTTTGTAATACCGTATAAGTGTATTTTGCAGAGAATTCTGACAACGATTCAAAGATCCCCAACAATTACCCCATAAAGTACGCGAGAATTTATATAAAACTGGTTTTGGAGCTTTGTGCAATTTTATAACCGTTAAAATCGACGATCCATAAAGTCAAATACTCCCATGCGTAACCGTCGAATTGCACAAATATACAGACGGACATATATTTATGTATATAAAATTTAGTTTTACAACCCAGAATAGTGCATTTATGTATGTATGATTATGTTGGCATGCTTGGGTCAAGTGTATGCTTATGTTGGTACGCTGCGTAACACCACGAACAAAGGACAATTCATTTCGGTGCATCGAGAGATAGACATGGTTTAGCAATGAACGAATCTCATTGATCACCCTCCGCGTGTCCTTGCACGAATTGAACCCTATAACATTTATCCACAACATTATTGTTTTCAACATTTAACTTTAATGTTAATTTGAGATTTGCATAACCAGGGCTGGCTCAAAGGTGCATCAGACTAGGCACGTGCCTAGGCGTCAATACCAGTCGAAAGATCGACACAAAATGGTCAGAAAGGGTTTAGGGATTATTTTTATGACTTAACATCTGCCGAGTGGACGGTTCACAATTGAATCGCCATGCATTCAGGTAAAAAAAATCTTTGCCACACAAAGTTATATACAAAAATGCACAGCGGTGCATATATAAATCACTATGCACTGTAGGGTTAAATTATTTTTTTTTAATCACTGTAGCGTCCTTTTTTATCCAGTGTGTATAGTAAGTATATAAATATTTGTATACACTCCTCCACTCCCGCCCCCCTCCCCCATTGTTTTCTTCATCATTTCCCATTTTCGAATCGAGATATGCGCTCGGCGTTAATTAGGGGTATCGCGAAGGGGTTAAACGGGGATATTTTTGCAGGGAAAGGAAAGCAGGTACCTCGGCGAGCACTTGTAATTACCGGTGTGAGATAAGCTAATTACCATTTCGTTTGGACATTTGCGAAAATATAGGCGGAACGAATGAAGTACAATATAAAGGTCGGGCTGAAATTGTGTTCGGTATTTAAAGAACAAAGCTACAATTGGGGAATTCGTTTAATTATACAGAGTGCTCAAAAATCCCGCCCCGAGATAGGCCAGGGTGTTTCCGCGACGAATAAACACCGAATGTTTAATACGGGTGTGAATGTATGTATGTACATATGTATAGGTACATATTATACGTATGTATTTTACATATTACACTTTCAAGGTCACATACGTGGCATAAATGGATGGCGCGAATAAAGAATTGCAGACGAGATCGGTTTGAATAAAAATAATAATTTATTTTAATATTCGGTACAAGAGTTGATTACGGACTAACTTAAATTCTAACAATGTTGAGTTTATATACTCTTATTTAAACAATGAATGTGTTGAAAACAGGTGTCGTACAATCTCGGTTAGTCAGTGCATGGATGTGGTATACATCAATAGCGCTATTCATTAATTAGGTGTGTCATAAATCAATAGTGTACTTATAAAATTAGGTGTTTCTTATATCTACTGGTTAGTCGTTTGTTCTTTAAATTAATTACATATCATGTGACAACGAAGGAGTCATCATGATGGTGTCATAGAAGTGACGAATTTTCGATGAATGAGTACAATGGTCGAGGGTTGTCTTCAGCCCTTAACTCGCGCGAACTCACCGGCTTGATTATACTGATTCTATTATTACATTCAAAAGTTAATTGTGGAACTTTGATAGAACAACTTTAAATTTCGACTTTGTCTCTACGTATATATGTACATATGTATTTACGTACTTACATACATACATACATATGTACATCGTGTATAAAGGACAGTTTTCAGGTTCTATGACTGCAGCCAGCGACAGCGATTGTGACTGCGTATAAATCTTCCCCTTTTAAAATGCTAAATATACATGTAGGGTGCTATATACATATATATGTAGGGTCGATATTGACCTAAATATCATCTTATATATAATTGACCTGTATAATATTGTTGAGGTGTGTGTCGAGGATCGAGATTAAAATCCAAAGTCGCTTCACAGCATTTATTTAATGGTTCAGTAGGTCCACACGTAGCCAGCGCTCACTTCAGAATAATCTAATGTACGGATGTACCCCCTTATTTTATTTTATTTTATTTTTATTCAATCAATCAAAGTACACTCATCATTACAGATCGCTACAATGTGACGAGTGTACTATACACATCAAGAAATTATATATATTTTCAATATACAATCATTACATAATTCGAAACCATACATGAAATATACGGTCAGACATTTTTATTTTACATACATAAAGGACAAGTTGCTCACCACAGCTTCCCCGATCCATTTACGTATCTTTTGTCTAGGCATGTACAGTTTTAAGTGAGGCTCACGCTCTCGGCCAGATTTTGAGAATTCTAGCAGTTACTTACTGAGTAGCGTTCGGCCTAATCCGGGGGTCTCTATTGTTCACTCCCGAATGCACCTAGACAGCGGATACTCTCTCCCGTGTTCCCACGATACAATATCACCATCATAGAGACATCTATAATCAGTAAATTCGCGATGCTGAAAACTCAAATTTCGCGAGTAATAGGACAAGTTTGCTAACTTGTTGGAACCGTTTCACTGAAATCAGATGAATTGGCCCACTCTGATCGACCTGGAGTCACATATCCAAGGTCTGGCCAGCAGAAACCCGTGACGCATTACGCGCTAACCACTGATCTATGCTGCTGGTTTATTTATTTGCAAGAACCTTTAATTTGGATTAATGGTGCGCTTTTATCGTGTGATTAAAAAAATCGGCAGTGATCAACCCACGACTTTAACTATCTATGTATTTGAAGAATATAAGAAGTATAACAAAAAAAAATCTTATTTTGTTTTTATTTTACATATACGAGGAAGGCCTAACAGGTAGACCCCAATGCGCCTTCCTAGACAATTAATTAAAAACATTGCTGCATTTTTATTCCATAAATCGCTGTATTTCGAGAGGCTGAAGAGCACGAAATTAACAATTAATTAACTAATGAATTAATCCATAAAGACATCTATGGATTTAGACTTGTACATACATTTTTACATATTTTTCATAAATCAAATTCAGATATATGTGACGTAGCGGGTAGGATGATTTTTGCCAATTTGATTGAGAAACAGTTTCAACAATGAAATCAGATAAATTGGCAAACTCTGATCAGAAACGTTTGACTTGGAGTCACAAATATCCAAGTCTGACCAGCGGTAGTAAATATTAGCACGGGATCGAACCCGATCACCTCTCGGTGCTAAACATAAACCCAATACACGTTCACATAACATAGATAAAGTAAAATATGCAACATCCCTGTGAGAGGTCGACGCGAAACCGACAGTTTATTTTCGAAACAAACTTGCTCCTTTAATAAAACATATTATAAATCAAATCGGACTAAAACTATCAGCTAATTAGTTGCCTCAGTATTGCAGTACTGTTTTTTACTAATAAGTCATATTATTGAAAAGCAACTTCTTTTATATTATTGTTTTTTTTTAAATACTTTTTAATATTATATATTTAGATATATGTAAGAATGTATCTTTTGAATAATCCTAAGCAGGTTTCAAGTTCGATCAACATCCTCATCAGGGGCGTTTCCTAATAAGGGATGTTTACCGTCTTTTCGCATCGTCGACGATGGAAAACAAGCGACGTTTTTCATTTACGACGTAAGAAATTGAATACCGTAGAGAAAAGGAAAATGGTTCACTTTATTTTATACAATTCAGTGAAATTCAAGATTGCTGAAAACCCGAGATTTTGCGAGAAAATAGGTGAGGATGCCAATTTTTTGGAACCGTTTCAATGAAAATCAGATAAATTGGCAAACTCTGATCGGAAACGATCGACCTGGAGTCACACATCCAAGGACGGCCAGTAGAAACCAGTGGGATTTAAACCCGTGACCAGTCTTCTCGAAATCATAATATGCTAACCACTAGTCCACGCTGCTGGTTATATAATAAATGATAGTTGATATTTTATTGATAAATAATTCATATTTTTAAAACCTTGACCTCTTGTATTGTGATCGGCGTTAGTTGCAGCTTTCATTTTGCTTTCACATACGCTAATAATAATAAGCCAGAAAGTGACACACTAAATTTACAGCAATTTACAATTCAGCGAAATTCGAGATTTTGCGGGAAAATGGGTAAGGATGGAAATTTTTTGAAACCGTTTCAATGAAAATCAAATAATTGGTAAACTCTGATAGGATACGATCGACCTGGAGTCACAAATCCAAGGTCTGGCCAGCAGAAACCAGTAGGATTTGAACCCGTGACTACTCTGTTCAAAGCATTATATGCTAACCACTAATCTACGCCGCTGGTTATATAAATTAATACAATTTGTTTATTTTCCGTCACACCATTGACCTTCATCCACTCTTTTAAATTATTTATACCAAAAATTTTAAAAAATAAAATTTATACCAGGAAGGCCTAACAGATAACCCCAATGCGCCTTCCTGGCCAGAAATATTGTAAATTTGATACAATTATTATTAGTATTGTTACGTACATCACCGAGTAAGTGCAATCGGATTAGGCCGAGTAGCATCACAGACACTGTGTGACCGTTATAATTGGTTTCAAGGATTATCCCCAGACTAAGTGCAAGTAGGCTAAACAATGGCCACCGAATTGGCGTAGTAAGCGGCAGTAAGCTCCCTTCTCAGAAGTGACCGATAGCGTGGGACTGAGTGTCGTGGGAATACATATCCGAGTACATGCCGAAACAATAGGGAAGTAACGGATGCGGTGCATCCGCTCTAAAATCGCCAGACAAATTGAACGACAGATTAACGGACGGCTGCTTTAAATGCAATTCTCGTCTTCTCCAATGATATATTGCACATCAGATGACGGGTAACCTTTCGATGTGCACAGATGCAATTATTAAAATGGAGTTGGATCTTTCAGGCGAGTATAATAAGGGAAGATTCGATAAGTCCCGAATCTTGCCTTAATAAACTCGCCAGAAAGATCCAACTCAATTTTAATAATTGCATCTGTGCACATCTAAAGGTAACTCGTCATCTGATGTGCAATCTATCATTCGAGAAAACTAGAATTACGTTTAAAGCTGCCGTTCTGTTAATCTGGCGATTTTAGAGCGGATGCACCAAACCCGGAAGTAACCGGACGTCGAAGATGCCTTGAGTGACCTGTCCTTTATAAGGAGGTACTTAGACCATATCAAGACATTCTGGACGGACCACTGCCAGTGTGTGTATCTCCTCAATCACCAATAAATGCTGTGACACGGCTTTGGCCTTTTACTTGGATCCTCCACCCACCCCTATGCAACAGTACCTGGAGTCACAAATCCAAGGTCTGGCCAGCAGAAACCAATGTGATTTGAACCCGTGACCACTATGTTCAAAGCATTATATGCTAACCACTAGTCTATTGTGCTGGTTGAAATGAATTTAAAAAAATTTTCTCCTTAATTTTTAATATAATAATGTTTATTTATAACTTGCGTCGAATGTATGAGAATTGTATAATATATCATGCTACAAATTCGGATCGCACTCATCAATAGCGAAAGCGTATACGTGCATAGCGCCGTGGAAAATGACACGAAGTACATTCTGCGAAATCTCTCAAACGCTCATTGTTTGGGCTTTGGGTACATTTCGATGGCACGAAATGGGAAATAGGAGAGAGGAAAATTCAAGTCTGTGATTAATGTTCGACGTTGAACGGCGATACGGCAATATCTGCGTCTGATACCTCGTCTGTAGTACCCGTAGGTACTCGCCAATAGATTTACGACGCTCAATTAAAACTTTTCTTCTTTGACTTGGCTCTCTCTTTTCTAAAAATCAAGATATCGTGCGCGAAACTCGGTTTCGACTCCACTGGCGTGGAAAATGTTGCCGCAAACACTTATCGGCGAATATTAAAAAAATTGATCTGATTTATGGCCGAATTCTAACGCCCGTCGACCTAATTTTGCACGCATTGATTCTCCAATACTATCGGTCTCTTTTCTACAATTCCCAAATATGCTCATTGCCTTCTTCGAAAATCGGTTAAATATATTGCAAACGCTATTTAAATTTAAAAAAAAAATTCCGAGGCTTACCAAACTGTCAGTCAAGTTACTTAAATTTGAACACTCGACCATTACCATCATGTATGTATATTTTGGATGTTGTCATAAATAACTTCTTGAGAGGAAATTTTTACTTATAACATGTATCGTTTTTCTAGAAAAAAAATTTTTTTTTGTTTGTTTAGTTTTTTACAACTACGTAGTTCCAAGATATGAAATCACATTGTAATTTTAATCTAAAATAATAGAAGTGGCGGTAGGCGTCATATTGTTGTCAAGTGACGATTGTCCACAGACAATCCTAAATAATTCTTACATCAGTCGTATTTGATGCTTGGTGCTCGAGGCATGTCCAATAAAAACTTATCTGTTTGTTTATATTACTCGCAAGATGGGCAAGCATCGGTAAAAATTGCACAATGCATTTAAAAATGCACAATAAACAACATAGGATACATTTTTATAAGTAAATTGATCCAATTGTATTCCGCGCGTTGTAGCGTATTTATAGAGACGAACCGTGTAATATGGAAAACAATTATTTATTTGTAAGGGCCCTTCTATTATTATTACATTTCTCTGTACCAGCTCATATTGTACATATCATCTAGTTACATACATATATAGTAACTAGTGTTGTGCCCGATGAAATATCATCGCAGGGGCTATGACATATTAAGTTATTAAATTTAAAAAAAAATTAAAAGAAATGTGTCGGTTCTGTGTTAGATCCACACGCGGTCGTATTTTTTTAAAATACCTTTTAAACATATTTAATTTAATATTTATATATAATGGTTTAATAAAAAAATAGTAAAAACTACCTACCTACAATATAAAACACCAATAGAAAAATTAATTAATTAAATAAATTTTCAATAGATGGCGCTCAAAGCCAAGAGACTCAAATTATGCAGATTGGACAAGGTTGTCAATTTGTTGGAACCGTTTCAATGAAATCATATAAATCGGATAGGAAACGTTCGACCTGGAGTCACATATCCAAGGTCTGGCCAGCAGCACCGGGCCAGCGATTAAACCCGTGACAACTCAGTAGAAAGCATTATACGCTAACTATTGATATAAGGTGCTAAACGCATTTTACTAAATTAAAATGATTTACAAAAAAGTAATCGTAGAATGCAAGCTTCATAGTACGGGTAAATAAAATACGGGAATCAAATTAAAGACATTTATAAGAAAACCGTCTAGCTTTGAACACACATAAATAAGTAAATAAAGAAGTGAATAAAAGGAGAACCAGAATTTGTGACAAAAATAATTCTAAAATCGAATATCAAAAGCGAAAACATATCTAATCAAATAAATCGTCATCGGATCGGTCCAAATATTATTATATTGCACAGGCGTACACGAAGAAATCGAGGAAATTCCCGTCTTCCTGTTAGCCCGATTCCCGTCTTCCCGTTAGGACTATAACAGTAATACATATGTATATTATATACTAGTGGTTTCACCCGGCTTTGCTCGGTATTTGTAATATAAACCGCTTAAACATGACTAATCTAATAGTAAACATTTTATTAAATTGATTTGAATACTTTAATTTTATATAAATTTATTTGAATATTCATTTGTTTTTACTTTATCTATGTACCTAGTAACAATAGATGAAGTTTTGTGATCATGCGAAAATTCGAACTTGAGATTTTGACTGATTCGAACTTAGAATCGATTACTGATCACGTTTTCATGATCTAGAAAAAATGTGTGTGTGTCTGTGTATTTTGGAGATTTTTTGAACACCGTTAGTCCTATCAAACTGAAACTTAGTATCAGTCACTGAAATTTTTATCGACATGACGTAAATTTTTTTCAAATTTTTAAGTTGACCTGAAATGGTACCTCCCCTTATATGTGTCCTCTTTTTTTAAGTTTTTGAATTCAATTATCTCCCAAGCCGCTAACTGAATCGGACTAAATTTTTTTTACATGTAATAAAAATAATAATTTTTATGACCTTATATTTTTAAATATTTTTATCTGAACCGGAAGTAGTACTTTTACTCTAGAGAATCGAGGTTTTTTATGAAAAGTCAAAATAGATAAAGTCTCTTTCGAAATTATATGTATACCAGAATCTGGCGGCCCCCCCGGCGCCCCTCGGGACTTCACCCCCGGGGACTTCACCTCCGAGGAATTCGCCCCTTTGAAACGGCTTTCGAATCCTTTGAATCGAAAAAAAATCGAATCGTCGCTTATGAATCGAAAAAAAAATCGAATGTGTTTTTACTGAACCAACCAAAGAAAGGTTACATACATATATACAAAGTCTCTTTCGAAATTATATATTAGATGTACATTTCCATTGCATATAAGTTTGTACGTATTCTGGTATGTAACACACTTTACATACATCAAACCCAACTCTAACAGGACAAAAGTCAAAGGGATTCAGATGGAGAGATAGTTCGCTTCTTCCACACTCAAAAGCACACGATTTCAAAGCAAACTCTCCTTAAGCTTTCACTTCAAATTGGAAAATAGTAACGGCACGTTAGTCGACTTCACAGCAAACGGGGGTAGGTACTCATTGTTGTGTTGCATCGGTGTGACAATGGTACCAACCCATCGGGTACCTAAGCGGAAATGACAGTGGCAGCAATGTCGAGTGGGTCACAACCAAGACATCCCTCACAGGTGTTCGTTCTTCTCATACATAATGTAAATACTTGCTCGAGCAGAGACTTCCTGTAAATAAATACACCCCCTTTGGGATAAACACTTGTGGGCGATGACACCCTCCTCCCCCACTCTCTCCCCCTCTCTCCGAATGCCACTACCAACCCTTCCCAACTTTGGGTATTTTATTATTCTTTACAGTACTGGAGTAACATCAACACTGTACCAAATAATATGTACTGGCATGAATGTTTAAAAAATAGCCTTTCAAAAACTGTCTACAGTCTAACCTCAATTACCATTAGTTGATAACTAAATGGTAATGAGTCTTTAATAAACCACCTGCTACAATAGATTGCGACTGCGACAAATTTCTCGATCGTTCGCTAGATCTACATAGGTATTTGATATATAATAACAAGGTAAGCACTGAAACTGGAAATACGAGTAGTCGGGATATGATATATTTATGTCCTTAATCATTATGTACATCATTTGATGGTTGTAAATCCTGCCCGCACAGTTCTTTATCGAATGGCTCATATTACAAATGCTATCCGACTTCTTAATGAAATACTTTCTGCCGTGCCTAAATGAGATATTTTCCACCTCAGTGAGCGTAGGTTTTCAGAGATTATTTTAACCTCTTTGTCTGGTAGCCTGCACTCATTATTATATTCATATTTGATATTTATAATATCTCTTCTACTAGGGCCTCCCAGGAATGTTAAGTATTCCCCACTGTTCATTCTGTTTATTTGATTTTTTTCTAACGTTCATTTTTATGTATTATTTTTTCTTTTGTTTTTTATCACATTATAAGAGAAGAAAATGCTTTTGACGAATGAACTATAAAAAGTATGAAGAATACAATGAATTAACATTTGTTTAAATTTTGCCAAAATATAACTTTTAGCTATCACACAAGATGCATCTAACGAGGCACGTCAATTTTATTAAGAACTAGCTGTATTACCCGGCTTCGCTCAGTGTTTATAATATAAACCGCTTAAACATGACTAAGCTAATAGTAAACATTTAATTAAAAAAAAAAAAAATTTAAAAAAATTTTTAAAAATTTAAAAAAAAAATCAAAAAAAAAAATAAAAAAAAATAAAAAAAAAATAAAAAAAAAATCAAAAATTTTTTTTTTAAAAATCAAAAAAAAAAAATTGCCTTCTAGGGCTTCGCCCTCGGCGCTCCCCTGAGCCTTTGCCTTCTAGGGCTTCGCCCCTCCACGCCCCCATGAGCAATTGCCGTTTAGGGCTTCGCCCCCATGATAATTTGCCTTTTAGGGCTTCGCCCCTCCGCGCCCCCATGATTAAATGCCGTCTAGGGCTTCGCCCCCCTTAGTTAATGCCTTTTAGGGCTTCGCCCCTCCACGTCCCCATGGTTAATTGCAGTCTAGGGCTTCGCCCCCCTTAGTAAATGCCTATTAGGGCTTCGCCCCTCCGCGCCCCCATGATTGAATGCCGTCTAGGGCTTCGCCCCCCTTAGTTAATGCCTTTTAAGGCTTCGCCCCTCCACGCCCCCATGGTTAATTGCAGTCTAGGGCTTCGCCCCCCTTAGTAAATGCCTATTAGGGCTTCGCCCCTCCGCGCCCCCATGATTGAATGCCGTCTAGGGCTTCGCCCCCCTTAGTTAATGCCTTTTAGGGCTTCGCCCCTCCACGTCCCCATGGTTAATTGCAGTCTAGGGCTTCGCCCCCCTTAGTAAATGCCTATTAGGGCTTCGCCCCTCCGCGCCCCCATGATTGAATGCCGTCTAGGGCTTCGCCCCCCTTAGTTAATGCCTTTTAAGGCTTCGCCCCTCCACGCCCCCATGGTTAATTGCAGTCTAGGGCTTCGCCCCCCTTAGTAAATGCCTATTAGGGCTTCGCCCCTCCGCGCCCCCATGATTGAATGCCGTCTAGGGCTTCGCCCCCCTTAGTTAATGCCTTTTAGGGCTTCGCCCCTCCGCCCCCATGATTAAATGCCGTCTAGGGCTTCGCCCCCATGATCAGTTGCCGTTTAGGGCTTCGCCTCATAAGGCTGCGCCCCCTTTGGGGCCCCATGGGGCGCAGCCCCATGGGTCCATTGAATGTCCAGTGAATCCATTGAATCGAAAAAAACAAATCGGCGCCCATGGATCGAAAAAAAAAAATCGAATCACGTGTTCGATGACGTCACCGATCTACGGACGACGACGACGACCAAGGATACTTACATACAAAGTCTCTTTCCAAATTATAGATTAGAAGAGAGACAAGTACAATCAAAGATGAAGCCAAATTTTAAATTTTTGCACTCAAGTTGTTGAGAAAATTGAATGTACTTATATGCTTCACAGAATGTACTAATAAAAAGTAGTGGGAGGCACGGCTTAGCAGAGTAAGTGAGAAAACACACAGTGATGAACGTGGCACGTGGTTTTTTTAGATAGTTTGAAACGTGCGAAAAAAATGTGGCGTGCCTTGCGCAGATTCATGGCACGCCGTCCCAAAATTAACCCCTGGAGTGTTTTCGGTAAAATTGTATCCTTGCTTAACAGTGATCGAGAGGGGTGTATCCCATATTTGAAGAAATATAGGAGAACTTGTCGACGTTCCACGTGCCACGTTCCTTTCTGTGTGTTTTCGCCCTAAATAACGCTCGATCTATCTGCTAATATCGAGACTGAAAGTGACTAGTGAAAATCTCCATACATGCAAAATGCATAAAACTTATCTGAGTAGGTCTACTTAAGGGGTTTAACTTGCCTCATTTGGAACACTCTCGAGTTGAGAGAGAAAGTCCAACACTTTTCCTTCTCAAAAGTTTATCCATGTAGGCAAACTTTCTCCTTGAGCTAATATCCCAGCTCAACTTATTTGCGTATACCCACTATTATCTAAAAATAAGCAAAAACTGAAGGACTTGATTTTTCACAATATGTTTGAATTGCCAAATAGTTCACATTTTTAATATTATATAAATATCTTTTAATGCTATGAAACGTTTTTTTTTAATAAAGTAATATCCGGATGGAAAAACCCATCTTTTAAAAATAGAACTGATAAATGGTACCCAAAATAAAAATGACTTTTAAGCGAATGGCTGTGAAATAATGGCGCCGGAATTGAGTGCTATAAAAAGATAAGTCGATGGCCAAAAACGGTACGCCATTACTGAGCAAAGATAACTTCCTTTTACAGGTACTAATTAGTGGGTCAGACGAGTCCCGAAGAGAGGTCACCGTTTGACCTCTGGGTCATACAGGTCACCCATCCCACAGAACAGAGGTCTAAATCGAGCACACCCCGTCTGAAAATATTATCTCATGCAAACTCGGTGCACTTTATCAAATATGCATTGCACCTACTATGTAGATGCAACCCCACTGGCGTACAACGATGCAAAAACACATCTCATTCTGTGACCATACATAGTCAAATGTTAGAAGAAGTATAAACTTAAAACCATCTTGACACTCAAAGTCTACTTGAAATGGGTTTTTTTGAATATCATTGTATGTATATACATCTATGTAATTCAAAACAGAAATAAAACGTAAAGCAGGTTTGTAATAATGCACTCCATTTTACATATAATACAAAAGGATTTATTTGAAATTTGAAACGTCCACCTTTGAGACTGTGCATGCCTGTGTGCTTTTCTTCCAAATCCCTCCCCCGCCATTATTTCCAGAGACGACATTAATATGAGGAATGATCGTGAAAAAGTGCAGAGGGCACGTGCAGGGAGGTCCTCAAGTGGCGAGAGGGCTCTTGTGGCAGGTCACGTCCCCAGCCCCATTATTATATTCAGACGCGACGACAATGCACTAGCAAAATTTATCACAATTTTATTATACTACATACAAGCGAAATTCAAATGTATCAATAAAAATAATATCTAATATATAATTTCGAAAGAGACTTTGTATGTATGTAAGTATGTATATATCTTTGGTTGGGAACTTCGTAAACAATACAAAGTTTCTTTGACGACAGTTTAATTTTTTTATTTTACTACATTTTATACCAGGAAGACCTTACAGGTAAACTCCAATGCGCATTCCTGGCCAATTACAAACAATACAACATTTTTATTTTACAAGTCGCTGAATTACGAGACACTGAAAACTCGCAAATTAACGAGACACCTATGAATTGTACATGAATTTTGTTGTACATTAATCATACTCAAATAATGGTGACATAGTAGGTAGTGTTACGTACGCCGCGGATTGAGCGAATTGCACTTAGACCAATGGATATCTGTTATCGGGTTAACTACGTGCTCGCACTTACTTCCAAGAATTATATCTGGACTCTAAGTGCATTTAGGCTAAACAATGACCGTTATTAGTTATTTCTCAGAATCTGTACGGGGAGACCCAATGTCGTGGAAATACATATCCGAATACGTGACTATACAACAGGTAAACAGATTAGGCGTCCTGAGAGATCTACCCTTTATAAGGCGGTACGTAGGCGATATCATGTCGTTCTGGACTGAGCACTGTCAGTACGTATATCTCTTGAATCATCAATAAATGCTGTGAAACGACTGTTGGCCTTTTACTTGGATCCTCCGCCCACCCCTACGCAACAGTAGGAAGGATATTTAGCCAATTTTTAATCGGGAACCATTTCAATAATGAAATCAGAGAAAGTTGGCAAACTCTGATAGGAAACGATCGACCTGGAGTCACAAATATCCACGTCTGACCAGCAGCACTACAGATATACTCAGAAAAATTATTTTCAATCGAGGTCAGCTCATGGGATCGAACCCGGCGCCTTAAGCCTTAACGACCGAGCTATGCTGCTGGCTAATTGGTTGAATATTACATATATTTTTTTCGATTCAAATAAATTTATTAAAAAAACAAATGAATATTTACTATTAGATTCGCCGTGCTTAAGCTGTTTATATTACAAACACTGGGCGAAGCCGGGTAAAACAACTAGTATTAAATAACGTGATATTGAGATGATATACAGGTAGGGTTGCCAAATTTCTGAAATCACAGATCGGGACAATCACTATTTCGAACAATCAAAAAAAAATAAGTTATGGAATTAAGGAAGAAATTAAGAAAAAATACATCATTTTATTTAAATTACAATATATGAATGTATATAAATAATTACGTGTGTATTTTATTTTACATAGATAATATACGAGGAAGGCTTGACAGGAAGACCCCAATGTGCCTTCCCAGACAATTAATTGCAAACAATGCAGCATTTTTATTACATAAATCACTGTATTTCCAGAAGCTGTAGAACACGAAATAACAATTAATTAATTAATCCACTGAGACATCTATGGATTAAGATTTGTACATAATTTTTACAAATTGTACATAGATTAAATACAGAAGATTTGTGACAGCAGGTAAGGTGATTTTTTTTCCAATTTTGAGGAACCGTTTCAACAATGATCAGATAAAGTTGGTAAACTCTGATAAGAAACAATCGACTTGGACTCACAAATATCCAATTCTAACTAACAGTATAGCGGGATCGAACCCAATAATCACTTGGTGCTAAACATATACGCTACCACTGAGCCATACTGCTGACTATATACATATACATACATATGTATGTTTCTATTAGTATATTCCTATTAGAGGCGTTAGGCTTCAACTCATTGGAGTCTCGTCGTGTTATATTTCTGGGAAAGCACTTTTTTAAGCTATTAAATGGGATAGTACATAATCTTCAGGTTCAGGACCTGAGGAATCGTGATTTATTTTCTCCTCCAGCTAAAGACAGTTCTCAATTAATCGACCGATATACATTACTATACATTTGTTATAAAAGGTTGGCGGAATGCTACGTTGATTCATTCAAAGCTACATACATAAATGCCCAAGATGTGAACAATAAATTATTTCTACCAATACTACTCACTGCGTCTTTCCCTCCGATCTGGAAATCCTTCTTCACGTCCACGCAACAATATTATTGTGTTTATTTTATCCCAACTCAATCATCCTTACCACTTTAATAAAATATATCAGGGGTTACAAAAATGTAGAGAAGATCTCTAGACATGGTCCTAATTTCTCAACCCCCTCCCTCAGTACAATAAACTTTTCCCTTAAAATAGAAGTACCTTGGTTAACGATAAATGCTTCTGCTTTTATGATAAAACTAGTGTTGTGGCTTTGAAAAGCAATTGATACATAAATTTGTAAGCTTGTAATCACCCGTAAAAAATATTCTAGAATATACAAATATATGTATGTATGTATAATTTAATCTGAATTATTATATGTAAATATACTCTTATTAACACTTTTATGTACACAAGTTTCTCCTACATTTTTTTCAAATATGGGAAAGACTGTTATTGATCACTGTCAAACCTACATTTGTCGATACAAGGATTTAAACCTGAGTGACATTGCATAAACTATGCGTGCTAGCGTTTTTTTACATGTGCTAAACTATCTAAAAAAAAAACACGTGCCGCGTGTCTCTCCATGTGTTTGCCCTTAGGGCTGGGCCGCGCCGTGCAACTTTGTCGGCCGACAAGTTGCGCGACACGAAAATATGTATAGAAATGTGTGCAACAAAGAAGTTGACGGGTGTAGCATGTCCCATCTACCTGCATGCATTGGTCTGGTCGCCCTCAACCAAGTCGCTCGCAAGTCGCACGGTGCGGCCCGGCCCTTATGGGGAATGCGGGGCTGTTCGGACTACTGGATGTCCGAGCACTCGGCTGCCTGCCTTTAAAAGAAGGCCCACACGTTGTACTGGAAACACTCGAATGAGCGGCGATTCTAAAATTCTAAGATTCTAACGATCTTTCGACAACTCTCGTGGAAAGACTAAACTTTCGAGTGGTAAAAGTGATACTTTTCGGAGAAATTTGTGATTAATAAATTTCGTTGATATTATATTTGTATGGCAGGGGTGCTCAGCACGTGCATTTTCGCCAATAAAACGTCATCCGGGTGGCTTTCCAATATTGTAATCTTCGAACTAATTCTTAGAATTGTACGTTGTAAGCAAAATTTATTACACCGAAGTGTCACTTTTCTTGTACACGGTCACGCCTTTGTTGTATGGGTTTACAATTGAAAATCGTTTCTCAGTACAAAGTACAAAACAATACAAAGGGCGGCCGTGATAACATCCGGTAAAATATGTAGAAAAAAGTGCTATTTTTACCATTGGTCGCCATTTAGATTTTTGTTTCACATCTAGTAATAATGAAAGGGGACCCGAGGATTTTTTTTGATTCGTGAACGGCCGCCTCAAGATATTCGGCCGCCGTGTAATTTGCACAATTCGCATATCTGAGCGGTTTCTTTACATCATGAATGGTTTCGCAATATTACATAGTGTTGCGTAGGGGTGGGTGGAGGATCCAAAGTCGCTTCACAGCATTTATTGGGTGATTAAGGAGATTCACCCGCTGCCACTGCCAGTGCAGTCCAGAACGCCTTCATTTGCCCTAAGTACCTGCTTATAAAGGGCAGGTCGCTCATTACATCTTCCTCGACGCGTTTGTTTACCTATTGTTATAGTCACGTACTAGATATTCAGTCCCACGGTCTCAGCATGCAGTCCCACGCTTTCGCGCTGTCAGTTCTGAAAACTCTAGCGGAAAGTGGCTGGGTACCGACCACTAAGTCCATTCGCGGTTCTCCATTATTGGCCGACAGCACTTAATCCTCGAAAACCAATTATAATGGTGGCTCCTTTTAGCATATGCTACAATACTGTTGCGTAGGGGTGGGTGGAGGATCCAAGTAAAAGGCCAAAGTCGTCTCACAGCATTTATTGATGATTAAGGAGATACACGCACTGGCAGTGCTCAGTCCAGAATGTCTTGATATCGCCTAAGTATCGCCTTATAAGGGATAGATCTCTCGGGACATCTTCGACGTCTAATTTGTTTACCTATTGTTATGGTCACGTATTCGGATGTGCATTCCCACGACACTCAGACCCACGGTATGGTTCACTTCTGAGAAAGGACCAAATAGCAACCATTGTTTAGCCTACATGCACTTAATGTCTAGATAAACCAATTATAACGGTCCTTGAAACCAATTATAACGGTCACAGTCTCTGGGATACTACCCGGCTTAATCCGATTGCCGGCGGCTCTTTTTAGTATACGTTACAATACGTACCAATGTGCATATTTGTATATAATGCTGTCGCGATGACGTTCACTCTATCTTAGTATCAAAAACAATTCCAAGGAAAAAGTGTTGCTTTTTTATATATGTAAGTGAGGGAGTAATTTAAAAAAAAAATTACCCCTCCCGTCATATGCTATCTGACGTCACATCAGAGGGCGAAAACTCTTGAGGGATGGGTGAGTGCACGGAAAAGGAAGTCATCCCGATGAATGGCGGATTCACTTAGCGTCGTTGGAACGAACAGTCGATATTCAATTTGAAGCTCCGAGATAAGATGAAATCTATTATCGAAGTGACAGCACATACGAAACACCTCAATTTGAGCAACGGCTACAGAAAGACTCGCCTGCCATGCAAAGACTCATTTTAACTAGCTCCGTAGTGGCTACAGCAATGACGAATTTAAAGTATAAAAATTACAAATGAAGAGCTTTGCCAAATTATGAACACTGTCGATCTTCTTTATTTTAATTATTTAAGTTTATTTTCTTGTAAGCACAAACGGAAATCAAGCACTTGATTAGGCAATGATTTGTCAAAATCATTGACATATTAGTTGGCTAGAGATTTAGCTTCACGATATACATAATGTTACGTACGCCGCGGATTGAGCGAATTGCACTTAGACCAACGGATATCTGTTATCGGATTAACTACGTGCTCGCACTTACTTCCAAGGATTATATCTGGACTCTAAGTGCATTTAGGTTAAACAATGACCGTTATTAGTTATTTCTCAGAATCGGTACGGGGAGACCCAATGTCGTGGAAATACATATCCGAATACGTGACTATACAACAGGTAAACAGATTAGGCGTCCTGAGAGATCTACCCTTTATAAGGCGGTACGTAGGCGATATCATGTCAATCTGGACTGAGCACTGCCAGTGCGTGTATCTCCTTAATCATCAATAAATGCTGTGAAACGACTGTTGACCTTTTACTTGGATCCTCCACCCACCCCTACGCAACAATATATATACGATATACGTATATATTAGCCAGCAGTATGGTAGCGTGTATGTTTAGCACCAAGTGATCACTGGGTTCGATCCGCTATACTTCTGGTTAGATTTAGGGGTATTTGTGACTCCAAATCGATCGTTTCTTATCAGAGTTTGCCAATTTTATCTGGTCATTGTTGAAACGGTTCCTCAAAATTGGCAAAAAATCATCTTTCCTGTTGTCACAAATCTTCTGTATTTATTGTATGTACAATTTGTAAAAATTATGTACACATCTAAAATCCATAGATAATTAATTAATTGTTATTTCGTGTTCTTCAGCTTCTGGAAATACAGTGATTTATATAATAATAAAACACTGTATTGTTTGTAATTAATTGTCCAGGATGGCGCATTGGGGTCTATGTAAAATATATACATACATACATATGTAAATCTTCATCTGAAAATTGCGATGAAGGAAAGCGAACTTTGAAATAATGTAATTAAATAACGTGTTACGAACCTTCATTTGCACTAAGGTTACGTTTAGTGCCGCATTAAAAATTGTTTAAAAATTCTTTTAATGAATCCTGTAATCGTGAATCGTGACTAAGTTCATCAAAATGCTTTTAGATAAGAGATTGGAGATTCAATTTCAATTTTGGCTTCAACCCTAATATTGTTGAAATTGTTACGAATTCTTCAAATTTATTTCTAAAATTACTGATCTCGCAATATGCATTTCTAATCACAGACTTTGAAACAAAGTTGGGAGGCCGAAGAATTTTTCAAGAAGCATGAGTAGGAGAATAAATTCTAAACTTTCCATTTTCTTTTTTTGTCACTTTGCTTTTGATTGTTCATTATTTCTTATACTTTTTAAAATTATTTCTGTAAGAAATTTTAAAACATCTGTACATATATGTGGTAGACAATCCTGACAGATGACGCTGTTCAGGACCACGTGGCGTGTGGCATGTGGCGGTTAAGGTAAAGACCAAACATGTGCGTTTTCAGTCATGTTGTTTATTAAGATGATACGTGCGGAGGCTTAGCGACCAACCGCGCGGAGCACAGGTCCAACTGCGACTAACCGTTACATCTCTGCCCCTTTTCATCCCCTTCTCACAATCAGTCGTAACATACTCTTTCTCATCCATAGCCCATACAAGCCTTTCGTTCGATTCCAACCCTACATATATGTACCTATATATCAAAGTGCATTAATAGTCTAATCTGGACAACCAACAAGCAGTGCACAAACTGTTGAAAAGTAACCGATGGTGAATTTTCCTAAAAAACTTCCCACCTATTAATGTTGACAGCGAAAAGTTTATAAATTTGTAAATTTTATTGGTTTTCACGCCTCATAAAATTGTTTTATTGTTTTAACACTGAAAAAATATATACAAGAATAAGAGGGAATTCACAACTATATGTACATACAATAAAACGAGATGCAAACGGTTGAAAAATAAGATAGGTTTTTAAAAAATATATTACAAAGAAATTACAGGACAAATTAAAAAATCAGTGAAGAAGGCACGCCGCTTTACAGCGCTCCCCCGCATTGCGGGGTGTTTTTTGCAACTGTATGATGAGTGCTTGGAAATGTATTGAAATGAAACAAAAATATTCATGATAATCGTTATTATTTATGGAATTTTACATATCCATCCTTCCCATTAGAAGAATACAAAATATAAAGCGCAAACATCGCCTCGGCTAAAAACATTTAGGTACATCTTAAAATTAAAATTACATACAGTAAAATCTAAACTTACTAAGTAAAATATATTATATAATGCCTCATAAGAAACAATCATAAAACAGAAAAAAAAACGAATGAGTGATTTCCTAATGCGTTCATAAAAATAATCGTAGTTTGATCCAAAAAAAGAGTATTTACAATGTATTCTATTGACGAACAGGATGTGGCTACTGGGTAAATAAATGTTAATAGTATTGGAAGATAATTACGTGTCATTCGGAATACTGGATATATGTATGTAATTCATTCAATCTTTTGGAATACGTTTATGTATAATTAAACTGCACAATCAAATAAAGAAAAATGCCATTATAAATAATTTATCTTAGGAAATTTGAATGAAAATTCAGTCTTATAAAAAAATTCTTACTGTTTATGCAAAGCTATCAAAACGATGATCATATGTATATATATATATATTATGTAGATTAAGATCATCAACAACGAGAAATAATAAATTAATTATTGATACAACACAAATAAAATACTGATTTTAAAAAGTTGTTCAACGTAAAAAAATAGTAAGCTGTAAAATGGACTATGAAAAAGTAATTTTAATTGTAATCCAAAGGTTTAATTTTGACCCTCATACTAGGCTCGTACTATTAAGACGGATAACTTGCTTCCAGTGGATACATTGAATCCAGGATATCCACTGCTAGAAGTCGGGACCCTTACCATTAAGCTAACAAGCACTCCTCTATATAAATAACAATAAAAGGTTAAATTTTTTGTCAAATTCTCTATACATATGTGTATTTAAATAAAATTGAACTGTTAATGACAAACACAAAAGCAATTTTCAATAGAAAATTTCAAGAATTGAGATGGTCCCTTGAAATACAAAGAAAAAACCATCTTTTGTTTATAATTCTGTAAAAAAAAATGGAAAAAATTATAAAGAAAAATGTGATTTAATACACTTCCATCACATTAAAAAAAAAAAACCAATTGAGACATTTTAAATTAATAATAATATTTTATACGAATATTTATACTATAATTTATTTAAATTGACTAAAAAAATAATCGGAACAACCCAATAACATGACAAAACATAAAATTTAAAATATTGGCAGATTTATATATGAATTTAATAGAAATGAATATATTACTATTAAATAAATTCAATAGAATTTTAATATCAAACGATGACATGATTTCAGAAGTTTCAATATTAAATCAAGTAAATATAATACATAAATTTAAGCGGAAATATAAAAAAGTTGAAGTTACATGTGTTGAATTTCGAGAACCATCTATTTTTTTTCCAACTTAAAGTATATTCATATCCATTATAAGGCGTTGACAGATCAGCTCTGTCAAGTGACACATAAATCGCACTAGGATCAACGTATAAATCAGAACGCTGATCCGACAATTAAAAGAAAAGTATGAGATTGACGGCATTGAAATACATATTCGGTAGCAAAAAATATTTTTTTTCTCATTTTGTTGTTTAATTTTGTTATTTTTTTAGTATCGTCTCTTTAAAATATTCATGTAATCTCAAAACGTGAAAATTAAACATCACAACACCTTATTGTCTCTATCTGTTAGTGTAAGATAGTACATCACAATTTAAATTTCTCACCACGAGCTATAATCGCCGTCTTCTTGATCGATTGTCAAGAAGAAAATTATCATCGTGATGTATATAAAAACGTTTCCGGCCAACGTGAGATAACAAGCGCCCCAGTGGATCTGAAATTCATAACAAAACCAAAGTTAAACAGCACGACTAACACATCGAACGGGGACGCGACAATTGGTGCAAGTCCAAAAGGTTCAACGACAAAATGTACCCGAAAATTAGTGCACTGACAAAATGTACCCGCGACAAAATGTTCACGCGACAAAATGATCCCGCGACAAAATGTCCACAGAAATAACGTTCAAGCGACAAAATGTTCAAAAATCCTAAATTTTCCTATTTGAATGGAAAAAGTAACTTTTTATTGAATTATATGTTATATATCTATCGATGTATATGGTGCTTTTTATCGTATAGATCGCGGATGTTATTAAGTTAGTATAAATTACAGGTGTTCTCAACCGCACCAACATATTCTTATTTAAATTGAACAATTACATTTTAAGCGAATGTCATTGAATATCATTTTAAGATGTCATTGAATTAGTTTAAATGTTAGGGGTTCTTAGCCGTATCTAATATTTACTTATGTAAATTGAAAAAAATAAAACTTTGTAAGCGTATGAACTGATATACTAATTTAATAACGTCCGCGATGTATACGATAAAAAGTAAATTATTCATTTGAAATAAAGAAAATTTTGGAGACGGCTGAGAAGCCCTGACATATAAACTAATTCAATGTAATCTGCAGTTTATACGCTTAAAAATTTTTTTTTTTTCAATTAAAATAAGTAAATATTAGATACGGTTGAGAAGCCCTGACATATAAACTAATTCAATGTAATCTGCAGTTCATACGCTTAAAAAGTATATTTTTTTTTTAAATAAGTAAACATTGGATACGGCTAAGAACCCCTAACATTTAAACTAATTCAATGACATCTTAAAATGAAATTCAATGACATTCGCTTAAAATGTAATTGTTCAATTTAAATAAGAATATTTTGGATACGGTTGAGAACACCTGTAACTTATACTAATTTAATAAAATCCGCGATCTACACGATAAAAAGTATCATATACATCGATAGATACATATATATAATACAATAAAAAGTTACTTTTTCCATTAATATAGGAAAATTTAGGACTTTTGAACATTTTGTCGCTTGAACGTTATATCGGTGGACATTTTGTCGCGTGAACATTTTGTCGCGTGAACATTTTGTCGCGGGTACATTTTGTCAGTGCACTAATTTTCGGGTACATTTTGTCGTTGAACCTTTTGGACTTGAACCAATTGTCGTGTAACCCATTGAACGTTATCGATATGCAAATACCAACAGTGGGATCGGCAGAAGGCGCTCTCGCTAAGACTATCGGGAGGGCGAACGAGCTGATAACGATAAACATGGTGATAAAAATAGCCCCTTCCATTGCCGAAGACGAACTGGACGCTTCACTGTGACGGCGAGCTATCAACGTAGGAATCGGTGCCAAAATGTAAAACAGAATGACGAAGAGAGGCCACCATAGTCTGAAAACAAATCAACACAACATTGATTATTTGAACATTAGACGAATTAAAATACATTTAAATCATTCATTTACTTGTATTGAGGTAGAGCGCAAGCCAGTATGACAAAAGTCATTCCAATCGATCCGGCAAATGCCAAAGCAACCAATCTGTAAAGTAATCAACACAATTAACACATATAATACAAAGCAAAATTGATTATAAACACATTGAATTTTACTCACGCTAAAATAGGGCCGAATCATATTCAAATCAGGACAAGCATGTGAACAAAAATAACATATTAAAATTAAATCAAACTTTATATGCAATTTTATATTGGAAACGCAAATTGAATGTAGAAACATTGTATAATTTGCCTTTGACTTTGAAACGATAGCACAATCATATGTTCGAATGTTTGACCTTATGCCGTACAACATATTTGGCAGTATTAGCATGGTCTCGACATTTACGCATTCACAAAACGCTCAGGTGCTAACAGGTGCAATGGGTAATCCTGTTAAGCGTTGAAAGTAATGCGATTAGTGAGCGACAAATTCGGCGATGGGAATGCTATTGTCAAAAATATACAAAGTGTTGGTTGAATGACTCATAACAATGCTGAAGCGTCACAAAGACGTGAGGCGAAGGTGGAGCTGGTGAAGGTTGGTCGGACATGAGGGTAGGGAGATTCTTACATTTGATTCCGGCCATGGCGAGGGGTGGAGGGCGTGCGGGAGAGCGGGGAGCGGGGCGGAGTTCCACTTCCAGCCGCTTTCGCACCGCACCTGTCACTATCGCAAGCCCAAGTACAAAACGATCACGACCATGTACGCGTTGAAAAAGTGAACATTTCAAAATCATTTTACATTTTACATGGTGAACCATGCAATAGTCGTTGGCCTCTATCAGCAGCCTACAATATTTGGTGTCACGACGAAACGTCTACGGACAAAACGTCAAGACAAGAATTCAATATAACGTGTGGTGACAAAGATTTATTCACGCCCTTTGACAGATTAACAGATAAATATTAGATAAGCCCATTGATGTATAATACACATAGATGGGCCCAGACGTGTGATTTTGGTCGGAGATCTTGTCTTCACTAACTGAGGGGTACGGGGGGTTTAACTAGCGGGGAAGTTGGGAAAAAAATGTTTTTTTTCCTACGACGCAGCGGTACCTACTGTGCATGGTACTGTAGGAATCTCGTCACCGCAAATCGAAACTATCGAAATCTATTGCGACGGAGAATACATTTCTCACGCTCAACCATTGACGTCATCTCAAGTCGAAGAACACCTGCATCCATTAAGCTAAATCGAGTGGAACGACGCCAAACATTCGAGCATATTCCACCCCAACAAACCAAGCAGAACTACACCAAGTCGAAGAACACCTGCATCCATTAAACTAAATCGAGTGGAACGACGCCAAACATTCGAGCATATTCCACCCCAACAAACCAAGCAGAACGACACGAATAACACCTGCATCCATTAAACTAAATCGAGTGGAACGACGTCAAACATTCGAGAAACGTCCACCCTAAACAACAAACCACATTCCTCGCATAACTTGCACACGTAAACACCACGTGAATCAATCGCCAAACACAGGTCACGTGGATCCCCAAAAACAATATAAAAGGAGGTCCACCCCAAACAACTTCAGTCGACCCACAGCAACAAGAGTCGACACACAGCAGCAGACCAGTCGACCCACAGCAACAAAAGTCGACACACAGCAGCGGACCAGTCGACATCCAGCATCTGAACAGCTACCACTACACTACCCTACAATGGAAGAACGCTTACAACTCAGCCGAATGCCGAGCCAGCAACCATCAACAACCAGCGGCCATCACGACACCAAGTCAACAGCCAATAGCCGCTTCGAGAAAACTTCCTCAAATATTCTAATACACTTGTACAATATTTAGGCAAACAATAAAACAACTTAAAACAAGCACAACAGTGTTTCGTTAGGCTGGGATACGGTCAACACTTCCTACCCCACCTACAGTATGATGGACTTTTCGGTAGCCAGATGTTCCATTATAGAGATTTTAGTGACTTTGTGACGAGTACTTTGTGACCAGTAATCACCGAACCGAATGTTTTGTGTATAAACATTATGGTTCGGTGATTATTGCGCACAAAGCGATCTCGCGCTAGTCATTAAAATCTCGATCACGGAACATCTGGCACCCCAAAACTCCATCGATCACTCGAAATATTGTACTGACGAGAACTCGAGCGCCAGATATTCTGGATATTCAGACACCTGAAAATTCCATCCATCAAGATACCCAAGAAAACTATCACACTAACGAGAATTCGACTGCCATATATTCCGCATTCTCAATTTTCGTGGAAATACTATGGGGGATGAACGAATGAGATGACTGGCATGTTGAATGCACGTGTTTATTATATGACAGCTGAAGACAGAGTGAGTAGTGGCTCTCCGAACCCAGCCGAGTTGGTTCCCACTCGCAGGAAGGCAACCAAACTCGACCATGTCGTATAAGCGAGCCGCCACAATACTAATCGTGTACTTGGTCGCAGTGTGCGAAATAATCCGTTTACCCTAATTCCAGGTTATTTTTCAGTGAGCACTGATTACTTTCTCTGAAACTATATTTCGCCGTTCAATTTTTAAATGTGGCAACACTCTCTTTTTGGTTAGCTGTCACTTTTGATGTGTCAATTGTCAATAGCATTGTGGACTCGTAGTCCAAGTTGAAGATGGGCGAACGGTGGTGGTTGTCAGAATCATGTCGATGCCCTTCAGCGGGTGCAGCCTCTGCCCTTCCTCCCTCTGACTCCCGAACCCTTTTCTGTCGTATTTCTGACAATACGTATGCTCAATACATTTACACTATTCCTAATATATATAAACATTCACATATTCACCCAATTCGCTTTACATTCAGATACCTTTACGGCATATTTGACACACACAATGGCAATGGCATGTCACAATCGGTCATTCAAAAGATAGCCAACGATATATTACAGAGCCAGCTAAACGACAGACACACAGACGAAGACATAAAAGATTTTTTAAGGTATTTCATTACATCAAAAATACAATTCGAATAGTATACAGTACACTTATTATTATTTATCATTTCAGAAATGCATTTCTCTCCGTTGAAAAAGCTTATATTGAATCCATCAATTCTTTAATAGTCGAAAGGAATAGTCTGCAGTATGCTTTACCCAAACATCTAGATCAAGAAAAGGTTACTTATTATTCTTCTTCATCTATGCCTTGTTCGCATCCGGACTTTGGCGACCACCTCGTCGATTATTTGTAGATATCCGCATCGGTCTTCAGCGGCTCGGAACAGCTCTTCGGCGCTCATATCGGTCCACATGCGAATATTTCGAAGCTAAAACAACTTCTTCCTGCCAATCCATTTCCTACCTTCTATTTTCCTTATGGTTACCAAAGAGAGAAATTCATATTTTGGACCCCGTATCATGTGTCCGAAGTACTCCATCGTTCTCCGCTTGATGACAGAAACATGTTCCCTGCCTCTCCTTATCATGCCGAGGACAGCTTCATTTGATACTATTTTGGGATCATCAGCATACGCTTGTAGACCCACATCTCAAATGTTTTGGATGCTGCTGATTATCCTGGTCTTCTACGTTTCGCATCCATGTAGCAACACTGACCAGACGTAGCTCTTCGCGAATCTCAAACGCGTAAGAAGATTGAGATGCTTGTTTGTAAGCGCCGCCTTAATTTTGATAAACGCTGTTCTAGCCATCTCGATGCGGATTCTTAAATCTTCATATGGGTCCATTCCTTCATTTAACCGCGTACCCAGGTATTTAAATCTTTTGACTCTTTTATTAACACCTCTCCATCCAATGTTTGATCACCACTGGTGATCTGTTTTCATTTTATCAACTAGCATATGTATATATTTATGCACAGACCTCTTCGATTGCTTTCTTGATGTACACGGTCTAGAGATCTTTGCAGGTCTGCTAAATTTTCAACAACTAGTGCCGTGTCATCAGCATATCGTATATTTGTGATTGTTTCGTCACCTACCTTAATACGCTCTGCTTCTTGGAGAGCATTGTGGACTTCGTACTTATTATGAGACACTTTATTTTAACTTTGTGCAAATTTGTATTCATATTATATATTTACAGTTCAACAAATCGCACGCAAACATTGTTGATAGATTAAAAAAAATTGACGAACATCTATCAATAGGTGTAACATCAGCAATTGCCCTTGTACACAAGGAGAAACTCTTTGTAGCGAATATCGGTCTGTTTATATTATAATACAATTGTACTGTAAAATGTGTGGATTGTTCTTATTTTTATTTTATTTTTTAAATTTTCTAGGTGACAGTAGAGCACTTTTGTGTAAAACAGACGCTAATTGTGTCTTACGAGTAGTTCAGCTTTCGATAGATCACAGTTTGAACAATGAAGATGAATTACTACGACTATCTCAATTAGGTCTCGACATGGACACGTTGCGAAAAGGTTTTTATACACTTTCGTTACATATGAAGAAAAAAAATTGAAAGGGATGCTAATAAATACATAATTATTTATTATTTCATAGCGGAACAATTAGGCAATCAGTCCAGTACCCGATGTCTGGGAAATTATTCGATCAAAACCTTCTACCAATCGTTTCCAGACCTCGTTTCAGCGATAAGCGAGCCTGTGATTGCAGTTCCTGAAGTCCACGGTCCGATAAACCTCGATCAATCTTGCAGGTTTGACATATCTTCTAAAGTATAAAACTGTTTTCAATTACTTTTGCGGTAAATATTGATTTTATTTATTCAGATTTTTAGTTCTGGTGAGTGACGAGCTGTACAAGAACCTTCAGGAGTCTATTGAAACCGATCACGTGAATAAACAATTTGCGCAAACCATCGTAGAGCAATTTCGCATCCAATCGAGCATGGATAACGTGTGCCAAGCCGTAGTCGACAAAACTATGCGTCTTTATCGCGAATATTGCGTTCGTTCTTCGAAATCTCCATGGAGGAATAGTCGGAATACGTTGTTGATTAGAAACTTCAACTTTCCACTCCCCAATGGCGTTCCTGCGAAATCACCAATCCCTGCAAAAAAGGCAAATTTAGACAATAACGGGGCTGTGAATGCGATAGTCGACGGTAAGGCCGATCTGCAAGAGAGTAGAGTGAGGTTCAATCCGATAATTCAAACTCGCTCGCCGATGATGACCAACGAGGAATCTGATTTTGATAGTTACACAAATGGTAGCTCGGAAGTGCAAGACATGTCTTTCAGCAATACGGATTCGAATAGGGAGGAGAATGGAGTTCAGAGCAGTGAAAATTTAGAATCCACTATAACGTCGCAATTTTCGAGGAATTCTGACTTTTCAAACAGTCCAATGTCGACATACTCGAACTCTGTAAACAAAAGGTCTAATAAGAATGAAAAAATTCAAGCGTATGTAGACTTTTCACAGTATTATCAAAATGTCGAAATTGCTAAATCGAAAGGTATGCTTCCCGCTAATATCAAATTCGAATGAAATATACAGAATGCTTTATTTATTTATTTTATACAATGAATTATTTATGCAATATTTAAATAAAAAATAAATCAAATTGATCATTATTTATTTGAAATAGACGATGTTGAATAGGTATATTGAGTTAGAGTGGCTGAATATCAGCACACTGTTACAGAGTAACGGAACATATGCTAAATTGAAACGCAGTGGCTTGCCGTGAAAATCTTCCTGTTTTTGCCGAATAGTCTTACATACGAAATTATTAGTTAACCCTTTGGTGCCGACGTCTTTTCTGTTGAAAGCCCACCACGCTGAAAATTTCATCAACATTTCCAACTAGAATTATTTAGAAATGCAATAGAGAGCAGGTATAAAAATTTTGGATAATCCAAACAAACCCTAAATAACTACCGCCGAGGATTTCGAATTTTGTAAAGATGTGTTTATATCTTGCAACAATATAAAATAAACTAAAGAAATCTTTTAATGAATGTATTTTTCCAAAACTAGTTCCATCTTCTTCATTGTTGTTAAAATGTAATGCTCACAACCTAAAATAATAAGCAGTTAGGAATTTCCATCGGGAAATTCTGCTATGGTTATAAATTCAGAAATTCCGGTGTAAACCTGTCTTTATAAACGTTGACAAATCAATGACACAGATTACACCCATGTTCAAAGCAATTTTTTTATCAATGCTACCTGGGAACAGAGATGTAATAAGAATAGAGGGGCCTTACGATAAATAATTGTTGTCATTTTACGCGGTACGTCTCTATAAATCATCGCACGGAATACAATCGGATCAATTTACTTATAAAAATGTATCCCATGTTGTTTATTGTGTGTTTTTGAATGCATTGTGCAATTTTTACCGATGCTTGCCCATCTTGCGAGTAACATAAACAAAACAGAGAAGTTTTTATCGGACATACGTCGAGCACCAAGCGTCAAATACGACTGATGCTAAAATTATTTAGATCTGTCCGTGGACAGAATGTCACTTGACAACAATATAACACCTAAAGCTACTTGTATTAATATTACATTTCTCTGCCTGGGAAGGCTTAGCGGGTAGTAATCTTGTTTACTTTGTACATGCTCAAAATGGGTCTACCTCACGGGCCCAAATGTGAAACGCCCGAAAACGCAAAGATCTAAAATCGAAAGATAAAAAAGGTGCATGGTAAACGGTACATACTCACTTAATTTGCGCAAGCAGGATACAAACGGAACAGGCTTTTGCTCCCGTATTCTGCATGCGCACATCAATTGTTCCTGTTGTATCCTGCTCGCGCAAATTAAGTATGTACCGTTTACCATGCACCCTTTTTTTTGATCTTTCGATTTTCGATCTTTACCTTCCGATATTTGCGTTTTTGGGCGTTTCACATTCGGGCTCGTGACGGAGACCGGCTCAAAATACAACGCCTATCGGCGTTTTTCAGGCCCGTGGACTTGTTGGCAAAAAGAGTTAATTAATAACATCAATTTGTCAAATTTCGTGATTACAAGAATCGTGATTCTTTCTCAGCAGTGACACTTGGTCGCGATTCGATCACGGATGTCTACGCCGGTTCGGTGATTACTGGTCACAAATTACTCGTCACAAAGTCACTAAAATCTCTATAACGGAACATCTGGCAGCCGAAAAGTCCATCATACTAACGATAACTATCATAGTAACGAGAACTTGAGTGCCAAATATTGTGTATTCGCGATTTTCATAGCAAAAATTGTCTTTGTGACCACCCCAATGTGACGAATAGTCCAATTACCGTCTACGCCATTGGTGGTTTCGATGATGACATTTTATCTTCAGTGGAAAGGTAATTAAATTTCAATAATTTCATCAGATTGATTGAAAGAGAAATGTGTATATTATCATAATTTACAGCCATTCACCATTCACTGCTAGATAAAGGCCTCTTCAGTACGCTTCCATTCGTCTTTGATTTGGGCAAATCTCATCCATCACCCCCTATACATTTTTCTAATTTCATCCACCCATCTCTCCTGTAGCCTTCCACATTATGATGAAATTATATTTCTCCAAGGTAGGGGGAGGCATGGCACCCCCCTGGTATTGTCCTTTGATTTCTTTGTTCGTTATAAATTGGCCAAATTTATTAAAATTAGTTGACTTCATAATGGTCGTACCGAAATCTAGCTAGGGCCAAGTACGTCAAATATATGTCAGACGTGGTTCGATGGTGAGTAGCGAGGGTATGGCTCAGAACAACCACTTAGACTTAGTGTACGTCAATGAAGTCTTCACGGAAAGTCTTCACAATGTCGACGACATCAACATCAACAAATACATCGAAGGCTACAAAGAGCTGATGAAGTGAAATCCTTACCTTTAAACGTGACATATGTTTTCCTTTGTCTGGTATTGATTTAGATTTATTTTGTAGATTTTTAAACCTGATAGGATCTGTATTTTCTTTCGTGAGCAGCGATGTCAAGAGCAAGATCAAAATCATGGAGAAACACGCCGTGGGCGAAGAATCCCGACACTACGAAACCTTCCGTAAGATGATGCATTTCGAGAAAGATACGGGACTACACGAAAAGATCGACTTCGTATCCGGATCGCGAACCATGCTACGACTACATCGAGGATTAGGTTCGACTTAACATTCACCACACACTCAAACCTGCACATAACAACCCTGCAACTGTACAATTCTTGTCGGCAGATTTCATCAGGTTATTTTTAAAAGAGCTTGGTTCCGGAGACGAAGCATCCAACACTTGCACCGTCTGCCAAAAGGCGTACTCCGATTCCTTAGCTGAATATCATCCTTGGTATATAAGACAGGCCGCAATGCTCGCCATGCACGCCTTACCCTCAAAGAAAGATCTGCTTTTGAAGGTAAATCAATACATCAACTCTACCTACATTTTAAACATCAATCATTATATTATATATATATATATTCCCATTAGATTTTCGGCAGTGAAGAAGCCCTCAAGCAAGCCTTGTCTGCTCTTACAGACACGCTCAAGACGTGCGACGAAGTGTACTTCAGAGTCGAGACTTCGTACACGGACTTCGAATTCCACGGATTGCCATAATATGCTCAATTTGCCAGGATACAATAATTGCTTTTTGAAAATGTGTATATGTATATGTGCAAAAACAAATTATTTATGCTGAAGCTGTGATAATTTGAAACCGTTAATTCTAAATATTAGTAGATTTTCTATTGAGGACATATGTATTTTTTTACATCGGTAGCTATTTGCTTGCAGCACCGTCTCGGTGATATAAACCATGTTCTTGCATTAAAGACGTATTGAAAGTCAGCTGTAAACCTTGTAAATTTTTTTGTTATTATATACAGGTGTTCATTTGACCTTATACATTGTTCGAGATTTTATTTTTTTTCATTTTAGATACGATTGATTGCATTCGTGAACGATAAGATATATAATACAGTCCAAGTGTTCAATCCAGATCGTTCGTGAACATACTAGACGATTCATACACAAACCAATGGCTTTAGTTTAAGTGCTAACAGTCAAAACCATCTTAACACATTCAGCCCGGCTCATGATTTCATACATTTGCCCATGTGGCGGCACTGTCACGCGTATTTACTGGCACCCAATTACGCGTGACGGCATTAAATCAACTTTATATAATGAGTTGTACCTAAACCTTTAGAACTTTATAGGAATTTTAGTGTTGGGGTGCTCAATGAAGTGGAACCGTAAAATTATAGTCTGCTATAGCACTATCCGCGTGGCCACCGGTGGTACACGCCGGGTTGAATGTGTTAAAATAGACTCACTAGATGTCACATGCAACTTTTAGCTGTCAAAACGCGGAGTATGTAAAAAGGAAATCCTATGGAAGCCACATTGCAACGTTGCTATAATTCCCGTCCACCTTAATTTTAAAAATATTGCAACCCAGAGCAAACGATTGAGAATACTTCAACTTATGCCTGATATTTTTTGCATGAACAAACTAGTCCATTTGTCAATTTATTTTTTGTAGTACAAAATGTAAAGTAGGAACTTAAGAGGGGATGTCCAGACCTAATGGAATTCGTGCATAGACAATAGACACCCGCCCCATCATATCTTGGGTACTCTTGTAAGGCTCCTGGACATGGTCGGCCTTCATCTATGACCAGTCGTCATGATGAATTTGACAAATTAACTAAAGTTGAGTTGCGTTGCAGTGAAAAATGCATTTCTGTTCCTTGAGAGTTCGGTAGCGCCGTCATTTTTCCCCCATGGCCCAAAGTCTCTCCTCTTACTACTTGTCTTGGCTTCGTTGTAGCGTCCCTTCGATTGTTGCTGACTTCTGTTTCTTTGTTCCTTTGCCCATCTTGGATCCCACTTCTGACGACCAGTGTTCAGCGTTCCGGTGAGTCCAAGATCCAAAAGAAAGTCGCTTCGCAGCATTTATTCAACAATTCAGAAGGTGCACCGCCTACTCCATAATATCTGATCTACCGCGTGTCCTAATTAAGTTGCACAGCACAACCTCTGCAATCCACTGTCTGGACACCTACAGGTCCAGTTAGCCTAATCTGGGGGTGTCTATTATCTACATATGAATTCCATTAGGTCTGGACATCCTGTCTCATGTTCTCACGTTACATTTAACTAGCCAGATTGGTTCGTATATAAACTAACCAGTAAGTTCGTGAACGAACGAAATCCACACTTGGACTGTAACATATATGTAGATAATCAAATGATGAAAAATATTCTTATATGATATATATATATCTGTTTATCGAAATAATGCGATAGCTTTGTTGAAAGTATTTGGATTTTATTTACGTGATATTGTTTCGACGCTAATGAGTCGATTATGAATTTTATGTTATTGAATTATTATATAATTTAGGAACGCTTAATAGTGTAGATTGTTTGAGCATGAGTTTATCGGGTCCAAAGATATTATATTATGGATTTTGTTATTGATGATTTCTAGTATTAGTTGATTTATCCTACTTTATTACATGTGTTAAATAATCATTCCATCCATAATAAGTTACACTTTTTTTGCCTGAAATATTATATATTTTTAATCATTTCAACGTATAAATGTATCTACATATAATTTAGCATATAAAATAGAATTCATATCAATTTCCATATAGCTTTAACAATGTTCAAATCAAAGAATATATAATATATATATACAATTATGTACTATGTAATAATTAATTGTACAGTTTATTTGTAATTCCGATGCATTCAACTTGTAGATTTACACATTTTGTTGTATCAACTGTGTCAATATGACGGTTGGATTGCCGTGTCGTAATTCTTCATATGCACATAATCGTTTAACTTTCAACGTGTCTCAATTTATATTATATATATATACAATAATTGAATATTTAATACAGTTCAATTGATGGTTGTCAAACATTCATTGCTCAAATCGTAGTTTCCGTGCGAATTTCGACACATTCACAATTTAGTTGGCAAATTTTAAGTACAACGATTCATATCTCAAAGACGAGGGTGATGACAAAAAATGTAACTCAATTTTCACATAGTCTTAAGACATTCAAATAATGTTGCCAATCACTGATTTTGTTATTATATACATAATGTATGAATTGCTTTGAATATTGTAAAATTTAGCTTATATATTTTAACTAATGTTTTACACTTATTGTGCACTATAATTTTGCTAAAATACGTTTCAACGACAATATTTTACGATAACATTACAAACTGCTTACTAAAATTCGATGTTTAATAAATTTGCATTAATTTTTTTATTATTTTGAACACTTTCAAGCACAATAAATTTATGTTACACAACAATAATAAATCGAAACATTCTGAAGACAGACTTTTTATTTTCAATATAATTTTATTAGCAACTAATTTTAATACACTGCTCAATAATAACAACGTAACAAAAACGAGGCGCCATACAATGATATATATATTGTTATAAAGAAATAATAATAAAAAATTAACATTCCCAAATGTTAATATGTTTTACACATTGGCAGCAGAACAGTCTCTGCAAGTCCATCAAAGGCGTCACAATACAACTTGTTGAGATTCTATAGATGCTGACGCACATTTAAAGTCCGTTAATATCATCGGGCAACGCACAGAAAAGACCACTTCTATGCATACTATACAGCACCGTCCTTTTTCGGTACATTCATACTTGTTTTAGACGAGTGCAGGGCAAAATCGCCTTACATATGTATTACAGAGCGCGACGAAACGGCGCAATATTGCTTGCGTCGTATTAATAGTGCGAAAATATTCATGTGCGCATGCGCACTTTCGTCAGTACGCGTGCACTCGCCACCATGACGTCACATCATGCGTAAATATTTCCACAGTGGCCGAGGAAAGCCGCTTCTGATTGATACGTTTCGGTGACATGTACTGCTGTATAGTATGAATAGATCGTGTCGGTTATGGCTGTTTTGAATACGCCACATACACATTACGTAAAATATGAATGTGTATATATATATAGAATGTACTAAAGAATATTTAAGTGAGTTGTACTGGTATAATAATCATCATCATTCGAAACCGTCAGGTTTTTGATTTATGTATGTCGAAAATTTCAAACGAAAGCTACCTTGAATGATAAGTACTTAAACATAAAATACAACGATAAGTATATGCTATTCAAAATTCAACTGTAAATAAAGATAAATTATTTTTAAATTTATGCACATTTAATGTGTTTATTATATAGTTTATTATAGAATAGCAATTCTTGTAGTTCTCATTAAATAATACTATAAACATATGGTAACATATTAAAATTTAAAATGGTTCAATTCCAACTAATATTTCTTTACGTTTTAATATGCCTTAAGCGGGACTAAGAAAGTGTACACATTTAATACAATATCTAAATAATTAATTTTAACGTTAATTTATGTTTAATAATAATAATAAAAATAAACTATGAAAGCACTTCAATTGATTTCTCTCACATTTTCGACTAAAACTTGAGCGTATCAAATATTTTCTATACTATTAGTCATTTAAAGCCCTTATTCAAGTCAAATTTTATTCTGATTTTAAAATCAATACAAGTACATATATGAGCCGTTATATTAAAAAGTGGCAAAGTCCACCATTATTCATTTAACATTATTTAAAACTACTGGTGGCTTTTAATACGTTTATTCTGCTCTTCCGAGATTCTGGATTAAAATAGTGAATTAATTCAAACAGAAATGGTGTTTTCAAATACATATAACGGCTCATATATCGTTTCATCAGAATTTTTATAATTAAAACAAAAGAATCAACACTAAGTAGCATTTAAATATAATATAAAACAAAATTTCCAAATACAAATCTTACAATAGCAAAAAAAAGTGTATGTATAATTGTTTGCTTTTAATGCGTCAATTGTTTGTACATCAAATGTGGAATGAAAAATCATAAAATGGCAAATAAAGAAACCTTAAAAAGTACACGTTATATTAATGATAATAATAATAAAAATAGTCAATCAGATTAACAACACATCTCTGAATGTAAAACAATATAATAAATCAACGCGTGTTATAATTAGCAGCATTTAAAAAACAAATTCCTTCAAAAATTGCATAGCCTATTACAGTCGAGTTGAACTCGCACGTTCGCCAGCCAATCTTAACACTTTGCAAGCAGGTCACGAGAAGTCCCGTGTTTCAGTACCCAACCTTTGACAGTGGGTCACGAGGAATTCTCACGTTTTGGTCCTGAGAAAACTCGTGTTCTTAAAATATTTTAAATCAACGACATCTCTGCAACCAGATATACACTTCATATATAAATGAAAAAGCCTTGTAATAAAATAGGACTCTGTCCTATATATATATATATATTTTTTTTTCACGTAGTACCATTTAAAGTCGTAACACCTATCTATCTATCCTATGGTTCTTCCTATTTCACCCCAGTGAAGCAAACAAAAATAGCATGTACATGTACTAAAATAGGGGAACAATTTAAACGTCCATTTTATAAAATAAATGTACATTAAAAAAAGTTTCTATACATTACAAAAAAATTGTGTGCATCTCTAAATGACGGATACGGATTGCATTAGAAAGTTTACTATGATCAATGAAAAAAATATTAGCTACTTAAAAAGCGGATGAAATGTGCATTAAAATGACACATGAACAAAATACAAACCAACGTTTGGTTAGGTTTTATTTATTTATGATTTGGTTAGGTTAGGTTAAGTTAGGGTTGGTTTTATTTAATTGAGATTACATTTCACTAATGAGATTATAATTTCGCTAGTGAGAAACAAAAGTAAACACTTTTAACAGTTGACAATTGTCTATTATCTATTATAATGCTAACATATATTTTTTCGAATTATCGTTTCATCTTTTTTAATGGTCACTTTATAACACACAATATTTACGAGATTGTTAAATGCACTGAAAATAATGCAAAATTTTAATGCACAAACATTTTTTTTAAGATACAAAGTATTTTTTCTCAATGTACAGTTAAATCGTACCCCTAAACTAGTAGGGCTGCAGCCCCGCAGACTATATGAACGAGAAAAATAACATGTTTATTTACTATACTGGGAGGACTGCAGCCCGCAGCCTATGTATATAGACGAGCCGCTACTGATCCAGGTCTAGTTTTTCGTGACACATCCACCTTTTCGGTACCTTTGGTTGCTTTCGTGAATTTCAATTTGAATTTATCCTATACGAATGTTACCGAGTATCAAAAGTAGTCTGCAATATCGCGAAAATATACCACGCGACCTACCTAGCTTGCAAAGTGTTAAAGCAGTGTAATTTTCACAAAACCATGAAATCCACCATTTCGGTCATTGAATACATACAATAAATAAATAGAACATTTTATTATGTGTGTGAGTATAAAAGCTGCCGATAAAAGCGTAGCGATAATCGTCCATTCAATAGCTAATTGGCACTGTGTCAAGCTTGCGGCGGTTCGTCTGATATGTTGGGTTGAGGGAGGTCTTCGTCCGCCGTGTGACTCTGGTCTTCCTCCTCGTCATTGTCATTACTCTCACTACTCTCATTCAACTGTCCGTTCGACAGAGTCGATTCACTCGGATTACTATTTTGTCTGGCGCGGCAATTGCAAGCTTTGTTGGAACTGCTGGACGCGGCCGAGGTCGACTGACCCGCCGAACTGGTGCTGCCCGCCGAGTCCGACGACGAAGCCTGGGCCGGCGACGAAGAGCCGTCTTCTTCGGTGGTCGTCTCGACCGGGACCTCCATCCCCCTACAATGTAAAACAATGTTTATACGATTCAAACGATATCAAGCGCTTGTAATAATTGGTATGTACTTGTGGAAGCCGTTAGTTTGACAGGTGTTGTAGGCTCCGCAGTGCGAACATTTCAACCCGACCACGTGGAAGTTGACTGTCGATAGCTGCAACACATACACATATTAAGTTCAAATTTATTTCTACATTCTACATATATGCTAACATTACAATAGTAGTGACACGAAAGGTTTTATAAATCTGAGATTATCTTTTGCAAAGCAATAATATGTATGTATATTCTTACTTATACATTCGACGCAATACTAATGACTAAGTCAAAAACCCAACTGAAAATCAATGCTACAAAGCGTCATTCTTAAGGTTAACACAGAGACATTAAGGTTAACATTTGGTTAGAGAGACATTAAGATTAACATTTGGTACGCCAAATCTTAAGCGTCGCGTTCCTTCGCAAACCTCACCCCTTTGAGTGTTTTCGATGATATTTTATCCTTGTATTGACATAGGTTTGACAGTGATCGATAGCGGTGATTCCCATATTTGAAGAAATGTAGGGATAATAACATCGCGTGCGACCTCGGTATTTTATTTTTATTTCAATCGAACATGTACACTCGCCTTTACAGAGCGACGAGTTATACAAATAAAATACAATAATACAATTAATACAAGCATTTTTATACAATGCGAATTCATACAAACATCGTCCAAAGTGACATCTACGGAAAAATTTTTGCAGCATTTTATTGTAGAAATTGGCGAATCTCGAGACGCTGAATAGCTTGAGATTAGCATGAGAGATACGAAGGAAATGCCGATTATATAGGAACCATTTCAATGAAAATCAGAGAAAATTGGCAAACTCTCATAAGAAACGATTGACTTGGAGTCACAAACCAAGGCCTAGCCAACATCTACTAGTGGGAATCGAACCGTGACCACTCCGTTCGAAAGCATAATATGCTTACTATGCTTAACTAGTCCACACTGCTGATTATGTACAAACATACATTTAATCAGCAGTATAGCTTGGTGGTTGCGTTAATGCTAACCACCATGACGATCCCAGGTTCAAGCCCTGGGTTGACCTCGATTTGAAGAGAATTTCATCGTATTTCTACAGTGATACTGGTCAGACTTGGATATTTGTGACTCTAAGTAGATCGTTTCCTATCAGAGTTAGCCAATTAATCTGATTTTCACTGAAATTGGGAACCTTACCCATTTTCACGCAAATCTCGAGTTTTCAGCAATCTCGAATTTCGCCGAATTATATAAAATGCTGCAAATTTACAAATTTGACCATAAAAAATATGTCTATGGATGTTAATTGTTATATTTATTTAGTGAATTCCGCTGAATTGTTAAACCGTTTGCCTGCGGCCGTCTTGTATAGAAGCTTTGCGCGACAAGTCTGTAGCGCGACTGTCTTCCATAGAATTTCTGAACTTTGCACAGGATTTTGAGCCTTATATGCGCCTATTTCAACTGTTTTAAGGTTCAAAATTGGTTGAATATATTACTGAGAGTTGAATGCCATCTATTCAATTTGCTTAAAATTCATATATACCAGTCAAAATTAATTTTTTGTGGAACCATACTGAAACCTCGTTTATGTGACGTCACGTCTGTTGAACAATGGCGACGATACGTCTCAATTGTATGAAGAATGATTATTTGACAATTAAGCCAAAACTACGAGATATATTATGTATTTTATTGCTTAAAATAATACTTTATCTGTTAATTAACATATCTGGTTACTTGAGTAAATATTAAAATCTGTATTTAAGGTCGAAAACTCGATTGCCAAATTCGCGAAAAAGGTGCCGCCGCGTACAGGGCTTGTTCGCTATATTTATTGCCGCGAACAAAGGGTTAAAAATGTTGCAAATTTACAAATTTGACCATAGATGTCTCTGTGGATGTTAATTGATATGTATTTACTTTGTATATAGTACTAATAATACTTGTATCTAAGGTACAATGATTCTGGCCAGGAAGCCGCATCGGGGTTACCCGTTAAGCCTTCCTGGTATAAATTAAAAATAAATGTATATATAGTTAAATCAGCATACAAACCTTATGACAATCTTTGCATAAAATAGTAGCTTTGTATTCCGAATATTCCGAAGGCATAGGCGTTAAAGCCACTTCAGAATCTAAATACTGCCAAAGCTGGAAAAAATACATAAAAAAATTAATACAAACCGACATTATGTATATACATATATGTAAACAACAGCGAACATTATCAACTAACAGAAGACATATCGATCATGCTGGTCTGACACGTCGGACAAGCGTAGTGACCCGACTTAAGGAGCTCCTCAAAGCAGGTGCGATGCAGCAGATGGCCGCAATCGGGAATATGGCATGGTATTCTAGACGTGTGAATATCTTCTAAACAGACCGGACAATTCGACCGAGACACATTCTCTACACACTGAAAATAGAAAAAAAAAAACGTAATATTACAACCACATAAGGAATATAAAACGCGTATGTACGCATGTAGTAGATAATACTGACTCTATGTCCGTCAGTTTTCAGCTGAACGGGCAAACACATATTGCACACGGCGCAGTGGAAAAACTTCTCGCGGCCTCCGACTCTGCAGATTCCGCATCCATCACAATGGTATTGCTTTTTATCTTCGTCGTCGAACAGGTTGCAAATGAGACACGTGTACTGGAAGTATGCAAGTGTCGTCAGTAGAACGATCGTTCAAAAATTGCGGTACGATTGATGGAATTGATTGGGTTACCTTTCCGAAGCGTACTCCGCATTTTTCGCACTCGGCTTGAACCTTCTGCCGCGTGTCGCATTCTGTACATATTAATTCCGTCACTGATTTCCTATTAAAATAATGCGATTCGTTGTCGTCGTGACAATAGCGGCACATGTAAAATTTGTTGCAACATGGTGTCTGAAACAAAAGTACAAAAATATTGTATGTTACATCCGAGTATTTTGGATTTATGCCGTAAGTATATTTGGCTATGGCATATTAAGCTAGTGATTAAAAAAAATCGTTCGTATAATATAAATGGGTGCCACCTCAGTATGCAGTCTACCTTCACATATCTACTTTAGTATGCGATCTACGTTCACGTTTTACTTTAACCCTTTGAATGCGGAGCCCAAATCTGTTGTTTTCGTGCAAAGCTGATATTCTTGTCCCATGTTCTGTCTCGCGTCTAGACATTGACTGTGTGTGTGTGCCTACATGCATTCTTGAGTAAAGCAGACTATACATAACCGGTCTCCGTGACGAGCCGGAATGTTAAATTACCGAAAACGCAAATATCGGAAGGCAAAGATCGAAAATCGAAAGATCTTAAGACGAAAGATCAACAAAAAAAGGGTGCATGGTAAACGGTACATACTCACTTAATTTGCGCGAGCAGGATACAACAGGAACAAGAGGAACAGGCTTTTCCTCTCGTATTAATGTGCGCGCGCAGGAAAAATGTAAAAACGTTAATGGAAAAAGTAACTTTTTATTGTATTATATGTTATATATCGATGTATATGGTACTTTTGATATTGGATACGGTTGAGAATACCTGTCATTTAAACTAATTCAATGACATCTTAAAATGACATTCAATGAGTCACAATGACATTCGCTTAAAATGTAATTGTTCAATTTAAATAAGAATATGTTGGTGCGGTTGAGAACACCTGTAATTTATACTAACTTAATAACATCCGCGATCTATACGATAAAAAGCACCATATACATCGATAGATATATAACATATAATTCAATAAAAAGTTACTTTTTCCATTAAAATTTTGGATTTTTGAACATTTTGTCGCTTGAACATTATTTCCGTGGACATTTTGTCGCGTGAACATTTTGTCGCGGGTACATTTTGTCGCGTGAACATTTTGTCGCAGGTACATTTTGTCAGTGCATTAATTTCCGTGGACATTTTGTCGCGTGAACATTTTGTCGCGGGTACATTTTGTCAGTGCACTAATTTTCGGGTACATTTTGTCGTTGAACCTTTTGGACTTGCACCAATTGTCGCGTCCCCGGTCCCCATGTGCAGCAAAAGTTTGTTTTTTGTACCTTTCTGTTGGAAAGAGACAATACACGGTCGGCGGATCGTGTTAATATGCGGTCTCACTGTTCTAAATATGAAGAAATAGAATCAAAAACATCTTGTCATATCGTACGCTCGGTAAGTTCTTTGCAGCATAGATTGATTGATTCACTATTTCGGTTTCATTTATAAAACGAACGAATCATATTTTGACTATTTTGCGGATTATTCTGTGTTTACCATTTTTTTCGCGGTGCATTTGCAACAAGCTCTCGGTGCACCGGTTACGTACCACTGCTATAAACAGATAACTGTGATATAATGTTATCGCATGCCGTTCATTCATCAACGATAAAAATACCAGTGTTACGATGAAACGTCTACAAACAAAACGTCACAACATTCATAGCAAAAGTATTACGCTTAGATAGTGGTTTTATTTTCGAACGTCTTTTGATATAAAATGCATAGTGAGAAGAGTACTGGACGGATGGAAAAGTGGCATAAGTATATGCTGCATAAAGAATGCCAATATAAGATTCGCAGACAACACGTTAATGACTAACAATGATGAAATGGCTGAACTACTTCGTAGAATAGAAACAACCTCCTGATACTACTGTAGGGGCTCTACAACATGGTCAAGTTTAGGTCGCCATCCTGCTAGTTGGAACCGTTTCGACCATGTTGCCGGCTACTACTTCACTTCCTTCCCGCCTGTCGTATTAAACTGTAGTGTTTACAACAATACCGTAATTTCATTCCTTGCACCTCCATACTACAAATACAGATTCGAGTCACTCATAAAGTCCAATGCTTTAACCCTTTGAATGCTGACTAACGCCAATCGGCGTTTTTCCAACAAGTCCGTGAACCTGAAATAAGCCAATAGGCGTTGTTTTTTGGATATGTAAGAAATAAACAAGAATACTACCCGACTGCGTCACGACAAATCACTCAAGGACTTCACACTCGTTACGCGATTTGTCGCGTGAGTGATTTATCTGTGAGTGTAGTGGCCGTGAGCCATTTGTCGCGTGAGTGATTTGACGGTGAATTTCGTGCGCGTAACGCCGTTGAATGTAAAGCCCGTGAGTGATTTGTCGCGGAACCCTACCAGATAAGCCTTTCCAGGTAGCATTGAAAAAAAAAATGCATTGAACATGGGTCTTGTAATCCGTGTCAATGTTTATAAAGACTGGTTTACACCGGAATTTCTGAATTTACAGCCATAGCAGAATTTCTCGACGGAAATCCCTAGCTGCCGAGTATTTTAGATTGTGGCTTGGCTTTTAGATTGTGAGCATTACATTTTAACAACAATGAAGATTGAACTGGTTTTGGAAAAAAACATTAATTAATAGCCATCTTGTTTATTTTATATTGTTTCAAGATATATTAGAGAGTCTAAATACACCTTTATAAAACTCGAAATCCTCAGCGGTAGTTATCTAGGGGGTTTGTTTGGATTAGCTAAAATTTTTATACCTGCTCTCTATTGGATTTCTAAATAATTCTATTTGGAAATGTTGGCGAAATTTTCAGCATAGTGGCTTTCAACGGAAAAAAAGTCAGTACTCAAAGGGTTAAGCCTAAGATTTTATTTACCTACATAGATGCATTGATCTCAATAGAAGGGGGATGCCAATCAGAAATTTTCAGTAGAATAGGAATGGCGAAATCGGTGATGATCAGTCTGATAAATATATGGAAAAATTGTTCTATGTATTATGAGGAAAATGAAAATCCGTCTGGTGCCATATATGTGATCCCCATTGCATTGTATGGAGTCGAGATATGGACGCTAAAAAGAAAGAAGGGGATATATTAGATGCCTTTTTCAATCCATGGATCGCAAGACGCATGGAGGTCTCCATCTTTAAAGAGCTGACAGTTTCAGAAAGACTTCACAATATATAAAATAAGGATTCTTTCCTACTTTGGCCATACTGCCAGGAAGAATCTCGAGAAGATTCTTCTAGTGTTCTGGTAATCACCAGAACACTAGAAGGAAGACAAGCTAGAGGATCAGCTAACATAAGATGTTCAGATCAAATCCAACTGACAGGATCGTCTCTAAATGCTGCTTTCAACTTGAAACAGAACCGGGAAGAGTGGAATCAGATCATTCACCGGATCCCCAGAATGACCACGACAATCAACATTGAGCAAGACGAGGAAGAAGGATGTACAATCGAATCTAATCTGCACATGTATCTCAGGTCTTATCTGCAACCAACAGGAAACCTCGATATCTCGCTACATTACAATAAATATGTTTACAATGATGAGACAATTATGCTCGAAAACAAGTATATATGTAAAAAATGTATCAATTTTGTAACAAAACATGACGAAACGTGTGTTTCATATAATCGAGCCAACCAAATACGCACATTCATTTTGAAAACAGTGACTTCTAAAATCTTCTTTGTATGTAAAATTTATTTTAATGGAAACATCCTCTCGTTCGATGAAAGTATGTAAATATAAACAATTATTCAGCGTTTTCAAAGACTCTCCAACAGTTCATACAAGTCAAATGTAATCTTATCTATATTTATATCTTATCTATATCTATATCTTATGCTTTCTTTATATCTGCAAAGAAATTTCCGTTTTAAACTTATTTATTAATATATTCTTCATATGACGACCGTTCCAACAGTACTTTATTTCCATTGCCTTTTAATGCTCATACAATTATTTATTTATATTTTGAACCATTTCCTTTAAATAATGTTCGGCCTATCATACATTATATTTTCTTCGCCTTCATACATCTAAAAATTAATAAATTATAATCGACTTTATTAACAACAATCGAATTGAAAAAAACAGCCGAAAATGTGACGAAATATTCAGATAACACGTTGTAATAAATAAGGCCACGCATACGGGACATTTTCCTATAAATTAAAATAGATAAGTTGCATGTAAAAAAAAAATACATATATAGATTTGTGCATGGAAACAAGGTCTGGCAGTAAAACATTGATGCGATGCGCCAAAGAGAGTAATTAAGGTAAATAGCACAAGGACAAGGGGATGACGGAGGACGTGGAGTGTGCAGAAGGAGCGGACTCTTCGAATGGGAATCGGTGGAGTGGATCAGATCGGAAGAGATGTGGAAAATGGGGGTGTCAGTCTCACCACAAACTTGGCTCTGCGTTTGTAGTGAGAGCAACCGGCCCGTTTCTCGCCAGTGTCCAGGGGTTTGGGTGGATCCGTGGCGGGCGCTGCGCCCCCCGCGCCTTCGCCCCCCTCGCCGCCCCCCAGCTCCCCCTCGCTCTCGCCCTCTGCCTCCACCTGGTCCTGCATAACCAAACAACGACACGCACTCCGCGGACACCTCTCAACCTCTGCCAACTAACACACGCACACACTCGCGCACCAATTCTATTCGTATATCGTATTGTCTCACACGCTCTCACTCTTGATCGTGTTTAGCCACTGGCAGCACTCTCTCATATTTCAAAATATTACATCAATTGCAATTTTTGAAAAGTAAGACTTATACAACAGTGGATGGATATTGTCAATTTTAGTCTTTCATTTCCTGACACTCCTGAAAAAATATTATTCAAATTGACAAACAGAAACATCTTAATTTATTTACTTATTGATTCACATTCGTTTTAATGTTTGAAAACTTACAGGTTTTCTCAAATCATCACAATGATTGAACATATACAATCAACGCAGTTTTTCACTATGGAATCGGGTTGATATATTTTATTTATTTTTTACATAGATATGTAAGACAGGGAAGGTATGTTGACCGTATCCCGGTCTAACGAAACACGTGTTGTGTAGTTTGAAAGAGGATATTTATTTTCGTTCAATTGGTACAATGGTTATCGTATGTACGAAGAGGTTTCTTCGGAGAAGTGATCTGTTTGAACTCCAGAGGCTCACTCTGCCGGTGGAGGTTGCTGCGTTGCTTTATAAACGTTTTGGGTTGAAGTGTGTCGTGTGCACATCTTTTGTTCTTGGTACTCGCGCTGCCCTAGTTATGCTGCGAGCGTGGTTTTATGGGTTCATACGCCTGGACGTAGTTCGTGGTTTTTATGGGTTCAGTGTGTTCTTCTTTGTTTCCCAGATACATGTATAGAAACACGTGTCGACCTTTTGACGAGGCGAGCGTGTGCCATGCGTTAATGACTTTCCTGGATATGTGTCGCAGTGACCTGATGAGATCATTTCAGTTGTACTATATGCCTACAGATATATGGTAAACGGTTCGGTGATTACTAGTCAAATGTGAACCGGTCGCTCTAGATCGGTCACACGTGATCACCCATCACACTAAAACTGGTCACGAGAAAACTGGTCACACCCGAAAATTGGTCACGAAAAAACTGGTCACACCCAAAAATTCGACCAATTTTTAATTTTGTTATGCATGTTTGTACAGGATCGATGATGTGATTACTGGTTTTGATTCGTAATAGCACAAGTTGTGCTAGACTCGTACACTATCTTTGCTTTTTTTACAAGGTTTTTCATGTCTATGTAAAATTAAGAAGACTGATGTAGGAATCTCGTCGTCGTCATCGTCATCGAAACCTTCGAGAATATTCCGCAACAACAAACTACATTCCCGAAACCCAGACGACATGCACCTGCAGTCATTATATTAAACTCAGGCGGAACGCCCCTACCAGTCGAGTGGAACCAAAACGGTCGAAACACGCCGCCACCATTAAAATACATCGAGCGGAAAGGCGCCAAGCATTCCAGAAAATTCGACGCCTCGACGAAAACAAAATTCCTCTCGTACGCGTCAATAACCACTTCCATCAAGCATTCCAGAAAATTCGACGCCTCGACGAAAACAAAATTCCTCTCGTACGCGTCAATAACCACTTCCATCAAGCATTCCAGAAAATTCGACGCCTCGACGAAAACAAAATTCCTTTCGTACGCGTCAATAACCACTTCCACCAAGCATTCCAGAAACACTATAAAAGGAGGTACAACGCAAACAACGCCAGTCGACCCACAACAGCAAGCGTCGACACACAGCACCAGACCAGTCGACCCACAGCAGCAAGCGTCGACACACAGCAGCAGACCAGTCAACATACAGCTCCTGACCAGCCACCACTACACTACGCGGACTTGGAAGATCAACCAGCCGGACGAGCCAGCAACACACTGCCGTATCCAGAGACCTTCCGTACATAGCTGAATGCCGAGCCAGCGACACTCTACCATATCCAGAGACCGCTGAACGACATACTTTTGCCCACAAATACCATACCTTTGTACAACCATAGGCAAACAATAAAACTTTATAAAACTAGCACAACAGTGTTTCGTTAGGCCGGGATACGGTCAACACTTACCTACCCCGCCTACATTGGTGACCCCATCTTTGAACTACGCAGCCTTCATAGCAGTCAACAGCGCAGTCAACACGGCAGCCCACAGTGCAGCCTCCACAACAACCAACAGCCGCCACGACAGCAGCCCACAGCGCAGCCTACATAGCAGCCTACATCGCAGCCCACATAGCAGCCCACATTGCAGCCTACATAGCAGCCCACATCGCAGCCTACATAGCAGCCCACATCGCAGCCTACATAGCAGCCCACATCGCAGCCTACATAGCAGCCTACAACGCAGTCTACAACGCAACCCTCAACGCAGACTTCAAACGCAGTCCGCTACATGTCCCCACAACTAGTGACCATGTCAAACAACTCCGCAGCTTTCGCCACAACAAGACGCAACCCGGAGACAACAACCAAATGGATCCACTACTGTTGATCCGCCAGCACCGCTCATCACACCTTCGATGATTCATCACCTCGATGAGCCCATGCAGGACGCCGCAGCCTGCACAACAGCACCGTCCAGACCGTCACAAACCTTCACTACCATTGTAACGACCGAAACAGTAACATGGTGTGAAAGTACATATGGACCAGCTACTTCACGCAAGATCCGCTGTCGAGACAACTAACTCCAGCACAACCAACGAAGACTAGCACTCAACGCACTTCGTCAACCAACGTTCTTCACGCAAGACCCGCTGCCGAGACAACTAACTCCAGCACAACCAGCAAAACAGTCACGCGAATGACTCCACGCAGAACACAGCAGCCTGCACAACAGCACCATCCAAGCCATCGCAAACCTTCACTACCAACGCAGCTCGCCCAAAATAAGCAACCTGGTAGAGAACAAGACTTGGACCGGCATGCAACACAAGACCCGCTGTCGAGACAACTTTCTCCAGCACAACCGGATGAACAACGACGCCATCGAGTCAATAGACTCCAACACATCAAGATTCCCACAAAATCACACACATGTAACCCGCCTACATTGGTACTACTCCGACGTGATCTACGCAACCTTCTGATCATCCAACAGCGCTGTCAACACATCGCTACCCCGCCTACATTGGTGACCCCATCTTTGAACCACACAACAGTGTTTCGTTAGGCCGGGATACGGTCAACACATCGTACCCCGCCTACACTGAAAATTGACAAATCCGGTACTTAATTACCGGTACGAAAATTGACAAATGTGTATATTTTATGGGGGATGAACGAATGAGACGACTGGCATGTTAATGCACGTGTTTATTATATGACAGCTAAAGGCAGAGTGAGTAGTGGCTCTCCGAACCCAGCCGAGTTGGTCCCCACTCGCAGGAAGGCAACCAAACTCGACCATGTCGTATAAGCGAGCCGCCACAATTTAATTAATTTTGTATTAATACACCAAAGATATTCAAAAACTAGCTCATATGTTGCAATGGCTGGTGAGATGAGGACTATGTTTATATATGTACTTGGAAATAAAGTCAATTTGACATTTTTAAAATCTGTTTCAAATTTTGGAAAAATATTGGATTTGGAGTCATGTTTTTACGACTCCTTATACCAACGTTAATTTGACAAGTCTCAAGGTTTTGTTTAGAATAGCAATTTTTCATGTTACAGTAATGAAAGTTAACGCGAACGAAACGAACACTGTAACACTTATGTAAGGAAAAAGCTGAGAGTAAAATGAAGGAAAAAGTACCCTATTGTCTTATTTGATATTTGTGCACTCTATCAAAAGCAATAAATAAAAATGAAATCATTTTGCTATCGCCGTATAACCGAATAGTACTGAATATACTGGTTCGGTGATTATTCCGCAAAAAGCGATCGCACGCAAGTCACTAAAAATCTCAATCACGGAACATATGGCACCCAAAAACTCCATCAATCACGCGAAATACTGTACCAACGAAAACTAGAGTAACAGATGTTTCGTGATGGAGATTTTAGTGACTTACTCGAGATCGCTTTTTGTGGAATAATCCATTTACCGAATATACTCGCATCCTGTTGCACAATAAAGCAATGGTCGGAAATATAAACGCTACGTTCTGACAGCGTGCATTCGACTGTTTACAACAAGTGACGTTTCAAACATTCGCGGTTATACAAAGTCGTTAGGCCTTGATTTGAACCGGTGTATTATGTCGTTTGAATCGAATTACACGTTGTAAATTGGAATTTAACGCGACATGGAACCTCCCGGTATGAGCATGTTCGCAGGGAGCGGCAGTGTCCTCGTCAATGACGTCAATAACAGTGCTGAGAGGCTCGAAGAAGAAGAGGAGGCGGCCGAAGATCGGAGGCGTTTGGATCTCGAGGTTTATTCACACTGCTATACCTATATTGTGATGGAATCGAACTGTGCGTTCGATGATTCAATATGTTGTGACACTTTCTAACACTTCTGACACTTCGTTGCAGTTGCGCGATCAGCTGCAAAATGCGTTCGATGATTTGGAAGACGACGACGATGACGATGATGGGATTTCTATGAGGAATAGTTCGAAATTTTCATCGATGCATATGACGCGTAATACTGTTCCAGGTTATTATTTTTCTATATGGAATGTTAACATATATTTATTAAATTAATAAGAACTTTATTTATTAAATAAATATTACAACAGCTAAAACTCCATGTGGAAATCTTCACGATGAACTATCAAATGAGATTAAAAGAACTCGCGATCGCTTGAAACATCTGCATGCAAATGACACCAATGATTATAGTACACCATATGCCGAAAGTACTCGCCAAGGACTACAATTTAAAACTCCTATTACGTGTATGTTTTTTCTTTGTATATCGTTTCATTTTATATGTACTTTTTACACTTCATTTTAATTGTAGACTTCAGCCAAGAGTCTCCATCGAGTGATCAACAGTTGAAAATGTTATATGAGGTAAAATTTATATGCAATTTAAACCTTACAATGACTATATACATTTATCAATACATTATTTTTATATAGGTTCGAGTTCGTGAAGTTCAGAGATTGAGCGAAGAATTGAACGCTTGCCGAGACGATGCAGCTGCCACTCACGACGCTCTCTACGGTAGACTGGCAATTGCCAATGCGGAAAGAGAGAGAGCTCAATTTTCTCTGCAACAGTCTCAGGAGCTCGTCGGTATTGATTGATGCAACTATAATCGCATTCGATTCGGTTCTTGGTATAATACGTCGATCTTTTTTTTAGCAAATAGTAAACATCACATAATGGAGTTGGAGCACAAAGTCACAACGCTGACGAACAAAGTGGACTCGCTTCAAAATCGCAATGAGGAGCTGGTGGCAGAAGTGACTGCCACAACGGCAGGCTTGATCGATGCTCAAAATCGATTTCAAGCCGAAAAGTTTAACAACGGCAATGCACAAAATACCGATGCTTTATTCAGAGCTCAACAAGATAGGTAAACAAACGGTTTTTCAATATCGTTTTTGGTTTGTAGTCTTAATTAATGAAAGTATTTTTAGGTACAAAGAAGATACTGAAAGATTGGAGCGTGATCTGTCAAGAACTAGAAACAAATTGATGGAAAAAGTAAAATTGGATCATTTTAGTACATGTAATACTTATATACGGTTACCATATCCTGATCATTATTAAATATAGTATGCCTGCTTTAGTGGCTTCTGAACGAATCCATTACTTACTATTTTTGTATTAACACTAGTGTTGTGCCTGTTGATATTTCAACAGGTGGTTTCGGAAAAGGAATTGATACACGAATTAAAATAATATTATATGACATCGCAAATATAATATGACACCAATTCTGTGAATTTTTAGTCATGTCAATAGAACAATTTATTAATGAATTAAATTAATTTTCAATAGATGGCGCTAAATGCTTGTGAGATTATTTTCCTAGAGGAAATATTGGTAGCAAACATTATCGGTTGTGGCTATTCGGAGGTACTATATCTGCGAATTATTGACTATTTGCAGGTACTATGTCTGCGAATTATTGGCTATTTGCAGGTACTATATCTACGACAGGCGCAAAGCCTTCTGCACATGCGCGTGAACCGATTATAATTTCTTACATTTAATTCGATTATAATTTCTTACATTTAATGTATGCTAGACTTGTTTAATCAATCGTTCATTATACATGAGGCAAATTTCGCACGTTATTATAATAGATTTATATCATTTAGCTAGTTCGCGGCTTGTACTTGCATGTAGGTATTATACGTTGTATATGATAATAATTTTCTAACAATTAATAATATTAACTGATTTGGATTATATTTTTTACTCTACTTCACTTAACGAGTTTGAACTAAATTTTAAGAGGTTTAAAACAAAATTTTAACAGTAAACACGCTGACAGTGACAGTTCACGTGCATGCGCAGAAGGCTTTGCGTCTGTCGCAGATATAGTACCTGCAAATAGCCACAACCAACATTATATTGAAATCAACGGACACAACACTAGTTATATATATGATTTATTTTTATACTTGGAATATATCAACGGGCAATTGAAACTGTACCCACTTTTCTTTGAGACTTTCTTGCCCCTTTGAATAAGTCTTGATGCCTGTATTATGTTATCAGCGAAAACCCCAGCCAAATTAAAACTTAAGACTATAAAAAAATAGGACATATGGTAACCTTAGCTTAAATTCCTATATATTTTTTGCTAATGTTGATTGTTTTGTAGGAAAATGAGCTGTTGGCTTTCGAGAAGCGTTACATTGATATGGAACGCTTGAAAGAGGATTTGTTGGTAGAAAAAGGTGGGACTATAAACAAACTAGCGTTTGAATTAGAAGAAGCTCAAAACAGGCTAACGAATAACGATCACGTAGAATTAAAAGATAGGATATCTAATTTAACCATAGAACGCAATACGGCTAGGCTTCAAGTTAAAGAATTGGCGGTAATTTCATATTGATTCGTCGTTTTTAAGTTTAAATTTGTATAATTTATATGTAGTTGATTTGGTTTTGTGTTTAGAATAAATTAGAAAATACTGCTACAGAGCTCGTCGACACGCGAGGAAAGCTGATGAAAATGCAAGACGAAATGAGCGAATTGGAATCTACCGTGGAGCAATTGATAAGCGACAGAGAATCGGACTCTTTTACGCAATTGAAAGCTAACAAAACTGGTATATTCGTACATATAATATTTAGTGTTACTTATTTCGATGTGTTTCATTTTCTTTTAATACTGTGTTTATTTGCAGGACGAGGGTTTTCTTCTCATTCTGATAAAATTGAATTGTTGCGTAATGAACTCACTAAAAGTATCAACATTCAAAATTTGAGAAAAGATCAAATTGCCAAATTAAACAAGTCAATTCATAAAAGGTGCGTATAATATTTGTAAAATGGTACGTTATCTATTGTGGAAAATTTAATTTGTACGTTTATTTTTTTCTATACGACAGAGATGAACATATAGACGAACTGAAAAGCTTGGAAACGAAGCTGAAAAGAGAAATAGACATATGTAGAGAAAAAGAAGCTAAGCAGACTGCCAGTATTACTTCCTTGACGAATCAATTAGAACTTATTCAATCTAACTCGGATTTAGATTTGTTTCATAGTTTTAAAGAACGTTGTGGCGAATTAGAAAAGGAATTGAGTGAAAAACGGTCTGAACTTGAATCGGTGAGTGTTCGTCTTTATGTTGGGTTAATCAGGGCTGTGGAGTCAGAGTCGTAAAAAATCAACCGACTCCAACTACTTTTCACTATTTTTTTATTATCACAAAGCCTTTTATATGTTTTACTCTGCTAATGGTTCAGGCAATATTCTTAAATTCTTCCCATCGGTTTGAAACTTTGCCGTTTTGCGCGGTTTGGTCACCGGTAAAAATTTAAATCGCTTCCGATAGTTCGATGGTGAAAAATAATCGTTTAAGAATGTTAAAATTTTGGAGACCCACTCGTTTTGTCAGATTTAATTGTTTAAACGCCTATAACTTTATCTTTTTCACACTATATCTTATTTGTCTATTTAATAGTATTTTGGTATGCGTCAACTAGTCTAATTTTATTGAAGCAAATCGAATGTTAAATTGAAATTTATATTATAAATAAAATCGTTGGATTGCACATATTTTGATGTGCTCTGGCCAAAACCGATGTTTCCTCCGTTGCATACTTTATTTTATTAAATTGATTTGTTTGAGTATGAAATTCATACACATATAGTATGAATGTACTTACTTTTACCAATAATTCAATAAATTGGGTTACGTTTCAATTTGCAGTGATTTTTTTTATATTTTGAAAATCGCTATTATTTTTACTACTAAGAATTGTATACATTGGCCAGTTTATTGTACTAAAATTGTTCAAATTGAAGTTGGAGTCGAATCATAAAATAAAGCCGGAATCGGTAAATTTTAATCCGATTCCACAGCCCTGATGTTAATGCCAACCACCGAGAGGTCCCCGGGTTCAATCCCTGGGTTGACTTCTATTGAAAAGAATTCTTTTCGAGTATTTCTACAGTGCTGCTGGTCAGACTTGGATATTTGTGGCGGTAATTGGATTATTAGTCACATTGCGATCGCCCAAAAGACAATTTTTGCCATGAAAATCGCGAATACGGAATATTTGGCACTCGAGTTCTCATTAGTATGATAATTATCGTTAATATGATAGACTTTTCGGCTGTAAGATGTTCCGCTATACCGATTTTAGTGACTTTTGAACGATTGCTTTGTGACCAATAACCATTTGTGACTCCAAGTCGATCGTTTCCTATCAGAGTTTGCCGATTTATCTGATTTTATTGTTGAAACGGTTCCTCAACAAATTGGCAATCAACCTACCTACTATTTGAATATAATTTCGAGTTTAAAACCATATGTGTCGCTTTGGGGCACCATGGTATTAATATAAATTAAAAAATATATAGGTATTGTATATTTAATCAATCAATCTAAAATATGTTTCTTCGTCAGGTTCGTTTAAAATGCTCTCAACTCGAAGCTAAATTAGAAAGCAACATGTTCGATTCTAGCAAGAGAAAGTCGTACGAAAACCGAGCTTACACTGATATTGTTAAAGATCATGAAAAGTTGACGCATCAACTTCGAGATGCTAACGCTCAAGTGTGCGAGTTCAAGAATTTATATATTGAGGTATGGTTTTCGGTTGAATTGATCGGAGTATTTCTTCATTTAATATATTTACGGCGACGTTATTTTGTGTAGGTTTGCGGATGGAGAGATAAGCTGGCAAAAGAAGTGGACGAGTTGAAGACGGTCGATGTTCACAAGAGTCTCGAAGAGGAGCGGGCGAACGTTGAAGAGCTGTTGACCCAATTGAAGAATGAAAAATTGAAAGTCGACGATTTGGGAAATCGCCTTTTGAACCAACAACTGGACACGTTCCAAAAGGAATTGAATACTTGTTAGTTATCGATTTTTAAATTGATGATATATGTATGTATTGTTGCGTAGGGGTGGGTGGAGGATCCAAGTAAAAGGCCAAAGTCGTGTCACAGCATTTATTGATGATTAAGGAGATACACGCACTGGCAGTGCTCCGTCCTGAATGTCTTGATATCGCCCAAGTACCGCCTTATATCGGGTCGGTCGCTCAAGGCATCCGGTTACTTCCCTATTGTTTAGGCATGTACCCGGATATGTATTCCCACGACACCCAGTCCCACGGTATTGGTTCTGAGAACTCTACCGGAATGAGACGGCTACCCCCGCTAAGTGCATTCGGGGGAGATAATCCTCGAAACCAATTATAACGGTCACACAGTCTCTGGGATGCTACTCGGCCTAATCCGATTGCAACTACTCGGCGGTGTACGTAACAATGCTAATAATAATTGTATCAAATTTACAATATTTCTGGCCAGGAAAGCGCATTAGGGTTACCTGTTAGGCCTTCCTGGTATAAATTTTATTTTTTTATATTTGTGGTATAAATAATTTAAAAGAGTGAATGAAGGTCAATGGTGTGACGGAAAATAAACAAATTGTGTTGTATTAATTTATATAAGCAGCGGCGTAGATTAGTGGTTAGCATATAATGCTTTGAACATAGTGGCAGGTCTGTACCGCCTTATTAGGGGCAGGTCTGTCAGGACATCTTCGACGTCTGATTTGTTTATCTATTGTTATGGTCACGTACTCAGATATGTATTCCCACGACATTCGGTACCACGGTATCGGTCACTTCTGAGAAGGGACCAATAACGGCCATTGTTTAGCCTACATGCACTTAGAGTCTAGATATAATCCTTGAAACCAATTATAACGGTCACACAGGGATGCTACTTTTTAGTATACGTAACAGTATGTATATATGTAGGTGTATTTTAATTTTTATAATTATTTATTTGTGTTTTTATTCAGTGAGAAAAGATGGAAGCGAATCAAAGGTTAATAGTGTTGAAATTAAAGAATATAAAACGTTAATTGAAGAGGTATTTGTTCTTTTATTTTTTATTTTATATTACAATATGCATAACTTCATTTGTTTTATATTTTCAAATTTGACTAATTTTAGTTAAAAGAAGAGAATGAAAAATTGAAATTAATTAACGAAGAACGGAATGGTCATTTATCTTTAATGATAAACGAATTGGAAGAATCAAAGCAATTGATAAATCAATTAAATTCTGAAATTGGTTTGATCTTTTGAATTATATTATTTTTCCTTTTTATTATATTGTATTTAAATAATCACTTTTTTTTTATTGTAGAACTTCAAGAACAGAGGGAAGCTCTTATTGGCGATTTAAAAGAAAAGGCAATACAATTTGAAAAGTTCATTACTGATCAAAACGAGAAGGTTGCAAATAGAAAAAATGCTTCTACGTCTCCGAAGCCTCCGATCGAGGAGAAACAAGTAAACGTTGTATCAGATCATGTGGGTGTTCGTGTTTTATTCGTTTTGCATTTGTTAATATGATTGTTTTTTATACGATCTGATGAAATATTTCAGATGAAAAAATTAGAAATGGAAAAACAAATACGACAAGAAGTCGCCCAACACTTCAGCGTCGAGTTGAAAAACATAGAAAATGAATATAGCAAAAAAATGTTCGACATGGAGCAACAGTTCAATTCGAATCTCATTCAACTGGACGATATTCTTAAGATTAAGACGATGGAGGTGGAGACGCTTCAGCAACTGGTGTTGTCCGAAAGAACCAAGTTTCAAGATGCCCTGTCTAAATCGCGCAGTCCGGTCGAGCGGAAGTCGGATCACGACGAGTGTAAAAAGCAAATGTTGATCTATCAAAATAATATTGAAACACTTTCGTCGGAAATAAAAGCGATTAAAAGTAGAAGTAAATTGGAGACTGAAAATAGTCGGGAGTTGAAGGAGTTGAAGAGTCAATATTTAGAAACCAGCGAACAGCTGGAAAAGTTGAAGGAAAAGTACAAAACTGCGAAAAAGATTGCTATAAAATATAAGGTATTTGTTACTTTATTCGAACTTTACTTATTTTTAAAAGAACGTAATGGTAAAATTAATTGGTTTTGTAAATTAAACATAAATCCTAAACTATTCTATCAACTCGATTAAAAATTATAATACAGGTTCTTCGACCATATGAATTGTCAGATCAGTATTTTTCAAAGTGGTGATTTCTGTATTCAATTTTGTATGAAATTTATATATTATACATTTCAATTTATTTTCATGTGATAAACGATATCTATCTTATGGGTGACCGAATCTTTCGATTTTCGATCTTTGCTTTTTCGACCTTTTCACTTTCGGTGCTGTGAGGTAGACTCCTATCTTATAAATCATTGTGTTATTCGTTTGAATGAAAAATTCAATTTGAGAAATATGTATGTATGCTACGCAAGTAGAAACCAGTCAATTTCAATATATGGGGATTTGAAATCTTTTCTGAATATGATTTTGAAATATTATCGATCAAAAATCAAGCTTTTAAGAAATAAATATTTTGAATAAAGATATGTTGGTGTGATATCTATAAATGGAAGTTTGAAACTTTTTTTTTTTTAAATAATACTTTTTACATTATCTATGTACGTAGTAACAATAGAAGAAGTTTTGTGATCATGCGAAAATTCAAACTCGAGATTTTGACTGATTCTATCACTGATTACGTTTTCATGATCTAGAAAAAATGTGTCGGTTACTGAAGTTCTTATCGATACGACGTAAATTTTTAAGTTGACTGGAAATAGTCTTCGCCTAATAGGTGTCCTCTTTTTTAAGTTTTTGAATTCAATTATCTCCCAAACAAAAAGAATATACCCAAATATTTTCACCTCAACTGGAAATAGTACTTTTACTGTAGAGAATCGAGGTTTTTTATGGTTTTAATATTTAAAATTTATATTTACCGGACAAAAAATCCCACTTCTGAAATATGTATGTACATTAAATTGAAATGTAAAACTTTGACTGAACTAGCTTAACCTACCTTTCACTATTTATATTCATTGTGATAAATTATCTTATCCTGTGATAAATAGTGAAATTAAAAAAATACTTTTATCAATAAGTTGTATTTAGATTAGCAATATCTTATCATTATACATACATACATAAAGTCGAGTATTTGTTGTTTGGCCAATATTTACAATTTTCAATATTTTTAACCACCATATTTAAAATTCATTTTGTTTCTTTCAACTTTCACCTGTCATAGCAACGCCTAGTAATTCTCCTGGTACTGAATTCATTGACTCCATCATATTTGATCCAACATTAATTTTACTTTTTGCAGGAATACATAATAGAAAAGGATAAACATGTCAATAGTGAAATTAATAGAATAAAAAATGCTTACGAAGACTCGTTAGGTAAATTGAATGATCGCTTAAAATTATATATTGAACAGCATCAAGAGCAGGTATTTATATATAATTACTATAATATTTTGAATTTTTTTCTTACGCGTGTACATATGAATTATAATTGATGTACATTTAATTTTCAGATACATTCAAAATCATCTCACGATGAAAATATATCTCACGCTCAAAGCGGAAAGAGCTACAAGAGCAGCTGACACAATCCAAAGCATTCATGGATAATCAATAATATATCATTTACACTTTTATATCTAATAAAAGTATTATAACACAAACACAAAGTCGTTTATCAAACATTTTATTTATTTTTATTTACATAATATTTAGAAGGCACGAATGGCATCTTAACCACGGCACTCGTAGCGGTCATGTTGCGTATGCTTATCGGAAGCTCTGTCCCTACTTTCTTAAACTCTTCCAATACGTACCCCATGGCCACATTTCCTCCCAACGAAGGACTTGGACATCCACTCGTAACTGTTCCGATAACTTCGGTACTTCCTGGCCTGATTATGTGCGCTCCACGTCGAGCTGGAGGACCTGACTCAATCCTCAGTCCCACCCTGCGCTTCATCACACCTTCCTTGAGCTGCTTCAGAACTACATCAGCTCCGATGAAGTCGGAGTCGACTCTGCGCCTCTTCTGTATCAACCACGCTAGATTAGCCTCAATCGGTGTAACCGTATCGTGTATATCGTTGCCGTACAGACACAAACCAGCCTCCAACCTTAGAGAGTCTCGTGCTCCGAGCCCGGCTAGTTTGACTTCCGAAGACATCATGATCGCTTTGCATATGTCGATGGATTTTTCAGCCGGCATTGATATTTCTACGCCGTCTTCTCCGGTATAACCACATCTTGTTACTCGACATCCATCTACTCCGGCTATCGTCATTTCTTGAGACGTCATGAAGTGAAGCTCGGAAAGATTGCTCTTGCATAAAAGTTGGAGGGTATCTACTGCTTTCGGTCCTTGAAGTGCTACCAATGATCTTTCCTCTACATTATGAAACTTTACATTCACATCCTTGTTCTGTGATTTGTATTTTTCACTGTACTTCATCATGTGCTGCTTGTCGTGTTCCATTCTTCCGGCGTTTGATACGATATATAAATGATTCGAATTGACCTTGGTGACGATCAGATCGTCTAAGATCCCTCCGCTCTCATTCAAGAAGACCGTCAGTGCTGATGCGCCATCAGCCATTCCTCGAAGGTCTACCGGACACAGGTTTTCCATCCAAGATATGCAATCAGTACCCGTTACTGTGGTTTGCAACATGTGTGATACATCGAATAGCGATGCACTATTCCTTGTGTGTATGTGCGAAGCTGATACGCTCATGTTTGAGTATTGGACGGGTAAGAGGTGGCCAGCAAAACTGACCATCTTACCTCCGTGCTTCACGTGAAAGTCATACAATGATGTTTTTGCATCGTTCAATGTGTCCGAGCTGCTTAAAACAATGCTCGTTTTTATTGACCTCAAGTTGTTCACATTTTGTTTTGGGATGTGATCTATTAAGAATCTTTTAAAACTGGTATTTCTTACTAGGAACATCTCGACTATTCTCTGCCGATGTCGTTGAGTGATTGTCCGGATTGCGGGTCGCAGGTCATCAAAGTATTATCGTTGTGCGTAAGTTGCCGAATGAAAATACTGCATTATCAACTGATTGAAATATAAACATGTTTACTATATTTTGAAATATACACGTTCTTCGTGTTTTGAAATATGGGTATTCGGAAAGAATTGCAAATGTTGATAATGTGCAATTTTGGTGTTGACATACATTGATATGCGACAATAACGTTTCGAATAATATTATAACACTAAAAGGTGTATCCGGTGTCGCCCAAATTCGTCGATACCTGGACAAGCACACAAACACTCATAAATAATATAGGAAAGATACTCCTGTAGAGTACGTTCTTTGTTACCTTGTAAAATACCTTTTTATCTAGAACATAACAATTTTTTTTTTACTTTATCTATATTATGTGCATAGTAACAAAAGATGAAGTTTTGTGATCATGCGAAAATTCGAACTCGAGATTTTGACTGATTCAAACTCAGAATCGATCACTGATAACGTTTTCATGATTTAAAAAAAATGTTTGTCTGTGTATTTTGAGATTTTTTTTATTTATTAAGAACGTAAGTAACGTGAAATAGACAAAACATATTTCTAAATGACTAAGTCTTGCATCATATTTACTATAAGAAATATTCTGCGATTATAGCAATAGTCTGCCTTCAGTAGTGGAAAGTTGGTACTTGATATTTCAAAATGAGAATGAAAAAATTACATTAGTTGATTGCTTATATTTAGAAATGAATTGTGAATTAATAAATAAGAAGGATTTATATTTCGAAATAAGGGAAGGGGAGATCTCAGTTAATGATTCGAAATTCCTGGGAATTTTTATACGGGAAAAAATTAAATTTGTGAAATGACTATCATTTTACCGGTTCGGTGATTACTGGTCACAAAGTCACTAAAAACTCTATAACGGAACATCTGGCAGCCGAAAAGTCCATCATACTAACGAGAACTTGAGTGCCAAATATTGTGTATTCAATATTTTCATGGCAAAAATTGTCTTTGGACCACCGCAATGTGACGAATAGTCTAATTACCATAGAAGTAGAATGCATAGAATCGCTCTCAGCCTCCAAAAATGCTACAAAAACTCTGCGCGGCAGAGTTTGTTCATTGTTTGCTTCGTCTTTGTCTCTCTCTTCTGACTTTCCGTCTCTCTCTTCGATGGCTTGCTTTTAGACGATACTTTTGTTAACAATGACCATTCTATGCATTCTACTTCTATGCTAATTATCCATTTTACCATACAATGATGGAGGATACATTTTCTTATTTTTTTGTTTTTCCCGTGGAATTTTATTCCGTAAAAGAACCCCGCAAATTTTTCCGACCTCGAATCTTTAATCACAGTTTTTAATAGTTGGATTAAAAAAAAATATTCTTAGATTTTTAGTTAAGTTAAAAAATGAGAATTCTGTGTCATTGAAAACATCTTGTGAGATTGTAAATTAGCACTAATGTCTTATTTTAGTTCCAACTATTATATTTGACAAAGGTTGAAAAAGTTTTCTCTATTTCAAAATGCATCATTTTATATCAAAGAAAAATCTCATGAATGTGAATTCCATCACACGTACTACTTTTTATTAAAATAGCAAACATCTGGAAATAAGATTTTTACGAATTATTACGTAAAACGATCGATAGAGCCCAATCAGCACATGGTCGTTATATAAGCTCTTACAACAAACGTCAAAGTAACTTGAGAGCGAGAAGTTTGTTGTTCCGGCAGCATGCACACAGATTTGTCAGCACACTTGCATACAGATGAATGCAATGATATCATACAACAATTTTTATATTGCAATAGCCACGTAAGTGTATTTATCACATTTAGTATGAATTTTCAATAATTTACGTCCATTTTCTATTATGTAATACAAATACTCTTTGAATTCTAATGTAATACAAATACTCTTTGTATGTGTATATTTATATTCATATACACATAACTGCTGATATTTATGCTTCTAGATATCTACACGTCTATCACTACGTACTCATCAATTGCCAATTCTATTTACGTTTTACAATTTATCTTATTATTATTACATTGCTATATTTTATTCTGTGTACTTTCCATGTTCCTTATTTCCATGTGCTTTATTTTCCTACTCTATTAATACGTTTCATTTTTATGTTTGCATACATATTGACATGTGTATTTTCGTGTATAATTGTATGTACATATGTGTGTATGTGTTTATATGCATTTGTATATGCACATATATATATGTGTGTGAGTACCTTTTTATTATTTTTCTGAGACCGCTTAATGGATTCTATTAATTTATATTATCAAAATGTACGTGGTCTCCGTACAAAAACTGATATTTTTTTACGAAATATAAACATGTCCAATTATGATATTATTTTGCTTACTGAAACTTGGTTGATAGACACTATAAGTGATCAGGAACTCTTTGATGAAAGATATATAGTGTGGCGAAGAGATCGTAATTATGTTAGCTTAAACCAAATACGTGGTGGTGGTTGCCTTGTGGCAACTAAGCGTGAACTTGGAGTTGTTTCACGTCCAGAGTGGCACTCTTCTGCGGAGGATATCTGGATATCTCTCACTTTACGCAGCACCACTAATCATCGCAACCTTCTCGAATTTCATATATGTGTATTGTATTTATGTTCTGAGAACATAGGTAATTCTTTTAATACTCAACTTACTAATTTTCTTGAAAACATGTCTACTATTTCAACTAACTACCCGGATGATAGATTTTTAATTGTTGGAGATTTCAATCTAAGTAACATCCAATGGTCCCAGGATATCTCCAGAGGAGGACTTATACCTATCAATTCGTTAAGAAGCACCGAAATGACTCTTATTGATGCATTACATTTTTGTAATTTTAAACAATATAATGGAGTACTTAACTTATTCGGCCGTATTCTTGATCTAGTTTTATCAAATGAACATTTGGTAGTAGATGCCTGTTTAGATCCTCTCGTTCCTGAGGATCCTTATCATAAATCTCTGTTAATTACTGCTGATCTAACTTTTTATCGATCACTTAAATCTAAACCTTATACTAGATTCCTTTTTGATCTTGGTAACTATAACGAGATTCAAAATGAATTAAACTCTGTTTCTTGGTCTTATTTACATACTGTTTCTCTTGATGATGCTGTAAATTCATTTTATAATCTTATATATAATTTAAGGGATAAATATATCCCACAGAAACATGTTCAAAGTAGAAAATTTCCCGCTTGGTATACTGCACCCCTAAAAAAAGTCCTGAAGGAAAAGTACAAATTTTTTAAGAAATTCAAAAATTATAACAACCTGGCTGACCATCATACCTTTGTACTATTACGCAATCGGGCAAAAACTTTAGAGAAAGAATGTTTCAAAAATTATATGACTTTAGTAGAAAACGACATTTCCTTGAATCCCAAAGCATTCTGGTCCTACATTAAATCAAGGAACAAAAACAACGTCCTACCTCATATTCTGTATCATGGTGACATTACTGCTGATACGGGGGTGGACATTTGTAATTTGTTTTCTTCCTTCTTTTACTCGACGTTCCTTAAACCGGTCTCTAATCAATCGACTTCCTCTTATCCCTTACCAACCAACGTCTGTTCTGTCACATCTTCCTCTGAAATTGGATCAATTGAAATTCGAAGTGAAAAAGTATTAAATATTTTGAAATCAACTGATATTCATAAAACAGCAGGCCCAGATTTAATTTCTCCAATTTTTATCTCAAAATGTGCTGAAAGCCTAACTTTACCACTAACCATTATCTATAAAAGATCTATTAGTGAGGGCCTTGTACCTTGTATCTGGAAATCAGCATTCATATCTCCTGTACATAAGAAAGGAAAAAAAAACGAAATTTCCAATTACAGGCCTATATCAAAGCTATGTATATTTGCTAAGATATTAGAAAAATTAGTGTACGACCAACTTTTTCCAGCTATCTCGCAATCTCTTAGTATGCAACAACATGGTTTTCAGAAAGGACGCTCAGTTACAACAAATTTACTACTATTTAATGATTTCGTTACTAATGCCATGAACGATCGGTCTCAGGTTGATACTATATATACAGATTATAGTAAGGCATTTGACAAGATTGATCACGATATTCTCCTTGAAAAACTCTTACAGATCGGTATTCATGGTGATCTCTATAGATGGTTCACCTCATACATTACGCGTCGATCACAGGCTGTCTCATTAAATGGATTTATATCGAAATGGATGAATATTCCTTCTGGTGTTCCACAAGGCTCCCTCTTGGGACCTCTATTATTCAATATTTTCATCTTCGATATTGAAAAATGTTTTCAGAATTCAAATGTACTATTATTTGCTGATGATATGAAGATTTTCAAGAGAATAGACAACCGAAATGATGCTTTGGCCCTACAAGATGATTTGTTCAGACTAGAGGCTTATTGCAGCATAAATAAGTTGGAAATTAATGTAGCAAAATGCTCCTGCATAACCTTCACCAGAAAACTATGTCCAGTTGACTTTCCTCATTCAATTAACGGACATAGACTCACAAGGGTATCGGAAATTAGGGATTTGGGAGTCTTTTTAAACTCTGATCTATCCTTTAGTAAACATATTGACAATGTTGTAGCTCGAGCGTCGAAGGCCCTCGGGTTCGTCATCCGGTCCTCCAAATGCTTTACTTCTATAAAATCATACAAAATACTATATTGTGCATACGTAAGAAGTATTGTTGAGTTTGCATCCCAAGTTTGGAACCCAGATTACTCTGGTGCAAGAGACAGATTGGAGCGCATTCAGAAGAGATTCCTGAGGTACGTCAGTAGCCGTTTTGGATTAACCTATACTTCCTATGAAGATGCTTGTAGGTGTCAGCATCTACTTCCTCTTGTCAAAAGAAGGGAGATAGCTGACATCTCAACAATTTTGAACATCCTTAACGGCTCGATTGACTGTCCTCAATTATTGAGCAGACTATCATTGCGTGTACCAAATAGAATGACTAGATGTAATGAGCTCCTTTACATACCTAATACTTTTTCTAATTATGGAAGAAGCTCATTCATCTGGCGTGCAAGCTCCACCGTCAACACACTAATCTTAACAATTTCTATGTTTGACTTATTTAATATTAATGCTATACAAGCTAGAGTAATTATTGCAAATTTGTTTTTCGATGATTAATTTTAATGAAAGTTTATGATTATGATTATGAATTTTTATTTTGATGTATTTATTTTGTCTTTTTGTTTTTTGTTATATATTATATTTTTTATATTATTTCATAATTTTTATCATATTATTATTCTTATTATTCTGATATTTTTATTATACTGTTATTTCTATTTTTTTTCTTTTTTTGTTTTCTTTAACTATCTTACTCTATTATCATTTTTGTTTCTTATTTTAAATGTTTGAGCTTTTCTTTTTTTACCTATATGTGAAAATTATTAATGGTTTACTTAACATAATTATATTTTTTTTACTATCAATCTAATAAACTGTAAACTGTAAATTTTCCAAATAAATAAAATAAAATAAAATTCTGAATTGAACAATCCACATAAACACGTTATATACATACTCGGATAAAGAAAGTCACAAGAGCTTTGAAACAATACTTCATAATGTATAGATTTCATATCTTATACAAAAACCCAACATAACCTCACTTGTCGTGACCTTGAAATGATAAGAATGTGCTTAATTATTGTGTATTATAAACTGACTTGTCTACCTTTATAATGACTTGTTACTTTTATCATTTTTATTGGAATTTTTCGACCGTATGATAATAGTTTTAACCCTTTGCCCGCGGCAATAAATATAGCAAACAAGTCCTTTTTCGCGAATTTGGCAATCGAGTTTTCGACCTTAAATACAGATTTTAATATTTACTCAAGTAACCAGATATGTTAATTAACACATAAAGTATTATTTTAAACAATAGAATACATAATATATCTCGTAGTTTTGGATTAATTGTCAAATAATCATTCTTCATAATAATTGTATGAAGGCGTGACGTCACATAAACGAGGTTTCAGTATGGTTCCACAAAAAACTAATTTTGACTGGTATATATTCATTTTAAGCCAATTGAATAGATGGAAATCAACTCTCAGTAATATATTCAACCAATTTTGAACCTTAAAACAGTTGAAATAGGCGCATATAAGGCTCAAAATCCCGTGCAAAGTTCATAAATTCTATGGAAGACAGCCGCGCTACAGATTTGTCGCGCAAAGCTTCCATAGAAGACGGCCGCGGGCAAACGGTTAAATAATCTAAATTTCTTTGTATGTAAATTTTCGTACCCAACTTTTAATTTTGATCATTGATCATCCTAATAAGTTTCAATTTTTTTTCAGTACACGTTCCAGAGATTTTTAGGCAAATGCAGCTATTTGGATACTCAAGTAACCAAGTGCCAGAAGAAAGAGAGACTCCAAAGAAGAGAGCACAATAGACAACAGGCAGTCAAAGAACAAGCAGAACGTCTAAAGCGAATGAGCGAAGACAATAATTAAAAAATATATAATTTTTTAATTACATATACATAATATCTTAATTTTATAATTCAAAATGAGTACGACTAACGGCCAGTTGAAAAGCTTAGATTGCACACCGAGCATCCTCGATTCTATATCATCGGATCTAGAGTATAAATCAGTAACGGATCGATATTTTTCCAGACGCTATTGTACCAATGTGAAAGGCGTATCGAAAAATGATCATTTGTTGTTATTCCACTCGAACAGAATATGCCTGGTCACTTTAGCGCCCAGTCATCCTCTATTCAGTAACGATTCCGAGTTCACAATTGATTTTCAAGTCGGCAACTTGGACAGATCGAAAAATTGGGTCAAAGGGAAGGGTAAGAAGGGAGGTCAGTTGCTCGACGCTTCGTCGACAATCTGCAAAGTGGTGTGTAAAGACGGTGCCGAATATAATATATCCAGTTGTATCAACGGTAAATTGATTGAAATCAACGAGATGCTTTTAACGAAACCGATGCTTTTAAAAACACACCCAGACTCGGACGGATACATTGCTGTAGTTTTAGCCAATATTGCTACGAGCGAGTCGAGAAAAGAGGAACTTTTGAATGAAGAGAAATATTTGGAATCCGTTTCTGCCGACAATGTAACAGTACTTTAACATTTTTATTTCAATGTATTGCAAATACAGTAGAACCTCGATTATCCGGACTAATTTGGGATGAAAGTAGTCCGGATAATCAGAAAAATCACAATTGACAGGGAAATACGTGTACATTCAGTGTGAATCATTTTTTTATTTGTCTACATTTACATATATAATAATATGAAAATCAATATTAAATTATTCAATTATGGATTTTTGCTCAAAGTTAGCCGTTCTTTTTGAAGCTGCCAAATCGCGAATACTTTTCATATAATAATGGACCAGACGATCGTCTTTGAATGAACCACATAAAAATACACTCTTCGACTTCTTCATTTCCTGATTTTTTCATAACCTCTCGCTCTGAGCTTACATCTTCTGATTTTGAAGAATCAATAAACTTCATAATTTTTACACTTTGTTTTTTTATATCCGAGATCGTTGATGTTCCAACACCATATATTTATTTGTCAAAAAATGTCCTAAGACTTTTTAAAGCATTGATTATGTCTAATTTTTCTTTTAATGATAATACAACACGTTTTCTTTTCCATATTGGTAATATTAAAAATGAATATTGAAATCGCAATCAAATTTTCAAGTACAAACTTCTTTTGAGTATTGAATTTTGAAGACAACTAACTCATTTCTCTGTCTTATTTTAGAATTTTTATGTTATGAATTTCAAAGCTGTAAAATTTGTGTTTGTTTTTAACAATCCGGATAATCGAGATTCTACTGTACTTGTTAGATATTCCAAGTAATGATGAACTTTTTCGAGTTTGATTACTTTTGATTTATTCAAAATATTAAATATCAAATGAGTTCTAATATTTTTCTTTGTGATTTTGAAGGATTGTGTTTTGGGATGTGAAATAAATATACGTAGAATTATTTTAAGTGTTTTATTTAAGGATTTTTTACCTTTTTATAAAACTTAAAGGTATTTACATAACAAGTATACATAAAATATATAACTTGGAAAAATCACTGATATTACGTGAGGAATAACGTTTCTTTTTTTTTTTAACAATCTACACAATACAAAGGGAAGCGGACTATAAATATATGTACACGTACAAATCCAATGTAAATTTTCAATATTGAAATCCAATAGCATTTGGAATTGATAGTTGCCCTCGATAGTGTGAAATTTTAATTTATTACGTATTAGTCTTCTAAACTGCACTACTTTTCTAACTTAGCGATGATGTTGTGCGGTTGCTTCTGACAAATTAGTGAAAATAATCTTATCGCCTGCTCATTCATAACTAACACTTCCAAACACATTTTTATAAAATAAACTATACATTACATAATAAATAAATATTGATCATATTAGTATGTATATATTTTCACTTCATTCCGTTAAGAAAATAAAATATTCTGTTCTGATACAATAAATTTATGATAAATTATGCCGATGACTTGATTGCCTTTCGCCGAAGGTCTGCATTTTATCTGTGTCGTAAACGTTCCGTCGTGATGCGACTTCGGCATGGGGGAAATGCTTAATAAATGTTTAATAAACATCCAATATTTCAGTAGGTTTTAGTTTACAAGTAATAGTGCAATGTTTATTGGCACGCTTCGAATTTGAAACGTCGAAAATAAGCGAAATAATACTTTTTTATAGTGCTTGCTGAGATACAAAGCAAAAGCTTAGATTTTGTTCAATTTCATATAAAATATATAAAATTAATTAAAACAAAAGAATATAAGTAAATAAATAAAAAGAGCTTTGAGTAAAAACAAAGATGAGTTTTTTTAATGATAAAAATACTATAAAGTATAGATATTATTAAGTTATATTAGAAATATCATATTACTACTGGGTTTGGTGCAAACGATCGACAAGCGCCAGACAGACTGAACCACAGATTAACTGGATGGCTGCTTTAAACGCAATTCTCGAATGATAGATTGCACATCAGATGACGAGTAACCTTTCGATGGGTTCGGTGATTACTGGTCACAAATTACCCGTCACAAAGTCACTAAAATCTCTATAACGGAACATCTGGCAGCCGAAAAGTCCATCATACTAACGATAACTATCATAGTAACGAGAACTTGAGTGCCAAATATTGTGTATTCGCGATTTTCATGGCAAAAATTGTCTTTGTGACCACCCCAATGTGACGAATAGTCCAATTAAAATTGAGTTGGATCTTTCTGGCGAGTTTAATAAGGCAAAATTCGGAACTAAAGTATCAGAAGCACATAACGTATTCAGGGTAGGTATGTTGGGACTTCGGGTATATTTCGCTTAGTGTAAGTGCGAGCAGTGCGCACGCATAAGGTACACGTGTCGTTAATCTGTGGTTCAGTCTGTCTGGCGCTTGTCGATCGTTTGCACCGCATCGATTACTACTATGTTTTAGAGTAATATATTAATATTTCATTACTAACCTTTTAACAACCATGATTTGACTAGAATTATTATTAATTAACTACATGAATTTGTTCGCTCAATGCCTGTGAGATTTCGCTGTACATACTTCATAGTAAATAAATAATGAATTGATTTTTTTTTTTTTTTTTGGATGATTTTTATGATTTAGACGAGTCTGTGAACGTTCAAGATGGTTGCCGTAGTTCGCTTGATTGTTATTTTTTTGTTTGTTTTAACTTATAAAGTCGAACAATATCTCAATTAGCTTTTTGGCATTCCTTGTGGTGTTGCCGTTTCTACCATCTTCTTGTACTTGCCGAGAAGGTCGGGAAAGTCGTATGCTATGGCTACATCTAATCTGTTGATCGGACAACCTCTGAAGTATGTGCATGTGGTAGAGAGCTGTTGGAACTCATAGAGCGGATTGAGACGGAAGAAGTCCCTGTACGTTTCTGGATCGGGCAGATCGTAGCGGGATATGTTCGTCAGTGTGCTCAGGCCTTCGTAGATGTGGTAGTTTTGAGGATGGTCGATGATGGCCTCGGCTACCACTCTCTTGTTCCCGAAGATTGTTTTGTGGTTATAGTAGGTGGTCAAGTAGCAGTCAACCATTTTAGCATGATTCCTTACTCTTACCTGCACAAACAAATAAATCGAGTGGTTAAAAATACATTTAAATCACATTAAATACATATAAAATAACACTGACCGCAAATCTCCTAGCACTTGAGATCTTATTTTCAATCCTCTTATCCATAGCTTCGCGCAAATCACGGAGGAAGCTCCTCTCTTGAGATTGGAGGAGACGAGCAGGTGAGCCTATTTCATAAGGAATAGACCACAAAGAAGTTGTGTACATGACGGGAGGCTGTGCCGAGCTCATCAATGGTGAAATATTCCAGATCAGAGCGCTCTGCACCCGCATCAACTCTTCAGGCTTGACTTGGTCAGCTTTGTTCAAGATGATTCTCGTCTGCAATGTTAAATAGCTCTTTTAGTTACAATTTGGCATTGAAAAAATACTGATGTACAGTGTGGAAAGCAGACCTGTCCTTCTCTTCCTTTGAGTTGATCCAGGATTGCTTCCGTCTCGGGTCCCACATCCAGCTTTGATGGGTCATATACTAAGAATATAATATCGGCGCGGTCGATAAACCATTGACACGCATCGTTGAATGGGAATACTCTGGAAACTTGCTTTCTAACTTCTAAAATTCCAGGTATTTCTACAATGTTTACCTTTAAAGCAACGAGTTAATTATTGAAAGCTTCAATTTACGATAAAACACTTGATTCGAACTGTATAATAAATACCCTTTCTAAAAGTTTATTCGGCAGTTTCAGTCCTCTCAAACGCTCTTCCAGACCTTGCCCAAACTTTTGCAAGCCTGAGAAAGTCCAGTCAGCAGCTAACTGTGTGCCGTCCAACACCTCGGGCTCATCACCGTGCATCAAAATGTTGAAATAAGCCGGGGATGGCTCAGCACCTGATAGTTTCCAATCAATGGATTAATTCCATAGACTACTGTAGTATTTTTATATTCAATAACTTACCAGTTCTGAGAGACCATTCAGTGAATTCATTGTCGGTGAGGTAATTGATAAGGGAGGATTTTCCACCACTCCATGGGCCCATGAATAGAACCAGAGGTTTAGAGAAGATTTCAGGGTCACCGAAGTGCCTGTTGCTTAAATCCCGGTATTTGTACAGGTTCTCTAGAGGTTTGATCGCATTGTCATACAACCGCTTCAATTCACGCAGAACGACATCGGCTGATTTATCCGTTAAGAGTTCAGCTTCCGTGGAGTCGTCGTCGAGTCGAAGCAGTTGATTGACGTGTTCGCGTGATCTCAGATTTTCTGGAATGTCAATTTCCTAAAATGAAACATATATTTCAGATTCTTATCATATGCATGTCTACGAGTATTGTGAATAATAAAAATGAAAGTCAACCAAAAGTAAATCTTCTTCTGGATTTTCGTCAGATCCAGCCTCTTCTCCACCTTCTTCGCTAGCTTCATCGCCTTCTTTTTCTTCCGATGGAGCTTCTGCTTCGTCTGATTGAACTTCGGCTTTCTCTTGCTCACCCTCTTCTACCTCTTTAGATTCATCTTCTTTAGTTTCAGTAGATTCTGAGTCCTGCTTTTCTTGAGAATCATCCGTTTCAGACTTTTCTCCAGATTCGTTAGCTTTAGAATCATCTTCCTTAGAATCGGCATCTTTCACAGCATCTTCTTCCTTTGAATCATCTGCTTGTTCTTTAGAATCAGCGTCTTCCTTTGAATCGTCAGATTGTTCTTTCGAATCATCTGCTGGCTCTTGAGAATCATCCGTCTGTTCCTTTGAATCATCAGTCTCTTCCTTTGAATCATCAGTCTCTTCCTTAGAATCATCAGTCTGCTCTTTAGAATCATCAGTCTGCTCTTTAGAATCATCCGTTTGTTCCTTAGAATCGTCTTGTTCTTTAGAATCGTCTTGTTCCTTAGAATCGTCTGATTGCTCCTTGGAATCATCATCTGCTTGTTCCTTTGAATCTTCAGCCTGTTCTTTAGATTCATCTACAGCCTCGTCAGCTTGCTCTTGAGAAGCGTCTTCTTTTTCTTCGGTCTGTGAAGAATCTTCTCCTGAAGCATTTTCTTCTTCCTTCGATTCTTCTTCGGCTATAGTATCTTCTTCAGCTGCTGCGTCTTCTAAACTTTCCTTAGAATCTGAACCTTGTTCTTCTCCTTCCTGGCTGCCTTCACTCTGCTCTCCAGCTTCGTCAGATTTATCCTCTCCGCTCTCGTCAGCACCATCTTCTTTTACCTCTGCAGACTCTTCTTTATTTTCTGCTATATGTAAACAAATTACAATAAATAATTTATAAACGACAAAATATAATAGGAATACATAAAAAAAACTAAAAAAAATCTGTATAATATTACCGTCTTCGGCGTTTTCATCTTCAGCGGATGCTTCGTTGCTGTCTCCGTCTTGAGTTTCCTCTTTGCTATCGGTGTCTTCGCTCGTGGACTCTTCTGCTGGCTCGTCCGCTTGCTCCTGAGAAGTTTCTTCTCCAGATTCGTCGGATTTGACTTCAGCATTGTCGGATTCTAAAATCACTTGATCGACGTAAGGTTCATCAGCCACTTCAAGAGATGGAGCTTCTTGGCCTTCTTCACTGGATCCAGCGTCAGCGTCGGTAGCCTCGTCTATTACTTCTACACTTCTATCTTCGTTACTACCCTGCTCGCTTGTATCCTCGCTAGAAGCCGCTTCCGCAGCTTCGTTACTATCACCTTTTTCTTCTTGGGATTCTATCGGTACAATATTCAACCAATAATCATATTGAAATATAACAGTTACATAGAACTACGTACATATTTTGATTTGACATATTTACCTGAATGTGAGTCTCCAGCTTCCAAACCTTTAAGAGCTTTCTCAATGTATGGCCTACATTGTGATTCTGAAGGAATATCTTGTTCATCTGCTCTTACACCTGAGGAGAAAAAAAAATAAGAACCAGATAAAATTTTTGAATAATTACACGTTCGTAATATTTGCGAGCTACACGCAACTACATCGTTGCCAAGATTAGTTTTTCAACTTGTAGAATAATCCTGGCTCAATTTCAAAAAATAAGTTAATTGAAATGTGTAGTGACAATCATTTATTTATCTGTACAAGCTTCCCGATCATCTCGTCCGGAGCTTGAAATATCACATTTCAAAGAGGATAAATCCCTGGACGCATTGTTTTGTGATATGTGAGATACGAGTCTAGGAGAGATTTTTGGGATTTTTTAAGATTTCGCAGGCAGTTTGAGTCAGAATTCAATAGAATGACGTCAGAGTGACCCACCCACGAAAAAGTTTTATTTTTATTTCGACATGACGCACGTCTTTATGTCATGTTTTTGCGTCATCATATAAATCCGAAGGACGCACCCCTGCTCAAGGCCAAGGAAATTTGTCCATTTTCGCGACGACCGAGTTTCTGGCAGTATTTGGGTCGACGCCAGCCAAGTCCAGTTACTACTGTGGGTCGTTTGGCTTAACTAACCGTCTCCTACATACCCACATAATACTCCTGTTTAGCCTAGTTCTCGTGCCAAGGATGCTCTCTATCGGAGTGCAAAACCGTGCCACGATAATGTTTGGACACTCTCTGGGTACATTGACGCTTGACGCGTGCTTCAAGCATGAGTCAAGATTCAACTTGCCTACTGGCAGCTTTGGCACTTTGTGTTCGTGTGAAATTTCTTTGATTACATATGAATAAGTTTGACGAGCTTTATGACATTATGATTTATCGTTTTCGTTTGAAAAAAGTTTGGCAATACCCACTTTTTCTTACACTATAGAAGAATCCTGATTCGTGAACCTAGCAGTGGGAAGAAAATTTACTACGTTAACTTGGTAGTTGGAAGATAAATATGTATACGATTTCTATTGGTCAGCTTGTATTCCAAATATTTCTCTCTATTTTCCTTACGGAATATGTATAGAAAATAGAGTGATGGAAATATATAACATAATTAGAATTCTATTATATAAACCGCTAACTATTAAAAATTGAAGGACCTAAAGGTGCAGACACATAGAGTCGTACGAGGCACGTGTTTTTTTTTAACATTTTATTTACATAGATAGTTTAGCACATGTAAAAAAAATGCTAGCACGTCTGATCTTTACTGTCGGAATCTAGGGTAAATCTCAACCCCGAAATGATTTTGGTGATATTTTATTCTTGTATTGACATAGTTTTAACATTGATCGATAGCGGTGATTCCCATATTTGATGAAATGTAAGAGAAACTTGTCATAATAATAAGATCGTACGAATTAACTATGAGATAAAAATACACCCATTATTGCCGAAAACCAGAAGCACGTCCATGCCGTACGATTCAGTGTGTTCTTACCATGAGAGTATGATTATATTTTTATGGGTCAAATCATACAATAAGTCTCTTCATTAGAAGTGGCATATAATTAATGGTAAACGGGTTACATCCCAAATGTGAATCGCTACCATAACCTCCGCTATGAAAATCGCTCGCGCGGCTCCTGTCACATGAAAACTCGTCGCACAGGAAAATTGCCCAAATATTGCTCAAAAAATGCTTTTTTTACGAGATTTGGGCAGTTTGAGCACTATTTGGGCAGTTTTATATACAGAAATTTTCCTGTGCTACGAATTTTCGTGCAACAGGAGATCCGCGCGAGCGATTTTCGTAGCAGCGGTTATTCTGGTAGCGATTCACATTTGGGATGTAATCACCGAACCATAATTAACCATATGTTTTTGTATAAGAGCCGTGCTTTCGGCCAGTTTTTGTATAAGCATTGTTGTCAGTGACATTTAAAAAGCAAGTTATATTGATTTTAATCGAAATTTGGTGCGTGTGATATCTACGATAATCTGACGGAATATTTTGCCAATGTATTTGTACTTTTAGGAAAATTTCATGTCTAATTATACATACAGATATATATATATATATATATATATATATATATATATATATATATATATATATATATATATATATATATATATATATATATATATATATATATTTACATATATACATAAAACGATATATCTTGACCATGAATAAGTACCCAATGAGACTATTTTAACGGTGAGGCTTCAAATCAATATTTTTTACATTTCTCTAATTGTCATTTAGGACAAAGAAATCATAACATTTCAAACATCATACATATGTATATTAAAAAAGTTTACATTTACATCTGTTGTAAAATAAAAACTTTATGACATTACTGAAAACCTTTTTGGACATACATATAGTGAGCAGTATGGCTCGGTGGTTGCATTTATGTTTAGCACCGAGAAATTACTGGGTTCAATCCTGTGCTAATCTTTAATACTGCTGGTTAGACTTGGATATTTGTGATCTAATTCGATCGTTTCCTATCAGATTTAATTTCAAACTCTGATTTCATTGTTGAAATGGTTACCGGTAAAATTGGCTAAATATCCTTCCTACCTACTATGTCACCACTATTTGAAGTATGATAAATGTACAATAAAATTTATGCACAATTCATAGATGTCTCGTTAATTTGCGAGTTTTTTCAGTGTCTCGTAATTCAACGACTTGTAATAAAAATGCTGCATTATATTTGTAATTGGCCAGAAAGGTGCATTGGGGTTTACTTAAGCCTTCCTGGTATATATGTATGTAAAAAATAAAATAAATATCCTGGTATATGTAAAAAATAAAATATGTACATATGTAGATGGTGCTCCTCACTATTCACTATTTATACACGATAGGAGTACACTCGGACCGATTCCGCTTAGTTGGACACTCGGGCATCATTCGTAGCGTGGCAACGTCCGAGTGACCAACTTAGCGGGCTCGGTCTGACTGCATTCATATTATGTAAGCCCGGAATAACTGATATTATATTATTTTGCCTCCGTTAGTGTATTGCTTAGTTCAAGTGGCAAATTTATAACAAGACTCAGGCCAACAGTAATTTTCGAAAGGGCAACGATAAAAACATGCATTTTGAATAATATCGGTTAGAATGCGCGTTTGACAGTTGGAGCACTAGTCAGCCGGCGCAAGTCAGAAATAAACCATCAGCTCTATTTTGGACGTCAGCTGTGCGAAGGTGAAAAGAAAAAAATCAAATGATATTTGCGGATATTTGATACCGCAATACCCGCTCATTATAATATTAATTTATCATCCTGAATTATCTTATTATAATGCGAATTATAGACGAAGCGATCGATGCGATAACACTAACCACTTTCATCGTTTGCCAGATGCCCCAAATGACGACATTCTCCACATCTACGTCAATTTCAAACTCGAAATCATTTCGAAAAATAGTACTGGCGCTTAATGTGTATTATTACCCTCCCCGCCACACGATTGAAATGTGTGTTTACACGTTCGATAGCGTATCATCGACGCTAACAACAGATTTCATCGAAAAAATTTCGATGCAGGGTTGCGAAATTTAAATTAAAGGACACTACATCCAAATTAAAGTACTCCATGTTTCTGTATGCACATTGTGTCCATGACTGTTTAGGTTTTTTTTTAATTTTGCAGTTTTTCTAGCTACATAGAAACAACTAAAATTTATGAAATGAAATATACGTCATGGCCGACCAATAGACCTATTTCCAGATTTAGCAGCGCGACGTCGTGTCTACCTGCTTTTTTCAAAAATTTTCTTCATTATAGGTATTCAAAGGTTTCAACACTCGGATCTCATAATTAAGTGAAGGAGGTCGAGTTGCTTTTGGCCTAATAAAATAAAATTTCAGTAATAAAAAAAGTTTTTTAAAAACATACGTCTTCTATAATTTGTATATAAAATTATTATTTTGAATAAAAACACCAATATTTTTTTTTTACTACCGCCATCTATGTATAAAATTAATGACTACCAAATGTCACCGAGATTAAAAATCTTCGGACCTGAAATGCTTCTTAAACGATATTTTATCTCTATCGTAATGACAGAGGATCCATTTACTTATATTGATGACCAAAATGAGCAATATGGCAATGTATGAAAATGATCGGATAAGAGGCAAACTTTTTCCTGAATTGTAATCGTAAGTGAAACGTAAAGGAGGTATGTAATAAAAAAGGGTACATTATTATAAATTTCTATTGTCAGCCTTTTTTTATTCTCTTGCTTTGTAGGGCAATTGTAATTGACAATAGTTAACCATTTTTTTGGTCAAAAGCAACTCGACCGCCTTCCCTTACTCATAATTAAGGGACAGCGGCCAGTTTCTATTTGGACAAAATATAGGTTCACTATTGTCAATGTCTATTGTCAACCTTTTTTTTTGCTCTCTAACTTTGTAGGAAAATAGTAAGTGACAATAGTCAACCCTCTTTCCTGGGAAATTCAAACGCCACCGCCGAACTCTACTCATAATATTTGTATAAAATTCCACCCTCTTGAAAAAATGGTCACAGGAACAAAAAAAAACGAAAAATGTATAAAGCGACTGATTCTGTAATGTATAAAGTGACTGATATTAAATTAATCAAAATTAAAATATGCCGCAGGTTAATATTTTTCAGGAAATGCTTTTTTTTAATTGTTAATAAATATTACAACATCAGGTTCTTTTTCAAAACCAAATTAGTTTCAACGTTTAGCGGCCTTGTTTTGGGTATTTTCAATCAAATAAATAAAACCTTGATAATAAACAGGTATTCTAATTTTATTGAAGTGATCGCAATGATTGATTTATTAGAAAACTCATTCGCACGCTTGTTGTATATAAATATGCACATATTTTACTGTATAGTTTATTAATTTTGGCAAACGAATGATGATGCTTTGATGTTTTATTTTTTTTATATATGTATGTATATATCGGCTAATATTATGGCCGATGTGAATCATAATATTGGATTTTACATGTTCACGTTGCATTTCGTTGACGTTTGACTATTAAGAAGATGGATGCTCGTCTCTAGAAGAATTAGTGAAGATACGCATTCTTCAACGCAGAAATAACTATTTTTACAAAACTATGTTGGCAAACCGTTTAATTTCGTATTTGTTCTAAGCGTTTTTTTCCGAAGTTTTAATAAACATCCTATCGTATACTCTTCCAAGATAAACTATTTTTATTATCACGATGATCGCTTTCGAATAATGATTGACCCTACGTTAGATTAGGTTAGGTTGTCAGAAGAATTGTTTAAATTCGTATCATATTATAGACGAGTTCTGAAGTCGTTCAGCCACCGAAATATCTTCCCCGGATCAAATTGATTCATTCCGGGCACCGAAACCGCCTGGTCTCCTGCGTCACCGACTGAAAAAAAATGGGCCATGGCCTTACGCGTGTCCACATAAAACGGAAAGGTCAACTTTAAAACAGACGATGATGAGGGTTGGTTCAGCTCGTCCTCGAATTGGCAAAAGTCCGTCGAGCGTTTCGGCCTTCAGGCCGTCAGACTGGTCAACGTGTCCGATAAATTATAAATATTTTTTCACGATGAAAGAACATGACTGAGTGAATCTCCAAGTACTTGTTTCCCTCCCTGCTAAAATTGACAGACACCTGGTCAATTTCGTCAATTACGTGTCAGTTAGTGAAATAAATATACTTCACATCCATCAAGCTCAAATCTACCGATTATAAAATAATACAAATAGGTATAAACAGGGCATTTTTTCCCGGGTCTACCTCACGGGACCGAAACTGAAACGCCCGAAAACGCAAATATCGGAAGGCAAAGATCGAAAATCGAAAGATCTTAAGTCGAAAGATAAAAAAAGGGTCTCTCCCCCCGTCGTACACACTCACTTAATTTGCACGAGCAGGATACAACAGGAACAAGAGGAACAGGCTTTTTCTCCCGTATTCTGCGCGCGCACATTAAACAAGGCTGTATGACAAAAATGACCACTAACACGAAAGCCATGTGAAACGTAAAGGAGGTATGTAAAAAGAGAGATAATTTAATGCCACTCATATATATTATATATACATAGTACCGTTTACCATGCACCCTTTTTTTTGATCTTTCGACTTAAGATCTTTCGATTTTCGATCTTTGCCTTCCAATATTTGCGTTTTCGGGCGTTTCACTTTCGGTCCCGTGAGGGAGACCGTTTTTTCCCATGTAACGCGGTGGTACGGCGTTCCGTCACCTTTTTGTCTCAACATTTTTTTATGTTTCAAACGAATATTCTATATAATATAATTTGAATATAATCTATTCCAATATAAAAACCCTAACAAGAAGTGAGTTTCGGCACCTTCTTTTAAAAATAAAGCCCTGGGTATAAACAAGTAACAATGCAGCCTACTGATAAATGAGCGCTGATAAACATACATACATATGTACGTATGTAAAGCGTTTTTGTCTCACCGTAGCGTATTTTAGTAAAATATGAATGTATTTTCTCTTAAAAATTCTTCATCCATTTATGGATTTGTAAAAATTAAAATCAGTGGGAAGTTTGTGCTCCGTAAATGTGCCCTTGTTCATTACTAATCACTAGCTATGACGTTACATACATATATACAGGGCTGATGAGAGGGGAGGGGGGAGCCAGGGTAAATTCCAGGACCCTGACTATTCGAGGGGCTCCGTGTCGGAAATCATACCTGTTATATCATCCTTTCTTATTCAATATTTTAAAAAAAATAGCAACCAACATAGGTATTTTTCTAATAGTTCTGATAGATTTTGGCATATCATTAAAAATTGGCATATCATTGAAAAGATCTTTTTTTTATTTTATCATAGAGTCCGGGATTATTTTTCCCATGGCCCAGGAATCCTCTTGGCGGACCTGCATATATATGTACATATATAAATCACCTTAGTCTCGTCTGTATATTCTTAGTGAGAATGAAGAATATCCATACTACAGCTAAATTTTATTCAAGTTGGGCAAATATTTGTTTAATGAATAGAACGCCACTTTGAACACTGTAAACATTTAATTAACTTTTATTTTGTTTATGTTATTAAAAGCTATTATTTAGTTTAAAATGTATCTACCGTTCGTACAATTTTTAGTTGAGTCACTTCCGATCGTCAAATCGATGTAATATTTCGCATATTAACATTGATATTTTTTATTACAAGAATGAATATGATATTTAACTAAAAGTTAGCTTTAAATAACGATTGTAAATATCTCTATACATATAAAAGTCTCCGAAATCAACACAAAATGAAGGATTTCTTTCAAAGTATTGAAATGTTTTATGCTAGAGTACGCTTAGAAGATTGAGCAGCGAGAAAAGCTATTGTATAAGCTCTACAGATTGGCCGTTGGTATCTATGTAATTTATATCTGGCCGAGATATTCTGGCCAAATAGTAATATGAATATTTAATTCGTCTCGTTTTGGCCAAAATACATCGGTTTATATGCGGTGTTGGATGCTAATGATCCATATATGGAGCTGACAATACAGAAGAAATCTTATAATTGGAAAGAAATAACATTTTAAGCGTCGGGCAGACTTGAATAAGAAATGCACGCATCTATTATTATACAAAATTGTTTTCATTTGTTTAATATTTAAAAATATTTTTCTGTTATTTTATTGCTATCCGTGCATTTAAATATATCAAAATGGAGGCGAGGAGATAGCTTTAAAAAACAAAAGAATTTTCAATGTTGTGTACGTCTTGGAATTTAAAATGATTCCTACCGGTTTCAAAATGAACCCGGGTAAAGCTGGGTATAACCGATAATAATTAGAAATTTCGATATCGTGTCGTTTCATCTGTCAATCTCTACATTCGCACAATATTAATACTTTCATATACCACACTGATAGGCATGTCAAAAATGTATATTTGGTACACGCTACGAGTTTGACGGAAATTTCAAAAATAATTCAAGGTTGCCCATTCTGCATACGTGACTGTGTGACACAATTCAAAACCACAGTTTCTCGACCTTCTTTCTCTTATTTCTTTCAACATTTACAATTCTCCCTATGTTTGCTATGTACATATTTATTTCGTTTGATACTGAGGGTGTTATGTTCTCCCTCCCCGTAGTGTGATGCACGCTACATTTTTAATTACAGTTTTATGCACTTTCAATGTTGACACTTTCGTCATGTTGGCAGTTTGGCATCCGATTTAAAACAGTGCATTTCGCTAATGAGACAATAAAATGCGAACAATTCTATATGTTTGCAACCCCCGACTGGGGCTGCCAGGAGCGGACTCGTCCGCCTGGCAACATTGGTCGTGCATCTCTCCCACATCTCGCTGGCACTAAAATAAAATGTCTTTACATAATTTTCATTACGGGATCGTCTAAAAATATGCAACGTCCGATTACATTTTTCACACGCGCGCACAGACATAATCGTGCGACAACCATTTTGTGACAAAACGCTAAATAGCCTATATAAGCGTCTGTCAAAAATGACAGAGTGATTGGTTGACGTTTATCTGCCTTTCCATATCTTGTCCCACTCCCTCTTCCTATTTATCGTCCTTACCCTACTTTCCTGGCTTTCCCTCTCTCTTTCTATATTTTCTTTGCAAATAATCATTTTATCGTTTTATTAAAATGCATTTTGAAAAAAGTACAATTTAAATAAACAAGAAATTTGCTTTATAGAATTTCAATAATAAAATACATTATATTCTTCTTCTTTCATATACATATGTATGCAGTGCCGGTCTTACACCCGATGGCGCCCTCGAGCATTTTTTTCTAAACACCCTTAGAAAGAACTTTCTAATCTAAAATTTTGAATGGCTTTTGGCGCTCTAATTTTAAATTTTAAAGAGCCTTCGGCGCATTGTTCGGCGCCCTAAATTATTTGGCGCCACCCGACCTAGCCCCCCCCCCCCCTAAAACCGGCACTGTACATATGTATGTACATCACTTCTCCCTCTAGTCTACTATATATTCTTCCCTCTCAATCTTTGACTTTCCCTCTCTTCACCAACCTCTCACTCTGACCCCCACCCTTTTTCAGTCTATTAATATTTTATATGATTTCATTAATCCAATGAGAGAAACAGGAACATATCATTCATAAATAAATTTATTAAAAATCAGTTATTTTTTAAATATAAGTAAAATTTTATGGATAAAATAAATAACCAATTTCTTAATAATATTAATGAAATATTAATATTATATATGTATGTCTACATTAACTTTCAAAAGTTCATACAAAAATTAAACTACATAATAAATTCAATTTACCTTGAATGCAGACAGAGATAGTGCCGGCAATGAGGAGTGAGCACAAAATAAACCTCCACAAAATCCACTTTTTATTATTAGTCCACGCCGCCATATTGAAAATGGCCGCCCGACCAACTCACGACACACACTCACTCGATAGCTTCGCGGACCGCCAACGCATGCATTTGCTGAAACATAATACTCAAAAAAATCACTACATGACAAAAAAATTTCGAATTATCGCGTCATAAAAGGGGGAGGAGAGCGGACAGAGTTGTAAAGGGGGGAGGGACGAACGGACAAGGACGCAATGTTTGACGTTTGCGACCGCGCACCCTTATAAGCGGGAAATTCAAAATCGATGTTGCGCAACCGGATCCGGACGGATGCACTCATTTGCGAGCATCGAACATGGCGCCGACTCAACGCAGGGTGGGGATGAGGGGGGATAATAATATTGGTTCCGATTCGCACTTATTTTCAGAGACAGCACTGCACCGCTGGTCGGACGGGTACTGGTTAGGTCGAATGGCGACACCCCCGGGACTCCCCCTACCACATCCCGAAAGACTGTCTCGTCTTGGCTCGCGTCACATTTACCGATCCGCCGTCAGATCGAACCAGTTACTTCCCAAGTCTTTGATCCTCATCTTTTGACGCGCAGACACACACGTCTGCATTGCCCATTGACTAAATCGTGGAATATGTTATCCAGATATTAATTACTCGACAAGTTATCTACTCAAAATATCCACATACAAGTTCTATTACAGCTTTTTTGAAAATGTTTTGATACTCTAAATATACAATTGTGTGTATTTTTGGATAAGATGGGGCCAGTGGTACTCAACAAATGATCCTAGGACTAAAAACGTCAAAAAATAATTTAATATATGCAACTAGTGTTGTACCCGATGAAATATCATCGCATGGGTGTTGGCATGTTGCACGCGGTCGTTTTTTTTTTCAAATACCTTTTAAATGTATTTAATTTAATATTTATATTTAACTAGCTGAACCCGGCATGCGTTGCAATGCCACAATAACGCATGCAAATCCCGTTCCCGTTCCCATTTGTCGGAAAAACGCAGGCAGCGAATACATTTGAAATTATTGCGTTGCAATGACACTCATTCCCGTTTTTGCCGTTTCCGTTCCCATTTTTGGGTGATTTTTTTTTCACAGTAGTCTTCCCAGACATGCATACAACAAATCCTGAAAGTTCCATCGTAATCGGTTCAGTGGTTTAGGAGCCTATACGAGACACATATATATATATATATATATATATATATATATATATATATATATATATATATATATATATATATATATATATATATATATATATATATATATATATATATATATATATATATATATATATATATTATATATATATATATATATATATATATATATATATATATATATATATATATATATATATATATATATATATGTACATATATATATTTGATAAGGATTTAAATGGAGGAGGGGAAGGGGGATTTCAATTAATGTCAATCCTATCTACAATTAATATTAAGAAGGTACAAATGCATCCTTACCCCCACTCTAAAATTGAGCCAGTATGAAATTTATTTGTTACTTCAATGTGTTATCCTTTTTTTCATATTCCAAACATAAATCAGTATCATCCTATAAGATCTTACTACTATAGTATTGCTGAAAAGCAATATCATTCAATTCAATTATATTCGATGTTCGGGAAATTCTTGTTTTCCTTGTGGCTTAGTATTGACTTCTAGAATAATCTATGGGATTCTATTTGAATACATTCGATAGCTTGTCTTTTCAGTATAGCGTTGATACTTTTAAAGTTATAATTTAAAATGCTTATATGTATGTATAATATGACCATCTCTTACCTCAACTGACTGAGCATAAGGTCTTTTTTTTATTAAAGGGAAAGCAAAGACAACACTCGAACCAAGAGTAAACTGGTTCTTCCAAAATTAAATCAAGTTGCACGTGATCTTGGTGTATTTTAAGAGTTTGGAACTATTTTAGTAATCGCGGCGCCCAGTTAATAGTCGTTTTGATAACATTTCACACATCATAAACCGATACAAATAGACTACAAAATAGACTACTAGACAAATAGTACATGAGGCTGCTGTTTGTTTGTTCGGTAAGCAAAGAAATATTGATGTAAAAGAAACGTCTGATTATCGCTTTGAGTTATTATGCAACTTGTCGCGCTTGAACTAAAAAGAGAAATGTAAAATAGCGCCAAATTAATCAGATGCGAAGATCTCTAGACAACTTGGCCCTGGTGATATTCTACCGGTTATTTCGGTCATATCTGAATCGTGACCTATAAACAAGCACTTTTGTCAGTACTTTAAATAAAAGTAAAATATATGACTGAAAGAAATGTTGTAGGCAGTTGTTGCAACCGCAAGCGTAATCAACGTCTGGAAGAAGCCGGTCAAGTTCAGTTGGCTGAAAAGCTCGCGTTAAAACCAAAGATTCCACAACTTTTGCGAAATCTATACTATAGAACTATGATACATATTTTATTGAATGATTTTATTTTTACATAGATATATAGCAGGAAGGCTTGACAGGAAGACCCCAATGCGCTTTCCTGGACAATTAATTACAAATAATGCAGCATTTTATTATTATATAAATCACTGTATTTCCAGAAGCTGAAGAACACGAAATAACAATTAATTAATTAATTACAAAATTAATCCATTGAGACATCTATGGATTTAGATTTTGTACATAATTTTTACAAATTATATAATACACACAATAAATACAAAAGATTTGTGACAACAGGAAAGATGATTTTTTGCCAATTTTGAGGAACCGTTTCAACAATGATTAGATAAAATTGGCAAACTCTAATAAGAAACGATCGATTTGGAGTCACAAATACCCCCAAATCTAACCAGCAGTATGGTGGATCGACCCATTGACCACTTGGTGCTAAACATACACGCTACCACTACTGCTGGTTAATTAAAATATAAAATATATACCTAGTTAAAAGTTTGCTATAGAATCGAGATGAGTGTATTCTTAGAAAACTTCATTATGTCGAAATAAGTATGTGCTTTTATAGCTGAAGCTACACAAATTTCAATTTGGCTGTAGAACTTTTCCTATTTTTCCACAATAATAAGTGGAAGAAATTTTTTTGGTAACGGAAAAATTAGGAAAATGTATGAAAAATAGACAAGCTTGTTTTTTATGTATTTATTTTGATATTTTGAACATAAATATTGACAATCATTACCTCCGAATGCGTAAGGATGTATTTTAAACATAATTCACATTATGAGAAAAAAAAATTTTCCTCAGAGAAAGAAAATTGTCGGAAAACAGTCTAATAAGAATGCGATATATTCAAATTAGAATCAATCAGACTTTCATAGTAATTTCGTCAACGCTTCGTTCATCATGATGAAATTTAATTATATTTATCTATTCCGGTGGTTCCCAACCTTTTTTTATTGTATTTCAAGAAATTTGTTATTGCAAGTGTAATTACATATATGTAGTATTTGCATGGTAAGGAAAGTGAAGACAAGGTAGACGCAATGGATCTTTTTTGTTAATAATTTTTTGTGTTAAAATGTTATTTGCGGAGTCACAGTATTATATTTATCTACTATTTCGCCATACTTATATTACTAATGAATGGTTTTAACCATTTGAGTACTGACGTCCACCTGGAAAGGCTTAGCGGGTAATATTCTTGTTTATTTTGTGCATGCTTAAAATATAACGCCTATCGGCGTTTTTCAGGCCCATGGACTTCACATGGTCGGCGTTTTTCAGGCCGATTCGCGTTGGTCAGCATCCAAAGGGTTAACTCTCCTTACAAAATAAATTTAATCAGATTCTTGTGCGTTTCGAGAAACGTTTTTTAAAATTCGGTTTAAATGATGCAAGATACGCCCAGTGGTGTCACTCCAATTTTGGAACGGGTTTCCATTTTTTTTTTCAAAAAATTTTTATATATATACATTTTGTTTTCGTCCAAGGCACCATTATATGAAAGTTCATTTAATTTTCATGATTTGTATAATTTTAACAAAATTATATGATTTTTTAGATTAAATAACGGGTTTCCGAAAACCATTAGGGTGACACCACTGGTTACACCCTTAAGTCTAAAGCTGCATTCAACCTATGTATTTCTATATTTGTCTTTTATTAATCGGTATCGCTTGCCGGATTTTCGATCATCGACTGTACATACTGACGTCGACTATGATTAATTAAGATAATGTTTATTAATTATATAAAAAAATATTTATATTTACGATTGTAAATCATTCATTCTTGCATGTCCGCCATTATCACACAGGGAAAGAAGGCATGTCGTGTGCTTGGCTGCCCGCTGTGGGGGTCTCCTACATTTCTTCAAATATGGGATACACCGTTATCGATCACTGTCAAGCAAGAATACAATTTTACTGAAAACACTCTAGGGGGTGATTTTGGGACGGTGTGTGCTGGGCGTTCCATGAATATGTGCTGGGAATGCCACATTTTTTTCGCATGTTTAAAATTATCTAAAAAAACCATTCCTTGCTGTGTGTTTTCGCCCGTACGCGTATTACGGGTTAAGAACCTCTGATCTATTCGAACGGCAGATTTTCATTTTTCCGCAATGATAAAATTATGCTCACGTTATCTCTAATTTGAAGTTAAAGACTTAAAAAAACTCATGGTAACAAATCGTTGAGAAGAAGTCAGAAGATGGTTAAATGTTTATATTCTGTTGAATGAAGAGACTTTTTAATAAGTTTTAATGTTGCTGAAAAGTGTGACAGGGTTGTTAGTTCATAATATAGTCGAGCTGTGCACATGTCCATGGTCATTTCGTTTGGTAAGTTTCATACATGAATAGAAGGTTTGAGTTGAAATTTTGAAAATTCGAAGTGTTGGCCGAAAGCGTGCGACTTTCTGTCCAGACGGCGAGCGAGTGAGCCGACTGTCCGGTCAGTGCTATTCCTGTCCATCGGTGTCGGCCACCGCCGCCATATAAGGCCCCGATGCGAACACTGCTCGCATTTCCCGGGCGACAACTTCACAACATCACTATCTACCTTCGCATCGTTCGCTTCGCTTCACCACTGTCATCTACAATCAATCGAAGCGTGAACTCGAATGCACACTTTAGCGCTCATTCCGTCAACATGTTCCCCCTCCATCGCCATCTACCTCGTTACTAGAGCACGATCCCCACTTACGCGAATTTTAAATACATTTCGAATGAATTTCATTTTTATTTTTAGTTACACATTATCGTATTCATATTTTATGACAAATATTCGCAAAAAATAATTTTAGAACTGTTTATTATTTTAAATATTTAGCGACATCTACAATCGCTAATTTAAACCAATTTCAGTCATTAATTAATTACAGGGGCGCAATTTCAGCTATTCCCAGCGGGGAGGCAAAATTTTTGACTAGTAAAGAATGATTTTTTAGGGGGGGGGGGTGTGTTGTAAATTTGCTATGCACATCTTTTTCTGGGATAAGCGAGAACAGTAATAGAAAGGCAATCCTATTCAACAATTTAAATTAGCTAAATAGCTAAAATTATATAAATAAATAAATTTGTTTCGTAGGATAAACGAGTTTTACAAATATATTTCTAAGTACAACAAAACAAAATATATTTGGGAGTTAATATTTTTTTTTCTGGGAAAAATCGACGTGTTTATACTTGACGGTGTTCTTCTTCTTTTTTTTTATTCCTCTCCTCGTAGGAGGTTGGATATCATGATATATATCTTCTCTCTATTCATTGTTTCCCCTTCTTCGTACATTGTTCGGACGTTCCATGTTGCTAATTTCATGATTGACCCGGAGATTCTGACCATCTAAGGCCTGCCGGGGACTGAGGGCCGAGGCTGTCAATCATGATATTTACTTGGAACATTAAAAAAAAAAAATTCTAAAAATGTTCTAAAGAAATTAAATATTACGTTTTTGTTTGTTTAGTATTATGGAGGATGAACGAATGAGACGACTGGCATGTTAATGCACGTGTTTATTATATGACAGCTGAAGACAGAGTGGGTAGCGGCTCTCCGAACCCAGCCGGGTTGGTCCCCACTCGCAGGAAGGCAACCAAACTCGACCATGTCGTATAAGCGAGCCGCCACAGTATTTTAATTCAAATTCTTATACATTAAACAACGTGGATAGTCCCGTTCAAATCTAAGGGGGGGCAGCCTCTCCCCCCCCAAATGACGACCCTGCTCAATTACGTAGAATTGAATTGAAAAACATAATTCTTCAACATTGAGATGTTTTATATGGTTCGGTGATTACTAGTCAAATGTGAACCGGTCACAGGACAACCGGTCGCTCTAGATCGGTTACACGTGATCACACGTCACACTAAAACTGGTCACGAGAAAACTGGTTGACCGATTTTAGGGTGTGACCAGTTTTAGTGTGACGGGTTTACCGTCACACTAAAGCTGGTTTAGTCCGTTTACCGTTTTATATTTTTAAAAATATTAATAATTATGCTCAATAAATGTATTGTTTAGTAATTTTCCCAAATTTAAACTCGCTGTTATAAAACGCATAATATATCAGTCCAATCCTCATTATTAAATCAGTGCATCTAATCAGCATTGTACACGTCCACCATTTTGAACTGTCATGGCGGCGAAACGCGCTATAACAGCGGTCATACACAAGTGACAGCCGAATGTCAATATAACCTAATACAAAAAGTGCATGACGTACACTAAATCCTTATTGCGATCTAAATAAATACATTTTATTCAATCAATACGCAATGTTTTCAAAATTATTGAGATTTTCGAGAGTTTTAATATCAAATCACGCTAAAACGAAAACATTTTCAATTGCGAAGCTTCAAACTGCCCGAAAATACAGTGCAGGCTTAGCATTTGCCGGTTTCAATATAGTCAGATGTGATCCAAAACCGATCACTTGCGATACTGAATCTCTAGAACACGAATTTTATATTAAACAAGCCTGCACTAGTAACGTTACAGCTGCCTGTCAACTTTTAACCGTAACCATAGTAGCCATACAGGATACATGTCAAAGGTAAAACTTGATTAACTTTACATGCGAGTAATTTTCATTACATTTTTGTCCGACGATTTTAGAATACGCCAAGAACTAGCTAAAGAGATAACTCTATTGCGACGAGCCGTCGAATGGGGCGAAAACACACCCGAAGAACATTTCGACCAATTAATAGAAGTCAGAAGCATCTTGGACGACCTGAAACACAATTTACAAGTCCTAATAGGTACACGTGTCTATTTAATAATAATAAAACGTACACTTATATTTTCATTCAATTTTATTAATTTGAGTTGCAATTGTATATAAACATATAATACATAAAGATAGGAATAATACAACATATGCATTGTGACAAAATATGAATCGCAAAATATTGCACTTGTTTTCTTTCATACATACATACATACATATTTAACAACGGCCGTTGAATTTTTTCGCCTCTATGGTAAAAGCGACGAATGCGAGTGTGATATTTTATAATATTGCAATTTTTACAAGTACGCGGTGTGATGTATGCTTATATGCAGTCGAATTCAGTATTTCAGGTTTATATATAATATATATATATATATATATATATATATATATATATATATATATATATATATATATATATATATATATATATATGAATGTCTATTTATAAATAATTAGAAACGTACAAACGGTTTCGCTGTTGTGAGTATATCATAATGTCACCTTATTTGTGAAAGATCCATATATATCATTTTATTCTCACAATAAATATGTACGTAATAATAATATAACTAACACAATTTCAATGTACATTTTAATGAAGTGTTCAGAACAAACGATAACATAAATTATATATATGAAGAAGAATATTTAAACCTAACAAATAGTACTGGCAGTTATACTATATTTATATAACATTACTCGCTAAAAGGAAAATAATTGTTAAGGTATAAAAATATTGTTCTACCTATTACTTACAGCATACAACTTATTCATAGCCGTTTACCATCCAATCAGTTAACAAATTTACATAGCCTTGTTTTCAATGGATGCAAACGGGCCATAAAAAATTTACGACTATACTACACACAGACATAAATTTCAACACTCACTCTCCGTAAATAATATATATATATATATATATATATATATATATATATATATATATATATATATATATATATTACAATACATACACATCACAAGTTACAACTATATATATTTATATATATATATATATATATATATATATATATATATATATATATATATATATATATATATATATATATATATATATATATATATATATATATATATATATATATATATATATATATATAAATTTACACCCACTTAGTCACTGGACGTATTTATTTGGGAAAAAAATAAATACGACACGTCAGAGTACTAAATTATGTTTTTTTTTCACACAATGTGAATGATTTTTCTTTTGAACTTCGGAGAGAATGTGTTCATTGATTAGATTTCTTTACGTATATGTGGATCCGAAAGGCATATCCGAACCGATTGGAATGATTGAACTTCCGATTAAATATTCACTTTCGTTTCAATCGTCAATTTGCATCCGTATATAATAAAGCGCACTTCTTATTCATTAGACTTGAAAATAATATGTATATAATTTTACATTATATTAATTACCCTTCATATATTTATAAACTGTACACGTTTTAACCGACTACTCTATTACATATAATAACAATAAGAAAATAAACAAAAACATAAGAATTTGGTCTTGTTTGCAAGGCACCAATCCAAAAGACGATACGACTATATAAAAAAAATTGTTTTTGCACTTTTGAAGATCCTCAATCTCAATTTACAAATGATTTTTTCTCAGATATAACGTCGTCGTATATTATATGAAGTTATGAAAATAATAAAAAATTCTCATACTTGTGTGTATAAAAACATAAAACACGGCAAATTATTTTTATTGTGGCTCTTGTTAAAAATGCAATTATAAAATACAATAAATACACAGTTTTCAATGGTAATTTGAGATCCTAAAATGCGCACTTTTGCTATATTTTACATATCAGAGAGAATCAACATTGCGTTGAAAACAAAAATTTCCTACTATACTCACATTTACATGCATGTATGTATACTCGTATATACATAATAGATACGATTTGATTCTTAAATTTAATCATTGCTATATTAATATATATGAATATATAACAGTTTTTCTATAATACATACCTATGTAAACAATAAAAAAAAAGCATCAAACGCCATTTTCATAAAAAACATAGTATCTATTTTCCTAAAATATTTCTTTTCCTTTCATTATTTAAAATATTCACTAATCGGTACGTTGAAATTTTGTATAAAAAGAACAAATCAAAGGCAATTTTATACAAACACGTATTATAATATAATATAATATATATTCTCGGTGGAGCGTTTTGCTAAATTACATTTTTAAATACACTATACATTGTAATACTATTTACGAATACATATAAATACTAGAAATTTTGTTGCATAAACTTTTCAATTTTGATACGAATCCCTTTTTTGTTTGTTTTTTCAGGTTATATGGAGTACGCTGAACGTATCGCGACCATGGCGGCCGAAGTCTCGTATCTTTCGGGCAACGTGGGCGCATCGGACATTGTCTGCGAGCGGATAGATCAAGTCGGCCGAGCGTACAGAGCTGAAGTTGAACAGAACGAAACGTTGCAGATGGAGAGTCTCGGATGGCAACGGGTCGCCATAGAATCGGACAATATGAAAGAGATTCTCGAACCTGAAAACGACGCGCAAAATAAACACACAATACAAAACGCGTAATCGTACACATACTGAATATTGTTATAATTATATCATACAATAAATATATATCCTAGTCGAAAGTTAATGAAAGTATGCAATTACTCTATGATAACGTTGGAGCGTCGCGACGAGCACTCAGCATGGTTTAGCATCTTTGCTGAGGTGTGTTTCTATATCGACACGGCAAATCGGACAATGTTTGTTGGTGGAGAGCCACTGATCGACGCATTCCATGTGGAACAGATGCATACACGGCAACCGTCTGAAATCAAACATGCAATTGAAAATCTTATATAGAATGCACAATTTGCAAAATAGATCCGAGCCTACATACATAATATATAATACAAAGTTAACTTTGTATTATATATTATGTTTTGTATTATATAACCGTTTGCCCGCGGCCGTCTTCTATGGAAGCTTTGAGCGACAAGTCTGTAGCGCGGCTGTCTTCCATAGAATTTCTGAACTTTGCACGGGATTTTGAGCCTTATATGCGCCTATTTCAACAGTTTTAAGGTTCAAAATTGGTTGAATATATTACTGAGAGTTGAATGCCATCTATTCAATTTGCTTAAAATTCATATATACCAGTCAAAATTAGTTTTTTGTGGAACCATACTGAAACCTCGTTTATGTGACGTCACATCTGTTGAACAATGGCGACGATACGTTTCAATTGTATGAAGAATGATTATGTGACAATACAGCCAAAACCATGAGATATATTATGTATTTTATTGTTTAAAATAATACTTCATGTGTTAATTAACATATCCGGTTACTTGAGTAAATATTAAAATCTGTATTTAAGATCGAAAACTCGATTGCCAAATTCGCGAAAACGGTGCAGCGTACAGGGCTTGTGCTCTATATTTATTGCCGTGGGCAAAGGGTTAAAGCTTTACAAAACGGTATTATTCATGTAGGTTGGATCTTTTTCGCCAAATTGAATTATAATGGTGCAATTGATTCAACATTAATTTCTCACACACCTGCAATCGCTGTCATTCTCGAAGATCGACAAGCAAATCGTGCACTTTTCTATCGAATCCTCTTCGCTGGTTTGAGTGTTGGTGGGTCGTCGTCGGTACTTGTGCGAGTATGTGTTGCCTTCGATGACTTCGCGCGAAGCACCCTGGTGAACGGTGGATATGCGACGCACGTCTACGGTGTGTATGAAATGCCCCAGTCTGCTGGCGCGTATCAAAGGTGGACTTCCTCGACCCTGCGATGAAAATCACACATACATAAAGCAACCGATCGATCGCGTACGACGATTTTGAAATCAAAAGTGCACATTTAATACCATCAACGTCGGCTGAATGGAGATGTGGAGATGATGCGGTTGCATATAATGATAGAGATGGTGGTGGACATGTTGACCGTCACTGAAAAAGAAAAATATGAAAATAAATACATAATGAAATCATCGTGATAGTATCACACACTCGGTTCGAAAACATGGTAAACTAGTGAAATTACAACAGGTGGTTTCTTTATTTTAATTGATATATGAATTAAAATAAAAACAAAAATAGTGAATGAGTGATATTTGTATAAGTTGCTCTATATCCTCCTTTTTGAAAGCGCCTCCTTTACAATTCAATATTTATGTGTGTAAAGATGCTTGAAAATCACGTTTTATGATTACCATTGAAAACTAATCAATCTCCATTAAGATTCGAATATGGCAATGAGTTTTTTTGTTTTCTTCTAGTTTATGGGATATGAGCATTTTAAAAAAAGCGCAATTTATACAGATTATTTGGCTTTTGCATTCTCTAAGTCAAAATCTAGTACTGTGCCAAAAGTGAGTATTGAAATCGATAGTCGGATATTTTTTTATATTGATTGTGATTTTTTGTTGCTTTAAGATACGTATAAATAATTATCTAGCAAATTAAGTTTATATATATATTATTATTATTGAAAGTTTCATCTATATTCAGAACTGGTATTACATTTGATGCTAAGATACGATGTTAGATACAGGATGTTTCATGTACATGTGTTAACCATTTTTGTTTTAATCAACATTTTTAACTATCTAATACTCACTAAGAGAGAGATCCATAGTCGAGATCGCCAACTTGATTCATTTCAGTCTGATTGACATTCTCCGGAAGCTGTAATTTATAGTAAAATTGTAAAGTATAATATAACTTAAAAAAAAAAACACATGCATATTATAATATGCAAACTAAGCACACTTACCGGTCCAAGCGAATAGTAATTTGAACCACCATAAGACATACGCTGTTGTGTGTGACTGTCGACGGTGCAAGTATTTGCACCGACCATGCTACGTCTTTGTATTTCCTGAAAACACATCAAATAAGCATACATTGAACGTCATTCAAAATATGTAAAAAAAAAAAATGGAGCATTTCTTTGTGGGAATTGAACGTTTATGGAGAGAAAAAAGGAATGTTTGAATGTTACCTGACAGAATACGGAATCACACAAGGTAGATCGAACGTTGCGGGGAGGAATGCGTTTGAAATACAACGAACAGTTCTGCAAGATAGAATATGGGAACGGAAGAGGATTGAAGAGACCTTGGTTTAGTAATGGATGATGACGAGGACAAAGTGCTCGTAGAAAACACACCTGCATGTGCTGCTGTCTATGCCAGAGCCGCTCGTGTACGGCGTAGGGGGGCACGGGCATGGCCGGCGGAGGACTGAAACCTGAACGTCTACCTCGGCCGAGCACGGAATGTCCGATTAGACCCAATATACTCGTCGGTTCACCAGACGAATGGGCCAAAGGAGGGCCGTTGAAAACTGGACGTCGCTCTGGAAACGAAACTACTTTTAGATAAGATACAACAAATAATAAACGAACCACACATCGCTTGCTCATAAAAATTTATATGTACATATTTAAAAAATTATATTCAAATAACCAGCGGCGTGGTCTAGTGGAGTCCCACTGTTGGCCAGACCTTGGTTTGTGACTCCAGGTCGATCATTTCTTATGAGAGTTTGCCAATTTTCTCTGAATTTCATCGAAATGGTTCCTATATAATCGGCATTTCCTACCTACATATCTCTCCTGCTAATCTCAAACTATTAGCTCAAATTATTTGATTATAAAATGCAGCAAAAATTTCTCCATAGATGTCACTGTGGATGTTTGTATGAATTCGCATTGTATAAAAATGCTTATGTATATTGATTGATTGTATTGTATCTGTATAAGTGCACTCGTGGCCTTGGAGCGATCTGTAAAGGCGAGTGTTCATGTTCTATGAAATAAAAAATAAATGATGGTGACAAACGAGGGTAGGTTGCCAGTTTGTTCGGAACCGTTTCACCAATGAAATCAGATAAATTGACAAACTCTGATAGGAAACGATCGACCTGGAGTCACATATATCCAAGGTCTGGCTAGAAACACCGAGCCAGGAATTGAACCTATGACCTCTCAGTTGATAGCATTATACGGTAACCACTATACTAATATGAATCGAGGTTATCGCAATGACAGATAATGGAAGGCCCATTTCTTACCATGTATGTATAAGGACTAAAGCATCAAGGAAATTGCCAATATCTAGGCTGACGGAGATTGTTCAGACATCAAGCTGGATACCAATTTAAATCAGTGATGTCACACCTAAACTAAGTGACATATACATACTATAAAACAACTCAACGCGCGTGATCAATTTGCCATATGTACAAAATAAGCTTAGTATTTAATATGAACTGTCAACCGGCCCAAATCAGACTCATACCATTATCACACGTGCGTTGATATATGACGCTCAAAGTCGTTGCAATCACAACCACGTTGATTTATGAGTGTATTGTGTGACGATTCCATTCAGCATTCAGAAATGTAATTCAAATCACACGCTTGCCATCAAACTATCGGGTCTGGTCAACGGTAGAGTTCGGACGAATCCAATAAAAGTACCTATATAATGGGGATAATGCGGCGGATGTGTGAAGACGTGAGTCCAGGTACGCTGCGAGTGATTCGTGTGAGCGGGATGGGGAGGCGGCTGAGTGCCGCACATGTTTCCAACGGCTCGGCTGTAGCAGCCGTGACCCTGCGGATAGTATACGCACGGAGCCATGCGAAATCTGCAATGCAAATAAAAAAAAGCTATATAATAACCTAGAAGCCGACAAATTGATACAATGGTGCGTGATGAGTGTTGTTATTACCGAGACCGCAGCACGTTCAAGTGAGGCGGCTGAGTGAGGGGATGTGGATGTCTCGGCGGACGAGTGGGTGTCGTCGGCGGTCGCGCTGCACTCAGGTCGTTCTCCATGCTGCTCTCCGACGTCCGTCTCGGTCGCTCTTCGTCGGGCTCGTTGGTCAAGTCGACCAACAGTACGGGAGACTACATATAAAATATTTAAATTAATCTTGATCACAACAAAAATTAATATATGCTATGGGTTTTCAGATAGTCTTATGACATTAATAGTATAGCAGTATAGCTCGGTGGTTGCATTAATGCTTGCCAGCGAGAGTTTCTCGGGTTAACTTAGATTGAAGAGATTTTATTTTATAAGTATTTCCGCAGTGCTGCTGCTCAGACTTGGACATTTGTGACTCCAAGTCAATCGTTTCCTATCAAAATTTGCCAATTTATCTGATTTCATTGTTGAAGCGGTTCCTCATCAAATTGGCAAAACCATTCGACCTACTAATTTTCACCACTGAGTTCAAATTTATAATGTTACAATTTAAATGTTAAAAATGATGTCGCTCAGGGGTAAAACCTGTAATGTCATCTTGGTAACATATTAAAAAAGAATACCCATTATGATATGATATTCCACATATGTAAGTCGGCAATTACTAATTCTAAGAAAAATATCAAAACACTATTTGATACAATAGTTTCATAGTTTATCTCCGATATCAAGCAGTGTTTGACTCATATTGCAAGTCGGTTGCGTGATATAATTACAATGTATACATATGTACAATTGAACTAAGAGTTTCTAGATTTACCAAAAAACGAAATAATCACCTTGGGTTCTTCATTCAAGACGACGACATCATTATCAATATCGTCGTCTCCGGAATCGGACGAAGACAACCAATCCAACTGCAAATCGGGTGCGTTGAGAGCATCGTTAGAACAGTTAGCAGACAACCTTGGAGAATTTTCATTGGTACTCGACTAAACAAATAGAAAAAAGCAACAATCAAATTAACACATTTAATAGGAACAACGTAATTATACATAGTAGCCAAAAATAATACTAAAAACGTACCCGATTCATACACTTCCTATCGCACGTGTGATTCGCATCCAGCTCCCTGCTCGTCCCCGGCACGGCCTCCATGGACTCGTTCAAGGCGACGCTAGAACTGGGCACTTCCAACGAGAAGCCCTGCTCGTTCTTGACGGCCGACGATATGAACGACATGATCGCCTCCGACTTCACTTCAGGTTTCACATCGACGTCCATAGCCTCGTCGGACAGCTCGACGTTGCTCGTAGAGTCGACGATGTTTGAAGCCACGCCGCTTTCAGGACAAGTTGACGGGCAAGTTTCGATACACTCCTTCTTAATCGACGTCGCCGTTTGCGTGATGGTCTCCACCTTGATCGGAGCGACGGTCTCGCAGTTGATTTCAATTTTGATGGTGCCAGCGGTGAGGCTGAGGTTTTGACTGCTTTGTGGAGGTTCTATATTCGACGTGTCTCGCTCGGTGTGCGAGGCTGCCGACGAACAGTGGTGGTTGTGGGTTGGGCAGGACGTGGACGGCGCGCTGTGACTGGTCCCGGCGACCGGATTCTCCAACGAGTGCTCGCTTCTTTGATGGCAATTCCGGTGGCAGGTGTCATTGGCGCTCTTACTCGGCGCGTCCTTCGACCGGCAGTGATGGAAGAATAAATAATCGCCGTGACAGTTACAACAGTGTTTCGAACGATAGTCGTACTTGACCGTTTTGTGTGGAGAGTGGTTGTGCGGGGGTCTGGTGCGGGTGTCTGCACCATCGGAGCCACTGCGAACGTTGCGCGAGGTCGACGGAAGAGACGGAAAGCACTTCTGGCACTTGCACGGCCGCTCCGGACAATTGGTTGGATAGTGCACATTGTGGTCGTGCGGATAGTGGCTGCGAGGAAAGTGGATATTTACAAAGCTCTTTATGTTGCCGTGTTCCGATTTGAAGTTCAGCGGCAGCGAGTCGTCGCGTTGGGTCGCCGAAGGCTCGCCGTCTTCGGTCTTCACCTCGGGCGCGGTCGGTGCCGTCGTGCTCCTCTCGAGCGCTTTAGAATTGCGGCGACCTTTGGCCGATATTTTTTTATTCCTATCGCAAACGATGCGCTTTTTATGCACTAGATTGTTGTCCTCCTCTCCGGAGCTGACTTCGATCGGCGGTGATAGTATTTCGTTAGGGTTTTCGACCAGCGTGCTCGAACTAGCCGAAGCGAGTACGTCTTTGTTGAACGAGTCGCGTAAATTATTCCTATTTAAATAATTAGTATAGTTGCTCGGTCCGGAAAGATCGCCGGCCGGATCCCTCAACCTGGAATTGTTACTGAGATTCAATATATTCTCATTGTGATACGGCAGCGAGACTTTGTGCCGGCCGCGTCCTAAAAACGGTTGATAGTCGATGTTGTTTCTGTTCAAACGCTGCGTCGAATTCATCCACGGGTCCGAATTATTATCGTTGAAGGCCAAACCGTAGCTCGGATTCACGTCTCCGTCGCCTAGATAATCCGTCAGCGGCGGAAAGTAGTGGGCATCCGATTTGGGTTGGTATCGTGCGTTCATGTCTCCGACATCCAGGCGAATAGTCGGCCGGTGAGGTATTGACGGTGGTGGAAAAGTGCTGGTGACGGTTGTCGGGCATACGTCGTTTCGCACGACTAGATAGTCCAAGAGTCGGTTTTCAGGACTCGAGACGAATGGATAGCGTCGTTCGCCACCTTGTTGTATGGGAATACCAAACGTGAACTCGCTGCTGGTGTCACTCGGAGTCGACAGGTTACACGGTGCGTTTTGAATGGGTGATTTCAACGTTGGGTCGCTGTTCGACGGCGTAGGTAATACCTCGACGTCATCATCGCTCTCTGCAAACAACTGCTCACAATCCATTTCAACTGCAATCCAAAAAAAAGTCGACATGTTATATTATGAACGATGATACTGTCAATATTGCACCAGATGTTGGGATACAATAATTGACATTAAAAAGTTAAATGACGAAAATCTTCATTTTTAGTATTGTAACGTGGAACATGAGAGAGTATCTCTATATGAGGGTGAACTATAGAGTCTCCGGATTAGGCTAACAAGAATCAATAAGTGCTCGAACAAAGAATACGCTGGAGTTCTTATAGACTTGGGCGAGTGCGTGCGTAAATAATGCACTCACACGGTAAACCTTTACGTGCCTAGACAATAGATACATAAATGAATCTGGGAAGTTGTGCTGTGCAACTTGTCCTTCATAAGAAAGTACCCACGGTAGATCAGATTATTCTGTATTAGTGAGCAGTGGATCCGTGTGGACCTTTTGAATCGTTGAATGAATGCTGTGAAGCGACTTTGGCCTTTCATTTGGATCCGGAACCCACTCCTACGCAACAATATGAAGAAAATTAATAGTATACAAATTAATTGCATACAAAGCATATTGACTTATTACCAAATAATTCAATATCAACATTGGAAAAGTATCGTTTAAGCATAAACAATATCACTCGAGGAAGATTTCTTTGAGAGCTTCAAATAAATAAAATAAAATAAGAATAATTCAATTACAACATATTTCTTCCAATACGCCGAACAATGCAAACAAATTATTCACGTCCTATCTCAAAGTTGATGAAGATTTTGGTTGCGGCTTTTTGGCAGGAGTCACGAGTCGTTAGAAATTCAAGCGATTCTGACTCCAATTTCACGTTAAAATCGCATTTATTTCTTTACTTGTACATACATACGAGTATATTGAATTACTAACAAAGTGACTCACCAATACCCAACATATGAGCCGCTACATCTGAGACAGTGTTTTTATCTTAGCCTTTTTTTTGTTTATGTCAATACGATAAAGGCTTGATATTTGACAAATGTGTACATTTTATTATTAGATTCGTGTCGTCATCATCATTTACAGACATTCACCATCAAATGCTGGATGACGGCCTCTCCGACGCACTTCTATTCACCTCTCATCCATTGCAACCCACAAGTTTTTTCTAATTTTATCCACCCATATCCCTCGTGGCCTATTTTGCATCCTTTTACATTCACTCGGATACCATTCGAATACTACTTTCATCCGACTATGTGACTCAGAAATTGATATTTCATTCTCTCTCCACTATATCAACTACCCACATCATGCTTCTCACCCACGTATTTCGTTTCCTATCTCTCCTCATTATGTCGAGCATACTGGTTTTTAAATTTTTGTGCGAAATGATGGAAAATTATGCCAGAAACGAATCATATCAAATCATTTTCCCATCAAGTTGCTCATATTATAGCACTTAGGTATAGTTCCCTTGAATTTTGAAGAAACTTCTCATTGATCCGCTTTGTTCTTCAGTTTCTATGTAGTAATACCCGTTGTTGGCGGAACAGTTTATGCAAGTTAGTCTCTAATAATTACATGCATTTGATAGTTGTACCTCCTGCCTTCACAGTCCTCTATTGGATGGTTCCTATTCCAAGAGCTATACGACTTAATGAAATAGTCGCTGCTGTGCTTGAATGTGATATTTTCCATTTCAGTGAGTGTAGGTTATCAGAGATTATCTCAACCTATTTGTCTGGCAACCCGTGTTTATCATTATTTTCATAATTGGATGTGATGTATGAGTGAATTTTGATCTTCTCTATTACGTTCGGGCTTCACGGGGATGTTTTGCATTCACAGCTGGTTTTTTTACACATATTTTGGTGCTAACTGTTGATGTAAGACATTCCCAATTTTTCTCCTTATATTTAACTATTCTATTATTACTACATATATTGTTTGAACTTTTGCTGCTATCGTTTTGTTTGGTCCGTTTCATTCTATCAACTTGTAATATCTCGAAACTTTTTTTCTCAACTTTTCGTCTGCTTAAACAGGAGTTTGTATATTGTACACAAAAATGTATTTTTCTTTAAATGTATGTAATATCTTTAATATTTAATATACGAGACATATTGTGATCATTCATAGATTTTTAAGCTATTAACACGCCTTTAAAATACTTTAAAAAAACAATTCTTCCTATATTTTATGTGCGTCGTAACAATAGATGAAATTTTGTGATCATGCGAAAATTCAAACTCGAGATCTTGACTGATTCGAATTCAGAATCGATCACTGATCACGTTTTCACGATCTAGAAAAAAATGTGTGTGTGCTTGTGTATTTTGGGGATTTTTTGAATACCGTTAATGCTATTTTTTAATAGTTCATGTTTATCTCGTAAAATACGCAAGTATTTTACTATTTATAAGATTTTCGTCTATGCGTTTTATACAAACTCGACGACGAAATACACCGAAAAAGTTGGGAAAACGAGTCTCGAGATATTGCAAATTGGTGGAACAAGGTAAACCCTGTTTTTTTGTATGTATATATAACTATAATTACATATTTTTTCTGTTATACTTTTGACCATTGTGGCGTATTAGAAATTCCTGTAATGCAAAGTGCATTTTTTCCAAATTAAAAACCAGGACATTTTTTTTTCGAAAAACATATTTCTAAACACTTCAATTATTCAAAACGAATCATGGAAGCATAAAAAATTATTCATTTTCTTGAATGCTCTTATAAAATTCTACACAAGACGGGCTAAAACTATACAAGTGATTAGCAGACATTTTAAGGTTTCAACATTCAATTTCGTTTCATCCTGTGCTACGTATATATTGTTCATCAAAGTAAAAAATCCTTCGACTGGTGCATTTGTTACCGATAAATGGAAACAACATCTAATTAATTTGCCAATATTTTTGTAGGAGACATCTTGCATATTTATCCATATATTAGATAAAAAATTATATTACATGAAAAAGTGTACTGGTTTTACTTCACGACTCACTTAATTATTAACAGGACAGATACCCAAAAAAAAAAAAAACCAGTACGAATAGTCACTTTACTGTAATGCCACAATGGTGCAAAAACTTCAAATAAATAAATCCATTCTAAAGAAAAAATCATCATTACAAAATACATATAAAAAAAATAACATAACATTTTTAAAACATCATTTTCATAATTAAAACCGACATTCGGCAACGAGAATTGCATCGACCTAGGAAAAAAAAAAAAAACAAACAAACAATACAAAACAATGACAACAAGCGAGTGTTTATAATTTCGGTCGATAGGTGCCTCTTTTTTCCTTCTATTATTATTCTTCGCACAAACATGCAAACACGAATTACAACACAGAGAGGGGAAGGGGGGGGGGGAAGTCCGAGCTGTCAAACGATCGTAGGGGTGAAGCGGGTGTGGTGGTGGTGGGGTGGTGGTGCGGGGGTGGCGGGGTGAGGTGGAGTGGGGTGGTGGGGGTGGTGGGGGCGGTGGGGGCGATGGGGGCGCTCACCGGAGTGCAGCGGACGGTCGACGTTGGAGGCGAAGGCGGTGTCGAAGATGTCGGCGAGATCGGGGGGCGCCGCCCACGCCCCGCCGCCGCCACCGCCACCGCCGAGGGGCCCCTCCGGCCGCTCCATCGCGAGCGAGACTACACGCGAGAGCCACGCCACGCCACGCCACGCCACGCCACACCACGCAGCCGCGCTTTCTCTCTCCCCGCTCGCCGCTTGACCCGCGCCCCTGTGCCCCCGCCCGCAACGACACAGACGGACCTACCCCACGGACAACACTTCGTACACTGAGCGACACGGCTGACACACACCCACACCCATACCCACACCACAGCACGCACACACACACACACACACACACACACACTGCACACCACAGCACGCCTGCCAACCCACTCAGCCTGCTCGCCTACATCATTCCCACTTACTACTTCCTACTTCCTACTTACTACTTCCTTATCACTATTCACTATTGTGTTTTGTTTTCGCGCCTTACAACTGCCTTCCCTCGATCAAACTAATCTAAAACCATAGAGCCGTATTGTTGCGTAGGGGTGGGTAGAGGATCCAAATGAAAGGCCAAAGTCGTATCACAGCATTTATTGGTGATTACCGTGCTCCGTCCAGAATGCCTTGATATCGCCCAAGTACCCGTTTATAAAAGTCAGGTCGCTCCCCGCATCTTCGACGTCCGGTTACTTCCCTATTGTTTAGGAATGTACCCGGATATGCAATCCCACGGCACTCAGTCCCACGATATCGCTGTCAATTGCGAGAAGGAACCGGGTGCCGTTACTAAACCAATTCGGTGGTCATTGTTTAGCCTACTTGCACTTAGCCTGGAGATAATCCTCGAAAACCAATTATAACGGCGGCTCCTTTTAGCATGTGCTACATTATTATTTACAATATTTTCCATATCCAGTTCATAAATAGCAACCGCAGGTTACAATGTGGGAACTGGATATGGAAAATATTGTTAGTAATATTGTTGATGTCGACGGCCCCAATCAGTTGAAAGTTCCCTTAACCCTTTCAATGCTGAAAAACGCCAATTGGCGTTTTGCCCGAGTCCATGGGCCCGAATAACGCCGATGTACGCTATTCATTTACCATCATATTTTATTTTTATTTTTTACATATATACCAAGAAGGCCTTACAGGTAATCCCAATGCGGCTTCCTGGTCAATTACAAAAAATACAACATTTTTATTATATAACTCGCTGAATTACAAGACACTGCAAACTCACAAATTAACGATACATCTATGAATTGTGCGGTAATTGGACTATTCGTCACATTGGGGTGGTCACAAAGACAATTTTTGCCATGAAAATCGCGAATACACAATATTTGGCACTCAAGTTCTCGTTACTATGATAGTTATCGTTAGTATGATGGACTTTTCGGCTGCCAGATGTTCCGTTATAGAGATTTCAGTGACTTTGTGACGAGTAGTTTGTGACCAGTAATCACCGAACCGAATTGTACATACATTTTATTGTACATTAATCATACTCAAATAATGGTGACATATTAGGTAGTTAGGTTTTACTCAATTATAATCGGGAACCGTTTCAACAATGGAATCAGAAAAATTTGCAAACTCTGATAAGAAACCTCGAGTCGCGAATATCCAAGTCTGACCAGCAGCACTACAGTTATACTCAGAAAAATTATTTTCAATCGAGGTCAGCTCATGGGATCGAACCCGGCGCCTCTCTGTGTTTAGCAGAAGCTCAACGACCAAGCTATGCTGCTGGCTAATATATAGATATGTATATACATTAGTGCTGTTCTGAGTGTCTGTTTGCGATAACGCAGAGCCCTAGTAGAACAGTCGTTTCGATTCGACATACATATGCACGTCACAGTTAAAACACAGAAAAAACCTGTTTACATACTGTTTTACTGAGTTCTCCGAAACCGGACGAAAGCGTGAAGCTGTAAAACTGTACGTGCCTAAACAATGTATAAATAAACGGATTGGGGAAGCTGTAGTGAGCAACTTGCCCTTTAAAAAGAGATACACTTGGTACAAGGAGTATTCTGGAACGAGCAGTGCCGGTCTTACACCCTATGGCACCCTCTGGCATTTCTGAACATTCGGGAATATCCATATCTTTTAAAAAGTTTAAAAACAACGCATATTTGAAAAAGAACATCGTACAAAACAATTAATGAAACAAGAAAGCCGAAATCTTTTAATTGTCCCGCGAATGCGGTTGCTTCATGAGCTACATCTGGATACTTTTTTCAGTTCGGATAAATTAATTAAAGCATAATGAACGTCAACAATTTAATAACGAACTGCTTTGACACTTGCTATTTTCGCTTCCCATCGTGTGTCAGATAATAAGGAATTATTTGAGGAATATAATTGCACGTGATCAGTAAGAATCTTCCAGCGATATATTGAAGCTGAAAATAGTGTAAACAATATTTGGAGAATACCAAAAAAAGTTTGCGATGTTACAGAAGATTCCGCAGCGTCGCCGAAATGTGAAGCTAATCTTTCTGAGAAGCATAGTATAATTATAATTCAAGAAGGCGCATTCCCGCCTTCGCCCGATGAATAGAATTTGCCGATAATAAATGTTTGAGCTTAGAAAGTAGAGGCGCCTTTAACCCTCTAATTCTAAAAAAATTTAGGGCCTTCAGCGCTATAATTTTAAATTTTAAAAAGCCTTCGGCGCATTAAGCAGCGTCCTAACGACCCAGCCTTTCTAAAACCGGCACTGAATCATTCAATAAATGCTGTGAAGCGACTTTGACCTTTCATTTGGATCCTCAACCCACCCCTACGTAACACTACCATTGTTTCCTTTAAGAAAATAGTCTCACGAGTATTTAGCGCCATCTATTGAAAATAATTTAGTTAATTCATTAATTGCTCTATTGGTGTTTAATATTTTTTGGCGCATCTGTGCGAGTATGAGAACGCGTCAACTCTCAGTAACAGACCTGTACCATACTTCGAATGCTGCATTCTTTCAGTTTGACGTTTGACGTTTGCTACTCTTTTCATTGCGACTGACTCGACATTGAAACCGACCATCGTTTCATTAGCTTCGATCACATTTCATTAGTATGATCGATCTATCCAACGGCTGCCAAAATGCATTTACGAACGAAGTTTTCTATCAATTGAACTTTTTCAAAATATTGTATGAACGCTTTCAAAAAGTTACACCACACAAAATAATGGGCAAATGAATTTATTTCAGAAAAGTAATTATTATGCAATTATTTATTGTGATGCAAAACTATAGAGCTATGATTACTTGGTAATTGGATTATTAATCACATTACGATCGCCCAAAAGACAATTATTGCCATGAAAATCGCGAATACAGAATATTTGGCACTAGAGTTCTCGTTAGTATGATGGACTTTTCGGCTGCCAGATATTCCGTTATAGAGATTTTAGTGACTTTTGGGCGAGCGCTTTGTGACCAATAATAATCACCGAAATCCAGACAGATATTCCGTATTTGTGATTTGCGTGGCAATGATTGTGCGAAATATTCCGTTTAACATACGGAAGCCAAGTTCCATTCGTTTTGTATTCTTCCGTTTAATTTGACTCGCTGACAAAATATAATATGAGGCACTCCACAGTTTGTTGTTTATTGAACAATACGTTTTGCACACATCCAAGAAATATTATATGTATGTATCTGCAATTGTGCACTGGCTGAACGTGACACAAACAATGTAATGAAAATTTGTCCGTTTCCGTGACCAAATTGTTAAAAAAAAATGTATTTTTGTGCGTAATCAAAATTTATATTCTGAAAATATTTAAACGTTTGGTCTAACATTGACTACAGGACGGTAAGTTGTTCGGAAATTGGAAATTCGTAAATTTTTGAATTCGGAACATGCGAGAAAGTCTCCACTGTCTAAGAGGATTCGTGGGTGAACAACAGAGACCCCGGATCAGGCCAACGAGACTCAGTAAGTGCCCGAACAGAGGATATGCTAGAGTTTTCATAGACCTGAGCGAGTTCGTGCATAAACAATAGACTCGCCAGGGTAGACCTTTACGTGCCTAGACACAACGGGTCGGGGAAGCTGTGCTGTGCAACTTGTGCTTTATAAAGAGGTACACACGGTAGAACAGATTATTCTGGAGTGAGCGGTGGTTCCATGTGGATTTATGGGATTGTTGAATAAATAGCCAGCAGCATAGCTCGGTCGTTAGGCTTCTGCCTAACACCGAGGGGCGCCGGGTTCGATCCCATGAGCTGACCTCGATTAAAAATAATTTTTCTATTTATATTTCTGTATATCTGTAGTGCTGCTGGTCAGACCTGGATATTTGTGACTTCAGGTCGATCGTTTCCTATCAGAGTTTGCCAATTTCTCTGATTAGATTGTTGAAACGGTTCCCGATTAAATTGGGTGAAAATCTTCCTACTAACATACTATGTCACCACTATTTGAGTATGATTAATGTACAATAAAATGTATGTACAATTCATAAATGTCTCGTTAATTTGCGAGTTTTTCGGTGTCTCGTAATTCGGCGACTTGTGTAATAAAAATGCTGCATTGTTAGTTTTGGCCAGAAAGGCGCATTGGGGTTTACCTGTAAGGCCTTCCTGGTATAAAATGTAATAAAAATAAATAAATAAATGCTGTGAAGCGACTTTGGCCTTTTATTTGGATACTGAACCCACCCCTACGCAAAAGTATATATAGTAATGTGTGACTGTCATCAATAGTCTTCGGTGGTGGATGGATTATTTTCACACAAAAAATACCTATAGTTCACTATTGTTAATTTCTTAGAAAAAACATGATTTTTTCCTTTGAAACGGGGCTTAAATTATATATTTATCTCCCTGTTTTTGTCGCACCACCCTACTTACGTATACCTAGGTACAATAGGACTAGATTACGTCATACTGAGTCCCCTTGTATCATGCTCGCGCACACACAAGTAAGGCTGTGCGATAAAAACAGATTTCCACGACACGCAACTGGATACGATGATATGAATCTGAAGTATCATCGACGAGGAATTTCTATAGTTTACAGCGACGGGGATTCTACGATGTGAAATCATCGATCAATACGATATAGAAAAAAAGCACGAAAAAGAATACGAATAAATCCCGACGTATTGATTTAAGATCAACCGACCTTTTTAAATGAGGCGGCCAACGATTGCAATATTTCCCCTATTTCTTCGTTTTATTTAATTACGAATATTACATGTGCTAACGAATATTGTCAGAGATTTTCAAACGAAATATCGTTGCCTGCTGGGATTTTAGCATTAAAAATCAGAACTATTTGTGTCCTCGATGGTATGGATTCGATTTTAGGTCACAAAAAGTAGTAAAAAAAACCTAGAAGCCATTTATTATATTTTTAGTGATATAAAAGTTTTAATAATTCCTTATTGGAATCAAATACGAATACAATAATACCTAGCAGCTTATCTGTGAAATATGACAGATTCGGCGATTCAGCGATACATACATAGCCTTATCAACTGTTTTAAATTTTATGATCTTATTTCAATGAAATACAACGTCTTAAAACAGAACCATGTTTCAAGTTTGATTCAATGACTCCAATTGATTATGATAGAAGATTAAAAATGAATTATTTGAAGAAATAATCAGTAAAAGCAAATTATTCGCCAGTCTCGAATTGCGTTAGAAGCATAACTATTTCGGATTTAATTTTTATGTTGTTTTTATACCGATTTTTTTATATGAGGATACATTTCGGAAATATATTTCATGAATAAATCGATGGATCGATGTATGAAAATTAGTTGTAAAAAAAACCTACTATAATTTACACAAAGCATACACAATTCTCCTAAAATGAACCTCTTACACAAAATGTATATATGTATGTGCATGAAAATAATAAAAATTTGATTGGATTTTTTTAATGTAAATACATATTGATTGCATAGTTTAAAAGTTCACAATTTTGAACAAATATTTCCACTATACAATATTACATATAAGTAAATGCATAAAAAGATAGCGATATATTGGTATTGGTAAGTATCAATATATGAATTTTGGTCAAATATTTCAGTTGTCTACCGCTAAATTTTGAATTCGAAATTAAAAATAAGTTTTTGTAAATGAAAATTTCCAAATGAAATACATTTGACCTAAGATATGTAGCTATAGTTTTTATCTTTTACCTAAATATAGACAATCGATGAACCGTTGAACTAATTCATTATGCGTTTTCTCAAGAGTTAAATTTGCACACAAATAGCATAATATTTATAGAATAATTTTGACTGCTTTTCGCGGTTATGAGTATTATAATGAGAACGAATTCATGTACACAATTATGTATGTAACTGCTATGATAAGAGTAAAGAAAATAATATTACCAGTGATGTGTGGAACCAAATACTTTTTTCGTTTACTATTGATGCATAATATAATAACAAAGAATCAGTTGTATGAAAACTGTATAATTTTAGATGTTTCTTAAGTGTTTATTCAAAGATGTGAGTTTACTATTTTGATACTTTAACTTAGAATTTTACAATGAAGGAAATAAATGAATTCGATTATTTTTCGATTTTGAATTTCATTTCTATTTCATCGAAAAATTGTTCATGAATAGAATCATGGGATTGCATATTGATCCAATAATTTATAACATAAATTCATTGATTTTCTTTCGTGTCAAGCTAATTACACAAATATGTACAATATATTTATTACAATTTAAGAGTATATAATTCAATTTAATTTAATAGTCATCCAAGAAACACTAGTTATTCGAATTTCAATGCTTTGAATGTGGGTATGTGGGAGCTTACGCACTTGCTAGAATTATCACAATAGGCTGATAAGCAAGCCAATCAAAGAGCTTTCTCTGATAGATTTGTAAGTTTTGATAATAACATGAGCTAATATCAGCTAATCAAACTCGCTATCAGCTGATTGGTAACATGTTATACCTACACCTAATATTGTAAGGGTGCTATAATCACAATCAGGTCTGACAAGAGGGGGGTGCCAGCCGATAATAACCTGAGCCCGGCTGTTAAAAGGGTTCGGGTCATATTTTATAATATAATATATACAGTCGTATGACAACGAATTACTAACACCCGCGTATTTACCCTATTTTGTGTACCTGCGCCGTCTTAAGTAACATTTTGGGTTGGTTTTTTTTGTAGACCATTCATTGTATCCTATTCTATGTATTTAGAGAAGGATAGGATGAGTAGTGTTTATACAAATAGTTTAAAAACCGAACAAGTGCAAATACACAGTTTGGCTTTGAAATTCGTTTGGTGTAGACGTGTGCTTTCACTGGGAGAAAAGTTAGTTTTGAAGAGATTTTTGCTTTCCTGTATATTATCGATATCATTGAAGTAAGTTAAAGTGTTTAAATTTTTTAAATGTGACTTAATTATTTGTTTAAATTGCTTGTGAAAAAAACCCCTTTCCTTTTTAGATGGGAAGAAATAAAGATTTATCTATGGAGAAAATCGCCAATATTTCCACATTATTAAATACTGGGAAGTATTCTATACGATATATTGCTAAAGATTAGGGGGTTAGAGTTTTCAGTGTGCATAAAATTAGCACCCAACTAAAAAGAGGTGAAAATCCTACGGTCACCAAGCGTAAGAATTGTTGTGGCACTCGAAAATACGGTCCTCGAGTCGATCGATATATTATAAATACTGTTGAGAAGGATCGGTTTGCCACAAATAAAAAAATCCAGACAAATTTACGGGAGCGGAACCGAAATATCGACTCGGACAATACAACGCCGTTTCGCAGACGCGGGGATGAATGGCAGACAACTACTTAAAAAAACGCTTTTGACGCCAAAAATGAAGAAAGCCAGGCTCAATTTGGCTAATGAGCATCGCCACTTCACCCTCGACGATTGGAAAGGGGTAATTTAATTGAAATTAAATTATTTGTCTAATTTTTTTTGAATGAATTGAATTAATCGATGTTTTTAACATTTTTAAGGTTCACTTCTCTGACGAGTCGTCAATTCAATTGATGACACCGACTCACCAATACGTACGTAGGCGAGTCGGCAAGCGGTATAATGAGTCCTGTGTCATAAAAAATGTGAAACACCCGCTGTCACTCATGATTTGGGGCTCAATTAGAGCGGAAGGTCGGGGGCCATTGTATTTTGTAGAAGGGATGATGAATGCTTCGCAATATATAACGGTATTGCGATACACCCTATTGCACTCTATACAAAACAAAATTGACAAAAGGGATCGCCTGCACTTAATGCAATATTTTTGCACCCTGCCATAAAGCCAAAATTGTGAAAAAAATCATGTCCAACCACAATTTACCGCTCCTTCACTGGCCCGGTAATTCTCCCGATCTAAATCCTAAAGAAAATGTCCGGCATACCCTTAAAATGAAATTAAATAAGCTCCAATGTACCAATAAAAATATCCTAAAACAAAACATAATTTCTGTGTGGCAGGGAGATCCTGAGATAAAGTCAACCATTGCGTCTTGTATCGAGAGTATGCCCAAAAGAATAGCATCGTGTCTCCGAAATAAGGGTGGACATACAAAATATTAATAATATATATATATGTTGTATTAATATTGTAAATAAACTATGTATAATCATTATAAACACATCTTTGTTTTAATTTTACGAACCTACTCTTCAATATATAGCTCTAAACATAGAATTTGCAAAATCCGCATGGTGTTAGTAATTCGCTGTCATGGGACTGTAAATTGTGCCTAGTTTTTATGCCAAAAACCAAAGTTTTTATTAAAAAATCAAGTGGGTTGGTAGTTATACCAGGGCCCGATTTTCTCTTGACGGCTCTGTTCACAATACGTTATGGCGTGGTATTAAAGATAATATAAAATATGTACTCAAGGAAAATGTTATCGTTGTTAGTCATTCTAAAGTTTATTCAATGTAATTTCTGCATCTCACTATTTACTGCTAGCAATATATTCAGTGGCGTAGCTAGGAATTTCGGACCCTCATGCAAAATTTGTTCAAAGTCCCCACCCCATCCCTCCCTCCCCTTTAACACGATTTTTAAACATATGTAAGAGATCAAATAATTCAAGTTTATTGATACATATTTACACAGTATAATAATTCTACAAAAAAATATATTTAGCTTAGCTCACCGATTTTAAAAATGATTAATTATCCCACTTGAACCCAAATATTGTAGCTTTTTATGGTCTTCAATTTTATGCATCGTAAAATACAGAAAAAGCAAATTAATATTGTATATGTACAAGTGTATGACTAACGTGACCATTTATTTTTTTCCTCAAAACGGGACATCTTCCAATTTTTAGTTATGCACATATGTATGGGTATTCAAGAAAACACATATTTTTTCATAGTTTTTATTTATTAATGAAAAGAACAGAAATTAACACATGAAAATAAGTAATTTGTGGTCTTATATTTTTCTCGCCGTACTCCGCTGTACTCTGTGAGGTGGATTATATGCCATCTCGCTTGCCCTAACATATTACGCGATACAACCATATATACAACGAAAGCATTTAAATTGCAATTACCGCTTTAGTTAGTACGTTTAGATAAAAATATTGAGATAGAAAACCAATCCTTATAAACATGGTGAAATAAAAAATTTGCCAAATAAATGAAAAATAGCACGGAAAAAAATCCGTAAAATAATATATTTTTGACTTTTAAAATTCGCTAGACAATTAATTAGAAGTATTTTAAAGCAATAAAATATAACAATTAATAGCAAAAATATCTGACTATTGATTCCAATACTCACTTTGAGCGTAACAATCCTAAATTTTGAGTTAAAGACCGCAAAAGCCTGTAAAAATCGCGGATTTTTTTAAACGCTCATATCTCGTAAACGATCACCCACCAACAAAAATCAAAATTTAGTAAAGATTGGTTAGTCTGGTAACTCAAAAACGTGATTTTTTGTTGCTCAGTGTTATTAGTCACATCACGAACGCCCAAAAGACAATTTTTGCCATGAAAATCGCGAATACGGAATATTTGGCACTCGAGTTCTCGTTAGTATGATGGACTTTTCGGCTGCCACATGTTCCATTATACAGATTTTAGTGACTTTTGGGCGAGCGCTTTGGGACCAATAATCACCGAACCGGTCACGTTATGTATGACTCGAGTCATTTTTATTACTTTCTATATTTTTAAGTTGAACAATGTTAAATTATAATAAGTGTATTTACATACATAAATTTGGACCACCTGTCGAAAGGAGTCCTCAATTTTTGCAGAACTTTGCTATGAGGTAGCTACGCCACTGAGTATATTATATCGCCGTCAATTTAGTTCAATTGGTCAACAAGCGTTTCTCTTGATATATTGCCAATGTATGACAATTGTCCGCATGTCTAAAATTAGCATAAAATATGACAATAGCAACGAGATAACCGACATTGGAATATGTGGTAATAATTAAAAAAAAAAGCCATAATGTCAAAGTTGCAATGTAAGTCATGGTCGGTTGTTAAGGCCGATAGAGCTGTCAGTGGAACGTGCTCGATCAGTCGTCCTCCGTCGGTGGTGGTGGTGGGTTGTGTCGAAAGTTCGCATGAAGCGATGACTTTGGACGAATCGATCTGCCAGCCTCAGGAGATGCGCCTCCACCTGCCCTACTTCACCGCTGGTCGGGTGGTCGAGGGCTTCGGCCGCGGCTCCAAGCAGCTCGGCTGCCCTACGGGTAGGTTTCACGTAACGTAACATCGTTAATCGTGACGTACTACACTACACACTTCACCACTACACCATTACACCACTAATGAGGTGTAGTCGTTATTTCATTGCGATTTCTCCACCGCGATTTTCCTTCGTTGAAAGTTTCTTCGTCGCGTTTTCCTTGTTTCTCATTGGTCGCAGATCTTAAAATTTTTCTATATAAAAAGTGTACTTGTATATCTGTGTGGTTTCAAGGTGAAACTGTAGATATATTATAACTTGTACGTGTGTACTAGTCGATTGTATGGAAAATGAGATAGTATTAATAAAAGTTTTTATTACAACATCGCACTTGCTATTATATACGCACTCGTTTCGTTTGCATATTATTTTATAAGAGCTTGTTATGGTGTGCGTTGATTTAATCTTTAAAGCACATAATTATTAAAAAAAAAGTTTATTTTAAGTATAAATTCTGGTACTTCTATTTTAGTAATTACGTATCATAAACATACATATTGGTATAGTTAATTATGATCTTTTTGTATACAATATACAATGCTTTATACAAAAAAAAATCTGATCTGACCAACTCATGACTTTATGTATATATTTGAGGAATATACGAAGTATAAAAAACTAAATTCGATAATGAAACATGCATATGCGTTCACACATTCCGGCTGTGAGAGCATTTTCGATACAAATTGAGCGCAAATGTAGGGAAACGTTCACAAGACAAAAGTTCCACTTCCGGTTGTTGTATTTTGTTGAAAATTTTTTTTATTACTTAAAATCAGTATAAATATTATAAACCTAAAATATCAAGAAGATAGAAATGTATAAAAGTTTAAAATAAAATAATGAAATATTGTCTAAAAAAAAAAATTACTACTTCCGGTTTACTAATTCTGACCAAAACCTTATCAACTCTTAAGTTAGTACATAAATAGTACAAATATAAATTTTCAGCTTGATGCTTTCAGGGGTGTGGAAAAATCGCGTGGTCAAAACATTTTTGACTTTTCTAAGAGGAAAAAATTCCACTTCCGTTTTATTAAATTTAGTGATTTTTTTTTATTTTCATCACATTGATACAAGGATTATACTTGAATTTTCTCGTGAAGAGCACACATGTTTAAGGGGTCGAAAAAAATAGTGGAACAAAAATCGTACAAGAGTAAAGTGCCACTTTCGGTTGACGGGTGCTCACCAAATTTTATATATAGCTTGATATTAAGCTTAAACTTCTAGATATGAAATTTCAGTCAATTACAACATAAAAAACCTCGATTCTCTAGAGTAAAAGTACTACTTCCGGTTTAGGAAAAAATATTTAAAGAATATTGGGGTATCAAATTTACAATCTTTATTACATGTAATAAAATTTCAGTCTGATTCGGTTAGCGGTTTGGGATCTTTAATTTAATTCAAAAACTTTTAATTAAAAAAGAGGTCACCTATAACTTGTAAGGGGAGGACCATTTCCAGTAGACTTAGAAATTTGATAAAAATTAACATCATATCGATAAGAATTTCAGTAACCGATAGGACGGACAGTGTTCAAGAAATCCCCAAAATACAGACACACACATTTTTTCTAGATCATGAAAACGTAATCAGTGATCGATTCTGAGTTCGAATCAATCAAAATCTCGAGTTCGAATTTTCGCATGATCACAAAACTTCATCTATTTAGATCAAGTAATAAGATCTTTTTTTTTACTTTATTTACTTTGTCATAGAACCCGAAATTATTTTTCCCGAGGCCCGAGATTCCTCTCGGCAGCCCTGATTACAGATAATACCAAAAACATTGTAAAAAATGAAGGTTAATAGATTTTTTTTTAGATGCAGCTACGGAAATAAAACCGAATTCAAGACCACAGGCGAAAAACAATTTCTTTTATTGAAATTTCTTATCTTTAAAAATAAATTATAAAATACACTTTTATTTCATACTTTGATTTGATGCCCGTGGCTGTCCTTTCCCCCCTTTACACGCCACTGGCTGTTTAAAAATCTAGGCAAATAATTTATTTAATGCTTCGTGCATATTTTAGAATACCTAAGAACTGTTTGAATGTAACAAAACTTTTTTTTTATAGTTAAAAAAAATTATACATAATATATTCAGCCATTGTCAGTGTCATTGCTTAACCGTTTGCCCGCGGCCGTCTTCTATGGAAGCTTTGCGCGATAAGTCTGTAGCACGGCTGTCTTCCATAGAATTTCTGAACTTTGCACGGGATTTTGAGCATTATATGCGCCTATTTCAACTGTTTTAAGGTTCAAAATTGGTTGAATATATTACTGAGAGTTGAATGCCATCTATTCAATTTGCTTAAAATGAATATATACCAGTCAAAATTAGTTTTTTGTGGAACCATTCTGAAACCTCGTTTATGTGACGTCACGTCTGTTGAACAATGGCGACGATACGTCTCAATTGTATGAAGAATGATTATTTGACAATTAACCCTTTGGCTGCTACGAGGTTTTTCAATGTCCAAGCGAAAAATGCTAACATTTGTAATTATTTTGAAAAAAAATAAATATAATATTTTTTTTTACATACTTCGCCGAACGCTCGTAATTTTTATAATACTTTATATACATTTTTAAGAAGCAGTTGTGGACTCGTGCTCTCTCTTTCTGTCTTGCTTTTACATGCGTGCGTGCGAAAGAGATACCTACATATATACACTAAATAAGTTTTGACGATTTTTTTCAACAATCTATTTTTAGACATCGATGTATCCTTACAACATGCGATATATTCGAAAAAGGTAGTGGTCTTTCTCTCTTTCTTTCTTGGTTTTAATTGTGTACGTGTGAGCGAGACACACAAGGATGCGAAGTTTCTAATAATCAAATAATTTTTCAACATGTATCATAAACATTTTGTATGCATTTCAGTTGCATTTGATTGATTGCACGAATTCGTGACGTCTCGTGACCTATATAATTGAAAGCGGATTTCTAATGTTTTTTGCCATTTATTTTAACTCTGCAAAATGATATCGGACAGTGAAAGTGATGAAAGCGAAATAATAGCTCCTCGCCGAGGAACTCGACAAATCAGCAGCTCTACTGATTCTGAAAATGAATTTATCGACAATAATCAATTCCCAAGTAATAACTCCTTATATGACATTGACAACGAACCCGAAATTTACTTTGATGATGAACCCGAAATTGAAGAGCTTTTATTTAAAAAATTGATAAATATTTATAAAGCATGATTGAAAAATAAATATAAATACGTATATAAAAAAAATGTTTCGTGCCACTGATGCGCTGGCGACTCAAAGAAAGTATTGAAATACGACAATTAATGACGACAACAACGATCGTCGTAGCAATCTTCGCCTATTTCAAAACAACGATTTATCGTTGTTGTAGCAGTCAAAGGGTTAAGCCAAAACTACGAGATATATTATATATTTTATTGTTTAAAATAATACTCTATCTGTTAATTAACATATCTGGTTACTTGAGTAAATATTAAAATCTGTATTTAAGGTCGAAAACTCGATTGCCAAATTTGCGAAAAAGGTACCACCACGTACAGGGCTTGTTCGCTATATCTATTGCCGCGGGTTAATGTTAATTGTTAAAGATTCAACAGATCTACAATAGTTGACTATAGATTTAAATATAACTAAATAAAAACTGCCGTTCACTACTAATCACCGCTTTTAAAATATTATATGATTACAGCTAACTTCCCCCGTAGCGTCGTAGAAACCCTGCCGAAAGATTTCATCCCCGGAGTATATTACGGATGGGCTCGCGTTGACAAACAGCCAGTATATAAAATGGTCATGAACATAGGATGGTGTCCGTATTACAACAACGAACAAAAATCAATGGTGAGTACCATCGAAACGGAAAACTTGATCAAATGGAAACTCATCGTAAACTAGTGCTTTGAATTCTAGGAGACTCACATATTGCACGAGTTCGAAGACGACTTTTACGGATCTCAATTGAAAATATGCATACTGGGCTATCTGCGGCCGGAGAAGAACTTCTCATCGCTCGACGACCTGATCACAGAAATAAAGAGCGATATAAAGAATGCGGGAGAAGCGCTCGACGATGATAATTGTTTGCAATTCAAAACGCATAGTTTTTTCAATGAATGTTAGATGAAATCTAACGTCTAGATAAAGCAGTGCGTAGTTAGCAAAATACTAATCATTTTTAACACCGTTTCGTACTTATTTTATACATCTACTTGTGACATTCAGTACTTATTTTATTATGTGTTGATGAATAGCACGAGTGTTATGAATGCTAGGGTGAATTGTATGTCATATGTATAAGTGAACGAATTGAATCGATATTGATTGATAGTTCCAACTTGTCTGTGTATATATATATGAGCCGTTATATTTGGAAGCGTTATAAGTCCATTTATTTAAAGAATATATTCAACCCTTTGAGTGCTGAAGTCTTTTCTGTTTCCGCCAACATTTCCAACTAAAATTACATAGAAAGCAGGTATGAAAATTGTAGCTCATCCGAACAAATCCTAGATAACTATCACTGAGGATGTCGAGTTTTGTAAAGGTGTGTTTAGACTCTTAATATATCTTGCAGTTATGGATTTCCATCGAGAAATTCTGCTATGGTTATAAATTCAGATATCGACATGGATACAAGACCCATGTTCAATGCTACCTGGAAAGGCTTATTGGGTTTAGCTGCAAATGGACGTATACCACTCTCAATAATGATATTCCTCCGATAACTTGTTTTCACTAATCTGAGGAGTTTGTATACTGTTTGCTAATTTGTTTTCAAATAAAACGGTTCATATATGTAGTTTGGTTTTAAAAATCTCGTGTATTCAAGACTGGCTACAATTGCAATTTTAATTTTTAAATGACTTGCGTGATGTGATTGTTATATGTATATAATTATTACTTGAATTTTACTTAATTCTTACCATTTAGGTGCTGTGATCACTTTCTAGTGATTTTTAATTGAAAATTTTATACTGTTAGTGTGCGGATTTTATTGTTTTTTATTTGCTTCGAATCAATGTAAATATTATAATATACAAAAAAATATGTAAAAGTTGTATGATTGGAAATTGTATATTTTCCCTCTTGTTACTTGTTAAATAAAAATTTTTATATGGAAAATTATATTTTTATTTGCAGTTTATATTGTGAAGTAATAAAATATATATAAGGATAAAATGAAAGCCTGATGTAAGTGTGGAAATGAAATAAGCCTTTATTTAATAATTTTATAGAAAATCATACATACAATGAAAAACCATAACATACACAGGCTCCTAAGCGGAGAACTTAGTGTTGTTTTTTTCTGAAGGAACATCCTGAAACAAATAAAAAACATGGTTTTAGTCATAAAGTTAATTGAATAATGATTTTAACAATCTGCAGTAGGAAATAAACTAATTATATAAACAAGATGAACGGCAACAAGTATTCAATAGAAGTCAAAATTCGTACTAAAAATGAACTGAATCCTTGATTAGACTTTCTTTCAAGCATTATATTTCAAAATTCAAAAGATTTAATCAAAAATAGCAAATGCAATTAAACTGTTATTCATTCCAAATACAGTTGCATCGTTAGCCGTACTCATGACGAAATTTCGAATTGATGCATCTTATATATATAAACATGACCAGATTAGCATAGATAAGATTAGTTGCAACATGAGTAAGAATACAATAACAAATCATATTACCTTCTGTTAATCTAGCTCGTCCACCAGTGGGTTGGCATAGAATTGTAGAGCAGCCGGGACATTCCACGGCGTTCTGTGCATGGCTAAATACTGTGGTGATTTTAAAACATCCAGGGCATTTTACGTCCATAAAGTATGAGTTCGGGTGTTGAACGAGTCGTTTGAGTTTGTGACGCCTCTTCTCGGAGACGGGCGACGGGTGCAAAAGGTCAACCGCGAGCTGAAATCAAAATACAATATTAAACCTACTATTTCAGAAGATTCCTCAAATGAGGCTGAACAACGCCTTTCAATCAATGAATCATACTATTACACCAAAAAACTTCAAATAAAATAAATCATGAATTTGAATACTAATCTACTAAATGTTTTAATAAATATTATCTTCAGATGTAAGAAGATCGTTATATAAATTTAGACATTGAAATTATTTTTAAGTATCAGTACATATTAACAATACAATACATTATAGATAGAAAGATAGTGGTATATATGGTAATGAAATTTTGAATGTTAATTAAAATAAATCAATATGTAATTCGATACAAAATTGAGTGTCGAAAAAAAAGTATGGCGATATTATATTTAGCAGCGAGGTCATGTGTAAGTTTCACAATTGAGGTTAGAATTGATAAATGTGTCTGGGTGGGCGGTGGTGAATGTGAATGGGGGCGCGGGGACTCCGCCACGTGTTTGAGTGTGAAAACGAGCTTGTGGGTAGGCGCGGGGGGCTCGGGGGGCGTAGGCATCGCCTCGTGACATTTGCCATGTGTGCATGTGCGCGGCCGTGGCACGCGTTGTATGGCACGTGCGAGGCGGGGCTCCGGAGGCGGTGCCCCCATATGAGGGGGGCGCCTTGCGATGTGGGGCGCCTTGCGATGTGGGGCGACGGCGCTACGCCCCCGCAGCTCGTTCGATTCAATGTTTTGATGTAAAAATGTGTGAGAGAGGACGCACCGGCATGGTGACGGCAGCCCGGCAACAGGAAAAGGAAGTAGTGAACGCGCCTGCGCCTCAACAACACTGACGCATGGACGACAATCGTGCTCTTTATATATCGCGTTACTATTTCACCATTTTAATTAACATTTTGCAATATTTCCATCGCATCTAAAATCAATATCTGGTATAATTCATACGCAGAATCCTTTAAGGGATCGATTTATATATATATAAAGTAAATTTTCAATTCGTTTTACGATTATCCCAATTTATGATTTTAATTGGTAGCACTGATGATGTTTAGATAATATTTGGGTACAATAAATTTATTGTAATCAATATTTAATATATCAGGAGACAGATAACAGTTAATTGTGATGTGTGTTATTATTTTATTATTAATATAACATCAAATATGACGGTTTTTGATATTTTAAAAAAGGGGAAATTGTGTCAATATCTCAAACACCAAAGTCATTGGCTATTTCTATTTAAATATTAAATTAATACCGACCGAAATTATAAAAGTCAACGAGTTTTTATTATTTGCATTAAAAGCCAGATGGCCATCGGCTACGTCCACACTATCGATATCTACACCCGATATTTACGAATTTTTCCATAACCAGTTCCTAAATAGCAACGACAAGTTGCAATATGGGAACTGGATATGGAAAATTCGAAAATATCGGGTGTAAATATCGGTAGTGTCGACGTAGCCATCGACCCAGTATGTATTATCAACTGTATTGCTTCCCTTCTTCGATTTTTTTTATTTTCGATTTTCCAGGTTTCTTTTAAATTATTTTTCGTTAGTTTTGGTAAAGAAAAAATCGAAAGGAGTGGAGCCTTTTTTAAATGTGTGTAAATGTATACCGATTGATGTTAATGATTATTTTAATCTAATTGACCATTGACTATAATATTTGTCTTACTTTTATTTCTATTGCCAGCGCGTTGGCCTGATAAACATATTTTTACGTACGCCGCGGATTAAGCGAATAGAATCCCAGAGACTATGTGACCGTTCAAGGGTAATCTGTTAACGGATTAACTAAGTGCTTGCACTTAGACCAACGGATATCTGTTATCGGATTAACTAAGTGCTTGCACTTACTTCCAGGATTATATCTGGACTCTAAGTGCATTTAGGCAAAACAATAACCGTTATTAGTCCTTTCTCAGAATCGGTACGGGGAGACTCAATGTCGTGGAAATACATATCCGAATACGTGACTATACAACAGGTAAACAGATTAGACGTCTTGAGAGATCTACCCTTTATAAGGTGGTACGTAGGCGATATCATGTCATTCTGGACTGATCACTGCCAGTGCGTGTATCTCCTTAATCGTCAATAAATGCTGTGAAACGACTGTTGGCCTTTTACTTGGATCCTCCACCCACCCCTACGCAACAATATCAATATAAAATGTTACAACTTTATCCTTATATATATATATATATATATATATATATATATATATATATATATATATATATATATATATATATATATATATATATATATATATATATATATATATATATATATATATATATATATATATATATATATATATATATATATATATATATATATATATATATATATATATATATATATATATTTATATAAAATGCCATGTTTTACTTCAAAATATTTAAAGTATTTTTGCTGTCATTATATTTCTAAAAATTCGTAATGTTTTGTGTTCAAATTATAGTTATAAACCCAAGGAAATTCAACGACTTTTATTTTAAAATAATGAAGGGAATATGTAAAAGATGACTATTTTCCGGAGAGAACGTTTCCGCCATGCCAATGATTGTTGAAAGCGTGTGTAAGCGGGGTGCGCTTTATAAAGAATTTTTGTAGAAGTTCTACGACATGGTCGAGTTTGGGTGGTCATTATGTGATTCGAAACCGATTCAATCATGTTGCTGGATATTACTTTACTTCCTTTCACCCCGTGATATAAAAAAGTCGATTTTACAAATTGTTTCCCCATAGTTTTATAGTAGAAATAAATTGATTTGTTGAAGACACAGGACATTGTTTAAAATTTGTTTTTTAAAAAATGTTCTTTTTAAATTTTTTATTTAATAATTTACAATATACGACGCAAGTTTTCCACTAGGTCTATGGGAACTAGTCTTATTGTGAAGGTCTTCTTCACCACCAGTCCGCCATGTATTGTAGACAGATTCGTCTGTGTTCGGTATTAATACAACTATATGTTGAATGTGGTATTTATTTGGTAGTAACACGTATACACAAGTATGGTTAATTGTTGGTAAAAGTATGTCGTTCAGAGGTCTCTGGATGTGGTAGAGTGTCGCTGGCTCGGCATTCGGCTATGTCCGGCTAGTCTCTGGATACGGTAGAGTGTCGCTGGCTCGGCATTCGGCTATGTTCAGCAAGTCTCTGAATACGGCAGTGTGTTGCTGGCTCGGTCGGCTGGTTGATCTTCCAAGTCCGTGTAGTGAAGTGGTGGCTGGTCAGGAGCTGGATGTCGACTGGTCTGCTGCTTTGTGTCGACGCTTGCTGCTGTGGGTCGACTGGCGTTGTTTGGGTTGTACCTCCTTTTATAGTGTTTCTGGAATCGCCTGACCGATGGTGGTGGTTTGTTGATGCGTAAGAAAGGAATGCACTTTTGTCGAGGCGTAGAATTTTCTGGAAAGCTTGATGGAAGTGGTTATTGATGCGTACGAGCATTTAGTTGTTGATGCGTACAAGAGGAATGCACTTTTGTCGAGGCGTAGTATTTTCTGGAATGCTTGGCGCTGTTCCGCTCGATGTATTTTGTTGTTGCGGAATATTCTCGAAGGTTTCGATGACGATGACGACGACGAGATTCCTACAGGTCCATTAATGGAAATCCAAAATTCGCATTTTTTACTATAGCCTATTATACATATCGAAATAAATTATACAATGAAGGTATAAATATATTAAATACTCACAAAACAAGCATATGTATGTTTAAGAAAATCAACGATTTCTGACTAGCTTAATTTGCGGGAGAGGAAGGAGATTGACAATTTTATTAAAGCCATGACAACAATGAAGTCAGACATATTGGTCAACTCTAACAGCAGACTGTCGATATGGATTTAAATTTAAAAAAACCATCCAGATCTTACCAGCAGCGATATACGTAATCGTAATTATCGAAAGAATCAAATAATTTATTCTTATAATTTCTGGTCGGGATTTAGATATACGGTCTCTCTGCTGCTAAGCAATCATTGAACTTAAATACATATATCACAAATGGTTCTTGGGGGTAGGACGAATGAGACGATTGGCTTGTTGATGCACAGAAGTGTTATATTTGGGAGGCGGGGAATAAGTGGTGTAGCGACGAACCACCGGTTCGGTGATTACTGGTCAAATGTGAACCTGTCACAGGACAACTGGTCGCTCTAGATCGGTCACTCGTGATCATCCGTCACGCTAAAACTGGTCACGAGAAAACTAGTCACACGCTAAAACTGGTCACACGCTGAAACTGGTCACGAGAAAACTGATCACACCCAAAAATTTAAAATTGGTCACACAAACAAAAATATTCTCAAATACTTTTTATTTACGAAATTTTTATTATTATCGACTAGACATATGTTCGAGCCAAAGGCTCTCGTGGCCGTTTTTTGTGGTCTTCGCGAAGAGTTCGCGGGCATCTGTCAGCTCATCTGACGCTCTCTAGCCTCTAGCCACGCCGACAAGGTTGGCAATCGCTTTTGCGTTCATTTCACTTTGACAGTTCGTATGTCAAATCACAAATCTTAATTCACCGCGTTAAATGTACCGCAGGGAGGTCTATGAAAACACTGATTGTGTACTAACACTAAGAGGATCCTTTATTTATGTTCACTTGTTACAATAGTAATTATATGTAAAAAAGAAGATCGTTTTCGTTTCTCAGCTTCGGAGCCAATGGGACGTTGCCATCGTCTTCATCTTTAATATGGACGGTATCTAAAAGTGAATTCGTCATTTTATAATGAACTTGTTACATCTCATCTACATAAATAAATCGTCGGTAACATTATTTGTTTATCTTTGTTACATTGTATAACATTTTCTATATGTCATCTATATATTATAATATATATTCAATTGTAAATAGGTTTTTGAGCTCTTTTTCCTATTTTGCTGTGCATTAACATTAGAATAATATAATATAAATGATTACTATCCAAATAAAATAAAATTGTAAAATAGAAAATGATCAGTAGATCAGTAGCTATTAAAATAGATATAATATGTATTGTGAACATAATTTCGTAATAATAAAAAGCATTTAAAAATCAAACCAAATAATATATATTCAAGAATATGTTTATGTATAATGTGTTGAAAACATAATAAATCATTGTATTTACTGTGCATAAAAGTTTTTTTTTTAATTTTGTTCCTGTAATTTAGATTTATATTTTATATATATATATATATATATATATATATATATATATATATATATATATATATATATATATATATATATATATATATATATATATTTTTTTTTTTTTTTTTATGTGTATAATATTTTATAATAAAAATATAAAATAATGATTTTAAACTGATTTTATTATTTTAAGAATTTTTATTTTTTTAGCTATATGTTTCGTTCAAATTTTTTTTACAGATTACACGTTGCAGTTCTTTATACCAGTGCTTCCCAAATTGGGGGTCGCGACCCCCTGGGGAACCGTATGATTTCTCGTGGAGGCCGCGAAAATATTCAATAGAAAGTACAAATATTCATTTATGTATATTTTTCCGCATTACATATTTAGGAAATGTATATATTTAAGGAAATATTTCCCAAACTTGAATGAGGATGAAAGGAACAATTGGATAAGAACACCATTTGCCAAGTCCTTAAAATATGATCATATTACGTGGACAGTCCAAGAAGAGTTGATCGATATCAGATCAGATAATTTGCTTGAAGTGGAATTTAATGAAAAAAGTATTTCAGAATTTTGGTTAAGGCGACAGAGAGAATATCCTGCTATTGGAAAAAAAGCCTTTCCACGGAAACTTTGGAAGATGCTTTGCGAGTTAGCATTTCTGACATTGTACCCGATATCGACTTATTATGTAAAAACATACGACCTCATCTATCGCATTAAATTGTTTCATGTGCGTAGTTTTTATTTAAAAAAAAAATGTTTTTAAGCAAGTTCCTATAATTTTGTACTGAATATAAATATGTGTATTATAATTGTAATAATTACTGCCAAATAAACCTTTTAACTAGAAAAAAAAATTTTTTAGGGGCCGGGAATTAATTATTTCAAATTTAGGGGGACATGAAAGTAATTGGGAAGCACTGCTTTATACGACACTTTATTGTATCATAATTTAACTTCAAAATGAAATGTATCTTATGAAGCGGTTCAAATACATAAAAAAAAAATACCTGTGAGAACATCGACAATACTATATTATAATTGTATGATATATGTACTTTCAAATAAATTTTAAAATTTAAAGTTTGTTAATAATGGCCCAATAAGTGCCGCAGTATCTCTACATTCCAGCTCAACACGGGACCCCAGCATGAATACCCATATGTCTACTAACCCATTTGAACCCAGAGCTCGCGTGAAAACACATGTCCCATGTGCCCAGGACTATTTTTTCGTTTATTTTCCAAAATCTTTGAGTTATTTCATGGGAAATATTTTTTATAGGATAGGGATGGATAATTAATTAATTTTTCAACATTTTTAATTTTTTTCAAGGTGGTGTCGAGAACGACCTTTGGGGCTAATGAAACATGTTTTTTAAAATAAAACAAAAATCACAATGGAGTCACATAATCAGTTATAATACTTTCTCTCTGGTTATTATTAATTTTATTGTTAATAAATCTATAAAATTAATTTTAAAAATAACAAACACGCATCTCTTCGATAAAAATGATATTTTCAAATCGCATAGCATAACACACGTAGGTACATATATTGTGATATGGAGGATGAACGAATGAGACGACTGGCATGTTAATGCACGTGTTTATTATATGACAGCTGAAGACAGAGTGAGTAGCAGCTGTCCGAACCCAGCCGGGTTGGTCCCCACTCGCAGGAAGGCAACCAAACTCGACCATGTCGTATAAGCGAGCCGCCACATCACTCCCCCCCCAGCATCAGCGATACCAAAATTACAAAGAAACAAATTTTACAAAAGAAAAAAAGTTATTGTTACACAAAAAGCAAAAAAATTATTGAGTGGGGAGAAAAAAATTATGTTGACGTGGGTCATCCGCTGTGTACATAAGTGTACCGCCCTGAATGGTCGGTAGATTCGAGGGCGGTGACGTCGCGAGCAGGACGGTGGGTGGTCCGATGGTCGCGCGATGCGATGCTGCGGCGGCGCCGCTCTTCCGAGGCTGATGTCGGTTGGTGGGGCGGCGGGGGCGGCAGGGGCATCGATGTGGTTGATGATACTCCGAGCTGGACTGTGAGTCGTTGTGGCTCGTGGAGGTGTTGTAGCGCTACCGCCCGTCTCGGCGTGACGACGCTCGTGGAGACGGACGGGGCCTTGATGATGATGATGATGATGATGGTGCTGAGGTGGTGTATGTCTTGTGGTGCTGGATGACCGTTCTATGTGTAGTGGATCGCGCATGACTCCACATCCAGCTGTCAAGATCGTCGTCTCATTCGCTCCCCCATTTTTTAAAAGCATATACAACAACAAAATCAAACTGTTGCCGCGCTGTCACCGGCGCGGCGCAGTTTTGCACCCGTTCTGAAAAATGAACACAGATAATCCAGTGCCACTGGCGCAGCAGTACGATCCGTATGATCAACTTACACATCTATGCCAACAATATGAAATCAGATGCAAACAATATGAGATAACTATAACCGATTTAAAGAAAAGAATTGAAACAATGGAAAAAAAATCCAGGCCTTCTACATCTATTCTAAATAGGAGCAAAAGTCTTGACAATATGAATAAAGACTACCACACGGATGAAGAAGAACTTGAAAATGAACTTAGCCAAAATGCAGAGAAAAGAAGTAAAAAAAGAAAAATAGATAAAGTATTATCTTCCCCGCAAAATAGCCTGAAAGAAACACAAAAACAGCAAACCAATAAACCTAACAAACAACCACTTCCACCACCTATTTATGTGAGCAATGTTATTGACTTCAATAAGTTTAGAGCTCATCTATTATCAACAACAGAAACACCACCCATTCAATGTCAATTTAAATTAATTTCAAATAATAGTATCAAAATCACTACACAAACCGAAGAAGATTATCGCAAAATCAACAAAACACTAAATGATTTAAAACAACGTGAATGTAAAGACAACGAAAACCCCCTTCACAATCTAGAGTACCACACCTATCAACTCAAGAATGAAAGGTGCTATAGAGTGGTTGTTAGAGGTTTACCGCCATCAACAGACGTTAATGAAATAAAAGATTCTTTCAAAGATAAAGGATATGAAGTGGCCAATGTGGCAAATATTATGAAGAAATTTACAACCGATGGTGAAAGACAAATAAAACATTTCCCACTATTTTTTGTAGACCTGGTGCCAAAAGAAAACTGCAAAGAAGTATATGGTATTAAAGAACTTCTACATTGCAGAGTAACAATTGAACCACCAATGAAAGTAAAAGACATCCCTCAGTGTACAAACTGTCAACAACTTGGGCATACAAAAAATTTTTGCAATCGACAACCTAAATGCGTCAAATGTGCCGCAGACCATCACACAACAAAATGCAACAAGCAGAAAAATGTTCCCCCAACTTGTGCCCTGTGTGGCCAGCAAGGACATCCAGCTAGCTACAGGGGGTGTGAGGTCTATAAAAAAAAAATAAAAGCATCACAACCCAAAAAGGTAACAGTAACACAACGCGTACAACAAAATCAAATTGAAGTTGTTGATAAACAAACAACTGTGGACAAAACATATAGTGAAGCAGTTAAGTCCCAAGCAGACAAAAGCAAACAAGATATCGGGCAGGAAAATAAATCAACTGAACCTACCATCGGTGGCATGATGCAGTTGCTATGTGACTTTCAAACTGAAATAAAACACCAACTCAACTGGCTCATAACCAGAGTGGAAAAAATTGAAAATCAGTGCAAATCACCAAGTAAACATAATAAAAATGACAGATAATTCCCTACGCATATTAACATGGAATGCAAACGGACTCAATCAGAGAGTCCATGAACTTGAAGTGTTTCTAAAGACAAACAACATCGATCTAGCACTAATATCAGAAACACACTTTTCACAAAGAAGTTACATAAAGATAAACGGATACTCGGCTTATTGGACAACACATCCTAGTGAACGAGCTCGCGGTGGTACTGCTATTTTAATCAAAAAAAATATCCAGCACTTCGAACAAAAAGATATCAGAGAACCATTCATGCAAGCTACTATCATCACAATTAAATATGGCAATGCTGACTTAAATATTGCTGCAGCATATTGTCCTCCAAAGCATACCATCACAAAATACCAATTTATAAACATCTTTAATTCCCTTGGGCCAAGATTTATTATTGGAGGAGACTACAACGTTAAACATACAGCTTGGGGATCACGACTTATAACTCCTGGTAAAGGAAACAACCTTCTATACGCGATTCAGAGCTCCTCGTGCGAGTATCATTCCTCACAAAAACCAACCTTCTGGCCGACCGACAGTAAAAAGGTACCAGATTTAATTGACTTTTTTATATCCAAAGGAATAGCCCCAAACCACATTGAGGTCGAAGGAATAGAGGACCTTACTTCTGATCACACACCAGTGCTAATGACACTGAGCACACTGGTAATTAAAAGAATAAGGAGACAGAACCTGACAAATAAACGCACTAACTGGGATATGTTCAGGAAAAAACTAGACCAATCAATAAATTTAATAGTGAAACTTAAAACTATAGAAGATCTCGAACTACACACTCAAAATTTTATTGACTCTGTACGAGAGGCTGCGAAAGAAGCTACACCTGTACCAAAAGAAAAACCAGACCAAATCATTAATTACCCCATGGAAATTAGACAATTAATTAAAGAAAGACGTAGAACAAGACGAATATGGCATAGAACCAGAAATATTGCAGACAAAAGAGAATTTAACCACATAAGTAACAAAGTTAACCGACTTATTAAAGAGCATAAACAAAATTGTTTTGAAAAATATTTGGAAGGTTTGGGCCCTGCAGCTGATAAAAATCACTCACTATGGAAAGCAACTAGGAAATTCAAACGACCAATTCTACAAATACCACCTCTGAAAAATGCGCAAGGAGAGTGGATAAGAAGCAACAAAGAAAAAGCTGAGCTGTTTGCACAACACTTAGAGACAGTATTCCAACCACACAATATTCAATCTGATGCTGATTATACACCAATGTATCAACCACAGCAACTAATCAAAACTGTCACCCCTATGGAAGTAGCTAAAGAAATAGATGACAATATAAATCCTAAAAAGGCACCTGGAATTGACGAAATCTCACCGGGACTATTCAAGGAACTTTCAAAAAAGGCTATTATCATGCTAACATACTTATACAATGCATGTTTCCGGCTCAAGCATGTGCCAGAGTGCTTCAAAACTGCTCAAATCATAATGTTGAAGAAACCTGAAAAGTCACCCGAACAAGTAACATCATACAGACCAATATCCTTGTTGCCTGCGATCTCTAAGCTTTTCGAAAAACTATTATTAAAAAGACTCAAGCCCTTAACCGATGTTCCCGACTTCCAATTTGGATTTAGGTCGAAACATTCTACCATCGATCAAGTGCACCGTGTTATTTCAAAAATAGAGCAATCGCTAGAGGAAAAAAAGTATTGTCCGGCTGTATTTCTTGATGTCTCACAGGCCTTCGACAGGGTATGGCACGAAGGACTTATCCACAAAATCAGCAAGTCATTACCTGGAAATTATGTCAAATTACTGGAATCATACTTATCCGGACGCAAATTCAGAGTTGCTCATGAGGAGGCATTCTCTAACTTTTTCACAGCCTCTGCAGGAGTACCACAGGGAAGCGTAATAGGGCCTATACTGTACCTGATATACACTGCTGACATCCCGACAAGCGAAGAGACATTCATTGGAACATTTGCAGATGACACAGTCATTATGTCATCGAGCGAGTCACAGGAGGAAGCATTTGAACGCCTGCAGCGTGCACTGGACAAGATCAGCAAATGGACCAAGGACTGGAAAATGAAACTCAACGAGCTAAAATCAATGCAGGTCACATTTGCACTGCGACGAAATAGTGTCAGCACTCAGACTTTCATAAACGGAATCCAAGTTCCACAAGCTTTGTCAGCTAAATATTTAGGACTGCATCTTGACTCAAGGCTTACGTGGAGGCATCACATTAAAAAAAAAATAGAACAGATTCGAATTAAACAAAGAGAAATGCATTGGCTAATAGGAAGACACTCCAAATTAGACCTACAATGCAAAAAACTGATATACCAGGCAATCGTGAAGCCAATATGGACATATGGCATACAACTGTGGGGATGCAGTAAGCCATCCAATATCGAAAAAATGCAAAGATGTCAAAACCAGTTTTTGAGGATTATCACCGATGCATATCGCTTCGTCACAAATGAAGAGATCCACAAGGACCTTAAAATCAAAAAAGTAAAAGAAGTCATCCGAGAATGCGCTGGGAGGCACGAGTTGAGACTGCACCGTCACCCTAACATAGAAGCGTTGCAGCTATTGGACACAACTCACCAGCAGAGGCGCTTAAAGCGAAAAAAGCCTCACGAATTGGTGTTCTGAATGTGAGAGATTCAGAAGCCCAATTCACAATTTTGGGGACGGAGTGATGATTCCGTAGTGCCCGTACATGATCTGAAGAGCAACGATATCGCTGGTGATGATTTATCGGGAATCGATAAGATGGCACCAAAAAAAAAAAACAAAAAAAAAAAAAAATTTTTTTTAAAAGCACCTGTCGTCGACGTTGTGGCTGGACGTCGGTAGGTAGGTAGGTAGGTAGGTAGCCGTGTCTGCTCGTTTATTGTCACCCGCGGGCCGCGACGCGCTCTGTTGATGGCGATGGGGGCGCGGCGGGTAGCTTCTCCCGCCTGACTCGGCGAGGCAGGGATGAGCGGCATGTTGAAATTGATCGAGGCTGCGTGGCTCGATGTCGGGGGTCACCAGTATGGAGGATGAATGAATGAGACGACTGGCATGTTAATGCACGTGTTTATTATATGACAGCTGAAGACAGAGTGAGTAGCAGCTGTCCGAACCCAGCCGGGTTGGTCCCCACTCGCAGGAAGGCAACCAAACTCGACCATGTCGTATAAGCGAGCCGCCACAGTGACATATACACATCGTCAACAAAAAAAAGGGTGCACCCTTTTAAAAGAAGAAATGTCATAAACGAGATTTTGGGTTCAAAAGTCGTAAAAACAAAATACATGAAGACAAAATAATTAATTATTATGATACGGTACAAAACATTTGTCATGCAATGGAATTTCGCAGTTATCACAAGCGGAAAACGTTTTATTTTTACAGTGTCCACAATTTCTCCTTTTCTGTTTGACTAATATCAAATGTCTTCCAACTTCCTTTTGATTTTGATTAACTTTGCCGGGTCTGAATGGGACCAATTGTATTCGTTTTTGACCATAACACTTGCACAACGTCTCTTTTACCTGTCTGATAAATCCTAATTTATCAAATTTACAACCAAAACTTTTGCTTAGAATCCAAGCGTTATTCACAGCTACATCGATGTTCCAAAACAAAATAGGCATGTACCATTTTTTCCCTCTAATACTTATGTTATAGTTAGAAATATGGTTATCCATTTGATCAACCCCCACCCATATATTTATTATACAAATTTATACTAAATGGTTGATTGATTTCCACCCTACTTTTTTCTTTAACCGAATATCAGTTTCCAGGGGTGGTAATATGTATGTATGTGGAATCCGGAAGTTGAGACTCGTCCCAATTATCAATTTCTTCCCGTATCTCTGCAGTAGTAAAATTGCATTCTCTGGAAAAAAATATGTGTCATTATCCCAAGGAGTCATATACGACTCCGTCGACTTTTGATTTTTTTTCAGGAATATGAGATATATAAACGCAATTTCTCTTTTGCATATTATACAATAAGTCCTACTGTATTAGAAACATAAAGATAAATAAAAAATATGTAAAAATAAAAAACTTACGTATGTTTTCTCTTCGACATATCTGCAAGTCGAAAAGCGCTCGATGTTATTCCCTCAAAACTCCAAAAGGAACTGATTTAATTTCGTGTGACTTTCTTAAAATTCATCCCTAACATCTAACCAAGCGTAACGAAAGGTTTTACGGCCGGCCTGAGTGATCCCTTTATTTTACGACGCAAAATTGTAAAATGCCGTGAATGACCGCGCTGGCATACATCGTGTAAGTTCATAACTGACCGCGTGGGTTCAAATGGGCTAAGCTGACATATCATAGTAAATGATTTTGAACAAATGTCACATTTGTGTGGTTTTAACCCAGTATGAATACCCATATGTCTACTAAGAATGTTTTTCATCGTAAATGATTTTGAACAAATGTCCCATTTGTGTGGTTTTCACCCAGTATGAATACCCATATGTCTACTAAGATGTTATTTCGTAATAAACGATTTTGAACAAATGTCACATTTGTGTGGCTTTACCCCAGTATGAATACCCATATGTCTACTAAGATTTTGTTAAAAAAAAAACACCTGTGAGAACATCGACAATACTATATTATAATTGTATCAAAATTTCTCGAGAAATCTCGAGACGACATTTCATGATCACAACCTCTAGCCTCGACGCGTCACGGAATTGTCTCTGAAAAAGTTGGCAACCCTAGTCTTAAGCTTCTACAAGCGTCTAGGCATCCATTGTCGACTATCGACTAATCGACTTATCGAGGACACTATTGAGCTTCTTCCTCTCTCAGGTAGCGATGGAGTGCAGACTTTGTCTCTGCCAGCAGGGTCCAGCAGGGTCCTTCGTCTCCATCCATGACGACCCTCATCCACCTCAGCGTTTGGTGCAACGCATTTGGACCTGCTGTCAGCTGCGGGTCAGTCGCCGTCACTTATCAAGTGTAAGCCATTGCTATTGTTAATTCGCTACTCCTCGTGATCTTTACCTTTGCCTTTCACATTTGCAGGTTAGGAAAGGTGACCATCTGCCAGATACGATATGCCTTTCTTGTCTCAACAATCTGGAATTGCTCGACACCTTTCGAAACTCTTGTTTTCGGAATGACACAACGTCGAGGCTGGAATTAGACAAGTGTTTGAAAGTCAAGCCGGAGGAGGTTTTGCTGGAAGATTTAATATGGGAAGATGAGTTGGGTGCTGATTGCCCACCCAACATTTCCAGTTCACCCGACGATGGCCAGGTAAGTCAATAGGTTTCTAGTGCTTTAGATCGATTCTAAACAAATTGACATGTAAAATGACATCTAATCACACTATAAATATACATACATATTTAATTGAATAAAGTTCGGTTTATATTTTAGACACCTGGAAGAAAAAATACTTCGAGAGATAATGTGGCAGCAATAATAGATACCAATACACACATTCCAGTGGAAGAATTAACATTTCGAAATGCTTTAGATGAGATGTGCTCTACAAATTCTGAATTGGATCATAAAATCAATAGTGTGACACAAAAACACTCGGATACTCGACGAAAGCTGCATTATTGTGACATTTGTTCAAAATCATTTACTACGAAACACAGTCTTAGTACACATATAGCTATTCATGCTGGGGTAAAGCCATACGAATGTGACATTTGTTCAAAATCATTTACTATGAAATATCAGTTTAGTATACATATGGGTATTCATGCTGGGGTAAAATCACACAAATGTGGCATTTGTTCAAAATCATTTACTTCGAAACGAAATCTTAGTGCACATATAGGTATTCATACTGGGGTAAAGCCATACGAATGTGACATTTGTTCAAAATCATTTACTACGAAACACATTCTTAGTACACATATAGGTATTCATGCTGGGGTAAAGCCATACGAATGTGACATTTGTTCAAAATCATTTACTATGAAATATCAGCTTAGTAGACATATGGGTATTCATACTGGGGTAAAACCACACAAATGTGGCATTTGTTCAAAATCATTTACTACGAAACACATTCTTAGTACACATATAGGTATTCATGCTGGGGTAAAGCCATACGAATGTGACATTTGTTCAAAATCATTTACTACGAAACAAAATCTTAGTGCACATATAAGTATTCATGCTGGGGTAAAGCCATACGAATGTGACATTTGTTCAAAATCATTTACTATGAAATATCAGTTTAGTAGACATATGGGTATTCATGCTGGGGTAAAATCACACAAATGTGGCATTTGTTCAAAATCATTTACTTTGAAACGAAATCTTAGTGCACATATAGGTATTCATACTGGGGTAAAGCCACACAAATGTGACATTTGTTCAAAATCATTTACTACGAAACACATTCTTAGTACACATATAGGTATTCATGCTGGGGTAAAGCCATACGAATGTGACATTTGTTCAAAATCATTTACTAGGAAATATGAGCTTAGTAGACATATGGGTATTCATACTGGGGTAAAACCACACAAATGTGGCATTTGTTCAAAATCATTTACTTCGAAACGAAATCTTAGTGCACATATAGGTATTCATACTGGGGTAAAGCCACACAAATGTGACATTTGTTCAAAATCATTTACTAGGAATTATCAGCTTAGTAGACATATGGGTATTCATACTGGGGTAAAACCACACAAATGTGGCATTTGTTCAAAATCATTTACTACGAAACAATATCTTAGTTCACATATAGGTATTCATACTAGGGTAAAGCCACACAATTAACAATGTGACATTTGTTCAAAATCATTTAATACGAAATATCAGCTTAGTAGTCATATGGGTATTCATACTGGGTTAAAGCCATACAAATGTGACATTTGTTCAAAATCATTTACTATGAAACAAAATCTTAGTGCACATATAGGTATTCATACTGGGGTAAAGCCACACAAATGTGACATTTGTTCAAAATCATTTACTATGAAATATCAGTTTAGTAGACATATGGGTATTCATGCTGGGGTAAAATCACACAAATGTGGCATTTGTTCAAAATCATTTACTACGAAACAATATCTTAGTTCACATATAGGTATTCATACTAGGGCAAAGCCACACAAATGTGACATTTGTTCAAAATCATTTACATCGAAACAACATCTTAGTGCACATATAGTTATTCATACTGGGGTACAACCAAACAAATGTGACATTTGTTCAAAATCATTTACTATGAAATCTCACCTTAGTAGACATATGGGTATTCATACTGATTTAAAATTACACAAATGTGAAATTTGTTCAAAATCATTTAATACGAAATATCAGCTTAGTAGTCATATGGGTATTCATACTGAGGTAAAGCCACACAAATGTGGCATTTGTTCAAAATCTGTTAACAGGAAACAACATCTTAGTAGACATATGGGTATTCATACTGGGTGAAAACCACACAAATGTGACATTTGTTCAAAATATTTACGATGAAAAACATTCTTAGTAGACATATGGGTATTTATACTGGGGTAAAGCCACACAAATGTGACATTTGTTCAAAATCATTTATTACGAAACAACATCTTAGTAGACATATGGGTATTCATACTGGGTTAAAACCACACAAATGTTACTTTTGTTCAAAATCATTTACTATGAAATATCACCTTAGTAGACATATGGGTATTCATGCTGGGGTCCCGTGTTGAGCTGGAATGTAGAGCTACTGCGGCACTTATCTATCTAGACAATTGGGCCATAATTAACAAACTTTCTTTCTCGCCCTCGTAAGTCCAAGTTCTTACTAATAAAGGGTTCTCTTGCTAGAGCCCCTAATATCAAACTTGGAGACTGTAAGATCAAATTTGTCAACGAGACCACTTATTTGGGTTTTGTTCTCGATGTCAGGCTTACATTCAATGGTCATATTGGGAGAGCATTAGATAAAGCTAAGGTTTTCTTTGGTCGTATTGGTCTCATTTGTGGTCGCTCATGGGTAGAGGTCGGAATCTGAAGGGTCCGGAAACGTGCCGCCTATTGTTCCATTGTTGTAAATCCTTTGTAAAAAAGGTTCGGCAAACCTTTAACAATGCATTTACAATCTTTGAACAATAAACAGCCCCTTCAGATTCCGGTCTCTACTCATGGGGTTTGGGTTTCCATGAAAAACGCTTGGTATACGATGCTGTGTTTGTTAACTCTTTGACGTATGCATCTAGCATTTGGGGTCATCTTGTCGAATTAAAGACTATTTGTGCTAAATGCCAACATATTCAATGAAATTATGTTACAATTACTCGAGAAAACATAAAAAGTTTTTCATTCATGTTTTTGCAAGGGCAACAAATCCTTTAATCATGAGCCTACCATTGACGGAACACCATGCGTACAAATTCCTACACATAACTCCCATGATATTTTAAATTGTTCTAAATATGAATAAATAAAATAAAAAACATCTTGTTGTATCGTACGCGTAGATATATTGATTCACTATTTTGTTTTTTCATTTATGAATCGAACGAATCCTATTTTAACTAGTTCAAGGATTTTTCTGTTTTTAGCATAAATTTATTTTTTTCGGTGCACTTGCAACAAGCTCGCGGTGCAAGTGCAGTTAATAACCACTGCACTAGGCTAAAGCGTCTGGTTTCACTTCCGTTCTAAACTTACTCCCCTTACTAAAAAAAATTGTAAAATTGCTTTAGTGTTGTTATAGTTAGGTTTGAATAGTAAAATAAAATAAAAGTATGTACATAGGTAAATTGAAAACGACCTTCAGAGGAACAATTTTTGCTTATACCATATCTCCAGTTATTAAAATAATGCTCCTTGCACCGTTATACCTACATCTACAGATAAAGAAAGAACATTTTCGGTATCTAATAATTTTTGCACTAAACTGAGGTCGGCATTGGGGGATAAGTCTCTCAATGCCTTAGTGTTTCTCAAGTATTATTACATATGTTCAAATTAGGAAAACTAAATAAAAATTTTAATTTATGATATACATACTGTATTATATTTGTATTTCTTTATTATATGTTTTTTATCACCTATAATATTTTTCCAGAATTGTATAATGAAACAAAATAAAATTTGAATTGAAAATCTGGAAATTTTTGAATTTGATTTTGGACCCGGATATGTCGGGTTTTCAGAAACCCTAGGATATCATAAGAATCCCTAACATATCATAAGTTAGAATAAATATTAATTATGTTAAAATATAACAATATTATGTTTAATATTATGTTAAATATTAAATATTATGTTAAAATATAACAATATTTTAACATAATTGAAATATAACCGCGATGCATGTACGGATGTTGAAACAGCGGTCGGCAACCTATGCCACAGGTGCACGCAGTGGTGGACTGGGACTGAAATTAGTGCATGCCAGGAGTCAAAGGGGGATCCCCTTTGACTTTGACCCAGGGTTAAAAAAATTTGTCCCCCCCCCCCCCCCCAAATATCTAAATTTTCTTCTTTCCATCACGCTAAAAATCAAGGGTAAAAAATCAATAAAATTTTCAAAAATGAGAATTAACAAATTTAGGTACAAGAAAAATGGCAAAAGCAAAATAGATCCATAAATTACATTGTATATTTCGTTTTAACCCTTGTCCTAGGTAAATAGAATGCATCATAAAATAATGCGGCATAAAAGTGGCTTTTACTTTCGGTAGAAAACAATCAGAGACGTCATTTCAGCTTTTTCTTGGGGGGGCAGGCAAAGATTGGTCAAATTGAGTTTTTTTCAAAAAATCTTTTTTATATCGTAATAAAAATGGAAAATATTCTTTCCAAAAATCGACCATCAAACTGTGTCACTAAAAAACTATCAATTAACTTAATTTCTACCGACTATCTATGTACATAATGTACGTTAAATAAAGTTACGTAACGTACCATAAATAAAGTTTTGGGATCATGCGATAATTCGAACTCTGAATCGACCACTGATCACGTTTACATAATATAGAAAAATGTGTGTGGCTTTGTGTGCCTGAGTGTGTGTTTCTGTGTGTCTTTTTATTATTTTATATATGTATATTAATGCTTCTAATCCTGGAAGGTTACTTCAGCACCGGGATTGCGGTGCTGGGAATTTCCGATCCCGGGATCCCAGTGCTGTCACCGGGATTTCAAATGTATAAGAAAAAAAAGTTCAATTTGCATGTTTTCATATTTCAAAAACGTTCAATTACATTTTGCAAACTCTCCCGATGCTTCACGCAAAAAATACTCCCATATTGGCGTACTAATTTTGGGAGTTTGGCTACATTCTTTAAATTTTCGGTTCGCATCCACACCCCTGAACGTATCAAGCTGAAAATTTATATTTGTATTCTTTATGTACTAAATTTGATAAGGTTTTGATCAGAAAGCAATTTTATTAAATAACTAAAACTTTTTTTGGACCGAATTCGTTACACATGAACTTTAAATCCATCTCATTCGTTGTTTTTTGAGAGAATGGACGTCTGCAAATAAAATAAAAATACGAGAAATAAAACCATTTGTGATTGAACTGATTCAGTAAAATATTAATTTAAAACTTTTCTTGAAAACAAAAAATATACAAACTTTCGGAAAAATAAACGTTATATATCTGTTTTTGAGACAAAATAAAGTAAAGGGTAAACTAACGATTCGCTCCATAGGATGAACAATTTCTAAGAATTTTACCCGAGGCATACCACTTAAAAACCAAAATATACTTGCCTCGGGCATGTTCGCTTGTATGGCCAGTCCGCCACTGGGTGCATGCATGATGCATGCGGAATGTCTTGTATTTTGGGCACATTGCTCTTAATGCTTAATTGATCCCTTTGCCCATTTATTATTAGAAAAAATTGAGGGGATAAAACAGAGCTTGCAGTTTACCATAGACGGTGTTTTTCCTGTCGAAGCCAAGCAACTGCTTTTGTCTACTACTGTAAACAAAAGAAGACAGTTGGAGCTGTGTATCCAAAAGGCTGCTCAAAAAAGGATCTTAAAACTAGACTCGCACTCAAGACTAAATGAGACAAATCTATTCCTCCGCACATTGAGTAAACTATTAAAACCATCTGTGGCAGGTTCAAAATCTAATATTAATGTTAAAGAAGCAGTTTTGTTTTTTAGAAACCTGCCATTGTTTAATGTATTAACAATATTTGGCTCAATAGGCTCAGTATTTGGAAGGATATCAGCACTTTTAAGACAATTAATAGAGAAAGTGAATCCACGCCGGATATATTGTTATTATTGATGGCAACAAAAATTAAATATGAAGAGTTTGGTTGTGCCTCTCTAAAATCTGTTTGGTGTCCCGTCAATAGTGTGGATGCTGAAAAGTATTTTAGTAAATACAATATAATTGTTACCGATCGTCGCACGAATCTCAAAAAAGAATCTGTAGAAATATGCTCCATGTTAATAAAAGTACAAGAGTAAATTGAGATTCGAATTGATATGAGAAAATTGTGGCTATTTTTTAACGTAAATAATTATATATTTCTTTATGTTTATTAATAGAATAGCTTATTTACAATATATAAAAAAAATTCGGGTGTGACCAACCCATGACTTTATCTATGTATTTGAGGAATATAAGAAGGTTACAAAACTAAATTCGATATTGAACTGATGACTATGATAGCGATACAAATTGAGCGCAAATGTATGGAAACTTGCACAAAACAAAAGTTCTACTTCCGGTTGTCTGATTTTGTTCAAATTTTTTTTATTACTAAAAATAACTATCAGTATCATACTCATTAAATATCAAGAAAATAAAAATAATTTTAAAGGTCAAAATAAAATAATGAAATATTGTTTTAAAAAAAAATACTACTTCCGGTTTACGAATTCTGACCAAAACCCTACCAGCTTTAAGTTAGTACATAAAGGATTGAAATATAAATTTTCAGCTTAATACGTTCAGGGGTGCGGACAGAGCAGTGGGCACAACATTTTTGAGCTTTCTACGAGGAAAAAATTCCCACTTCCGGTTCATTAAATTAAATAATTTTTTTTTTATTTTTACTTAAAATCACTATTTTTATTATACACAATAAATATTAAGAAGCTTAAAACAATTTAAAAGGTCAAAATAAAATAATGAAATATTGTTTTATAAAAAAATACTACTTCCGGTTTACGAATTCTGACCAAAACCCTACCAGCTCTAAGTTAGTACATAAAGGATAGAAATATAAATTTTCAGCTTAATACGTTCAGGGCTGCGGACAGAGTAGTGGGCACAACATTTTTGACCGTTCTACGACGAAAAAATCCCACTTCCGGTTCATTAAATTAAGTATTTTTTTTTGTTTTTACTTAAAATTACTATTTTTATTATACACAATAAATATCAAGAAGCTTAAAACAATTTAAAAGGTCAAAATAAAATAATGAAATATTGTTTTTAAAAAAAATATTACTTCCGGTTTACGAATTCTGACGAAAACCCTACCAGCTCTAAGTTAGTACATAAAGGATTGAAATATAAATTTCCAGCTTAATACGTTCAGGGGTGCGGACAGAGTAGTGGGCACAACATTTTCAACCTATCTAAGTGAAAAAAATCCCACTTCCAGTTTATAAAATTTAATAACTTTTTTTTATTTTCATCACATTGCTACAAGAATTATACTTGAATTTTTTTGTGACGAACACACATGTTAAAGGGGTCGAAAAAAATAGTGGAAGAAAAATCGAACAAGAGTAAACTGCCACTTCCGGTTGACAGATACTTACTAAATTTTATATATAAGTTGGTATTAAGCTTAAACTTTTAGATATGAAATTTCAGTTCAATAAACCAAAAGGTTTCTGAGAAAAACATAAAAAACCTCGATTATCTAGAGTAAAAGTACTACTTTCGCTTCAGATAAAAATATAAGGTTATAAAAATTATTATTTCTATCATATTTAAAAAAAATTCAGTCTGATTCAGTTAGTGGTTTGAGAGATAATTGAATTCAAAAACTTAAAAAAAAGAGGACACCTATAAGGGGAGGTACAATTTTCGGTCAACTTAAAAATTTGAAAAAAAATCACGACGTGTCGATAAGAATTTCATTAACCGATACTAAGTTTCAGTTCGATAGGACTAACGGTGTTAAAAATATCCCCAAAATACACACACACACACACACACATTTTTTTCTAGATCATGAAAACGTGATCAGTGATCGAATCTGATTTCGAATCAGTCAAAATCTCGAGTTCGAATTTTCGCATGATCACAAAACTTCATCTATTGTTACTACGTACATAGATAAAGTAAAAATTTACAGGTTGAAAATCGCTTCAAAACAAGTGAAACACGACCAAAATGCAGCCAACACGTTTTTCCCCATTTTTATACATTTCGCAAATAATTTCAATATTTCAATAAACACGTAGTAAAAATTCATAGTTTGTCCTGTTTTAATATCCTTATGATCTTTATCATCGTTTAATAAATTTTTGTACTGAGAATATCGCTATATATAAGAGTAAAATCAAATTTCATAGAAAAACGCAAATGCGGCTTTTTTTTTGTCGCTCACTGTATTTTCACTTGGGATTTTTTCCCACTGTTAATACTATTTTATATTGATTATTTTCTATTGAAACATGTTTATTGGAATAGTTTTCTGGCAACACTATTTTTTGTTTTCGTTTAAATTGGAAGTGAGCTGAATTTTAAATCGGTAAAATTGCGAGCTAAAAACTCGTAATATTATTTACTCATATTTACACGAATGCTTTTTATTATTACGAAATTATGTTCACAATACATCTTATATCTCTTTTAATAGGTACTGATCTACTGATCATTTTCTATTTAACAATTTAATTTAATTTGGTTAGTAATCATAGTATTATATTATTCTAATGTTAATGTACAGCATAATAGGAAAAATAACTCAAAAACAATTGAAAAAAAACACCAACATATAAAGACATCAAAATACGTGCAATTCTTTGTTTTCCCGGATCGCATAATGATGATTTGCCATTTAAGTTAAAAAACGCTCTTGTGAACTTTGTAAATTTAGACCTTGACGTTTAATTGATGTTTTTTTTTAAATGATATTATCTAAACTTGGCCAAATCTTACAGATGAATATTTACATATATTGAATTATTTTGGTTTAAAATTTCAAGGTTGTAACAGTCAAATTATGAATCAGCCATTATCTTGAGTTCAATATTACGTATTTTTTCCTGATAAAATAATTCAACATAACCTCAAAACTATTGTTACGTACGCCGCGGATTAAGCGAATAGAATCCCAAGACTGTGACCGTTCAAGGATTATCTGTAACGGATATCTGTTAACGGATTAACTAAGTGCATACCGTGCGACTGGTATAAGTGATTTCAAGGATTAGCGACAGGCTAAGTGGAGACAAGCTAAACAATGATTGCACTTCTCATACCGTGGAAATACATATCCGAATACGTGACTATACAGTAGGTAAACAGATTAGACGTCCTGAGAGATCTACCCTTTATAAGGCGGTACGTAGGCGATATTATGTCATTCTGGACTGATCACTGCCAGTGCGTGTATCTCCTTAATCGTCAATAAATGCTGTGAAACGACTGTTGGCCTTTTACTTGGATCCTCCACCCACCCCAACAATATCAATATAAAATGTTACAACTTTATCCTTATATATATATATATATATATATATATATATATATATATATATATATATATATATATATATATATATATATGTATATATATATATATATATATATATATATATATATATATATATATATATATATATATATATATATATATATATATATATATATATATATATATATATATATATATATATATATATATATATATATATATATATATATATATATATATATATATATATATATATATATATATATTTATATATAAATATATATATATATATATATATATATATATATATATATATATATATATATATATATATATATATATATATATATATATATATATATATATATATATATATATATATATTATATATTATATATATATATATATATATATATATATATATATATATATATATATATATATATATATATATATATATATATATATATATATATATATATATATATAATATATATATATATATATATATATATATATATATATATATATATATATATATATATATATATATATATATATTCTTTATAAAGCGCACCCCGCTTACACACGCTTATCATTGGCATGGCGGAAACGTTCTCTCCGGAAAATAGTCATCTTTTACATATTCCCTTCATTATTTTAAAATAAAAGTCGTTGAATTTCCTTGGGTTTATAACTATAATTTGAACACAAAACATTACGAATTTTTAGAAATATAATGACAGCAAAAATACTTTATATATTTTGAAGTAAAACATGGCATTTTATATAAATATATATATATATATATATATATATATATATATATATATATATATATATATATATATATATATATATATATATATATATATATATATATATATATTTATATAAAATGCCATGTTTTACTTCAAAATATATAAAGTATTTTTGCTGTCATTATATTTCTAAAAATTCGTAATGTTTTGTGTTCAAATTATAGTTATAAACCCAAGGAAATTCAACGACTTTTATTTTAAAATAATGAAGGGAATATGTAAAAGATGACTATTTTCCGGAGAGAACGTTTCCGCCATGCCAATGATTGTTGAAAGCGTGTGTAAGCGGGGTGCGCTTTATAAAGAATTTTTGTAGAAGTTCTACGACATGGTCGAGTTTGGGTGGTCATTATGTGATTCGAAACCGATTCAATCATGTTGCTGGATATTACTTTACTTCCTTTCACCCCGTGATATAAAAAAGTCGATTTTACAAATTGTTTCCCCATAGTTTTATAGTAGAAATAAATTGATTTGTTGAAGTCACAGGACATTGTTTAAAATTTGTTTTTTAAAAAATGTTCTTTTTAAATTTTTTATTTAATAATTTACAATATACGACGCAAGTTTTCCACTAGGTCCATTAATGGAAATCCAAAATTCGCATTTTTTACTATAGCCTATTATACATATCGAAATAAATTATACAATGAAGGTATAAATATATTAAATACTCACAAAACAAGCATATGTATGTTTAAGAAAATCAACGATTTCTGACTAGCTTAATTTGCGGGAGAGGAAGGAGATTGACAATTTTATTAAAGCCATGACAACAATGAAGTCAGACATATTGGTCAACTCTAACAGCAGACTGTCGATATGGATTTAAATTTAAAAAAACCATCCAGATCTTACCAGCAGCGATATACGTAATCGTAATTATCGAAAGAATCAAATAATTTATTCTTATAATTTCTGGTCGGGATTTAGATATACGGTCTCTCTGCTGCTAAGCAATCATTGAACTTAAATACATATATCACAAATGGTTCTTGGGGGTAGGACGAATGAGACGATTGGCTTGTTGATGCACAGAAGTGTTATATTTGGGAGGCGGGGAATAAGTGGTGTAGCGACGAACCACCGGTTCGGTGATTACTGGTCAAATGTGAACCTGTCACAGGACAACTGGTCGCTCTAGATCGGTCACTCGTGATCATCCGTCACGCTAAAACTGGTCACGAGAAAACTAGTCACACGCTAAAACTGGTCACACGCTGAAACTGGTCACGAGAAAACTGATCACACCCAAAAATTTAAAATTGGTCACACAAACAAAAATATTCTCAAATACTTTTTATTTACGAAATTTTTATTATTATCGACTAGACATATGTTCGAGCCAAAGGCTCTCGTGGCCGTTTTTTGTGGTCTTCGCGAAGAGTTCGCGGGCATCTGTCAGCTCATCTGACGCTCTCTAGCCTCTAGCCACGCCGACAAGGTTGGCAATCGCTTTTGCGTTCATTTCACTTTGACAGTTCGTATGTCAAATCACAAATCTTAATTCACCGCGTTAAATGTACCGCAGGGAGGTCTATGAAAACACTGATTGTGTACTAACACTAAGAGGATCCTTTATTTATGTTCACTTGTTACAATAGTAATTATATGTAAAAAAGAAGATCGTTTTCGTTTCTCAGCTTCGGAGCCAATGGGACGTTGCCATCGTCTTCATCTTTAATATGGACGGTATCTAAAAGTGAATTCGTCATTTTATAATGAACTTGTTACATCTCATCTACATAAATAAATCGTCGGTAACATTATTTGTTTATCTTTGTTACATTGTATAACATTTTCTATATGTCATCTATATATTATAATATATATTCAATTGTAAATAGGTTTTTGAGCTCTTTTTCCTATTTTGCTGTGCATTAACATTAGAATAATATAATATAAATGATTACTATCCAAATAAAATAAAATTGTAAAATAGAAAATGATCAGTAGATCAGTAGCTATTAAAATAGATATAATATGTATTGTGAACATAATTTCGTAATAATAAAAAGCATTTAAAAATCAAACCAAATAATATATATTCAAGAATATGTTTATGTATAATGTGTTGAAAACATAATAAATCATTGTATTTACTGTGCATAAAAGTTTTTTTTTTAATTTTGTTCCTGTAATTTAGATTTATATTTTTTATATATATATATATATATATATATATATATATATATATATATATATATATATATATATATATATATATATATATATATATTTTTTATGTGTATAATATTTTATAATAAAAATATAAAATAATGATTTTAAACTGATTTTATTATTTTAAGAATTTTTATTTTTTTAGCTATATGTTTCGTTCAAATTTTTTTTACAGATTACACGTTGCAGTTCTTTATACCAGTGCTTCCCAAATTGGGGGTCGCGACCCCCTGGGGAACCGTATGATTTCTCGTGGAGGCCGCGAAAATATTCAATAGAAAGTACAAATATTCATTTATGTATATTTTTCCGCATTACATATTTAGGAAATGTATATATTTAAGGAAATATTTCCCAAACTTGAATGAGGATGAAAGGAACAATTGGATAAGAACACCATTTGCCAAGTCCTTAAAATATGATCATATTACGTGGACAGTCCAAGAAGAGTTGATCGATATCAGATCAGATAATTTGCTTGAAGTGGAATTTAATGAAAAAAGTATTTCAGAATTTTGGTTAAGGCGACAGAGAGAATATCCTGCTATTGGAAAAAAAGCCTTTCCACGGAAACTTTGGAAGATGCTTTGCGAGTTAGCATTTCTGACATTGTACCCGATATCGACTTATTATGTAAAAACATACGACCTCATCTATCGCATTAAATTGTTTCATGTGCGTAGTTTTTATTTAAAAAAAAAATGTTTTTAAGCAAGTTCCTATAATTTTGTACTGAATATAAATATGTGTATTATAATTGTAATAATTACTGCCAAATAAACCTTTTAACTAGAAAAAAAAATTTTTTAGGGGCCGGGAATTAATTATTTCAAATTTAGGGGGACATGAAAGTAATTGGGAAGCACTGCTTTATACGACACTTTATTGTATCATAATTTAACTTCAAAATGAAATGTATCTTATGAAGCGGTTCAAATACATAAAAAAAAAATACCTGTGAGAACATCGACAATACTATATTATAATTGTATGATATATGTACTTTCAAATAAATTTTAAAATTTAAAGTTTGTTAATAATGGCCCAATAAGTGCCGCAGTATCTCTACATTCCAGCTCAACACGGGACCCCAGCATGAATACCCATATGTCTACTAACCCATTTGAACCCAGAGCTCGCGTGAAAACACATGTCCCATGTGCCCAGGACTATTTTTTCGTTTATTTTCCAAAATCTTTGAGTTATTTCATGGGAAATATTTTTTATAGGATAGGGATGGATAATTAATTAATTTTTCAACATTTTTAATTTTTTTCAAGGTGGTGTCGAGAACGACCTTTGGGGCTAATGAAACATGTTTTTTAAAATAAAACAAAAATCACAATGGAGTCACATAATCAGTTATAATACTTTCTCTCTGGTTATTATTAATTTTATTGTTAATAAATTTATAAAATTAATTTTAAAAATAACAAACACGCATCTCTTCGATAAAAATGATATTTTCAAATCGCATAACATAACACACGTAGGTACATATATTGTGACATATACACATCGTCAACAAAAAAAAGGGTGCACCCTTTTAAAAGAAGAAATGTCATAAACGAGATTTTGGGTTCAAAAGTCGTAAAAACAAAATACATGAAGACAAAATAATTAATTATTATGATACGGTACAAAACATTTGTCATGCAATGGAATTTCGCAGTTATCACAAGCGGAAAACGTTTTATTTTTACAGTGTCCACAATTTCTCCTTTTCTGTTTGACTAATATCAAATGTCTTCCAACTTCCTTTTGATTTTGATTAACTTTGCCGGGTCTGAATGGGACCAATTGTATTCGTTTTTGACCATAACACTTGCACAACGTCTCTTTTACCTGTCTGATAAATCCTAATTTATCAAATTTACAACCAAAACTTTTGCTTAGAATCCAAGCGTTATTCACAGCTACATCGATGTTCCAAAACAAAATAGGCATGTACCATTTTTTCCCTCTAATACTTATGTTATAGTTAGAAATATGGTTATCCATTTGATCAACCCCCACCCATATATTTATTATACATATTTATACTAAATGGTTGATTGATTTCCACCCTACTTTTTTCTTTAACCGAATATCAGTTTCCAGGGGTGGTAATATGTATGTATGTGGAATCCGGAAGTTGAGACTCGTCCCAATTATCAATTTCTTCCCGTATCTCTGCAGTAGTAAAATTGCATTCTCTGGAAGAAAATATGTGTCATTATCTCAAGGAGTCATATACGACTCCGTCGACTTTTGATTTTTTTTTTCAGGAATATGAGATATATAAACGCAATTTCTCTTTTGCATATTATACAATAAGTCCTACTATATTAGAAACATAAAGATAAATAAAAAATATGTAAAAATAAAAAACTTACGTATGTTTTCTCTTCGACATATCTGCAAGTCGAAAAGCGCTCGATGTTATTCCCTCAAAACTCCAAAAGGAACTGATTTAATTTCGTGTGACTTTCTTAAAAATCATCACTAACATCTAACCAAGCGTAACGAAAGGTTTTACGGCCGGCCTGAGTGATCCCTTTATTTTACGACGCAAAATTGTAAAATGCCGTGAATGACCGCGCTGGCATACATCGTGTAAGTTCATAACTGACCGCGTGGGTTCATATAGGCTAAGATGACATATCATAGTAAATGATTTTGAACAAATGTCACATTTGTGTGGTTTTAACCCAGTATGAATACCCATATGTCTACTAAGAATGTTTTTCATCGTAAATGATTTTGAACAAATGTCCCATTTGTGTGGTTTTCACCCAGTATGAATACCCATATGTCTACTAAGATGTTATTTCGTAATAAACGATTTTGAACAAATGTCACATTTGTGTGGCTTTACCCCAGTATGAATACCTATATGTGCACTAAGATTTTGTTAAAAAAAAAACACCTGTGAGAACATCGACAATACTATATTATAATTGTATCAAAATTTCTCGAGAAATCTCGAGACGACATTTCATGATCACAACCTCTAGCCACGACGCGTCACGGAATTGTCTCTGAAAAAGTTGGCAACCCTAGTCTTAAGCTTCTACAAGCGTCTAGGCATCCATTGTCGACTATCGACTAATCGACTTATCGAGGACACTATTGAGCTTCTTCCTCTCTCAGGTAGCGATGGAGTGCAGACTATGTCTCTGCCAGCAGGGTCCAGCAGGGTCCTTCGTCTCCATCCATGACGACCCTCATCCACCTCAGCGTTTGGTGCAACGCATTTGGACCTGCTGTCAGCTGCGGGTCAGTCGCCGTCACTTACCAAGTGTAAGCCATTGCTATTGTTAATTCGCTACTCCTCGTGATCTTTACCTTTGCCTTTCACATTTGCAGGTTAGGAAAGGTGACCATCTGCCAGATACGATATGCCTTTCTTGTCTCAACAATCTGGAATTGCTCGACACCTTTCGAAACTCTTGTTTTCGGAATGACACAACGTCGAGGCTGGAATTAGACAAGTGTTTGAAAGTCAAGCCGGAGGAGGTTTTGCTGGAAGATTTAATATGGGAAGATGAGTTGGGTGCTGATTGCCCACCCAACATTTCCAGTTCACCCGACGATGGCCAGGTAAGTCAATAGGTTTCTAGTGCTTTAGATCGATTCTAAACAAATTGACATGTAAAATGACATCTAATCACACTATAAATATACATACATGTTTAATTGAATAACGTTCGGTTTATATTTTAGACATCTGGAGGAAAAAATACTTCGAGAGATAATGTGGCAGCAATAATAGATTCCAATACACACATTCTAGTGGAAGAATTAACATGTCGAAATGCTTTAGATGAGTTGTGCCCTACAAATTCTGAATTGGATCATAAAATCAATAGTGTGAAACAAAAAAACTCGGATACTCGAAGAAAGCTGCATTATTGTGACATTTGTTCAAAATCATTTACTACGAAACAAAATCTTAGTGCACATATAGGTATTCATGCTGGGGTAAAGCCATACGAATGTGACATTTGTTCAAAATCATTTTCTATGAAATATCAGTTTAGTATACATATGGGTATTCATGCTGGGGTAAAATCACACAAATGTGGCATTTGTTCAAAATCATTTACTAGGAAATATCAGCTTAGTAGACATATGGGTATTCATACTGGGGTAAAACCACACAAATGTGGCATTTGTTCAAAATCATTTACTTCGAAACGAAATCTTAGTGCACATATAGGTATTCATACTGGGGTAAAGCCACACAAATGTGACATTTGTTCAAAATCATTTACTACGAAACACATTCTTAGTACACATATAGGTATTCATGCTGGGGTAAAGCCATACGAATGTGACATTTGTTCAAAATCATTTACTAGGAATTATCAGCTTAGTAGACATATGGGTATTCATACTGGGGTAAAACCACACAAATGTGGCATTTGTTCAAAATCATTTACTACGAAACAATATCTTAGTTCACATATAGGTATTCATACTAGGGTAAAGCCACACAATTAACAATGTGACATTTGTTCAAAATCATTTAATACGAAATATCAGCTTAGTAGTCATATGGGTATTCATACTGGGTTAAAGCCATACAAATGTGACATTTGTTCAAAATCATTTACTATGAAACACATTCTTTGTAGACATATGGGTATTCATACTGTGCTAAAGACATACAAATGTGACATTTGTACAAAATCATTTAATACGAAATATCAGCTTAGTAGTCATATGGGTATTCATACTGGGTTAAAGCCATACAAATGTGACATTTGTTAAAAATCATTTACTATGAAACAAAATCTTAGTGCACATATAGGTATTCATACTGGTGTAAAGCCACACAAATGTGACATTTGTTCAAAATCATTTACTATGAAATATCAGTTTAGTAGACATATGGGTATTCATGCTGGGGTAAAATCACACAAATGTGGCATTTGTTCAAAATCATTTACTTCGAAACGAAATCTTAGTGCACATATAGGTATTCATACTGGGGTAAAGCCATACGAATGTGACATTTGTTCAAAATCATTTACTATGAAATATCACCTTAGTAGACATATGGGTATTCATACTGGGGTAAAATCACACAAATGTGACATTTGTTCAAAATCATTTATTATGAAATATCACCTTCGTAGACATATGGGTATTCATACTGGGGTAAAATCACACAAATGTGACATTTGTTCAAAATCATTTACTACGAAACAATATCTTAGTTCACATATAGGTATTCATACTGGGTTAAAGCCATACAAATGTGACATTTGTTCAAAATCATTCACTTGGAAACAACATCTTAGTGCACATATGGGTGTTCATACTGGGGTAAAGCCACACAAATGTTACATTTGTTCAAAATCATTTACTACGAAACAATATCTTAGTGCACATATAGTTATTCATACTGGGTTAAAACCATACAAATGTGATATTTGTTCAAAATCATTTACTTCGAAACGAAATCTTAGTGCACATATAGGTATTCATACTGGGGTAAAACCACACAAATGTGACATTTGTTCAAAATCATTTACTATGAAATATCACCTTAGTAGACATATGGGTATTCATACTGGGGTAAAACCACACAAATGTGGCATTTGTTCAAAATCATTTACTTCGAAACGAAATCTTAGTGCACATATAGGTATTCATACTGGGGTAAAGCCACACAAATGTGACATTTGTTCAAAATCATTTACTACGAAACACATTCTTAGTACACATATAGGTATTCATGCTGGGGGTAAAGCCATACGAATGTGACATTTGTTCAAAATCATTTACTAGGAATTATCAGCTTAGTAGACATATGGGTATTCATACTGGGGTAAAACCACACAAATGTGGCATTTGTTCAAAATCATTTACTACGAAACAATATCTTAGTTCACATATAGGTATTCATACTAGGGTAAAGCCACACAATTAACAATGTGACATTTGTTCAAAATCATTTAATACGAAATATCAGCTTAGTAGTCATATGGGTATTCATACTGGGTTAAAGCCATACAAATGTGACATTTGTTCAAAATCATTTACTATGAAACACATTCTTTGTAGACATATGGGTATTCATACTGTGCTAAAGACATACAAATGTGACATTTGTACAAAATCATTTAATACGAAATATCAGCTTAGTAGTCATATGGGTATTCATACTGGGTTAAAGCCATACAAATGTGACATTTGTTAAAAATCATTTACTATGAAACAAAATCTTAGTGCACATATAGGTATTCATACTGGTGTAAAGCCACACAAATGTGACATTTGTTCAAAATCATTTACTATGAAATATCAGTTTAGTAGACATATGGGTATTCATGCTGGGGTAAAATCACACAAATGTGGCATTTGTTCAAAATCATTTACTTCGAAACGAAATCTTAGTGCACATATAGGTATTCATACTGGGGTAAAGCCATACGAATGTGACATTTGTTCAAAATCATTTACTATGAAATATCACCTTAGTAGACATATGGGTATTCATACTGGGGTAAAATCACACAAATGTGACATTTGTTCAAAATCATTTATTATGAAATATCACCTTCGTAGACATATGGGTATTCATACTGGGGTAAAATCACACAAATGTGACATTTGTTCAAAATCATTTACTACGAAACAATATCTTAGTTCACATATAGGTATTCATACTGGGTTAAAGCCATACAAATGTGACATTTGTTCAAAATCATTCACTTGGAAACAACATCTTAGTGCACATATGGGTGTTCATACTGGGGTAAAGCCACACAAATGTTACATTTGTTCAAAATCATTTACTACGAAACAATATCTTAGTGCACATATAGTTATTCATACTGGGTTAAAACCATACAAATGTGATATTTGTTCAAAATCATTTACTTCGAAACGAAATCTTAGTGCACATATAGGTATTCATACTGGGGTAAAACCACACAAATGTGACATTTGTTCAAAATCATTTACTATGAAATATCACCTTAGTAGACATATGGGTATTCATGCTGGGTTAAAGCCATACAAATGTGACATTTGTTCAAAATCATTTACTGCGAAACAAATGCTTAGTGTACATATGGGTATTCATACTGGGTTAAAGCCATACAAATGTGACATTTGTTCAAAATCATTTACGACGAAACAAAATCTTAGTGCACATATAGATATTCATACTTGGGGTAAAACCACACAAATGTGACATTTGTTCAAAATAATTTACTACGAAACAATATCTTAGTTCACATATAGGTATTCATACTGGGGTAAAGCCACACAAATGTGACATTTGTTCAAAATCATTTACTTCGAAACAACATCTTAGTGCACATATAGTTATTCATACTGGGGTAAAACCATACAAATGTGACATTTGTTCAAAATCATTTACTATGAAACACATTCTTAGTAGACATATGGGTATTCACACTGGGGTAAAGCCACACAAATGTGACATTTGTTCAAAATCATTTATTACGAAACAACATCTTAGTAGACATATGGGTATTCATACTGGGTGAAAACCACACAAATGTGACATTTGTTCAAAATCATTTACTATGAAATATCACCTTAGTAGACATATGGGTATTCATGCTGGGGTCCCGTGTTGAGCTGGAATGTAGAGCTACTGCGGCACTTATCTATCTAGACGATTGGGCCATATTTAACAAACTTTCTTTCTCGCCCTCGTAAGTCCGAGTTCTTACTAATAAAGGGTTATCTTGTTAGAGCCCCTAATATCAAACTCGGAGACTGTAAGATCAAATTTGTCAACGAGTCCACTTATTTGGGTGTTGTTATCGATGTCAGGCTTACATTCAATGGTCATATTGGGATAGCATTAGGCTTCCTTTGGTCGTATTGGTCTCCTTTGTAGTCGCTCATGGGGTTTGGGTTTCCATGAAAAATGCTTGGTATACGATTCTGTGTATACCAAGCATTTCTCATGGGTAGAGGTCGGAATCTGAAGGGTCCGGAAACGTGCCGCCTATTGTTCCATTGTTGTAAATCCTTTGTAAAAAAGGTTCGGCAAACCTTTAACAATGCATTTACAATCTTTGAACAATAAACAGCCCCTTCAGATTCCGGTCTCTACTCATGGGGTTTGGGTTTCCATGAAAAACGCTTGGTATACGATGCTGTGTTTGTTAACTCTTTGACGTATGCATCTAGCATTTGGGGTCATCTTGTCGAATTAAAGACTATTTGTGCTAAATGCCAACATATTCAATGAAATTATGTTACAATTACTCGAGAAAACATAAAAAGTTTTTCATTCTTGTTTTTGCAAGGGCAACAAATCCTTTAATCATAAGCCTACCATTGACGGAACACCATGCGTACAAATTCCTACACATAACTCCCATGATATTTTAAATTGTTCTAAATATGAATAAATAAAATAAAAAACATCTTGTTGTATCGTACGCGTAGATATATTGATTCACTATTTTGTTTTTTCATTTATGAATCGAACGAATCCTATTTTAACTAGTTCAAGGATTTTTCTGTTTTTAGCATAAATTTATTTTTTTCGGTGCACTTGCAACAAGCTCGCGGTGCAAGTGCAGTTAATAACCACTGCACTAGGCTAAAGCGTCTGGTTTCACTTCCGTTCTAAACTTACTCCCCTTACTAAAAAAAATTGTAAAATTGCTTTAGTGTTGTTATAGTTAGGTTTGAATAGTAAAATAAAATAAAAGTATGTACATAGGTAAATTGAAAACGACCTTCAGAGGAACAATTTTTGCTTATACCATATCTCCAGTTATTAAAATAATGCTCCTTGCACCGTTATACCTACATCTACAGATAAAGAAAGAACATTTTCGGTATCTAATAATTTTTGCACTAAACTGAGGTCGGCATTGGGGGATAAGTCTCTCAATGCCTTAGTGTTTCTCAAGTATTATTACATATGTTCAAATTAGGAAAACTAAATAAAAATTTTAATTTATGATATACATACTGTATTATATTTGTATTTCTTTATTATATGTTTTTTATCACCTATAATATTTTTCCAGAATTGTATAATGAAACAAAATAAAATTTGAATTGAAAATCTGGAAATTTTTGAATTTGATTTTGGACCCGGATATGTCGGGTTTTCAGAAACCCTAGGATATCATAAGAATCCCTAACATATCATAAGTTAGAATAAATATTAATTATGTTAAAATATAACAATATTATGTTTAATATTATGTTAAATATTAAATATTATGTTAAAATATAACAATATTTTAACATAATTGAAATATAACCGCGATGCATGTACGGATGTTGAAACAGCGGTCGGCAACCTATGCCACAGGTGCACGCAGTGGTGGACTGGGACTGAAATTAGTGCATGCCAGGAGTCAAAGGGGGGTCCCCTTTGACTTTGACCCAGGGTTAAAAAAATTTGTCCCCCCCCCCCCCCAAATATCTAAATTTTCTTCTTTCCATCACGCTAAAAATCAAGGGTAAAAAATCAATAAAATTTTCAAAAATGAGAATTAACAAATTTAGGTACAAGAAAAATGGCAAAAGCAAAATAGATCCATAAATTACATTGTATATTTCGTTTTAACCCTTGTCCTAGGTAAATAGAATGCATCATAAAATAATGCGGCATAAAAGTGGCTTTTACTTTCGGTAGAAAACAATCAGAGACGTCATTTCAGCTTTTTCTTGGGGGGGCAGGCAAAGATTGGTCAAATTGAGTTTTTTTCAAAAAATCTTTTTTATATCGTAATAAAAATGGAAAATATTCTTTCCAAAAATCGACCATCAAACTGTGTCACTAAAAAACTATCAATTAACTTAATTTCTACCGACTATCTATGTACATAATGTACGTTAAATAAAGTTACGTAACGTACAATAAATAAAGTTTTGGGATCATGCGATAATTCGAACTCTGAATCGACCACTGATCACGTTTACATAATATAGAAAAATGTGTGTGGCTTTGTGTGCCTGAGTGTGTGTTTCTGTGTGTCTTTTTATTATTTTATATATGTATATTAATGCTTCCAATCCTGGAAGGTTACTTCAGCACCGGGATTGCGGTGCTGGGAATTTCCGATCCCGGGATCCCAGTGCTATCACCGGGATTTCAAATGTATAAGAAAAAAAAGTTCAATTTGCATGTTTTCATATTTTAAAAACGTTCAATTGCATTTTGCAAACTCTCCCGATGCTTCACGCAAAAAATACTCCCATAGTGGCATACTAATTTTGGGAGTTTGGCTACATTCTTTAAATTTTCGGTTCGCATCCACACCCCTGAACGTATCAAGCTGAAAATTTATATTTGTATTCTTTATGTACTAAATTTGATAAGGTTTCAGAAAGCAATTTTATTAAATAACTAAAACTTTTTTTGGACCGAATTCGTTACACATGAACTTTAAATCCATCTCATTCGTTGTTTTTTGAGAGAATGGACGTCTGCAAATAAAATAAAAATATGAGAAATAAAACCATTTGTGATTGAACTGATTCAGTAAAATATTAATTTAAAACTTTTCTTGAAAACAAAAAATATACAAACTTTCGGAAAAATAAACGTTATACATCTGTTTTTGAGACAAAATAAAGTAAAGGGTAAACTAACGATTCGCTCCATAGGATGAACAATTTCTAAGAATTTTACCCGAGGCATACCACTTAAAAACCAAAATATACTTGCCTCGAAATAATAAAATCTTTTTTTTTTCAAAGCACATAGCAGCGATTATTTTATTAGTTTACCCAAAAGTAGCATACATAAGAAATACACGTAGCATTCATAAATTCGTAGTATATAATTAATCATTAAATTCATAATATTTTCTAAATTCACACTATTCCTTAATTTAGGAATTCCCCCCCCCCCCCCCCAATTACGTCCCTGAAAACAATGCATAATATTTTCAATTAATGTTAATCGAAAATCTGGATTTTGGGGAGGGGGCCCCTATCGTATATTTCTTTATACATGGATGTGTCTACATAGATTAGGAATAGATTTTATATTCGGAAACTGTTTAAAATTGTGTATTTAAATCTTACTACATCGTCGAAGTATAATCAAATGTTATTTTGAAAGTATGTAGTAAATTTAAATCGAAGGTTGATGATGAATCGTCCTATCAAAATTGTTTTAAGCAATTCAGTTTATACTATTCACGGAAATTTGTTTATTCCCATTTTTATTTCAGTAGGTAGTTGTTACATAGGTAATATATACATAATCTTGAGGTTGGAAATGGGCCCAGCAAAAGGGCCCACGCAAATATTGAAACTTACATTTCGAGCCTAATAAAAAAAGTTAACCGATCCTTGGTATGTTAAAGCATGTATTAGTTGTTTGTGTATATCGTAAGAAATTTGTTTTGTTGAAATACCCAAACTTAAGGTCCCAAAGTGCAATTTCCTATACATTTTTACACATGAAATAGTTACAAAGTTATTTAATATGCCAGTCGTCTCATTCGTTCATCCCCCATAATATTATAATATATAGATGACATATAGAAAATGTTATACAATGTAACAAAGATAAACAAATAATGTTACCGACGATTTATTTATGTAGATTTGATATGCCGCGGTGAATTAAGATTTGTGATTTGACATACGAACTGTCAAAGTGAAATGAACGCAAAAGCGATTGCCAACCTTCTCGGCGTGGCTAGAGGCTAGAGAGCGTCAGATGAGCTGACAGATGCCCGCGAACTCTTCGCGAAGACCACAAACAACGGCCGCGAGAGCCTTTGGCTCGAACATATGTCTAGTCGATAATAATAAAAATTTCGTAAATAAAAAGTATTTGAGAATATTTTTGTTTGTGTGACCAATTTGAAATTTTTGGGTCTGACCAGTTTTCTCGTGACCAGTTTCAGCGTGTGACCAGTTTTCTCGTGACCAGTTTTAGCGTGTGACCAATTTTCTCGTGACCAGTTTTAGCGTGTGACCAGTTTTTTCATGACCAGTTTTCTCGTGACCAGTTTTAGCGTGTGACCAGTTTTAGCTTGTGACTAGTTTTCTCGTGACCAGTTTTAGCGTGACGGATGATCACGAGTGACCGATCTAGAGCGACCAGTTGTCCTGTGACAGGTTCACATTTGACTAGTAGTCCGTTTACCGAACCAACATAGCCGAGTTGGTCCAACTCGCATGATGGTGACCGAAACTCGACCATGTCGATGATGAAACGACGGAATTGTTGAAGACGCGACTATTTAATATGACAGTTGGGATGGAAGTAAAGAAGAAGCCAAGCAACATGGCCGAGTTGGTCCCAGCTTGCAAGACGGTGACAGATAATCGACCATGTCGTATAGCCGCTATAAAATTCCCAGTGTTGCTACCCGGCTTTGCCCGTATTTTTGTGACCGGACAAATAATAATAAAAATACTGACCATCTATGCATATTGAAATAATTACTATAAATTGATTAATACCTAAGGAACAAATACTCGAATAAATAAATAATAAATCAAAAATCTTTGTTTCGCGTGTGTTACAGTGGGGTCTTACTTCAGTGAAAATATATTTTCACTAGAGTTTTAGTGATATATCATAAACGAATACTTTCGCACTAGTAACTAGTACCTATATGCACATACATATATGTATGTAACTTAAAAATAGTGCGATTTCGTTGTAACATGTGTATATGTACTTATATGATGACCGAATAATAACTTACCGGACAAATAATAAAAATACGGATCATCTTTACATATTAAAATACTTCACAAAATTATTTACGAGTTAACAAGTATACAAATCAGTCAGTTTATTGAGCAAAAACATGTAGTGATAAATTAAAAATATTCTCGATATTTTCGAGATTCTAATAAACGATTTCTCGAGATACGAGAATCTCGAATTTTCATAATAAAATATTCTCGAGATATGAGAATCTCGAAATCTTACAATAAAATATTCTCGAGAAACGAGAATCAAAATTTCTCGCGAAATCTCGAGACGACATTTCTTGATCACAACCTCTAGCCTCGACGCGTCCCGGAATTGTCTCTGAAAAAGTTGGCAACCCTAGTCTTAAGCTTCTACAAGCGTCTAGTAGGCTTGGGCATAGTAGTTCGCAACAGCTGAGATCGCTCAGTTTAGTTCGCCGCTCCTAAACGAACTAGTTCGCTCTTCTAGTTCGTCAGCTCCCAGCTCGAATCAGTGAAAGGCAGATCGTTCGCTCGTTCGTTCGCTCGTTCGTTCGCTCGCAGATCGTTCGCTCGTTTTGGCTCGATGAAAGAATAACACATGACGCAAAAAAGAAAACAAAAATAATCAAATTTTTTATATTTTTTTAGAAATAATCAACAATTATATAACTATTAGGTACTGGTTAGTTCTTATAAAAAATATCACTTACACTTATAAAGTTGTTACCTAACAATTAAACATAATGACTTGTTTGAGTGAGATCGTATGTATAAAAAAAATAAAATGGAAAAAAATATTACATATTACTGTGTAAAAATATCAATTTGGACACTTTATTCGATGACAATAGTGTTCTACGTTCATTAAGGACTTGACCCGTCGCTGAAAAAACGCGTTCGCAGGGCACAGATGTTGCTACGACACAAAATCTTTTCAAAACATACGCGTAAACGTGAGGGTATATCAAACGACGTTCATGCCACCATTGAAGCGGATCTTCTTTACGATTTAGATACTCTTCATTTAGGTATTTATCTAATTCGCGAATGCCGGCAGCAAGCTGGTTATCTGGCCTAGTAATTTTTTGTATTTCTTGGTCGTATTCATCCCATATGCAGCTATTTTTATTACTAGGTATAGATGTTGATGCGTCGCTGGAAGTAGGAACAGCCTCTGGAGTATCCCCTTGAACTAATTGTACTTGGCCGATTTTATTTCTAAGGGCTTGTACTACCATTTCACAGGCTCTTTGATTTTTGAATCCCCTCGTCTTAAATCGAGGATCCAAAATCGTACACTCTGCGTATAACATATTCTTCTCTATATCTTTGAAACGCTCTTCCATGCCTTTCTTTAGCAGAGACTGCACATCAACTATTTTTGTATTGTAAGAAACATGTTTTTGTAAAAAAAATTTTAGTAAATTACACAAAATTATTATTTTAGATAAAGTGACGTTTTTCTCGGCACTTATTTCTACGGTAATCTCGTAGAATGGACTGAGTAACGGTAAAACTTCCTCTATGACTTCCCAGTCCCCTTCATTTAAAGTTAAATCAGGGCGTAGAAGTGCAACGGTAGCAATCACTGCATCCTTTACCTGTACTATTTGCTTGAGCATGTCAAAAGTGGAATTCCAGCGGGTTTGTACATCCTGCTTGAGCTTAAGAACAGGCAAATTCATTTACTGCTGCGTAGCAGCCAATTTATGTTTTCCTTGTGTGCTACGATTAAAAAACTCGACAATATTTTTAACTTTTCCCAAAACGTCACATATCTTTTTCGTAGTGAACGATAGCTTCAGGAGCTGTAATGTGTATGTGTATGCTGGGTGACCAGTGGCTGTGTGTGTGTGTCGTCGTCTCTGTGTGTTCAGCTCGCTCTGGAGCACGTGCTGGAACAGGGCGGGGTGGGGAATTAGACAAGTCAGCTCGGGTTATCCTTGTTTATTGACGAATAGAATGGCGAGCCGGGGAGTTTGCCGGCGCCTGTGCCCCTCTATGGCGGGGGCTGTGGATGAGTACGCTGGCTGCAGCTGGTCAGGCAAGGTAGACCAGCTACGCCAGTACCGTCTCGGCCGGCGGATGGCGAGCGTCTCGTCCGGCGGATGGCGAGCGTCTCGGCCGGCGTATAGCGAGCGTCTGATTTGACAGATGAGCGCGACTCGTAAATATGAGTGCGCGCCCGTAAGAGCCCAAAACACGGCCATGTGAGTTTGTTGGCTCGGACATACTCCCCGGGGTTGGAATATTCACAAATATTTCAAAAAGTTAATATACTATCAAAGCAGACAACAAACAAACAGAGCAGTGGTAACAAATATCTTCTTAGGAACTAAAGCCAGCCCCCATGGTTAAAAGTGCAAAAAAAAACATTATAGCACATCGACAAAAAAACCAAACCAACTACTACAAGGGTAAAGTGTCATTAGCAACCAAAAGAAAACAAAACAAACTTAATGGATACAGCGTCAATTAGCGCACCACAACCAAACCAACTACACTGGCACAAACACAAAATTTACTTAAAGGAACAAGCGTCAATTAGCGCACCACAAGCAAACCACTACTACATTGGCACAAACATTTTTGTTATAAGTTTCACACAGAACAAGAAAAAACACAAAAGACAAAATTATATGAGGGAGGGAGAACAGTGAGTGCACCCAGGCCTAGTCGGCTGGTCAGGGGGCCAACGAGCGTCTCGCCAGCTGCCCTGTCGGTGATGCCCCTCTGAGTGCACAGGGTGATAATTCGTGCGACGCCGTCGTGCCCAGGAAGCACCAACGCGACTCGCCCCATGTTCTGCATGCCGCTCGGTCGGTAGTCGAGCTACTCGTTGGGCTGCCTTCCTGGTGTTGCTGTTGAAGGAGTGTGCCGCACTCCTCCAGTGACCATCTCTGCCCGCTGCTGCAGATGCTGGTGCGGTAGCGCCCGTGCTGCGGGCTGATTGAGCAGATCCTCCCGCTGTTGAGCAACCAGTGGTTCGCCAGCTAGGAATTGACCAGGAGTTTTTGGAGCTGGGTTGGGAAGGTCGGATGAAATGAGGAACAACGGGTGCGGGTTTACCGCGGCTTCTTTTAGAAGCGGGTTTACCGCGGCTTCTTTTAGAAGCGGGTTCCCTAGGTTTTGGCAACGGAACTCTTCGGTCCGCCGACGGATCACGAGAAGCTTTTTGATGGCAGTTCCCGGAGCGGTTGGTTGTTGGGACTGAGCCCAGTTCCCCACTAACAACCCAGCCGAACGAAGTGTTCAACAGGTGAATGGTAGAGCCCCGTTCGCTGGCGAGTGAGGGAGGAATGGAAATATTCCTCCTACCGTCTTTAAGGGACTGATGGAATGCCAAGCATCCGAGGACCATGTCGACTGCCCCCGGCGAATCAAATGTGGGGTCAGCCAGGTAAATACGCTGGGGCAACCCCAGCCGTAATTCCGACAGGTCTCTGGATGGAACATTGTTCGTGATCTTAGGGATCACTAAAAACTCCATCTCCTTTATTTTGGCATGGCTCCTCGACCCCCGAGGAGCAACGTGCAAGACTAGGCCCTGGGAGATTGGCGTTTCCTTACAGCCTACCCCGACCATGCTTGCATTCAATGCATGCGGTTGGATGTTCAACCGCTGACGCAGGTCATTGGAGATGATGTTCATCTCTGACCCACTGTCGAGCAGTGCTCGACACTTATGCCAACGCCCATCGCCTCCACGGGCAGACAACACCACTGTGGATAACAGAATGGTGCGAGGGGTTGTTGCTGCCCTGACGGTTGAATGCAGGGAATGAAGGCTAGGCGCGTGTGGCGCTTCGTTAGCGACGCTTGCAGCCCTTGGGACAGGAGCAGCGTTGAAGTGTTTTGGAGTCCGAGTAAACTCGGCGTGCAAAAGTGTGTGGTGTAGGTTGCGACAGTGGGAGCAACGAGTTTGGCTCTTGCAAGCTGTCGTCTGGTGGCCAGGACGCAGGCAGTTCCTGCAGAGGTTTGCCCTTCGGACCAGGCTGATTCGCTCTGGTGGGGCCAGGTCCCGGAACGAGGAGCATGAGTGGAGCACATGTTCACCCCGACACTTAGGGCAGGAAACTGCCTTGACTCTCTCGTGATGAGCGGAAGTCCCGGTAACCGCCTGTATGCACGGACGCGGCTGGTGCATCCTCTCGATGGCCTCGCCGTTCATCTGCACTTGGCACTGAAACCGGAGGAACGTGAGAAATTTGTCGAATGTCCAGTCCTCGTACTTGACCGATTGCTTGTCCCATTGCCGGGCAGTGTACCGGTCCAGCTTGGACGACAAGGAAGATACGAGGATGTCGTCCCATGTGACGACGGGGACGCCCATGGACCCGAGGGTGCGGGTATGCATGGTGATGTCATCCAACAGCCGCCGCAACCCTTGACCGACGTCATGGCCCACAGGCTCAGCGTTGAGCAATGCCTGGACGTGTCTCTGGACCAACAACCTCTTATTGTTGTACCGGTCCTCGAGAATGGACCAAGCGGTGGTGAAGGCCCCTTCCGCACAGTCGAGGCCGCGGAGAATGTTGCGGGCCTCACCGGTAAGACTGGCAGTAAGATATTGGAAGCGGACTGAATCCACTTTACTGCCGTCTATTGCGGCTTGGAAGCGTTGGGAGAACTGGGGCCAATCTTCGAGCTTCCCATCGAATGTTGGCAGTTCTAGTGCCGGGAGACGAATGGGTTGGTCCACTGGGGGAGTAGCGAGTTGGTCAACAGTGCGACGGACGGTTTGATCGACCGGGAAAAGGTCGCTTGGGGGGGAGGTTCCTCCCGACAAGGTGATGCTCTTTGCGGCATCTAGTTTGTCCAGCACTGCATCTGTATATGCCAAATAGGCGTCCTCAAATTCGTCCCATGTCAGCGCGGACTCCTCCGCCTCTTTGAGCTCTAACGCTTCTAACTCGGACTGCGTGTCCAAGAAATCGAGACGCAGCTGGCGCGCCTCCTCGAGCTTATATTCGAGTCGGGTCACGCTCGGCGGTAATTGGTCGACCAGATTCGTGAGCTTCGTCAGCCTTCCCCGAAGGGCGCCACGACGACGTCGCAATTGAGTCGTCATGACTTCGAGAAACTGTGAGGGGTGAAATGATATCACGGGGGGGGAAACCCGCGCCGTGAAACAAAAGGGGGGGAAAAACCCACGCCGTTAAACAACAAGGGGGGGGGGGGGGAAACCCACGCCGTTAAACAAAAGGGAAGCGGGATTACAAGATGGCGGACAGCCAACACAAAGGAATAACGGGAGAGACAAAATGGCTGACGACCAACCTGGTATGCCGACGACAGAGTCCAGCGCTGTAGATCATCCCGACTCGAAGGACCATGAACGATAGCTTCAGGAGCTGTAATGTGTATGTGTATGCTGGGTGACCAGTGGCTGTGTGTGTGTGTCGTCGTCTCTGTGTGTTCAGCTCGCTCTGGAGCACGTGCTGGAACAGGGCGGGGTGGGGAATTAGACAAGTCAGCTCGGGTTATCCTTGTTTATTGACGAATAGAATGGCGAGCCGGGGAGTTTGCCGGCGCATGTGCCCCTCTATGGCGGGGGCTGTGGATGAGTACGCTGGCTGCAGCTGGTCAGGCAAGGTAGACCAGCTACGCCAGTACCGTCTCGGCCGGCGGATGGCGAGCGTCTCGTCCGGCGGATGGCGAGCGTCTCGGCCGGCGTATAGCGAGCGTCTGATTTGACAGATGAGCGCGACTCGTAAATATGAGTGCGCGCCCGTAAGAGCCCAAAACACGGCCATGTGAGTTTGTTGGCTCGGACACGTAGCTTATTGTACAACAAGATTTAGAGAGTGAGCGAAACATGAGATGGACCGCCAATCACCAAGTCTAACAGCAGATAAGATATTTGCTGCATTATCGCTAACAATGGCGGCAACTTTGTGTGAAATGTTCCATTCTGCCATAACAACTTTCATAAAGTCGCACAAGTTTTGACTAGTATGTCGCTCTTTATAATTGATACAACCAAGTAATACTGAGTGAAGTTTAGTCTTTTCATTTATAAAATGAGCTACAATAGCTATATATCTGTCGTTATTTCTAGACGTCCAACCAGCAGTACTAAGAGACAACGCTGGTGCTGCTTGTACCTTTATTGTTGCTTCAGCCATGACGTCATTGTGAATTCTTGACATTAAATTTTCCGATAACGTTTTTCTTGATGGTAGTTTATAGCCTGGGCATTGAGAAACTAATTCAATAAGTTTACGAAATTCTGTTTCTTCTACGATTCTTAAGGCGTGATGCCCTTTAGCTACCATCTTAACAAGTTGTTTATCAATTTGCTCAATCTTTCGAACTGGCGGTGGTCTACGAATGTATTGGGTCATCGATTGTTGGGAGTCTACTATATTTGATGATGCTGAAATTATATTCTCCGATTCACATGTGCTTTGACTTGATTGAAGTGAGTTTAAACTAGGTAATATCGGTGTTTGTCTTTCAGTAGTTAATGGGATCAAAAGGTGTTTTGTTTTCATATGTCGGGTTAAATTACCATTCGATCCGCCCGCAAAACTTATTATTGTTGAACAATGGTTACATTTCGCTTTTTTATTATCAATGTCTTCTGTAAAATGAGTCCACAAGGGGCTATGTTTTCTTTTTGATGACATCGTAACAAATAGCCTATAACAAAACACATTAACCCTATACGTAAACTATTTTTAAAGTATATTAAAGAAATGAATTAATTGTTAATAGTAATTGTTATTATACATTAGAAGCATAAGCTACCTGATAACGACAGAGTCTTATTATTTTAAAATTTATTTAACGTTCGGTTAACGTCACTCTCGTTCTTTCGGTCACAAACTAATGAAATTCTTGTGTAGTTCGCGAACGACTGTCTTGTGTAGTTCGCGAACGAACTAGATCGTAAGAGTGAACAAGACGCGCATGTGCAGTGAGCGAGCGGCAGTAAGTGTAGTGCCGTCTCACTCTCACTCATTCGGTCACGAACTAGTGAACTAAGGAACGAGGAGGGAGGGAACTCGTTCGAATAGTTCACCTGTGGGAGCGCTCTAGGAGCGACCTAGTTCGTTCGCGAACTACACAAGCCTACTACAAGCGTCTAGGCATCCATTGTCGACTATCGACTAATCGACTTATCGAGGACACTATTGAGCTTCTTCCTCTCTCAGGTAGCGATGGAGTGCAGACTTTGTCTCTGCCAGCAGGGTCCAGCAGGGTCCTTCGTCTCCATCCATGACGACCCTCATCCACCTCAGCGTTTGGTGCAACGCATTTGGACCTGCTGTCAGCTGCGGGTCAGTCGCCGTCACTTACCAAGTGTAAGCCATTGCTATTGTTAATTCGCTACTCCTCGTGATCTTTACCTTTGCCTTTCACATTTGCAGGTTAGGAAAGGTGACCATCTGCCAGATACGATATGCCTTTCTTGTCTCAACAATCTGGAATTGCTCGACACCTTTCGAAACTCTTGTTTTCGGAATGACACAACGTCGAGGCTGGAATTAGACAAGTGTTTGAAAGTCAAGCCGGAGGAGGTTTTGCTGGAAGATTTAATATGGGAAGATGAGTTGGGTGCTGATTGCCCACCCAAAATTTCCAGTTCACCCGACGATGGCGAGGTAAGTCAATGGGTTTCTAGTGCTTTAGATCGATTCTAAACAAATTGACATGTAAAATGACATCTAATCACACTATAAATATACATACATGTTTAAATGAATAACGTTCGGTTTATATTTTAGACACCTGGAGGAAAAAATACTTCGAGAGATAATGTGGAAGCAATAATAGATTCCAATACACACATTCTAGTGGAAGAATTAACATGTCGAAATGCTTTAGATGAGATGTGCCCTACAAATTCTGAATTGGATCATAAAATCAATAGTGTGAAACAAAAAAACTCGGATACTCGAAGAAAGCTGTATTATTGTGACATTTGTTCAAAATCATTTACTACGAAAAAAAATCTTAGTGCACATATAGGTATTCATACTGGGGTAAAGCCACACAAATGTGACATTTGTTCAAAATCATTTACTTCGAAACGAAATCTTAGTTCACATATAGGAATTCATACTGGGGTAAAGCCACACAAATGTGGCATTAGTTCAAAATCATTTACTATAAAATCTAACCTTAGTACACATATGGGTATTCATACTGGGGTAAAATCACACAAATGTGACATTTGTTCAAAATCATTTAATACGAAATATCAGCTTAGTAGTCATATGGGTATTCATACTGAGGTAAAACCACACAAATGTGACATTTGTTCAAAATCGTTTATTACGAAACATCATCTTAGTGCACATATAGGTATTCATACTGGGGTAAAGCCACACAAATGTGACATTTGTTCAAAATCGTTTATTACGAAACAACATCTTAGTGCACATATAGGTATTCATACTGGGGTAAAGCCACTCAAATGTGACATTTGTTCAAAATCATTTACTATGAAACACAGTCTTAGTAGACATATGGGTATTCATACTGGGGTAAAGCCACACAAATGTGACATTTGTTCAAAATCATTTACTATGCAATACAGTCTTAATAGACATATGGGTATTCATACTGGGGTAAAGCCACACAAATGTTACATTTGTTCAAAATCATTTACTGCGAAACAAGTGCTTAGTGTACATATGGGTATTCATGCTGGGTTAAAGCCATACAAATGTGACATTTGTTCAAAATCATTTACTACGAAACAAAGTCTTAGTGTACATATAGGTATTCATACTGGGGTAAAGCCACACAAATGTGACATTTGTTCAAAATCATTTACTACGAAACAAAGTCTTAGTGCACATATAGGTATTCATACTGGGGTAAAACCACACAAATGTGACATTTGTTCAAAATCATTTACTTGGAAACAACATCTTAGTGCACATATAGGTAGTCATACTGGGTTAAAGACATACAAATGTGACATTTGTTCAAAATCTTTTAACGGGATACGATACCTTACTGTACATATGGGTATGCATACTGGGGTAAAACCACACAAATGTGACATTTGTCCAAAATCATTTAATACGAAATATCAGCTTAGTAGTCATATGGGTATTCATACTGAGGTAAAACCATACAAATGTGACATTTGTTCAAAATCGTTTATTACGAAACAACATCTTAGTGCACATATAGGTATTCATACTGGGGTAAAGCCACACAAATGTGACATTTGTTCAAAATCGTTTATTACGAAACAACATCTTAGTGCACATATGGGTATTCATACTGGGGTAAAGCCACTCAAATGTGACATTTGTTCAAAATCATTTACTATGAAACACAGTCTTAGTAGACATATGGGTATTCATACTGGGGTAAAGCCACACAAATGTGATATTTGTTCAAAATCATTTACTGAGAAACAAATGCTTACTGTACATTTGGGTATGCATGCTGGGGTAAATCCACACAAATGTGACATTTGTCCAAAATCATTTAATACGAAATATCAGCTTAGTAGTCATATGGGTATTCATACTGGGTTAAAGCCATACAAATGTGACATTTGTTCAAAATCATTTACTATGAAACAAAATCTTAGTGCACATATAGGTGTTCATACTGGGGTAAAGCCACACAAATGTGACATTTGTTCAAAATCATTTACTTCGAAACAACATCTTAGTGCACATATAGGTAGTCATACTGGGTTAAAGACATACAAATGTGACATTTGTTCAAAATCTTTTAACAGGAAACGATACCTTACTGTACATATGGGTATTCATACTGGGGTAAAACCACACAAATGTGACATTTGTTCAAAATCATTTACTTTGAAACAATATCTTAGTTCACATATAGGTATTCATACTGCGGTAAAGCCACACAAATGTGACATTTGTTCAAAATCATTTACTTTGAAACAATATCTTAGTTCACATATAGGTATTCATACTGCGGTAAAGCCACACAAATGTGACATTTGTTCAAAATCATTTACTTCGAAACAACATCTTAGTGCACATATAGGTAGTCATACTGGGTTAAAGACATACAAATGTGACATTTGTTCAAAATCTTTTAACAGGAAACGATACCTTACTGTACATATGGGTATTCATACTGGGGTAAAACCACACAAATGTGACATTTGTTCAAAATCATTTAATACGAAATATCAGCTTAGTAGTCATATGGGTATTCATACTGAGGTAAAACCACACAAATGTGACATTTGTTCAAAATCGTTTATTACGAAACATCATCTTAGTGCACATATAGGTATTCATACTGGGGTAAAACCACACAAATGTGATATTTGTTCAAAATCGTTTATTACGAAACAACATCTTAGTAGACATATGGGTATTCATACTGGGTGAAAACCACACAACTGTGACATTTGTTCGAAATCATTTACGATGAAAAACATTCTTAGTAGACATATGGGTATTCATACTGGGGTAAAGCCACACAAATGTGACATTTGTTCAAAATCATTTACTGCGAAACAAATGCTTAGTGTACATATGGGTATTCATACTGGGTTAAAGCCATACAAATGTGACATTTGTTCAAAATCTTTTACTATGAAACAAAATCTTAGTGCACATATAGGTATTCATACTGGGGTAAAGCCACACAAATGTGACATTTGTTCAAAATCATTTACTGCGAAACAAATGCTTAGTGTACATATGGGTATTCATACTGGGTTAAAGCCATACAAATGTGACATTTGTTCAAAATCTTTTACCACGAAACAAAATCTTAGTGCACATATAGTTATTCATACTGGGGTAAAGCCACACAAATGTGACATTTGTTCAAAATCATTTACTACGAAACGATATCTTAGTTCACATATAGGTATTCATACTGGGGTAAAACCAAACAAATGTGACATTTGTTCAAAATCATTTACTTCGAAACAACATCTTAGTGCACATATAGTTATTCATACTGGGGTACAACCAAACAAATGTGACATTTGTTCAAAATCATTTACTATGAAATATCACCTTAGTAGACATATGGGTATTCATACTGAGGTAAAATCACACAAATGTGAAATTTGTTCAAAATCATTTAATACGAAATATCAGCTTAGTAAACAGATGGGTATTCATACTGGGTGAAAACCACACAAATGTGACATTTGTTCAAAATCATTTACTATGATATGTCAGCTTAGTAGAAATATGGGTATTCATGCTGGGGTCCCGTGTTGAGCTGGAATGTAGAGCTACTGCGGCACTTATCTATCTAGACGATTGGGCCATAATTAACAAACTTTCTTTCTCGCCCTCGTAATTTCAAGTTCTTACATCTACAGATAAAGAAAGAACATTTTCGGTATCTAATAATTTTTGCACTAATCTGAGATCGGCATTGGGGTATAAGCATTGAAGTAGAATGGGTAGAAGCGCTCTTAGCTTACAAAAATGTTACTACAAAAACTACGTTCAAACGGAGATTTCGGCTGTTTTGCTCAGTTGATTGTTAATCTCTGTAGCAGTAGGATCTCTTTGAAATAAGCTCTACTAGTGAAATTGTGTGGTAGTATTAGTTCGACAAAGTCCGAACATCTGTATGTGCCCGTGCGTCCCTGAACGTCAAGGGACGATCACTTCCACGAATTTTTTTTCTTCACTCTTTAGTCTCTCTTCTGACTTTCCGTCTCTCTCTTCGATGGCTCGCTTTTAAGCGATACTTTTGTTAGGAATGACTATTCTATACATTATACTTCAATGGGGATAAGTCTCTCAATGCTTTGGTGTTTCTCAAGTATTATTACATGTATGTTCAAATTAGGAAAACTAAATAAAAAATTTAATTTATGATATACATACTGTATTATATTTGTATTTCTTTATTATATGTTTTTTATCACCTATAATATTTTTCCAGAATTGTATAATGAAACAAAATAAAATTTGAATTGAAAATCTGCAAATTTTTGAATTTGATTTTGGACCCGGATATGTCGGGTTTTCAGAAACCCTAGGATATCATAAGAAACCCTAACATATCATAAGTTAGAATAAATATGATTTCTTCAATATAACAATATTTTAACATTATTGAAATATAACCGCGATGCATGTACGGATGTTAAAACAGAGGTCGGCAACCTATGCCACAGCATGCGGAATGTCTTGTATTTTGGGCATATTGCTCTTACTGCTTAATTGATGCTAAAATTCATAAAATATGCGAATAGATGCTAAAATAACAAACAAATGTGAAATTTGCATAAAATTTATAAAATTAATAGACAATTTAGAAGTGTCTTCCTATCCCTTTGCCCATTTATTATGTGAAGAAATTGAGGGGATAAAACAGTGCTTGCAGTTTACCATAGACGGTGTTTTTCCTGTTGAAACCAAGCAACTGCTTATGTCTACTACTGTAAACAAAATAAGACAGTTGGAGCTGTGTATCCAAAAGGCTGCTCAAAAAAGAGTCTTAAAACTAGACTCGCACTCAAGACAAATCTATTCCTCCGCACATTTATTAAACTATTAAAACCATCTGTGGCAGGTTCAAAATCTAATATTAATGTTAAAGAAGCAGTTTTGTTTTTTAGAAACCTGCCATTGTTTAATGTATTAACGGAGGCTCAATATTTTGAAGGATATCAGCACTTTTAAGACAATTAATAGAGAAAGTGAATTCACGCCGGATATACATATTGCTATTATTGATGGCAACAAAAATTAAATATGAAGAGTTTGGTTGTGCCTCTATAAAATCTGTTTGGTGTCCCGTCAATAGTGTGGATGCTGAAAAGTATTGTTACGTACGCCGTGGATTGAGCGAGTTGTACTTAGACCAACGGATATCTGTTATCGGTTAACTAAATGCATGCACTTACTTCCAAAGATTATATCTGGACTCTAAGTGCATTTAGGCTAAACAATGACCGTTATTAGTTATTTCTCAGAATCGGTATGGGAAGACCCAATCTCTTGGAAATACATATCCGAATACGTGACTATACAACAGGTAAACAGATTAGGCGTCCTGAGAGATCTACCCTTTATAAGGCGGTACGTAGGCGATATCATGTCATTCTGGACTTGGCAGTGACACTGCGTGTATCTCCTGAATCATCAATAAATGCTGTGAAACGACTGTTGGCTTTTGACTTGGATCCTCCACCCACCCTTACGTAACAGTATTTTAGTAAATACAATATAATTGTTACCGATCGTCGCACGAATCTCAAAAAAGAATCTGTAGAAATATGCTCCATGTTAATAGAAGTACAAGAGTAAATTGAGATTCGAATTGATATGAGAAAATTGTGGCTATTTTTTTCTGAGATTCAAACAATGGTTTGGAATATCTGTTTCTGGTATATTAAAAATTTTCCTAGGTTCAAGAAAACCGAAATAGTTTTTCACTAGCTGCATTCCCGCAAAACGTGTCTTAATTTGAACAGTTATTTTGATGATTTATGGCCCCCTATTTCCGTGTGCCCCGCTATATATATGTACATATGTAGGTATGCCACTGATAGTGTGAAGTCGAGCCTGTTCCTGCACTTCGACTTCTTTGCAGCATAATAAGAAAATCCTGCTTCGCATAAATAGGTTGTAGAAACAATAACAAATAAAATATCGTGTAGAAACAATATTTACTTCCGTAAATATTTAGACCGTTGATATATCGGGGGCATTATCAATTACTGTTGTGAAGGCAATGTTTGTTATTAAATTTTTTTTTCTCTGGTAAGTTATTATTAATATTCAATATTAAATTCAATAATGTTAATTAAATTTTTCACCAAAATTAATTTATTATATTTATAAAAGTTTGAGTCTTTGAGCCACGTTCTGTAAATTTCGAAAAAGTTTCAGCTTACTTGAGAATATTTTTTTAATAATTTTGAGGTTTTTTTAATAATTTTATTGTAAAAATTATTAAATAATAATAAATTATTCTATAAATATTGTTGCGTACGGGTGGGTGGAGGATCCAAGTAAAAGGCCAATAGTCGTATCACAGCATTTATTGATGATTAAGGAGTTACACGCACTGTCCCTGCTCAGCCCAGAATGACATGATATCGCCTACGCACCGCCTTATAAAGGGAAGATCTCTCAGGGCGCCTAATCTGTTTACCTGTTGTTTAGTCACGTATTCGGATATGTATTTCCACGACATTGGGTCTCCCCGTACTGATTCTGAGAAATAACTAATAACGGTCATTGTTTAGCCTAAATGCACTTAGAGTCCAGATATAATCCTTGGAAGTAAGTGCATGCACTTAGTTAACCGATAACAGATATCCGTTGGTCTAAGTGCAATTCGCTCAATCCGCGGCGTACGTAACAATATTATAAATATAAAAGTTGAGAACATTATTATTTCATAAATAAATAATACCTACTTTCAAAATATTGTTCAAGATTAATATAATATAAATAATAATTGTGGGTTTTAGTTATGGTTTAACTACATATGTTTTAACGTTCATGAATTGCATCGATAACACTGTTCGACACGAAAAATGGTTCAGAGACGAGATATGACTTTTCTTATAGATCTATGTCCAGTAAACACGAATCTGGTAATAAAAAATGTTGATTGGCTCGAGATTCGGAGATGTATGTGTGTTTTTTAAATCGCGCGATTTTTCTATATCTTAGTGTTGTTCGGGCGATGTCTCAAAATCTGTCAATTCCCTGTTTAAAATAAATATTGGAATCTATAGTCGGATATTTTATCTTTCATTTGTAGTACTTTTCAGCTTAAAAATCTCTCTAAATAGTCGTCCAGTTCAAATCAAAAGTACATACAGTGAGCGACAAAAAAAAAGCCGCATTTGCGTTTTTCTATGAAATATGATTTTACTCTTATATATGGCGATATTCTCAGTACAAAAATTTATTAAACGATGATAAGGATCATAAGGAGATTAAAACAGAAGAAACTATGAATTTTTGCTACGTGTTTATTGAAATATTGAAATTATTTGCGAAATGTATAAAAATGGGGAAAAACGTATTGGCTGCATTTTGGTCGTGTTTCACTTGTTTTGAAGCGATTTCCAACCTATAAATTTTTTTATATGTTGTAGATAAGCTATTCTATTAATAAATATAAAGAAATATATAATTATTTAGATTAACAATTTGTTATTTCACATTTATTTATCGGGTGTGCAATGGCTTAACTAGGAGTTTTGGGCCCGTAAGCAAAAAAGCAAAAGGCCAATAGTCGTATCACAGCATTTATTGATGATTAAGGAGTTACACGCACTGTCCCTGCTCAGCCCAGAATGACATGATATCGCCTACGTACCGCCTTATAAAGGGAAGATCTCTCAGGGCGCCTAATCTGTTTACCTGTTGTTTAGTCACGTATTCGGATATGTATTTCCACGACATTGGGTCTCCCCGTACTGATTCTGAGAAATAACTAATAACGGTCATTGTTTAGCCTAAATGCACTTAGAGTCCAGATATAATCCTTGGAAGTAAGTGCATGCACTTAGTTAACCGATAACAGATATCCGTTGGTCTAAGTGCAATTCGCTCAATCCGCGGCGTACGTAACAATATTATAAATATAAAAGTTGAGAACATTATTATTTCATAAATAAATAATACCTACTTTCAAAATATTGTTCAAGATTAATATAATATAAATAATAATTGTGGGTTTTAGTTATGGTTTAACTACATATGTTTTAACGTTCATGAATTGCATCGATAACACTGTTCGACACGAAAAATGGTTCAGAGACGAGATATGACTTTTCTTATAGATCTATGTCCAGTAAACACGAATCTGGTAATAAAAAATGTTGATTGGCTCGAGATTCGGAGATGTATGTGTGTTTTTTAAATCGCGCGATTTTTCTATATCTTAGTGTTGTTCGGGCGATGTCTCAAAATCTGTCAATTCCCTGTTTAAAATAAATATTGGAATCTATAGTCGGATATTTTATCTTTCATTTGTAGTACTTTTCAGCTTAAAAATCTCTCTAAATAGTCGTCCAGTTCAAATCAAAAGTACATACAGTGAGCGACAAAAAAAAAGCCGCATTTGCGTTTTTCTATGAAATATGATTTTACTCTTATATATGGCGATATTCTCAGTACAAAAATTTATTAAACGATGATAAGGATCATAAGGAGATTAAAACAGAAGAAACTATGAATTTTTGCTACGTGTTTATTGAAATATTGAAATTATTTGCGAAATGTATAAAAATGGGGAAAAACGTATTGGCTGCATTTTGGTCGTGTTTCACTTGTTGTTCCGACTTTTGTAATGACGTGTGGCAAACAGTCTTATTAACTGATTGTCGATTGGCATTATTGACGAGTTGGCATTAGTGTCGGCCCAAGCGGAAATACGCGACGGTCGAGAGAGTTCGAGCAGACGGCGTACGGACAGCTTGTGTTCCGTACGCTCCGCTGAACCACCACGTGCAAATTTTACATTTCAATAAACTACATCAAACCATTATCGAAGTCTTTTCCATGATGGTCACTTCGAACCGGACACCAGTAACCTAGGCCACAACACCAAACGGACAAACCAATAGGAAAAAACGTGGTCGAGAAAAAATGGATGTCAATTAAGAAATCGGTATCGTTCCTTTGTTACTATCCATACCTTTCCAATACTAATAACATGTTTGCTTCTATTTCAGCAATATATTGATTGACGTACAGAGGTACATGACCGCGTGATTGACGCAGAAAATATATAAATAAAAACATAACCTACAAAGACGCATGGGACACAGAGGTAATCCAAAATTATCGGAACGATCACATAAACATCGTAAAGGATATTCAAGTAAGTGAATGTATTCAATCTCAGGCAATCTGTTCAAAAGGCAATCATGTGGGTAGGTCAGTTTTTAAAATATGTTTTAAAGTATAACAATTAATTAACGCGATTGTATAAAATAATATCGCGCTACGAAGGAATGTTTCATCGGTCGCATCGAATTTCGTATTAAAAGTGTAAAATCAGATGTAGTGTAAAATTAGCAAAGCACGTGGGGAATTATACTTGTAGCCCCAAAGTGGCTTAAACCAAGTACATACCGGTATATTAATATACCGGCAGATCTCTTTGTTTCTTAATGTGTGTAGAAACTTTCTCCCCCCTCCCCCCTCCACAATAAATGTGGAATTATACTTGTAGCCCCAAAGTGGCTTAAACCAAGTACATACCGGTATATGCATATCGGTAGATCTTTGTTTCTTAATGTGTGTAGAAACACCCTCCCCCCCCCCCCCTTCCACGATAAATGTGGAATTATACTTGTAGCCCCAAAGTGGCTTAAACCAAGTACATACCGGTATATGCATATCGGTAGATCTTTGTTTCTTAATGTGTGTAGAAACACCCTCCCCCCCCCCCCCCTTCCACGATAAATGTGGAATTACACTTGTAGCCCCAAAGTGGATTAAATCAAGTACATACCGGCATATTCATACATCGGTAGATCTCTTTGTTTCATAATGTGTGATGAAACAGTGGTGATTTAAATTAAATCACAAGACTTGTAGCCCCAAAGTGGTTTAAATCAAGCACCCACCAATTTAGGGTTGTTATTTCTACCAAAATATGTTGGATAGATTCTGGTGATAATAGTTAAAGTAGAATATTAAGATTCACGGTGAATCATTGAATATTATTACCTTATCTCTACGAATAGTTCAATTGACAGCTATAGTAGAGAATAACTGTATTTATGAGACGAAATAGTGCAACTTTCTGAAACAAATGTCAAGTGCTGAAAACGAGGAAATAGAAGCTTCGACTTCCCAGTCGCATAAAGGTCGAAATCCAACTAGGGACGTAGAACCTATTAGAGACAGGTCAAGCTCTAGAATACATCAGACTCGAAGTCAGACTCAATCGATAAAAACATTAGCGAAAGAAAATAAAGTAGAAGTTACAATGACGTCAATAGAATTAAGGTATTCGGGCGCGTTTAAAAGACTACAGGAGAAAATAGACAGAATCTCCGAAATAAATGAAGGACAGTATCAATTTATTGAAAAAGCATACGACTATCTCCAAAAACTCCATTATGAGTATTTAGACAACATCACAGATATAGAGCAGGCGGATCAAATAGACGAAGAGTTCTACATAATCACAATGACAATTCAAAATCTTAAAGCAGCATTAGAGAGACAATCCATTCAAGATTGTAAACTGAAGGTAGAGCAAGCAACAATTAAATTTGCTAGAGATAAGTTACCGACGTTAACCATTCCCACATTTCAGGGAGATCCATCTGAATGGCAATCGTTTCAACAAGCTTTTAAGAATATAATAGGAAACAAAACGGAATATTCGAATGTCACGAAATTGCAATATTTGCATCAATCCTTAATCGGTCCCGCTTTGGCAGCTGTATCAGGTTTAGATATTAGCTCAGACAATTACGAAATAGCTTGGAGTATTTTAGACAAGCAATATAATTTACCAAGACTTAATCTCAAAACTAGGATTAATTCACTTTGTGACTTAAAATTAATCACAAGAGAATCACATATCGAATTGAGAAATCTATTGAATCAGGTAACAGTGTGTATTAAAAACATTGAATCGTTGGGTTACGCGAGAGAAATTTTAGATCCATGGGTAACATGTTTAGTTCTAAGGAAATTACCTTTTAATATAGTAAGAGACTGGGAAATATCGCTGGTTAGCAGAGAAATGCCACCATATGAAAGTTTAGAGACATTCTTGCAGAATAGATGTAATGTATTACAATCTACTGCATCTGTAACTACGGTGAAGGAATTCCCTCATAGTCGTCAAAGAATCATGAGAACTCATGTCGCGAACAAAAACCCATCAAGTAAGGTAAACGCATGCGCATTCTGTCGAAATAATCATTTCATAGGCAAATGTGATAAATTCAAAGCAAAATCCAGTATGGAAAGAAATGAATTCGTTAAATCTAATAACATGTGTTTTAAATGTTTAAATTCATCGCATAAGATAACAAATTGCAAGTCTAACTATAATTGCTTAAGGTGCAAACAAAACCATCATACTTTGTTGCATCAGGACGATACATTTAGTTCCAATAATACGGGAAGGAAGTCAATTAATGCTCATTCTACTCATTTCTCTCAAAGGGAGATAATTTTACCGACGGTACAAGTAGACATTATAACGTCCAATGGAACGGTCGTTAAGGGTCGCACATTATTAGATTCCGGCTCACAAGTCAACTATGTTACCACATCTTTCGCTAAGAAGAATAACTTCAAATTAGAGAAAATCTCTCAAAAAATTGTAGGTATCGCTAATCAAGAAAGTAGCATTCGTCACATCACCAAGGTGACCATAAGGTCTTCAACCACTAATTACTCAACCAAAGTGTTGTGTTTGGTATTACCAGAAATTACTGGCGAAATTCCAACTGTGAAACTGGATCAACAGTTAATTTCAATACCAGCGGGAATCAAGTTATCAGATCCCCTTTGGAATAAACCGACGCCAATCGATTTATTGCTCGGCGCCGAGATTTGCGTTCATGCTATGAAAGCAGGAACCATCCAGTTAGGAAAAGGTATGCCTATCTTAAAGGATACCGAATTCGGATGGACAATAGTTGGTCCATATCCCGAAGTAAATAATGCTCCAGGGAAGAGCCACATAGGCTTAAGTCAATTAGACAGTCACATTCAAAACTTTTGGATGATCGACCAGGTTCCTATGGTAAAACATCAATCTCTTGAGGAGAAAAGATGTGAGGAACATTTCCAAGCACACACATCACGAGATAAAAACGGTAGATTTTGTGTAGCTTTACCATATAAAAATTCCCCGGTAGTATTAGGAAGTTCATTACACATTGCGGAGAAAAGACACAAAACTTTGGAAAGACGTTTTTTAGCCAATAATAATTTAAAAATGGAATACAATAAAGTTTTAGAAGAGTACATAAATTTAGGACATATGTCAGAGTGTGAACCCCCGGAGGCACATGAGGTTCATTGTTATTTACCTCATCACGTCGTGGTTAAGGAGTCTAGCCTTACCACTAAATATCGTGTAGTTTTTGATGCGTCCGCAAAGACAACGTCCAATATCTCACTAAATAATATTTTGATGGTGGGACCTAGTGTCCAATCAGATTTGTTAAGTTTACTACTCAACTTTCGACTCCATAAATACGTGATTACTGCGGATATTAAGCAGATGTACCGACAGATTCAAATAGCAGAGAAAAATAAAAATGTACAACGAATCATTTGGCGAACAGATCCCCAGAGTAAATTCAAGCATTACAAACTTAATACAGTAACATTCGGAACTGCTTCAGCCCCATTTTTAGCTACTAGATGTCTAAATCAGTTAGCAGAGGAGAATAGAAACAAATATCCCATCGCTAGTAAAGTGATCGAACGTGATTTTTATGTTGATGATTTGCTCACGGGAACTAATACTATTGAAGCTGGTAAATTATTAAAGGTTCAACTGGAAACCATATTATTATCAGCCGGTATGCCCTTAAGCAAATGGACATCGAACAACTCCGATATAATCACGGATGTTAAGGCTGACGATTGTTCAGATTTTAACTTCTCTAACGAATCACACAAAACTTTAGGTTTATTTTGGAAACCGCGGGAAGACGTTTTTGTATTTAAGGTTCAAACCGAAGTCGAGACTGAAAATATAACAAAAAGAAACTTTTTATCAGTAATTAGTCAGATCTTCGACCCATTAGGACTATTATCTCCATTGTTAATTAATTATAAGATATTAATGCAATCTGTCTGGCAACAAACCATTGGTTGGGATGAATTCATTCCTCAGACAATCTTCAAAAAATGGAAAGATTGTCAATTATCCAATACAGTCATGAAACTTTATAAAATTCCTAGATTGATAATACTAAATAATGTCATTAATATACAGGCACACGGATTTTGTGACGCATCCGAGAAAGCTTATGGTGCTTGTATTTATGTAAAATGTACTGATCAATTGGGAAATTCCAAATGTCATCTTGTGTGTTCTCGTTCGAGAGTCGCTCCGCTCAGTTTTGTAACTATTCCGCGTTTAGAGCTGTGCTCCGCTATGTTATTATCAAAGTTAATGAAGTCAACAATAGACCAATTAACAATTCATATTAATGAAAAATATTATTGGACGGATTCAACCGTCGCATTGCATTGGATTAGAGGAGAGTCATGTAAATGGACCACCTTCGTTGCCAATCGAGTGGCCGAAATCCAATCAATATCTCAACCCATTGAGTGGTACCATGTCTCCTCTACAGACAATCCAGCAGATTTAATTTCTCGAGGGACTCAACCATCAGAATTAAATCATAATTCGTTATGGTGGGACGGCCCTAGTTGGTTGAAATTAGACGAATCACGATGGCCTCGAAGACCTCCTGAGATCACAATAGATCTTCCAGAGAGAAGGGTAGTCACTAACGCTACCCTTGTGAGGGAAAATAATTGGATAGATAAACATTCTCATCTTCCAAGACTCCTTCGAGTTTTATCATATGTTCGTCGGCCACTAAGGAATAAACAATTAAACGTTAAAGAAAATAACGAACCGTCCGCTTTAGAATTAAAAGATGCTTTAAATAATTTGATAAGGTTATCGCAAATGGAATCATTTCCATTGGAATATCGTTTGCTGAGCAAGGGACATCCAATTCCCAGTAGCAGTAAATTAGCTAAATTGTCCCCTCTATTCCACGAGAATTTAATTTGTGTTGGAAGTAGACTTCCTCTGGGAACAACTCTATCAACGTCACCCATTATCTTGTCAAATAAGCATAAACTTACACACATGATTGTCCGAGATGCGCACTTGAAATATATTCACTTGGGTACTCAAGCCTTACTGTCGTTATTGCGGCAGACCTATTGGCCATTGGCCGGACATAATACTGTCAAAGGAGTGGTGCGTTCATGTGTCATTTGTTTCAGAAATAAACCACTGTCACACAATAGATTAATGGGATTACTCCCGCTTGAACGTACCACTGCGAATTTTCCTTTCAGTCATGTGGGGATAGACTTCGCAGGACCTTTTCCTGTGAAGAGTGGTTGCAATAAGAATTCTAAGATAATTAAGGGTTACGTTTGTGTCTTTGTGTGTTTTTCCAGTAAGGCAGTTCACTTGGAACTTGTCGGAGACTTAACGAGTTCAAATTTCTTAAATTGTTTAAGAAGATTCGTAGCCAGACGTGGCAGGCCCAATGCGATATATTCCGACAATGCTACTAATTTTGTCGGTGCAAGTCGTGAACTCGTTAATTTAGTAAAATTAATTTACGAACGTCCTCATGAGGAGAAGCTACTACGGTATGTAGCCTCCGAAGGGATTCGTTGGAAGTTTAACCCGCCAAGGGCGCCTCACATGGGAGGGCTGTGGGAAGCAGCGGTTAAATCCATGAAGATTCATTTAAACAAGGTGTTAAAGGCCACCACCTTAAATTTCGAATCATTTTGTACGGTATTGACTCAAATAGAAGCTTGCATGAATTCCCGTCCTCTTAGTCCCTTGTCTTCGGATCCACTAGACCTTTTACCCCTCACACCTGGACATTTCTTAATTGGCAGATCCTTACTCGCTCTTCCAATGGAGGTTAAATATAACACTAATGTCCATGCCAATCTGCTTCAGATACAATTGACCACAGCAGCATTTTGGAAACGTTGGTCGGCGGAATATTTACATTCTTTGCAGTTACGACACAAATGGAAGAAGGACTCGAGCAACAATCTGAGTGTGGGTCAAATGGTCCTGTTAAAGGAGGAACACATGCTGCCAACCCGATGGGTCTTGGGTCGAGTCACTAAATTGTATCCCGGACCAGATGGCAGAGTTCGAGTCGTCGACGTCTTTACTGCCAGCGGAGAGTTTCGTCGGTCCAGTCATCTAGTGGCGCCATTGCCGATTCTACCACAAGGACCACTTGACAGGAAGGAAGATCAGCAAGAGGGAGGAGAAACAGCAGCTTCAATTCCGTCAACTTCGGTAGCTTAGTTTAACCCGAAGACACTACCCCCAACTCATATTACTTATTAGATGTAATCATGAGTTTAAATCATTCAATGTTAATAGTAGTACTCCGTAATTCACTTTAATTGTGTTGTGTGTATAATTTAAGCTATTTTCATTTTAACATTCGGCAATATATATCTCCGAATTTAATTTAATCATTTTGTCTTTATAATATAAGACTTGTCTCATGTCATCACTCGGAAGGATTATATCCGAGTTTAAAATAAACTGTTCAAATTTGACAGTTAAAATTAGATTCATGATTTGTTAATGTTAGTCTCCAAGCCACACTTAATGGAGCATCTTAAATTATTTCATGTCTACTTAATTATAACCTGCCGGGAGTCATCCGCAGGTCTTATGTTTCTTGTTATGAAACCATAAGTTAACTCTTACTGTTTATAGTATTTATGTGAATCATAGAATAAGTAAATATTATAATACTGAACATTTCGATGTTTAACGTAGAGACATCTATAATCATAGTTCGCCTTCATTTCCTGCTTGTAGGAATGAATGAATGACTTTCCAATTTACTTTTAATTTAGCAATGTTTGTGCTACTTGTTGATGAAATCAAGTTAACTTAGGAGCATTACACTCACTAATCAAGTTTAGTTGATCGGTAATAGCTGATCTGTCTTGACAACTGTAACAGTGTCAACATTGTATTGTCTAAGTTAACATCAAGATGAGGAATGCTTAAGTTTTAAACCATATACAGTCCACTCTCTCTTCTTTAAAGTAAACTTATCTTGTAATGCTTATTCACAGCTTCAAAGGAGATTTCAAAAATTTTAATGTAAATAGAAACAACATTCGCCAGAGGTATACCTATAAGTTGAAATATTACTGAACCAATAAATTGATTTTATCCTCACACTGGATGAGGCAAAGGTTTCATTATTCACCCTCTATTTAATTATTTTAAGAACTATGATTTATTGTAAACGACTCGTCAGTAATGCTGTAACTCTGTAGAATAACTGTATTGTTCAACAGTTTTCCTATGTGGGACTATGTTCCGACTTTTGTAATGACGTGTGGCAAACAGTCTTATTAACTGATTGTCGATTGGCATTATTGACGAGTTGGCATTAGTGTCGGCCCAAGCGGAAATACGCGACGGTCGAGAGAGTTCGAGCAGACGGCGTACGGACAGCTTGTGTTCCGTACGCTCCGCTGAACCACCACGTGCAAATTTTACATTTCAATAAACTACATCAAACCATTATCGAAGTCTTTTCCACTTGTTTTGAAGCGATTTCCAACCTATAAATTTTTTTATATGTTGTAGATAAGCTATTCTATTAATAAATATAAAGAAATATATAATTATTTAGATTAACAATTTGTTATTTCACATTTATTTATCGGGTGTGCAATGGCTTAACTAGGAGTTTTGGGCCCGTAAGCAAAAAATCAACCAGGACCCCCCCCCCCCTCGAATTTTTAAATCGAAATTTGGCTGCTTCTTTGTGCCATTTTGGCTGCTTCTTTGTGCTCAATTGTAAGCAAAGATAATTCATTGAGTCTGGTTTGACCGATCGTATTTCTTTGTATTCGAATAAAGGTCTGTTCATACCTAGTCAGCACGTACGAAAAGAACTATTCTTTGGTACATTTTGTATGGGTATATTCATACCAACCGTCACGTTTACGCCACGGCAGGCTTACAGCAGTACCCGACATTTCCTGTACACACCTTACAGCAACATCTGTCAACGTATCGTAACCGTTTTTTTGGCCATTGTGGAAATTTACACGCAAATTACGTGCCATGAGTCTGCCGCTTTGCTGTTTTGGACCAATTATCGATAGTGACAGTTGACAGCTGTTCAATATTTCGACTGGTTTTGGCGCAAATATTTAAAAAAAAATTAATTTTTTACGGAAATATTTAAAAAAAATTGGTCCATCATCCACAAGCTCCTTATACAGTGTCCAAAACTCTCCTTCGGTTTTTCAATTTTTTAACATGGGATGCACATCAAAACGCCTCCGTGCTTTTTTATCTCCTTCTTGAGCTTCTTCTTCCAACAACAGCGCGATTATACATAATTTTTCGTTCGATAAACGTCGAAACATTTTTGCTGACTTGTATTCTGACGCGTAGCTACGAATGCACGTGTATGCATTCATATTGTAATTACTCGACAGTACGACTTAAGCAATATTGCGCAGTATCGTCATGGCCTGTAATGTTTAAGTAAGCCGATTTTGCCTTGCACTCGGCCAAATTGCTGTAAGCGTGACGTGACCGCGACGTGTAGATAGATATGAATAGAAATGTAATAAAACGACATATTTGAAACGGAGTCGTGCAGTGCTGAAGCCGTGCAGTGCTGTTAAGTATGAACAGACCTTAATACAAGCATTTTTATACTTTGTGACGAGTATTTTGTGACCAGTAATCACCGAACCTCGAAAATCATATGAAAAAAATTCAACGGAAATAATTTCGAATTTTGTCTTAACGAGGTGCATTTCATAAATGAGATCTAAAACTCAGCATATAAAACTAAACACCAAACTTAAAAATTAAACAAGCATTAAAATTGTCTGAATATATTATAAAAACCATGATAAGAATCTGTAAATAAAATAAAAACGAAGCACAAAGTGTCCCTGACGCACATGCATCGCAAAGTGGTGTGCGTGCGCGTTAACAGTAAATTCATACGCGAGTGTTCGCGGTCAGTCGGTGAGTAATGCCTGGTGGGGGCTACACCCGTCCCGCGATGAGCCGTCGAGTGAGAGCCCGCTGCAGCGCCTCCGCCCCCTTGTGAGCCTCCGCCCCCGGCCCCCCTCGGCCCGCGCCATGGACACCAGCAGACCCCGAGGTGAGATCCTCTTTTCCCCCTCAATGACAGCCACGACCAACTGTCACACTTCCTCATTCACTTCACATCACATACGAGCAATATCTTTGTTTCTTTTTACACCGCATCACCAATCTATTCATTCATACACGCAACTCGAATCATTTCTATTGATATATATATACTAGCTGTATTACCCGGCTTCGCTCAGTGTTTATAATATAAACCGCTTAAACATGACTAAGCTAATTTAATTAAAAAAAAAAAAAAAATTTAAAAATTAAAAAAAAAAATTTAAAAAAAAAATTTAAAAAAAAATAAAAAAAAAATAAAAAAAAATCAAAAAAAAAATCAAAAAAAAAAATCAAAAAAAAAATTAAAAAAAATCAAAAAAAAAATATCAAAATTTTTTTTTGCCTTCTAGGGCTTCGCCCTCGGCGCCCCCCTGAGCCTTTGCCTTCTAGGGCTTCGCCCCTCCACGCCCCATGAGCAATTGCCGTTTAGGGCTTCGCCCCCATGATCAGTTGCCTTTTAGGGCTTCGCCCCTCCACGCCCCCATGATTAAAAGCCGTCTAGGGCTTCGCCCCCCTAAGTTAATGCCTTTTAGGGCTTCGCCCCCCGCGCCCCCAAGATTAATTGCCGTTTAGGGCTTCGCCCCCCTTAGTTAATACCTTTTAGGGCTTCGCCCCTCCGCGCCCCCATGATTAAATGCCGTCTAAGGCTTCGCCCCCATGATCAGTTGCCTTTTAGGGCTTCGCCCCTCCGCGCCCCCATGATTAATTGCCGTCTAGGGCTTCGCCCCCCTTAGTTAATGCCTATTAGGGCTTGCGCCCCATGAGGCTGGGCCCCCCGGGCCCCCTTCGGGGCCCCACGGGGCTGCGCCCCTTGTGGCGCCCCCTTTTGAGCCCCATGGGGCTGCGCCCCATGAGGCTGGGCCCCACGGGGCTGCGCCCCTTGTGGCGCCCCCTTTTGAGCCTCATGGGGCTGCGCCCCATGAGGCTGGGCGCCCCCTTTTGAGCCCCATGGGGCTGCGCCCCATGAGGCTCGGCCCCCCGGGCCCCCTTCGGGGCCCCACGGGGCTGTGCCCCTGTTGGCGCCCCCTTTTGAGCCCCATGGGGCTGCGCCCCATGAGGCTGGGGCCCCACGGGGCTGTGCCCCTTGTGGCGCCCCCTTTTGAGCCCCATGGGGCTGCGCCCCATGAGGCTGGGCCTCCCGGGCCCCCTTCGGGGCCCCACGGGGCTGCGCCCCTTGTGGCGCCCCCTTTTGAGCCCCATGGGGCTGCGCCCCATGAGGCTGGGGCCCCACGGGGCTGCGCCCCCCGGGCCCCCTTCGGGGCTGCGCCCCTTGTGGCGCCCCTGGCGGGGCCCAATGAAACTACTCGCTTTGCGCCCCCGCGGGGGTGAATCCATTGAATCGAAAAAAACAAATCGGCGCCCATGGATCGAAAAAAAAAAAATCGAATCACGTGTTCGATGACGTCACCGATCTACGGACGAAGACGACGACCAAGGATATTTACATACATACAAAGTCTCTTTCCAAATTATAGATTAGATATATATATATATATATATATATATATATATATATATATATATATATATATATATATATATATATATATATATATCAATAGAAATGATTCGAGTAAAAAAAATACCTGTGAGAACATCGACAATACTTTATTATAATTGTATGATATATGTACTTTCAAATAAATTTTAAAATTTAAAGTTTGTTAATAATGGCCCAATAAGTGCCGCAGTATCTCTACATTCCAGCTCAACACGGGACCCCAGCATGAATACCCATATGTCTACTAACCCATTTGAACCCAGAGCTCGCGTGAAAACACATGTCCCATGTGCCCAGGACTATTTTTTCGTTTATTTTCCAAAATCTTTGAGTTATTTCATGGGAAATATTTTTTATAGGATAGGGATGGATAATTAATTAATTTTTCAACATTTTTAATTTTTTTCAAGGTGGTGTCGAGAACGACCTTTGGGGCTAATGAAACATGTTTTTTAAAATAAAACAAAAATCACAATGGAGTCACATAATCAGTTATAATACTTTCTCTCTGGTTATTATTAATTTTATTGTTAATAAATTTATAAAATTAATTTTAAAAATAACAAACACGCATCTCTTCGATAAAAATGATATTTTCAAATCGCATAACATAACACACGTAGGTACATATATTGTGACATATACACATCGTCAACAAAAAAAAGGGTGCACCCTTTTAAAAGAAGAAATGTCATAAACGAGATTTTGGGTTCAAAAGTCGTAAAAACAAAATACATGAAGACAAAATAATTAATTATTATGATACGGTACAAAACATTTGTCATGCAATGGAATTTCGCAGTTATCACAAGCGGAAAACGTTTTATTTTTACAGTGTCCACAATTTCTCCTTTTCTGTTTGACTAATATCAAATGTCTTCCAACTTCCTTTTGATTTTGATTAACTTTGCCGGGTCTGAATGGGACCAATTGTATTCGTTTTTGACCATAACACTTGCACAACGTCTCTTTTACCTGTCTGATAAATCCTAATTTATCAAATTTACAACCAAAACTTTTGCTTAGAATCCAAGCGTTATTCACAGCTACATCGATGTTCCAAAACAAAATAGGCATGTACCATTTTTTCCCTCTAATACTTATGTTATAGTTAGAAATATGGTTATCCATTTGATCAACCCCCACCCATATATTTATTATACATATTTATACTAAATGGTTGATTGATTTCCACCCTACTTTTTTCTTTAACCGAATATCAGTTTCCAGGGGTGGTAATATGTATGTATGTGGAATCCGGAAGTTGAGACTCGTCCCAATTATCAATTTCTTCCCGTATCTCTGCAGTAGTAAAATTGCATTCTCTGGAAGAAAATATGTGTCATTATCTCAAGGAGTCATATACGACTCCGTCGACTTTTGATTTTTTTTTTCAGGAATATGAGATATATAAACGCAATTTCTCTTTTGCATATTATACAATAAGTCCTACTATATTAGAAACATAAAGATAAATAAAAAATATGTAAAAATAAAAAACTTACGTATGTTTTCTCTTCGACATATCTGCAAGTCGAAAAGCGCTCGATGTTATTCCCTCAAAACTCCAAAAGGAACTGATTTAATTTCGTGTGACTTTCTTAAAAATCATCACTAACATCTAACCAAGCGTAACGAAAGGTTTTACGGCCGGCCTGAGTGATCCCTTTATTTTACGACGCAAAATTGTAAAATGCCGTGAATGACCGCGCTGGCATACATCGTGTAAGTTCATAACTGACCGCGTGGGTTCATATGGGCTAAGCTGACATATCATAGTAAATGATTTTGAACAAATGTCACATTTGTGTGGTTTTAACCCAGTATGAATACCCATATGTCTACTAAGAATGTTTTTCATCGTAAATGATTTTGAACAAATGTCCCATTTGTGTGGTTTTCACCCAGTATGAATACCCATATGTCTACTAAGATGTTATTTCGTAATAAACGATTTTGAACAAATGTCACATTTGTGTGGCTTTACCCCAGTATGAATACCTATATGTGCACTAAGATTTTGTTAAAAAAAAAACACCTGTGAGAACATCGACAATACTATATTATAATTGTATCAAAATTTCTCGAGAAATCTCGAGACGACATTTCATGATCACAACCTCTAGCCACGACGCGTCACGGAATTGTCTCTGAAAAAGTTGGCAACCCTAGTCTTAAGCTTCTACAAGCGTCTAGGCATCCATTGTCGACTATCGACTAATCGACTTATCGAGGACACTATTGAGCTTCTTCCTCTCTCAGGTAGCGATGGAGTGCAGACTATGTCTCTGCCAGCAGGGTCCAGCAGGGTCCTTCGTCTCCATCCATGACGACCCTCATCCACCTCAGCGTTTGGTGCAACGCATTTGGACCTGCTGTCAGCTGCGGGTCAGTCGCCGTCACTTACCAAGTGTAAGCCATTGCTATTGTTAATTCGCTACTCCTCGTGATCTTTACCTTTGCCTTTCACATTTGCAGGTTAGGAAAGGTGACCATCTGCCAGATACGATATGCCTTTCTTGTCTCAACAATCTGGAATTGCTCGACACCTTTCGAAACTCTTGTTTTCGGAATGACACAACGTCGAGGCTGGAATTAGACAAGTGTTTGAAAGTCAAGCCGGAGGAGGTTTTGCTGGAAGATTTAATATGGGAAGATGAGTTGGGTGCTGATTGCCCACCCAACATTTCCAGTTCACCCGACGATGGCCAGGTAAGTCAATAGGTTTCTAGTGCTTTAGATCGATTCTAAACAAATTGACATGTAAAATGACATCTAATCACACTATAAATATACATACATGTTTAATTGAATAACGTTCGGTTTATATTTTAGACATCTGGAGGAAAAAATACTTCGAGAGATAATGTGGCAGCAATAATAGATTCCAATACACACATTCTAGTGGAAGAATTAACATGTCGAAATGCTTTAGATGAGTTGTGCCCTACAAATTCTGAATTGGATCATAAAATCAATAGTGTGAAACAAAAAAACTCGGATACTCGAAGAAAGCTGCATTATTGTGACATTTGTTCAAAATCATTTACTACGAAACAAAATCTTAGTGCACATATAGGTATTCATGCTGGGGTAAAGCCATACGAATGTGACATTTGTTCAAAATCATTTTCTATGAAATATCAGTTTAGTATACATATGGGTATTCATGCTGGGGTAAAATCACACAAATGTGGCATTTGTTCAAAATCATTTACTAGGAAATATCAGCTTAGTAGACATATGGGTATTCATACTGGGGTAAAACCACACAAATGTGGCATTTGTTCAAAATCATTTACTTCGAAACGAAATCTTAGTGCACATATAGGTATTCATACTGGGGTAAAGCCACACAAATGTGACATTTGTTCAAAATCATTTACTACGAAACACATTCTTAGTACACATATAGGTATTCATGCTGGGGTAAAGCCATACGAATGTGACATTTGTTCAAAATCATTTACTAGGAATTATCAGCTTAGTAGACATATGGGTATTCATACTGGGGTAAAACCACACAAATGTGGCATTTGTTCAAAATCATTTACTACGAAACAATATCTTAGTTCACATATAGGTATTCATACTAGGGTAAAGCCACACAATTAACAATGTGACATTTGTTCAAAATCATTTAATACGAAATATCAGCTTAGTAGTCATATGGGTATTCATACTGGGTTAAAGCCATACAAATGTGACATTTGTTCAAAATCATTTACTATGAAACACATTCTTTGTAGACATATGGGTATTCATACTGTGCTAAAGACATACAAATGTGACATTTGTACAAAATCATTTAATACGAAATATCAGCTTAGTAGTCATATGGGTATTCATACTGGGTTAAAGCCATACAAATGTGACATTTGTTAAAAATCATTTACTATGAAACAAAATCTTAGTGCACATATAGGTATTCATACTGGTGTAAAGCCACACAAATGTGACATTTGTTCAAAATCATTTACTATGAAATATCAGTTTAGTAGACATATGGGTATTCATGCTGGGGTAAAATCACACAAATGTGGCATTTGTTCAAAATCATTTACTTCGAAACGAAATCTTAGTGCACATATAGGTATTCATACTGGGGTAAAGCCATACGAATGTGACATTTGTTCAAAATCATTTACTATGAAATATCACCTTAGTAGACATATGGGTATTCATACTGGGGTAAAATCACACAAATGTGACATTTGTTCAAAATCATTTATTATGAAATATCACCTTCGTAGACATATGGGTATTCATACTGGGGTAAAATCACACAAATGTGACATTTGTTCAAAATCATTTACTACGAAACAATATCTTAGTTCACATATAGGTATTCATACTGGGTTAAAGCCATACAAATGTGACATTTGTTCAAAATCATTCACTTGGAAACAACATCTTAGTGCACATATGGGTGTTCATACTGGGGTAAAGCCACACAAATGTTACATTTGTTCAAAATCATTTACTACGAAACAATATCTTAGTGCACATATAGTTATTCATACTGGGTTAAAACCATACAAATGTGATATTTGTTCAAAATCATTTACTTCGAAACGAAATCTTAGTGCACATATAGGTATTCATACTGGGGTAAAACCACACAAATGTGACATTTGTTCAAAATCATTTACTATGAAATATCACCTTAGTAGACATATGGGTATTCATGCTGGGTTAAAGCCATACAAATGTGACATTTGTTCAAAATCATTTACTGCGAAACAAATGCTTAGTGTACATATGGGTATTCATACTGGGTTAAAGCCATACAAATGTGACATTTGTTCAAAATCATTTACGACGAAACAAAATCTTAGTGCACATATAGATATTCATACTTGGGGTAAAACCACACAAATGTGACATTTGTTCAAAATAATTTACTACGAAACAATATCTTAGTTCACATATAGGTATTCATACTGGGGTAAAGCCACACAAATGTGACATTTGTTCAAAATCATTTACTTCGAAACAACATCTTAGTGCACATATAGTTATTCATACTGGGGTAAAACCATACAAATGTGACATTTGTTCAAAATCATTTACTATGAAACACATTCTTAGTAGACATATGGGTATTCACACTGGGGTAAAGCCACACAAATGTGACATTTGTTCAAAATCATGTATTACGAAACAACATCTTAGTAGACATATGGGTATTCATACTGGGTGAAAACCACACAAATGTGACATTTGTTCAAAATCATTTACTATGAAATATCACCTTAGTAGACATATGGGTATTCATGCTGGGGTCCCGTGTTGAGCTGGAATGTAGAGCTACTGCGGCACTTATCTATCTAGACGATTGGGCCATATTTAACAAACTTTCTTTCTCGCCCTCGTAAGTCCGAGTTCTTACTAATAAAGGGTTATCTTGTTAGAGCCCCTAATATCAAACTCGGAGACTGTAAGATCAAATTTGTCAACGAGTCCACTTATTTGGGTGTTGTTATCGATGTCAGGCTTACATTCAATGGTCATATTGGGATAGCATTAGGCTTCCTTTGGTCGTATTGGTCTCCTTTGTAGTCGCTCATGGGGTTTGGGTTTCCATGAAAAATGCTTGGTATACGATTCTGTGTTTGTGAACTCTTTGACGTATGCATTTAGCATTTGGGGTCATCTTGTCGAATTAAAGACTATTTGTCGTAAATGCCAACATATTCAATGAAATTATGTTACAATTACTCGAGAAAACATAAAAAGTTTTTCATTCTTGTTTTTGCAAGGGCAACAAATCCTTTAATCATAAGCCTACCATTGACGGAACACCATGCGTACAAATTCCTACACATAACTCCCATGATATTTTAAATTGTTCTAAATATGAATAAATAAAATAAAAAACATCTTGTTGTATCGTACGCGTAGATATATTGATTCACTATTTTGTTTTTTCATTTATGAATCGAACGAATCCTATTTTAACTAGTTCAAGGATTTTTCTGTTTTTAGCATAAATTTATTTTTTTCGGTGCACTTGCAACAAGCTCGCGGTGCAAGTGCAGTTAATAACCACTGCACTAGGCTAAAGCGTCTGGTTTCACTTCCGTTCTAAACTTACTCCCCTTACTAAAAAAAATTGTAAAATTGCTTTAGTGTTGTTATAGTTAGGTTTGAATAGTAAAATAAAATAAAAGTATGTACATAGGTAAATTGAAAACGACCTTCAGAGGAACAATTTTTGCTTATACCATATCTCCAGTTATTAAAATAATGCTCCTTGCACCGTTATACCTACATCTACAGATAAAGAAAGAACATTTTCGGTATCTAATAATTTTTGCACTAAACTGAGGTCGGCATTGGGGGATAAGTCTCTCAATGCCTTAGTGTTTCTCAAGTATTATTACATATGTTCAAATTAGGAAAACTAAATAAAAATTTTAATTTATGATATACATACTGTATTATATTTGTATTTCTTTATTATATGTTTTTTATCACCTATAATATTTTTCCAGAATTGTATAATGAAACAAAATAAAATTTGAATTGAAAATCTGGAAATTTTTGAATTTGATTTTGGACCCGGATATGTCGGGTTTTCAGAAACCCTAGGATATCATAAGAATCCCTAACATATCATAAGTTAGAATAAATATTAATTATGTTAAAATATAACAATATTATGTTTAATATTATGTTAAATATTAAATATTATGTTAAAATATAACAATATTTTAACATAATTGAAATATAACCGCGATGCATGTACGGATGTTGAAACAGCGGTCGGCAACCTATGCCACAGGTGCACGCAGTGGTGGACTGGGACTGAAATTAGTGCATGCCAGGAGTCAAAGGGGGGTCCCCTTTGACTTTGACCCAGGGTTAAAAAAATTTGTCCCCCCCCCCCCCAAATATCTAAATTTTCTTCTTTCCATCACGCTAAAAATCAAGGGTAAAAAATCAATAAAATTTTCAAAAATGAGAATTAACAAATTTAGGTACAAGAAAAATGGCAAAAGCAAAATAGATCCATAAATTACATTGTATATTTCGTTTTAACCCTTGTCCTAGGTAAATAGAATGCATCATAAAATAATGCGGCATAAAAGTGGCTTTTACTTTCGGTAGAAAACAATCAGAGACGTCATTTCAGCTTTTTCTTGGGGGGGCAGGCAAAGATTGGTCAAATTGAGTTTTTTTCAAAAAATCTTTTTTATATCGTAATAAAAATGGAAAATATTCTTTCCAAAAATCGACCATCAAACTGTGTCACTAAAAAACTATCAATTAACTTAATTTCTACCGACTATCTATGTACATAATGTACGTTAAATAAAGTTACGTAACGTACAATAAATAAAGTTTTGGGATCATGCGATAATTCGAACTCTGAATCGACCACTGATCACGTTTACATAATATAGAAAAATGTGTGTGGCTTTGTGTGCCTGAGTGTGTGTTTCTGTGTGTCTTTTTATTATTTTATATATGTATATTAATGCTTCCAATCCTGGAAGGTTACTTCAGCACCGGGATTGCGGTGCTGGGAATTTCCGATCCCGGGATCCCAGTGCTATCACCGGGATTTCAAATGTATAAGAAAAAAAAGTTCAATTTGCATGTTTTCATATTTTAAAAACGTTCAATTGCATTTTGCAAACTCTCCCGATGCTTCACGCAAAAAATACTCCCATAGTGGCATACTAATTTTGGGAGTTTGGCTACATTCTTTAAATTTTCGGTTCGCATCCACACCCCTGAACGTATCAAGCTGAAAATTTATATTTGTATTCTTTATGTACTAAATTTGATAAGGTTTCAGAAAGCAATTTTATTAAATAACTAAAACTTTTTTTGGACCGAATTCGTTACACATGAACTTTAAATCCATCTCATTCGTTGTTTTTTGAGAGAATGGACGTCTGCAAATAAAATAAAAATATGAGAAATAAAACCATTTGTGATTGAACTGATTCAGTAAAATATTAATTTAAAACTTTTCTTGAAAACAAAAAATATACAAACTTTCGGAAAAATAAACGTTATACATCTGTTTTTGAGACAAAATAAAGTAAAGGGTAAACTAACGATTCGCTCCATAGGATGAACAATTTCTAAGAATTTTACCTGAGGCATACCACTTAAAAACCAAAATATACTTGCCTCGAAATAATAAAATCTTTTTTTTTTCAAAGCACATAGCAGCGATTATTTTATTAGTTTACCCAAAAGTAGCATACATAAGAAATACACGTAGCATTCATAAATTCGTAGTATATAATTAATCATTAAATTCATAATATTTTCTAAATTCACACTATTCCTTAATTTAGGAATTCCCCCCCCCCCCCCCCCAATTACGTCCCTGAAAACAATGCATAATATTTTCAATTAATGTTAATCGAAAATCTGGATTTTGGGGAGGGGGCCCCTATCGTATATTTCTTTATACATGGATGTGTCTACATAGATTAGGAATAGATTTTATATTCGGAAACTGTTTAAAATTGTGTATTTAAATCTTACTACATCGTCGAAGTATAATCAAATGTTATTTTGAAAGTATGTAGTAAATTTAAATCGAAGGTTGATGATGAATCGTCCTATCAAAATTGTTTTAAGCAATTCAGTTTATACTATTCACGGAAATTTGTTTATTCCCATTTTTATTTCAGTAGGTAGTTGTTACATAGGTAATATATACATAATCTTGAGGTTGGAAATGGGCCCAGCAAAAGGGCCCACGCAAATATTGAAACTTACATTTCGAGCCTAATAAAAAAAGTTAACCGATCCTTGGTATGTTAAAGCATGTATTAGTTGTTTGTGTATATCGTAAGAAATTTGTTTTGTTGAAATACCCAAACTTAAGGTCCCAAAGTGCAATTTCCTATACATTTTTACACATGAAATAGTTACAAAGTTATTTAATATGCCAGTCGTCTCATTCGTTCATCCCCCATAATATTATAATATATAGATGACATATAGAAAATGTTATACAATGTAACAAAGATAAACAAATAATGTTACCGACGATTTATTTATGTAGATTTGATATGCCGCGGTGAATTAAGATTTGTGATTTGACATACGAACTGTCAAAGTGAAATGAACGCAAAAGCGATTGCCAACCTTCTCGGCGTGGCTAGAGGCTAGAGAGCGTCAGATGAGCTGACAGATGCCCGCGAACTCTTCGCGAAGACCACAAACAACGGCCGCGAGAGCCTTTGGCTCGAACATATGTCTAGTCGATAATAATAAAAATTTCGTAAATAAAAAGTATTTGAGAATATTTTTGTTTGTGTGACCAATTTGAAATTTTTGGGTCTGACCAGTTTTCTCGTGACCAGTTTCAGCGTGTGACCAGTTTTCTCGTGACCAGTTTTAGCGTGTGACCAATTTTCTCGTGACCAGTTTTAGCGTGTGACCAGTTTTTTCATGACCAGTTTTCTCGTGACCAGTTTTAGCGTGTGACCAGTTTTAGCTTGTGACTAGTTTTCTCGTGACCAGTTTTAGCGTGACGGATGATCACGAGTGACCGATCTAGAGCGACCAGTTGTCCTGTGACAGGTTTACATTTGACTAGTAGTCCGTTTACCGAACCAACATAGCCGAGTTGGTCCAACTCGCATGATGGTGACCGAAACTCGACCATGTCGATGATGAAACGACGGAATTGTTGAAGACGCGACTATTTAATATGACAGTTGGGATGGAAGTAAAGAAGAAGCCAAGCAACATGGCCGAGTTGGTCCCAGCTTGCAAGACGGTGACAGATAATCGACCATGTCGTATAGCCGCTATAAAATTCCCAGTGTTGCTACCCGGCTTTGCCCGTATTTTTGTGACCGGACAAATAATAATAAAAATACTGACCATCTATGCATATTGAAATAATTACTATAAATTGATTAATACCTAAGGAACAAATACTCGAATAAATAAATAATAAATCAAAAATCTTTGTTTCGCGTGTGTTACAGTGGGGTCTTACTTCAGTGAAAATATATTTTCACTAGAGTTTTAGTGATATATCATAAACGAATACTTTCGCACTAGTAACTAGTACCTATATGCACATACATATATGTATGTAACTTAAAAATAGTGCGATTTCGTTGTAACATGTGTATATGTACTTATATGATGACCGAATAATAACTTACCGGACAAATAATAAAAATACGGATCATCTTTACATATTAAAATACTTCACAAAATTATTTACGAGTTAACAAGTATACAAATCAGTCAGTTTATTGAGCAAAAACATGTAGTGATAAATTAAAAATATTCTCGATATTTTCGAGATTCTAATAAACGATTTCTCGAGATACGAGAATCTCGAATTTTCATAATAAAATATTCTCGAGATATGAGAATCTCGAAATCTTACAATAAAATATTCTCGAGAAACGAGAATCAAAATTTCTCGCGAAATCTCGAGACGACATTTCTTGATCACAACCTCTAGCCTCGACGCGTCCCGGAATTGTCTCTGAAAAAGTTGGCAACCCTAGTCTTAAGCTTCTACAAGCGTCTAGTAGGCTTGGGCATAGTAGTTCGCAACAGCTGAGATCGCTCAGTTTAGTTCGCCGCTCCTAAACGAACTAGTTCGCTCTTCTAGTTCGTCAGCTCCCAGCTCGAATCAGTGAAAGGCAGATCGTTCGCTCGTTCGTTCGCTCGTTCGTTCGCTCGCAGATCGTTCGCTCGTTTTGGCTCGATGAAAGAATAACACATGACGCAAAAAAGAAAACAAAAATAATCAAATTTTTTATATTTTTTTAGAAATAATCAACAATTATATAACTATTAGGTACTGGTTAGTTCTTATAAAAAATATCACTTACACTTATAAAGTTGTTACCTAACAATTAAACATAATGACTTGTTTGAGTGAGATCGTATGTATAAAAAAAATAAAATGGAAAAAAATATTACATATTACTGTGTAAAAATATCAATTTGGACACTTTATTCGATGACAATAGTGTTCTACGTTCATTAAGGACTTGACCCGTCGCTGAAAAAACGCGTTCGCAGGGCACAGATGTTGCTACGACACAAAATCTTTTCAAAACATACGCGTAAACGTGAGGGTATATCAAACGACGTTCATGCCACCATTGAAGCGGATCTTCTTTACGATTTAGATACTCTTCATTTAGGTATTTATCTAATTCGCGAATGCCGGCAGCAAGCTGGTTATCTGGCCTAGTAATTTTTTGTATTTCTTGGTCGTATTCATCCCATATGCAGCTATTTTTATTACTAGGTATAGATGTTGATGCGTCGCTGGAAGTAGGAACAGCCTCTGGAGTATCCCCTTGAACTAATTGTACTTGGCCGATTTTATTTCTAAGGGCTTGTACTACCATTTCACAGGCTCTTTGATTTTTGAATCCCCTCGTCTTAAATCGAGGATCCAAAATCGTACACTCTGCGTATAACATATTCTTCTCTATATCTTTGAAACGCTCTTCCATGCCTTTCTTTAGCAGAGACTGCACATCAACTATTTTTGTATTGTAAGAAACATGTTTTTGTAAAAAAAATTTTAGTAAATTACACAAAATTATTATTTTAGATAAAGTGACGTTTTTCTCGGCACTTATTTCTACGGTAATCTCGTAGAATGGACTGAGTAACGGTAAAACTTCCTCTATGACTTCCCAGTCCCCTTCATTTAAAGTTAAATCAGGGCGTAGAAGTGCAACGGTAGCAATCACTGCATCCTTTACCTGTACTATTTGCTTGAGCATGTCAAAAGTGGAATTCCAGCGGGTTTGTACATCCTGCTTGAGCTTAAGAACAGGCAAATTCATTTACTGCTGCGTAGCAGCCAATTTATGTTTTCCTTGTGTGCTACGATTAAAAAACTCGACAATATTTTTAACTTTTCCCAAAACGTCACATATCTTTTTCGTAGCTTATTGTACAACAAGATTTAGAGAGTGAGCGAAACATGAGATGGACCGCCAATCACCAAGTCTAACAGCAGATAAGATATTTGCTGCATTATCGCTAACAATGGCGGCAACTTTGTGTGAAATGTTCCATTCTGCCATAACAACTTTCATAAAGTCGCACAAGTTTTGACTAGTATGTCGCTCTTTATAATTGATACAACCAAGTAATACTGAGTGAAGTTTAGTCTTTTCATTTATAAAATGAGCTACAATAGCTATATATCTGTCGTTATTTCTAGACGTCCAACCAGCAGTACTAAGAGACAACGCTGGTGCTGCTTGTACCTTTATTGTTGCTTCAGCCATGACGTCATTGTGAATTCTTGACATTAAATTTTCCGATAACGTTTTTCTTGATGGTAGTTTATAGCCTGGGCATTGAGAAACTAATTCAATAAGTTTACGAAATTCTGTTTCTTCTACGATTCTTAAGGCGTGATGCCCTTTAGCTACCATCTTAACAAGTTGTTTATCAATTTGCTCAATCTTTCGAACTGGCGGTGGTCTACGAATGTATTGGGTCATCGATTGTTGGGAGTCTACTATATTTGATGATGCTGAAATTATATTCTCCGATTCACATGTGCTTTGACTTGATTGAAGTGAGTTTAAACTAGGTAATATCGGTGTTTGTCTTTCAGTAGTTAATGGGATCAAAAGGTGTTTTGTTTTCATATGTCGGGTTAAATTACCATTCGATCCGCCCGCAAAACTTATTATTGTTGAACAATGGTTACATTTCGCTTTTTTATTATCAATGTCTTCTGTAAAATGAGTCCACAAGGGGCTATGTTTTCTTTTTGATGACATCGTAACAAATAGCCTATAACAAAACACATTAACCCTATACGTAAACTATTTTTAAAGTATATTAAAGAAATGAATTAATTGTTAATAGTAATTGTTATTATACATTAGAAGCATAAGCTACCTGATAACGACAGAGTCTTATTATTTTAAAATTTATTTAACGTTCGGTTAACGTCACTCTCGTTCTTTCGGTCACAAACTAATGAAATTCTTGTGTAGTTCGCGAACGACTGTCTTGTGTAGTTCGCGAACGAACTAGATCGTAAGAGTGAACAAGACGCGCATGTGCAGTGAGCGAGCGGCAGTAAGTGTAGTGCCGTCTCACTCTCACTCATTCGGTCACGAACTAGTGAACTAAGGAACGAGGAGGGAGGGAACTCGTTCGAATAGTTCACCTGTGGGAGCGCTCTAGGAGCGACCTAGTTCGTTCGCGAACTACACAAGCCTACTACAAGCGTCTAGGCATCCATTGTCGACTATCGACTAATCGACTTATCGAGGACACTATTGAGCTTCTTCCTCTCTCAGGTAGCGATGGAGTGCAGACTTTGTCTCTGCCAGCAGGGTCCAGCAGGGTCCTTCGTCTCCATCCATGACGACCCTCATCCACCTCAGCGTTTGGTGCAACGCATTTGGACCTGCTGTCAGCTGCGGGTCAGTCGCCGTCACTTACCAAGTGTAAGCCATTGCTATTGTTAATTCGCTACTCCTCGTGATCTTTACCTTTGCCTTTCACATTTGCAGGTTAGGAAAGGTGACCATCTGCCAGATACGATATGCCTTTCTTGTCTCAACAATCTGGAATTGCTCGACACCTTTCGAAACTCTTGTTTTCGGAATGACACAACGTCGAGGCTGGAATTAGACAAGTGTTTGAAAGTCAAGCCGGAGGAGGTTTTGCTGGAAGATTTAATATGGGAAGATGAGTTGGGTGCTGATTGCCCACCCAAAATTTCCAGTTCACCCGACGATGGCGAGGTAAGTCAATGGGTTTCTAGTGCTTTAGATCGATTCTAAACAAATTGACATGTAAAATGACATCTAATCACACTATAAATATACATACATGTTTAAATGAATAACGTTCGGTTTATATTTTAGACACCTGGAGGAAAAAATACTTCGAGAGATAATGTGGAAGCAATAATAGATTCCAATACACACATTCTAGTGGAAGAATTAACATGTCGAAATGCTTTAGATGAGATGTGCCCTACAAATTCTGAATTGGATCATAAAATCAATAGTGTGAAACAAAAAAACTCGGATACTCGAAGAAAGCTGTATTATTGTGACATTTGTTCAAAATCATTTACTACGAAAAAAAATCTTAGTGCACATATAGGTATTCATACTGGGGTAAAGCCACACAAATGTGACATTTGTTCAAAATCATTTACTTCGAAACGAAATCTTAGTTCACATATAGGAATTCATACTGGGGTAAAGCCACACAAATGTGGCATTAGTTCAAAATCATTTACTATAAAATCTAACCTTAGTACACATATGGGTATTCATACTGGGGTAAAATCACACAAATGTGACATTTGTTCAAAATCATTTAATACGAAATATCAGCTTAGTAGTCATATGGGTATTCATACTGAGGTAAAACCACACAAATGTGACATTTGTTCAAAATCGTTTATTACGAAACATCATCTTAGTGCACATATAGGTATTCATACTGGGGTAAAGCCACACAAATGTGACATTTGTTCAAAATCGTTTATTACGAAACAACATCTTAGTGCACATATAGGTATTCATACTGGGGTAAAGCCACTCAAATGTGACATTTGTTCAAAATCATTTACTATGAAACACAGTCTTAGTAGACATATGGGTATTCATACTGGGGTAAAGCCACACAAATGTGACATTTGTTCAAAATCATTTACTATGCAATACAGTCTTAATAGACATATGGGTATTCATACTGGGGTAAAGCCACACAAATGTTACATTTGTTCAAAATCATTTACTGCGAAACAAGTGCTTAGTGTACATATGGGTATTCATGCTGGGTTAAAGCCATACAAATGTGACATTTGTTCAAAATCATTTACTACGAAACAAAGTCTTAGTGTACATATAGGTATTCATACTGGGGTAAAGCCACACAAATGTGACATTTGTTCAAAATCATTTACTACGAAACAAAGTCTTAGTGCACATATAGGTATTCATACTGGGGTAAAACCACACAAATGTGACATTTGTTCAAAATCATTTACTTGGAAACAACATCTTAGTGCACATATAGGTAGTCATACTGGGTTAAAGACATACAAATGTGACATTTGTTCAAAATCTTTTAACGGGATACGATACCTTACTGTACATATGGGTATGCATACTGGGGTAAAACCACACAAATGTGACATTTGTCCAAAATCATTTAATACGAAATATCAGCTTAGTAGTCATATGGGTATTCATACTGAGGTAAAACCATACAAATGTGACATTTGTTCAAAATCGTTTATTACGAAACAACATCTTAGTGCACATATAGGTATTCATACTGGGGTAAAGCCACACAAATGTGACATTTGTTCAAAATCGTTTATTACGAAACAACATCTTAGTGCACATATGGGTATTCATACTGGGGTAAAGCCACTCAAATGTGACATTTGTTCAAAATCATTTACTATGAAACACAGTCTTAGTAGACATATGGGTATTCATACTGGGGTAAAGCCACACAAATGTGATATTTGTTCAAAATCATTTACTGAGAAACAAATGCTTACTGTACATTTGGGTATGCATGCTGGGGTAAATCCACACAAATGTGACATTTGTCCAAAATCATTTAATACGAAATATCAGCTTAGTAGTCATATGGGTATTCATACTGGGTTAAAGCCATACAAATGTGACATTTGTTCAAAATCATTTACTATGAAACAAAATCTTAGTGCACATATAGGTGTTCATACTGGGGTAAAGCCACACAAATGTGACATTTGTTCAAAATCATTTACTTCGAAACAACATCTTAGTGCACATATAGGTAGTCATACTGGGTTAAAGACATACAAATGTGACATTTGTTCAAAATCTTTTAACAGGAAACGATACCTTACTGTACATATGGGTATTCATACTGGGGTAAAACCACACAAATGTGACATTTGTTCAAAATCATTTACTTTGAAACAATATCTTAGTTCACATATAGGTATTCATACTGCGGTAAAGCCACACAAATGTGACATTTGTTCAAAATCATTTACTTTGAAACAATATCTTAGTTCACATATAGGTATTCATACTGCGGTAAAGCCACACAAATGTGACATTTGTTCAAAATCATTTACTTCGAAACAACATCTTAGTGCACATATAGGTAGTCATACTGGGTTAAAGACATACAAATGTGACATTTGTTCAAAATCTTTTAACAGGAAACGATACCTTACTGTACATATGGGTATTCATACTGGGGTAAAACCACACAAATGTGACATTTGTTCAAAATCATTTAATACGAAATATCAGCTTAGTAGTCATATGGGTATTCATACTGAGGTAAAACCACACAAATGTGACATTTGTTCAAAATCGTTTATTACGAAACATCATCTTAGTGCACATATAGGTATTCATACTGGGGTAAAACCACACAAATGTGATATTTGTTCAAAATCGTTTATTACGAAACAACATCTTAGTAGACATATGGGTATTCATACTGGGTGAAAACCACACAACTGTGACATTTGTTCGAAATCATTTACGATGAAAAACATTCTTAGTAGACATATGGGTATTCATACTGGGGTAAAGCCACACAAATGTGACATTTGTTCAAAATCATTTACTGCGAAACAAATGCTTAGTGTACATATGGGTATTCATACTGGGTTAAAGCCATACAAATGTGACATTTGTTCAAAATCTTTTACTATGAAACAAAATCTTAGTGCACATATAGGTATTCATACTGGGGTAAAGCCACACAAATGTGACATTTGTTCAAAATCATTTACTGCGAAACAAATGCTTAGTGTACATATGGGTATTCATACTGGGTTAAAGCCATACAAATGTGACATTTGTTCAAAATCTTTTACCACGAAACAAAATCTTAGTGCACATATAGTTATTCATACTGGGGTAAAGCCACACAAATGTGACATTTGTTCAAAATCATTTACTACGAAACGATATCTTAGTTCACATATAGGTATTCATACTGGGGTAAAACCAAACAAATGTGACATTTGTTCAAAATCATTTACTTCGAAACAACATCTTAGTGCACATATAGTTATTCATACTGGGGTACAACCAAACAAATGTGACATTTGTTCAAAATCATTTACTATGAAATATCACCTTAGTAGACATATGGGTATTCATACTGAGGTAAAATCACACAAATGTGAAATTTGTTCAAAATCATTTAATACGAAATATCAGCTTAGTAAACAGATGGGTATTCATACTGGGTGAAAACCACACAAATGTGACATTTGTTCAAAATCATTTACTATGATATGTCAGCTTAGTAGAAATATGGGTATTCATGCTGGGGTCCCGTGTTGAGCTGGAATGTAGAGCTACTGCGGCACTTATCTATCTAGACGATTGGGCCATAATTAACAAACTTTCTTTCTCGCCCTCGTAATTTCAAGTTCTTACATCTACAGATAAAGAAAGAACATTTTCGGTATCTAATAATTTTTGCACTAATCTGAGATCGGCATTGGGGTATAAGCATTGAAGTAGAATGGGTAGAAGCGCTCTTAGCTTACAAAAATGTTACTACAAAAACTACGTTCAAACGGAGATTTCGGCTGTTTTGCTCAGTTGATTGTTAATCTCTGTAGCAGTAGGATCTCTTTGAAATAAGCTCTACTAGTGAAATTGTGTGGTAGTATTAGTTCGACAAAGTCCGAACATCTGTATGTGCCCGTGCGTCCCTGAACGTCAAGGGACGATCACTTCCACGAATTTTTTTTCTTCACTCTTTAGTCTCTCTTCTGACTTTCCGTCTCTCTCTTCGATGGCTCGCTTTTAAGCGATACTTTTGTTAGGAATGACTATTCTATACATTATACTTCAATGGGGATAAGTCTCTCAATGCTTTGGTGTTTCTCAAGTATTATTACATATGTTCAAATTAGGAAAACTAAATAAAAAATTTAATTTATGATATACATACTGTATTATATTTGTATTTCTTTATTATATGTTTTTTATCACCTATAATATTTTTCCAGAATTGTATAATGAAACAAAATAAAATTTGAATTGAAAATCTGCAAATTTTTGAATTTGATTTTGGACCCGGATATGTCGGGTTTTCAGAAACCCTAGGATATCATAAGAAACCCTAACATATCATAAGTTAGAATAAATATGATTTCTTCAATATAACAATATTTTAACATTATTGAAATATAACCGCGATGCATGTACGGATGTTAAAACAGAGGTCGGCAACCTATGCCACAGCATGCGGAATGTCTTGTATTTTGGGCATATTGCTCTTACTGCTTAATTGATGCTAAAATTCATAAAATATGCGAATAGATGCTAAAATAACAAACAAATGTGAAATTTGCATAAAATTTATAAAATTAATAGACAATTTAGAAGTGTCTTCCTATCCCTTTGCCCATTTATTATGTGAAGAAATTGAGGGGATAAAACAGTGCTTGCAGTTTACCATAGACGGTGTTTTTCCTGTTGAAACCAAGCAACTGCTTATGTCTACTACTGTAAACAAAATAAGACAGTTGGAGCTGTGTATCCAAAAGGCTGCTCAAAAAAGAGTCTTAAAACTAGACTCGCACTCAAGACAAATCTATTCCTCCGCACATTTATTAAACTATTAAAACCATCTGTGGCAGGTTCAAAATCTAATATTAATGTTAAAGAAGCAGTTTTGTTTTTTAGAAACCTGCCATTGTTTAATGTATTAACGGAGGCTCAATATTTTGAAGGATATCAGCACTTTTAAGACAATTAATAGAGAAAGTGAATTCACGCCGGATATACATATTGCTATTATTGATGGCAACAAAAATTAAATATGAAGAGTTTGGTTGTGCCTCTATAAAATCTGTTTGGTGTCCTGTCAATAGTGTGGATGCTGAAAAGTATTGTTACGTACGCCGTGGATTGAGCGAGTTGTACTTAGACCAACGGATATCTGTTATCGGTTAACTAAATGCATGCACTTACTTCCAAAGATTATATCTGGACTCTAAGTGCATTTAGGCTAAACAATGACCGTTATTAGTTATTTCTCAGAATCGGTATGGGAAGACCCAATCTCTTGGAAATACATATCCGAATACGTGACTATACAACAGGTAAACAGATTAGGCGTCCTGAGAGATCTACCCTTTATAAGGCGGTACGTAGGCGATATCATGTCATTCTGGACTTGGCAGTGACACTGCGTGTATCTCCTGAATCATCAATAAATGCTGTGAAACGACTGTTGGCTTTTGACTTGGATCCTCCACCCACCCTTACGTAACAGTATTTTAGTAAATACAATATAATTGTTACCGATCGTCGCACGAATCTCAAAAAAGAATCTGTAGAAATATGCTCCATGTTAATAGAAGTACAAGAGTAAATTGAGATTCGAATTGATATGAGAAAATTGTGGCTATTTTTTTCTGAGATTCAAACAATGGTTTGGAATATCTGTTTCTGGTATATTAAAAATTTTCCTAGGTTCAAGAAAACCGAAATAGTTTTTCACCAGCTGCATTCCCGCAAAACGTGTCTTAATTTGAACAGTTATTTTGATGATTTATGGCCCCCTATTTCCGTGTGCCCCGCTATATATATGTACATATGTAGGTATGCCACTGATAGTGTGAAGTCGAGCCTGTTCCTGCACTTCGACTTCTTTGCAGCATAATAAGAAAATCCTGCTTCGCATAAATAGGTTGTAGAAACAATAACAAATAAAATATCGTGTAGAAACAATATTTACTTCCGTAAATATTTAGACCGTTGATATATCGGGGGCATTATCAATTACTGTTGTGAAGGCAATGTTTGTTATTAAATTTTTTTTTCTCTGGTAAGTTATTATTAATATTCAATATTAAATTCAATAATGTTAATTAAATTTTTCACCAAAATTAATTTATTATATTTATAAAAGTTTGAGTCTTTGAGCCACGTTCTGTAAATTTCGAAAAAGTTTCAGCTTACTTGAGAATATTTTTTTAATAATTTTGAGGTTTTTTTAATAATTTTATTGTAAAAATTATTAAATAATAATAAATTATTCTATAAATATTGTTGCGTACGGGTGGGTGGAGGATCCAAGTAAAAGGCCAATAGTCGTATCACAGCATTTATTGATGATTAAGGAGTTACACGCACTGTCCCTGCTCAGCCCAGAATGACATGATATCGCCTACGCACCGCCTTATAAAGGGAAGATCTCTCAGGGCGCCTAATCTGTTTACCTGTTGTTTAGTCACGTATTCGGATATGTATTTCCACGACATTGGGTCTCCCCGTACTGATTCTGAGAAATAACTAATAACGGTCATTGTTTAGCCTAAATGCACTTAGAGTCCAGATATAATCCTTGGAAGTAAGTGCATGCACTTAGTTAACCGATAACAGATATCCGTTGGTCTAAGTGCAATTCGCTCAATCCGCGGCGTACGTAACAATATTATAAATATAAAAGTTGAGAACATTATTATTTCATAAATAAATAATACCTACTTTCAAAATATTGTTCAAGATTAATATAATATAAATAATAATTGTGGGTTTTAGTTATGGTTTAACTACATATGTTTTAACGTTCATGAATTGCATCGATAACACTGTTCGACACGAAAAATGGTTCAGAGACGAGATATGACTTTTCTTATAGATCTATGTCCAGTAAACACGAATCTGGTAATAAAAAATGTTGATTGGCTCGAGATTCGGAGATGTATGTGTGTTTTTTAAATCGCGCGATTTTTCTATATCTTAGTGTTGTTCGGGCGATGTCTCAAAATCTGTCAATTCCCTGTTTAAAATAAATATTGGAATCTATAGTCGGATATTTTATCTTTCATTTGTAGTACTTTTCAGCTTAAAAATCTCTCTAAATAGTCGTCCAGTTCAAATCAAAAGTACATACAGTGAGCGACAAAAAAAAAGCCGCATTTGCGTTTTTCTATGAAATATGATTTTACTCTTATATATGGCGATATTCTCAGTACAAAAATTTATTAAACGATGATAAGGATCATAAGGAGATTAAAACAGAAGAAACTATGAATTTTTGCTACGTGTTTATTGAAATATTGAAATTATTTGCGAAATGTATAAAAATGGGGAAAAACGTATTGGCTGCATTTTGGTCGTGTTTCACTTGTTTTGAAGCGATTTCCAACCTATAAATTTTTTTATATGTTGTAGATAAGCTATTCTATTAATAAATATAAAGAAATATATAATTATTTAGATTAACAATTTGTTATTTCACATTTATTTATCGGGTGTGCAATGGCTTAACTAGGAGTTTTGGGCCCGTAAGCAAAAAATCAACCAGGACCCCCCCCCCCCCCCCTCGAATTTTTAAATCGAAATTTGGCTGCTTCTTTGTGCCATTTTGGCTGCTTCTTTGTGCTCAATTGTAAGCAAAGATAATTCATTGAGTCTGGTTTGACCGATCGTATTTCTTTGTATTCGAATAAAGGTCTGTTCATACCTAGTCAGCACGTACGAAAAGAACTATTCTTTGGTACATTTTGTATGGGTATATTCATACCAACCGTCACGTTTACGCCACGGCAGGCTTACAGCAGTACCCGACATTTCCTGTTCACACCTTACAGCAACATCCGTCAACGTATCGTAACCGTTTTTTTGGCCATTGTGGAAATTTACACGCAAATTACGTGCCATGAGTCTGCCGCTTTGCTGTTTTGGACCAATTATCGATAGTGACAGTTGACAGCTGTTCAATATTTCGACTGGTTTTGGCGCAAATATTTAAAAAAAAATTAATTTTTTACGGAAATATTTAAAAAAAATTGGTCCATCATCCACAAGCTCCTTATACAGTGTCCAAAACTCTCCTTCGGTTTTTCAATTTTTTAACATGGGATGCACATCAAAACGCCTCCGTGCTTTTTTATCTCCTTCTTGAGCTTCTTCTTCCAACAACAGCGCGATTATACATAATTTTTCGTTCGATAAACGTCGAAACATTTTTGCTGACTTGTATTCTGACGCGTAGCTACGAATGCACGTGTATGCATTCATATTGTAAGTACTCGACAATACGACTTAAGCAATATTGCGCAGTATCGTCATGGCCTGTAATGTTTAAGTAAGCCGATTTTGCCTTGCACTCGGCCAAATTGCTGTAAGCGTGACGTGACCGCGACGTATAGGTAGATATGAATAGAAATGTAATAAAACGACATATTTGAAACGGAGTCGTGCAGTGCTGAAGCCGTGCAGTGCTGTTAAGTATGAACAGACCTTAATACAAGCATTTTTATACTTTGTGACGAGTATTTTGTGACCAGTAATCACCGAATCATATGAAAAAAATTCAACGGAAATAATTTCGAATTTTGTCTTAACGAGGTGCATTTCATAAATGAGATCTAAAACTCAGCATATAAAACTAAACACCAAACTTAAAAATTAAATAAGCATTAAAATTGTCTGAATATATTATAAAAACCATGATAAGAATCTGTAAATAAAATAAAAACGAAGCACAAAGTGTCCCTGACGCACATGCATCGCAAAGTGGTGTGCGTGTGCGTGCGCGTTAACAGTAAATTCATATGCGAGTGTTCGCGGTCAGTCGGTGAGTAATGCCTGGTGGGGGCTGCACCCGTCCCGCGATGAGCCGTCGAGTGAGAGCCCGCTGCAGCGCCTCCGCCCCCTTGTGAGCCTCCGCCCCCGGCCCCCCTCAGCCCGCGTCATGGACACCAGCAGACCCCGAGGTGAGATCCTCTTTTCCCCCTCAATGACAGCCACGTCCAACTGTCACACTTCCTCATTCACTTCACATCACATACGAGCAATATCTTTGTTTCTTTTTACACCGCATCACCAATCTATTCATTCATACACGCAACTCGAATCATTTCTATTGATATATATATATATACGAAACATCTCCTATTTGGAATATTTTCCCTCAACTAATTTGCAATACAGTGACGTTTATAGTATGAGAAAAATTAACACATCAAACACGTCGCGGAAATCATTATTAACATTACGAAATTTGACGTATTCTATTTGTTCGCAATACAGGAGTTGTATAATTTTGTGGCAATGGTGAGTCTACGGCGATTAGTCATTGTTGATAATACATTCAATCTGAACTGACTTGCAATAATTTGTGTAGTATATGTATGAAGAGTATTGAAAATTATATTAACTTTTTTTGTTTAATTACCTTTCCAGGATCGTTTAATGTACAAATTGTGCTTCAAATGATATATAAAATGTACAAAGACGATTATAATTTTTCATATAGCCAACTCTCCTACATATAACGCATTAGATTTGCTTTCCAAGAAAACGGAAAAAATGTACGAAGGGTATAAAAAAAATGAATAATTTTCTAAGAAAAAATGATACAAGTTATAACATTTTCTTATATTTTCACTGATTTTCTTTCCTGTTCTTATATTTAATCAGCAGCGTGGACTAGTGGTTAGCATATTATGCCTTCGAGCAGAATGGTCACGGGTTTGAGTTCCACTAGAGTCCCGCTGCTGGCCAGACCTCATTTCCTACCAGAGTTTGCCAATTTTTCTGATTTTCATCGATTTAGGCGTCTCCTTTGCAATCTCTCTCGCCGCAAATCTCAAGCTAAATTTTAATGAAAAGTTGAAAAATCTTATTATAAAGCTCATTGCACGTTGCTCGCGTACAAGCAAATAAAACTTTCTGGCTTTACTAGCGTTTGTGCAAACAAAATGCAAAATGCAAGTCACGCCGATCATAATTCAAGAGGCCAAGATTTTAAAGCTATGAATTTCAGCCATTATTTATCATATAATCAGCAGCGTGGACTAGTGGTTAGTATATTATACTTTCAATGGTCACAGGTTCGAGTCCCGCTGCTGACCAGAGCTTAGTTTGTGACTCCAGGTCGATCGTTTCTTATCAGAGTTTGCCAATTTTTCTGATTTTCATTGAAACAATACCTGTAAATTGGCATCTCCTTTCCAATCTCTCTTGCAAATCTCGGGTTATTCAGCCACTTGAAGTTCGCCAATTTCAATAATAAAATGCTACAAAAATCTCCCCATAAATGTAACTGTGGATGTTTGTATGAATTCACATTGTTTAAAATGCTCACTTTGGAGCAATTTCTAAAGCGAGTGTTCATGTTCCATGAAATATAATAAAATAAAATAATATATTTGTAGTTTTGCCTCACGGAGCCAATCTACATTGTATTTTTTTTTTATTTTTAAATGCTTTTTATTATTACGAAATAATGTTCACAATACATCTTATATGTATTTTAATAGATACTGATCTACTGATCATTTTCTATTTTACAATTTATTTTAATTTGGTTAGTAATCATAGTATTGTATTATTCTAATGTTAATGTACAGCATAATAGGAAAAAGAGTTAAAAAACCTATTTACAATTCTTATAAATGTTCATAATACATCTAATACATAATATTAATTAAAGACTCGTCGATGACCTGAAGCAGAGATTGTGTTTAGGTAATCTGTGTGCGGTCTCCGTGACGAGCCAAAATGTTAAATTACAGAAAACACAAATATCGGAAGGCAAAGATCGAAAATCGAAAGATCTTAAATCGAAAGATCAAAAAAAAAGGGTGCATGGTAAACGGTACATTCTCACTTAATTTGCGCGAGCAGGATACAAGAGGAACAGGCTTTTCCTCCCGTATTAATGTACGCGCGCAGAATACGGGAGGAAAAGCCTGTTCCTCTTGTTCCTGTTGTACCCTGCTCGCGCAAATTAAGTGAGTATGTACCGTTTACCATGTACCCTTTTTTTTTTTGATCTTTCGACTTAAGATCTTTCGATTTTCGATCTTTGCCTTCCGATATTTGTGTTTTCTGTAATTTAACATTCTGGCTCGTCACGCAGACCCATCTGTGTGTTATACCTGAAGGGTATAGACATTTCGTTGTAATCACCGAGACTCTTCACAAGTGTGCTAGTATGGTTATTAATGATTCTGTCATAGAATCTACCGGTTAGTTTGTCAGTGATGTCTCTAACAAACGGAATATTATCTACATTGTATGTATGTTGTACAGAATAGATTCATATTTTGCTCGGTATTTGTAATATAAACCGCTTAAACATCAGGCCAATCTGAATAGTAAGCATTTTATTAAATTCATTCGATTAGTTTTATTTTCTTTCAATTTATTTGAATATTCATTTGTGTTTTTATTAAATTGAACATCACAGATTTTACTAATCAAACATACAAAGTCTGGTATGGTTTGGTTCTGTTAAGCAAAGAAAAACTCCTCAATATGTCAACTTTAACACACTCGTCCGATTGTAATACGATTTGTTCACCGTTGCCTCCGAGATACGCTGATACATTTAGCCGTTGTATAGTTTACATACGAGTAATGAATACGAGTCCCCCGGCACAGTGCAATGTTTGCAGTTGCTTAGATATGACTATCGAGATAGTCGAGGGAGGTATTTTATCCAGCGGCTTTGTCACCTTCATGCTCTGATAAAATGGCATCGGATAACGATCTGCGGAATTCTCGACTTTTATCTTTTGATTGTTTAATTTTGGCGAGCGTGAAAGTGTGCCGTCATTAAAGTCGAACGACGTAAACGATTCTCTTTTGCTTTTTTTATTTTTCGGTGCTCTTTTTGCCAATTACGCAAATACAGTTGTCGATCGGACAAATACATAGTACATATGCTGCGAATTAGCGGTGCTCATCGCAGGTGTTTCTAATGATCGTGCTCGGTAGTTATCTACGATTAGCACGCTAGGACAATAAAATTGATTCCAAGGCCTCGGCCACAATTAATATTACCTATTATTATTGTTGTTCTCCGTGGATTTGTAAGCTCTGTTTGATGTTCGTTTTGTGTTTGTTTAGTCGTTTGGATTCTGCTTTGTGCTAATTTTTGTGGTTCAATCTATAAAAAGTTGCTTTCAGATCCGATATACAGTTTTGTTTAAAGAATGGAACTATTTTTACAAACCGCCTTTACTTTTGACTTACGATTACAATTCAAGAAAATATTTGCCTCTTATCCGATCGTTTTCATACATTGCCATGATGCTCATTTTGGTCATCAATATGGAGTAAATGGGTCCTCCGCCATTACGATAGAGATAAAATATCGTTCAAGTTTGCAAATTTGAAATCTGGGTGACGTCTATGTAGTCTTCAGTTTTATACATAGATGGCGGTAGTAAAATAAAATTATTGGTATTTTTATTTAAAATAATAATTTATATAGCTTAATATTATATACAAAACGAAAAAGGCGGTTTGTTTTTAAAAAACTTTTTTTACAAGGTTATTTTTTTTAAACAATTATTATTTATGATCATTATAAGCCTGTATTTTTAGCATGTAGCATTTTCTATTTTTTTAATTTGTAATGTGAGCTTTCAATTGGTTATACAGGCGTACTGTCACTTTTAAAATCGCTTAGACGAAACCGTGCAGCGACAAAATCGCGCAAACCAAAATAGCGCGGCGACAATATCGCGCAACGCTTATGTAAACAAGAAAATAAATATTAAAACAAGTAATATAAATATTAAAAACAGGTCTAATGTACGCGAAAAATCCGATCTGTTATCTGATTTCATTGCTCAAACAGTTCCTCACCAAATTTTCAACCAACCTACCCACTATTTGAAAATACTTGCAGTACAATTTTAAAGCCATTAGCGTCGCTTTCGTAAAAACCGTCACGTCTGGCAACATCGTAAAAATATAAAAAAAATAGACGTTGAATTTGGTGACACGACAAAGTTGCATACGACAATGCCGCGCGGAATAAAACTATAAAATATAAGTTTTTGTTTTTGTTTTATTAGATGTAGAATCATGTAGCTCATCGAAAGAAATTCACTAGGGATTGTTGGTTTTTCAAAACCGGATTTTACGCCATATTTTCAAAATGCAAAAACAGGTTTAAAAATTTGCCAAGTCGGATTTAAATACTAGAATTAATATGAAAATTTTTCTTTGTTAATGATGTAAAAATATTTTTTTCTTAATTTATTTCTCATGTTTGGAAAACGAAAAATCGTAAAATTAATTCCGATCTGGCTAAACTTCGTCTAGTAAATTCCGAGCAGAAAGGATTAAATAAGTGTTTCAAAAATTTTAGTCATTCGTTTTGACGCGCCTGTCACTAAAATTCGTTGATGCCCGTCATTTGTGACTCAGATGTCTAATTATGAGTACATTAGGAACGTTTACATTTGTCTTGCGCGGTTTTGTCGGCGCCGCATTGTCTTGCGCCGCTTTGTCAGGGTGCCGCTGATAAAAATTGCCTGTTTAAAAAACAATTGCATATGGTCTTACTCAATTTATCAACTATTTTAACAAAATTTTGACTAGTTCTTATAAAAGACAATTTCATAATTCGATGAATTAAATACGAATTTGGATTCTAAACAGCATAATAAATCATAGAATCGTTCTAAAACAATGAAAAGAACTTATTCCGCGTTACAAAGAGGTTGCTTAAGTTGATCTTTTGCATCGTGGAGCTCATCAGATTACTTTATCGCAGGATGTTAATGTCTGCCGATTTAATTTAGCATTTAACTCTCGTTTTTTTTATTTGTTTTAATGAATGAACTTATCTTCTCAGCAGCGAAAGGTCAAATGGATCAATTTTGCGATTGAAATTTATAACATATGTATTTATCAATGAATCACCTTTGTTTGTATCGTCCGAGCGTTTAAACTGATTAACCTTAGTGATAATCACAATTTATCAATATATTATTATTCAATACATGCAAATTTTTTTAATACTACTGTCCAATCGGTGTAGGATGACACTTAAAACGTACATGCTATCTCCCTCGCCTCCACCAATAGCATTTCGCGCGTACAAATGTTCTACTGTCTGCACGAAATGCTATTGGTCGATTGGCGGTGAGGGAGATAGCGTGTAAGTTTTTCCTTAGGGCGAAAACACACTGAATAGTACGGAACGTCACATCCGTGTTCCCCAAACCGAGTTCAGGTGACATTGCACGTGCAATTTGCCAATTTTTCTCCTACTTTTCTTCAAATATGGGATTCACCGTTATTGATCACTGTCAAGCAAGGATAAAATATCACCGAAAACACTCTAGGGGGTGATTTTTGGAACTATGTATATGTGCGAGGGGTGCTGCGTTTTTTCATATGTTTAAAAGTATCTAAAAATAACAGGTACCACGTCCCACTTAGTGTGCTTTCGCCCCAAGTCTCTTTCTAAAGCGGACGTTAATAAAGTGGTATTTTTGATTTTAAAAAAATATAATACATCCGAATTTGAGTTTCGATTTTTTTTTAACATTGAAATCTCGCTTGAACATACATACATACATATATTATATACTAGTTCCAAACGTAATCTCATCTGTTTCTTTATTGGTATATAATTTGAATATTTATTTGATTTTGATATGTTTTCAGTTTATTGCAAAGATATGCCTCAATGATATGCATTCATTCGGTCACGGTCGTTTATTATTCCTTTTCTATTTCATATTATAATGCCGTAGAAGGTCAATCTAATCATGGGCAATGTTTAATCGTAGTCAATTGCATTTTTCTTTTGCGAAAAACAGTGTTCGAAATTGGATCACTTATATGATATCTTATTTAGGCGCATCCCAGTATATGACCGTTATAACGGTAAGTATGTATATATTTGTATACATTATCTGGATTTGTCATATAAAGTTTACATAGACCTGACGACTATTGATATAATCGGTTTTTCAGATTGTACCTTTTATAACCAATGACTCAATGTTTAAAAATTATCAAAAAAAAAAAATACTGACATTGGGTTAGGCTAGTAGAAAAGATAGGTTCTAGCATTTTGATGAATACGAAATCATGAAACTTCAATCAATTTCTAAAGAAAAAAAAAGCGTTTGCACAAAAATGTTATTTATTTTACTAAATGCATCACATGCCGAGAACCTTCGTGTTTGCACGTATTGCCAGAACTTATTTATAGCATGAATTTCAACATCCTTGCCTTGAACTTGGTGTGCAAATAACTTTTAATAAGTTTCCTCAAAATATCGCAGATGATAGTAAAAATAAATGGGGCGTTTATGCGCGCACGTACGCATTTCCGAAAATGCATTAGGCACGGCTTTCGTCTTCAGTCAAGCCCGGCCTTTTTTGTAACTGCTGGCTTTTTAAAAATATTTTATTTAAAAAAAATTGTGCCATAGTGGCTTTACAGTTTTTCAATACACCAGAAATATACACATACATAATTAACACTTTAGGGACCGCGCGATTACCATAGAAACTTACGCCAAATACCGCTAATTTTTTGCGAAAATCGGCAAATACGAATGGTTTTACTAAAAACTTTGTAACTTTTAAACCAATAGACATATATGTATAAAATTTTCAGGAAATGTTTTCATGACCATAATGGATCGAGGGATGTCTTTCATTCATTGGTTATTAACCCCTTGCCTGCCGTCTAACCAATAGCATTTCATAAATTTTCGTTTATCAATATTTTTAAAACCATATTTTTTTTTTTCTTAAATCTTGTTATTATTATTACATAAACTGTCTTTATGTATAATCAGAATGACCATTTGCGTATGTTTAATTTTTATAATGAAAAAAATGTTAAATATAAAATTATGATCCATGATCGATTTTTTATGAGCTTATAAAAACGTCTACACTAATTAAATGCACTATATTTAAAAATAACTATATTTATTATAAAACACTAATATTTTATATTTCTGGTATAATTTTCCTCTAACAGCGTATCATCTCCTGTATTCTCCGTGATCGATTTTTTATGAGTTTATAAAAACGTTTACACTAATTGAATGCACTATATTTAAAAATAACTATATTTATTATAAAACTACGAAAAAAACACAAATATTTTATATTTTTTAAATAATAATCACTCGAGTAAAAGTTACCGAAATGCTATTCGCGCGATGGTCCATTGGATTTTTTCAAATATTTTTGTGCCTTCAGGATCAAGTTGAAAAGTCATCCATGGATAACAAACCATACTATATGGAAATATCAAATAACTTGCATTCAATGCATAGTGAATAGTCGAAGAAACAACGAAAACACATTTATATAAATGGTGCAGGCCGACTGTAAGGGTGGGTCATAGTATGTGTTTCGGAATTCCGAATTCTGACACGTTTGTAACACATAATTCACATAGTTTATAGTATAGGGGTGTGTATTACTGGACCTTCCAAGAACTTGATAGATATTTTGATGGGAAAATTTTTTAAATAATCGATTGTGTATCGATCGATTTTTAAACTCTCGATTTATCATATATATATATATATATATATATATATATATATATATATATATATATATATATATATATATATATATATATATATACATAATATATACTCGGGTATATACCCCGAATTAATTTCATTTTTTTTCAATAAAAATGAAACTCAATTTTTTTTCTTTAATTTAAAATAAATTATACAAATTAAATAAATCATACGTTATCGACAACTCTGTCATCTTTCGGCTAAATCATAAATTCCTTTTTCGTAAAATCCTCCTGGTTTAGATACAAAATAGTTGGGAAGAGCTGATTTCACTTCGTTTGCAGAGTTAAATTTTTTTCCTTCAAAATATGTTCCATCGACCGAAACGAATGGTGATCCGATACAATAATGCGACTAAACCAAGGGCTTCGATTTTTTTCACACGAGTCAATTTTGTAACGGGAGAGTGGGCGTAACTAGACGATACTTTTGTCTATTCACAGTGCTCTTTTGACACAGATGTGTCGTTGAATAATTCTTCGACATTATCGGATGCACTGTATGCATGATAAAATTAAAAAAATTTCATGTTTCAGTATTTAAAAACACGAAATTTCAAAATGATTGACATCTCCCGAAAATAGTGAAACTTACATATATTTTATCATTAATTGATTTTTCGTATATATATCTAGACATCTCTTGATAATTTTTCGAAGCATAAATGGAATACCCATATTTTTTTTGTTGGCAAAGTTGCATGTATTTCAGAACGCCTATGTGGCGTCCGCGGGCGCCAATGCTTGGACTATTCAGGACGCCAATGTGGCGTCCGCGGTCCCTAAAGTGTTAAGAGAAAAAATAGAACAAAAATCTAAAATATGATCCACATATCGTGTCTGGTGAGATTATCTTTATTTTTTGTCCAACTCATTATGCGATATATGTATGGTATCTCTCAATTTGCGTAAAACAATCTCGATTGAAAAAGCCTAAATATTATTGTTTCATCCTATACATAGAGCCAAAACCTTCAGCATTCTGCTCTGATTATATTAAGTCGCACGCACACAGCACGGCACGGCATGCCTAGGTAGGCTCCAGCTGTGGATGGGTGTGTTTTATATAATTTTTAATCCGTACGATCTTATTATTTCGACAAGTTTCTCCTATATTTCTTTAAATATGGGAATCCCCGCTATCCATCACTGTCAAACCTCTGTCAATACAATGATAAAATATCACCGAAAGCACTCTAGGGGGTGAGTCTTGACCTGGATCGCCATAGCATAGACGTGTATGCGTTTATGTACGTGCGTACGCATGCATGGATGTGTGCTGTGCGTGCTCATATATATTTTTTTTATTTATTTGTTATGTACATATGTTAGCACTGGTAGGTAAATTATGTTTTTTTTTAATAGAGCAGTAATGTGCGGATGTTCTAGTGCTGTATTGCTGGACAAGCGCCCCGTTCTCTGACGAAAGGGTCTCTCAGCCCCTTTCTGTATTACTTGAAGGGGTGGTGGCTTCATGTAGAGGGCTTTATTGATCGACTTAATTAAACTTAAAATTTGGCTTATATAACATGCATCAGGCATGCTAGCGGTTTTTTTATATGTAATTAACTATTTAAAAAATAGTGTCGCGTGCCACTCAATGTGTCTACGCCCGTACTTGGCTTTTTTTCGCACTAGTTCAGCTTCCGACTAACCGGATACACTTTATGGAAGACAATACTGCTGATTCCACTAGACCCTGGCCTTTAAGTTTGACGCAGTACCACTTTCTATCGAAAACGTCATGCGGTACAAACAGCTACTTGTTTAGAATTTTGTCGATAAATATTCTTATCGGACGATTGAACGAAACATGCGCAATTTTCACAAATGAGAAACAACAACAACAAAAAAACATTACTTTATCATAACGAAAACATAAATATTTGGCAGCTAATGATTCACCGAATTGGCGAGACTATGATGACGTAGGGGGCGTAGTTTCCCGTTTCGATCGACCTGGTCAATTGCCAGGCGCTCGCATTTGCGTCATTCGAAGAATCATGTTGTATAAAATATATATTTATGTAGATATGTTAAATGTTATTCATATTCCTATGTACATACATAGCTGGTGTTGTTATCGCAATACTGCGAAACGAGTTTTTAATCGGCAACCCGTACCAGTTACCGACAAAACTTTGACGAGTTTTTGGTATCGATTTTCAAGTGGGACTCTATCGAAATTGCGCTGTTGGAAATTTTGCGTCATCGCAGTGGTCGTTGGGGGGTTTCTTCTAAGGATTCTGGCTATTCGTGGCATATGTATGTGCTATTATTAATATGTTGGTTGTGTGTGTGTAATTGTTTGATTTGCTAGTTCTGGGGCTGCCACCAGATCGTTGGGTAATGCTGTTGTTTGATCTACTCTTTGATAGCATTCTAGCCTTATTTTGAACGTTCCATGATGGCAGTCTTATTTTTATGTCCTTAGCTGTTTGATTGTTTATATATCTATAAGGGTAGGCTCATTATCTATTCAAAATGTCTTGTATAATTAACAAAGTTATGGGGCTCATAGGTTAAGTAATTCGCAATTAATTTGATTCGATTGTAGACTTCTACGAAAAACTGGCAAGTGGTAGGTAGGTCAAACTATTATTCAGAGTGAAGAAAGGTTTTGCGTTGTCTCATATTTTCTTCGGTGATGTAAATAAACCAACGGCGTGGCATATTACGCTTTCGAGCGGAGTGGTCACGGGTTCGAGTCCCACTAGAGTCCCGCTGCTAGCCAGACCTGGGTTTGTGACTCCAGGTCGATGGATTCTTATCAGAGTTTGCCATTTTTTCTGATTTTCACTGAAACAGTTCCTGTAAAAATTGGCATCCCCTTTCCTATCTCTCTTGCTAATCTCAAGTTATTCAATCAATGCTGCAAATATTTCTCCACAAATGTCACTGTGGATGTTTGCATGAATTCGCAATGTATAAAATGCTTATGTACATATATTGATTGCATTGTATCTGTCTAAAGTGCACTTGTAGCTTTGGAGCGATCTGTAAAGGTGAGTTGTTCATGTTCTATGAAATAAAAGAAGTTAATATTTCATATACTCGAGAGATCTTCAATTTGTACACTACCCAGTGGCGGCCCGTGATAATTCACAGTGGTGGGCCTGCAGAGATGAATCGTGCTGACCTTACCGGTGACCGAATGCAAACAAAAATAGTATGTACTATTATGGGAGGTCTGCAGCCCCGACGCCCCCGTGACGGAAAATTAGCATGCTTATGTAATATACTGGGAGGGCTGCAGACCCGCATCCATATGGACGAGCCGCCACTGGTACTACCACATTATGAAGTCTATGTCCATGGTATGGTTTGAGTTTACGCCAAAAAGTAATGCATATTGAATTCCACTATGTCATTCTTATGTTAGAATCTCGATTTTTATATTGGTTTGATCAGATGTCTCCTGTCTACTATATCATGATTTTTTTTTTAGTTTTTGAGCATTTGTTGGGTCATGTAATCTGTAAACACTTGTTGAATAAAAGTAGTAATGCTTTCTTAGAGGTGGAGAATTTATTTATGTACATCGCGCTTGAATACGAAAACGAAACCAAAATAAGAAGAAAAAAAATGAGACAGTTCTGTACCAAATTTGGCAATACCAAACATTCACTTTTCTTCCTTTCAGTATTATTTCAATAGTATACAAGAAATATTTGTATACATAGGTTAATCATAAGTAAGTTTCATATTGCTTTCGAAACATTCGATTCGTTAGTGTTTTTGGTTCCCTCTAGGAATTGTTTTGCTTCCTAACGACCTTGTGTCCCTTATCAGGTCTTTATCTTTGTCTTGATCTAGCTTATTATTCGTATTGTTTTATCACATTCAATTTGATTGCCACTCTAGACATGTCTTTGATAATGACGTGTTGCAAATTTACATATGTATGCACATACATACATATATGTCCAGAGTCTTATCAAAACTTAAAATACCCATAACGCTTTCATAACCTTCTGTGTGTTTAATTATTCGCTTGAATTTATTAAGCGAAAGATTATATAAGATTCCAAATGTAATTTTTATTATAATTTCTTTATACGTTGTTGGTTTCTAGTCACGCTAAAAAGATGCGTACCGAATTGCGTTTTATCTAAATATATTTTAATGTTTTCTTCCGGCTTGTTTTCGTGTCGCTTTTCCTCGTTCTGTTTATCTCACTTTTCTTTTTTTTTACAAACTTTTTTTTTGCTTCGTATCAATTCCGAATTCCAACTTATTTCGGTAATTTGGCATAATCTATAGTACAAATCTTACTTCTAATACAAACACATTCTGAATATAACGTTAAACAGATTCCTTATTGAATTTCTTCTCTTCAAACGGTGCTGCCAGATTCAAGAAAAAGTTGTAACGAGGTATTAGGGCGCAGATACTGAATCGTACGACACGGTATGCCTAAGTAGACTCCAGCTGTGATGGACGTATCTTTAAGTCATTGTTAATTTGTAAGATCTTATTATTTCAACATGCTTCCATTACATTTATTCTAATATTGGAATCACCGAAAACACTCCAGGGGATGAGTTTTGGTCTGAATCTGTAATAGATATAACATTTTTTAAGTCATATTCAAAAGTGGTGACATATTGATTAGGATTAGTTTTTGCCAATTTGATGGAGTAACTGCTTCAACAATGAAATTAGATAAATTGGCAAACTCTGATAGGAAAAGAACGACTTGGAGTCACAAATATCCAAGTCTGACTAGCAGCATTAAAGATTATACTCGGACTAAATTCTTTTCAATCGCGGTCAGCTCACGGGATCGAACCCGGCGACCTCTCGGTGCTTATTATCAACGCAACATATCCGAGCCACATATCCCACGTTGATATATTTTGGTCAAAAGATAATATGCCGAGTCCAAGTGAAGAGTTGTAAATGTAATAAATATAATACAAAGGCTAACAGGACTACTCTTTATGTGAATGGTTCTGTCGTTGGCAGTTCCAGTACAGTTGGCGGCACTGACCGTAGAGTTTGCCCTGAAAAATTCTTGTTTCATGCTAAGTCACATTTCAATTGATCCAATGTGATTCCAGGTCGATCGTTTCCTATCAGAGTTTGCCAATTTTTATGACATCGTTGTTGAAACGGTTCCTCGATTAAATTGGCTAAAAATCTTCCTACCTATTGTGTCACCACTATTTGAGGATGATTAACCCTGTAGTCTGAAAATTTCGCCAACATTTCCAACTAGAGTTATTTAGAAATTCAATAGAAAGCCGGTTTAAAAAATTGTAGCTAATCCAAACAAACCCTAGATAACTATCGCTGAGGATGTAAGTTTTTTAAAGGTGTGTTTAGACTCTCTAATATATCTTGCAACAATATAAAACAAACGAAATAAGTCTATTAATGAATGTTTTTTCCAAAATTAGTTCCACCTTCTTCGTTAATCTGAAATACTCAGCAGCTAGGGAATTCCGTCGAGAAATTCTGCTATGGTTATAAATTATAAACATTGACACGGATTCAATGCATTTTTTTTTCAATGAAAGAAATGCTTTGCGTGTAGTATTCGTGTTTATTTTTACATACTCAAAAAACAACGCCCATCGGCGTATTTCAGGCTGTATTCGTATTCGGCGTATATTCAAAGGGTTAATGTACAAGTTAAAATTCATAGATGTCTCGTTGATCTAGAGTTTTCAGTGTCTCGTAATTCAGCGACTTATGTAATAAAAATGCTGCATTGTTTGCAATTGACCAGGAAGACGCATTGTGGTTTACCTGTTAGGTATATATGTATATAATAATATAAAACAGACAACTTCAATATATAGAAGTTTACACTTAGAATCGATAATATGTAAGTATGCCAAGTAACTCACATATTTTTGAAAATACTTCGTACTTCTATAGAATAAGATTTTATCTAGCATAAAGAAGCGACTTTTGAACCTCGAAACGAAATTACTCAACTTGGTCACCCTTGACCCAGCGAGCACTGCTTCAAAATATACACATCTTGATGCAAAACACACCGAATTCATATCAGCGAGTGTTGCATCAGCTCTTTGCTTTGACCACACGCCAATGTCGTGATTGGTGTCTGTCCAAATGCCCATTTCGCACACTCCTCGGTTGTTTTTGATTATAGAAAAGCACTCTCGCAGAATTTAACACGGACAAATTGTCGCGGACGTTTGAAACGATCCTCATCCGTTGACGTCTTCGGGAAGGATCTCCTACCGACTCAATTAAAGAACTGGTTCGCCATTGTGATATTGACGCCTCTCGTTGTTTATTATTTGCACTCTGACAGTTCAATTGATATACATATAGCTCTAGGGAGAGTAAATTTTTCTGTTTTTCATTTTTTTTCTTTTGCTCAATTTCTTCTCTTCTCTCTCTCTTTGTGTGTGTGCGTTTTGTTTTTCACCTGGTTAGTTTCTCGTTGCCGTGATCAGCGCCAATTATGTTGCGAATTGAAAGTGCTCTGACGAAAAGAACCTTGCTCGCTTCATCTGATGTAATTTTTATTTTAAATACTTTTGACTTTCGCCTTAAGGCATGTCTCATATTCTTTTCCATCATCGATTTATTCGCGTCCTTCACCTTTAAAGCGCTAATGCGTGTGCTATGAATTATCTCACACACCTCAAAAGAATTTTAATTAAATACTCTCAATATTATATAATACGGGATATTGATTTTAGAATCCTTATTGGTCAACTAAGATGTTCTGATCAATAGAAATCTCTATCTTTCTCTCTTTTCTTAGCATTATCCCATTTTATTTGAGGTAGGCTCTCCTATTGTGGCATCTCCAGGATCGTCTGCTCTGAGTTGTTTCAGGTGGTATTTTGGCATCTTTGACATCCTTCATAACGAGCACGTGAGTTTCGGCCATATTGTCTTCTTGGGTGTTTTGCCTTTTCCAACACTGCGTGTCATGTGGTGCGTTTGAAAAACCGATAGAAACCGCGTATTTTAAATTCTTAAAGACTAAACCCATTGAACAATGAGAATCGAGATCTAGATTTTGCGTACTGCAAAGTTGACGGGAATGAGGTATAATAGGCAGCATAGGAAAATTTTTGCTTGTTAAAAACAGAACCGTTACGAATGTTTATGTAGATTTATTTTGTTTTTGAATCGAAATTTTTGTAAATGTGTTAAACACGTCCGACCGCGCGCACGCATCGCGTCTTTCTGTCCCTACCAGAGTGTGCCGTCTCGTTGTCTCTGCTGATTTGACCTTTTGCCCTTTTTTCTAGCCAATTCGTATTTTTCACCAACAGATTTCAACTATAAATATATATTTTAAGATTTATTCGAGTGACCAAATATATCAATTATCAATATCTGAAGTATTTTGTTTACATAGTGGGTCACGACATTCTCGCTTTTACGCATGACTTCTATAACGGTCATCTGTTCGCCAAAAGTTAAATAATAATCGTATATTCGTCACGAATAGACGTACGGCTTAACATACATGCTGAATCGTACGGCACGGCATGCCTAGACAAAATCCAGCTGTGAATGGGTGTGTCTTATGTCATTGCTAATTCGTACGATCTTATTATTTTGACAAGACAAGAAGTCGCTGTTATCTATCACTTTCAATAAGAAGATAAAATATCACCGGAAACAACCCAGGGAGTTTTGGCCTGGATGACCATAGCATAGATCAGGCTTGCTAGCGTTTTTTACATATGCAAAACTACGTATCTATAAAAAAACTGTTTACGCACGTATTCATATACATATATTGAATTATCCTGCTTTGCTCAGGATAAAAATCTAACTTTTTCATAAAATTTTCTATAAGATTTGGTGGTTCTAAATTGAAAACTGTAGATTTGTAACAAACATTTACATACTAGATTTTAATAAGTGGTAGAATCGTTTAAAGCAATGATCCACTAGGAAATTTCTGTTCTCCAGTTTCTGATATTATTCTCCTATTCCGGAACTTTTTCATGTAACTTTATCCATTTTTAGATGTGACTTTCTCGGAAGTTTCAGTACTAATTAATAGTCTGTGCAACCGTCTCGTTTTTCCTTTTACATCAGCTCTTGAACGTGGCCTGTGATAATTGTATTGGTGAAATTTCTGCCATTAGCACTGCTTCCTGATAGTTGATACACGGCAGCTGGATGGCTCGTGCAGCTTGTGATAATTGGTCTGTCGAAATTTGACGAACAGGTGCTTTAAAAAAACTACCAGATCTGAGTCATACCCAGTTACCATCTGGAGGGGGATGGGGGGGGGGGGAATTTTTCAACTTAGCAATTAATTAACACGTGATTATAAATGTTTCATGCCGAATGTCGCATGGTCTTATCTGTGATCATGTTCTAGTATCGCTGCTATAGTTAATATCAATATTTGGTATGTATGCAGAATGCTGATGTCGTCAAGTACATACGTACATAAGTGTTGTATGCAATAAATAATTTCTTACGACGTTTCGAACAGTTTGAATGACTCGATAGGAACAACCTGTCCACGTTCCTGCACTGCACACCTGTCCAGGTAAAAAAGGGTTGAAAACTACCTGTAACTAAAGTATGTAAGTGCCTCGCTTTAGTAAATTCCACTGTATGAACGACACATCTGAGTTTGCTATAGTCGTAAACATTGATGGCTTAAAACTTGAACGTTGTTGATATTCGTAAAATTTTCGGCTGTGGCGCATTGTTTTTTTGAAACATGTTTACCTTATATAGTATAACATATGCGATTTATACAATACTAGTGGTGCTACCCGGCTTCGCTCGGTAAATGGAGATTAAATGAAAACAATCTTCATTTGTTTTAAATTTATTAATTGAATCGAAAAAAAAAACAAATTATTGAACGAACGAGCAATCACAAACGTCTTTGACCAATCCAACCAATCAGAAACGACTTTGACGACAGCCAATCACAAACGACTTATGTACATACGCCGTTTTTGTTTTATATGTAAGATACAGGTTTCTACTAAATAATTTAAACAGAAAATATGAAGTATTTCGTTTATTCACTATTTTATTTCGAAAAGGGAAAAAAAGTGTTGTCCAGTCGCGTCGTGCTTCGTCAGCACGCACAGTGAAGCGACGCGACTCGCGTAGGTTGATCAAATACGAAATATCGTATTTTAAGTATGTAAGTTGCAGTTATAATTTATCGACGAAATCCACGTGTTCTTCTCAAGATGGCTTTTTGAAGTTTTGTTTAAGTTTATTCATACTATTTATCCATCGCTGCAAGGCAACCCCCCGGTACAGCAGTGCATGGAAATGACTAATTCTATTCATACTATACAGCAGCGCACGTTCTGTCAAGTTTTGGCCTAGTGTAAGTCAAAATTGGCTTACATATACATTAAAGAGCGCCACGATATGCTATCGCATTTAATCGACCCGCGATGGCCAATTACATTTCGTTTCAGTTTCGTATTACATTTGCAATTATTATCTGTATATCTACTTACCAGTGGCGGCTCGTCTATATTTATTTATTTAATTTATTATTTATAATAACAATAAAATGACCAGTGTGGCCTATATATGGGCTGCAGGCATTGGTGTATAATACACTAGATGGGCCCTGACGTGTTATTTTGGTCGGAGATCTTGTCTTCACTAACTGAGGGGTGCGGGGGGTTTAACTACCGGGGAAGTTGGGTTTTTTTCCCTACGACGCAGCGGTACCTACCTACCTACTAAGAGAAACTGTGCATGCGCTAAAAGGGAGACAAATATAGCACGTGAGGGTGGATCTAGTGTATTATACATCAATGGCTGCAGGGCTACAGACCTAGTATAGTACAAATGCATGCTAGTTTTACCATCCATATGGGCTGCAGGGCTGCAGGGCTGCAGACTCCCAGTTAAAGTACATATGCATGCTCCTTTTTACATACCTCCTTTGCATTTCACATGGTTTTCGCGTAAATGGTATTTTTTTATATCTGTATTTGATCGCCGGTATGGTCAACGAGCTACTACATTAATTAATCTCTGCAGCCCTTCCTCCTATGAATACTCACGAACTGCCACTGCAACTTACCGTGTTTATGTACATATGTACCCAGTACGAATCTGTCGGAAATTCTTTTGTCAAATCCACTATTTGATAATATTTTGAAAGAGCTACTGCATACTACCCACTACCAGGATAAATTGCCCAACCAATTTGCTTATAGCTCTGGTTTTGTTCTGCTCATTAATTGTATACATTAAGTATGCAGAAAAGTTTGCCACTATGCCCCAACTGATCAATGTGACATAAGCGGCGGACTTGGACTTGTCTCAATAGACAATCACGACAGACGCAGCTCAGACTCGAACTGGTATAATCAATGGGCGTATTCCAGCGTAGAAAAGCAAGCACACACTACGTCGTATTGCGTCAACTCTTGCCGTATTCGATTTCGTTTCCTGTTTTCTGTTCTGTTATTGTTGCATCTAGACCGGACGTCAGAGTAAAAAGAGCGACGCACACACCCAAAAAATCCACCTATGGGTGTGTGCGAAGTGTAGATCAGTGATGATGATGGTGGTGGTAGTTGGTGGGTGGTGGGTGGTGCCAGGCACCGCTAGTACTACACAAGTTAGTAACGGCCGCATCATCTGCTCAACGGTCGGGTTGTCGACATTAGAGCTGCCACACCGATCGAGGCCGATCGCTTTTGTATCGAGATCATCGTCATCGTCATCGTCATCGCAGTGGTCTCTCCTCGCTCGAAGGTGAGCATGGGAGGATCGGTCGCGTTGCAAATTGCGTCCGCAGGATGTGTGCTTCCGTTGGTTTTATTTGCCGTTCTGAGTATCGCTGGTTGTTTTTTTTTTTTTTGAAATTTGTTCGAGTGATGATGAGTTTTTTTTTTGTGCTGGTGCGTTTTGCAATTTGTCGTTGCGTGCCGTGCCGTGCCGGTCAGCTGGTGTTTATTTTTTGTTGGCTTTTGAACGAAATTATGGTGGTTTGTATGTATGTAGTAGTTTTGTGCTGTCGCTGGTTTGTGACTGTTTTCTTCGTGTCCGAGGTCGGAAGTTTTGTGCTTCGGCTCGGTTGTTACTTTGGTTCCTTGTTTGTCGTGATTTGTTTCCAAGGATTTTTAGGTGGTTTTGAATGGTAATTGAATTTGGAATGAGCGTTAGTTTAAAAGTAATATATTTACATACATATTATATACTTTTGTGTTTGTGAGGTTTCCTTGTGTATATCTCAACAATTTTGCTTTTGGTCAAAGAAATAATATCATTGTGAATGAAAGTCGTTGTAATGTGTGTTTGTTTCGATTTTACGATTTTTTTTATAATGTCTTTCGATTCGTTTTCTAAACATATTCTTAATCATCAAGTGTTTTGATTGCAAAGATTGTTTGTGTCAAGTATTTTAATATATGTATTGACATATCAATCATGTTGCAGTTTCGATAAAATCGAGTTTTAAGAACTGGGGTATGCATTTTTTTGTTGTTGTTATAGCGAAAAGAAGAGGTTGTTTTAAATATGTTTTTATGTTATAAAAAATAAAACATCGTAAAGATCTTAAAAAAAAAATTATCACGGTATTTTTAGCTAATATATGAAATATGAAAACGAGACTGGTACAAGTGACAATTTAAAAATAATAGTATTTCATATATGCTATTATTTTAGTAAACCAGATTTTTTTTAAAAATGTCACTTGTACCAATCTGGTTTTCAGCCCGTCATATACGGGTATTTTTGTGTTCTCAAATCCATTTTTTTTGCACTTCTGGTCCTTTTGCATTACATGGTCGATATCTTACATTTTTTTGTTAGAGAGGTTCTCAACATTTTATTTGTCATTCAAGGTCAATTTTCCGTAGTTTTTAGTTTACTTTTCAGAACAAGTCAATGTTTGTTTTCAGTTTTATTTTGAATTTGCACATTTTACATAATATGTATGTAAGTGAAATTTTGTTTTGTTAGTGGTTCTTAACATTTTTTCCATTTCGTTCAATATAATTGGTCTCTGTTCTATTGAATGAAAATTTCAATCAGCTATCCTCAGAGTGACGTGTTTTATTAGTAGTTTTAATTATATTTGATTGTCCATTCAAAGTTCCATGCTTTTAAGAGAACAATCATTAATGAGTATTGCATAAACATCTGTGTGCAAATTTTTAACTTTCTTATTAATTTTTCTTTTTTGAATACATTTTCAGCTCGTTCCTTTAGTGATTCACACAATAATTTATTAATATATACATTCATTAGTCAGAAGTAATTAGAATGTATCGAAATGATTATCTTGCATTTATCTTCAATATTTTTCCATCTGTATATACAAATTAAATGAAAAAAAAAATAACTTTGATTAGATAACTGCATGTGATTACTTTTCCTAAAAACGTCAACCTTGATTGAACCGTAAATAATCAAAAAAATTATCTCACATAAATAGATAAAGTTCATTTGTAATGATTAATAATCATAATTGAAACTACCTGCTGATCCCATTTTTTACCACTTGGTTGGTCTGTGTTGCCACTCTTAAGCATGCATCAGTGCTACAAGAGCACCGTCAAATTGACAGAAGGCTCACCACTCACAACAACTTATTACAATTAGTTACAATATATCGTATTCGTAATAGAGTGAACGGTGGGAATTAGGAAAGCAGTGCTGTCAGTCATTAAAATGCTTTTTAGACTAAAAACTTCATCCCGCTCAATATTTTAATCATTTTGGATATTGTGGCATACCAAAAAAATAACGGTTCCAAATCCCTGATAAGATAAAATTTTTAAATATGCATAGTAATTGGCGGCTAGTGCTTGTAAATAGGCTCCAAGACTATATTGCATACATTAGAAGACGGCACAATTGTTAGCACATTTACGGTACCCATAACATTGTGTTTGCGGGATCAAAAACACGTGCGGACAAGTATGCGTTCAATTATCTCAATATATCGCCAATTATTGTGTCGACTTGTGTGATCTTTTAATTTTTTGACCCTCGGAACACAATGTCGAATCATTCTTTTTTTGATCACATACTTATCACCTTCGGGAGTCGTTAGCTTCAAAATTTTCAACTTGTATTAGTCATCCGTCCTGAATTTGTACACTTTTTTCAATTCGGATTTTTGTCGACTGTTTGTAGATTACAGTAATTGGTTTATAGTACTGTAACGTGGGGACATGGGAGAGAGTGTCTGCTGTCTAAGTGCATTTGGTGGTGGACTATAGACCCCCGGATTAGGCCGAACAGGTACGAACCCGGATTAGGTACTCAGTAAGTACCTGCTAGAATTCTCAGAATCCGGGTGAGAGTGTGAGACTCACTTAAAACTGTACGTGCCTAGACAATAGACACATAAATGGATGGGGGAAGCTGTGCTGAGCAACCTGTCCTTTATAATGAGGTACATACGCCATATCAGATCATTCTGGAGCAAGTGCTGGTTATGTGTGGATCATTCAATAAATGCTGTGAAGCGACTTGAGCCTTTCATTTGGATCCTGAACCCACCCCTACGCACCAGTACTATTTAATGATTCGTTTGTATGCGCTGCAACTTACATAAGTCGTTGCAACTAAATTGCAAAGGATAAATGTTATATTTATAGGTAGCTTGATATTGTGTCGATTTTTATATTAGACATAGATCTTCCATTAAATCTTTGGAATCATTGGTTTAGTGTTGCCATACTTTTTTCTATATGTAGTAGTAGATTGTATTGTTTTTTCTATATGTAGTAGTAGATAGTAAGAGGTTGTGATTCGAGATTTCGCCGAATAGTATGAACGAGTAATATGAATAGACCTGTTTGAGGACTTGGAAGGCTTGGACTACCTCGTTTTACATATATGAAAGTACATGAGAGTAAATGGCTCATATACTGATTATGATTCTGATCGTTCCAGGAATGAAACTGCCACTGAGGGCGGCCCCTCCACCGCCGTCGTCCCACTATCAAAGTCACAGCACCTCTTGGAAGGATGACTTGTTCTCGGACGACCCTTTCGCTGCACCGATGGAGAAGAAGAAGCCGCCGCCGAGACCTCCTCCGCCTAAATTCAACAGAGCCGCCTTGTCCAAGCCAGACATACCCTCCAGGCCGGCACACTTCAATAGAAAACCGACGATACTGTCAAATCTAATGGCGAGGAAACCGAAACCGGCAACCCCCAACGGAGACTTCCAATCGCACATGATACCTCCGCCCGTTAAAAGCAATAACTTCAGTAGCACGGCCGTGGCTTCGTTGATAGATCTATCGTCACCTCCAAGCTCGCCGACTCTGACGACCAGATCCAGCAGCGACGGCCTCAGCGTGGACAGCTTTGGCTCCGACATAACCACCTCGACGGCCAACGGCAATTCAAACTTCAACGGTGGCAACTCTTCGCAGGCCGAGAGTGGCTTCGAAGACGACTTCGATCTCTTCTCGAACAGAACGCCAAACAACGAGGGGGACAATTGGGGTGGATTCGATCCGTTCTCGCCGCCGAAGCCAGCTCAAAAGCCGGCCGTCACTCGGCCCGTGTACGATTCCGACTTTTTGGATCCTCTGTGCAACGGTAAAACAGTCGTGCCCAAAGTACAGACGCACAAGATTCCGACTATTATCAGACCGAAGCCGGCCAGGCCAAAGGCTCCGAGGAACTCTGCGTTGTTGTCTTCGACGCTGAACAGCATACAACCGCCGGCGTATTCACCGAAGCCGGCACCTCGATACACTCTACAGTCGCAGGTATTGTTTATTATTTCTTTTACAAAGGCACTGTAGAGTTTCTTTAACCATTCAAAAAACTTCAATTCATTGTCTGATTTGACGGCACCCGTGTCTCAAAATAATGAGCGATATTAAAATGACAATGCGATAGTTTCAATGGCAGTTATGGCACGTGTAACGCCAGTGATTCTAGATATGATGGTACACCCATATATAGTGAGCACGTGTAAATATTGTATTACATATGTAAATATATACTTTCTTACTTCGATCTTATCAATGCACGTAAGCCGTTTCGATTTGAGCCCAGCATACAAAAATGGATAATGAAAATACGTATGTTTTTATATTTTTTTTTAAATGATATCGCAAATTCGTTGTTATCCGATAAGTGCGAACTTTGTTCACGTGTTTTGAAATTTTATTGCGTTTGAACTCGTACGATTCTAACAAATACACACGCGTCAACTCTAAGTAAACAGTCATGACATTGCCAATGTGTAAAAATTGAACAGGTGCATATCTCACACTTCAAATTTATATATGCCTTCAGGTATTTCTAATGTAGCGTCGCCCAAGTCAAAATTGCTAATTTTTTGGGGGACTTTGGATATCCATTGATTTATATTTATAATGTTGAGCTTGTAGATAGATAGATCTAAGCGTGAAAAAACACTTTATATACATCTTTATTTTATTTTATTATATACATGCATCGATAAACGGATTATTTCGCACATTGTGATCGCGCACACGACAATCGTTGTCACGAAAATTGAAAATACGGAATATCTGGCACTCGAGTTCTCGTTAGTACGAAAGTTCGCATGGGTTGCTCTCGATGGATGGAATTTTCAGGTGCCAGATGTTCCGTGATCGAGACTTTTAGTGAAGTGTGCGAGATTTATCCCATGGCGATACATATGTTTCGATCATTTTTGTACGTACTTGCAATTTTTCAAACATAATAGGAAATGGAATACAATAGAGAAATCTATGGACAATCTACAAGTTTTTTGATACACAAAATTTGCGAGAAATACGTTATGTAGGGCAAGTCTTAACTTATTCTATTTACATGTTGATATCGCTAATTAACAATGAAAACAGTAATGATCTCTAAACAGCACCTTGAGGTACACCAGAAGATTTGCATTTTTATTAAAAACACAATATGTGCCATGACAGGTATTACCCCAAGGCGAAACATATGGTTAGACTATTTTTGTACATAAATATGCACATACTAACATACATAATAGGACATAACATAACAGGATATAGAATACAATAGAGATATCTATGCACAATCGAGCAAATTGCGAATGTTTCATGTCGGTTGTATTTTATAAGATTTAACAATTTCGAGAGGCTTGTAACTCGAATTTGCGAGAATCTGCCGGGGAGGATACCGATTTATTGGATCCGTCACAATAATTAAGCTAGGAAAATCGGAAAATACTAGCAGGAGACGGTCGATCTTTGTTTTAATAACCTCAAGATCTCGCCAGCAGCGTATTTGACCGGGACTTGAACCCATACCCGACTACTCAACTTATATGCAATGGCTCTATCAGTGCACTATGCTGTTGCCGATGTACATATATAAAAATAATGCATGTTTTTTTTGTTATAAAAATATACAGCTTTCAACTATTTCATGGTACTTTAACTTTAGATGGGAGACTTTTGAAGGTTTTTTTTTCAAATTTCATTAACTTGGGCAACGCCTTGCAATACGTATGTATACGTTATATTTTAAGCAACTGCCGTAGGTGTAAAGTGTGTTTTATTTGCATACATTAATTATCATGGTTATTCCGAGCATATCTCATTTCCTGGTAGGCTGTTATGTTTTGATATGAATTTTTTTGTTTGTTTTTTTATCTTTGGAAACGCTATCGTTGATTGAAACAAGTGCGCATTTTTTAATTGTAATGTTCGTAGTGGGCGTTGCAATTTCCACAAATTGGCATCATTCGACTGACGCATATGTTTTTTGTTTGTAGTTGCAGAGCACGTACCAAGCGCCTGAAGACATCTTTGAATCAGGTGAATACTCGCCGCCGATGCCAACTATGCCTCCGCCACCGCCTCCGACTCTGGACGTCACCGACTTCTTTGCAAACGACACGCCGTCGGGAGATTGGCTGAATCCGATTATGACCGAAGACTTTGAAGTGGACGAGGAGCCGTACGGAATTGCGTTGTACGACTTTCCCGGATCGCATAATGATGATTTGCCATTTAAGGTTAGTAACGCTCTTGTGAGCTTTGTTAATTTAGACCGTGACGTTTAATTGATGTTTTTTGGAATGATCTTATCTAAACTTGGCCAAATCTTACAGATGAATATTTACATACATATTATGTTGAATTGTTTTGGTTTAAAATTTCAAGGTTGCAATAGTTAAATTATGAATCAGCCATTATATTGAGTTCAATATTACGTATTTTTTCCTGATAAAATTGTATTTAAATGTTAACCCATTGCCCGAGGCAATAAATATAGCGAACAATCTTTTTCGCGAATTTAGCAATCGAGTTTTCGACCTTAAATACAGATTTTAATATTTACTCAAGTAACCAGATATGTTAATTAACACAAAGTATTATTTTAAACAATAAAATACATAATATATAATAATTTTGACTGGTATATATTCATTTTAAGCAAATTAAATAGATGGCATTCAACTCTCAGTAATATTTTCAACCAATTTTGAACCTTAAAACAGTTGAAATAGGCGCACATAAGGCTCAAAATTCCGTGCAAAGTTCAGAAATTCTATGGAAGACAGCCGCGCTACAGACTTGTCGCGCAAAGCTTCCATAGAAGTCGGCCGCGGGCAAACGGTTAAATGTTAAGCAAGTTCATATAATTTTATTTATTATGACATTTTTATGTTTCAGGCGAACGATAAGATTCGGTTGCTGCGTCAGCTCAACGATGAATGGCTATACGGTAGAGCGAGATCAGGCATGGAGGGCATGTTTCCGGCCAACTTTGTCGATATCAAAGTGCCGCTGAAGACTGAAGTGGTGGAGGAGATTGTTCATTACGTTACCGCCATGTTTGATTTTGTGCCTCAGCAAGAGGGTGATCTCGGTTTCGCAGTTGGCTCCAAGATCAAAGTATTAGCGAAGATGAACGAAGAGTGGCTGTATGGAGAGCTCAGCTCCAACCAAGGCCAATTTCCCGCAAACTATGTCGATCACATACCCGACGGTCTGCCGACCAGACCTGCGTGATCGAAATCGAATAGCTGAAACAATGTTCAATCTTTACATGCGAATGTTTGTCAGTAATATCATGCAAGATTCGTATTAACTGTGTATAATATTTAATTTTTACGTTTATTTATGCTTGTTCGATACTAAAATGAATTTGTGGATGTGAAAACCGAACCGTTTCGTTTGTCAGCGATATTTGAATAATATATTAGATCTTGCCTTGTTTCGGCTGCACTATTATTGAAACGAGTGGGCTCCGTTGAATAATATATATATATATATATTTTTTTACATACACAATTTTCTAGTCTGCAGAAATTATGAATTGTATGCAAAAAGAAAATAATGTCGATTGTGATATTTATTCAATAGCATGATCTATATATGTATATATATGAACGTAAGTTTATATAATGAAATTGTCTTTAGGTACATATGAGTTAATAAAAAACAGTATTTATTTTCCGATAATCGAACATGTACTGAAAATCAAATTGTGAATTTTTCTAGAGGGTTTTAATCTGACGTGGTGTGCAATGCCGAGCAGATATATCCGTTCGGTGGCTTAGTCTTCCGCTTACAATACGTTCCAATGCCCGTTTAGAATAGTAACGCTTCCGCACATGCACGTTGCAAACTTTGATACAAACTATGCCTTTTGTCAATTTTTTTGATAAATGAAAAGACTGAATGAAGTGCACCTATATTTATATATACATACATAAGAGACTTTAGGTTTAAAATCCTAAATATGCTCAACGGTGACATGAGTCTTATTTCTTAGATATTGTATAAGAAATTCCTATTTGTTTTACGTCAAAGTTTGTAATGCGCTTCGACGGTATTGCACACTTTTTACTATACAATGTACATAATTACAGCATGAATTTGGTTTTGTTTAATTGTTGGAGTCCCCTTTGCTCCGAGTTCAACGTTTGATACTTACTGACTGTGGTGATACTGTTGTTTGTTTTTTGATGTTATATCAAGCTATTGTCTAATGTCGTATTGATATTATGCAGCCTGATATAGTTGTTCATATAATAACAATTTAATATCAAACATTGTATATATCATTTAAGTCAGTATTGAATGTTGAATTTATTAGTTCATTGTTAGGGAATTTGTTCCAATCATTTTTATTTTCTATATATATGTAATGTATTAAATTTTAGTTGATAATTGTAAATTTTTAAGTTATTTAACAATATTATATATTTTAACAGATCTGTGAATGCATTATACGTATATATATATTTTTTGGCATAAACAAAAATAGATTTAACGTCTTTTTTACATACCTCCTTTACGTTTCACTTACGATTACAATTCACGAAAAAGTTTGCCTCTTGTCCGATCGTTTTCATACTTTGCCATATTGCTCATTTTGGTCATCAATATAAGTAAATGGATCCATCAATCAGGCATGGCCAATTTTATAGTCTCTTTAGACGTTCGTGCAAAACAAAATCAATATGTTATACAAAAACAAAAGAATAATATTGTTTTCGGTATGTATTATTTAATTTATTATTTTTGTTAGATAAATCTTATGTAATAATTTAGTATTAAAATTGTGATTTGTTTAGGTATGACTATCAGCTGAAAGAGAAACTTTTTGAAATATGTATAGTAAAAATATTAATATAGTCGGTACTATTATGTAATAATAATTATATTGTGACAGTGCCTTTTTATTATACACGTATTGTATCGAATGATTATTGTGATGATTTGTTTTTATACTGAAAGTACGCATATACACATCTTTCCGCTCCTGTGATCGTTTAATTTAATCAATCCTTTTTTGAAAGCTCGTTGCGTTGAACGGTGTTTCACGACATTTGTAAAACACTACTTATTCCATTGTATATTTGTTTCATAATCGTAAGGCAAATTTGACTGCTTGTTCGTGAGGGTATTTACATATATTATATATCTGTTTTTTTTTAGAACTCTTGTATAGTAGTAGATTCTCGCGTAGAAGGCTATCCAAGTATCTTATACATTTAATTGAATTTAGGCGGTTGTACAGTACAACTCTGCAGGTACAGTTCCGTTCGTGTGTGTAGAGTGTATACTAATCAGTCTCGTTGAAATAGAGATTTTGTAATGGACTGATTCTTTTTTTATTAAATATATATTTCAAAGCGACTATACCAAATCAATAAGAAGCGGGTAGGTCTTTGCTACCTCGTTCGGGGACCAGACATTTTGTGCCTGATATAAATATGTATGTCTAAATAATATCTTTTTATTATTGTTTAATGTCGTGCATAACCAAATAAATGATACGTTTGTTTTCATTTTAAGTATGCCATAATAAATTAATTGTACGCAATTTTTTTTTATTTTATTATTGATAGTATATACCTATATATGGATGGATGTGTAAATTTTATATATTTTTACTATAATCATGTCGATGAAGTTTGTGTACATATCCTCTCAATTGTATAATGAAATTAAATTTATTTAAATTTGCACTCTTTGTTTTATTTACGTTTTGATATATTTCTTATTGATTTACTTATAGTTTTGGACCATTGTGGAATTACAGGTGGAACCTAATGCGTCCCAATGGTCTATATAAGAAAACAAGAAAATAAAAATACATAAGAATTAAGAGAAAAAAGCAAAAGCAGAAGAATTGGATAAAAAACAAAAGAAAAATAATATGTATAAAAACGGACGCGATGTATGTATGTATATTTGTGGGTATTTGCGGTGCGTCGACCAGTATGGAGATTTCAAAAAAACAAATTTTAGAATATCAGGAGTAGTTGTTGTGCTTAGAGATATTTAATAAAATAAATAGACGCGAACGAAGCGCACAACCAATCAGCGTGAAGTGGAGCGTATGACATGTACTCCTGATATTGAGCACCTGGCTTGGAACGGGAGACGTCAGCGTCAAATACGTTGCACGGGAGCGTACACACATACACGAAGACACACACACATTCATTCATCATTTAGAACGGGTGAATGGGTTGGATCGGTGAGCGTGTAATGCGCGCACTCAACTTTTTCTATTAATACTTACCTTACATTATATGAGGGTTTCCCAAACAATGTATTGCAATGGAACACTTGGTAAATCCGGAAATTTTAATTTAACACTTAGCTTATTTTTTAGTTTGGGTAATTCCCAGGTCCGCCGAGAAGAATCCCGAAATTGTCTCAGAAAAAGGCCCTGGAAAATTAAATTCAGGCCCTATGACAAACTAAAAATAGATATAGGTATTTTAAATATGCGGAAAATATATCAAAACTATTAAAAAAATACTTATAAATAAGTTGATAAAATTGAGTCTGGTTTGACCGATCGAATTTCTTTGTATTCAAATAAAGGAACCAAACTTAAAGAGACGTGAAAGCCAGTTAAATTTTGATAACTGAAGATGATGACAATTTTTTTTCTGAAGTAATATAGCACTATAATAATAGCATGTAAAAAATGTTCGGAACGAATAAAAAAAATATATAAAAATTGAGTTTTGAGCTATTTGTCCCGGAATTGTCTCAGAAAAAGTTGGCAGCCCTAGTCTTAAGCTTCTACAAGCGTCTAGGTATCCATTGTCGACTATCGACTAATCGACTTATCGAGGACACTATTGAGCTTCTTCCTCTCTCAGGTAGCGATGGAGTGCAGACTTTGTCTCTGCCAGCAGGGTCCAGCAGGGTCCTTCGTCTCCATCCATGACGACCCTCATCCACCTCAGCGTTTGGTGCAACGCATTTGGACCTGCTGTCAGCTGCGGGTCAGTCGCCGTCACTTACCAAGTGTAAGCCATTGCTATTGTTAATTCGCTACTCCTCGTGATCTTTACCTTTGCCTTTCACATTTGCAGGTTAGGAAAGGTGACCATCTGCCAGATACGATATGCCTTTCTTGTCTCAACAATCTGGAATTGCTCGACACCTTTCGAAACTCTTGTTTTCGGAATGACACAACGTCGAGGCTGGAATTAGACAAGTGTTTGAAAGTCAAGCCGGAGGAGGTTTTGCTGGAAGATTTAATATGGGAAGATGAGTTGGGTGCTGATTGGCCACCCAACATTTCCAGTTCACCCGACGATGGCCAGGTAAGTCAATAGGTTTCTAGTGCTTTAGATCGATTCTAAACAAATTGACATGTAAAATGACATCTAATCACACTATAAATATACATACATATTTAATTGAATAAAGTTCGGTTTATATTTTAGACACCTGGAAGAAAAAATACTTCGAGAGATAATGTGGCAGCAATAATAGATACCAATACACACATTCCAGTGGAAGAATTAACATTTCGAAATGCTTTAGATGAGATGTGCTCTACAAATTCTGAATTGGATCATAAAATCAATAGTGTGACACAAAAACACTCGGATACTCGACGAAAGCTGCATTATTGTGACATTTGTTCAAAATCATATACTTCGAAACAACATCTTAGTGCACATATAGTTATTCATACTGGGGTAAAACCAAACAAATGTGGCATTTGTTCAAAATCATTTACTATGAAATATCACCTTAGTAGACATATGGGTATTCATACTGGGGTAAAATCACACAAATGTGACATTTGTTCAAAATCATTTACTACGAAACAAATTCTTAGTGTACATATGGGTATTCATACTGGGTTAAAGCCATACAAATGTGACATTTGTTCAAAATCATTTACTACGAAACAAAATCTTAGTAAACATATAGGTATTCATGCTGGGGTAAAACCACACAAATGTGACATTTGTTCAAAATCATTTACTACGAAACACATTCTTAGTACACATATAGGTATTCATGCTGGGGTAAAGCCATACGAATGTGACATTTGTTCAAAATCATTTACTAGGAAATATCAGCTTAGTAGACATATGGGTATTCATACTGGGGTAAAACCACACAAATGTGGCATTTGTTCAAAATCATTTACTACGAAACAATATCTTAATTCACATATAGGTATTCATACTGGGGTAAAGCCACACAAATGTGACATTTGTTCAAAATCATTTACTTCGAAACAACATCTTAGTGCACATATAGTTATTCATACTGGGGTACAACCAAACAAATGTGACATTTGTTCAAAATCATTTACTATGAAATATCACCTTAGTAGACATATGGGTATTCATACTGAGGTAAAATTACACAAATGTGAAATTTGTTTAAAATCATTTAATACGAAATATCAGCTTAGTAGTCATATGGGTATTCATACTGAGGTAAAACCACACAAATGTGACATTTGTTCAAAATCGTTTATTACGAAACAACATCTTAGTGCACATATAGGTATTCATACTGGGGTAAAACCACACAAATGTGACATTTGTCCAAAATCATTTAATACGAAATATCAGCTTAGTAGACATATGGGTATTCATACTGGGTGAAAACCACACAAATGTGACATTTGTTCAAAATCATTTACTATGATATGTCAGCTTAGTAGACATATGGGTATTCATGCTGGGGTCCCGTGTTGAGCTGGAATGTAGAGCTACTGCGGCACTTATCTATCTAGACGATTGGGCCATAATTAACAAACTTTCTTTCTCGCCCTCGTAAGTCCAAGTTCTTACTAATAAAGGGTTCTCTTGTTAGAGCCCCTAATATCAAACTCGGAGACTGTAAGATCAAATTTGTCAACGAGTCCACTTACTTGGGTGTTGTTCTCGATGTCAGGCTTACATTCAATGGTGATATTGGGAGAGCATTAGATAAAGCTAAGGTTTCCTTTGGTCGTATTGGTCGCTCATGGGGTTTGGGTTTCCATGAAAAACGCTTTGTATACAATGCTGTGTTTGTGAACTCTTTGACGTATGCATCTAGCATTTGGGGTCATCTTGTCGAATTAAAGACTATTTGTCGTAAATGCCAACATATTCAATGAAATTATGTTACAATTACTCGAGAAAACAAGTTTTTCATTCTTGTTTTGGCAAGGGCAACAAATCCTTTAATCATGAGCCTACCATTGACGGAACACCATGCGTACAAATTCCTACTCAAACTCCCATGATATTTTAAATTGTTCTAAATATGAAGAAATAAAATAAAAAAACATCTTGTAGATATATTGATTCACTATTTTGATTTTTCATTTATGAAACGAACGAATCCTATTTTAACTAGTTCAAGGATTTTTCTGTTTTTAGCATAAATTTATTTTTTTCGGTGCACTTGCAACAAGCTCGCGGTGCAAGTGCAGTTAAGAACCACTGCACTAGGCTTAAGCGTTTTATTTTATTTTATTTTATTTATTTGGAAAATTTACAGTTTACAGTTTATTAGATTGATAGTAAAAAAAAATATAATTATGTTAAGTAAACCATTAATAATTTTCACATATAGGTAAAAAAAGAAAAGCTCAAACATTTAAAATAAGAAACAAAAATGATAATAGAGTAAGATAGTTAAAGAAAACAAAAAAAGAAAAAAAATAGAAATAACAGTATAATAAAAATATCAGAATAATAAGAATAATAATATGATAAAAATTATGAAATAATATAAAAAATATAATATATAACAAAAAACAAAAAGACAAAATAAATACATCAAAATAAAAATTCATAATCATAATCATAAACTTTCATTAAAATTAATCATCGAAAAACAAATTTGCAATAATTACTCTAGCTTGTATAGCATTAATAATAAATAAGTCAAACATAGAAATTGTTAAGATTAGTGTGTTGACGGTGGAGCTTGCACGCCAGATGAATGAGCTTCTTCCATAATTAGAAAAAGTATTAGGTATGTAAAGGAGCTCATTACATCTAGTCATTCTATTTGGTACACGCAATGATAGTCTGCTCAATAATTGAGGACAGTCAATCGAGCCGTTAAGGATGTTCAAAATTGTTGAGATGTCAGCTATCTCCCTTCTTTTGACAAGAGGAAGTAGATGCTGACACCTACAAGCATCTTCATAGGAAGTATAGGTTAATCCAAAACGGCTACTGACGTACCTCAGGAATCTCTTCTGAATGCGCTCCAATCTGTCTCTTGCACCAGAGTAATCTGGGTTCCAAACTTGGGATGCAAACTCAACAATACTTCTTACGTATGCACAATATAGTATTTTGTATGATTTTATAGAAGTAAAGCATTTGGAGGACCGGATGACGAACCCGAGGGCCTTCGACGCTCGAGCTACAACATTGTCAATATGTTTACTAAAGGATAGATCAGAGTTTAAAAAGACTCCCAAATCCCTAATTTCCGATACCCTTGTGAGTCTATGTCCGTTAATTGAATGAGGAAAGTCAACTGGACATAGTTTTCTGGTGAAGGTTATGCAGGAGCATTTTGCTACATTAATTTCCAACTTATTTATGCTGCAATAAGCCTCTAGTCTGAACAAATCATCTTGTAGGGCCAAAGCATCATTTCGGTTGTCTATTCTCTTGAAAATCTTCATATCATCAGCAAATAATAGTACATTTGAATTCTGAAAACATTTTTCAATATCGAAGATGAAAATATTGAATAATAGAGGTCCCAAGAGGGAGCCTTGTGGAACACCAGAAGGAATATTCATCCATTTCGATATAAATCCATTTAATGAGACAGCCTGTGATCGACGCGTAATGTATGAGGTGAACCATCTATAGAGATCACCATGAATACCGATCTGTAAAAGTTTTTCAAGGAGAATATCGTGATCAATCTTGTCAAATGCCTTACTATAATCTGTATATATAGTATCAACCTGAGACCGATCGTTCATGGCATTAGTAACGAAATCATTAAATAGTAGTAAATTTGTTGTAACTGAGCGTCCTTTCTGAAAACCATGTTGTTGCATACTAAGAGATTGCGAGATAGCTGGAAAAAGTTGGTCGTACACTAATTTTTCTAATATCTTAGCAAATATACATAGCTTTGATATAGGCCTGTAATTGGAAATTTCGTTTTTTTTTCCTTTCTTATGTACAGGAGATATGAATGCTGATTTCCAGATACAAGGTACAAGGCCCTCACTAATAGATCTTTTATAGATAATGGTTAGTGGTAAAGTTAGGCTTTCAGCACATTTTGAGATAAAAATTGGAGAAATTAAATCTGGGCCTGCTGTTTTATGAATATCAGTTGATTTCAAAATATTTAATACTTTTTCACTTCGAATTTCAATTGATCCAATTTCAGAGGAAGATGTGACAGAACAGACGTTGGTTGGTAAGGGATAAGAGGAAGTCGATTGATTAGAGACCGGTTTAAGGAACGTCGAGTAAAAGAAGGAAGAAAACAAATTACAAATGTCCACCCCCGTATCAGCAGTAATGTCACCATGATACAGAATATGAGGTAGGACGTTGTTTTTGTTCCTTGATTTAATGTAGGACCAGAATGCTTTGGGATTCAAGGAAATGTCGTTTTCTACTAAAGTCATATAATTTTTGAAACATTCTTTCTCTAAAGTTTTTGCCCGATTGCGTAATAGTACAAAGGTATGATGGTCAGCCAGGTTGTTATAATTTTTGAATTTCTTAAAAAATTTGTACTTTTCCTTCAGGACTTTTTTTAGGGGTGCAGTATACCAAGCGGGAAATTTTCTACTTTGAACATGTTTCTGTGGGATATATTTATCCCTTAAATTATATATAAGATTATAAAATGAATTTACAGCATCATCAAGAGAAACAGTATGTAAATAAGACCAAGAAACAGAGTTTAATTCATTTTGAATCTCGTTATAGTTACCAAGATCAAAAAGGAATCTAGTATAAGGTTTAGATTTAAGTGATCGATAAAAAGTTAGATCAGCAGTAATTAACAGAGATTTATGATAAGGATCCTCAGGAACGAGAGGATCTAAACAGGCATCTACTACCAAATGTTCATTTGATAAAACTAGATCAAGAATACGGCCGAATAAGTTAAGTACTCCATTATATTGTTTAAAATTACAAAAATGTAATGCATCAATAAGAGTCATTTCGGTGCTTCTTAACGAATTGATAGGTATAAGTCCTCCTCTGGAGATATCCTGGGACCATTGGATGTTACTTAGATTGAAATCTCCAACAATTAAAAATCTATCATCCGGGTAGTTAGTTGAAATAGTAGACATGTTTTCAAGAAAATTAGTAAGTTGAGTATTAAAAGAATTACCTATGTTCTCAGAACATAAATACAATACACATATATGAAATTTGAGAAGGTTGCGATGATTAGTGGTGCTGCGTAAAGTGAGAGATATCCAGATATCCTCCGCAGAAGAGTGCCACTCTGGACGTGAAACAACTCCAAGTTCACGCTTAGTTGCCACAAGGCAACCACCACCACGTATTTGGTTTAAGCTAACATAATTACGATCTCTTCGCCACACTATATATCACTTATAGTGTCCATCAACCAAGTTTCAGTAAGCAAAATAATATCATAATTGGACATGTTTATATTTCGTAAAAAAATATCAGTTTTTGTACGGAGACCACGTACATTTTGATAATATAAATTAATAGAATCCATTAAGTGGTCTCAGAAAAATAATAAAAAGGTACTCACACACATATATATATGTGCATATACAAATGCATATAAACACATACACACATATGTACATACAATTATACACGAAAATACACATGTCAATATGTATGCAAACATAAAAATGAAACGTATTAATAGAGTAGGAAAATAAAGCACATGGAAATAAGGAACATGGAAAGTACACAGAATAAAATATAGCAATGTAATAAAAATAAGATAAATTGTAAAACGTAAATAGAATTGGCAATTGATGAGTACGTAGTGATAGACGTGTAGATATCTAGAAGCATAAATATCAGCAGTTATGTGTATATGAATATAAATATACACATACATACTTGCATCCATAGAAGCGATACGGAATTACCGAGCAAACCATCACTCGTGATACCAATTGAGTTAAAATAAAATTAATAAAGCGAATTATATAGTTTTTTGGCAAGTATTTGTTCATAATATAATAATAAACAATGATTTAGATGACAATTGATGATAGAATTGAAAATAAAGTGCGTTCAGAAATATAAGAAAGAACCAATAATTAATAAAGAAAACAAAAACCATAATATATGGGTAGAATTGATAGAGTGCATAAAGATAGACGTATAAGCCTACATGCGTAGGTAAGCATAGACATATGTATACAAATGAGCATGCATCAATAATTATAAACAAAGATATAGAACTATTGTTCAAATAATAATCATTGATGGTAGTAAATGAATCTGAACATATATTAACAAAGTGAAAAATGGAATTAACCAGTTTATATTCTTTAACAATAATATTAATATTAAGACAATAATCAATAATAGAAGTGAAACTATAGTTATAAATAGAGCAAAAAGTATGGAAGAAATTACAGTAAAAAATGTAATTGCATGTACAAGTATATGTAATTATAAATGAAGATATAGAATCAATTATCAAACAACAATTATTGATGATAGCAATTGAATTGAAATAAGTATAAGCAAAATAAAATATGGAATTAGTTAGTGTATATTCTTTGATAATAATATTTATATTCAAATAATTATTATTAATAAAAGTGAAAATATAGTAAAAAATATGGTGGAAAATACAGTAAAAAATAAAGTAAGAAATGTAGATATAAAATATAGAGAAGAGAATAACAGGATCGGTAAATATAATTGTCACATAAAAGAGAAGGTAAGAAAAATATAAATAAAAAATTAGAATTGATTGCTTATTCATTGAAAAAATATTTATATAATCTTTTTTAGGTCGTCCAAAGTCTTTATGTGTAGAATCTTTGAAGTGGAGTTTTTTCTTAAAAGTATGTTTGAATTTCTTACCCAGACGTATTGAAACCCCTTATCTTTAGCATAGGATTTTGTTTTGGTCAAAAGTTGCTTATTGGCAATGGTTAATTGATCATTTATGTAGATTTTGGTATTATCAACACCAACACCTATATCATTAACTGTGAGATTCTTGTGTTTACGGGTAGTCGCAACAAAGTCTTCTTTAATATATCTATTGATGAAGCTCACTACAAGTAGTTTTTACTACAAGTAGTTTAGTTTTGTTTCACTTCCGGTCTAAACTTACTCCCCTTACTAAAAAAAAATGTAAAATTGCTTTGTGGTGGTAAAGTTAGGTTTGAATAGTAAAATAAAATAAAAGTATGTACATAGGTAAATTGAAAACGACCTTCAGAGGAACAATTTTTGCTTATACCATATCTCCAGTTATTAAAATAATGCTCCTTGCACCGTTATACCTACATCTACAGATAAAGAAAGAACATTTTCGGTATCTAATAATTTTTGCACTAAACTGAGATCGGCATTGGGGGATAAGTCTCTCAATGCTTTAGTGTTTCTCAAGTATTATTACATATGTTCAAATTAGGAAAACTAAATAAAATTTTTAATTTAATGTAATTTTGCATTATGATATACATACTGTATTATATTTGTATTTCTTTATTATATGTTTTTTATCACCTATAATATTTTTCCAGAATTGTATAATGAAACAAAATAAAATTTGAATTGAAAATCTGGAAATTTTTGAATTTGATTTTGGACCCGGATCCGCCGGGTTTTCAAAATTTTGGACCCGGATATGTCGGGTTTTCCGAAACCCTTTTTTTTTCCCCCCGTGAGAGGGGAAAACCTTGCATAGGCCCCCCCGACCCGAATTCCAGGGGGAGTGTGAGATTCTTACTCACTAAAAACCCCTCTCTCTATCAGCTGCTGCCGGACCCGCACTTAAGCATTACCAGGCAGCAGCTGGCCTTGCGCAATGCGCTCACACAGGAGACGGCAGAGGCCCATATCAGGTCGCGGTGCTCATATCGAGTCCTACGACTCAGAAGCAGGCTCCTGGCGTCTCCTTTCCCTTTCGGACTGCAACTTCTCCCCGATCACGGAGGCAGCAAAGGCCTCCCAAGCCGACCAGCTCCCTCTGTCGCGGAGCATGGAACCCATCACCATCCCCGTCCATAGCGTTTCCTCCCCGATCGCGGCTTTGAGGGCCTCTCTCGGGGCATCCCACGCAGGACAGTGAAGCAATGTATGCTCCGCGTCATCGTCAGCTGCCTCACAGTGGTGGCAGCTTGGTGTTGATTTTTTCCCTATCTTGTGCAGACAGGTTCCGAAGCAACCGTGTCCTGTCAACAACTGGGTGAGGTGATAGCTCAGGCCGCCGTGTGTCCTTCCGCACCATTGCTTCAGGTCACCGACGAGCCTTTGCGTCCGCCTCCCCCCAGTAGCTGACTCCCACCGCTGCTGCCACTGTATCATGATGGCATCCCTCGCTTCGCTTCTTTTCAACCCGCCGTGTGTCGCCTTTCGCTCAACCGCAAGCAGGTCCACAGGCGGTGTGCCAGCAAGCACCAGTGTGGCATCTTCCGATACCGTGCGGTACGCCGAAACGACCCTCAGAGCGCTCCGTCTCTGCACTCCAGCCATTTTCCGCCTAGTGCGCTCCACTTTAAGGGAGTCACACCAGACGGGAGCGCCGTACAAGAGTATGGAGTGGACCACCGAGCTCAGGAGTTTCCTCCCAACACTCTTAGGTCCACCCACATTTGGCATGAGGCGGGCTAACTGACAGGCCGTCACGTCCGCCCTGGCGGATGCCCGCTCCACATGCTCCGTGAACCGGAGCTTTCGGTCGAGCTGGATTCCGAGGTATCGCACCGAATCGCGGAACGGCACCTCAAAACCCTCCAGCTCCAATTTCGGCGGGCCGAAACCTCTTCGTCTGGTGAAGAACACTGCCTCCGTCTTCTGGACTGCTAATTCCAGCCCAGCGCGATCTAGCCATGTCTTCACCCGATAGAGCGCGTCATTGCCGCAGATCTCCACGCTTCTGAGGGATTTCGCAACCACCATGATTGCGACATCGTCAGCAAAAGCAACGGCGCTGGCACCCTCCGGGAGCTCCACCCTCAGTAACCCTTCATACATAGCGTTCCACAGGACTGGTCCGAGGACAGAGCCCTGCGGGACGCCCGACGAGAGTCGCCGCGAGGAGAGATCACCGGTGGTGCCGCACCGGTACTCCAGCAGTCGGTCTTAAGTAGCTCTCCAGCAGTGTCGTCAGGTAGTGGGGCACCCGATAGTCCTCCCCGACGGCTCTTAGGATATTATTCCATCGAGCCGAGTTGAAGGCGTTTCGGATGTCCAGTGCCACCAGAGCGACATGCTGGCTCCGCTTCACAGATCCTTCCCATGCCGATCGTACTGTTCCGACGACATGGCTGACGGCGTCGATCGTTGATCGGCCCCGCCTGAATCCGTATTGAAGCGGGGAAAGTCCCGTGGCGTCATCTTCGAGGAACGTCTGAAGTCTCTGGAGAGTCAGTCTCTCCAGGAGCTTCCCGAATCCATCGAGCATACACAGCGGCCTGTAAGAGGACGGTCCCACCGCAGGGCTCTTATTAGGTATTAGCACGAGCTTTTGCCTCTTCCAAGCACCGCCGAAGGTCCCCTCCCGCAAGCACGCATTGTAGACGTCGAGTAGGACATCGGGGAAGGCCCTCCCTACCGCCGAGACTATTTCGTTCGGGACTCCATCCGGGCCCGGAGCTTTGTGGGCCTTAATCGGCCCTGTGCCTTTGTGGGCCTGTTAATCAGTTGGGACGTCAAGCGCTCGCGCTCGCTCCGGGTGTTCCGAAAAGAACATCCATCAACCACAGTTTTCAGATTCTCCGGGTCGTCGAGATAGGGATCGGCCGACCGACCGCGCAGCTTCTGTCGCACTATTTTGTACGGCAGTCCCCACGGATTGGTGTCGACCATCTCACACAGCTCCCGCCAGCACTCCTTTTTACTGTCCTTGATGGCACCCTTGAGTGCCTTCCGCGCATTTCGGTACAGTTCATCCGCCTCCAGGGTGTGCCCTACTCTCTGCGCAAGCCTTCTGAGGGCGAGGCAACTCTTACGGAGCCCGGCTATGGTCCTAAGCCCGCTTTAAAGGTCACGGAATTTGACCCTTAAAGCCCTCAACATGAGGCCACCACCCCCCCGACGAATACAGTCCAAGAGACCCTTTCGTCGGAGAACGAGACGGTTGTTCATGAATATCGCACAAGAACAACCGCACATCACTGTTCTAATAAAAAAACCACACTGTACATAACCAAGTACAAAATTAACAACAACGCATGAACACATAAAGCGCGCATGCGGTAGGAAACAAAACCTGAGATGTGCCGTGCGAATGCACGCACACCTCAAGTAAACATACATGTGCGCATGATTATGCGTGCATAAGCACGCACGCACACACACACACACATACACACACACACACACATACACACACACACACACATACACACACACACATATATACACACACACAAACACACATACACACACACACACACATATATACACACACACACACATCAACCACAAATACATACACTCACCTAAACAGCAAACGCACACTCACACACACATACATTCACAGAATATAATATAAAAAATAAAAATAAATAAATCAACACATAAATGCTTTTGCAATTAAGTGGAGTAGTAGCATCCAGGGGAACACAGCTTCCCAAAGCATTCCGCGAACTTTTCGAAAGCTCTAAACGATGCTTTACTCATTATTAGATCCCCATGATGTAGGGGGCCAATGAGAGAACCCCTGACGCTGTCCAGCAGAACCCTCCTCTCAGCCTCCATCCCAGGACAGGACCACAGAATATGATCTGCATCCTGCTCCGGAAAAGAACACGGACAAAAAGACTCAGATACCAAGCCCATAGATGCGAACTTGCCGTTAAAGTGGCCATGACCAGTTAAAAATTGACTGCTCCAAAAACTAGGCGACAGCCAATCACGCTCAAGGCGTGAAGAGACCCTCGGAAAAAACAAATAGGTTTGTCTACCTTTAGAGGAACAATCCCATCTAAGTTGCCAAGCCGAAATAGCACAATTTAAAATATCAGACTTCAAACTTCGCCAGAATCGAGGATCATCGCACTGTGACTGATTAGGAGCACGGAAAAGGACGCCTGAGACTGAAGCATCTAACCCACCACGAAGTTTTTCTCGAGCAGCTCTTATTTGGACGACCAAGTCAAGTGGCAATGTACCCGCAAGAATCTGTAGTGAGTCTGTAGACGCAGTGCGATAAGCCTGGGTAAGAGCGATCAGAGGAAAACGCTGACCACTATTTAATGTACGAAGGACCGTCTTTAATTCGACAAGATGACCCCAAATGCTAGATGCATACGTCAAAGAGTTAACAAACACAGCATATCAAGCGTTTTTCATGGAAACCCAAACCCCAAGAGCGACCACAAAGGCGACCAATACGACCAAAGGAAACCTTAGCTTTATATAATGCTCTCCCAATATGACCATTGAATGTAAGCCTGACATCGAGAACAACACCCAAATAAGTGGACTCGTTGACAAATTTGATCTTACAGTCTCCGAGTTTGATATAAGGGGCTCTAACAAGAGAACCCTTTATTAGTAAGGAACTTGGACTTACGAGGGCGAGAAAGAAAGTTTGTTAATTATGGCCCAATTGTCTAGATAGATAAGTGCCGCAGTAGCTCTACATTCCATCTCAACACGGGACTTTGCGTGCGTTAACAACACGATGTCATCAGCATACGCAACCAACCTGCAACCCTCCGGCAAATTGATTGTAAAGAGGTCATTGACGAGAATGTTCCAAAGGATAGGTCCCAAAACGGAGCCCTGTGGACATCCAATAGAGAGATCCTGCACTCTGAAGTAAGCATAGTAAATTCGGATGCAGTCCCAGCAGACGCAACTTGATCAATAGCATAGGCCACCAGGGATTATCAAACGCTCCAGCAACGTCCAACAAAACAGCAACTACATACTTAGATGGAGAGTCCGAAGACTCCCTCAAGACACAGCGAATTGCATCAACAGTAGACTTGCCCGATCTAAATCCAAATTGACCACCGGATAAAACAGAGTTATCGTCAAGGAAACTATTGAGCCGACTCGAAATTAACCTCTCCAGAACCTTCCCAAGAATAGGCAACAAACTGATTGGGCGATAAGCCTTAGGGTCACTAGCCAGTCTATCAGTATTGTGCTTTTTAATGACAAACAATTTTCCAACCTTCCAGCAACTAGGGAAGGTTCCAAATTTAAAACAATTCCTATAAACATTGAGAAGTTCAAAATTACCAACCGACCAAACAACTCTGGCAATATATCCGCCTATCATATCAACTCCAGGAGCCTTACCCCTAGCCAGGTTATTATATCGCACTAACTTCCTCCGAAGTCGGAAGGTCTTCATAGCAACTAAGTTCAGTAACATAAGAAGCAATATTACGGATAAGAACGTGAGCAGGTAGATCATTGTCAAAGTGATCAACAGGGATAAGTGCATTCACAAGATTATTAACCGCTTCACTACTAGATAAAGCAAGGTGACCATCAAGAGGACTACGAACTCCACACATAATAAAAGCGGGGTCCCTAGTGATGGCCTTATACGCTGGTCCCCAAGGTCCCGACCCTGCTTGCGAGCTAACAAAATTCTCCCACGACTTTTTTTTGGACACCAAAATTTGACGCTTAAAAAGTGCAGAAACTCTTCTAACCTCGATACCAAGGGGCATTAACAAATCTGGACCAACACCACGACGCTTAGCCGAGCGTAATTTACGTATAGCCCTTTTGACTAAGGATTTAAGGGATACCAGGTATTCATTCCACCAAGGAGTAGAGCGCCTACCTACAGCACCAACTCTACCAAAGACATCTTGTGCTATATTAATAGTGGCAAGGTTAATTGCAGAAGCACACAAATCGGGAGCACAAAAATCAGGGCAACTGTTTGCAGCAGAATATCTGTCAAAGAAATTACAGAGACGAGTTTTGAAATTTATCCAAGATAGATTGGTGCCGTTACGAAAAGGTAAGGGCAAACCAGACACAAAATTAATAGGACTATCAAAGTTTAAATCGAAAGTAATTAAGTTATGGTCACTCAGAGTTTCTCCCGAATGAACCCTCCAATCTTTCATATCACCTGCATCTAAACCCAAAGACAAAGTGACATCAATATAAGAAGAGCCAGCAGGACTTTCAAACGTCGGGATATCATCTCTGTTGTTGTGGATATATAGATCGTTTTGACAGATAAAGTCTTCAAGGGCGCTACCTCAAACGCTTCTCCTCCTATCATTTGTGGGGCAAGGATCCCAAAGTGGGGAGTAAGAATTAAGATCACCACCAATGATGATCTTTTTAGAAGTAGGGCGCAGATGACACAAAATATTATCTAATGTCTGAATATGGATATCAACAGGGATGGATGGTTGGAAATAAGAAGAAATAGAATAAAAAGAAGAACCATTGAGAGACAGCTCTACACAAACACAATGTGATCCAGACAGGTGGTCTAAGGAGAGAACAGAGATATTAGGAGAAAACAAAGCAACAGCTGCCCAAGGGTACTCCGTAGATTTGTGTCCAGTGACAACACGAACGTGTCGCCCCAGACCACGAATATTACCCTCAGTAGAATAAGGCTCCTGGATGAGCAAAATATCAATATGATAATCCAAACACACCTGCGAGATAAGAGCTGTAGCCGCACGAGATCTTCGCAAGTTTATTTGCCCGAATCGAAAATTGTAATTATGCGCCATAATCAGTACGAGCATTCTCCATATCCATAAAGCGTCGGAACAGAGGACAATCCGATCCACCAGTCCTATGTTTGGATTCACGTTTGAGACGCGTACAAGAGGCACAAGTCGGTTTATCAGCTAGTTAGGACAACCTTTTCTCTCGTGTCCAGTATTGGCGCAATGAGAACAGGTACAGGTTTTCTCAGTGCATCTCGCAGAAAAATGGCCATAAGCGTGACACTTGTAGCATCTAAAGTCTCTTATATGATCCCTAGCACGGCAAGAAGACCAACCCAAAAATATGCGTTTGGCGGCGATCAGCAAATGTCGCAACGCAGGAACAACTTCCAGTATCGCTCTACCAGTGCCTCTGGTACCAGGCTTTACCCTTCTAATGACTCTGACATCAGAGCCACTGAAGTCAACAGCGTTAACCCTCAACAATTCCGAGACCAAGTCGCCGTCAGACATATAACCTGGAACCTCCAATATCTCGATACGCGGCTTCCTGGCGGAAGGTACCGAGGCCTTTAACCCCAAATTGCTATTTGAGGTGATCGAAGAAGCCATTTTAGAGGCTTCTAGAGCCGTACGTGGATAAACCGCGATGCCAGCGCTTTTAATCGGACGCACTGACCAAACGCCTATGCCCTCATTGGTCAAATTGACCGCAGAGGTTAACAAACTCTTGGTAGCTTCGGAACTCGAAGACGAAGTTGTCTCCTTAGGGTATACCAATACAGCAGGTCTAGGTGGTCTCGCAGGCAAACTCCGATCACTAACTCCTGGCCTAGATATTGGAGGAGGACCAGCAGCGACCCTGGCGAACGAGCGCGCACCCTCAACACTCGCACTATTTACGCGAGAGCGCAATTCGGCACACTCGCGTTCCAAAGCATCGCATCTGGACGCACGCAACGCAAGGCGAGAAATCGCATCCCTGACGATAGTCGAGGAAGCAATCACCTTCTCCCTGAATTCATTGTTCAGCTTAGCGGTCCATAACCCAACAGAAATTTCATTCAATGCCGTGTGAGTGGCAACCAGGAGTCCATCAAGATCAACGGTGACCGATTTCTCCATTGACCAAAAATTTATTTAAACAAAAACAAACAAACAACAGCCCGTCAAAAGATCAACATCAATAGCAATAAGTAATATAAAAAAAAAAAAATGAATAAACAATATATACATATATGTATATAAACAAAAAGAAACAATACCGCAGTTAAACGACGGTCTCGCACCGACGATAATAAATTACAACAATACTCACAGATAAGCGACCATCACTAGTAGATCGAAAAATAGATAAAAAAATAAAATAAATAACAACACAGCTTGCGAAATTGACACCAGCACCAGCAAAGGCACAGGATCAATCAAAACCAGCCGCCAGCCACCAGCACCAACCACAACCAGCACCAACGCTATAGACACCCACGCACGGCAAACACCGAAACGCGAATGAAACACCGAAACGCTATGGTGTCGTTCCACCAATACACCGGCCTCCTCATAGTGCCCCTCCCTTTTCGAGTCATTGCAGAGTCACACGCGCGTTTGGTCAGCACGCCGAGCGCCTCTACCATTGCCTCGGCCCTGGAATAAGAGTAAACTGTGCCACCGCTAGCAGAGAACGTCTCTTCGAGTGCCAGGACATCGAGACTGCGGATGCACCAGCCAATCTCGTTGGCGATTGGGCCCCCGCGACCAGCTGGGGCCCAATCTCACACCAGATGTACTGGTGGTCGCTGTGCGAGTAGTCGTCCAGTTGTTGATTCTGCCCACAATGCCGTCGTCAACGAAGGTGACGTCAATGACGGAGCCGCCGGCTCCCCCTGCGAAACGTGAGGTCATTGCCCACGTTTGCCGGGGTCAACTGGAGGCTAGCGGCCAACTCGCTGAGGAGGATTCCCCTTCGATCCGTGATCGAAGACCCCCAACTAAGGGTCAAGGGTCCAAATTGGGACCCTTATTATTTATATTATATATAAATGATATTGTTAAGGTAATTAAGATGTGTAAAATACATTTGTTTGCAGATGATACATTGATATATATAATTGGAAAGAATGTTGATGTAATGTCTGAGATTTTAAATATAGAATTAAATTATGTCAATGACTGGTTGTGTGAAAATAAATTAAAGTTGAATGTGAATAAAACAAAAATGATGTGGTTGAATGGTAAAAATAAAAATATATTGAATGAAATTAGAATTGATGATAAGTTAATTGAAAAAGTTGAAAATATAAAATACTTAGGTGTATACATAGATTCAGGACTAAATTTTAAAATGCACGCTGACTATATAATAAAAAAAATGGCTAGAAAAGTTGGTGTATTATGTAGATTAAGAAATATTTTAAGAAAAAAAAGTAAAATTTTAGTGTTTAATTCAATTGTCTTGCCACATGTGGTTTATTGTGCCACTGTGCTTAATTTGTTTAGTGGCCAAGATTTAGAAAAAATGCAAAAAATACAGAATAAAGCTATGAGAGCTATTTTGAATGTGAGTAGATTTAAGAGTATTGGAAGTATGTTAGATGAATTAGGATGGATGAGTATTAGAATTAGTCTAAATATTAGTACATTGTCTTTTGTTTATAAGTTAGATCATAAGTTATTACCTAAGTATTTTGATGATTATATAATAAGGAATAGAGATAAACATAGTTTTTATACTAGAAATAAGGACAAACTAGTTGTAAGTAGAGTAAGAAAGAATAAGACGGCTGGGGGTGTTTTTCACAGGGGTGTGCTCATGTATAATGCCCTCCCTGAGTGCGTCAGGTCTGCTAAAAACATGGATGCATTCCTGCGAGGTGCGAAGAGACACCTCTGTGAGGGACAGTACATATAAGTTAATTATAAATTTTAGAGCTAAGTATAATAATTAAGATGTATTTTTAAATTAGCTTGATAGCTAATATATATATATATATATATATATATATATATATATATATATATATATATATATATATATATATATATATATATATATATATATATATAAATAAATAAATAACTTGCCGACTTGGCGTTGAAGTCTCCGGACACTACAAGTCAAGAGAGGAACTTCTATCGTAGTGTCCGGAGACTTCAACGCCAAGTCGGCAAGTTATTTATTTATTTATATATATATATATATATATATATATATATAAATAAATAAATAAATAACTTGCCGACTTGGCGTTGAAGTCTCCGGACACTACGATAGAAGTTCCTCTCTTGACTCCTCTGAGATCAAATTCAAGACGACCCAAATCGTCTTCGAACTGCGGTAGGTCCGAGTTTGGGGAAAAGTAGCAGCTATAGATCCGCAGACCCGCCAGCTCAACCCAGACCAACCCACTCACCGCCGGATCAGATGAACCGATTACTCGATGCCGGGTCGAGGGAACGTAAATCGCTGCCGTGGCCGAAGCATCAGAGTACCAGGAGCTAGTCCTGTTCCTCCACTGCTCCGACACAACAACAATGTCCGCCGCCATCTCGACCGACTTCTGTAGCAGAAGATCCTGAGCGGCACGGCAGTGTCCCAAGTTAATCTGGAGGACTCTAGCCATTTTTTTGTAGGCTCACCCGCTTTTTTTGGAGTAACGCCTGCCTAAATGCCTCATAGCGTCCGCTTCCGAGGCGATGGGTAGCACTCTGACCCACCTTCGCGCAGAGAGCACAGTGCGGTGAGTTGCTGCACTCCGCCACTCTGTGCCCCGTTTTGCCGCAGCAGTTGCAGAGCGAAGACCTATCTTCAACAATGCAGCCAGCAGCAATGTGTCCAAAGGCTCGACAGCGGTAGCACTGCTGCAGGTCTACTTTTTCTCTTACCCTGCACCTGAGGAGTCCGACTCGTACGCGACCCTCCTTGAGCAGCGCGTCGGTCTCGGTGGTGCAGGGCAAGGTCACCGTGCAGGTGAGCGTACCTCCGGAGGCTGGGCGCAGCTTCTGAACTCGCACCTGCTCACGGCACGTGGTGCCAAGGACCCGTACGAGGGCATCCTCCACGTCGCGAGATTCGAGACCCTCATAGAGGTCCCTGACGAAACACTGGCGGGTGGGGAGTGACCGTCGGACCTCCGCCGCAATTCCTGCAGCCTTCCGAATGACGTCCTCCAGGGCGCCGCCGTGGTTCTGTCTTCCTGTCAAGCGGAGGATGAGAGTGTTTTTTTGGGCCTCTTCGAATGGAGCGGATCTCCGGGGCCTTCTCTTCGCCCTTCCCCCATTCCGCTTCATTCACGGCCTTGAGTATGGCCGCGTAAGAGAACGGAGTGGTAGTGACATCCGTGCTAGCGGCACCAGCAACCTTTGTGTGTGGCCTGATGACAATCGCTTCCGTCCTCTCAAGTGGCTTAATCCTGGACTTGGGCTGTAACTTGGGCTTCGGCGGTGGGGGTACACTCTGTTTTTTCTTTTCTTCCAGTGGCAAAGGGCTGGAGTTCACTGTCTTCCTCTTTTTTTTTTCGGTTTTCGCCTTTTCTTCTCTTTTCATCTTGCTTTTGTCTTCAGTAGATGTTTGGCAATAGGCGTCATATTTTCAGAAACCCTAGGATATCATAAGAAACCCTAACATATCATACGTTAGAATAAATATGATTTCTTCAATTATAACAATATTTTAACATTATTGAAATATAACCGCGATGCATGTAAGGATGTTAAAACAGAGGTCGGCAACCTATGCCACAGGTGCATGCATGATGCATGCGGAATGTCTTGTATTTTGGGCACATTGCTCTTAATGCTTAATTGATGCTAAAATTCGGAATAGATAATCCATAAAATATGCGAATAGATGCTAAAATAACAAACAAATGTGAAATTTGCATAAAATTTATAAAATTAATAGACAATTTAGAAGTGTCTTCCTATCCCTTTGCCCATTTATTATGTGAAGAAATTGAGGGGATAAAACAGAGCTTGCAGTTTACCATAGACGGTGTTATTCCTGTCGAAACCAAGCAACTGCTTTTGTCTACTATTGTAAATAATAGAAGACAGTTGGAGCTGTGTATCCAAAAGGCTGCTCAAAAGAGAGTCTTAAAACTAGACTCGCAATCAAGACTAAATGAGACAAATCTATTCCTCGGCACATTGAGTAAACTATTAAAACCATCTGTGGCAGGTTCAAAATCTAGTATTAATGTTAAAGAAGCAGTTTTGTTTTTTAGAAACCTGCCATTGTTTAATGTATTAACAGAGGCTCAATGTTTGAAAGGATATCTGCACTTTTAATGGTGCTTACGGACTAAACCAACGACGATTTTGGGCCAACTTTTTAACCAGCAGTAGCGTACAAAATATCGAAATAAAAATTAAATTTTAAAATTGAAATTAAATATCAAAATCAAGCTAAAGAGCGAGATTGAGCTAAAATTAGATCATCGTTGATGTTTTGAATTACGACGATTCGCATTTAAAACCAGAGAAATATTATAATTTCTCTGCTTACGAGCGAAAAAAAATATTGTTAAAGTCGTCACGAGATGTTACTGTATTTCCACGTGGATGATCGATAAAAAAAAACAATTCATAAAAAAACGCGGTGTCGGATGTCAGTGATTTGTCAAAGGGTTTTTTTTCTTTCGTCGAAATAAAATTAATAATCACACATTATCCGATAAATTTTACCTCTGAAATGATTTAATTACTTGATTTATTTCGACGAGAGAAACAATTGAAGAATAAAAAAATCCGTTTGATGTGACCGACAACACCCCGGGTTAGCTTCCATCGTTGGATCACCCATACTAATACATGATATATTCTCAGTAACTGCGCATTACGGGGAAGTAAAAATAATAATTCTTTGATTTTTTTTCGATCTTAGTGCGTATATTCGTAAGTCAAAACATCTTCGACAAACAAAAGTCGAGGATTACCTGTATGTGATTGTTGATGATCTAATTTTAGGTCAATCTCGAAAATTTATTTAAATTGTGCATGTTCTGTTTTAACTATCAATATTTAATTTTAATTTTAATATTATGATTATAATTTTATTTTGATACTTGAATTTAATTTTAATATAATAATAATAGTTTTAATTTTGATATTTAATTTCAATTTTTAAATTTAATTTTTATTTCGATATTTTGTACGATACTGGTTTTAAAAGTTGGCCTGTGGGCCGTTCGTTGGCTTGGTGCGTACGCACCATAAGACAATTAATAGAGAAAGTGAATCCACGCCGGATATATTGCTATTATTGATGGCAACAAAAATGAAATATGAAGAGTTTGGTTGTGCCTCTCTAAAATCTGTTTGGTGTCCCGTCAATAGTGTGGATGCTGAAAAGTATTTTAGTAAATACAATATAATTGTTACCGATCGTCGCACGAATCTCAAAAAAGAATCTGTAGAAATATGCTCCATGTTAATAAAAGTACAAGAGTAAATTGAGATTCGAATTGATATGAGAAAATTGTGGCTATTTTTTTCTGAGATTCAAACAATGGTTTGGAATATCTGTTTCCGGTATATTAAAAATTTCCCTAGGTTCAAGAAAACCGAAATAATTTTTCACCAACTGCATTCCCGCAAAACGTGTCTTAATTTGAACAGTTATTTTGATGATTTATGGCCCCCTATTTCCGTGTACTCCGCTATATTTATGTACATATGTAGGTACGCCACTGATAGTGTGAAGTCGAGCCTGTTCCTGCACTTCGACTTCTTTGCAGCGTAATAAGAAAATCCAGCTTCGCATAAATGGGTTGTAGAAACAATAACAAATAAAATATCGTGTAGAAACAATATTTACTTCCGTAAATATTTAGATCGTTGATAAATCAGGGGCATTATCAATTACTGTTGTGAAGGCAATGTTTGTTATTAAATTTGCTTTTCTCTGGTAAGTTATTATTAATATTCAATATTAAATTCAATAATTTAAATTACATTTTTCACCAAAATTAATTTATCTTATTTATAAAAGTTTGAGAGTCTTTGAGCCACGTTCTGTAAATTTCGAAAACGTTTCAGCTTACTTGAGGATATTTTTTTAATAATTTTGAGGTTATTGTAGAAATTATTAAATAATAATAAATTATTCTATAAATATTATAAATATAAAAGTTGAGAACATTATGCATATCTAAGTTTCCCATCCGAATTGACGTAATTACTAGTACTCGCCACCGGTGTCGCGTCGATAGCTCACACACACACTAACAGACATTTGACGTGTGTGTATTCTATACTGCGGCATATATAATACATTAATGAGTCAGTGTACACTTTTCTTCGAAGCCGTTGATATAGCCGAACACCATCTAACTCCTCTATCACGTCCAACTTTTCTAAAGAATACAAACATAACCCCGTGGGTTTCACATCAGATGACGGTTTATCCATAAAGCTTTTTGCCGGGTTGGATTTCATTGTATGCTGGTCTAACAAATTCAAGGTGGATCGTTTCCAAGTCGATAAACATTCCCGTGATTGGGTTCCACTGATTTCAATGCTATTTTCATAGTATAGTGGATGTGGTGGAGGCAGTTCAACAGCATGCTGCATTTTTATATGAGAGGTGGAAAAATGCCTAGTATGATCAAGGTAATGAATATTATGACAATGAACATTTTATAAAGTTACATATGTACATAATAAATTTAAAATTCTTTTCTTACAGAAAATATACATTCAATGTATAGGGAGAATAGGAGGCGCCAAAATTAAATTTATAGAAAATCCCTTTACTGTAATAATCACAACTCCCCTAATGAAGAGAGACCAAACCATAATAACATTATATTTATTGACTCAACGTCATCCTGTGATTTGCAACAACACACTATAACTTTTGTTCTGACAGAAAGTATAGCCAGCGCTGTTCCATTAGCAGTTATCACTACTAAAGTCAAACAACTTTTGAGAATTTTTCAGCATTTGCTCTTTTGAAAGATTTCTGGGGAACATAAATCCAAAATATATAGTGACTGCCGATTCTCATGCCGAACGCTTAGCTCTCGCTAATGTTGTTAAGGATTTGGAGATGGATTTATGATTGGAGTTTTAATAGTGGATAGACAGATATTATATAGATTATTTAAAAACATAATTATTTCCAACTCATCCCATCTCATGAAGCTGAAATAAACTTTATTATATTTAATAGTTCAGAGGTATGCAGAAAATACTTAGACTGGTTTAAACTTTTGTTTTCCATAAAAATATTATTTATTTATGGTTCCAAACTGACTAAAATATCACGATTAGATTATAACCTTGTTTTCACATTGTTCTACCAGAACCTAAAATTGATACATAATTTTTTTTTTATATATGTATGTATCTTCATATTTTTTAAATTATGTATATATGTTTTTACCTTTTCTAAATAATTAATGTTTTACATATATTGTTTGTTTATAATGTTTTACCTTTATTACTTATTTATATTGTTAAAAGCAATTTTTCTTAAGATGTGTAATTCTCTGTTATTCTCATAATTACATATATGACTTAAATATTAATCAGCTAATCACTCACCATATAAAGTTTATCTCTTTTAATTAAAATAATTTAATAGTTCTAATCATTCTCTTTTACCTATTCTCTTGCGAAAAGTCCATTATCGATATTGTGTCTTAAAACTCATGAAAAGAATTCACCGAAGAACGGAGACATCTGATTTTTTTTTATTTGGTGATTCTTCAATGATTCAATGTTGAAATCACTCATTTCATGTGTCTTTTTTGTGTTTTACATTAATGAATATATATTTTTTGTTACGATTGTTTTAAATGTTATTAAAATTATATTTTAATGCTTTTATATGAATAAATGCTATTCTGTTGCTTGAGTGGCCCGTATTTAAACCCAATTACCTGACTCTTATTTCAATTTAAAACCGAAAAATCAAGGTGGACGAGAAATGGTCAAGCATCAAAAAAAAATAGCCAATGTTTGGGAATTCCGAGTCATATTATATTTACACGATCAATCATAAATTGGGATTTATTTCAGTGAATTAAGATTTCAAAACATACTTAAGTAATTATAACTCTATAAAATTGCATTATGATAGTTATTTTCTTTCTTAAATATAACATGTAAATTAAAAAGCAGAAATAGTAGATTGTAAGCAGAATATACTACGATGACAATTCATATGTGTGTAGCGGCTGGCAAGCTTTTCTGAAATAAAATTATTTTGTGGAGCGAATAGCTTGTTACAGGGACGAGGAAGAGATGATAAAAATTATAACCATTATTCTCAAATGCTTATATTATATCTTCCAAATAGCAGTTTTGTGTAAACAAGATTTAGGTAGACAAGTTTTGAAATTTTGAAAGGAGTATCTATACAATCAGAATGATATTTGAAAGTTTAGATTTGAATAGGATGTGTGATTGTAGAGTGTTGAAACAATAAAGGTTTTATTTGTTTATTTAAGATGTAGCCAAGCTTAATAACTAATTATATTCAATCACACAAATAATATTATATACACATACATTCACATATGTACATAGATACATACACACTGTTTGAGGTGTTACCTTACAGCTACCATAAGTTTATCAATATTACAAGTATATTTGTAATTTCATCTGGCAGCTTATTATAAGTTACAACACTTCCATACATACACGTTTTTCCTACTCTTATTTAATTTTAAATTCTGTGATTTATTGCTACCTCTAAGGCTATATTTATGTAAATGTAACCCTCTGTGGTGCCCGCGGGGTTCTGGCAGTACCAATGCGATGCACGGTCAGTCACCGTTTTGCGGGAAGCATTCTCTTCGTCAGAATAAACAACACCGTCACTGTTGCACTCGCCTTCCCCCATACCTCTAATAAAATATCTATCGAAATACCTAGGTAACATTTTCTTATCTAACTTATAAATAAAAACCGACATATATATTTTCAGAGTATCATCAAATTTATAAAATACTTTAACACGGATCTTATACTAATATACCTATTTATGTGCATCTAAGATACTCTTCGTGGCTCTATTCTGTAATGTTTGTAGCCTATCTTAGCCTAGCCTACAGAAAAGATCCACAACACATAAAATGTGGTCGGACAATTGCATTATATATGATAACTGCCTCCACCACATCCACTATACTATGAAAATAGCATTGAAATCACTTGGAAACGATCCACCTTGAATTTGTTAGACCAGCATACAATGAAATCCATCCCGGCAAAAAGCTTTATGGATAAGCCGTCATCTGATGTGGATCCCACGGGGTTATGTTTGTATTATTTATAAAAATTGGACATGATAGAGGAGGGGCAGTAGATGTTAGATATGCGTTCAGCTATATCAGCGGCTTCGAAGAAAAGTGACTGACTGACTGACTCATGAATGGATTATATATGTCGCGGTATGAATGCACACACGTCAAATGTCAAATGTAAAAACGTAAACAAATGTCTGTTTGTGTGAGTGTGTGTGTGAGCTATCGACACGACACCGGTGGGGACTAGTCGTAATTACGTCAATTCGGATGGGAAACTTAGATATGCGTCCTGTGACAGGTTCACATTTGGCTAGTAGTCCGTTTACCAAAAAAATATATAAAAATTGAGTTTTGAGCTATTTGTCCCGGAATTGTCTCAGAAAAAGTTGGCAGCCCTAGTCTTAAGCTTCTACAAGCGTCTAGGTATCCATTGTCGACTATCGACTAATCGACTTATCGAGGACACTATTGAGCTTCTTCCTCTCTCAGGTAGCGATGGAGTGCAGACTTTGTCTCTGCCAGCAGGGTCCAGCAGGGTCCTTCGTCTCCATCCATGACGACCCTCATCCACCTCAGCGTTTGGTGCAACGCATTTGGACCTGCTGTCAGCTGCGGGTCAGTCGCCGTCACTTACCAAGTGTAAGCCATTGCTATTGTTAATTCGCTACTCCTCGTGATCTTTACCTTTGCCTTTCACATTTGCAGGTTAGGAAAGGTGACCATCTGCCAGATACGATATGCCTTTCTTGTCTCAACAATCTGGAATTGCTCGACACCTTTCGAAACTCTTGTTTTCGGAATGACACAACGTCGAGGCTGGAAATAGACAAGTGTTTGAAAGTCAAGCCGGAGGAGGTTTTGCTGGAAGATTTAATATGGGAAGATGAGTTGGGTGCTGATTGGCCACCCAACATTTCCAGTTCACCCGACGATGGCCAGGTAAGTCAATAGGTTTCTAGTGCTTTAGATCGATTCTAAACAAATTGACATGTAAAATGACATCTAATCACACTATAAATATACATACATGTTTAATTGAATAACGTTCGGTTTATATTTTAGACACCTGGAAGAAAAAATACTTCGAGAGATAATGTGGCAGCAATAATAGATACCAATACACACATTCTAGTGGAAAAATTAACATGTCGAAATGCTTTAGATGAGATGTGCCCTACAAATTCTGAATTGGATTATAAAATCAATAGTGTGACACAAAAAAACTCGGATACTCGAAGAAAGCTGCATTATTGTGACATTTGTTCAAAATCATATACTTCGAAACGACATCTTAGTGCACATATAGTTATTCATACTGGGGTAAAACCAAACAAATGTGACATTTGTTCAAAATCATTTACTATGAAATATCACCTTAATAGACATATGGGTATTCATACTGGGGTAAAATCACACAAATGTGACATTTGTTCAAAATCATTTATTATGAAATATCACCTTAGTAGACATATGGGTATTCATACTGGGGTAAAATCACACAAATGTGACATTTGTTCAAAATCATTTACTACGAAACAATATCTTAGTTCACATATAGGTATTCATACTGGGTTAAAGCCATACAAATGTGACATTTGTTCAAAATCATTCACTTGGAAACAACGTCTTAGTGCACATATGGGTGTTCATACTGGGGTAAAGCCACACAAATGTTACATTTGTTCAAAATCATTTACTACGAAACAAATTCTTAGTGTACATATGGGTATTCATGCTGGGGTAAAACCACACAAATGTGACATTTGTTCAAAATCATTTACTTCGAAACAATATCTTAGTGCACATATAGTTATTCATACTGGGTTAAAACCACACAAATGTGATATTTGTTCAAAATCATTTACTTCGAAACGAAATCTTAGTGCACATATAGGTATTCATACTGGGGTAAAGCCACATAAATGTGACATTTGTTCAAAATCATTTAATAAGAAACAACATCTTAGTAGACATATGGGTATTCATACTGGGTTAAAACCACACAAATGTGACATTTGTTCAAAATCATTTACTATGAAATATCACCTTAGTAGACATATGGGTATTCATGCTGGGTTAAAGCCATACAAATGTGACATTTGTTCAAAATCATTTACTGCGAAACAAATGCTTAGTGTACATATGGGTATTCATACTGGGTTAAAGCCATACAAATGTGACATTTGTTCAAAATCATTTACTACGAAACAAAATCTTAGTGCACATATAGATATTCATACTGGCGTAAAGCCACACAAATGTGACATTTGTTCAAAATCATTTACGATGAAAAACATTCTTAGTTCACATATAGGTATTCATACTGCCGTAAAGCCACACAAATGTGACATTTGTTCAAAATCATTTACTTCGAAACAACATCTTAGTGCACATTTAGTTATTCATACTGGGGTAAAACCACACAAATGTGACATTTGTTCAAAATCATTTACTACGAAACAAATTCTTAGTGTGCATATGGGTATTCATACTGGGTTAAAGCCATACAAATGTGACATTTGTTCAAAATCATTTACTACGAAACAAAATCTTAGTAAACATATAGGTATTCATGCTGGGGTAAAACCACACAAATGTGACATTTGTTCAAAATAATTTACTACTAAACAATATCTTAGTGCACATATAGATATTCATACTGAGGTAAAACCACACAAATGTGACATTTGTTCAAAATAATTTACTACGAAACAATATCTTAGTTCACATATAGGTATTCATACTGGCGTAAAGCCACACAAATGTGACATTTGTTCAAAATCATTTACGATGAAAAACATTCTTAGTTCACATATAGGTATTCATACTGGGGTAAAGCCACACAAATGTGACATTTGTTCAAAATCATTTACTTCGAAACAACATCTTAGTGCTCATATAGTTATTCATACTGGGGTAAAACCATACAAATGTGACATTTGTTCAAAATCATTTACTATGAAACACATTCTTAGTAGACATATGGGTATTCATACTGGGGTAAAGCCACACAAATGTGACATTTGTTCAATATCATTTATTACGAAACAACATCTTAGTAGACATATGGGTATTCATACTGGGTTAAAACCACACAAATGTTACTTTTGTTCAAAATCATTTACTATGAAATATCACCTTAGTAGACATATGGGTATTCATGCTGGGGTCCCGTGTTGAGCTGGAATGTAGAGCTACTGCGGCACTTATCTATCTAGACAATTGGGCCATAATTAACAAACTTTCTTTCTCGCCCTCGTAAGTCCAAGTTCTTACTAATAAAGGGTTCTCTTGTTAGAGCCCCTAATATCAAACTCGGAGACTGTAGGATCAAATTTGTCAACGAGTCCACTTATTTGGGTATTGTTCTCGATGTCAGGCTTACATTCAATGGTCATATTGGGAGAGCATTAGATAAAGCTAAGGTTTCCTTTGGTCGTATTGGTCTCCTTTGTAGTCGCTCATGGGGTTTGGGTTTCCATGAAAAACGCTTGGTATACGATGCTGTGTTTGTTAACTCTTTGACGTATGCATCTAGCATTTGGGGTCATCTTGTCGAATTAAAGACTATTTGTCGTAAATGCCAACATATTCAATGAAATTATGTTACAATTACTCGAGAAAACATAAAAAGTTTTTCATTCATGTTTTTGCAAGGGCAACAAATCCTTTAACTCCCATGATATGTTAAATTGTTCTAAATATGAATAAATAAAATAAAAAACATCTTGTTGTATCGTACGCGTAGATATATTGATTCACTATTTTGTTTTTTCATTTATGAATCGAACGAATCCTATTTTAACTAGTTCAAGGATTTTTCTGTTTTTAGCATAAATTTATTTTTTTCGGTGCACTTGCAACAAGCTCGCGGTGCAAGTGCAGTTAAGAACCACTTCACTAGGCTAAAGCGTTTTGTTTCAGTTCCGGTCTAAACTTACTCCCCTTACTAAAAAAAAATGTAAAATTGCTTTAGTGTTGTTATAGTTAGGTTTGAATAGTAAAATAAAATAAAAGTATGTACATAGGTAAATTGAAAACGACCTTCAGAGGAACAATTTTTGCTTATACCATATCTCCAGTTATTAAAATAATGCTCCTTGCACCGTTATACCTACATCTACAGATAAAGAAAGAACATATTCGGTATCTAATAATTTTTGCACTAAACTGAGATCGGCATTGGGGGATAAGTCTCTCAATGCTTTAGTGTTTCTCAAGTATTACATATGTTCAAATTAGGAAAACTAAAAAAAAAATTTAATTCAATGTAATTTTGCATTATGATATACATACTGTATTATATTTGTATTTCTTTATTATGTTTTTTATCACCTATAATATTTTTCCAGAATTGTATAATGAAACAAAATAAAATTGAATTGAAAATCTGGAAATTTTTGATTTTGATTTTGGACCCGGATCTGCCGGGTTTTCAAAATTTTGGACCCGGATATTTCCCTTACATATCATAAGTTAGAATAAATATGATTTCTTCAATTATAACAATATTTTAACATTATTGAAATATAACCGCGATGCATGTACGGATGTTAAAACAGCGGTCGGCAACCTATGCCCCAGGTGCATGCATGATGCATGCAGAATGTCTTGTATTTTGGGCACATTGCTCTTAATGCTTAATTGATGCTAAAATTCGGAATAGATGCTAAATTCATAAAATATGCGAATAGATGCTAAAATAACAAACAAATGTGAAATTTGCATAAAATTTATAAAATTAATAGACAATTTAGAAGTGTCTTCCTATCCCTTTGTCCATTTATTATGTGAAGAAATTGAGGGGATAAAACAGTGCTTGCAGTTTACCATAGATGGTGTTTATCCTGTTGAAACCAAGCAACTGCTTTTGTCTACTACTGTAAACAAAAGAAGACAGTTGGAGTTGTGTATCCAAAATGCTGCTCAAAAAAGAGTCTTAAAACTAGACTCGCACTCAAGACTAAATGAGACAAATCTATTCCTCCGCACATTTAGTAAACTATTAAAACCATCTGTGGCAGGTTCAAAATCTAATATTAATGTTAAAGAAGCAGTTTTGTTTTTTAGAAACCTGCCATTGTTTAATGTATTAACAGAGGCTCAATGTTTGAAAGTATATCAGCACTTTTAAGACAATTAATAGAGAAAGTGAATCCACGCCGGATATATTGCTATTATTGATGGCAACAAAAATTAAATATGAAGAGTTTGGTTGTGCCTCTTTTAAATCTATTTGGTGTCCCGTCAATAGTGTCGATGCTGAAATACAATATAATTGTTACCGATCGTCGCACGAATCTCAAAAAAGAATCTGTAGAAATATGCTCCATGTTAATAAAAGTACAAGAGTAAATTGAGATTCGAATTGATATGAGAAAATTGTGGCTATTTTTTTCTGAGATTCAAACAATGGTTTGAAATATCTGTTTCCGGTATATTAAAATTTTTCCTAGGTTCAAGAAAACCGAAATAATTTTTCACTAACTGCATTCCCGCAAAACGTGTCTTAATTTGAACAGTTATTTTGATGATTTATGGCCCCCTATTTCCGTGTGCTCCGCTATATTTATGTACATATGTAGGTACGCCACTGATAGTGTGAAGTCGAGCCTGTTCCTGCACTTCGACTTCTTTGCAGCGTAATAAGAAAATCCAGCTTCGCATAAATGGGTTGTAGAAACAATAACAAATAAAATATCGTGTAGAAACAATATTTACTTCCGTAAATATTTAGATCGTTGATAAATCAGGGGCATTATCAATTACTGTTGTGAAGGCAATGTTTGTTATTAAATTTGCTTTTCTCTGGTAAGTTATTATTAATATTCAATATTAAATTCAATAATGTAAATTAAATTTTTCAAATTTTTCTTATTTATAAAAGTTTGAGAGTCTTTGAGCCACGTTCTGTAAATTTCGAAAAAGTTTCAGCTTGAGAATATTTTTTTAATGATTTTGAGGTTATTGTAGAAATTATTAAATAATAATAAATTATTCTATAAATATTATAAATATAAAAGTTGAGAACATTATTATTTCATTAATAAATAATACCTACTTTCAAAATATTGTTCAAGATTAATATAATATAAATAATAATTGTGGGTTTTAGTTATGGTTTAACTACATATGTTTTAATGTTCATGAAATGCATCGATAACACTGTTCGACACGAAAAATGGTTCAGAGACGAGATATGACTTTTCTTATAGATCTTTGTCCAGTAAACACGAATCTGGTAATAAAAAATGTTGATTGGCTCGAGATTCGGAGATGTATGTGTGTTTTTTAAATCGCGCGAATTTTCTATATCTTAGTGTTGTTCGGTCGATGTCTCAAAATCTGTCAATTTCCTGTTTAAAATAAATATTGGAATCTATAGTCGGATATTTTATCTTTCATTTGTAGTACTTTTCAGCTTAAAAATCTCTCTAAATAGTCGTCCAGTTCAAATCAAAAGTACATACAGTGAGCGACAAAAAAAAAGCCGCATTTGCGTTTTTCTATGAAATTTGATTTTACTCATATATAGCGATATTCTCAGTACAAAAATTTATTAAACGATGATACGGATCATAAGGAGATTAAAACAGAACAAACTATGAATTTTTACTACGTGTTTATTGAAATATTGAAATTATTTGCGAAATGTATAAAAATGGGGAAAAACGTATTGGCTGCATTTTGGTCGAGTTTCACTTGTTTTGAAGCGATTTCCAACCTATAAATTTTTTTATATGTTGTAGATAAGCTATTCTTTTAATAAATATAAAGAAATATATATAAAATTATTTAGGTTAACAATTTGTTATTCCACATTTATTTTTTATAACTGCCCGAATTCTTCTAGGCATGGAATTATATAATTTTTTTAATAACAATGGCGTGATTTCGTTCTCCCAAAAATTGATTATTATATCTTCAAGTTCTATTACTATAAAACTCGTAATATTATTTACTCATATTTACACGAATGCTTTTTATTATTACGAAATTATGTTCACAATACATCTTATATCTCTTTTAATAGCTACTGATCTACTGATCATTTTCTATTTTACAATTTTATTTTATTTGGTTAGTAATCATAGTATTATATTATTCTAATGTTAATGTACAGCATAATAGGAAAAATAACTCAAAAACCTATTTACAATTGAAAAAAACACCAACATATAAAGACATCAAAATATGTACGTGCAATTATTTGATTTTCCCGGATCGCATAATGATGATGTGCCATTTAAGGTTAAAAACGCTCTTGTGAACTTTGTAAATTTAGACCTTGACGTTTAATTGATGTTGTTTTTAATGATATTATCTAAACTTGGCCAAATCTTACAGATGAATATTTACATATACTGAATTATTTTGGTTTAAAATTTCAAAGTTACAACAGTCAAATTATGAATCAGCCATTATCTTGAGTTCAATATTACGTATTTTTTCCTGATAAAATAATTCAACATAACCTCAAAACTATATTTAAATGTTAACCCATTGCCCGCGGCAATAAATATAGCGAACAATCCCTGTACGCGGCACCTTTTTCGCGAATTTAGCAATCGAGTTTTCGACCTTAAATACAGATTTTAATACTTACTCAAGTAACCAGATATGTTAATTAACACAAAGTATTATTTTAAACTTAAAATACATAATATATCTTGTAGTTTTGGCTTAATTGTCAAATAATCATTCTTCATACAATTGACGTGACGTCACATAAACGAGGTTTCAGTATGGTTCCACAAAAAAATAATTTTAACTGGTATATATTCATTTTAAGCAAATTAAATAGATGGCATTCAACTCTCAGTAATATTTTCAACCAATTTTGAACCTTAATAGGCGTACATAAGGCTCAAAATTCCGTGCAAAGTTCAGAAATTCTATGGAAGACAGCCGCGCTACAGACTTGTCGCGCAAAGCTTCCATAGAAGTCGGCCGCGGGCAAACGGTTAAATGTTAAGCAAGTTCATATAATTTTATTTATTATGACATTTTTATGTTTCAGGCGAACGATAAGATTCGGTTGCTGCGTCAGCTCAACGATGAATGGCTATACGGTAGAGCGAGATCAGGCATGGAGGGCATGTTTCCGGCCAACTTTGTCGATATCAAAGTGCCGCTGAAGACTGAAGTGGTGGAGGAGATTGTTCATTACGTTACCGCCATGTTTGATTTTGTGCCTCAGCAAGAGGGTGATCTCGGTTTCGCAGTTGGCTCCAAGATCAAAGTATTAGCGAAGATGAACGAAGAGTGGCTGTATGGAGAGCTCAGCTCCAACCAAGGCCAATTTCCCGCAAACTATGTCGATCACATACCCGACGGTCTGCCGACCAGACCTGCGTGATCGAAATCGAATAGCTGAAACAATGTTCAATCTTTACATGCGAATGTTTGTCAGTAATATCATGCAAGATTCGTATTAACTGTGTATAATATTTAATTTTTACGTTTATTTATGCTTGTTCGATACTAAAATGAATTTGTGGATGTGAAAACCGAACCGTTTCGTTTGTCAGCGATATTTGAATAATATATTAGATCTTGCCTTGTTTCGGCTGCATTATTATTGAAACGAGACGGCTCCGTTGAATAATATATATATATATATATATATATATATATATATATATATATATATATATATATATATATATATATATATATATATATATATATATATATATATAAAAATATATATATATATATATATATATATATATATATATATATATATATATATATATATATATATATATATATATATATATATATATATATATATATATATATATAAAATATATATATATATATATATATATATATATATATATATATATATATATATATATATATATATATATATATATATATATATATATATATATATATATATAAAAATCATTCCTATATTCGGTCATTCCTGACTGTCATTCGCCCTCGGATGACATTCTTCGTCTTTTATATTTTTACAGCATTTCATCTCATATTCTTTAACATTTCATCTTCTACTCTATACAATGTATCATCATACATTCTTTTAAAACATTTCCTCTATCATCCTCAACAATGTTTCATCTCACATTCTTTTAAAACATTTCCTCTATCATCCTCAACAATGTTTCATCTTCCATACCATAAAATCATCTTATATTCTTCTAAACATGCTTTCAATTGTCACAATTACAATTTACATCACCATTACAATCATCATCACAATTACAATCATCATCACAACTACATTTCAATACATTTATACATCAATCATTTTACAATTTACATAACAATTACAATTATAACAAATTAATCGTTACACATTTCACTACAAATCAATGTTAACATTTCAACACAATTCAATCTTCAATAAAGTAACACATAAACCATCACAATTAAAGTTACACATAAATCATCACAATTAAAGTTACACATAAACCATCACAATTACAATTTAAAATTATTTCAAGCAATACAAAACAGAAAAGTATCACAATTACAATTTAAAATTATTACAAGCAATGCAAAACATTAAGATCAATACCTTTACAATGACAAGTTAAATCTTTACATCGGAAACAATCACATTTTAAAACATTACTAGAATTAGCAATAAAACATTAAAATCAATACCTTTACAATGACAAGTTAAATCTTTACAACGGAAACAATCACATTTTAAAACATTACTAGAATTAGCAATAAAACATTAAAATCAATACCTTTACAATGACAAGTTAAATCTTTACATCGGAAACAATCACATTTTAAAACATTACTAGAATTACATTTCAATACAGTTATCTTATATTCTTCTAAGCATGTAACCAAATTAAAACATTATTCAATGTACAAAGCACATCCCAAAAAATACTAGAATAAGCAATAAAACATTACACCTTTCAATCATCAAATTACAAGTAAGGCTTAACTAAAAACCCTCCAGATATTTCACTTATTCTCTAATTCACAAACGCACACTTCACTTCCATCGGTACAACTTAAATACTATCCAATGCCAGCGGCGATTCTCCGTGACCATCCGATGAATCTGCCGTCACCCCACAGATTTTCTGCTAGTAATTTACCATAAATGAAGTCAACACATATTGGTTCTGGCTCACTGATACATCCAGTAAGTCTTTTCTCAATCCATGGTTCTATTTTCTTTTCCATTGAATTAACATCAATCCGACTACGACCGAGCTTGAAAGTGAATATGTGTTGATCATCGGGTGGTTCATCTGTATTTGAAAATGATATGTCTCCGTAATCCAAAAGTCTTTTTCTGTGCAAACCATCACTGTTCACACTTACATCGGCCATGTTTACATCTCCATCAGCCATGTTCGCATCGTCCTCTTGTGTTGGAATACTGACTGGTTCTCTTATTTCTTCTTGTAATTTAGTCATATCTTTTTCACTCGTGTCCACACCGTCCTCTTGTGTTGGAATACTGACTGGTTCTCTTATTTCTTCTTGTGATTTAGTCATATCTGTTTCACCCGTGTCTAGTCGCACTGAAGAAGCGTCTAAAGTAGTTTGAGACGGCGATGCTGCAGGCTGTGTACCATTTGACATCTTTGGTGTTTCACCGGCCCCACTTGAATCGGAGTCAATGGGCTCTGCTTGAGCAAGCATTTCTCGTTCTTCAAAGACGAGCTCTTCGTCATCCCCCTGGAACTCTTCTATCAGCTTCTGCTTAAGGATAGTCCATGATCTAATTATCCCTTCTGAATCCAGGAACATTCTCGCTGTTCCTACGCAATATACTCTCCCGTAGACCAGTTGCTGCAGGGGCGTCCAGTGGAAGAACTTCGCAAATTCTTCCATGCGCACAATCCACTGGCTGATTGGCACACCGCTGATCCCCTTAAACCGTGGCGCGTAAGTCTCGAATTTATCTCTATCGAAATATGGCACTTCGTCTTCTTCTTCCTCTTCATCCTCGTCGTCATCATCTTCGTCTAAGTCCGCGAACCTCTGCATCTCCACGACAGTTAGCCGACGTACAACTGACGCTGACAATGGCGTTATCGTCTTGGATATCATCATTGTTGTGTGGCGTGTTCGCTGTCGTGACGTCACCGACGTCACGGGCTTCGCCTTTATGCTCGTACGCGTTCTCGTCATCGCGCGCGCGTCCTTAACCTCAACTGTCAAAACTCCGCGTCGTCGTCTGACCGCACCTGACTGTCACTGGAATGTCTTCAGGCATCCCGGACAAAGCCCCCAAATATAGGATCCGGATGTGAAGGATTCCAAGTGAAACGCAGATTAAGTCAGAACTATGTATTTATTAACACATGTCTTCGGGCTCGTTCTCCAACAAGTGACCATAACAACACGCATCCGGTCTTTCCCATGCATACCACACACACTTTATCCCAGCTTGACCAACCATACCTACGGCTCGTTTAAAAATCATTCCTATATATATACATATATATATATATATATATATATATATATATATATATATATATATATATATATATATATATTTACATACACAATTTTCTAGTCTGCAGAAATTATGAATTGTATGCAAAAAGAAAATAATGTCGATTGTGATATTTATTCAATAGCATGATCTATATACAGTGGCGGACTGGCCATACAAGCGAACATACCCGATGGCATGTGGGCTTCACTATCTGTTATAAAATATGGGCCCTCAGTAAAATTAAATAACTTTTTAACTATTTCACGTGTGTAAAAATTTATAGGATATTGCACTTTGGGACCTAAAGTTTGGATATTTCAACAAAACAAATTTCTTACGATATACAAAAACAGCTAATACCTGCTTTAAGAGCCCAAGGATCGGTTAACTTTTTTTATTATGCTCAAAATTAAGTTTCAACAATTAATTGCGTGGGCCCTTTTGCCGGGGCCACGCAATTTTCCAACGTCAATATTATGTATATACCAATACCTATGTAACAACTACCTACTGAAATAAAAATGGTAATAAACAAATTTCCGTGAATAATATAAACTGAATTGCTTAAAACAATTTTGATAGGACGATTCATCATCAACCAGCGATTTAAATTTACTTCATACTTTCAAAATAACATTTGATTATACTTCGACGATATAGTAAGATTTAAATACACAATTTTAAACAGTTTCCGAATATAAAATCTATTCCTAATCTAGACACATCCATGTAAATAGAAATATAGAATAGGGGCCCCCTCACCAAAATCCCGATTTTCGAGTAATATTAATCGAAAATATTATGCATTTTTTTCAGGGACGTATTCTCCTTTACTTTATTTTTTCTCAAAAACAAATGTGTAACGTTTATTTTTCCGAAAGTTCGTATATTTTTTGTTTTCAAGAAAAGTTTTAAATAAATATTTTACTGAATCGGTTTAATCACAAATGGTTTTATTTCTCGTATTTTTATTTTATTGCAGACGTCCATTCTCTCACAAAACAACGAATGAGATGGATTTAAACTTCATGTGTAACGAATTCGGTCCAAAAAAAGTTTTAGTTATTTAATAAAATTGCTTTCTGACCAAAACCTTATCAAATTTAGGTCATAAAGAATACAAATATAAATTTTCAGCTTGATACGTTCAGGGGTGTGGTAAAAAATTTTTTTGACTTTTTTAAGACGAAAAAATCTCACTTCTGGTTAATTAAATTTGATGATTTATTATATTTTCATCACATTGATACAAGGAATTATACATAGAATCGTGAAGAGCAGACATATTTAAAGGGTCGATTAAAATAGTGGAAGAAAAATCCGGTAAACTGCCACAGGAGTAAACTGTCACTTTCGGTTAACGGGTGTTCACAAAATTTTACACACACTCAGAAACACACATTTTTCTATATTATGTAAACGTGATCAGTGATCGATTCTGATTTCGAATTTTCGCTTGATCACGAAACTTTATCTGTTGTTATCACGTACATATGTACATAGATAAAGTGAAAAGACAGTCAGTAAAAATGAAGTTTTTTTAGTGACTCAGTTTGATGGTCGATTTTTGTTGACCATATGAAGATTTTTGGAAAAAAATTTTCGCCTGCGGCGCTTTTTTAATTTTTTACATAATATTTTTTTATAATTAGTTTTTCAAAAATAAGCTAATTTTTTCATATTTTATAACTCAATAAGGTGTATGCAAAGAATATTTTCCATTTTTATTCCGATATAAAAAAGATTTTTTGAAAAAAAAATCAATTTGACCAATCTTTGCCTGCCCCCCCAAGAAAAAGCTGAAATGAGGTCCCTGATTGTTTTCTACCGAAAGTAAAAGCCGCTTTTATGCCGCATTCTTTTATGATGCATTCTATATACCTGGGACAAGAGTTAAAACGAAATATACAATCGATTTTGCTTTTGCCATTTTTCTTTTACCTAAATTTGTATACAGGTAGTCCTTGACTTACGACGGTTCGCACTTACGACCGAAAAAAAATAATATATTTTTTATTAATTAATTATTTTTCAAAAATTGATTGATAAATCTTAAGCGGATGTGATTTATGAAAACGGGGAATTCTCTTTCGGAAGAAATGAAACATATCAGTAGTTTTAAAAATTAAGTTATGAGTCATTATTTTGGGATTCATCACCAATCGCACGACGGTAACTAACTCATACGGTCGTTACTGTTTGTTACATAACTGTTCGTTATTGTTTTAGGATGTTTATTTTCTAAATTTCGTGTTGATTAATGCTCAAATTTTTATTTATAAGAACATTTTAATGTGTGATAAAGAAACGTGATAATGACTGATAAATAAACTCTTGCTAAAAAAAAGAGAAAGGTGATAGACTTAGAAATGAAACTTGAAGTGATAAAACAATATGATAGTGGTAAAAAAAATCGTAAAGCCGTTAAAGGGTCCTTGTCAATCAAATCTAATATATATAAAAACGGACTGTCGCTAAATATATATATTTGTATATATGTGACGGACGATCAACCGTCAACCAGTATGGGGAACAATTTTTTTTTCATTTTTTTCATATTTTTCAATTTTTCAATTTTTTCATTTTTTTCATTTTTTCAGTTTTTTCATTTTTTCAGTTTTTTCAATTTTTCAGTTTTTTTTTAATTTTTTTAATTTTTTTAATTTTTTTCATTTTTTTCATTTTTTTCATTTTTTCAGTTTTTTCATTTTTTTCATTTTTTCAGTTTTTCAGTTTCCCAGTTTTTTCAGGCCCCGGGGTGCCGAAGGCATCGGGGGCGCTAGGGGCGCCGGAGGCGTCGGCGGCGCTGGGGGCGAAGCCCCCGGGGTGCCGGAGGCATCGGGGGCGCTGGGGGCGAAGCCCCCGGGGTGCCGAAAGCATTGGGGGCGCTGGGGGCGCCAAAGGCGTCGGCGGTGCTGGGGGCGAAGACCCCGGGGTGCTGAAGGCATCGGGGGCGCTGGGTGCGCTGCGGGCGCCGGAGGCGTCGGCGGCGCTGGGGCCGAAGGCCCCGGAGCGACGGAAGCGCCGGGGGCGAAGGCCCCGGGGTGCCGGAGGCGTCGGCGATGCACAAAACGTAATTCGTAATTCGTAATCACTTCGTAATTTGTCATTCGTAATTCGTGCATCAATTTCAATATCTATAGCAACCAGTCGATTCAATATCTTTAACTTTATTTTTATTCGAGTTTCAATTCCTTTTCGAAACCACCCGTTGAAATGGGGCAACGGGTCCAACACTAGTTTAAAATAATAAATAAAAAAAGACTCGGACCCATTCAACAAATGGAAAAATTACTAGTGATTTGGATCGATGACAAGATTGAAAAGCGAATTCCATTGCGTCTCTTAAAGCTCATTATTTAAAAATTATCGATTTGAACCCGCTTCTCTTTGCATATACGAAAAAGAAAAAAAATGTCGAGGATATTACTAACCTAATCGTACAATTTAGTGAACGTCTACAATTTGGCGTAGATAACGAAGACATCAACCAACTTCTTGAAAATGATTTAGAAGATCTAACCAATGCAGAATTATTAGATCTTGAAACTCAAATGGTTGCAGAAGAGGATATTGATGAAAATAAATCAATCACATCTGCGGAACCGCTGAAAAAATTTGTATTGAAAGAAATGGCTGCTGCTTTTAATTTAATTAATCAAGGAATACAAAAGTTTGAAATGATGGACCCAGACATTGAAAGATTTTCAAATGTGAACCGCAGGATTCAAGAAAATCTTGCATGCTACCAAGAAATATATAGAGAAAAAAAACAGGATATTTTTCAAACAAAATTAGACACATTTTTCAAAAAAACTCATACGACTGTATCTCAAACTGAAGATGAAGAAATGGATTGTACGTATGTGATAAGTGATGAGGATGTATAATTTATAATTAATAAGTATTAATAATAGTAACGCTTCCGCACATGCACGTTACAAACTTTGATACAAACTATGCCTTTTGTCAATTTTGTATCTTTTTGATAAATGAAAAGACTGAATGAAGTGCACCTATATTTATATATACATACATAAGAGACTTTAGGTTTAAAATCCTAAATATGCTCAACGGTGACATGAGTCTTATTTCTTAGATATTGTATAAGAAATTCTTATTTGTTTTACGTCAAAGTTTGTAATGCGCTTCGACGGTATTGCACACTTTTTACTATACAATGTACATAATTACAGCATGAATTTGGTTTTGTGTAATTGTTGGAGTCCCCTTTGCTCCGAGTTCAACGTTTGATACTTACTGGCTGTGGTGATACTGTTGTTTGTTATTTGATGTTATATCAAGCTATTATCTAATTTCTAATATCAAACATTGTATATATCATTTAAGTCAGTATTGAATGTTGAATTTATTAGTTCATTGTTAGGGAATTTGTTCCAATCATTTTTATTTTCTATATATATGTAATGTATTAAATTTTAGTTGATAATTGTAAATTTTTAAGTTATTTAACAATATTATATATTTTAACAGATCTGTGAATGCATTATACGTATATATATTTTTTGGCATAAACAAAAATAGATTTAACGTCTTTACATACCTCCTTTACGTTTCACTTACGATTACAATTCACGAAAAAGTTTGCCTCTTGTCCGATCGTTTTCATACTTTGCCATATTGCTCATTTTGGTCATCAATATAAGTAAATGGATCCTCCGCCATTACGATGGTGCAAAAATATCGTGTAAGACGCGTTTGATATCTGCCCGGCGAGATAGTCGTTGACGTTTATCCATCGTTTGTTTATTAGTTTTAAACATAGATGGCGGTAGTAAAATAAAATTATTGTTTTTATTCAAAATAATTATCTTATATACAAATTATAAAAGAGGTATATTTTTAAAACACTTTTTTTTTAATTTGTTTATTATTTTCGATCGATAAATCAATCAGGCATGGCCAATTTTACAGTCTCTTTAGACGTTCGTGCAAAACAAAATCAATATGTTATACAAAAACAAAAGAATAATATTGTTTTATTATTGTGCCTTTTTATTATACACGTATTGTATCGAATGATTATTGTGATGATTTGTTTTTATACTGAAAGTACGCATATACACATCTTTCCGCTCCTGTGATCGTTTCTTTTGCGTCCAAAGTTTAATTTAACCAAACCTTTTTTGAAAGCTCGTTGCGTTGAACGGTGTTTCACGACATTTGTAAAACAGTACTTATTCCATTGTATATTTGTTTCATAATCGTAAGGCAAATTTGACTGCTTGTTCGTGAGGGTATTTACATATATTATATATCTGTTTTTTTTTTAGAACTCTTGTATAGTAGTAGATTCTCGCGTAGAAGGCTATCCAAGTATCTTATACATTTAATTGAATTTAGGCGGTTGTACAGTACAACTCTGCAGGTACAGTTCCGTTCGTGTGTGTAGAGGGTATACTAATCAGTCTCGTTGAAATAGAGGTTTTGTAATGGACTGATTCTTTTTTTATTAAATATATATTTCAAAGCGACTATACCAAATCAATAAGAAGCGGGTAGGTCTTTGCTACCTCGTTCGGGAACCAGACATTTTGTGCCTGATATAAATATGTATGTCTAAATAATATCTTTTTATTATTGTGTGGCGGCTCGCTTATACGACATGGTCGAGTTTGGTTGCCTTCCTGCGAGTGGGGACCAACCCGGCTGGGTTCGGACAGCTGCTACTCACTCTGTCTTCAGCTGTCATATAATAAACACGTGCATTAACATGCCAGTCGTCTCATTCGTTCATCCTCCATACTGGTGACCCCCGACATCGAGCCACGCAGCCTCGATCAATTTCAACATGCCGCTCATCCCTGCCTCGCCGAGTCAGGCGGGAGAAGCTACCCGCCGCGCCCCCATCGCCATCAACAGAGCGCGTCGCGGCCCGCGGGTGACAATAAACGAGCAGACACGGCTACCTACCTACCTACCTACCTACCGACGTCCAGCCACAACGTCGACGACAGGTGCTTTTAAAAAATGGGGGAGCGAATGAGACGACGATCGTGACAGCTGGATGTGGAGTCATGCGCGATCCACTACACATAGAACGGTCATCCAGCACCACAAGACATACACCACCTCAGCACCATCATCATCATCATCATCATCAAGGCCCCGTCCGTCTCCACGAGCGTCGTCACGCCGAGACGGGCGGTAGCGCTACAACACCTCCACGAGCCACAACGACTCACAGTCCAGCTCGGAGTATCATCAATCACATCGATGCCCCTGCCGCCCCCGCCGCCCCACCAACCGACATCAGCCTCGGAAGAGCGGCGCCGCCGCAGCATCGCATCGCGCGACCATCGGACCACCCACCGTCCTGCTCGCGACGTCACCGCCCTCGAATCTACCGACCATTCAGGGCGGTACACCTATGTACACAGCGGATGACCCACGTCAACATAATTTTTTTCTCCCCACTCAATAATTTTTTTGCTTTTTGTGTAACAATAACTTTTTTTCTTTTGTAAAATTTGTTTCTTTGTAATTTTGGTATCGCTGATGCTGGGGGGGGGAGTGATGTGGCGGCTCGCTTATACGACATGGTCGAGTTTGGTTGCCTTCCTGCGAGTGGAGACCAACCCGGCTGGGTTCGGACAGCTGCTACTCACTCTGTCTTCAGCTGTCATATAATAAACACGTGCATTAACATGCCAGTCGTCTCATTCGTTCATCCTCCATAATTGTTTAATGTCGTGCATAACCAAATAAATGATACGTTTGTTTTCATTTTAAGTATGCCATAATAAATTAATTGTACGCAATTTTTTTTATTTTATTATTGATAGTATATACCTATATATGGATTGATGTGTAAATTTTATATATTTTTACTATAATCATGTCGGTGAAGTTTGTGTACATATCCTCTCAATTGTATAATGAAATTAAATTTATTTAAATTTGCACTCTTTGTTTTATTTACGTTTGTAACGCGACGTTCTCCCAAGTGTCCCTTAAGTTGGTAGCGGTAGTAACCTTTAGGTTGGCACCAGCTACTTTACCGCGCCAAACACACTACCCGTCTCGAGAAGGGTCGAGACGCGGTCTCTCCATCGCCAGCCTCCAAACGGGAAGGACCTCCCTCCAGCATCTCCGCCGAGCGTCTTCAGAGACGCCCAGAGATCGCCATCTTGTGTCCACACGAGGCAGTACGGAGTTTGTCTCCTGCCTCCCCCTCCCGCTGCTGTGACGATACCACAGGGCCAGCTTCCGGAGGAAGCTGTTATCAACGCACACGACTTGCAGTCAGGAACCTCCCCGACTATATACATTTATATAACTATCCCAAGGTTAGTCCCCGTTTCCTACATAACACGACTCTTGGAAGAATAACGACGTATAACGCCCTCTGCATAAAGACGCGCGTAATACCGTTCATTACACGTTTTGATATATTTCTTATTGATTTACTTATAGTTTTGGACCATTGTGGAATTACAGGTGGAACCTAATGCGCCCCAATGGTCTATATAAGAAAACAAGAAAATAAAAATACATAAGAATTAAGAGAAAAAAGCAAAAGCAGAAGAATTGGATAAAAAACAAAAGAAAAATAATATGTATAAAAACGGCCGCGATGTATGTATGTATATTTGTGGGTATTTGCGGTGCGTCGACCAGTATGGAGATTTCAAAAAAACAAATTTTAGAATCCAGGAGTAGTTGTTGTGCCTAGAGATATTTAATAAAATAAATAGACGAGAACGAAGCGCACAACCAATCAGCGTGAAGTGGAGCGTATGACATGTACTCCTGATATTGAGCACCTGGCTTGGAACGGGAGACGTCAGCGTCAATACGTTGCACGGGAGCGTACACACATCCACGAAGACACACACATAAAAACGAATAAAAAATAAATATAAAAATTGAGTTTTGAGCTATTTGTCCCGGAATTGTCTCAGAAAAAGTTGGCAGCCCTAGTCTTAAGCTTCTACAAGCGTCTAGGTATCCATTGTCGACTATCGACTAATCGACTTATCGAGGACACTATTGAGCTTCTTCCTCTCTCAGGTAGCGATGGAGTGCAGACTTTGTCTCTGCCAGCAGGGTCCAGCAGGGTCCTTCGTCTCCATCCATGACGACCCTCATCCACCTCAGCGTTTGGTGCAACGCATTTGGACCTGCTGTCAGCTGCGGGTCAGTCGCCGTCACTTACCAAGTGTAAGCCATTGCTATTGTTAATTCGCTACTCCTCGTGATCTTTACCTTTGCCTTTCACATTTGCAGGTTAGGAAAGGTGACCATCTGCCAGATACGATATGCCTTTCTTGTCTCAACAATCTGGAATTGCTCGACACCTTTCGAAACTCTTGTTTTCGGAATGACACAACGTCGAGGCTGGAATTAGACAAGTGTTTGAAAGTTAAGCCTGAGGAGGTTTTGCTGGAAGATTTAATATGGGAAGATGAGTTGGGTGCTGATTGGCCACCCAACATTTCCAGTTCACCCGACGATGGCCAAGTAAGTCAATAGGTTTCTAGTGCTTTAAATCGATTCTAAACAAATTGACATGTAAAATGACATCTAATCACACTATAAATATACATACATGTTTAATTGAATAACGTTCGGTTTATATTTTAGACACCTGGAGGAAAAAATACTTCGAGAGATAATGTGGCAGCAATAATAGATACCAATACACACATTCTAGTGGAAGAATTAACATTTCGAAATGCTTTAGATGAGATGTGCTCTACAAATTCTGAATTGGATCATAAAATCAATAGTGTGACACAAAAACACTCGGATACTCGACGAAAGCTGCATTATTGTGACATTTGTTCAAAATCATTTACTACGAAACACAATCTTAGTACACATATTGGTATTCATGCTGGGGTAAAGCCATACAAATGTGACATTTGTTCAAAATCATTTACTACGAAACAAAATCTAAGTGCACATATAGGTATTCATACTGGGGTAAAATCACACAAATGTGGCATTTGTTCAAAATCATTTACTACGAAACAAATTCTTAGTGTACATATGGGTATTCATACTGGGTTAAAGCCATACAAATGTGACATTTGTTCAAAATCATTTACTTCGAAACGAAATCTTAGTGCACATATTGGTATTCATACTGGGGTAAAGCCACACAAATGTGACATTTGTTCAAAATCATTTACTACGAAACACATTCTTAGTAAACATATAGGTATTCATGCTGGGGTAAAGCCATACGAATGTGACATTTGTTCAAAATCATTTACTAGGAAATATCAGCTTAGTAGACATATGGGTATTCATACTGGGGTAAAACCACACAAATGTGACATTTGTTCAAAATCATTTACTTCGAAACAACATCTTAGTGCACATATAGTTATTCATACTGGGGTACAACCAAACAAATGTGACATTTGTTCAAAATCATTTACTATGAAATCTCATCTTAGTAGACATATGGGTATTCATACTGAGGTAAAATTACACAAATGTGACATTTGTTCAAAATCATTTACTATGAAACACAGTCTTAGTAGACATATGGGTATTCATACTGGGGTAAAGCCACACAAATGTGACATTTGTTCAAAATCATTTACTGCGAAACAAATGCTTAGTGTACATATGGGTATTCATACTGGGTTAAAGCCATACAAATGTGACATTTGTTCAAAATCATTTACTACGAAACAAAATCTTAGTGCACATATAGGTATTCATACTGGGGTTAAACCACACAAATGTGACATTTGTTCAAAATCATTTACTGCGAAACAAATGCTTAGTGTACATATGGGTATTCATACTGGGTTAAATCCATACAAATGTGACATTTGTTCAAAATCATTTACTACGAAACGATATCTTAGTTCACATATAGGTATTCATACTGGGGTAAAGCCACACAAATGTGACATTTGTTCAAAATCATTTACTACGAAACGATATCTTAGTTCACATATAGGTATTCATACTGGGGTAAAGCCACACAAATGTGACATTTGTTCAAAATCATTTACTTTGAAACAACATCTTAGTGCACATATAGGTAGTCATACTGGGTTAAAACCACACAAATGTGACATTTGTTTAAAATCATTTAGTATGAAATATCACCTTAGTAGACATATGGGTATTCATGCTGGGGTCCCGTGTTGAGCTGGAATGCAGAGCTACCGCGGCACTTATCTATCTAGACGATTGGGCCATAATTAACAAACTTTCTTTCTCGCCCTCGTAAGTCCAAGTTCTTACTAATAAAGGGTTATCTTGTTAGAGCCCCTAATATCAAACTCGGAGACTGTAAGATCAAATTTGTCAACGAGTCCACTTATTTGGGTGTTGTTCTCGATGTCAGGCTTACATTCAATGGTCATATTGGGAGAGCATTAGATAAAGCTAAGGTTTCCTTTGGTCGTATTGGTCTCCTTTGTGGTCGCTCATGGGGTTTGGGTTTCCATGAAAAACGCTTGGTATACGATGCTGTGTTTGTGAACTCTTTGACGTATGCATCTAGCATTTGGGGTCATCTTGTCGAATTAAAGACTATTTGTCGTAAATGCCAACACATTCAATGAAATTATGTTACAATTACTCGAGAAAACATAAAAAGTTTTTCATTCTTGTTTTTGCAAGGGCAACAAATCCTTTAATCATGAGCCTACCATTGACAGAACACCATGCGTACAAATTCCTACACAAACTCCCATGATATTTTAAATTGTTCTAAATATGAAGAAATAAAATAAAAAACATCTTGTCGTATCGTACGCGTAGATATATTGATTCACTATTTTGTTTTTTCATTTATGAAACGAACGAATCCTATTTTAACTAGTTCAAGGATTTTTCTGTTTTTAGCATAAATTTATTTTTTTCGGTGCACTTGCAACAAGCTCACGGTGCAAGTGCAGTTAAGAATCACTGCACTAGGATAAAGCGTTTTGTTTCACTTCCGGTCTAAACTTACTCCCCTTACTAAAAAAATTGTAAAATTGCTTTAGTGTTTTTATAGTTAGGTTTGAATAGTTAAATAAAATAAAAGTATGTACTTAGGTAAATTGAAAACGACCTTCAGAGGAACAATTTTTGCTTATACCATATCTCCAGTTATTAAAATAATGCTCCTTGCACCCTTATACCTACATCTACAGATAAAGAAAGAACATTTTCGGTATCTAATAATTTTTGCACTAAACTGAGATCGGCATTGGGGGATAAGTCTCTCAATGCTTTAGTGTTTCTCAAGTATTATTACATATGTTCAAATTAGGAAAACTAAATAAAATTTTTATTTAATGTAATTTTGCATTATGATATACATACTGTATTATATTTGTATTTCTTTATTATATGTTTTTTATCACCTATAATATTTTTCCAGAATTGTATAATGAAACAAAATAAAATTTGAATTGAAAATCTGGAAATTTTTGAATTTGATTTTGGACTTTCAAAATTTTGCACCCGGATATGTCGGGTTTTCAGAAACCCTTTTTTTTCCCCGTGAGGGGAAAACCTTGCATAGGCCCCCCCGACCCGAATTCCAGGGGGAGTGTGAGATTCTTACTCACTAAAAACCCCTCTCTCTTTCAGCTGCTGCCGGACCCGCACTTAGAGGTTGTGATTTCTCGACTTTTTTTGATTCTCGAGATTCGAGAATCTCCTTTTCTCGGAATATTTGAATCTCGAGAATTCGAGATTTTCTTTTTTTGTTTCTCGAGATTCTCGAGAATTTTCGAGAAAGTATAATTTTTTTTTAATATAGTGAATTGATTTTTTTAGCATATAAACTTGACAACATACAAAAATCAAAAGGACACAAACACTACATATGTATGTATGTATGTTATATCAGGGGTTTACAACTTTATTAAAGACATGACGAAAGAAAGATATAGAGAGATACAATAGAACATTGAATAGAAAAAAAAGTAAAATTATATAAAAAAAATATTATAATAGAAGGCATGAAAAGAAAATAAAAATATACAAAAGTAATTTAAAATAGTAAAAATAACAATATGTAAAAATAATTTTATAAAATTCCCAGTGTTACTACCCGGCTATGCCCGTGTTTTTGTGACCGGACAAATAATAAAAATACTGACCATCTATGCATATTAAAATACTGACTATAAATTGATTAATATCTAAGGAAAAAATACTCGAATAAATAAATAATAAATCAAAAATCTTTGTTTTTTGTGTGTTAAGTGGGGTCATATTGTCAGTGAAAATATATTTTCACTAGCGTTTTAGTGATATCATAACCGAATACTTTCGCACTAGCGACTAGTACCTACATGCACATACGGTGGCACGACAAATCGAGATTTTGTAATGGACTGATTCTTTTTTTATTAAATATATATTTAAAAGCGACTGAACGATAGCTGCAGGAGCTGTAATGTGTGTATATGTATGGGTGACCAATGGCTGTGTGTGTGTGTCGTCGTCTCGTTCAGCTCGCTCTGGAGCACGTGCTGGAACAGGGCGGGGTTGGGAATTAGACACGTCAAGTCGGTTATATCCTCTCGTTTATTAAGGAGTAGATGGCGAGCCGGGGAGTTTCTCGGCGCCTGTGCCCCTTTATGGCGGGGGCTGTGGATGAGTACGATGGCTGGTCAGGCAAGGTAGACCAGCCACGCTAAGACCGTCTCGGCCGGCGGATGGCGGGCGTCTCATTTGACAGATGAGCGCGCTTCGTCAGATGAGTGCGCGCTCGTAAGAGCCCAAAACACGGCCATGTGGGTTTTTGGCTCGGACATACTCCCCGGGTTGGAATATTAACAAAGATTTCAAGAAAATTAACATAAACAATTCAAACAAAAAACAACGAAATTCAGAAGGAACAATTCAAATGATACAGATAGAGGTCTTTGCTTAACCTTCATAATGGACATCATCAAATTATTACACTATCTGTTTGAAATATTCGAAACAAATTCAACATTACGGCGTGTGAACCCAATTGATTCAAATACAGCCCCAACATATGGGACATTCACATAATATTTTATTCATACATTTAACACCAAACACATTTTACAATTAAATATCTTATTTAATATCAACATGTATCATATATCGATAAAGAATCATTTGCAAAGCTAATATGTGAATCGAACAAATATGCGTACATTCCGCATCCGTGATGGATTATCCTGAAAACGTACACAACTGATTTCCATGGTAATAATTACACTCATTCTCCTCCGAACGAGTAGTCAATATTTGGATCCACGTTGAGCTCCGAGCAGTGGTAACATCCACGTTGAGCTCCGAGCAGTGGTAGCATCCATGTTGAGCTCCGAGCAGTGGTAACAAACATCAACATTTAGATACACGCTTGAAACTACATTCAATTAGAACAGATATTATTTAAAATTATAAATGAATGCATTGCAGTACATGCGTATAAGCAGTACATAAGACATAAGCATTGGATATGTAGGTACTATTTCTACAGTGATTTGCAAACATTTTCTTAGGAACTAAAGACAGCAGCCATGGTTACAAGCACAAAAAAGCGTTATAAGCACACCGACAAAAAAAACCAAACCAACTACTACAAGGGTAAAGTGTCATTAGCAAACAAAAGAAAACAAAACAAACTTAATGTATAAAGCGTCAATTAGCGCACCACAACCAAACCACTAAAAACCACTACTACACTGGCACAAACACGAAATTATATGGGGGAGGGAGAACAGTGAGTGCACCCAGGCCTATTCGGCTGGTCAGGGGGCCAACGGGCGCCTCGCCAGCTGTCCTGTCGGTGATGCCCCTCTGAGTGCACAGGGTGATAATTCGTGCGACACCGTCGTGTCCAGGAAGCACCAGCGTGACTCGCCCCATGGTTAGCACCATGTTCTGCATGCCGCTCGATCGGCAGTCGAGCTACTCGTTGGGCTGCCTTCCTGGTGTTGCTGTTGAAGGAGTGTGCTGCACTCCTCCAGTGACCATCTCTGCCCGCTGCTGCAGATGCTGGTGCGGTAGCGCCCGTGCTGCGGGCTGATTGAGCAGATCCTGCCGCTGTTGAGCAACCAGTGGTTCGCCAGCTAGGAATTGACCAGGGAATTAGGAACCCCAGCCGTAATTCCGACACGTCTCTGGATGGAACATTGTTCGTGATCTTGGGGATCACTAAAAACTCCATCTCCTTTATTTTGGCATGGCTCCTCGACCCCCGAGGAGCAACGTGCAAGACTACGCCCTGGGAGATTGGCATTTCCTTACAGCCTACCCCGACCATGCTTGCATTCAATGCATGCGGTTGGACGTTCAACCGCTGACGCAGGTCATTGGAGATGATGTTCATCTCTGACCCACTGTCGAGCAATGCTCGACACATAAGCCAACGCCCATCGCTTCCACGGGCAGACAGCACCACTGTGGATAACAGAACGGTGCGAGGGGCTGTTGCTTCCCTGACGGTTGAATGCAGGGAATGAAGGCTAGGCGCGTGTGGCACTTCGTTGGCGAAGCTTCCTTCCCTTGGGACAGGAGCAGCGTCGAGGTACTTAGAAGTCCTAGTAAACTCGGCGTGCAAAAGTGTGTGGTGTGGGTTGCGACAGTGGGAGCAACGATTTTGGCTCTTGCATGCTGTCATATTGTGGCCAGGACACAGGCAGTTCATGCAGAGGTTTACCCTTCGGACCAGGCTGATTCGCTCTGGTAGGGCCAGCTTCCGGAATGATGAGCATGAGTGGAGCAAGTGGTCACCTCGACACTTAGGGCAGGAAGCTACCTTGACTCTCGCGTGGTGAACGGAAGCCTTGGTAGTAACCTTCGTGCAGGGGCGCGGCTCTTGCATCCTCTGGATGGCCTCACCGTTCATTTGCACCTGGCACTGAAACTTGAGGAAACTCAAAAATTTGTCAAAGGTCCAGTCCTCGTGCTTGACTGACTGCATGTCCCATTGCCGGGCCGTGTACCGGTCCAGCTTGGACGACAGGGAAGACACGAGGACGTCATCCCATTTGTCGACGGGGACGCCCATGGAACCGAGGGTACGGACATGTATGGTGATGTCATCCACCAGCCGCCGCAACCCTTGACCGACGTGACGGCCCACAGGCTCAGCGTTGAGCAATGCCTGCACGTGTCTCTGGACCAACAACCTCATGTTGTTGTACCAGTCCTCGAGAATTGACCAAGCGGTGGTGAAGGCCCCTTCCGCACAGTCGAGGCCGCGGATAATGTTGCGGGCCTCACCTATAAGACTGACAGTAAGATATTGGAAGCGGATTGAATCCACCTCACTGCCGTCTATTGCTGCCTGGAAGCGTTGGGAGAACTGGGGCCAATCTTCGAGCTTCCCATCGAATGTTGGCAGTTCTAGTGCCGGGAGACGAATGGGTTGGTCAACTGGGGGAGTTGCGAGTCGGTCAACCGTGAGACGGACGATTTGATCGACCGGCACTAACTGATTTGGGGAGGGGGTTCCTCCCGATGAGGTGATGCGCTTTGCGGCATCTAATTTGTCCAGCAGTGTATCGATATATGCCGAATAGGCGGCCTCAAAATCGTCCCATGTTCGCGCGGAATCCACCGCCTCTGTGGCCTCTAGCGCCTCTAACTCGGACTGCGTGTCCAAAAAATCGAGACGCAGCTGGCGCATCTCCTCGAGCTTATACTCGAGTCGGGCCACGCTCAGCGGTAATTTCTCGACGAGATTCGAGTTTCTCGTCAGCATTCCCCGAAGAGCGCCACGACGACGTCGCAATTGAGTCGCCATGACTCCGAGAAACTGGAAGGAGTGAGATTAGAAGAGAGGGGGGGGGGGGGCACGCCGTGATGCCGAAGGCCAAACGAAAATGGCGGGAGTTTAAACAAAGGGAAGCGGGATCACAAAATGGCGGGAACCCGAACAAAGGGATAACGGGAGAGGCAAAATGGCTGACGACCAACCTGGTGTGCCGACGACAGAATCCAGCGCTGAGATCATCCGGCTCGAAGGACCATGAACGATAGCTGCAGGAACTGTAATGTGTGTATATGTATGGGTGACCAATGGCTGTGTGTGTGTGTCGTCGTCTCGTTCAGCTCGCTCTGGAGCACGTGCTGGAACAGGGCGGGGTGGGGAATTAGACACGTCAAGTCGGTTATATCCTCGTTTATTAAGGAGTAGATGGCGAGCCGGGGAGTTTCTCGGCGCCTGTGCCCCTTTATGGCGGGGGCTGTGGATGAGTACGCTGACTGGTCAGGCAAGGTAGACCAGCCACGCCAAGACCGCCTCGGTCGGTGGATGACGGGCGTCTCATTTGACAGATGAGCGCGATATTTTAAAATTCCTTTCGAGCTTTACTGTTTCCAAAATCATGAATTAATTGTTTGAGGTCCATTTTGGCTGCTTCTTTGTGCTCAATTGTAAGCAAAGATAGTTCATTGAGTCTGGTTTGACCGATCGAATTTCTTTGTATTCAAATAAAGGAACCAAACTTAACGAGATGTGAAAGCCAGTTAAATTTTGATAACTGAAGATGATGACAATTTTTTTCTAAAGTAATATTTTCCGCATGTAAAAAATGTTCCGAACGAATAAAAAAAATATATAAAATTGAGTTTTGAGCTATTTGTCCCGGAATTGTCTCAGAAAAAGTTGGCAGCCCTAGTCTTAAGCTTCTACAAGCGTCTAGGTATCCATTGTTGACTATCGACTAATCGACTTATCGAGGACACTATTGAGCTTCTTCCTCTCTCAGGTAGCGATGGAGTGCAGACTTTGTCTCTGCCAGCAGGGTCCAGCAGGGTCCTTCGTCTCCATCCATGACGACCCTCATCCACCTCAGCGTTTGGTGCAACGCATTTGGACCTGCTGTCAGCTGCGGGTCAGTCGCCGTCACTTAACAAGTGTAAGCCATTGCTATTGTTAATTCGCTACTCCTCGTGATCTTTACCTTTGCCTTTCACATTTGCAGGTTAGGAAAGGTGACCATCTGCCAGATACGATATGCCTTTCTTGTCTCAACAATCTGGAATTGCTCGACACCTTTCGAAACTCTTGTTTTCGGAATGACACAACGTCGAGGCTGGAATTAGACAAGTGTTTGAAAGTCAAGACTGAGGAGGTTTTGCTCGAAGATTTAATATGGGAAGATGAGTTGGGTGCTGATTGGCCACCCAACATTTCCAGTTCACCCGACGATGGCCAAGTAAGTCAATAGGTTCCTAGTGCTTTAGATCGATTCTAAACAAATTGACATGTAAAATGACATCTAATCACACTATAAATATACATACATGTTTAATTGAATAACGTTCGGTTTATATTTTAGACACCTGGAAGAAAAAATACTTCGAAAGATAATGTGGCAGCAATAATAGATACCAATACACACATTCTAGTGGAAGAATTAACATGTCGAAATGCTTTAGATGAGATGTGCCCTACAAATTCTGAATTGGATCATAAAATCAATAGTGTGAAACAAAAAAACTCGGATACTCTAAGAAAGCTGCATTATTGTGACATTTGTTCAAAATCATTTACTACGAAACAAAATCTTAATGCACATATAGGTATTCATACTGGGGTAAAGCCACACAAATGTGACATTTGTCCAAAATCATTTAATACGAAATATCAGCTTAGTAGTCATATGGGTATTCATACTGAGGTTAAACCACACAAATGTGACATTTATTCAAAATCATTTACTACGAAACATAATCTTAGTAAACATATGGGTATTCATACTGGGGTAAAGCCACACAAATGTGACATTTGTTCAAAATCATTTACTACGAAACATAATCTTAGTAAACATATGGGTATTCATACTGGGGTAAAGCCACACAAATGTGACATTTGTTCAAAATCATTTACTGCGAAACAAATGCTTAGTGTACATATGGGTATTCATACTGGGTTAAAGCCATACAAATGTGACATTTGTTCAAAATCATTTACTACGAAACAAAATCTTAGTGCACATATAGGTATTCATACTGGGGTACAACCAAACAAATGTGACATTTGTTCAAAATCATTTACTATGAAATATCACCTTAGTAGACATATGGGTATTCATACTGAGGTAAAATCACACAAATGTGAAATTTGTTCAAAATCATTTAATACGAAATATCAGCTTCGTAGTCATATGGGTATTCATACTGAGGTAAAACCACACAAATGTGACATTTGTTCAAAATCGTTCATTACGAAACAACATCTTAGTGCACATATAGGTATTCATACTGGGGTAAAGCCACACAAATGTGACATTTGTTCAAAATCATTTACTATGAAACACAGTCTTAGTAGACATATGGGTATTCATACTGGGGTAAAGCCACACAAATGTGACATTTGTTCAAAATCATTTACTGCGAAACAAATGCTTGGTGTACATATGGGTATTCATACTGGGTTAAAGCCATACAAATGTGACATTTGTTCAAAATCTTTAACTACGAAACAAAATCTTAGTGCACATATAGGTATTCATACTGGGGTAAAGCCACACAAATGTGACATTTGTTCAAAATCATTTACTACGAAACGATATCTTAGTTCACATATAGGTATTCATACTGCGGTAAAACCACACAAATGTGACATTTGTTCAAAATCATTTACTTGGAAACAACATCTTAGTGCACATATAGGTAGTCATACTGGGTTAAAGACATACAAATGTGACATTTGTTCAAAATCTTTTAACGGGAATCGATACCTTACTGTACATATGGGTATGCATGCTGGGGTAAAACCACACAAATGTGACATTTGTCCAAAATCATTTAATACGAAATATCAGCTTAGTAGTCATATGGGTATTCATACTGGGGTAAAGCCACACAAATGTGACATTTGTTCAAAATCGTTTATTACGAAACAACATCTTAGTGCACATATAGGTATTCATACTGAGGTAAAACCATACAAATGTGACATTTGTCCAAAATCATTTACTACAAAACACAGTCTTAGTAGACATATGGGTATTCATACTGGGGTAAAGCCACACAAATGTGACATTTGTTCAAAATCATTTAATACGAAATATCAGCTTAGTAGACATATATTTATTCATACTGGGGTAAAACCACACAAATGTGACATTTGTTCAAAATCATTTATGACGAAAAACATTCTTAGTAGACATATGGGTATTCATACTGGGTGAAAACCACACAAATGTGACATTTGTTCAAAATCATTTACTATGAAATATCACCTTAGTAGACATATGGGTATTCATGCTGGGGTCCCGTGTTGAGCTGGAATGTAGAGCTACTGCGGCACTTATCTATCTAGACGATTGGGCCATAATTAACAAACTTTCTTTCTCGCCCTCGTAAGTCCGAGTTCTTACTAATAAAGGGTTATCTTGTTAGAGCCCCTAATATCAAACTCGGAGACTGTAAGATCAAATTTGTCAACGAGTCCACTTATTTGGGTGTTGTTCTCGATGTCAGGCTTACATTCAATGGTCATATTGGGATTGCATTAGGCTTCCTTTGGTCGTATTGGTCTCCTTTGTAGTCGCTCATGGGGTTTGGGTTTCCATGAAAAATGCTTGGTATACGATGCTGTGTTTGTGAACTCTTTGACGTATGCATCTAGCATTTGGGGTCATCTTGTCGAATTAAAGACTATTTGTCGTAAATGCCAACATATTCAATGAAATTATGTTACAATTACTCGAGAAAACATAAAAAGTTTTTCATTCTTGTTTTTGCAAGGGCAACAAATCCTTTAATCATGGGCCTACCATTGACGGAACACCATGCGTACAAATTCCTACACATAACTCCCATGATATTTTAAATTGTTCTAAATATGAAGAAATAAAATAAAAAAACATCTTGTCGTATCGTACGCGTAGATATATTGATTCACTATTTTGTTTTTTCATTTATGAAACGAACGAATCCTATTTTAACTAGTTCAAGGATTTTTCTGTTTAGCATAAATTTATTTTTTTCGGTGCACTTGCAACAAGCTCGCGGTGCAAGTGTAGTTAAGAACCACTGCACTAGGCTAAAGCGTTTTGTTTCACTTCCGGTCTAAACTTACTCCCCTTACTAAAAAAAAAATGTAAAATTGCTTTAGTGTTGTTATAGTTAGGTTTGAATAGTAAAATAAAATAAAAGTATGTACATAGGTAAATAGAAAACGACCTTCAGAGGAACAACTTTTCTTATACCATAACTCCAGTTATTAAAATAATGCTCCTTGCACCGTTATACCTACATCTACAGATAAAGAAAGAACATTTTCGGTATCTAATAATTTTTGCACTAAACTGAGATCGGCATTGGAGGATAAGTCTCTCAATGCTTTAGTGTTTCTCAAGTATTACTACATATGTTTAAATTAGGAAAACTAAATAAAAATTTTAATTTAATGTAATTTTGCATTATGATATACATACTGTATTATATTTGTATTTCTTTATTATATGTTTTTTATCACCTATAATATTTTTCCAGAATTGTATAATGAAACAAAATAAAATTTGAATTGAAAATCTGGAAATTTTTGAATTTGATTTTGGACCCGGATATGTCGGGTTTTCAGAAACCCTAGGATATCATAAGTTAGAATAAATATGATTTCTTCAATTATAACAATATTTTAACATTATTGAAATATAACTGCGATGCATGTAAGGATGTTAAAACAGAGGTCGGCAACCTATGCCACAGGTGCATGCATGATGCATGCGGAATGTCTTGTATTTTGGGCACATTGCTCTTAATGCTTAATAATAGACGGTGTTATTCCTGTCGAAACCAAGCAACTGCTTTTGTCTACTATTGTTGATACTATAGAAGACAGTTGGAGCTGTGTATCCAAAAGGCTGCTCAAAAGAGAGTCTTAAAACTAGACTCGCACTCAAGACTAAATGAGACAAATCTATTCCTCCGCACATTGAGTAAACTATTAAAACCATCTGTGGCAGGTTCAAAATCTAATATTAATGTTAAAGAAGCAGTTTTGTTTTTTAGAAACCTGCCATTGTTTAATGTATTAACAGAGGCTCAATGTTTGAAAGGATATCAGCACTTTTAATGGTGCTTACGGACTAAACCAACGACGATTTTGGGCCAACTTTTTAACCAGCAGTAGCGTACAAAATATCGAAATAAAAATTAAATTTTAAAATTGAAATTAAATATCAAAATCAAGCTAAAGAGCGAGATTGAGCTAAAATTAGATCATCGTTGATGTTTTGAATTACAACAATGTTTTGAATTACGACGATTCGCATTTAAAACCAGAGAAATATTATAATTTCTTTGCTTACGAGCGAAAAAAAATATTGTTAAAGTCGTCACGAGATGTTACTGTATTTCCACGTGGATGATCGATAAAAAAAAACAATTCATAAAAAAACGCGGTGTCGGATGTCGGTGATTTGTCAAAGGGTTTTTTTCTTTCGTCGAAATAAAATTAATAATCACACATTATCCGATAAATTTTACCTCTGAAATGATTTAATTACTTGATTTATTTCGACGAGAGAAACAATTGAAGAATAAAAAAATCCGTTTGATGTGACCGACAACACCCCGGGTTAGCTTCCATCGTTGGATCACCCATACTAATACATGATATATTATCAGTAACTGCGCATTACGGGGAAGTAAAAATAATAATTCTTTGATTTTTTTTCGATCTTAGTGCGTATATTCGTAAGTCAAAACATCTTCGACAAACAAAAGTCGAGGATTACCTGTATGTGATTGTTGATGATCTAATTTTAGGTGAATCTCGAAAATTTATTTAAATTGTGCATGTTCTGTTTCAACTATCAATATTTAATTTTAATTTTAATATAATGATTATAATTTTATTTTGATACTTGAATTTAATTTTAATATAATAATAATAGTTTTAATTTTGATATTTAATTTCAATTTTTAAATTTAATTTTTATTTCGATATTTTGTACGCTACTGGTTTTAAAAGTTGGCCTGTGGGCCGTTTGTTGGCTTGGTGCGTACCATACGGCAATTAATAGAGAAAGTGAATCCACGCCGGATATATTGCTATTATTGATGGCAACAAAAATTAAATATGAAGAGTTTGGTTGTGCCTCTCTAAAATCTGTTTGGTGTCCCGTCAATAGTGTGGATGATGAAAAGTATTTTAGTAAATACAATATAATTGTTACCGATCGTCGCACGAATCTCAAAAAAGAATCTGTAGAAATATGCTCCATGTTAATAAAAGTACAAGAGTAAATTGAGATTCGAATTGATATGAGAAAATTGTGGCTATTTTTTTCTGAGATTCAAACAATGGTTTGGAATATCTGTTTCCGGTATATTAAAAATTTTCCTAGGTTCAAGAAAACCGAAATAATTTTTCACTAGCTGCATTCCCGCAAAACGTGTCTTAATTTGAACAGTTTTGAACAGAACCTAATTTTGATGATTTATGGCCCCCTATTTCCGTGTGCCCCGCTATATATATGTACATATGTAGGTACGCCACTGATAGTGTGAAGTCGAGCCTGTTCCTGCACTTCGACTTCTTTGCAGCGTAATAAGAAAATCCAGCTTCGCATAAATGGGTTGTAGAAACAATAACAAATAAAATATCGTGTAGAAACAATATTTACTTGCGTAAATATTTAGATCGTTGATATATCAGGGGCATTATCAATTACTGTTGTGAAGGCAATGTTATTAAATTTGCTTTTCTCTGGTAAGTTATTATTAATATTCAATAATTTAAATTAAATTTTTCACCAAAATTAATTTATCTTATTTATAAAAGTTTGAGAGTCTTTGAGCCACGTTCTGTAAATTTCGAAAAAGTTTCAGCTTACTTGAGGATATTTTTTTAATAATTTTGAGGTTATTGTAGAAATTATTAAATAATAATAAATTATTCTATAAATATAAAAGTTGAGAACATTATTATTTCATAAATAAATAATACCTACTTTCAAAATATTGTTCAAGATTAATATAATATGGTTTAACTAGATATGTTTTAATGTTCATGAATTGCATCGATAACACTGTTCCTCACGAAAAATGGTTCAGAGGCGAGATATAGCTTTTCTTATAGATATATGTCCAGTAAACACGAATCTGGTAATAAAAAATGTTGATTGTCTCGAGATTCGGAGATATATGTATGTGTTTTTCAAATCGCGCGATTTTTCCATAACTTACTGTTGTTCGGGGGATGTCTCAAAATCTGTCAATTTCCTGTTTAAAATAAATATTGGAATCTATAGTCGGATATTTTATCTTTCATTTGTAGTATTTTTCAGCTTAAAAATCTCTCTAAATAGTCGTCCAGCTCAAATCAAAAGTACATATTTTCACTTGGGATTTTTTACCACTGACCCTTCAGAGACGAGAGATTTTTTTCATTAATAAAAGAATATTTCAACCATATTTCTTTGACAAATATTCATCTTAATCAAGCAAAAATAATAATAAAAAAAAATTAAAGCGCTTTCAGGTAAAAATCCATGTAGCCATATGGCTACGCTCGTCGTTATAGGGGGCGTGTCAGTAATTCCGCGCGACAACAAATCGCAATACGCGAGACGAATATCCTGCCCTCCAAAATATTTTTAGATAAAAGAAAAAAATCCAAGATGCCTTTAGTTATGTAGTTAGTCTATTTATAACCCCATATATTTTTTTTTCATAAAATCAATATATTTTTTTTTTATAAAATCAGTATATTTTGTCAGATACAACATATACCTGCAAGCTAAGGGTTTGAGTAAAAACAATAATTCGGTGAATTGTTACAAACATACCACACCCCAGAACATCGGAATTTTGACCAATTTGACCAATACCAAACCCTTAAAAATAATCATTATATATGTACATAGGTACTTTGAAGAACCAAGGAGAAATAAAAAGCAACCATTTACATAAAAGAAAACATTTATTTAATCTATATGATCTAAATCTCCATCAATCCATATGCGTGTTGTACTCGCTTCGTAGCTCGTAAAGTTGTCGTTTCCTCTTACTGGTCTCCCTCTAATTCGTATTTGCAGCAAGTTGACGACGACTAAGATTATTTACAAGACCTCCATCATCTTCTTCGGCACTGTCTTCATCGGTCAATACGTTCGATTCGGGAGGACAAATAAATATATCCGTTTCCATCTTCATCTCAATATCGAGCAAATCGTTGTGGCGGCTCGCTTATACGACATGGTCGAGTTTGGTTGCCTTCCTGCGAGTGGGGACCAACCCGGCTGGGTTCGGAGAGCAACTACTCACTCTGCCTTTAGCTGTCATATAATAAACACGTGCATTAACATGCCAGTCGTCTCATTCGTTCAACAGGTGTGTAAAGAAATGGGGAAGCGAATGAGACGACGATCTTGACAGCTGGATGTGGAGTCATGCGCGATCCAGTACACATAGAACGGTCATCCAGCACCACAAGATTCATCACACACCACCTCAGCACCATCATCATCATCATCATCATCAAGGCCCCGTCCGTCCCCACGAGCGTCGTCACGCCGAGACGGGCGGTAGCGCTACAACACCTCCACGAGCCACAACGACTCACGGTCCAGCTCGGAGTATCATCAACCACATCGATGCCCCTGCCGCCCCCGCCGCCCCACCAACCGACATCAGCCTCGGAAGAGCGGCGCCGGCGCAGCATCGCATCGCATCGGCGCGACCATCGGACCAGCCACCGTCCTGCTCGCGACGTCACCGCCCTCGAATGTACCGACCATTCAGGGCGGTACACCTACACAGCGGATGACCCACGTCAACAATTTTTTTCTCCCCACTCAATAATTTTTTTCTCTTTCTTTGTGTAACAATAATTTTTTTTCTATTGTAAAATTTGTTTCTTTGTAGTTTTGGTATCGCTGATGCTGGGGGGGGGGAGTGATGTGGCGGCTCGCTTATACGACATGGTCGAGTTTGGTTGCCTTCCTGCGAGTGGGGACCAACCCGGCTGGGTTCGGAGAGCCACTACTCACTCTGCCTTTAGCTGTCATATAATAAACACGTGCATTAACATGCCAGTCGTCTCATTCGTTCATCCTCCATATCGTCATCGTCAGTCCCAGGTTCTTCTAACAAATTTAATATGTCTCCAACAGTTAAGTCTTCATTGTTAGATTTTGTGTATATATAATAAAAAAACACCAAAAACATCGAACAGTAATCAAAATAATTTGACACGGGAAAAGACTAGCGTAGCCATATGGATACGCAAGCATTTGGGATTGAATTATAGCTATACAATACATATTTGAAAGCACCTAAGTATGTACATTTATAGCACTACACATTGACATAATAAATGTATTCATAAAAGTAATGAAAGGCATTTAAAAGTTTAAAAATAAATGCACTTACGTTTTCGAACAGTCCATTTTTGGTTAAAAATTTCAACCGCAAATTGTAACTCCTCTCTTTGTTTCTGGTAGCTGTTCCCTTCACTGTAGCACACCAATAACTGTCAAGCGTATCCAAAGTGACAAAGCTCGCGCAAAAAAAACCGTATTCAGGTATAAGTGGGGGCGCTGGGGATTTAGTTTCGCCATTGCATATACTGTTGCCGTATGGCTACGTTCGTACTTGGAGGGTTTACTATTTTATATTGAGTATTTTCTATTGAAACATGTTTATTGGAATAGTTTTCTGGCTACACTATTTTTTGTTTTCGTTTAAATGGTTAATTGGAAGTGAGTTTTCGACTTTAAATACAGATTTTAATATTTACTCAAGTAACCAGATATGTTAATTAACACAAAGTTTTATTTTAAACAATAAAATACATAATATATCTCGTAGATTTGGCTTAATTGTCAAATAATCATTCTTCATACAATTGAGACGTATCGTCTCAATTGTATGAAGACGTGGGTAAACGGACTATTAGTCAAATGTGAACAACAGGACAACTGGTCGCTCTAGATCGGTCACTCGTGATCATCCGTCACGCTAAAACTGGTCACGAGAAAACTGGTCACGAGAAAACTGGTCACACGCTAAAACTGGTCACGAGAAAATTGGTCACACCCTAAAACAGCTCACAAGAAAATTGGTCACACGCTAAAACTGGTGGCGAGAAAATTGGTCACACGCTAAAACTGGTCACGAGAAAACTGGTCACACCCAAAAATTTAAAATTGGTCACACAAACAAAAATATTCTAATATACTTTTTATTTACGAAATTTTTATTATTATCGACTAGACATATGTTCGAGCCAAAGGCCCTCGTGGCCGTGGCCGTGGCCGTTGTTTGTGGTCTTCGCGAATAGTTCGCGGGCATCTGTCAGCTCATCAGACGCTCTCTAGCCTCTAGCCACGCCGAGAAGGTTGGCAATCGCTTTTGCGTTCATTTCACTTTGACAGTTCGTATGTCAAATCACAAATCTTAATTCACCGCGGCGGTAAATGTACCGCGGGGAGGTCTATGAAAACACTGATTGTGTACTAACACTAAGAGGATCCTTTATTTATGTTCACTTGTTACAATAGTAATTATATGTAAAAAAGAAGGTCGTTTTCGTTTCTCAGCTTCAGAGCCAATGGGAGCCAATGGGAGCTTTTTTACATACCTCCTTGACGTTTCACTTACGATTACAATTCACGAAAAAGTTTGCCTCTTGTCCGATCGTTTTCATACTTTCCCATATTGCTCATTTTGGTCATCAATATAAGTAAATGGATCCTCCGCCATTACGATGGTGCAAAAATATCGTGTAAGACGCGTTTGATATCTGCCCGGCGAGATAGTCGTTGACGTTTATCCATCGTTTCTTTATTAGTTTTAAACATAGATGGCAGAAGTAAAATAAAATTATTGTTTTTATTCAAAATAATTATCTTATATACAAATTATAAAAAAGGTATGTTTTTAAAAAACTTTTTTTTAATATGTTTATTATTTTCGATCGATAAATCAATCAGGCATGGCCAATTTTATAGTCTCTTTAGACGTTCGTGCAAAACGAAAACAATATGTTATACAAAAACAAAAGAATAATATTGTTTTCGGTGTGTATTATTTAACTTATTATTTTTGTTAGATAAATCTTATGTAATAATTTAGTATTAAAATTGTGATTTGTTTAGGTATGACTATCTGCTGAAAGAGAAACTTTTTGAAATATGTATAGTAAAAATATTAATATAGTCGGTACTATATACTATATATAAAAACGGACTGTCGCTTAATATATTTGTATATTTGTATATTTGTGACGGGCGATCAACCGTCAACCAGTAAGGGGAACAAATTTTTTTTTCATTTTTTTCATTTTTTTAAATAAATATTTATTATTTAAAAATGATAACAACAATAAAATTACCAGTGTGAACTTACAGGTTGTCCCCAAAGCGTCACACCGGTCTTAAGATGCCCGCGAACTCCTCGCGAAGACCACAAACAACGGCCACGAGGTCCTTTGGCTCGAACATATGTCTATTCGATAGTAATAAAAATTTCGTAAATAAAAAGTATTTGAGAATATTTTTGTTTGTGTGACCAATTTTAAATTTTTGGGTGTGACCAGTTTTCTCGTGACCAGTTTTAGCGTGTGACTAGTTTTCTCGTGACCAGTTTTAGCGTGCGACTAGTTTTCTCGTGACCAGTTTTTTTCGCTCGTAATTATAATATTTCTCTGGTTGTAATGCGTATCGTCGTAATTCAAAACATTGTTGTAATTCAAAACATCAACGATGATCTAATTTTAGCTCAATCTCGCTCGTTAGCTTAATTTTGATATTTAATTTAATTTTTATTTCGATATTTTGTACGCTACTGGTTTTAAAAGTTGGCCCAAAATCGTCGTTGGTTTGGTAAGTACGGACCATTAGGTGAATTGATTTAGGTGTATTGCATTCGACCAATTTACCTGCTCCCCTACAAGCGTCTAGGCATCCATTGTCGACTATCGACTAATCGACTTATCGAGGACACTATTGAGCTTCTTCCTCTCTCAGGTAGCGATGGAGTGCAGACTTTGTCTCTGCCAGCAGGGTCCAGCAGGGTCCTTCGTCTCCATCCATGACGACCCTCATCCACCTCAGCGTTTGGTGCAACGCATTTGGACCTGCTGTCAGCTGCGGGTCAGTCGCCGTCACTTACCAAGTGTAAGCCATTGCTATTGTTAATTCGCTACTCCTCGTGATCTTTACCTTTGCCTTTCACATTTGCAGGTTAGGAAAGGTGACCATCTGCCAGATACGATATGCCTTTCTTGTCTCAACAATCTGGAATTGCTCGACACCTTTCGAAACTCTTGTTTTCGGAATGACACAACGTCGAGGCTGGAATCAGACAAGTGTTTGAAAGTCAAGCCGGAGGAGGTTTTGCTGGAAGATTTAATATGGGAAGATGAGTTGGGTGCTGATTGGCCACCCAACATTTCCAGTTCACCCGACGATGGCCAGGTAAGTCAATAGGTTTCTAGTGCTTTAGATCGATTCTAAACAAATTGACATGTAAAATGACATCTAATCACACTATAAATATACATACATATTTAATTGAATAAAGTTCGGTTTATATTTTAGACACCTGGAAGAAAAAATACTCCGAGAGATAATGTGGCAGCAATAATAGATAGCAATACACACATTCCAGCGGAAGAATTAACATTTCGAAATGCTTTAGATGAGATGTGCTCTACAAATTCTGAATTGGATCATAAAATCAATAGTGTGACACAAAAACACTCGGATACTCGACGAAAGCTGCATTATTGTGACATTTGTTCAAAATCATTTACTACGAAACACAGTCTTAGTACACATATAGCTATTCATGCTGGGGTAAAGCCATACGAATGTGACATTTGTTCAAAATCATTTACTATCAAATATCAGCTTAGTAGACATATGGGTATTCATGCTGGGGTAAAACCACACATATGTGGCATTTGTTCAAAATCATTTACTACGAAACGATATCTTAGTTCACATATAGGTATTCATACTGGGGTAAAACCACACAAATGTGACATTTGTTCAAAATCATTTACTACGAAACAAAATCTTAGTGCACATATAGATATTCATACTGGGGTAAAACCACACAAATGTGACATTTGTTCAAAATCATTTACTACGAAACAATATCTTAGTTCACATATAGGTATTCATACTGGGGTAAAGCCACACAAATGTGACATTTGTTCAAAATCATTTACGATGAAAAGCATTCTTAGTTCACATATAGGTATTCATACTGCGGTAAAGCCACACAAATGTGACATTTGTTCAAAATCATTTACTTCGAAACAACATCTTAGTGCACATTTAGTTATTCATACTGGGGTAAAACCACACAAATGTGACATTTGTTCAAAATCATTTACTACGAAACAATATCTTAGTTCACATATAGGTATTCATACTGGGGTAAAGCCACACAAATGTGACATTTGTTCAAAATCATTTACTTCGAAACAACATCTTAGTGCACATATATTTATTCATACTGGGGTAAAACCACACAAATGTGACATTTGTTCAAAATCATTTACTATGAAACACATTCTTAGTAGACATATGGGTATTCATACTGGGTTAAAACCACACAAATGTTACATTTGTTCAAAATCATTTACTATGAAATATCACCTTAGTAGACATATGGGTATTCATGCTGGGGTCCCATGTTGAGCTGGAATGTAGAGCTACTGCGGCACTTACCTCTCTAGACAATTGGGCCATAATTAACAAACTTTCTTTCTCGCCCTCGTAAGTCCAAGTTCTTACTAATAAAGGGTTCTCTTGTTAGAGCCCCTAATATCAAACTCGGAGACTGTAAGATCAAATTTGTCAACGAGTCCACTTATTTGGGTGTTGTTCTCGATGTCAGGCTTACATTCAATGGTCATATTGGGAGAGCATTAGATAAAGCTAAGGTTTTCTTTGGTCGTATTGGTCTCCTTTGTGGTCGCTCATGGGGTTTGGGTTTCCATGAAAAACGCTTGGTATACGATGCTGTGTTTGTTAACTCTTTGACGTATGCATCTAGCATTTGGGGTCATCTTGTCGAATTAAAGACTATTTGTGCTAAATGCCAACATATTCAATGAAATTATGTTACAATTACTCGAGAAAACATAAAAAGTTTTTCATTCATGTTTTTGCAAGGGCAACAAATCCTTTAATCATGAGCCTACCATTGACAGAACACCATACGTACAAATTCCTACACAAACTCCCATGATATGTTAAATTGTTCTAAATATGAATAAATAAAATAAAAAACATCTTGTCGTATCGTACGCGTAGATATATTGATTCACTATTTTGTTTTTTCATTTATGAATCGAACGAATCCTATTTTAACTAGTTCAAGGATTTTTCTGTTTTTAGCATAAATTTATTTTTTTCGGTGCACTTATAACAAGCTCGCGGTGCAAGTGCAGTTAAGAACCACTGCACTAGGCTAAAGCGTTTTGTTTCACTTCCGGTCTAAACTTACTCCCCTTACTAAAAAAAAATGTAAAATTGCTTTAGTGTTGTTATAGTTAGGTTTGAATAGTAAAATAAAATAAAAGTATGTACATAGGTAAATTGAAAACGACCTTCAGAGGAACAATTTTTGCTTAAACCATATCTCCAGTTATTAAAATGCGCCTTGCACCGTTATACCTACATCTACAGATAAAGAAAGAACATTTTCGGTATCTAATAGTTTTTGCACTAAACTGAGATCGGCATTGGGGGATAAGTCTCTCAATGCTTAAGTGTTTCTCAAGTATTATTACATATGTTCAAATTAGGAAAACTAAAAAAAAATTTAATTTAATGTAATTTTGCATTATGATATACATACTGTATTATATTTGTATTTCTTTATTATATGTTTTTTATCACCTATAATATTTTCCAGAATTGTATAATGAAACAAAATAAAATTGAATTGAAAATCTGTAAATTTTTGATTTTGATTTTGGACCCGGATCTGCCGGGTTTTCAAAATTTTGGACCCGGATATTTCCCTTACATATCATAAGTTAGAATAAATGTGATTTCTTCAATTACAACAATATTTTAACATTATTGAAATATAACCGCGATGCATGTACGGATGTTAAAACAGCGGTCGGCAACCAATGCCCCAGGTGCATGCATGATGCATGCGGAATGTCTTGTATTTTGGGCACATTGCTCTTAATGCTTAATTGATGCTAAAATTCGGAATAGATGCTAATAGATGCTAAATTCATAAAATATGCGAATAGATGCTAAATTCATAAAATATGCGAATAGATGCTAAAATAACAAACAAATGTGAAATTTGCATAAAATTTATAAAATTAATAGACAATTTAGAAGTGTCTTCCTAACCCTTTGTCCATTTATTATGTGAAGAAATTGAGGGGATAAAACAGTGCTTGCAGTTTACCATAGACGGTGTTTTTCCTGTTGAAACCAAGCAACTGCTTTTGTCTACTACTGTAAACAAAAGAAGACAGTTGGAGTTGTGTATCCAAAAGGCTGCTCAAAAAAGAGTCTTAAAACTAGACTCGCACTCAAGACTAAATGAGACAAATCTATTCCTCCGCACATTTAGTAAACTATTAAAACCATCTGTGGCAGGTTCAAAATCTAATATTAATGTTAAAGAAGCAGTTTTGTTTTTTAGAAACCTGCCATTGTTTAATGTATTAACAGAGGCTCAATGTTTGAAAGGATATCAGCACTTTTAAGACAATTAATAGAGAAAGTGAATTCACGCCGGATATATTGCTATTATTGATGGCAACAAAAATTAAATATGAAGAGTTTGGTTGTGCCTCTATAAAATCTGTTTGGTGTCCCGTCAATAGTGTGGATGCTGAAAAGTATTTTAGTAAATACAATATAATTGTTACCGATCGTCGCACGAATCTCAAAAAAGAATCTGTAGAAATATGCTCCATGTTAATAAAAGTACAAGAGTAAATTGAGATTCGAATTGATATGAGAAAATTGTGGCTATTTTTTTCTGGGATTCAATCAATGGTTTGGAATATCTGTTTCCGGTATATTAAAAATTTTCCTAGGTTCAAGAAAACCGAAATAGTTTTTCACTAGCTGCATTCCCGCAAAACGTGTCTTAATTTGAACAGTTATTTTGATGATTTATGGCCCCCTATTTCCGTGTGCCCCGCTATATATATGTACATATGTACATAGGTACGCCACTGATAGTGTGAAGTCGAGCCTGTCCCTGCACTTCGACTTCTTTGCAGCGTAATAAGAAAATCCAGCTTCGCATAAATAGGTTGTAGAAACAATAACAAATAAAATATCGTGTAGAAACAATATTTACTTCCGTAAATATTTAGATCGTTGATATATCAGGGGCATTATCAATTACTGTTGTGAAGGCAAAGTTTGTTATTAAATTTGCTTTTCTCTGGTAAGTTATTATTAATATTCAATATTAAATTCAATAATGTAAATCAAATTTTTCACCAAAATTAATTTATCTTATTTATAAAAGTTTGAGATTCTTTGAGCCACGTTCTGTAAATTTCGAAAAAGTTTCAGCTTACTTGAGAATATTTTTTTAATAATTTTGAGGTTATTGTAGAAATTATTAAATAATAATAAATTATTCTATAAATATTATAAATATAAAAGTTGAGAACATTATTATTTCATAAATAAATAATACCTACTTTCAAAAAAATGTTCAAGATTAATATAATATGGTTTAACTAGATATGTTTTAATGTTCATGAATTGCATCGACAACACTTGTTATGGGGACAAGTAGGAGATGGTGTAGAATATTATAGTCACAGATTTTGTCAAATGATTATATTCTTTAATTAGCAGTAAATATAAACGAGATTAATATATAAGTTTGTATTACAAGTTACTAGTAAGTAACTATGTAATAATCACAAGTTACTAGTAAGGCAGTTTAATCGCAAGTAACTATGTAATAATCACATGTTACTAGTAAGGCAGTTTAATCGCAAGTAACTATGTAATAATCACAAGTTACTAGTAAGGCAGTTTAATCGCAAGTAACTATGTATGTAGTAATCACAAGTTACTAGTAAGGCAGTTTAATCGCAAGTGAGGTTCAATAGATCTAACATGAGCATTTATACACAAAAGAATGATAAGCTTTCACCAATCACAGAATTTTGGTAAATAACAAAGTGATTAAGATACAGAGCAACATTCGTGTGTAAGACAGTTTTAATATTTGATTTATGTATCCTTTGAGAGTATCGAGACATTTGTACAGACTCCAGGGATGTTCAACTCGAGAGCACCCCCGAAGTCGGTTTTGTGAGATAGCTCGTGGTAAGCGTGGGCGGGGCTGGTTTCCTCAAGGTGCCTTCCTTCGTCGTCGATGGTCTGGTCTCTGCTGATGTCGGCTCGGCTCGATGTCTATCTCGCTCTCTCTCGTGCAGTGTGCGTAAGTGAGTGTGATACAGGACAAAGGCGGGAAATTGTATAATAATGAAAACAGGTTGTAATTCTGTTTGTATGGTGACTGTATTTTATATATATATATATATATATATATATATATATATATATATATATATATATATATATATATATATATATATATATATATATATATATATATATATATATATATATATATATATATATATATACAGAGATCAAGCAGGGGGGACAGGGGGGGGGGTAACAAAGTAACCACGCGTGCCTTTTGAGGTTAGCCACGCGTAGCTCAGTTGTCTGCCTCCTGGACGAAGACAGACCAAGTTTCCTCTGGTGCACACCGGACGGATACTGGAGCTGGTCTCCAAGTATCGTCACAACCCTCACCAGCCTCTAGCTGGTGATTTCGGTGGCGAGGTGGGCCCCGTAAACACCGGGGTGTTTACGCGCCAAACCGCTATTGACAACTGTTAGTTTGTGTGCCAACCGCTGTCTCAGGGTGGCCAGCACAAAAATATATCGGCCAAATCGTGGGTCGTAAGGCCACGAAAGCCGATCATCAGACATAGTCTGAACAACATTTTTGAGTAGAAACACAATTTATCATAGAGATAAATACAGATAATAATATTTTAGGGTTTACACGTATCGTGGGACAAAATGCAGCTATAGCAATAAAGATTATTAAAAGTAATCTTTGTATTTCAACAGGTCATTAACTGTGTCGTCTTATATAGCAATCGTGTTAGAAACTCGCATAAATTATAATAGATAAGAAGTTAAGTAGATAGAGTTGAGCAGAATAGTTGATTGTACAGGATGGAAGCAATAGAGATATTGAAAGTCTCATAAATAATGAGGGATAACTTAACATCATAAGTAGTTAAAAATGAAACGGATGTTCAAACTTGAGATTAAAGAGTATACATAAATCCATACAAAGGTTATAAGATCATACCACATAACATCCCCATCGTTAGATTAAACATATGGCGGGAGTGCCATGTGATTTAACAATAAAATTAAAGTATTTTGTATAGAGTTTTAAGAATTACATACATCGTTATAAGAATTCCATGTGATCTAACATGTAAAGTAATAAAGTATTATATAATCACTTAATATAATTATTATAAAAGTTTAGTTTTTCAAAAGACTCTAATATAAGATGTTACAAAAATAGTAATTGTAAATGTACATGTTATTGAAACCTCTTTTTTTTTTAATATTCAAAAATTATAAAAATATTGATTATAGAAAAAATCACAAAAATATATAAATTAATCACAAGATTAATAACTATACTATATCAGAAATAGTAAAAATAATTACATGTTTAAACCTATAACAATAAAATTGTATAAATCAATTGAAATAGTAAAAGTTGAAAGAATAATAATGATTTTGTATTTGTTTACAAAACTTAATGAAATATAAATATAATATACGAATTAATAAAATATAATAATCGTGTAGGACTTTTACAATTGGTATAAATGTATTAAGTTAGTAAGAATTCAATAATATTTTTCTTCAAGTAATAGTAATACATTGGTTTACTTGAAATCTATAACTATACTATAAATTTGAATAATATATGTTTGTTAAACTGCGAAATACAGATACAAATTTAAAAAGTTTAAGAATTAAAGATTAAATTATATAATATAATTTTCAAATATAAAGTTTCAGTAAAAGTATTTTATTATATAAAACATTATAATTATTAAGATTAAATGTTTATTTACTTTTCTTAGTTAGGTATTTGTAACCTTTCAATAAGAGATTGGATTGATAAAAGTTAAAATATTGATTTCCACATATGAAATCAAATTTTATAATTAGTTTCAAATGATAATTTCATTTTAAATGTGTCTATAATATAATATAATTGTTCAATCAAATCAACGTCTATAATATAATTTTTCAATCAATTTTTTTTCTAAAACATCCATTGAATTTCAACAGGCACAATAATAATTCATTAAAATGATATAATAATGTTTCTGAACTATATAATATAAGATTTTTAAGTATAAACTTAAATTGTTTAAAGATTTTTTTTTTTTTATAATTAAGAGATTACACAAATTAAAAATACAAGAATAATAGTTATAAACATTAACAATAATTAATAAGATAATTGAGAAATAATGACAACAACAATAATTAATACGATGGTTGGAAATCGCTGAATTAAGTAGATAAAGTAGATAAAGAATTGCTACTTTCGAAGAGGAATTCGAATAGTTTTTTTATTTAACGTGTTGTATATAGCGTTAACTTTTCGAATATAATATTCCATTACATTATTCTATGATGTATGGTATTTTATTTTTGATGTCGTCAATATGTGATGACAATACAAGTACATGAATAAATTGTCATTGCATTAAAATAATTCAAAAATCTTTTATTTATCAACAACTTTAGTTGCCTTCTTTCTTTTTATATTATATGTGTACATGAGAGTTCAATAATGTTATACATATTTATTTTTAAATATTGTGTTCATAGTTCTGTCATAGAACTAAATTAATTGTTATTTTTAAATTTCTTTATATATTTTGCTGGTTATAAAATATTAATAAAATATAAATTTTCACGTTGAAACTAACATGTCGATATTAAACCTTTAGGTATCAGGATAACTGGTTTAATTAAATTTAAACAGTTTAATTAATTTTCAAGTCATATTTATTTATAGAATATAAAATATTTACTGTTATAATAAGATTTATATTTGTTTCTAAGAAATTTACTTTTAGCTTTAGATTTCGGTTTATTTAGGTTTTTATAACTATGTTGGTTTACGATTTATATTAGTTGTAGATTGCGAATGTAAATGGTTGTCGATTACTTACAATCTTCTTCTCAAAATTTCGCATGGTTTTGTATTTTTTTTTCTATATTATTTAAAATCAGGATTTAATTTATTTTACGATTTACACTTGCGTATACATACATATGTATGTGTATGTAGTGTTTAAGAACATATCAATTACGTAATTTATATGTATATATAATTCTATTCTAATCAGTTTGTTTATAATCCGTGTAACGAAGGTGTTATATAGTCATTTGAAATAGTTCGACTATGTTCAAAAGAATAATTTATTTTTTAATTGACAATAAGTAGTTTGAATATATTGAATAATAACAAGTTCTACAACTACTGTCAAAATTAGATGTGAAATCTATTTTTCAATTAATCTAATTATTATATAACTTTAAAAATAAAGAAATTTCAAATTGTCTGTTGCAACAATTTAATATTGATTATAATGATTCTAAAAAGAATAAGTTTATGAATATTAACTATCTTCATTTGGAATAGTTTACGTTTTCGATTTAAGTAATTGGATTTTTTTTTTTATTATTTTTTTTTAATATTTCAAAAGTAATTAGTAATATATTTTTTAATTCTTAATTAAATAATAATTATAATAATAGTTTTAATTATTGGTAATCAAATTATTCAATTCACGTCTAAGTTGTAATAGTGAAACTGAATTTCTATGTTTTTAAATATGTATAGGTTGTTTATAAATTTTATAAACATAAGATTTTTAAATATATATATATATATATATATATATATATATATATATATATATATATATATATATATATATATATATTGTTTTGATCTATTATTTTATTTTTAATAAAAAAAAAAAAAACATGTTGTTTTTTATGAAACTCCAGCAGAAAGTTGTCAGATAAAGTTAAAAATTTCAATTATGAATTAAATTATATCACAGACAGTGATGTATGCTATTATTAACATTTCATAAGAGCAATTAATTAGTTATAAAAAAAAAGGATTTAAATATTATACTATGCTAAATATTATTTAAGCATACATATATCGAATCAATTAATAATAAACGAAGCATATATTATATATGTAATATCGATGCACATATCGACAAGCAACTTATTTGCATATATCGACGATTATTTTGAAGCAATTAATAATTTATCGTATAAATAGGGTTATACGATCCCTCTCATCTATACAATACTATTAATATGTATATGTATACTAAATGCATATATGAAAAAAAAAATTTGAAAATTGATTTGAAGTTATAAATAATAAATATACTATAAATAAAAATTATTTCTATTAGATACTTAAAATTATTATATTAGATAAGATAAGAAGTATCAATTGACTTACTGATACTTAGGAATAAATATGTATCAACTTGATAATCATTTTTGGATTTCATTTTGAAAAATAAAATGAAAGGAATAAAATATAATTCGACAAATTCGAATTCTCCAAAATAAAATACAAATACGCGAAAGATGCTTATTATAATATCTCTAGGATTATTTACTTATTATTATTATCTTTAATCCAAAGTTTTGATGAGGAACATTTAAACCCTCACATCTCTATTAGTGATCAGATCAACAAAATTATATTTTTTTTAACTAATTTTGTACTTTATAACTCCTTATTTTTCTGAACTCTTTTCTTTTCACTAACAAAGCTAGTAATATTAAATATTACAAAGTAAGATATCTAAATATCTACTTTTCACATAAATGTATACTTTCAGAAAAAATAAAATTAGAATGATGGAATTATTCAACATTAGAACATTCTTCATCTGTTGAAAGTTCACATTTGTTATAAATCACTTGTCAATAGCTATTTTAAATCAAAGATCTTGAATCTAGGTCCATCAAACAGAAATCATTATTAGAAGAATACGATTATAATATAGTTCATAAATCTGTTAAAATTAACTTCAACACTACTGTTTTGACTACGTACATATAACGTATGTCCATATAATGGAATTAGAATCAGATATAATATAATGGTATAATGGAATCAGAACTACATAGATTAAATTATTACGAATTTTAAAATTTCATTACCAAACTTATCAACTAATGAAATTATCTTATTAAGATTGACGAATCTCTTTGGATCATAAGGATCATATATTATGTAGCACACTAGTGTTGGGCCCGTTGATTTCAACGGGTGGTTTCGAAAAGGAATTGAAACTCGAATAAAAATAAAGTTAAAGATATTGAATCGACTGGTTTCGGAAAGAAATTGATGCACGAATTACGAATGACAAATTACGAATTACGAATTACATTTTGTGTATCGCCGACGCCTCCGGCACCCCGGGGCCTTCGCCCCCGGCGCTTCCGTCGCTCCGGGGCCTTCGGCCTCAGCGCCGCCGACACCTCCGGCGCCCCCAATGCTTTCGGCACCCCGGGGGCTTCGCCCCCAGCGCCCCCGTTGCCTCCGGCACCCCGGGGGCTTTGCTCCCAGCGCCGCCGGCGCCTCCGGCGCCCTCAATGCCTTCGGCACCCCGGGGGCTTCGCCCCCAGCGCCCCCGATGCCTCCGGCACCTCGGGGGCTTCGCCCCCAGGCGCCGCCGACGCCTCCGGCGCCCCCAGCGCCCCCAATGCCTTCGGCACCCCGGGGGCTTCGCCCCCAGCGCCCCCGATGACTTCTGCACCCCGGGGCCTGAAAAAACTGGGAAACTGAAAAACTGAAAAAATGAAAAAAATGAAAAAACTGAAAAAATGAAAAAACTGAAAAAATGAAAAAACTGAAAAAATGAAAAAAATGAAAAAACTGAAAAAATGAAAAAAATGAAAAAAACTGAAAAACTGAAAAAAATGAAAAAACTGAAAAAATGAAAAAAATGAAAAAATTGAAAAAATGAAAAATGTGAAAAAAAAAAAATTGTTCCCCATACTGGTTGATTCATCATGTTCGGCGAGAGTTAGGACACACACACACACCCACACACACACCCACACACACACACACAGATTACCGTCTTTATATATATGATTGCATTATATTGTTGAAGAAATAAAATAAATTATTTCAAATTATAAATAATTAAAATTATCAGTATCTATGGAATAAATTATATCAAATGAAAAGTCAAATATATTATCGAATATAAAGAAATTATTATCGTCTTGAGATTAATAATGAAAGGTCAGTGTAAAGTCTTTCATCATAAAAGAATAAAAGATTATGGAAAATCTTACTTATCAAATATATATATATATATATATATATATATATATATATATATATATATATATATATATATATATATATATATATATATATATATATATATATATATATATATATATATATATATATATATATATATATATATATATATATATATATATATATATATATATATATTTGTCTCTGTTTTGCCACTCGTCTCTGTTTTGCGCAACACTCATCCATCTCATTCCGCACATTTTCCTAATTTCGTTCACCCATCTTCCTTGCGGTCTTCCTTTTACTCTTTTGCCTTCTCTCGGGTATCATTCAAGCACTTCTTTTGTCCACCTTTCGTCCATCCTCCTAGCTACGTGACCCGCCCATTGCCATTTCAATCTCTTCACTCTATCCACTATGTCCACTACCCTTGTCATATTTCTCACCCACGTGTTCCGCTTTCTGTCTTTCCTCGTTATGCCAAGCATACAGCGTTCCATACTTCTTTGAGTGCATTGGATTTTATTTAGCATCTTGGCGTTCAGTGTCCAAGTTTCACATCCATACGTCATCACTGGCAAAACGCATTGATCAAAGATCCTTTTCTTCAGGCAGAGTGGCATTTTTGATTTAAAAACAGCATTCATCCGTCCAAATGCACTCCACCCTAATTTCATACGTCTCTTTATCTCTTCATTTTTACTACCAGACATGTCAATTATTTGACCTAAATATAAATAATTATTTACTACTTCTACTGGTTTATCATCTAAGGGGATGCTATCAGGCATGCAATAACTATTGAACATTAGTTTAGTCTTATCTACGTTAATTTTTAATCCTACTTTTCTACTTTCCCTGTCCAGCTGTGTTAGTCTGATAAGTAGGTCAGCTGAATCACGAGCTACTAAAACTATATCGTCTGCGAACCGAAGGTGACTCAAAAAGCGACCATTGATGCTTACTCCGGCTGTATCCCAATCCAATTTCCTGAAAACTCCCTCAAGCACCGCATTGAATAACTTGGGCGAGATTGTATCTCCTTGTCTTACTCCTTTTCCTATGCTAAATCTATCTGTACCTGAAAAAATTTTAACCGAAGCTGTGGCATTCTTATATATTGCAGCTAACAGTCCCACATAGGGTTCCGGCACTCCCTGTGTTTTTAGAGCGTTAAGTACTGCATTATGACTAACTGTATCGAAGGCTTTCTCATAATCGACGAAACCTAGGCACAATGGCCGTTGATATTCGTTGGCGCGCTCGATTAGTTCGCCAACTACTTGGAGGTGGTCCATTGTGCTGAAATTTGCCCTAAACCCTGCCTGCTCTATAGGTTGGTTCTCGTCGAGGATATTTTTCAGCCTTTCTGTAATAACCTTCGTGAAGAGCTTGTAGACCGCTGAGAGTAGACTAATGGGTCGGTAGTTCTTGATATCGCTTTTGTCGCCTTTTTTGTGTATTAAAATGATAGTTGCGTTATTCCATCCTTCTGGTATAGCTTGGTTCTGGATGCATTTGCTGAAAAGCCTAGCTAAGATATTAATTAGGGGGGGGCCGCCACATTTTAATAAGTCAATGGGAATATTATCTTCCCCTGGGGTTTTACCGTTCTTTGCAGTTTTTAGCGCGGCCTCTACTTCGCTAGGCAATACTGCAGGAACCCTTTGGCCGTGTGTCGATTCCAGAGCGGGGAATTGGCCGTTGTCGTTCTCGTATAGTTTTGCATAGAACGTGTAAACTCTGTCTATGATTTCTTCTCTATTCCTAATTATTACTCCGCTCTCTGATCTGATTGCGATCATTTGGTTTTTGCCTAAGAAAAGATCCTGTTTGCACTTTTTCAGGCTACGGTTATTCTTAATGGTATTTTCTATTAGCTTGCTGTTAAAATCCCTGACATCCCTGACTATTCTCTTTTTAATTTCCTTATTTACTAGATTGTATTCTTGCTTATTATTATCCCTATCTAAATTCCTTTTATGCTTAATTAGGTTTTTTGTTTCCGCTGAAATTTTGCTCAATTTAATCTGTTTCCTGAATCCACCTAATTTCTTACCTGTTGAGGTTAGAACCGAACTAATTACAGTGTTCAATTCCTCGATGTCTGCTTCTGGGTTTAATTTCCCGTATCGATTTCCAAGTTCGAGTTCGAATTCCTTTTTCCTAGACCTTAGTTCCTTAGTTGAGCGAAATCTGGAGAGTTACTGCATCCTTTTATTAATTTCCTACGTTCGCAATTTATATTAATGGCCATCTTGGCACGGACTAATCTGTGATCGCTACCTATATCTACTTTACTTAAAACACTAACGTCTTTAACGGAGTGCAGGGCATTTGTTAGGATGAAATCGATCTCGTTTCTGTCTCCTTTAGGACTCTCCCAAGTCCACTTATTGTTGGTGTTTTTCCTGAAAAATGAATTAGTGATAAAGAGCCTGTTGTGTTCTGCGAATTCTATGAGGCGATCGCCTCTGTCGTTTCTTTGGCCGGTACCAAAATTGCCTACTGCTCTTTCTGTATTTGCCTTTTGTCCTATTTTTGCGTTAAAGTCGCCCATGATTATTTTAAAGTGGTGACGGCTATTATCGTATGCGTCCTGTATTTTTTCGTAGAAGTCTTCTATTTCCTCGTCTGGGTGGCTAGATGTGGGGGCGTACACTTGGAAGATTTGACAAGTGTACCTGCTCGAGATTCTTAATACTATATAGCATATACGTTCCGATATGTCGCTTATTTCTATAATATTTCTTTCTATTCTCTTATTGATAAGAAACCCTACTCCTCCTATTCTACCATTTGGTAGCCCTCTCCAGTAGAGACAGTTACCACTTTTTAGGATTATTTGGTTTTGCTGTTTTCGTCTTACTTCACTAAGTCCTACTATATCCCATTTGATATTTTCTAATTCATTCTCTAATGCAAGCACACTTCCTTCACTCGATAACGTTCTTACATTGTACGTGGCTAAATACAGATTTCTATTAGCTAAGCTATCATCCATCGTCACTCTTACCTTGTTGGAGGTTTGGATATTATTTTTCTCGCATTTATCCTAGATGTGTTGAGAAAAAGGCGGTACTTGAGAGAGATTTCCATTCAAGGAGTGAGTTCTTACCGCCATAGACTCTTCTCTGTGGTCAGCTTTGACAGATAGTCATCCTAGGTATCACTTGGATCACTTATGAGTTATTACATGCCATTTAACAGGGTTACTTTGTAAGTGAAAGTAGTTAGTTATGATAATAATAGATTAGCAATTGTTATACTACTTTTATACAGATCTTTTTTACAGATCTTTATCGTGAGACGCCTCTTTGGAGACAACGGATTTATATATGTGAGTGCGGTTTGCAATTTAATATTTTAATAATAACTTTAGTAAAGAATATAAAATTACACGAATTACTTTAATATAATTTAAATATGAAAAAGAACTGATAGACAGTTGGGAAACACCGTTTCTGTTTGCTATTATTCTATTAAGTAAAGTTCGTTAAAGATTTTTGGCTGGAAGCAATTATATGGAAGATTTATTGCTTCTGTGGGACCGACTGAAGGACCCTTTTTTTGTATTCAGGTAAGGAGATGTATCTCGTTCGTATGCTCAGATTTGACACAAAAATTAACACAAAATTTTTCGAAATAACTGATATAAAACCGCTTTTTACGACCGATTTGCTGTTTATTTTTACACTTAAATTATACTAGGATGCAATTAGTAAAATAAGTGATTAGATGGTTAAATTTTTAGATTAAATTTCGTGCAATAGCCGGGTTTAAGCGAGTAATAGCGGGAAGAACGCAGAAGCACGTCTTCCCCGCATGACACGAAAGACCGAACCTCATATATATATATATATATATATATATATATATATATATATATATATATATATATATATATATATATATATATATATATATATATATATATATTTGATAAGTAAGATTTTCCATAATCTTTTATTCTTTTATGATGAAAGACTTTACACTGACCTTTCATTATTAATCTCAAGACGATAATAATTTCTTTATATTCGATAATATATTTGACTTTTCATTTGATATAATTTATTCCATAGATACTGATAATTTTAATTATTTATAATTTGAAATAATTTATTTTATTTCTTCAACAATATAATGCAATCATATATATAAAGACGGTAATCTGTGTGTGTGTGTGTGGGTGTGTGTGTGTGTCCTAACTCTCGCCGAACATGATGAATCAACCAGTATGGGGAACAATTATTTTTTTTTTCACATTTTTCATTTTTTCAATTTTTTCATTTTTTCAGTTTTTTCATTTTTTTCATTTTTTCAGTTTTTTCATTTTTTTCATTTTTTCAGTTTTTTAATTTTTTTCATTTTTTCAGTTTTTTCATTTTTTTCATTTTTTCAGTTTTTCAGTTTCCCAGTTTTTTCAGGCCCCGGGGTGCAGAAGGCATCGGGGGCGCTGGGGGCGAAGCCCCCGGGGTGCCGAAGGCATTGGGGGCGCTGGGGGCGCCGGAGGCGTCGGCGGCGCTGGGGGCGAAGCCCCCGAGGTGCCGGAGGCATCGGGGGCGCTGGGGGCGAAGCCCCCGGGGTGCCGAAGGCATTGGGGGCGCCGGAGGCGCCGGCGGCGCTGGGAGCGAAGCCCCCGGGGTGCCGGAGGCAACGGGGGCGCTGGGGGCGAAGCCCCCGGGGTGCCGAAAGCATTGGGGGCGCCGGAGGCGTCGGCGGCGCTGAGGCCGAAGGCCCCGGAGCGACGGAAGCGCCGGGGGCGAAGGCCCCGGGGTGCCGGAGGCGTCGGCGATACACAAAATGTAATTCATAATTCGTAATTTGTCATTCGTAATTCGTGCATCAATTTCTTTCCGAAACCAGTCGATTCAATATCTTTAACTTTATTTTTATTCGAGTTTCAATTCCTTTTCGAAACCACCCGTTGAAATCAACGGGCCCAACACTAGTGTGCTACATAATATATGATCCTTATGATCCAAAGAGATTCGTCAATCTTAATAAGATAATTTCATTAGTTGATAAGTTTGGTAATGAAATTTTAAAATTCGTAATAATTTAATCTATGTAGTTCTGATTCCATTATACCATTATATTATATCTGATTCTAATTCCATTATATGGACATACGTTATATGTACGTAGTCAAAACAGTAGTGTTGAAGTTAATTTTAACAGATTTATGAACTATATTATAATCGTATTCTTCTAATAATGATTTCTGTTTGATGGACCTAGATTCAAGATCTTTGATTTAAAATAGCTATTGACAAGTGATTTATAACAAATGTGAACTTTCAACAGATGAAGAATGTTCTAATGTTGAATAATTCCATCATTCTAATTTTATTTTTTCTGAAAGTATACATTTATGTGAAAAGTAGATATTTAGATATCTTACTTTGTAATATTTAATATTACTAGCTTTGTTAGTGAAAAGAAAAGAGTTCAGAAAAATAAGGAGTTATAAAGTACAAAATTAGTTAAAAAAAATATAATTTTGTTGATCTGATCACTTCAATAGATTTTTATTTATTTAATAGAGATGTGAGGGTTTAAATGTTCCTCATCAAAACTTTGGATTAAAGATAATAATAATAAGTAAATAATCCTAGAGATATTATAATAAGCATCTTTCGCGTATTTGTATTTTATTTTGGAGAATTCGAATTTGTCGAATTATATTTTATTCCTTTCATTTTATTTTTCAAAATGAAATCCAAAAATGATTATCAAGTTGATACATATTTATTCCTAAGTATCAGTAAGTCAATTGATACTTCTTATCTTATCTAATATAATAATTTTAAGTATCTAATAGAAATAATTTTTATTTATAGTATATTTATTATTTATAACTTCAAATCAATTTTCAAATTTTTTTTTTTCATATATGCATTTAGTATACATATACATATTAATAGTATTGTATAGATGAGAGGGATCGTATAACCCTATTTATACGATAAATTATTAATTGCTTCAAAATAATCGTCGATATATGCAAATAAGTTGCTTGTCGATATGTGCATCGATATTACATATATAATATATGCTTCGTTTATTATTAATTGATTCGATATATGTATGCTTAACCTTTCCCTTACGGTGCTAAAAAATTACGCGTGCAGCGGTGATGTCGACTCAGTCGTTCTAGAAATTCGTGATTTTAAAGTCGGATAAATATGAATATTTAACCATTTTTCCTTCTATTCATGACTATAGTAATAGTCCGTATCTATATAAATGTATATATATGTATCAATATTGGTAATATACTGCTAAAAACGATCTAAAAAGCATGAAATTGAAGACGCGTGAACGACAATCACAGAAGACCGCCCATCTCCAAGTGAGGACGAACACTAGGCCCCCACTCCGCGACTCGCTGATCAGAAATCACGCCACATCCGCCAGAATTACGCGATGATTCAAAACCTATGCGTAAAAATATATTCAATTTTTTCATCAAATTAAATAAAATATATTTATATGTACTTTTTATGTATTTATTTTCACAATAATAATTTTAATACACAAATACATAAATTGATAAAAAAAAATGAGAAGTAAACGTAAATAAAAAAAATATAAGACAATAATAAAACGTTGAAAATTAATTGATAAATATAAGTATTCATCCTTGCTATAATACAAGTAGACAATTACAAAAATTACAAAATTCACATGAATGATAAAAATATAAATTTTATGTAAATGTAAGTAAAGAACAATAGCATCAAAAATGTACGAAAACCGAATAACAATAAAATTAAATATTTGTGTCCATTACATAACAATCAGAGCATGAAATAATTTTTTGTTCAATTCTGTGCGTTATACAAACAGGCTTTTGACAAATATAGCACAATAGCCGAGTTCTTTTTTTTATCATTGGATAAGGGCAGAATCTACAGTTTCTCGTTTGCACTCTAGAAATGGTAGATGTATTCTCCGATATGCCTTCTTGCGGAATGTTAGTGGAATGTGCTTCTAGTGATTGTCGATCATACTGCGATATAACCATATCAATAGCATCCTGTTGTTGTTTATGGAATTTTACTGTACTTTTTTTTCTCCTTACAATATTGGGCATAGCTAATTCCAAACTAAGTTCTCTAATAAATAATTTTCGTCGACTTCTGTTATTCGCCTTCCATTCTGGATATTTCTGCGCCCATAGCAAATATGCATTTAGCGCAGCTATATCCAGCATCTCCATAAACACTCTAAAAGGCCATCTTCTTGTTGATCTTGCACAAGAATACTCACTTGTCATTTTTGTTTCGATGGTAAAAATTCTTTGGGAATTTCCCGTTTATTTTTACGTAGGGTACCAGTTAGAGTTAGCCCTTTATCTAAAAGGCTATCAGCTAATGCCACCGAAGTAAAAAAGTTGTCCGTTGTTACACCTCTATTGGTGCCATATTGCGGTTGAACTAAATCCATCACTACACGATTCCCTTGATTTATCTCTCGGCAATTATTAACCATACCTGTATAAACCTGTATATTTAATATATATGCTGTTGAAGAGTCAGCCGATACCCACATTTTTATTCCATATCTACCGGGTTTCGACTTCATATATACGCGGAATGGGCAATTGCCTCTATAGGTAGCCAAACGTTCATCCACAGTAATGTTGCAACTTGGAGAATAATTACGTTTACATTCTTCTACAAATTCATTAAAAATTGTCCTGATAGGTTCTAATTTATCAGACGACACGTGTATTCTTTCTTGTCTGGTTTCTTTGTCGTCAAAACGAATTTGACTGAATATTGTGATGAACCTATCCCAAGACATAGATGCCGTAAAAAATGGTTGGCAAAAAGCGCTGTCATTAGTCCACAATTCATTTAAGCTTAATTTTCGGGTCCTATTTCTGCCAGACGCAAGCATTATTCCAATGAATGCAAGCAATTCTTCTGCCAATATCGGCTCGATAAATTTCGTGGATGTACGATGTAACTGACGATTCGTTTGTTCACATATTTCTCTCACCATATTTGAATTTATAAACAAAGAGAACATTTCTCTAATAGTATTTACAGTAGTGCTACCATTTATAAGTCCTGAATTTTCGGTAACAATATTGCACTCTCTACGTCTTGAGGATGATGGTGGTAATGAATTCCATTGAAATCCATGATTCGATGTATACACTTCTTCGTCTTCATTTTCACTGGCCTCTAATTCCGAATCTGTATCTTCCATATCTTCAATAAAATCTTCCGTATCAGTAAAATTATCATTTATTTCAAAATCGAGATCGCTATCATATTCCTCTTCATTCATCAAATTTCTTTCAGCCATTTTTTTCTAAAATTAAAATTGTCTTTGAAAATATAAATATAATATACAATGTAGCATAGCAAATTAAAAAAAAATAGCATTAAATAATTATTACCGTATTTACTATATAATAATCAAGAAACACAAATAAAGTGCTGGTCCACACGGTACAAAAAAGCTCCGAAACGAAAAAACAACACGCGCGCACCGAGAATGGGACACGACTGAAGGAAAAAACGTAATAACACACACTGCATTTGTGCATTATGCCCGATTCTTCGATAAAATATTTTTTTCTGTTGCGTCAGATAAATACGTGTATATTATAATAATTCTATCTAATACATTAATGTATTGCTGAGGAATACCCAAAATATGAACTCTGTATTTAGTATATTTACAGAGATATTCACACAATTAGAGTAAATGTCGACTATGTTTCTATCACCGGTAAGGAAAGGTTAAATAATATTTAGCATAGTATAATATTTAAATCCTTTTTTTTATAACTAATTAATTGCTCTTATGAAATGTTAATAATAGCATACATCACTGTCTGTGATATAATTTAATTCATAATTGAAATTTTTAACTTTATCTGACAACTTTCTGCTGGAGTTTCATAAAAAACAACATGTTTTTTTTTTTTTTATTAAAAATAAAATAATAGATCAAAACAATAAATTAATTTGAATCTATGTATTTATGTTGATGATCCCCTTAAACCGTGGCGCGTAAGTCTCGAATTTATCTCTATCGAAATATGGCACTTCGTCTTCTTCTTCCTCTTCATCCTCGTCGTCATCATCTTCGTCTAAGTCCGCGAACCTCTGCATCTCCACGACAGTTAGCCGACGTACAACTGACGCTGACAATGGCGTTATCGTCTTGGATATCATCATTGTTGTGTGGCGTGTTCGCTGTCGTGACGTCACCCACGTCACGGGCTTCGCCTTTATGCTCGTACGCGTTCTCGTCATCGCGCGCGCGTCCTTAACCTCAACTGTCAAAACTCCGCGTCGTCGTCTGACCGCACCTGACTGTCACTGGAATGTCTTCAGGCATCCCGGACAAAGCCCCCAAATATAGGATCCGGATGTGAAGGATTCCAAGTGAAACGCAGATTAAGTCAGAACTATGTAATTATTAACACATGTCTTCGGGCTTGTTCTCCAACAAGTGACCATAACAGCACGCATCCGGTCTCTCCCACGCATACCACACACACTTTATCCCAGCTTGACCAACCATACCTACGGCTCGTTTAAAAATCATTCCTACATTTCGGTCATTTCTGACTGTCATTCGCCCTCGGATGACATTCTTCGTCTTTTGTATTTTTACAGCATTTCATCTCACATTCTTTTACATTTCATCTTCTACTCTATACAATGTATCATCTTACATTCTTTTAAAACATTTCCTCTATCATCCTCAACAATGTTTCATCTCACATTCTTTTAAAACATTTCCTCTATCATCCTCAACAATGTTTCATCTTCCATTCCATAAAATCATCTTATATTCTTCTAAACATGCTTTCAATTGTCACAATTACAATTTAAATCACAATTACAATCATCATCACAACTACATTTCAATACACTTATACATCAATCATTTTACAATTTACATAACAATTACAATTATAACAAATTAATCGTTACACATTTCACTACAAATCAATTTTTACATTTCAACACAATTCAATCTTCAATAAAGTTACACATCACAATTAAAGTTACACATAAATCATCACAATTACAATTTAAAATTATTTCAAGCAATACAAAACAGAAAGGTATCACAATTACAATTTCAAATTATTACAAGCAATGCAAAACATTAAGATCAATACCTTTACAATGACAAGTTAAATCTTTACATCGGAAACAATCACATTTTAAAACATTACTAGAATTAGCAATAAAACATTAAAATCAATACCTTTACAATGACAGAAGTTAAATCTTTACATCGGAAACAATCACATTTTAAAACATTACTAGAATTACATTTCAACACAATTATCGTATATTCTTCTAAGCATGTAACCAAATTAAAACATGATTCAATATACAAAGCACTTCCCAAAAAATACTAGAAGAAAGCAATAAAACATTACACTTTTCAATCATCAAATTACAAGTAAGGCTTAACTAAAAACCCTCCAAGTATTTCACTTATTCTCTAATTCACAAACGCACACTTCACTTCCATCGGTACAACTTAAATACTATCCAATGCCAGCGGCGATTCTCCTTGACCGTCCGATGAACGTGCCGTCACCCCACAGATTTCCTGCTAGTAATTTACCATAAATGAAGTCAACACATATTGGTTCTGGCTCACTGATACATCCATTAAGTCTTTTCTCAATCCACGATCCTATTTTCTTTTCCATTGAATTAACATCAATCCGACTACGACCGAGCTTGAAAGTGAATACAGTGTCTTTTGGTGTTGAAATTTTGACTGGGTCCCTTAATCCTTCTTGTGATTTAGCCATATCTTTCTCTTTGTCTTTATGTTTCTCCTTTTCTTTATTCTCATCTTCAGAATTCTTCAAATGACTATATACTTAGATCCTTTTCCAAATTGATCATCGGGTGGTTCATCTGTATTTGAAAATGATATGTCTCCGTAATCCAAAAGTCTTTTTCTGTGCAAACCATCACTGTTCACACTTATGTACATCGGCCATGTTTACATCTCCATCAGCCATGTTCGCATCGTCCTCTTGTGTTGGAATACTGACTGGTTCTCTTATTTCTTCTTGTAATTTAGTCATATCTTTTTCACTCGTGTCCACACCGTCCTCTTGTGTTGGAATACTGACTGGTTCTCTTATTTCTTCTTGTAATTTAGTCATATCTTTTTCACTCGTGTCCACACCGTCCTTTTGTGTTGGAATACTGACTGGTTCTCTTATTTCTTCTTGTGATTTAGTCATATCTGTTTCACCCGTGTCTAGTCGCACTGAAGAAGCGTCTAAAGTAGTTTGAGACGGCGATGCTGCAGGCTGTGTACCATTTGACATCTTTGGTGTTTCACCGGCCCCATTTGAATCGGAGTCAATGGGCTCTGCTTGAGCAAGCATTTCTCGTTCTTCAAAGACGAGCTCTTCGTCATCCCACTGGAACTCTTCTATCAGCTTCTGCTTAAGGATAGTCCATGATCTAATTATCCCTTCTGAATCCAGGAACATTCTCGCTGTTCCTACGCAATATACTCTCCCGTAGACCATTTGCTGCAGGGGCGTCCAGTGGAAGAACTTCGCAAATTCTTCCATGCGCTCAATCCACTGGCTGATTGGCACACCGCCGATCCCCTTAAACCGTGGCGCGTACGTCTCGAATTTGTCTCTATCAAAATATGGCACTTCGTCTTCTTCTTCCTCTTCATCCTCGTCGTCATCATCTTCGTCTAAGTCCGCGAACCTCTGCATCTCCACGACAGTTAGCCGACGTACAACTGACGCTGACAATGGCGTTATCGTCTTGGATATCATCATTGTTGTGTGGCGTGTTCGCTGTCGTGACGTCACCCACGTCACGGGCTTCGCCTTTATGCTCGTACGCGTTCTCGTCATCGCGCGCGCGTCCTTAACCTCAACTGTCAAAACTCCGCGTCGTCGTCTGACTGCACCTGGCTGTCACTGGAACGTCTTCGGGCATCCCGGACAAAGCCCCCAAATATAGGATCCGGATGTGAAGGATTCCAAGTGAAACGCAGATTAAGTCAGAACTATGTATTTATTAACACATGTCTTCGGGCTTGTTCTCCAACAAGTGACCATAACAGCACGCATCCGGTCTCTCCCATGCATACCACACACACTTTATCCCAGCTTGACCAACCATACCTACGGCTCGTTTAAAAATCATTCCTACATACATGTAGAATGTACATACATATGTCATAAGTGATTTTAAAAAGAGAACACTAGTCATAAATCGTGATGTTATCTAATTTACGATTCTTCCTTTGGGTATTTCCATTATCAGTTTTGTTATTTTTTTAAGATACTTCCCAGATTAGTATTCGTCTACGGGATTTACGGTTTTACTTTGATTATCAATTTCTTATTTCGGAATTACCGAACTCAATAACACATTTTCTATGAAATAGTTAAAACGAGTTGGTTTGATATATTGTCGATACATACAGATAGTTAAATTGTCAGTTAAATGCATTCAATAAAAATTATTTATTTTTTTATTCTGGATAACATGTTCGCATTCATGTTATTTAAATTTCCGTTACAATACCGATTATTGCGATGTACTTGAACGAAAGTGACATGATTTTTAATTTTTATATTTCTTCGAAGTAAATTTATTTTTCTTTTTATTTTTACCGTAGGTTTGCATAACGTTTTGTTAGTGAATCGAAGTTCATTTATAAATTCATATTTATTATTATGTTCACGTATTTTCATTTTCTTATTTATCTTCATGTTAATAGTTTTATTCATTTTTATAATTAATTTGTTGAAGACCATATCTTTTGACAAATTAACGAATCCATTTTTAACATAACGTTCAATTATTTTTATTTTATTTTTAATCTTCAGTTTAAAATTTTTATCATTGCTCAGGAACATATCTTCTGGCAATTTGACTTCTTTAATGAATTCTTCTTTTATATTACGATTAATAATTTTCTTTTTAATTTTCATCTTTTTATTTTCATTTAAACGATTGCACAGGATTTTATCATCTGGCAATGTAATTTCTTCAATGGATCCTTCATTAATAATATGATTAATTATTTTATTTTTATCTTTTAGTAATTTTAATTCATCAATAGATTCATTATTAATTATTTTTATTTTCGCGTTTTTATTTATATGATTGCACAGATTCACATATTTTGGCAATATTATTTCATTAATAGGTTCTTCATTAATTGTTTCATTTTTTATATTTTTATTTAGGCGATTAGTATCATCTATCAGCGTATCATCTATAAGAGTATAATCTATTAGCTTATCGTTTACTAACGATTTTGATTCATTAGAATCAGGAAAAGATTTTGATTCATTAGAATCAAGAAAAGATTCACGTAAATTTTCAATAATGTTTTTATCATCGTTACAAATAGGTAAATTGGGTAATAATTCATTTTCGATAGACTCTGAATATGAATCAATAGCAGGCGAATGTAATTTTTTTAAATGAGATATCGTATTCGAATTTAAATTAACTGATGACGATTCGGTTTTATGTTCGATTGAAATATCGTCAACATTATCATCTTCTATTGGAAAAACTGTATCGAAGACGGTTAGAGTATTTTTGGTATAATCAAGTATTGCTCCACTAGCTATTAAAAATTCGTTAGGTAATATTCCGTCAAAAGGTAAATTGAATTTTTATATTACTGCTTTATGAGCATTATGTAAATATGTGACATGACGTCTACTTTTAATAATGGGGTTTTCTTTTTTCGGACTTCCATGATCATATGAAATAAACGTATTTTGAATTCTTAATATTTTTTTCTCGAAATCAAAGCCATTACCTTGAAAAATGAAATCAGCGCCAAGAACGCCGTTAAAATCTTTGTTAAAGTTGTTATTAATTAATTGGAAAGAGAATGGTAAAATATTATTATTTTCTAAAATTAAATGAACGATATCACGGGAATATTTATTTTGTGATATATTTAAATTTTCAATTGATATGAATGAAAAAGAATGAAAAGGGTTAAATAAAAATTTAAGTTTTTTATTATTTGCTTCTACTGCGTCTATTTCTATATAATAGTCATAATTAGAATTAATTATTACTTCGTTAATTTTTTCTGGATTTTCTATAAATGATAAGTTTGAATAAACAGGTTCATCGATATATGTCGATTTTTTAAAATTTGATTTGGGTTTTCTATAACATCGTCGCGAATATTGATCCGAATATTGTCGTGAATAATAATTGTTGTACGCCATTTTACAAAATAAAATATTTAAATCAACACATTAAAATAATACAATAAGGGTATATAGTAAAGGAGAAAAGGTTTAGGATTAGGAGAAAAGAAATAGTCTCTTATCTGAATTTTTGTTGATGAAACTGGATGATGATATACACATAGTGCTGGATCTGCTTGGATCTCGAGTTGTACTCGTACGTGCTGCTAGTTCTGCGTCACGGACTTGCGATGTCCTCAGAGGTTGCACCGTTTCCTTTGAAGATTATATGGTAGATCTGCTTTCTCTGCATACTGTGAATTGGCTCTGCACACTGTCTGCTTTCTTGTCAGTTGTCCCGTTAGAAGTTAGAAGTCTCCGCTTAGAAGATTCTGGTAGTTGGATTTTTCGCTAGATTTTAAGGATGAAAATCCACCTGGTCCACTTAGAAGTTGTCTATACAACGGTTGTTCCTTCGTTTAGTAGCGATGTCCAGTTGTTCAGCTATATCCGCACCCGCTGCCACCAATTTTTATGTTACGGGGACAAGTAGGAGATGGTGTAGAATATTATAGTCACAGATTTTGTCAAATGATTATATTCTTTAATTAGCAGTAAATATAAACGAGATTAATATATAAGTTTGTATTACAAGTTACTAGTAAGTAACTATGTAATAATCACAAGTTACTAGTAAGGCAGTTTAATCGCAAGTAACTATGTAATAATCACAAGTTACTAGTAAGGCAGTTTAATCGCAAGTAACTATGTATGTAGTAATCACAAGTTACTAGTAAGGCAGTTTAATCGCAAGTGAGGTTCAATAGATCTAACATGAGCATTTATACACAAAAGAATGATAAGCTTTAACCAATCACAGAATTTTGGTAAATAACAAAGTGATTAAGATACAGAGCAACATCCGTGTGTAAGACAGTTTTAATATTTGATTTATGTATCCTTTGAGGGTATCGAGACATTTTTGAGTAGAAACACAATTTATCATAGAGATAAATAGAGATAATAATATTTTAGGGTTTACACGTATCGTGGAACAAAATGCAGCTATAGCAATAAAGATTATTAAAAGTAATCTTTGTATTTCAACAGGTCATTAACTGTGTCGTCTTATATAGCAATCGTGTTAGAAACTCGCATAAATTATAATAGATAAGAAGTTAAGTAGATAGAGATGAACAGAATAGTTGATTGTACAGGATGGAAGCAATAGAGATATTGAAAGTCTCATAAATAATGAGGGATAACTTAACATCATAAGTAGTTAAAAATGAAACGGATGTTCAAACTTGAGATTAAAGAGTATACATAAATCCATACAAAGGTTATAAGATCATACCACATAACACACTGTTTCACACGAAAAATGGTTCAGAGACGAGATATGGCTTTTCTTATAGATCTATGTCCAGTAAACACGAATCTGGTAATAAAAAATGTTGACTGTCTCGAGATTCGGAGATATATATGTACGTGTTTTTTAAATCGCGCGATTTTTCCATATCTCAGTGTTGTTCGGGGGATGTCTCAAAATCTGTCAATTTCCTGTTTAAAATAAATATTGGAATCTATAGTCGGATATTTTATCTTTCATTTTTAGTACTTTTCAGCTTAAAAATCTCTCTAAATAGTCGTCCAGTTCAAATCAAAAGTACATATTTTCACTTGGGATTTTTTCCCACTGTTAATACTATGTATTTTATATTGAGTATTTTCTATTGAAACATGTTTATTGGAATAGTTTTCTGGCCACACTATTTTTTGTTTTCGTTTAAAAGGGTTAATTGGAAGTGAGCTGAATTTTAAATCGGTAAAATTTCGAGCTAAAAACTCGTAATATTATTTACTCGTATTTACACGAATCTAAATTGAATTAATAGGGATGATATATTAAATTGTCTTTATATGAGAATTAAATAAAATTCCATTTATTTCGACTATTCTTGTGGATTAATAACAAGTGTCCGCGAAAGCGTTATTCACTCAATATATATCATCAATATACATATACATATATTGAGTTGCGCTTCGACCAGATAATACGTATTTGAAATCGACAAAATCGAGGTTTCGTATTCTCCTATTTTCTCCTCCAAAACTGGACGAATTTTTAAAAAAAATTCATCATCGGTATGCGCGTATTTTTTTTTAAATCGACCGTTAAATAAGCACACTGGACTCTTTTCGTGGGTGTAAAAAAGAGGCAATTTTATAGATATTTGGCGGCTCTTAGCTCCCATAAAAAATAACTAATCGAAAAAATAAAACGATAGATGCATCCCAATGGTGGGTATCCATAGCATATTAAAAAATAATTTCTCTAGTGCCATGATTGAGGAAGCAAGAAGTGTAATACGTTTGTATGGACAAGGGAAATGTAATATTAATAGAAATGGCTTTAGGTGTTCTTTTGTTGTCAAGTGACATTCTGTCCACGGACAGATCTAAATAATTTTAGCATCAGTCGTATTTGGCGCTTGGTCCTCGACGTATGTCCGATAAAAACTTCTCTGTTTGTTTATATTACTCGCAAGATGGGCAAGCATCGGCAAAATTGCACAATACATTCAAAAATACACAATAAACATGGGATAAATTTTTATAAGTAAATTGATCTGATTGTATTCCGTGTGACGTAGCATATTTATAGAGACGTACCGCGTAGAATTGACAACAATTATTTATTCGTAAGGGCGAGATGTAATAAGAATAGATCTTATTACATCTCTCTGTGTCCAACCCTCTTAAAGAATCAAAATATACTAATCTTTCCAAGCTCCAAGTAATACAAAATAAATCCCTAAAAATAATTTATAATACACCCATATATACTAACTTGAAAAAATTGCATGTCATATATAATATTCCGCTTGTTACAGACATTACTAACAAACTAACCAGTAGATTCTATGACAGAATCACTAATAACCATACTAACACACTTGTGAAGAGTCTCGGTGATTACTAGAGGTAGGATAGCCAAGGTGCCGCTCATTGTTCCATTGTTGTAAATCCTTTGTAAAAAAGGTTCGGCAAACCTTTAACAATGCATTTACAACATTTGAACAATACGCGGCACCCTCTGGGTCCGGGCTTTAGTGATTACAACAAAATGTCTATACCCTTCAGGTATAAACACAGATTACCTAAACACAATCTGATTTAGATCGTCTACTTTAGAGTGTCTTTAATAAATATTATATATTAGATGTATTATGAACATTTATAACAGAGAAGTGTTATACAATAGAAGTGCCCTAAGGCATCAAAAGTGTCGACAGTTGAAGTGTGGCTGTAGCCACACTTAATTTTTTTCCGCCGCAGTCGTGTTCCGTGTATGGGGCTGGTCGTATCTCTGATAAACATTGTTCATATTACTGGCAAGATGGGGAAGTGCATCATTAAAAGTTGCACAATGCATTCAAATACACACAACAAACAACATGGAATACATTTTCATAGGTAAGTTAATTTTAAGTGACATATTATTCAATTGTTCATTTAAGTAACATATTATTCAATTGATATCGTAATTTGACAAGTTGCATCTTGTGTCTTGCGACCGCCATCGACTGCATACAATTTCAGGGGTGGCACCAGAGAAATGTAAAAATAAATGTAAAAACATTTCTCTGGGTAGTACCGAATACTCAATTATATTCATAACCAATTCACTCAAAAAGTTTAATTAATAAGTTTTAATTAATAAGTCACCAACTCAATAAGTTTAATTAATGTAAACATCGTTAATTTTATAATATACATATTTTTGTTGAAAATATACATTACACGTTAATTTTAGAGTTCCTAAGGACAGCCAATTACGAAAAAATGGGTAAACATAATCCGCAAATGGAGAAGAGAAACCGAATAGAAATGAAAGTGTTATTTTTAACAAAATTGAAGAATTTAAATTTTTTTTATTAGGTTTACATACCACGAAATTTATATAAAAAAAAAACAAATGAACACACAGGATTTTTAGGCTTCCTCATTTGCTTAGAAAGCATTAAAATTTTATATGAAACAGTAGTTCAAATATTATCAAATTAAATCAAATAGTATCAAATATAGGTCTTAGGTACTTGGCGACCTATTGGTTATCCCAAGACCACATTGAAATGTACTTCTCGAATATCCATAGGGGAGGTTATAATAACAACCCCCATGCTTTGCATTTTAAATTTGCATATAAAAAACCCTTAACCATTTAGAATTAAAATCGTCTTTCAACAGCAATTGTAGGCCCCTAGAATTCATCAACGTTTTAAATTGTGCACCCGAAAATAGCATAGAAATTATTAATTCTTCGTCTTCTGGTATTCGCCATAATTTTGTAGATGTGGGCAGTGATTCAAATGACAATAATAAATCAACTTCACCGTTTGTGGAAACGGAGGTAAAATATGTTGATGCAATTATTTTATCAAAGGGCTTAAAAAACACTATAGCCTATATCGCCGGGTTTGCCGTGAAAAAAATATTACAAAAAATCTGTTGTAATTATTGTTGTGATGCGCTAGTTTCTAAAAATCTACTTCCGTATCACAATTTAATTATTTTAAAAGATAAAGGAGGGCTAGTTTACCCCACTCAAGAAGTCATTGATATTTGCTGCACTTGTGAAGAATTATTTAAATGTGTCTTAACAGCAAGTAACTCAATAACTTAATAACACCTTATTGCCAGAATACGATCTAAATTTTTTTGTAAGCAAAACTTTATATCAACTATTAGATACCTCCACCATTATTAGATTTGCTCCACATTTTGACGGAAATACAGAAAGTCATTGTTTATTACTAATTAAAGCAATAGTCGAGAAATATTTTTTTACACGATTACATTTTGAAAGCAAAATGTTTACTATAAAAAGTAAAAGCGAAAGTAACCGTCAACGCTTAAATAAGCAAATTCTTTTTAGTGGTTTCTAATTTAAATTTTTTATTATTTGTATCAATATTTAATTGTAAATAAATTTATAAACATGTATATTCTATTATCAAAAAATAAATAAACTATAAATAAAAAGGACTTTTATTTCTGTAGTGAATTTGTGATGACCCTAATTCCGTTCGTGAAAAAAGGTCTTAATTAAAAGCTGGCGCGTAGACACGATGTTCTGACTCTTTCTCGCGCGCGGACACGCTTACGAGCGTGACAGAGACAACTATTACTAATTATAGTACTGTGAACGCGCTTGACACAGGATATTTGTTCAAAAAGGCACTTCTATTGTATAATGGTGCTTACGGACTAATGGTCCGTACGCACCAAACCAACGACGATTTTGGGCCAACTTTTAAAACCAGTAGCGTACAAAATATCGAAATAAAAATGAAATAAAAAAATTGAAATTAAATATCAAAATTAAGCTAACGAGCGAGATTGAGCTAAAATTAGATCATCGTTGATGTTTTGAATTACAACAATGTTTTGAATTACGACGATATTTTTTTTATTTTTTATTTATTTATTTAACATATTAGCCACAGTGACATTACAGAGATCTCCAACGCGTCGCTGTGGCCGGTCATTCAGTAATAATAACATGATAACAGTAATAATAACTTATAATAATAACAATATTAACACAACATCATTAAAATCATAAAATCATAAAAAAAAGAAAAAACATAAATAAAGTAATAACAATCATTAATATTTATAATAGGCAAAATCAACCACTGGCATTCCTCAACAACCACTCAACCAGATTAGTATATTTTATATTGAAGAGGTCAATTTCACCAGAAATCCTGTTAAGCAGATATATCGCTCTAGATATAGGATCCGTTGATAACATATTTGTGCGAGCCACAGGAGGAACAAACAAATCACGATTTCTCAAGTCCCTGAATTTACAAGGTGCATTAAACCTAAATTCCTTTAGAACCTGACGATTGTGTATTATCCCATTGAACAGCTTAAAAAAGTGTCTTCCCAGTAACATATTCCGACGAGACTCCAATGAGTTGAAACCTAACGCCCCTAATAGGAATGCACTAGGATATAGCCAAGGATAATAACCACACTGTTTCAAACAAAGATATCTGAGAAACCGTTTTTGGATTCTGTCAATCTTCAATGAATGAGTTATATGGGTAGGATTCCATATAATAGAAGAAAATTCTAGAATACTACGTACTAAAGATTCATAAAGAATTTTAAGCACCAACGTACTCTGGAAAGGTTTGCTAACTCTTAGTAAGAATCCCAGCATTTTTGTTGCACGCAAACAAATATTGTCTATGTGTCGTTTAAATTGAAAATTATTCGAGAACAAGACCCCCAAATCACAATATTCATCTACAAACTTTAATTCAACACCACTTACGCGATATGGATAAATCAAGCGATTTGAAGATCTTGTCACATTGAGAACACAGCATTTTTGAATGCTAAAAAATAATTTATTATCGACAGACCAACTTGACAGCGCATCTAAGTCCAATTGGAGAAGGGCTGCGTCACTATGAGACTTAACTGTCTTAAAAAGCTTAAGGTCATCGGCGAATAAAATATAGTCTGAATACTTAATTATTTTTGAGATGTCATTAATGTAAATTAAAAAGAATCATGCACAGAGTCGTCAAGCCAGGTTTCCGTTAGTACCAGGATGTCAGCACATTGAATAGCCGAGTTAGAACCTAATTCATCCAGTTTAGATTTAAGGCCTCGTACATTTTGATAGAAAATGCATATATTATGCATTACAACCAGAGAAATATTATAATTACGAGCGAAAAAAATCTTGTTATTGTTTCTTATAAGTCGTCACGATACACCAATTTGTTTCGCCGTCGATGAAATATTTAACAAAAAAAATGTCGGTGATTTGTCAAAGGGTTTTTTTTTCTTTTGTCGAAATAAAATTAACCCATTTGAACCCAGAGCTCGCGTGAAAACACATGTCCCATGTGCCCAGGACTATTTTTTCGTTTATTTTCCAAAATCTTTGAGTTATTTCATGGGAAATATTTTTTATAGGATAGGGATGGATAATTAATTGATTTTTCAACATTTTAAATTTTTTTCAAGGTGGTGTCGTGAACGACCTTTGGGGCTAATGAAACATGTTTTTTAAAATAAAACAAAAATCACAATGGAGTCACATAATCAGTTATAATACTCTCTCACTGGTTATTTGTAATTTTATTGTTAAGAAATTTATAAAATTAATTTTAAAAATAACAAACACGCATCTCTTCGATAAAATGATATTTTCAAATCGCATAACATAACACACGTAGGTACATATATTGTGACATATACACATCGTCAACAAAAAAAGGGTGCACCCTTTTAAAAGAAGAAATGTCATAAACGAGATTTTGGGTTCAAAAGTCGTAAAAACAAAAAACATGAAGACAAAATAATTAATTATTATGATACGGTACAAAACATTTGTCATGCAATGGAATTTCACAGTTACCACAAGCGGAAAACGTTTTATTTTTACAGTGTCCACAATTTCTCCTTTTCTGTTTGACCAATATCAAATGTCTTCCAACTTCCTTTTGATTTTGATTAACTTTGCCGAGTCTGAATGGGACCAATTGTTTTCGTTTTTGACCACAACACTTGCACAACGTCTCTGTTACCTGTCTGATAAATCCTAATTTATCAAATTTACAACCAAAACTTTTGCTTAGAATCCAAGCGTTATTCACAGCTACATCGATGTTCCAAAACAGAATAGGCATGTACCATTTTTTCCCTCTAATTATAGTTAGAAATATGGTTATCCATTTGATCAACCCCACCCATATATTTATTATACATATTTATACTAAATGGTTGATTGATTTCCACCCTACTTTTTTCTTTAACCGAATATCAGTTTCCAGGGGTGGTAATATGTATGTATGTGGAATCCGGAAGTTGAGACTCGTCCCAATTATCAATTTCTTCCCGTATCTCTGCAGTAGTAAAATTGCATTCTCTGGAAAAAAATATGTGTCATTATCCCAAGGAGTCATATACGACTCCGTCGACTTTTGATTTTTTTTTTCAGAAATATGAGATATATAAACGCAATTTCTCTTATGCATATTATACAATAAGTCCTACTGTATTAGAAACATAAAGATAAATAAAAAATATGTAAAAATAAAAAACTTACGTATGTTTTCTTTTCGCAAGTCGAAAAGCGCTCGATGTTATTCCCTCAAAACTCCAAAAGGAACTGATTTAATTTCGTGTGACTTTCTTAAAATTCATCACCAACATCTAACCAAGCGTAACGAAAGGTTTTACGGCCGGCCTGAGTGATCCCTTTATTTTACGACGCAAAATTGTAAAATGCTGTGAATGACCGCGCTGGCATACATCGTGTAAGTTCATAACTGACCGCGTGGGTTCAAATGGGTTAATAATCACACATTATCCGATAAATTTTACCTCTGAGATGGATTTAATTATTTGATTTATTTCGACGAGAGAAACAATTGAAGACATTATCCGATAAAATTTACCTCTGAAATGATTTAATTAATTGATTTATTTCGACGAGAGAAACAATTGAAGACAAAAAAATTTCCTTTGATTAAACCGACAACGTCTCGGGAAGACATCACTCGGTCACCCATACTAACACATAATATATGCTCAGTAGCTGCGCATTACGGGGAAGTAAAAATAATAATTCTTTGATTTTTTTTTCGATCTTAGTGCGTATCTACGTAAGTCAAAACATCTTCGACAAACAAAAGTCGAGGATTATCTGTATGTGATTGTTGATGATCTAATTTTAGGTCAATCTCGAAAATTTATTTAAATTGGGCATGTTCTGTTTTAACTTTCAATATTTTATTTTAATTTTAATATATTGATTATAATTTTATTTTGATATTTGAATTTAATTTTAATATAATAATAATATTTTTAATTTTGATATTTAATTTCAATTTTAAATTTAATTTTTATTTCGATATTTTGTACGCTACTGGTTTAATCCTGCTGGTTAAATCGTTGGACCAAATTCGTCGTTGGTTTGGTCCGTACGCAGCATAAGCCAACGACGATTTTGGGCCAACTTTTTAACCAGCAGTAGCGTACAAAATATCGAAATAAAAATTAAATATCAAAATCAAGCTAAAGAGCGAGATTGAGCTAAAATTAGATCATCGTTGATGTTTTGAATTACAACAATATTTTGAATTACGACGATACCGCATTTAAAACCAGAGAAATATTATAATTTCTCTGCGTACGAGCGAAAAAAAATATTGTTTAAGTCGTCACGAGATGTTACTGTATTTCCACTTGGATGATCGATAAAAAAAAAACAATCCATAAAAAAACGCGGTGTCGGATGTCGGTGATTTGTCAAAGGGTTTTTTTTCTTTCGTCGAAACAAAATTAATAATCACACATTATCCGATAAATTTTACCTCTGAAATGATTTAATTACTTGATTTATTTCGACGAGAGAAACAATTGAAGAATAAAAAAATCCGTTTGATGTGACTGACAACACCCCGGGTTAGCAAAAATCGTTGGATCACCCATACTAATACATGATATATTCTCAGTAACTGCGCATTACGGGGAAGTAAAAATAATAACTCTTTGATTTTTTTTCGATCTTAGTGCGTATCTTCGTAAGTCAAAACATCTTCGACAAACAAAAGTCGAGGATTATCTGTATGTGATTGTTGATGATCTAATTTTAGGTCAATCTCGAAAATTTATTTAAATTGGGCATGTTCTGTTTTAACTTTCAATATTTTATTTTAATTTTAATATATTGATTATAATTTTATTTTGATATTTGAATTTAATTTTAATATAATAATAATATTTTTAATTTTGATATTTAATTTCAATTTTAAATTTAATTTTTATTTCGATATTTTGTACGCTACTGGTTTAATCCTGCTGGTTAAATCGTTGGACCAAATTCGTCGTTGGTTTGGTCCGTACGCAGCATAAGCCAACGACGATTTTGGGCCAACTTTTTAACCAGCAGTAGCGTACAAAATATCGAAATAAAAATTAAATATCAAAATCAAGCTAAAGAGCGAGATTGAGCTAAAATTAGATCATCGTTGATGTTTTGAATTACAACAATATTTTGAATTACGACGATACCGCATTTAAAACCAGAGAAATATTATAATTTCTCTGCGTACGAGCGAAAAAAAATATTGTTTAAGTCGTCACGAGATGTTACTGTATTTCCACTTGGATGATCGATAAAAAAAAAACAATCCATAAAAAAACGTGGTGTCGGATGTCGGTGATTTGTCAAAGGGTTTTTTTTCTTTCGTCGAAACAAAATTAATAATCACACATTATCCGATAAATTTTACCTCTGAAATGATTTAATTACTTGATTTATTTCGACGAGAGAAACAATTGAAGAATAAAAAAATCCGTTTGATGTGACTGACAACACCCCGGGTTAGCAAAAATCGTTGGATCACCCATACTAATACATGATATATTCTCAGTAACTGCGCATTACGGGGAAGTAAAAATAATAACTCTTTGATTTTTTTTCGATCTTAGTGCGTATCTTCGTAAGTCAAAACATCTTCGACAAACAAAAGTCGAGGATTACCTGTATGTGATTGTTGATGATCTAATTTTTGGGTCAATCTCGAAAATTTATTTAAATTGTGCATGTTCGGTTTTAACTTTCAATATTTAATTTTAATTTTAATATAATGATTATAATTTTATTTTGATACTTTAATTTAATTTTAATATACATAATAATAATAGTTTTAATTTTGATATTTAATTTCAATTTTTAAATTTAATTTTTATTTCGATATTTTGTACGCTACTGGTTTTTAAAGTTGGCCTGTGGGCCGTTCGTTGGCTTGGTGCGTACGCACCATAACACTTCTCTGATTTATAAGTAGTCACCGGAGTATGAGGGGGCCGTTTATTGTTCAAAGGTTGTAAATGCATTGTTAAAGGTTTGCCGAACAAAGGATAGCACTGTGACTATCCTACCTCTATTTATAAGTAAAGGGCGGATAGAGAGCGTGCTTTTTCCAGGAAACACGGCGTTTTGGGTCTATTCACAAAGCTAGAGTGCAATAAAAAAAGGTTCGGCGAACCTTTAACAAAGGTTCATCATAAAAATAAACAATGCACAACGAACAATAAACAAAGAACGGCACGCTTCCGGTCCTCTAACCTCTATTTATAAGGATTGTAAATAGGTTTTTGAGCTCTTTTTCCTATTATGCTGTAGATTAACATTGGAATAATATAATACTATGATTACTAACAAAATTAAATTAAATTGTAAAATAGAAAATGATCAGTAGATCAGTAGCTATTAAATGAGATATATGTAAGATGTATTGTGAACATAATTTCGTAATAATAAAAAGCATTTAAAAAACAAAATTAAATAGATAATACATATTATTGTCACAACGTATTTTGTAGTATAAAAACATTGTACGTACCGCGTATTATTGACACAATTTATTTATTCGTAAAACCACAGTATTATAACATTTCTCTGGTGTGAACGGGCGGGTGCAGTTGGACATCGCTGCTCTCTAGTGGTTTCGAAGTCAGCAACTATTTTGTGAAGAGTCGAAGCAAACGAGGACATCATGTCGTCGTTGAAAAAGTCTCCGAAGGTAGCCTACTCGCCCAGGGTCCGTCGGCTACGTCCAAAAGTAAAGACCGTGGATTCTTTATTAGTGCCCAAACCTTCCCGATTTGGTACCACAGAGTCGACTTCAAAAGCGACCAACATGAAGGTGTGTATACGAATCCGACCTCCCAACCAATGGGAAGTCGACGCGGGGAGACGTGTCGTCGTCAAACCCATCGATTCGAGGATGCTCATCTTCGACCCCAAAGTAGAGGAAGAGCCCTTCTTCTACCATGGAGTGCAGCAGCCGTCGCACAGCTATCTGAAGAGAGCCAACAAGGAAATGCAATTCATGTTCGACACTGTCTTCGGCGTCCAGGCGACGAACGTGGACGTCTTCAACGAGAGCACCAAAGACATCATCGCCTCGCTCATGGAGGGCTACAATTGCTCTGTCTTCGTCTACGGAGCTACGGGAGCTGGTAAGACTTTCACGATGCTCGGCTATCCGGAGACGCCCGGCATAACATATCTTACGATGCGAGAACTGTTCAACTGCATCGAACATCACCGACAACAGCGAGACTTTGAAATATGCGTGTCCTATCTAGAGGTACATACATACGTTACATTGCATACTATTAATTACATTTGTGTTTCCTAAACTGTAGTATGCGAAAATTTTAAAGTCGATTCAAAAACACCAACATATTTTTTGATTTTTAAATGCTTTTTATTATTACGAAATTATGTTCACAATAACTTCTTATATCTATTTTAATAGCTACTGATCTACTGATCATTTTCTATTTTACAATTTTATTTTATTTGGTTAGTAATCATTAGAGGTAGGACCGGAAGCGCGCCGTCTATTGTTCCATTATTGTAAATGCTTTGTAAAAAAGGTTCGGCAAACCTTTAACAATGCATTTACGACATGTTAACAATGAACAGCGCGCTCTGGGTCCGCTCTTTAGACTAATCATAGTATTATATTATTCTAATGTTAATGTACAGCGTACAGTACAGTAATAGGAAAAATAACTCAAAAACCTACATATTTACAATTGAAAAAAACAGCAACATATAAATATATCAAAATACGTGCAATTCGACGATTTTATTTATAACTAGTGGTTTTACCCGGCTTCACTCGGTATTTGTAATATAAACCGCTTAAACATGACTAGTCTAATAGTAAACATTTTATTAAATTTAGTTTAATAGTTTTATCTATATATATATATATATATATATATATATATATATATATATATATATATATATATATATATATATATATATATATATATATATATATATATATATATATATATATATATATATATATATATATATATATATATATATATATATATATATATATATATATATATATATATATATATATATATATATATATATATATATATATATATATATATATATATATATATATATATATATATATATATATTGTCGCATTCACTCAATATATATATCGAAGAAAGGAACGGCAACAAAATTAAGGTTTCGGGTATCTAGCCCTCTTAAGTATACATACATACATACATACATACATACATACATACATACATACATACATACATACAAATATGTATGTATGTATGTATGTATGTATGTATGTATGTATGTATGTATGTATGTATGTATGTATGTATGTATGTATGTATGTATGTATGTATGTATGTATGTATGTATGTATGTATGTATGTATGTATGTATGTATGTATGTATGTATGTATGTATGTATGTATGTATGTATGTATGTATGTATGTATGTATGTATGTATGTATATATATATATATATATATATATATATATATATATATATATATATATATATATATATATATATATATATATAAATGGATGTCTGTGTGTGTGTGTGTGTCTCGAATAGGCTGCCAAACCACTGAACCGATTACGATGAAAATTTCAGGATTTGTTGTGTGCATGTCCGGGAAGATTACTGTGATAAAAAAACGGGAAAAACGGGAATGAGTGTCATTGCAACGCAATAATTTCAAATGTGTTCGCTAACTGCGTTTTTCCGACAAATGGGAATGGAAACGAGAACGGAAATGGGAATTGCATGCGTTTTTATGGCATTGCAAAGCATGCCGGGGTTCAGCTAGTTTTATATAAATTTATTCATTTTTTTATCTACTCATATATTTACTCATTTCTTTTTTTATTTATTAAATTGACTTTCACGAACAAACAAACACCGGGGGTGAAGGCTCCGAGGGTGAAGGCGCCGGATTCTGGTATACATGTAATTTCGAAAGAGACTTTGTATTTAAGTAAATATTGTTGGTTGGAAATTGGTTGGGAATTTCAAAAACAAGTCAAAATTTCCATGAGGACATGGGGCCGGGGGACGGAGGCGCTGGGGGCGAAGGCTCGGGGGGCACCAGGGGCGAAGGTCCCCGGGGGCACCGGGAGCGAAGGCCCCTGGGGGCGCCGTGGGAGCCGCCGGATTCTGGTATAATATATAATACATCTAATATATAATTACGAAAGAGACTAAGTTTGTAACTATAGTTGGTTGGAAATCGAAAACAAATCAGTTTCTATGACGATTCGATTGGTTGAATATTTTTTTTTCGATTCTAATAAATTTAATAAAAAAAATGAATATTTATTATTAGATTCGCCATGTTTAAGCTGTTTATATTACAAATAAAAATAATAGTACTGTAATAAAAAGGAGTCAGAGTCGGTTAATTTTTTAGAACTTTGACTCTGCTTGAAATGCTCCGACTCCAACTTTGACTCTTGACTCCACAGCCCTGTTTTAAACTTGATAAAAACATTAAATATGTATGAGCATGTTATTAATTTGAAAACACTGTTTTACATAATAGAATTTTACCATCGATTCTAATTTTATAATTTATTTTTTAGATCTATAATGAAAACGTCCACGATTTACTCCAACCGTCCGGTTCCTTGCATCTGAGGGACAATGGCAAATATGGTGTTCAAATTGCAGGATTGTCTAGCAAAAGTATTAACACTGCTCAGGAATTGCTCGATATGTTGGATAAAGGGAACAAAAATCGAACACAACATCCGACGGATGCAAACGCCGAAAGCTCTCGCAGTCATGCCGTTTTTCAGGTATGATATTGTATCAAATGTCAGCTGCTCTCACGATACGATTATATTGTTGCGTAGGGGTGGGTGGAGGATCCAAGTAAAAGACCAAACACGCACTGGCAGTGCTCCGTCCAGAATGGCTTGATATCGCCTTATAACGGATAGGTCACTCGACGTCCGGTTTGTTTACCTATTGTTATGGTCACGTACTCGGATATGTATTCCCACGACACCCAGCCTCACGGTATCGGTCACTTCTGAGAACTCCACGGGAATGCGACCGAGTGCCGCTACTACGCCAATTCGCTGACCATTGTTTAGCTTACTTGCACTTAGTTTGCAGATAATCCTTGAAACCAATTATAACGGTCGCACAGTGTCAGGGATGCGCCTCAGCCTAATCCGATTGCACTTAATCGGCGGCTCTTTTTTAGTATACGTAACAATATCAATGAATTTTAATTATATTGTAGGTGTACGTGAAGATGAGAACCAAAGCAACGAATCAAGCCAAAATTGTTAAATTATCTATGATTGATTTGGCTGGTAGTGAGCGAGCTTCTGCTACCGGTTGCAAAGGAGATCGTTTCAAAGAAGGAGCCAATATAAATCGCAGTTTACTATCGCTCGGTAATTGTATCAATCAATTAGCCGATGGGGCGAAGTTCATTCCGTACAGGCAGGTTCCTCTATATTTTATTGTATTATTTTAACCAGTAGTGTAAACGGGTTTTTCCTTGTTACCGAATGATCACTAATAACTAATAACACTGAGCAACAAAAAAAATTACCAGAGCGGAGACTAACCAATCTTTACTAACTTTGACCCACTGAATTCGAATATGATAATGATTTTTGTTGGTTGGTGATCGTTTACAAGACATGAACGTTTAAAAAAATGGTCTGTATGCCGCTGTACTCTGTGAGGTGGATTACATGCCGTCTCGCTTGCACCCAACACATTACACGTTACAACCATATACACAACGAAAGCATTTAAATTGCAATTACCGCAATTAAAAATAAGCACGGAAAAAAAATATATTTTTGACTTTTAAAATTCGCTAGACAATTAATTAGAAGTATTTTAAAGCAATGAAATATCACAATCAATAGGGAAAGCATCTGACTATTGATTCCAATACTCACTTTGAGCACAGCAGTACTAGATTTTGAGTTAAAGACCGCAAAAGCCAAAAAACTGTAAAAATCGCGCATTTTTGTAAACGCTCATATCTCGTAAACGATCACCAACCAACAAAAATCATTATCATATTCGAATTCAGTGGGTCTCAAAAACGTGATTTTTTTGTTGCTCAGTGTAATTAATTAATTGATCAATTGTAGGGATTCAAAGTTGACTAGGCTGTTGAAGGACAGTCTTGGTGGAAATTGCCGTACTGTTATGATTGCGAATGTCGCACCAACGAGTTCATCGTACGAGGATACGTACAACACTCTCAAGTATGCGACCCGAGCCAATACGATTCGGCAGAAGATGAAGAAGAATATTATTAGCTGCGACGGCCACGTTGCTCAGTACATTAAACAAGCAGAAGAGTTGAGAGAAAGACTATCACGTCTAGAGAACGAACATAAGGAGAAAGTGGCACATCTCGAAGCCGAGCTTACTCGGGCGAAAGAAAATCATACAGGAGTAGTATTCGACTTTTCAGATGGTAAAATGGATGAAATAGTATATGGTGATTAATCGTTTCATATTGAGTATGAATGAGTAGGTATAATTGTTGTAGAGAAACTCATGAAGAAATGGAGCGCCAAATTGAAGTCTCAATCTGAGGTCCATTTCGCAAATTTGTCATCAGTTTTATCAAGGCAACGGAAACAACGTGGTTTTGCGTCACGAGCTATTAGGAAGCGTCGTGCTGCAGCAGCTCTTGCAGCTCTATGTGTGGAGGCACCCGATCCACAATTGAAAAATGTAAATATTATGTTATAATTCATACGTAGGTATTTATTTATTTATTTATTTATTTATTTATTTATTTATATATATTTTAGCTATCAAGCTAATTTAAATTTTATTATGTATGAGCATTTTGATGTATTAGCTCTGGTCCTATCTTTAATTATGACTAGAGAGCGGACGTACTTTGCTCAGTTCATTGTTCATCTTTCGTCGCGTATTGTTCATTTTTATGGTGAATCTTTTTTTTTGCTCTATAGCTTTGTAGTTTGCCCATGCAAAAATGAACGGCGCAAAGTACGTCCGCTCTCTAATTATGACTTACAAACAGTGACGTTCCGAAAGTATAGACAAGAAAGGCAATTCCAGGCAGTAAATTATGGTGGGATAAAATTTATTTTAAATAAAGTTAGCTATAAATAAAATTTTCGGAAGAATCGTGTTCTCCATCTGTTCGAGGAAAAAATGTCAAATGTCAAAGTTTTCAATGGCAGTAACATCATTGATTAATTAGATTAGTAGAGTCAAATGGCCATGCACTCCTTTGACATATATCTGGAATGGATCATGTACCGACATATGACCACACATTTTTGAGGGTCGATCTCAACAATCTGTTCCTTTTGATGGTAATTTTTTTATTTACAGTAGAAATTAAACAAGTTGGGATATTTTAATAACACAACTAAAATGAAGATACGAAAAGCTTTATTTTTTATATCTATTCTTAAAAATATGTTTCTTCATATTTGACATATTATATAAGGCAAGGAGACACCATGCTTGACATAACGAGGAAAGACAGGAAACGGAATACGTGAGTGAGAAGTATGTTAAGGGTTGTGGATAGAGTGAAGAAATTGAAATGGCAATGGTCGGCAGAATGGTCTAGAAGAATGGACGAAAGATGGACAAAAGAAGTGTTAGAATGGTACCCGAGAGAATGGAAATGGGTAAAAGGAAGACTGCAGGGAAGATGGGTGGACGAAATAAGTAAAATGTGTGGGGTGAGATGGATGAGAGTTGGGCAAAACAGACGAATGGAAGCGTGTTGGAGAGGCCTTCATCCAGCAGTAGATGATAATGATGATACATATGTTTTTAAAATACAAGTCATCTATCACCCCCTCTAGCTTCTATTAATATTAAACCCTCTATGATATTATAATTATGAGAAAATTCGTTTCAACCGCATCTCTTAAGACGGCGGGGTGGTATTTTGAATTCTGCTTAAGAGGGCTAGATACCAGAAACCTTAATTTTGTTGCCGTTCCTTTCTTCGATATATATATTGAGTGAATGCGACAATATATATATATATATATATATATATATATATATATATATATATATATATATATAAATATATATATATGTATATTGAGTGGATGCTACAGTTGCGCCTCGACCAGATAATACCAATTTTAAATCGACAAAATCGGGGTTTCTTATTCTCCAGTTTTCTCCTTCAAAACTTGACCAATTTAAAAAAAATTTCATCATCGGTATGAGAAAGATATTTTCTATGTTTGTCTTAGTATTTTTTTAAAAATCATCCGTTAAATTAGCACGCTGGACTCTTTTAGTGGGTGTAAAAACGAGGCGATTTTATAGATGTCTGGTTGCTCCTAGCTCCTATAAAAAATAACTAATAAAAAAAATAAAAAGATAGAAACATGCCTATGGTGGATATCCATAGCATTTTAAAAAATAATTTCTCAAGTGCTATAATTGAGGAAGGGAGAAGTGTAATACGTTTGTATGGACAAGGCGCTGGTGTCCAGCCCTCTTAAGGGCGGCACATAGTCTCGGGACGTCACTGCTTACAAATGTTTTTCAAGAACTCATTAGTCAAATTATTATTTTACTTGACATGCTAAAAGTAATATGCTCCTTTTCAGGAATGTCGCAATGATGTTTTTAGATTACAATCATCGTCCGAAAGTCTTATTCGCCAAGCTGTATCTATGCAGTCGGAATTGGAAAAGGCGCTCGAAGAGTTGGAATCGTCGGAGAGTGATTTGAAACGATTGAAAACTGAGGCACTCGAAGCCTGTCCAATATTAGAACCGTTGGCTGTAGCGTTGAATTCCCAACAAGATTCGATAATCTCCGAAGCGAAAGCCGACCATCTAAAATCTTTAACAATATCTCACTTCGACGAAATTACAAATTTGAACAGTTTTGTTAAAAATTCTTTAGATATGTTGAAAAAATACTATATCAGAGTCAAAAGCCAGGGTATATTCACTTCGGCCATGGTCAACGAGCACAAAGATCTGATACGACAGGCGAAAGGCTCTCTCGCCCTAACATGGAAAGACGAACAGGACGATGATGCTTATTTAAAATACATGATCAATCTAGATCTCAAAAATGCGAGCGTTCCTGATGTTCCTATCATTGATATTGTTCAAAGTACGGAAATCGGACAATCGAAATCAGAGGAAGATGTTGTCGAGGCTGATCCCACAGACAAAGATGAAGCAGTGTCTTCTCAAGACCTTTTAAATTCCACATACGTCGAACCTAATGGCGGAATGAACGATTTACAAGAAGACACGTTTATAATGTTGAATAGTCGTGGCAATGATTTTTTATCGACGAAAACAGTCAATCCGAATATGTTGAATTCTACGTTCGTGTTGGCGCAGAAGGCTGTGGACGATTTTGCGAGGAAAGCCATCAAAACCGTTGAAATAAAGAAGAAGGCCTCAGAACGCACTAACGTATTTGAGAGTAATAAATGTTAGTATCGAGATTTATGCTATACATTATGTCCTAACGCATGCGCGCTTTATGTGTTCATGTGTTGTTGTTTATTATGTACAGTGTGGTTTTTTTTATTAGAACAGTGATGTGCGGTTGTTTTTGTACGATATTCATGAACAACCGTCTCGTTCTCCGACGAAAGGGTATCTTAGACTGTATTCGTTGGGGGGGTGGTGGCCTCATGTTGAGGGCTTTAAGGGTCGAATTCCTTGACCTTCAAAGCGGGCTTAGAATACATTATGTTGAAAAACAATCAAATCAGTAACATTTGTTTTCTTTTTTTCAGTGTCGGAACAGAAATTGAAGTTACCGACGGGTAAAGTGGCACCTTTTAAAAGGCCTGTCACTACTTATACAGTGAATGAAAGTAAATCTGGATTTGGTTCTTCGGCCAATCGATTTCATTTGACAGCGACAGTAAATTCAATTCAATCTAACACACAGGGTATGTTATGTAATGTGACATCTCGTATATATTTGTGTGTGTATTATTCCATATTGTTTTTGTTAATGTTTATTTTGTTTTTAGTTGGATGTAAAACAGTTCGTAATAAAGAGCGTACAGCTTTAGCATCCAGTGTCTTGCCGTATCGTCGGCCGCAGTTTCCCTTTTCGAGACGTTGAATTGAAAATTCAAATTTAGAATACATTATATAAATATAATATACACATTTATAAAATATTATATTTCTATAAATGTTTGCATTTGTATATAAATTATACATTAAGGGAGCGAAATGCAAGGCGATGCGGGGTATATCCTCAATATACCCAATATTTAATCGCCATGGTTCTTTATCAACTCAAAATAAAATAAAATTATATCACGCGCTTATTATTAACTTATGCTTCACCTGTATGGAATAACGCCTCGAATACTAACCTTTCCAAGCTCCAAATAATACAAAATAAATCCCTAAAAATAATTTATAATACACCCATATATACTAACTTGAAAAAACTGCATGCCATATATAATATTTCGTTTGTTACAGACATTACTAACAAACTAACCAGTAGATTCTATGACAGAATCACTAATAACCATACTAACACACTTGTGAAGAGTCTTGGTGATTACAACAAAATGTCTATACCCTTCAGGTATAACACACAGATTACCTAAACACAATCTGCTTTACATAGGTCATCGACTTTAGAGTCTTTAATTAATATTATGTATTAGATGTATTATGAGCATTTATAAGTATTGTAAATAGGTTTTTGAGCTATTTTTCCTATTATGCTGCCCATTAACATTAGAATAATATAATATGATTACTAACAAAATTAAATTAAAATTGTAAAATAGAAAATGATCAGTAGATCAGCAGCTATTAAAATATATATAAGATGTATTGTGAACATAATTTAGTAATAATAAAAAGCATTTAAAAATCAAAAAAAATATATAAATTATATTATTTAATATTAGATATTGCAATGTTTTAGCAATTTGATATGCCTATATAATTATTTTATAAATTCTAAATGATTTAGAAGATTATTATTGAATAATTATCTTTTCATAACCGTTCCTATATGATTTATTTATTTATTTTATTAATTGAAAAATCAACAGACAGGATGTACAGAGATAGGTATAAAAAAAAACAAAAAGTAAATAAATAATATATGTAACATCCGAGTCCAATAATATATTTTTACAAAAATGAAAAAGATAAATATAAGGAAAACAAATTAAAAAGTAAAGAATAAAGGCATGACAAAATATGCAGTACATTGCATAATTAAACTATAGTATTAAAATATTTGGAAAAGGTTATAAGATAGAATATAAGAAGAAATTGAAATTTACAAATATAAAACAAATGAAAAAGGTAAATACAAAATAAACAAATGAAAAGGAAAAGAATGAAAGCTATAATATGATTAAATAGCACATTACATAACTAAACTAAAGTATAAAAATATTGGAAATATTGGAAAAATAGAATAGGAGAAGAAATGAATCAATCGGTCAAGATTCTCTTTATGTTAGACCTGAATTGATGTAGGGAAATACCAAATAGATCAACCTCATTCAGCTCTCCGTTAAACATACGATAAACGCGCTGCAGATAAACATATTTTTGGGAATTAGTATTGAAAGGATCAAGTGAAAAGAGTGCAACGCGTCTAGAGTATCGAACTGGTATTCTGAAATTAGCCTTATTCAGTAAATCAGAACAATCAAGGAAACCATTTATGAGCATAAAGAAGAATATAGCATCAGTATGTCGTCGCCTGACAGAAAGATTGTTAAAAGAAAGGATTTTAAAATGTCGGAAACAGTAGAATGGGTATAGGTAGGAAAAAGGTGGCGTAAGGATTTAATAAATTTAAGTTGAACTTTCTCAATACAATTAATATGGGATAAATAAAAAGGTGACCAGATAATTGAGGCAAATTCAAGGTGAGACCTTACAAAGGAAAAATAAAGTAATTTTAGTACATAAGGATCATTAAAGGGTTTTGTTGAGCGGAGTAGGAATCCAAGAGATTTAAATGCTTTGTTGGTAATAAAAGAAATATGTTCAGAGAAATCTAGTTTATTATTGAGTATTACACCAAGATCTTTAATAGAAGATGACGTGTTAAGGATTGAATGATTTAATTGATATTGATTAGTAATAATTGACTTATTTCTAGTGAAATTTAAAATAGAGCATTTTTCTAGATTAATAAAAAGATCATTATTTAAACAATATATAGAGAATCTATCTAGATCTTCTTGTATCTTATGACAATCGTCTATGGTGTATATAGGTTTGTAAATTTTTAAATCATCAGCGTAAAGAAGTATAAAGGAATGTTTGAAGATGTATGAGATATCATTAATATAGAGTAAAAAGAATAAGGGACCTAAATGCGACCCTTGTGGGACACCGGAAGGAATATGTCTAAGTGATGAGCTAAAACCATTGAGAATTATGATTTGGTGACGATTTAGTATATACGAAGAGATCCAACGAAATAAATTTCCTCGGATTCCGAGGGACCAAAGTTTATTGAGTAATAGGTTGTGATTGATTTTATCAAAAGCTTTAGAGAAATCCGTATAAACGACGTCTATTTGGATTCGTTTGTCCATATAAGATGTGAGAGTACTAGTGAAATTAAGCAGGTTAGTCTCTACCGATCTCCCCTTAAAAAAACCATGTTGTTCAGGTATAATGTAGTTTTTGAAATTGGAGAAAAGGAAATTATAGATAATTTTTTCAAAGATTTTACTAATGACAGATAGTTTAGATATAGGACGGTAATTCTCAATAAGATTCTTATCACCTTTTTTAAAAATAGGGGTGATGTAAGATAATTTCCAATAGTCAGGAAATTTACCGTTAGACATAGAAAAATTGAAAAGGATTGTTATGGGAAGAGATAATGGGACAGCACATTTAACAAGGAAAAAAGAAGGCAAACCATCACAACCCGCACCAAGATTAACATTGAGAGAGTTGATGTGACTGAGTACAGTAGATAAGTCAAAATGAAAAGTAGATAAGTTACAAGAAGAAGTATCTGTATTAGAGATAGAAAGGTTAATGGTAGAATCACTATTGAAAGTGGAGTCAAAATAGTCAGCAAAAATGGTACAGATTTCAGAACCATGTGAAGCCGACTTATTTCCATAATACATTACGGAAGGATATGAAGAGGAGGTATTTTTTTTTTAATTTATATATGACCAAAATGATTTGGGATTAGTTTTAATATTATTTTGAATGAGAGAAATATAATTTCTAAAGCAGATTAAAGAATATTTTTTAATTCGAGCTCTTAATAGTGAAAAACTTTGATAATCTAAGGGATTTGAATAAATTTTAAATTTTTTATGGAATTTGTTTTTTTCTTTTATTATTTTAATAAGAGACGATGTAAACCAAGGGGGATATTTGGTACGTTTAGATTTAAGAGTAAAAGGGACGTGGCATTCAATAATATTTTGTAAGGTATCGTAAATTTTTTTACAAGCTAAATCAATATTTAAATTGGACAAAAGTGAATTCCAATTGATATCGCTTAAAATTGGAATAATTGTAGCATAGTCAGCTTTTCTAAAGAGGAAAGTTTTATTATAATTATAATTCAAGGGTGAAGATTTGTTGTAAATTATTGAGATGCAAAAGGATAAATGATGAGAATCTTCATGGATTAGCGTAGAGTCAGCACGAGAAATATATAAGGGGAAACTACTAATAGCTAGGTCAAGAATACGATTATTAGTATTTGATAAATAATTGTATTGATAAAGTTTATTATAAGATAAGAATTGAGTAAAGGAAAGGGAAGAAAAATTAATACAATTGGAAGGAAATAGATGTAGATTTGAGTCGTATTTTGTCCAATCAATAGTGGGAAGATTGTAATCACCGAGTAAAATAAATCGATCCTCTGGATAATTGGTTATTAGATCAGATACTTTATTTAAATGGGTAACTAATAGAGTTTGGTGAGAATTACCAGGAGGAATATAAACAGTACAGATATTTAGTTTAAAAAATTTAGTGGTAATAGTAATCCAAAGGTCTTCTGTGAAAGTTAAATTAAAATTAAATTGATATTAAAAGTATAAATGTTTATTTAGATAGGTTTTTATTATATCCAAATTTTACATAGTGGGATGTGACAGCTTGGTTTTAAGAAACATAAATTTCAATAAATTGACGATTGCCTCATTTTGCACAAATCGCTCACTTCTCATTTTAATCATATTTGTTTAGACAAAAAAATATAATACCAATTAAAATTGATTAAAACTTAACATGGAGCATATTTCTACAGATTCTTTTTTGAGATTCGTGCGACGATCGGTAACAATTATATTGTATTTACTAAAATACTTTTCAGCATCGACACTATTGACGGGACACCAAACAGATTTTAGAGAGGCACAACCAAACTCTTCATATTTAATTTTTGTTGCCATCAATAATAGCAATATATCCGGCGTGGATTCACTTTCTCTATTAATTGTCTTAAAAGTGCTGATATCCTTCCAAACATAGAGCCTCTGTTAATACATTAAACAATGGTATTTACTAAAATACTTTTCAGCATCCACACTATTGACTTTTTACGATAATACTCGAAATTTCAAATACCTGGATCCGGCGGGTTTTGCAGCCCGGATCCGGGTTTAATAAGTCATTACCCGGCTGGCTCGGGTTCGGGTCGAATCGAGTCCAGAAACCCTAGTGATGCCATCTTCCTTTTTATGTTTTCTCGAGTAATTGTAACATAATTTAATTGAATATGTTGGCATTTACGAAAAATAGTCTTTAATTCGACAAAATGACCCCAAATGCCAAATGCATACGTCAAAGATTTCACAAACACAGCATCGTATACCAAGCGTTTTTCATGGAAACCCAAACCCCATGAGCGACCACAAAGGCGACCAATACGACCAAAGGAAACCTTAGCTTTATCTAATGCTCTCCCAATATGACCATTGAATGTAAGCTTGACACCGAGAACAACACCCAAATAAGTGGACTCGTTGACAAATTTGATCTTACAGTCTCTGAGTTTGATATTAGGGGCTCTAACAAGAGAATCCTTTAATAGAAGCACTTGGACTTAGAGGACGAGAAAGAAATTTTGTTAATTATGGCCCAATCATCTAGATAGAGAAGTGCCACAGTAGCTCTACATTCCAGCTCAACACGGGACCCCAGCATGAATACCCATATGTCTACTAAGCTGATATTTCATAGTAAATGATTTTGAACAAATGTCACATTTGTGTGGTTTTAACCCAGTATGAATACCCATATGTGTACTAAACTGATCAGTGGCGGCTCGTCCTAATGGGCTGCCGGGCTGCAGCCCCTCCTATAAAATTCTAAGATATATATTTAATAATACATTTAATATTTTATTTATTAATGATATTTTTTTTATTAGTTGGATGGACTTAACTATTGGGGCCTTCGACAGAGTAAATATTACTTACAATATCACCCATATCCAAAAGGGTGATATTGTAAGTAATGTTGACCGTTTCGAAGACCCCACTAACTTGTATGGTGACAGATGAATTAAAATGTTGCTGTACTGGCTGTAGTGTTACAGCGCCGAGCTGAACGCTGCCCAGCCCGGAGTTTCGGAACGAGAAAGAGAAAGAGCTATTTGCAACTGCAGATAGCTCTTTCTCTTTCACTCACTCTGCCTTTTGGGCTGGACAGTCGGCAGCCTTCGCCTGTTAAACGACATTCATCTGTCAGTTTGTTTAAGATTTCGCGCGCTTGATCTTACATTCGATTAGTTGAATCGCACGATCACAGCTTTATTCGTTTTCGTTACTCTTAATTGGTTGCGTACAAGCCCTCATCAAATCTTCGGTGAGTCGTTTTCATTTTGATAACAGCAAACTTTTTTCAAATCTGTTTAACTTTTTCTCGTAATTTTTATTTAAATATATTAAGATTTTTTTTCTTTTAAAAATGGATGAACAAAAGAATTCAGTAAAATATTTACAAAATTTGCACTTTTCGCGACTAGAACTTACCGAAGAAGTCGCTATAAAAGTATTAGGCTGCCTCACGCCCAATTTAATTATTTCACAGCCTGCAACTAGTAGATCTTTTAGTTACTCGCGAAAATTTAATCCAGACATTTATAAAAAATACAATTGGTTAACGAGATGTACAGAAAAAACGCGTTATTTTGTTATCCGTGTCTTTTGTTTGGAGGCGAGTCGCCGGGCGAATCATCTTGGACGAAAACAGGAGTTATTGACTTAAAACATTTAAACGATAAATTTAAAAACACGAGGGAAGTGTCGAACACTTAAAAAATGTGTGTAATCTCACGATTTTGGGAAGCTTGTCGGCGGGAAATAGATAAGCATAACGAAAACGTCAAAAAAAAATCGGGATGTTTTATTTAAAATTATTGATTGCGTTAAATTTTGCGGTAAATTTGAAATGCCAATGAGGGGACACGATGAAACAGATAATTCAAAAAATCCAGGAGTTTTTCGGGGGCTTCTAGAATATTCACAAAATTTCGACGATTCTTTAAAAAAACATTTTCAAACTTTTTCGGTTTTTAAAGGGACATCAAAAACTATTCAAAATTAACTTTTAGATTGTATTTTGAACGTGTGTAGGGAACAAATAAGTGCTGAAATAAAAAAAGCAACTTATCTAGCTGTTATGGCAGATGAAACAACCGATGTATCGATGCATTGTCAACAGGTTAATGTTTTTCGTTACGAATTAGGGGGTTAAGTTTTTGAAAGGTTTTAGGGTTTTTTTTAATCCGCGTCGCGAAACCAGCAAGAACGAATTTTTTTCAGCAATCTTACTGGAGTACCATCGTATTTTTCGAAATCTTCATCGCGTATGGACGCACCCCTTTAATGGGTGGTGAATTTTGCTAGTTTTTTTTTTCAATAATACTTAAATCCACATGTAAGTGGTCGTACGCCAAAAATTGTGCTTATTTTGTCCTGTTATGACATGATAGAATAATTATGGTGACATTTTTTAGACATCTTTTCAGTGCAGCCCCACCACTAAAAATTATCACGAGCCGCCACTGAAACTGATATTTCGTATTAAATGATTTTGAACAAATGTCACATTTGTGTGGCTTTACCGCAGTATGAATACCTATATGTGAACTAAGATATTGTTTCGTAGTAAATGATTTTGAACAAATGTCACATTTGTATGGCTTTAACCCAGCATGAATACCCATATGTCTACTAAGGTGATATTTCATAGTAAATGATTGTGAACAAATGTCACATTTGTGTGGTTTTAACCCAGTATGAATATCCATATGTTTACTAAGAATGTGTTTCATAGTAAATCATTTTGAAACAATGTCACATTTGTGTGGTTTTACCCCGGCATGAATACCCATATGTACACTAAGAATTTGTTTCGTAGTAAATGATTTTGAACAAATGTAACATTTGTGTGGCTTTACCCCAATATGAATACCCATATGTGCACTACGATTTTGTTTCGAAGTAAATGATTTTGAACAAATGTCACATTTGTATGGCTTTAACCCAGCATGAATACCCATATGTCTACTAAGGTGATATTTCATAGTAAATGATTGTGAACAAATGTCACATTTGTGTGGTTTTAACCCAGTATGAATATCCATATGTTTACTAAGAATGTGTTTCATAGTAAATCATTTTGAAACAATGTCACATTTGTGTGGTTTTACCCCGGCATGAATACCCATATGTACACTAAGAATTTGTTTCGTAGTAAATGATTTTGAACAAATGTAACATTTGTGTGGCTTTACCCCAATATGAATACCCATATGTGCACTACGATTTTGTTTCGAAGTAAATGATTTTGAACAAATGTCACATTTGTATGGCTTTAACCCAGCATGAATACCCATATGTCTACTAAGGTGATATTTCATAGTAAATGATTGTGAACAAATGTCACATTTGTGTGGTTTTAACCCAGTATGAATAATTATATGTGCACTAAGATATTGTTTCGTAGTAAATGATTTTGAACAAATGTCACATTTGTGTGGTTTTAACCCAGTATGAATACCCATATGTCTACTAAGGTGATATTTCATAGTAAATGATTTTGAACAAATGTCACATTTGTGTGGTTTTAACCCAGTATGAATATCCATATGTTTACTAAGAATGTGTTTCATAGTAAATCATTTTGAAACAATGTCACATTTGTGTGGTTTTACCCCGGCATGAATACCCATATGTACACTAAGAATTTGTTTCGTAGTAAATGATTTTGAACAAATGTAACATTTGTGTGGCTTTACCCCAATATGAATACCCATATGTGCACTACGATTTTGTTTCGAAGTAAATGATTTTGAACAAATGTCACATTTGTATGGCTTTAACCCAGCATGAATACCCATATGTCTACTAAGGTGATATTTCATAGTAAATGATTGTGAACAAATGTCACATTTGTGTGGTTTTAACCCAGTATGAATATCCATATGTTTACTAAGAATGTGTTTCATAGTAAATCATTTTGAAACAATGTCACATTTGTGTGGTTTTACCCCGGCATGAATACCCATATGTACACTAAGAATTTGTTTCGTAGTAAATGATTTTGAACAAATGTAACATTTGTGTGGCTTTACCCCAATATGAATACCCATATGTGCACTACGATTTTGTTTCGAAGTAAATGATTTTGAACAAATGTCACATTTGTATGGCTTTAACCCAGCATGAATACCCATATGTCTACTAAGGTGATATTTCATAGTAAATGATTGTGAACAAATGTCACATTTGTGTGGTTTTAACCCAGTATGAATAATTATATGTGCACTAAGATATTGTTTCGTAGTAAATGATTTTGAACAAATGTCACATTTGTGTGGTTTTAACCCAGTATGAATACCCATATGTCTACTAAGGTGATATTTCATAGTAAATGATTTTGAACAAATGTCACATTTGTGTGGTTTTAACCCAGTATGAATACCCATATGTCTACTAAGAAGTTGTTTCGTAGTAAATGATTTTGAACAAATGTCACATTTGTGTGGCTTTACCCCAGTATGACTACCTATATGTACACTAAGATTTCGTTTCGAAGTAAATGATTTTGAACAAATGTCACATTTGTATGGTTTTAACCCAGTATGACTACCTATATGTACACTAAGATTTTGTTTCGTAGTAAATGATTTTGAACAAATGTCACAATGCAGCTTTCTTCGAGTATCCGAGTTTTTTTGTTTCACACTATTGATTTTATGATCCAATTCAGAATTTGTAGGGCACATCTCATCTAAAGCATTTCGACATGTTAATTCTTCCACTAGAATGTGTGTATTGGAATCTATTATTGCTGCCACATTATCTCTCGAAGTATTTTTTCCTCCAGGTGTCTAAAATATAAACCGAACGTTATTCAATTAAACATGTATGTATATTTATAGTGTGATTAGATGTCATTTTACATGTCAATTTGTTTAGAATCGATCTAAAGCACTAGAAACCTATTGACTTACCTGGCCATCGTCGCGTGAACTGGAAATGTTGGGTGGCCAATCAGCACCCAACTCATCTTCCCATATTAAATCTTCCAGCAAAACCTCCTCCGGCTTGACTTTCAAACACTTGTCTAATTCCAGCCTCGACGTTGTGTCATTCCGAAAACAAGAGTTTCGAAAGGTGTCGAGCAATTCCAGATTGTTGAGACAAGAAAGGCATATCGTATCTGGCAGATGGTCACCTTTCCTAACCTGCAAATGTGAAAGGCAAAGGTAAAGATCACGAGGAGTAGCGAATTAACAATAGCAATGGCTTACACTTGGTAAGTGACGGCGACTGACCCGCAGCTGACAGCAGGTCCAAATGCGTTGCACCAAACGCTGAGGTGGATGAGGGTCGTCATGGATGGAGACGAAGGACCCTGCTGGACCCTGCTGGCAGAGACAAAGTCTGCACTCCATCGCTTCCTGAGAGAGGAAGAAGCTCAATAGTGTCCTCGATAAGTCGATAGTCGACAATGGATTCCTAGACGCTTGTAGATGCTTAAGACGTTTGCAGTTCACGGTCTTGACTAGGGTTGCCAACCGTCCTGGAATTGGAATCACTGTCCTGTATCCCGGATGAATGCTAAATTATCTCGGATGAATTTTGAGGAAACTATTACATTTATTACTTTATCTATGTACGTAGTGTAGGAAAATAGTACAACTCGTGCTATTACATCAAAACCAGCGATCTCATCATCGATCCTGTCGAAAAACGCATAAACTCAAGGGCAACGACCCTTCGACCATTCCAGAAGAAAGAGTTCATTGCTCTATCGTAAAACAACGAAACCCAGCAGTGATGTCATCAAGCAACCGCAACGCATGTCCCGAAAGACACTTACACGTGAAAAGTCATTGGCAGCGTTAACACTAGAGGTATCTACCGCGGTATTTGATAGATCTATCAAATACCGCGGTAGATACCATTAGTGTTAGCGCATGCTACACGCTCGCATTCTCAAACGAACCACGTCTTGGCACTGAACCCATAAAACCACGAACGATGTCCTGGCACGCTGACCTCGAGCACGCGCTTCGAATATAGGTCAAACACGTGTGTCCGGGAAACGAAGACAAAGCAAATGCACACGCCACGCTCCAACCCAAAAGGTATATAAAGAGCCACAGCAGCCACAACACCAGAGTGAACCTCTGGAGTTCAACCAGATCACATCTCCGAAGAAACCTCTTCGTACATACAATAACCATTGTAACAATTGAACGAAAATAAACGATCCTCTTTCAAACTCAACTGAATTTCCATAGGCCGGGAAACGGCCGAAACCTTTCACCTGTCCTATAATTGGTGACCACCGACTACTAAATTGGTGATCACTAAAGTAGTAACAATAGATGAAGTTTTGTGATCATGCGAAAATTCGAACTCGAGATTTCGACTGATTCGTTTTCAAGATCTAGAAAAAATGTGTGTGTCTGTGTGTTTTGGGGATTTTTTGAACACCGTTAGTCCTATCCAACCGAAACTTAGTATCCGTTACTGAAATTCTTATCAACACGACGTAAATTTTTTTCAAATTTTTAAGTTGACCGGAAATGGTACCTCCCCTTATAGGTGTCCTCTTTTTTTAAGTTTTTGAATTCAACTATCTCCCAAACCACTAACTTAATCGGATTAAATCTTTTTTACATATCATAGAAATAATAATTTTTAAAATCTTATATTTTTTAAATATTTTTATCTGAACCGGAAGTAGTACTTTTACTCTAGAGTATCTAGGTTTTTTTGTTTTTCTCAGAAACCTTTTGGTATATTGAAAACATTGAAAAATGTGTGTGTGTGTGTGTGTGTATTTTGGGGATATTTTTAACACCGTTAGTCCTATCGAACTAAAACTTAGTATCGGTTAATGAAATTCTTATCGACACGTCTTAATTTTTTTTCAAATTTTTAAGTTGACCGGAAATGGTACCTCCCCTTATAGGTGTCCTCTTTTTTTTAAGTTTTTGAATTAAATTATCTCCCAAACCTGAATCAGACTGAATTTTTTTTAAATATGATAGAAATAATAATTTTTATAACCTTATATTTTTTAAATATTTCTATCTGAACCGGAAGTAGTACTTTTACTCTAGAGAATCGAGGTTTTTTATGTTTTTCTCAGAAACCTTTTGGTTTATTGAACTGAAATTTCATATATAAAAGTTTAAGCTTAATATCAAGTTATATATAAAATTTAGTAAGTATCTTTCAACCGGAAGTGGCAGTTTACACTTGTTCGATTTTTCTTCCACTATTTTTTTCGACCCCTTAAACATGTGTGTTCGAAAGCAATGTGATGAAAATAAAAAAAAATTATTAAATTTTATAAACTGGAAGTGGGATTTTTTCTCTTAGAATGGTTGAAAATGTTGTGCCCACTACTCTGCCCACACCCCTGAACGTATTAAGCTAAAAATTTATATTTATATCCTTTATAAATTAACTTAGAGCTGGTAGGGTTTTAGTCAGAATTCGTAAACCGGAAGTAGTATTTTTTTTAAAACAATATTTCATTATTTTATTTTGACCTTTAAAATTTTTTTTAATTTCCTTTTTATTTAATGAGTATGATACTGATAGTGATTTTTAGTAATAAAAAAAGTTTGAACAAAATCAGACAACCGGAAGTAGAACTTTTGTTTTGTGCAAGTTTCCATACATTTGCGCTCAATTTGTATCGCTATCATAGTCATCAGTTCAATATCGAATTTTGTTTTGTAACCTTCTTATATTCCTCAAATACATAGATAAAGTCATGGGTTGGTCACACCCGAATTTTTTTTTTTTAATTTCAGAACTCAAAAACGAAAAGCAGTTTTTGTTTAAATTAATAGCCAAGTGTCTGTGGTTCTGTATAAGTCATAAAATTTATCAAATGGGTATAATTTAAAACACAATTGGGGTCTATGTATGTATGTATGTAGGTACATGTGCAAGTTCTACTTTATCAAATCTGAATCCCTTCGAATTTAAGTCACTAAAACCAAAAACGGAACTGAACCCTTAAAAAAAATTAGGGGTTTCGCACCACTGATAGGTACATATTCGACTGAAAATCTAATGAATTCGGTCAAAAGTGCATTTAATATGCATTAGTGTACACATTCGAACGCTAATAGCTCGGAAGCACGCGACTAAGAATAAGTAGTATGACTGTGCGTGACATGTAAACGGCACTGGCGTAATTTTAGAGATTTATTCAATAATAATAAAGTAATTTTTTCCGACGAAAAAAACCACACAGTCCGTAATTTATTTAATTTGTTCTTTAATTTCTTTGTAATATATTTTTTTAAAACCTCTCTTATCTATTTGCATCTCGTTTTATTGTATGTCAAAATACAATAATGTACATACATGCATTATATTTTTAAGTCATCCTCATTGTGTTTAATACACAAGTATACCAGTGTCTTCACAGGTCACTCCAATATGACACTGTGGCCAGAAAATGTAATTGATCTATGCCAATGGTAGCGTTAACACTAGCGGTATCTACGCCGGTATTTGATAGATCTATCAAATCCGCGTGTTCGAACGCTATTTCTTGTTTTCCAAGGCCGTAATCCGAAATCTTTGGCGATCCACGCGCCCCTCCATAATTCCGGCAGTACCCATCGGATTGCCTTAGGAGGATGTCGTCGATATTTCAGAGAGCGTGTCGCGAACATATTTACGACATTTGCTCGGCTTATTACTTTATTAAATTATCTTTCTATTTATTACTTAATAGTGTTTTTATCCGGCTTCACTCGGTATTTGTAATATAAACCGCTTAAACATGGCTAATCTAATAGTAAACATTTTATTAAATTTATTTGAAGTTTTATTTTGTTTAAATTTATTTGTATATTAATTTGTTCGATGACGTCGTGGATTTACGAACCAACAATACAAAGTCTGTTTCTAAATTATATATTAGATTTAAATGTTCATTTATCCACTACTATCGTATCAGTTTTTTTTATGATTGTGTTTAAATTAAATCGGCCCATAATTGAATCTCCCCAAATTTCTTTCCATCCAATGTGTGCGTACTGGATTGACGGTTTAAAAACATTGAATCCTGAATTAAGATTAGAAACAGAAGACGCCATGAACAATGTACTATATGAAGCATTAAAGAAAAATTTGTTATTATCACCCACCCAAAAAAATTCATGATCATTACATACCCGAGAATACTAGCTTCAATTCACCCAAAATACAAATCATCGAAGGGTTGGAACTATTACCAAACGTCTGCCAATTCTTATCCATATTCCTAAAAATATCAAATACAATACGAATACAATACAAATACGGGTATACGAATAACAGAAGGGTTGGCTTCAAAAATTATGATAAAACAAAATCAAACAACATCACACATAAACATAATCTAGTCATCATTTATTTTTTATTGTATTTCATTATGATTTGTGTATAAATAAATGGTCATAAATAAATAAAAAAATACTGTTCCTTATTAAAATTAATTTTAAGAACATTGAAATAATAAAGTTTTTATATTACTTTGGTATTTATTTGTACCTTTATATACTTCTTGAGAACATGACTCAATGCTCTGCATGTGGAGATAACAGCTTCACTTATAGTAGATGTCGAAAAAAAACTGGAATATCTCAAGCACCGTAACGTTACGGCGAGTTTCTCTCTCTGTGTTATGGTTAGTCTCATTTTCGTATCTTTTTTTGTTATGTAGGGTGAAACCAATATTAGCAATGACTCAAACGAATCTTCACTCATTCTAAAAAGGTTCTGGTAATCGTTCATGTCATCGCCTAGAACCATTTCTTCGGCGATATCCAAGTGTGAATATCGATTTTTCTGAAGCATTATATCCTGTGATGAGAAACATCCAGCATTATGGAATCCCGACGATAATAATTATTTAAATAAGTAAAAAAAAAAGATTACTTATATGTTCTACATATTACGAAGCTGCAAGAAAATCAAGCCGAACGCGACGAAAGAAGATATAAAAAATAAAATAAACAGCTTACGCAGCAATTACAGATCGATTATAATTATTACAAAGTTGTATTCATTTATTTGAACTCTTAAATAATTTAGGTTTTTGTTGGTGTCAATTGAAGTTTGTATACGTTTGTGTCCATAACCTCATTTTTGTTAAGCTGAACTTTATTAATTTTAAGTTTAATTTGTTTTTATTGAACTGGTTAGCGAATTTATACATATAATATAAATGGCAGCCCCCCCCAGGCCGTAAACCAAGGCACTAAGGCGAGGTATATACCGCTAGTGTTAACGCACTCATGCGTACGATCTGCGGTATTTGATAGATCTATCAAATACCGGCGTAGATACCGCTATCATTAAGTTGAAATATTGCCACGTAGACTCCCATGTTTCCGATTCTGCTCCTGATCTGAGAACTGGTTGCTTCTTTATCTCCTTTCTATACTGGTCTTTCTATAAGTGTTTCCAGCGTTTTTTTAATGCATCTTCTGTAAAAAATATAATAATAATAATTACTTACATGTATTTCATTTGATTACAGGAACCTCTTTTCGATCACCGGCGTTTAGTTTTCGAATGGGTAAAACAACAATAGCAAACATTGTATATTTAACTTGTTCAGCTATATGGATGGAACTGGTTGATGTACATATGAACATATACAGCAGTTTAGCTTAGTGGTAGCGTATATATTTAGCACCACTGAGGTCAAAGGTTCAAGTCCTCGCCACTGCTGGTTAGATTTGGGGGTTTTGTGACTCCAAATCGATCGTTTCTCTATCAGAGTTTGCCAATTTTATCTGATCATTGTTGAAACGGTTCCTGAAAATTGGTATTAGATCTAATCCTGTTGTCACAAAAATCTGCCTGTGTATAATTTGTAATAATTATACACAGTAATCTGAAATCTATAGATATCTCTATAGACATCTCTATAATTTCGTATTTATTATATGTATAAAAATTGTATACAAAAAAAAAATCTAAAAATAATCCATAGATGTCTCTATGATTATTATTTCTGATTAATTGTTATATGCTACATATTCTGATTGTATATGTATGTATTACTGTATTTCTGATTGTTTATGTATTCTGTATTTCGTTAACGTACACCCGTCGCATTGGAGCAAATCTGTAATGGCAAGTGTATATTGATTTGTAACAATAAAATAAAAATAAAAATATGCCACACACCCAACCCATAACGACTTAAAGAAGATAGCAAGTGATTATTACAGACTCTGGCAGTTCCCAATGTGCATTGGTTCTATTGACGGCAAGCACTGCAGGGTGAAATGTCCAGCTAAGTCTGGTTCTTCGTATTTTAACTATAAAAATTATTTTTCGATAATATTGCAAGGTGTTGCAGATGCAAATAAAAAATTTATAGCCATAGAAGTGGGAGGAAAAGGTAAACAAAGCGATGGAGGCACCTTTCACTATTCAACTTTAAATATGTTAATGGAGAATGGTCAACTAGATATTCCTCCACCCGATGTGATACCAGGGACAGCTATACGTGTGCCATATATTTTAATAGCTGATGAAGCGTATCCTTTAAAAGAACATATAATGCGACCATTTCCTTCCAGAAATTTGGATATAAAAAGTGAATATTATAACAAACGCCTGTCACGTGCACGGAAGTCTATTGAATGTACTTTTGGCATTTTATATGCAAAGTGGCGTATTTTAAGTAAAGCGATTGAAACTAACACAGAAAATGCTTGCCTCATCATAAAAACTACGTGTTTATTGCATAATATCGTACGTGACCATGAAGGATCCATTATTGCTGTTGACAATAATCTTGCAAACATTCAGATCGAAATAGCGTCTAATAACTCTTCAGGTAGGAGAAACAACAGTTCATCACTGATTGCGAGAAACATACGCCAACAATTTTCTGACTATTTTTGGGATAATAGAATTTAAAGTATTATAAGTAACGTACAATCAATAAATAGGTTAATAAAAGAATTATTTACCTTCAATTCCTGGTTCAAATGATAATTCCTTCCACACTTTCTGTTTAATTATCCTATTTTTATATAGGGCATGAGTTGTTGACCATAATTCTGGTTTAAGTTGGTTTTAAAATATTTTGCAGAGGGGCACCTGGAATTCACGCTACGCCACTGTCTTTGTGTAAAATGCGGTGTAATGATGATCTATGCATATTTAAAGCACTTGCGCGCTTCCGAATTGAAAGGTTCGGGTGGTCACGAACAGACTGATTAACACTCTCCACGTTTTCCGCCGTTCTTGATGACCTTGGTCGCCCGGATTTTGGTTTATCCAGCATTGTACCGGTCTCTTCAAACTTTTTGACCCATTTTCGAATAAGAGGAATGCTTGGCGCATCATTTAAGTGGCGACAACCTCGAATACTACAGAATCTTCTACGCGCTACAGTCGCCGAACCACCGTTTTTGTAAAACTCTTGCACGCACAACGAGCGGTCTGCTCCCGAGAAACGCTGCATAGTGACTGAATTCCCAAGAGCCAGGCTATCGATTGACATATTGATTATTGCTGCCACATTATCTCTCGAAGTATTTTTTCTTCCAGGTGTCTAAAATATAAACCGAACGTTATTCAATTAAACATGTATGTATATTTATAGTGTGATTAGATGTCATTTTACATGTCAATTTGTTTAGAATCGATCTAAAGCACTAGGAACCTATTGACTTACTTGGCCATCGTCGGGTGAACTGGAAATGTTGGGTGGCCAATCAGCACCCAACTCATCTTCCCAAATTAAATCTTCCAGCAAAACCTCCTCCGGCTTGACTTTCAAACACTTGTCTAATTCCAGCCTCGACGTTGTGTCATTCCGAAAACAAGAGTTTCGAAAGGTGTCGAGCAATTCCAGATTGTTGAGACAAGAAAGGCATATCGTATCTGGCAGATGGTCACCTTTCCTAACCTGCAAATGTGAAAGGCAAAGGTAAAGATCACGAGGAGTAGCGAATTAACAATAGCAATGGCTTACACTTGGTAAGTGACGGCGACTGACCCGCAGCTGACAGCAGGTCCAAATGCGTTGCACCAAACGCTGAGGTGGATGAGGGTCGTCATGGATGGAGACGAAGGACCCTGCTGGACCCTGCTGGCAGAGACAAAGTCTGCACTCCATCGCTACCTGACAGAGGAAGAAGCTCAATAGTGTCCTCGATAAGTCGATTAGTCGATAGTCGACAATAGGCTTGTGTAGTTCGCGAACGAACTAGGTCGTAAGAGCGCTCCCACAGGTGAAGTAATCGAACTAGTTCCCTCACTCCTCGTTCCATAGTTCACTAGTTCGTGACCGAATGAGCGAGAGTGGGACGGCACTACACCACACTACACTAATACACTAATACTGCCGCTCGCTCACTGCACATGCGCATGCGCGCGCGTCTTGTTCACTGTCTTACGATCTATGTAGTTCGTTCGCGAACTACACAAGACTAAGTTCATTAGTTCGTGACCGAATGAGCGAGAGTGATGTTAACCGAACGTTAAATAAATTTTAAAATAATAAGACACTGTTGTTATCAGGTAACTTATGTTTCTAATGTATAATAACAATTAATTAATTTCTGTAATATACTTTAAGTTCAAGTCCTTAATGAACGTAGAACACTATTTTCATCGAATAAAGTGTCCAAATTGATATTTTTACATAGTAATATGTTGTGGCGGCTCGCTTATACGACATGGTCGAGTTTGGTTGCCTTCCTGCGAGTGGGGACCAACCCGGCTGGGTTCGGAGAGCCACTACTCACTCTGCCTTTAGCTGTCATATAATAAACACGTGCATTAACATGCCAGTCGTCTCATTCGTTCATCCACCATAACTGGTGACCCCCGACATCGAGCCACGCAGCCTCGATCAATTTCAACATGCCGCTTATCCCTGCCTCGCCGAGCCAGGCGGGAAAGCTACCCGCCGCGCCCCCATCGCCATCAACACAGCACGCCGCGGCCCGCGGGTGACAATAAACGAGCAGACACGGCTACCCACCTACCTATCGACATGAGTCCAGCCACAACGTCGATGACAGGTACTTAAAAAAATGGGGAAGCGAATGAGACGACGATCTTGACAGCTGGATGTGGAGTCATGCGCGATCCAGTACACATAGAACGGTCATCCAGCACCACAAGATTCATCACACACCACCTCAGCACCATCATCATCATCATCATCATCAAGGCCCCGTCCGTCCCCACGAGCGTCGTCACGCCGAGACGGGCGGTAGCGCTACAACACCTCCACGAGCCACAACGACTCACGGTCCAGCTTGGAGTATCATCAACCACATCGATGCCCCTGTCGCCCCCGCCACCCCACCAACCGACATCAGCCTCGGAAGAGCGGCGCCGCCGCAGCATCGCATCGCATCGGCGCGACCATCGGACCAGCCACCGTCCTGCTCGCGACGTCACCGCCCTCGAATGTACCGACCATTCGGGCGGTACACCTACACAGCGGATGACCCACGTCAACAATTTTTTTTCTCCCCACTCAATAATTTTTTTCTCTTTCTTTGTGTAACAATAATTTTTTTTCTATTGTAAAATTTGTTTCTTTGTAATTTTGGTATCGCTGATGCTGGGGGGGGAGTGATGTGGTGGCTTGCTTATACGACATGGTCGAGTTTGGTTGCCTTCCTGCGAGTGGGGACCAACCCGGCTGGGTTCGGAGAGCCACTACTCACTCTTCCTTTAGCTGTCATATAATAAACACGTGCATTAACATGCCAGTCGTCTCATTCGTTCATCCTCCATAATGTAATATTTTTTTTCTATTTCATTTTTTTTTATACATACGATCTCACTCAAACAAGTCATTATATTTATTTGTTAGGTAACAACTTTATAAGTGTAAGTGATATTTTTTATAAGAACTAACCAATACCTAAAAGTAATATAATTGTTGATTATTTCTAAAAAAATATATAAAAAATTTGATTATTTTTGTTTTCTTTTTTGCGTCATGTGTTATTCTGTCATCGAGCCAAAACGAGCGAACAATCACGCGAACGATCTGCCTTTCACTGATTCGATCTGGGAGCTGACGAACTAGAAGAGCGAACTAGTTCGTTTAGGAGCGGCGAACTAAACTGAGCGATCTCAGTAGATCATCGTTGATGTTTTGGATTACGACGACACGCATTACAACCAGAGAAATATTATAATTACGAGCGAAAAAAACCTTGTTATTGTTTCTTATAAGTTGTCACGATATACTACTGTGTTTCGCCGTCGATGAAATATTTAACAAAAAAAATTTCGGTGATTTGTCAAAGGGTTTTTTTTTTCTTTCGTCGAAATAAAATTAATAATCACACATTATCCGATAAATTTTACCTCTGAGATGGATTTAATTATTTGATTTATTTCGACGAGAGAAACAATTGAAGACATTATCCGTTAAAATTTACCTCTGAAATGATTTAATTAATTGATTTATTTCGACGAGAGAAACAATCGAAGACTAAAAAAATTTCGTTTGATAAACCGACAACGTGCCGGGTTGGGACCATCGCTCGGTCACCCATACTAACACATGATATATTCTCAGTAACTGCGCATTACGGGGAAGTAAAAATAATAATTCTTTGATATTTTTTTTTCGATCTTAGTGCGTATCTTCGTAAGTCAAAACATCTTCGACAAACAAAAGTCGAGGATTACCTGTATGTGATTGTTGATGATCTAATTTTAGGTCAATCTCGAAAATTTATTTAAATTGGGCATGTTCTGTTTTAACTTTCAATATTTTATTTTAAATTTAATATATTGATTATAATTTTATTTTGATATTTGAATTTAATTTTAATATAATAATAATATTTTTAATTTTGATATTTAATTTCAATTTTTAAATTTAATTTTTATTTCAATATTTTGTACGCTACTGGTTTTATCCTGCTGGTTAAAACGTTGGACCAAAATCGTCGTTGGTTTGGTCCGTACGCAGCATGACGCAATTCCACTAATGACGCTTTAACCGAAAATCAATTGACCGAATGGTAAATTCGTCTAATATCTTTATATCGAAACACAAATTCACCTAATTTCGAGTTTCAAACCAGCAGTAGCCGAGTTTCAAACCAATAGTAGTAAATATTATTTAGTAATTTTTCGACGCGATATCAACAGATGGCGTAGTAACATAGACAGATAAATTTTATAACATTTCTTTGCAAATAGCCCTTAAACTCTATTATATCCTCGTAAATCGTGAGCGAAGCTGGGTATAACAACTAGTAATTGATAAACATAATCTTAATTAGTCATCGTTGACGTCAATATGTATAGTCGATGATCGAAAATCTGGCAATCGATACGTTTTCCTCAGATCCGGCATGGATTTTGGAGTGCTTTTTTAAATTTACCGTGTTCACGCTCCAATAAATAAATAACTTCAATTTGACATTTTAGAACAGTTCGGTGATAATCTTTAATGTTCCAGATAAAATTGAAAGTACATATGATTAGAAAATTAGATTTTTAGAATTTTTGTATCGAAAATGATCAAACTGAAGTATTTGAAACATTACATAATTTTACATAACAAGAGTCGTATGTCTCGGGATATTTGTACGTGAAAATATAATTGAATATTTAATAGAGCTGAAATCGTCTTTTACGCAGTGCTTCCCCGAACCTTTTAGAAGCAAACAATTTAATTTCAAACCCCTTTGATAATGAACATTTTCGGACAGCTACCAAGGAAAAAGAGAACTTGATTGAACTTTCAAATTATAGCATTTAAAAACTGAATTCGAAATAAATAAGGTTATTAATTTTTGGCTAGGTATGACTGAAGAATAGCTTTATGACATAGCGCCTAAATTTCTGTCGCCGTTTACTAGCACTGAACTAGTTAAGAGAGCTTTCTCATCATATATATTAATAAGATAATAATGATAATGATAATGATAATGTGGCGGCTCGCTTATACGACATGGTCGAGTTTGGTTGCCTTCCTGCGAGTGGGGACCAACCCGGCTGGGTTCGGATAGCTGCTACTAACTCTGTCTTCAGCTGTCATATAATAAACACGTGCATTAACATGCCAGTCGTCTCATTCGTTCATCCTCCATACTGGTGACCCCCGACATCGAGCCACGCAGCCTCGATCAATTTCAACATGCCGCTCATCCCTGCCTCGCCGAGCCAGGCAGGAAGCTACCCGCCGCGCCCCCATCGCCATCAACACGCGTCGCGGCCCGCGGGTGACAATAAACGAGCAGACACGGCTACCTACCTACCGACGTCCAGCCACAACGTCGACGACAGGTGCTTTTAAAAAATGGGGGAGCGAATGAGACGACGATTTTGACAGCTGGATGTGGAGTCATGCGCGATCCACTACACATAGAACGGTCATCCAGCACCACAAGACATACACCACCTCAGCACCATCATCATCATCATCATCAAGGCCCCGTCCGTCCCCACGAGCGTCGTCACGCCGAGACGGGCGGTAGCGCTACAACACCTCCACGAGCCACAACGACTCACAGTCCAGCTCGGAGTATCATCAACCACATCGATGCCCCTGCCGCCCCCGCCGCCCCACCAACCGACATCAGCCTCGGAAGAGCGGCGCCGCCGCAGCATCGCATTGCATCGGCGCGACCATCGGACCACCCACCGTCCTGCTCGCGACGTCACCGCCCTCGAATCTACCGACCATTCAGGGCGGTACACCTATGTACACAGCGGATGACCCACGTCAACATTTTTTTTTCTCCCCACGTAATAATTTTTTCTCCTTGTGTAACAACAATTTTTTTTTTCTTTTGTAAAATTTGTTTCTTTGTAATTTTGGTATCGCTGATGCTGGGGGGGGAGTGATGTGGCGGCTCGCTTATACGACATGGTCGAGTTTGGTTGCCTTCCTGCGAGTGGGGACCAACCCGGCTGGGTTCGGACAGCTGCTACTAACTCTGTCTTCAGCTGTCATATAATAAACACGTGCATTAACATGCCAGTCGTCTCATTCGTTCATCCTCCATAATAACAATGCAGTAGTTCGAATCAATTCGCTAAACTCGACAAATTTTCGAGTACAACGTGGAGTAAGGCAAGGGTGTATATTATCTCCAGACCTATTTAATATATATGGAGAGTATATAATGCGTAGAGCACTGGATGGTTGGAAGGGTGGAGTGTCCATTGGTGGAAAAAAACTATCCAATCTTCGGTATGCGGATGACACAACGCTCATAGCTAATAATCATGAAGAAATGGCCGAACTGATCCGTCGTGTTGAGACAGAGAGTAATGTGCTTGGCCTCCAGATAAACCGCCCCAAAACAAAAATTATGATAATTGACCGTCACCTACAGCTGCAAAACAACAACTCAGCTTTAAACGGTATAGATGTGGTCGATAATTTTGTCTATCTGGGGTCACTCATATCTAACAACGGCGGCAGCGAATTGGAAATACGGCGCCGGATTACATTAGCAAAATCGGCAATGTCACAACTAACGAAGATTTGGAAGAATAGAGCCATTACAACTGCTGTCAAAATCCGTCTCGTGAAGACTCTCGTTTTTTCTGTCTGCCTTTATGGTGTCGAGACGTGGACCATGAAGGCGGCGGATAGACGGAGAATCGATGCCTTCGAGATGTGGTCCTGGAGACGGCTACTGCGCGTGCCTTGGACCGACAAACACACGAATGTGTCTATTCTTGAAGAATTGAAAATCAAGGATAGACTGTCAACAATATGCCTGAAACGTATATTGCAGTTCTTCGGCCACATTGCACGAAGAGGTGAGGAGAGCCTGGAGCGGATGGTTGTGGTTGGTAGCGTCGAAGGCAGAAGAGCCAGAGGCAGATCCCCCGCACGCTGGACTGACCAAGTATCTGCAGCGACGGGCGCTTCCACGGTAGCAAGTCTTCGCCTGGCCGAATTTAGAACTGAATGGAGGCAGCTGGTTGACCGCACATCATAGTCACGATCCTCAGTGATGAGGGAACCGACAGCAATATATATTAATAAGACAAATATAGAAATTGATTGAATCCAGCTCCAGACTGAAGGGTAAATCTCGCATCATTTGAACCAAATTTAAAAAAGCTAAGTACAAGGATCTCAATAAAATGTACTTTGTAATTTTGTGTTTTTATTAAAACAATCAATAATATTTTTATTATCAATAATAGAAGTATGACAAGATAGTAGATAAATATATTAAACTTTGAGCATATTATAATTATTGTGACTCCACAAAAAAAAAATTTCCATAAAATTTCTTACCAAAATAGATCTACATATTGCGTGTATCCTGTCTTCACATTCCTTACCATGCAAATACTATATATATAATAATTACACTTGCAAAAACAAATTTCATGAAATACAATCATTTTTATAAAGTGGTACAATTTGGCGTTATGTACAACCAAGTGGTACGCGAGTCAAAAAAGGTTGGTAAACGCTGGTCTAGATAGAAAAGTAGCGCAGTAGCTCTACATTCCAGCTCAACACGGGTCCCCAGCATGAATACCCATATGTCTACTAAGATGTTGTTTCGTAGTAAATGATTTTGAACAAATGTAACATTTGTGTGGCTTTACCCCAATATGAATACCCATATGTGCACTAAGATGTTGTTTCGAAGTAAATGATTTTGAACAAATGTAACATTTGTTTGGCTTTAGCCCAATATGAATACCCATATGTGCACTAAGATGTTGTTTCGAAGTAAATGATTATGAACAAATGTCACATTTGTATGGCTTTAACCCAGCATGAATACCCATATGTCTACTAAGGTGATATTTCATAGTAAATGATTGTGAACAAATGTCACATTTGTGTGGTTTTAACCCAGTATGAATACCCATATGTCTACTAAGAAGTTGTTTCGTAATAAATGATTTTGAACAAATGTCACATTTGTGTGGCTTTACCCCAGTATGAATACCTATATGTGCACTAAGATTTCGTTTCAAAGTAAATGATTTTGAACAAATGTCACATTTGTGTGGCTTTACCCCAGTATGAATACCTATATGTGCACTAAGATTTCGATTCGAAGTAAATGATTTTGAACAAATGTCACATTTGTATGGCTTTAACCCAGTATGAATACCTATATGTGCACTAAGATGTTGTTTCGAAGTAAATGATTTTGAACAAATGTCACATTTGTGTGGCTTTACCCCAGTATGAATACCTATATGTGCACTAAGATTTGGTTTCGAAGTAAATGATTTTGAACAAATGTCACATTTGTGTGGTTTTAACCCAGTATGAATACCCATATGTCTACTAAGAAGTTGTTTCGTAATAAATGATTTTGAACAAATGTCACATTTGTGTGGCTTTACCCCAGTATGAATACCTATATGTGCACTAAGATTTGGTTTCGAAGTAAATGATTTTGAACAAATGTCACATTTGTATGGCTTTAACCCAGTATGAATACCTATATGTGAACTAAGTGTGTGTTTCATAGTAAATGATTTTGAACAAATGTCACATTTATGTGGTTTTACCCCAGTATGAATACCTATATGTGAACTAAGATATCGTTTCGTAGTAAATGATTTTGAACAAATGTCACATTTGTGTGGCTTTACCCCAGTATGAATACCTATATGTGCACTAAGATTTTGTTTCGTAGTAAAAGATTTTGAACAAATGTCACATTTGTGTGGTTTTTACCCCAGTATGAATACCCATATGTCTACTAAGCTGATATTTCATAGTAAATGATTTTAAACAAATGTCACATTCGTATGGCTTTACCCCAGTATGAATACCTATATGTGCACTAAGATGTTGTTTCGAAGTATATGATTTTGAACAAATGTCACAATAATGCAGCTTTCTTCGAGTATCCGAGTTTTTTTGTATCACACTATTGATTTTATGATCCAATTCAGAATTTGTAGGGCACATTTCATCTAAAGCATTTCGACATGTTAATTCTTCCACTAGAATGTGAGTATTTTTTCCTCCAGGTGTCTAAAATATAAACCGAACGTTATTCATTTAAACATGTATGTATATTTATAGTGTGATTAGATGTCATTTTACATGTCAATTTGTTTAGAATCGATCTAAAGCACTAGAAACCCATTGACTTACCTCGCCATTGTCGGGTGAACTGGAAATTTTGGGTGGGCAATCAGCACCCAACTCATCTTCCTATATTAAATCTTCCAGCAAAACCTCCTCCGGCTTGACTTTCAAACACTTGTCTAATTCCAGCCTCGACGTTGTGTCATTCCGAAAACAAGAGTTTCGAAAGGTGTCGAGCAATTCCAGATTGTTGAGACAAGAAAGGCATATCGTATCTGGCAGATGGTCACCTTTCCTAACCTGCAAATGTGAAAGGCAAAGGTAAAGATCACGAGGAGTAGCGAATTAACAATAGCAATGGCTTACACTTGGTAAGTGACGGCGACTGACCCGCAGCTGACAGCAGGTCCAAATGCGTTGCACCAAACGCTGAGGTGGATGAGGGTCGTCATGGATGGAGACGAAGGACCCTGCTGGACCCTGCTGGCAGAGACAAAGTCTGCACTCCATCGCTACCTGAGAGAGGAAGAAGCTCAATAGTGTCCTCGATAAGTCGATTAGTCGATAGTCGACAATGGGGGTGCAGGTAAACTGGTCGAATGCAATACACCTAAATCAATTCACCTAATGCAATTCCACTAATGACGGTTTTTCCGAAAATCTATTGACCTAATGGTAAATTCGTCTAATATCTTTATACCGAAAGACACATTCACCTAATTTCGAGTTTCAAATCAGCAGTAGCCGAGTTTCAAACCAATAGTAGTAATTTTTCGACGCGATATCAACAGATGGTGAAGTAACGCAGACAGATAAATGTTATAACATTTCTTTGCCCTTAAACTCTATTATATCCTCGTAAATCGTGAGCGAAGCTGGGTATAACAACTAGTAATTGCAAATAGCCCTTAAACTCTATATACACCATATTGCGCCCGACAGAATATTTAAAAAGGATTTCCCACCTAATGGCGAGTGAACTAAATTAAGGACATTGAAAAAATTAATTGCTTTTGTAGCTTTGTATTACCTTTTGCTATATATACTATACTATATTATATAGCAAACATTGTACATATTTACAACAAAATTTATGATAAAACAAAGTAATAAAAAGGAATCAAAAAAGACCAAAGCACAGGACCGGGAGGAGTGGTGGCGGATCATTCACCGGATTCCAGATAACAGGAAATGACTACGAGAAGAAAAAAATAGTGTTGGTGGGTTTAATTGGTATTATATATTTTTATTGTATTTATGAAGTGAAAGTGGCCAAATTATTGAATTCAGGGTAGATTTAATGAACCTTCAGTTCGGTGACGATCCTGGGATGGTGTTAAGTAATAGATTATAATTGAAAAGCAGAAAGACCTTTATTCAGCATTGCCTTTCCAAGACATTCACGATACAGATAATAATATGAACCGTTGTCCGACTCCCTTTTCAATTCTGATATCTGAAACTTCTGATAATGGATATGAGGGACGTCCATTCCCAACAATTTGGTAAATATTCCAGAGTAAAAAAAATTTCGATATGATAATAAATTGCTTATGGTGGGTCTATATATGTACATATTTATATACCCTAATAATTGTATGTTGACTGTCCTTGTTATCACATTGCGCATTTATTTGCAAACGAATGTGAATGATTTATTTATTTTGCATATATTATAAATACATACATATATACATATGTATGTATGCGTGTATCAGGGCTCGAAATGGAAATTTTCACGAATGGGATTGCTTGATAATTTTTAAAACATGGTTTTGATTTTTTTAGTATATTATAGTACATTATATATGTTACAGTGAAAGCATATTTCAAGTGAAAATATATTTTCACTAATTCAAGCAGTGAAAATGTACCAAACAATGAATTAACAACGTTTAACCATAACAACCCAATCTTAAATGAATAGGGCCATATTGGGTCTACCTCACGGGATCGAATGTGAAATGCACGAAAAACCAAAAAAGATCGAAAATCGAAAGATCAAAAAAAAAGGGTGCATGGTAAACCTCTCCCCTCGTCGTACATTCTCACTTAATTTGCGCGAGCAGGATACAACAGGAACAAGAGGAACAGGCTTTTCCTCCTGTATCCTGCGCGCGCACATTAAACAAGGCTGTATGACAAAAAGAGAGATAATTTCACCGCATGCCGCTAAACAGTAATATATATATATATATATATATATATATATATATATATATATATATATATATATATATATATATATATATATATATATATATATATATATATATATATATATATATATAGTACTGTTTAGCATGCACCCTTTTTTTATCTTTCGACTTAAGATCTTTCGATTTTCGATCTTTGCCTTCGATATTTGGTTTTTCGTGCATTTCACATTCGATCCCGTGAGGTATTGAATGTCATTGAAAATATATTTTCACTGAATGTAATATAATTTCACTGTGACATATACATATCAGAGCCAGGACTAGAAATTTTGTCAGCCGAGGCAAAATCAAAAGTTTGCACCCCTTTGTAATATTAGTTTTTATTTTCAATAAGTATTTCTTAGGCAAAAATAAGATATTAGTAATATCTTATTATTATATGTGTAATGTCATGTTACACATATTAACACACACATAAGGGAGGGCTTAATATCAATTGGCTTGTAGCAAGTTCATAGAAATGCCGGTTGTCGGCCTCAAAACGGAAACTTTTTGCTCAAAACCGAAATAAATACATGGATTCATAAAACACTTTTGTAAATAGGTTTTTGAGCTCTTTATACTATTATTTAATCAACATTAAAATAATATAATACTAATAAAAAATAAAATAAAATTGTAAAATAGAAAATGATCAGTATATATCAGTAGCCGTTAAAACAGATATAAAATGTCATCATCTACAGCCACTCATCATAGATTGCTGGATGAAAGCCTCTCCAACACGCTTCTAATCGTCTCTGTTTTGCGCAACTGCCATCCATCTCATCCCACACATTTTCCTAATTTCGTCAACTCATCTTCCCAAGGGTTTGGTGCAAACGATCTAAAAGCGCCAGACAGATTGAACCACAGATTAACTGGATGGCTGCTTTAAACGCAATTCTCGACTTCACGAATGAAAAATTGCACATCAGATGACGAGTAACCTTTCGATGTGCACAGATGCAATTATTAAAATTGAGTTGGATCTTTCTGGCGACTTTTTAATAATTTAATAAGGAAAAATTCGGAACTTAAGTATCAGAAGCACAGAACGTATACAGGGTAGGTATTATCGGGACTTCGGGTAGATTTCGCTTAGTGTAAGTGCGAGCAGTGCGCACGCATAAGGTACACGTGTCGTTAATCTGTGGTTCAGTCTGTCTGGCGATTTTCGATCGTTTGCACCGCATCGCTTCCCATATAATAACGTTATTCTGCCTGTGTGTGTGTATCTGCGATAAAGCTCGCCGTAATATAATAGTCGTTTCGATTCGACATACATATGTACGTCACAGCTAAAACTAATAAGTACATATGTATATATAAAAGAATAAAACTTCTGTATATATACTGTTTGCTACCAATATTTTCGATAGTGATATCTATAGTTATTATATGTACTAGAAATAAGAACAATTTAGTTGTAGGTAGGGTAGGGAAAAATAAGACAACTGGTGATGACCCCCTCCCTAAAACCAGCACTGTGTCTTTCACAGGGGTGTGCTCATGTACAATGCCCTCCTTGAGTGCGTCAGGTCTTCCAAGACCGTGGATGCATTCTTGCGTTATGTAATTAAGTATGTATTAAAATTAGCTAACTAGCTAAAATTGTATAAATATATAAATGGGGAAATAAGTCTCTGAGCATTCAGCGCCATCTATTGAAAATTTATTTATTTAATTAATTAATTTTTCTATTGGAGTTTTACATTGTTTATATGTAGGTAGGTAGGTAGTTTTTACCATTTTTTTCATATTAAACAATTAAATATAAATATATTTAAAAGGTATTTGAAAAAAATTCGACCGCGTGCGAATTGAACACAGGACCGATACATTTCTTTTAATTTTTTTTTATTTCTTTTTACATTTTTTTTTCATTTCTGGATTACATGAAGGGGAGCAGCACTCCTGTCCATTTCAAGCCCAGATATGTATTAAAAAGGGATATTATATATGTATATGTACATAGATGATCCCTCATTTTTTTCGCCAAATACGAATTTTCGCATAGGGAAACTTTTCGAACCAGTTAGTTGCACAGTCGCTTGCAAACCGAGTACTACATCGAGCATTATACAGAACCGCTTCACTTAACAGATACAATTGTTTATTTAAAAACATTTGTTTATAAACGCCATGAATAACGGTGATAGTAAAAGTTTCGATCACAATACAAATGATCGCTTTGATAATAGTGCCGAAAGGGATATATTTATATTTGAAAACGTCGATTATGATAACTGCAACGCTAACGATGAACGTTTATTTGCAAACAACCGATTGATTGAAGATAATGATGAATCGAACGAGAGTGCTGACAGTGTAATTACATCTTCAGAGGATGACACGGACAGTGGCAGCGATGTTAATCCAAGCAAAAGAAGAAAGTATGTATACCTTTGCGAGACTAGCGAAGATGAGAATATGGTGCCAACTCGAGGATCAAAAGCTGGTGCAAGAACCTGGGACAAGCTCTTCGATGATACTAATTTCCAACCGAAACGAATCAACTTTTCGATCGGGCAGCGAAGAGTCGGTCCGAATATACCCACAAGTTGTGTCGAGCCTCTGGACTTCTTCAAGTTGTTCTACACAGATGTTTTGATGAATAGAATAGTCAGCGAGACGAATAGATATGCAAAAGAAACAATCCAACGGCTCAAATTGAGCAAAAATTCAATGTGGAAATCTTGGAAGGATGTCAATTTGAAAGAGTTCAAAGCATTCTTAGCTGTGATTCTCAATATGGGCGTCAGACCTCGTCCAAATCTTCAAGATTACTTTTCTACTGAGTTTACATCGTATTCACCGTTCTACAGAGCAATTTTCAAACGAGAGCGCTTTCTGCAAATATATTGGATGCTGCATTTGAATGACAATAAACAATCTGAAGAAACGAGCTACAAAACAAAAATAAACAAAGTTGATTTATATTTGAAATATTTAGATGAAAGGTTCAGAGACCATTTCATTCCCGGTAGGGAAATAGTCGTTGATGAGTCCATTGTCAGCTTCAAAGGAAAGGTATGTTTTTTGACTTACAATCCAAGAAAACCTACCAAATGGGGTATTCGCCTGTATGTGTTAGCAGATTCAAACTGTGGTTATGTGTATTCTTTCATTCCATACTACGGATCTGTAACGACTGATTCTTTGATGAGACCGGAGCTGCAGTTTAGTACAAGGATTGTCTTGGAGTTGTATAGCAATTTGTTGAAGACAATTCCAGAAGCAGTTGGGTATCACATTTATACCGACAGATTTTACACTAGCGTTCCGCTTTCTGAAGAGTTGCATAAATTGAAAGCACATTTGACGGGGACGATCATGACCAATAAGAAAAATCTGCCAATGGCCATTAAGAACCAAAAATTGAAACCGGGTGAAATACTGGCTCTGAAAAGTGATGATTTGATGGCTCTTGCCTGGAGGGACAAACGAGTGGTGACACTTCTTAGCAATTGGCATTCTAATGGCGATCAACTTACAAAGAGGAGAAGGAAGCATGGAATAGAAGAAGAGAAGATTAAGCCGAATATTGTAACTGATTATATAAAACATATGGGGGGCGTTGATGTGGCAGATCAATATACTTCTACTTATTGCTTCTTACGGAAGACGCTCAAGTGGTGGCGGAAACTCTTCTTCTGGGGTTTAGAAGTGTCTGTTGTAAATGCATACATTTTGTACAAAGAAAGTCAAAAGAGTCAAAATAAAAAAGTTATGACCCATCTCGGCTTTGTGAGCAAGTTGATCCTACAGCTGGTAGGAGATTATAGAGAAGGTTCAATTAGAGCGAGACGAACATATGGAGTAGATCCTGAACAGCGATTAAATCATACTAATTTGCACATAATTACAGCCCATCCGGAGAAAAAGTATAGGGATTGTGTAGTTTGCTCCAACAGGGATAGAATAAGGAAGAGAACATTTTATTTTTGCAAAACTTGTAGCACACAACCGGCACTCCACGTGGGCGAATGCTTTGAAAAATATCATAAATATAAAAAATTTAGTAAATAATATGTTATGTATATATATTGTTTTTTTTATTCTAATAATAAATGGCTTAAAAAATTGTTTTTAAAATTATACAAATAAAACTATGATGCGAATAATTCCAGTGTTTAGCTTTCAAGGTTGATATGAATTTTGTTTCCCGACTGATTTCCGCTTCCATGTAAATAATAAATTAGTAAATATGTAAGTATTGACTACATCGCCTGCTCCAACCTTTTTTGCTCTATTCCCCTTTTCATTATTGTTCAAATATAATTCCCCCCGTTTTTATTTTCTCTAATCTATTTCCCAACACCATTTTGAGAGCAAATGTTTGATCAAAGTTTCCATATTCGTATATGGTTTTTTCTGCTTTGCTATCTCTAGTGCTACAATATAAGAAGTTTTCCTTTCCCTATGTTGTGGATGAATACTCAGCAAATGCTCCTTTAACTATGCTTTAAGTTTCAGCTGTGAAAAATCCTCACATGAAGCTACAGACAGGTTTGGCAGAGATTTTAGGAAGTACCATTGACCAGTCTTTGGCGTCTTCAATCTATGCCGCTTTCATGTGACATACCGCTTACTGGTTAATACAGTTGGAAGATAAATTGTATTATTCTGTCAATTATATTTGTATTAACACATTTTTATCACTTAAAAATGTGTTTTTTTATGAAATAAAGAGGGAGAGGGGAGAGGGAGGCACTAAGATTAGATTTTTTTCAAAAGGGAGGCCTAGTAGCAATAAGTTCGGAAGCCACTAACCTACATAGATAAAGTAAAAACTGTATAAACATGGATCCTCGGGGATTACATAATGTATGTACTGTTGGGGTCTTGCGAAAGTGCCAAAAAAAAGGTTTGTATATTCAGAGTTGATATTATTGTTGCCTTATACCGTTTTTTTTTTAAATATTATATGAAATAACTAGCTGCAAAAATATTGGATTTTAGTCAGGAATGTGGAGCAAATGAAATTCTAGCTCCAGACTACGGCTATTTTTAAATATTAAAAAAAAGTGCACTCCAAAACGATTTTGAGAAAAGTACAAAACAATTTATGTAAGTCTGATTTAGTTGTAGTACTTAATTGTTGCAAGGTCTATAATATATACTGTACGGTGCTATTATTTGATTTCAGTAACTAGTACAATATACCTGGCATCGCTAATTAAAAGGATTTGATAGAGGGCACTATTTAATTCATACATATAATTTTTATGATTTTTATTATTTGTATTAAAATCACATTGACGCTTTGGGGCAACCTGTCAAGTCTCTGTGGTATTGATTTTTTAAAATAAAATAAAATATTAATTGGTCCTCAGAAGAATGCACTGAATTGCACTTAAGAGGGCTGTACACCCGAAACCTTAATTTTGTTGCCGTTCCTTTCTTCGATATATATATTGAGTGATTGTATGTATATATTGAGTGAATGCGACAGTTGCGCTTCGACCAGATAATACGTATTTTAAATCGACAAAATCGAGGTTTCGTATTCTCCAATTTTCTCGTCCGAAACTGGACCAATTTTAAAAAAAATTTCATCATCGGTATGAGAAAGATATTTTCTATGCAACTGTGCGCGTATTTTTTTTTAATCGACCGTTAAATAAGCATGCTGGACTCTTTTCGTGGGTGTAAAAAAAAGGCGATTTTATAGATGTTTGGCGGCTACTAGCTCCTATAAAAAATAACTAATCAAAAAAATAAAAGCACAGATGCATGCCAATGGTGGATATCCATAGCATATTAAAAAATTATTTCTCTAGTGCCGTAATTGAGGAAGGGAGAAGTGTAATACTTTTGTATGGACAGGGCGCTGGTGTCCAGCCCTCTTATATAATAGTGACGCAGTTTCGAGTAATGCTAATTTCCAAAGGCGCTCAAGAATAACTTACTCAATAGAATTCCACAATAAAAGGGTTAGCACCCTCGGATAATATAAAAATACCCCTCGGCGCTTTTTTGTGGAATTCTACTGCGTTAGTTCTTCTTGAGCATCTTTGAAAGTTTAGATGTCTCGAGAGTGCGGCTCTCTCGTGTACATTTATCTGATCACCACATTCTTTGTTTATTTGTCAACATGTTATTATACCTACTATAATAGTTAAATATGAAAAAAATGACGGATCAAAATTCCCAATATCCACGAGCTTGATTTGTGCTAAAATGTTTATTTAAAATATTTGAACATAGCATCTCTAGATATCCAGAAAAATATGCATTTCGACTGCCATACGGTTTTAGCTCATTTTGATTAAAAAATATTGTTTTTTTTTTATTTTGTATTTATTATACAAACCTCTATAGTTTACATTCAATATGCCAGAAGGTCAAAATACATAACGCGGGTGCATAAAATATTATCAGCATTATATGATTAGATTCACACCTACGTTGAACTTTCGCATATATATTGTGACGCAAAACTTTCAAATATTTTCTCCACGATATACTTGTCATTTGACGGAAATTATGGAAGCTTTGGGTGACAAGTCTGTAGCGCGGCTGTCTGAACTTTGTACGGGATTTTGAGGCTTATTTGCGCCTATTTCAACTGTTTTAAGGTTCAAAATTGGTTGAATATATTACTGAGTTGAATGCCATCTATTCAATTTGCCTAAAATGAATATATACCAGTCAAAAATTAGTTTTTTGTGGAACCATACTGAAACCTCGTTTATGTGACGTCACGTCTTCATACAATTATGAAGAATGATTATTTGACAATTAATCCAAAACCACGAGATATATTATGTATTTTATTGTTTAAAATAATACTTTAAGTGTTAATTAACATAACTGGTTACTTGAGTAAATATTAAAATCTGTATTTAAGGTCGAAAACTCGATTGCCAAATTCGCGAAAAAGATGCGGCGTACAGGACTTGTCACTGAAAGGAAAGGATAAATCGTTCAAAGGCACTTCAACTTTCCGACACACATATGCAGTAATGAAAAAAACAACTTTTTAAAATATATTATGTTTATTTAGTACAATATATTATATTATTATCGGGGGGGGGGGGGGGGGGGGATGAACAAACAAGTTCTACCATTTCGTTCAATAACACTTTTTGAGGGCGGTATAATAATGGCGAAGCAATAATCCACACGATCTGGTCTATTTATTTCATTGTGACTGATTTTACAGCCTACAGACAAAATCTGGATTATTCCTTTATATTATTAAGATTATACATGTCCGAGCGAAGCGTCCCGGCACAATAATAGTAATAATAAACAAGAGCTCAGGTACTTTTCTAATAAAAACGAGTTTTGATATGCGATAAATCTAAGCGGAGCATTCGATCAATCTCAGTGAAAAAGAATAACAAACATGTACATATGTACAATAAGTGTGTTAAATAAAGTATTATTTAATTTAAGCTTTCTCATATATGAATAGTAAAATCACACGTGCGGGCTATTATATATGTATCTATGTATATGCCCGTCTTTTTATTTATTAATACTAATATTTCAATTTAATCAATAAAGCCTATGTACATAAGCATCAAATATATAACACACGCCGCAATGCCGTATGTATAATCATAATTAATAATTAATATTATTGATAGTAATATATATATTTATAATATATGCATGTTACAGATCTACTACCGCAGCGATTACTATTTACAAATCAACACAACTCTTATTATAAACAACGTCGTTCGATAAAATATTGGTTGTGGCTATTTGCAGGTACTATATCTGCAAATTATTGGCTATTTGCAGGTACTATATCTGCGACAGGCGCAAAGCCGTCTGCGCATGCGCGTGAACTGTCACTGTCAGCGTGTTTACTGTTAAAATTTTGTTTTAAACCTCTTAAAATTTAGTTCGAACTCGTAAAGTGACGTAGAGTAAAAAATATAATCCAAATTAGTTAATATTATTAATTATTAGAAAATTATTATCATATAAAACGTATAATACCTACATACAAGTACAAGCCGCGAACTAGCTAAATGATATAAATCTATTATAATAACGTGCGAAATTTATTTGACTCATGTATAATGAACGATTTATTAAACAAGTCTAGCATACATTAAATGCAAGAAATTATAATCGGATGCGCAGAAGGCTTTGCGCCTGTCGCATATATAGTACCTGCAAATAGCCAATAATTCGCAGATATAGTACTTGCAAGCAAATAGCCACAACCTAAAATATTTTATGTACCGTATTGCACGTGAGGATTATTATAATATATTTTTCCAACATCATTAGACCTCAATGGCTCTCGTAAAAATGCGCTAAAAAGTAAAAACACTAGCATTCAATACATTCAGTGCATCTTTAGATGCGTTTTGATCATTACATTAAGATAAAATTTGAACATGAGTATGCTTTAGCTTTACTAGGCCATCGTATATTGTTGCTCGTGCAAAATAGAAGTTCATTGATTGTCCATTGTAGTATTCAGCATTACATACTACATACTATGATAGTGCGAGGCTGTCGCGGTGACTTGCACTCGTACTGTCACATGCTCTTGGGAGACTATAGTGCCGTCAAAATATCGTATAATGCACAGCTTGTTCAAATGATTAAATGTACAATACAAAAAAAATTACACATAAGGCTGTTGAGGTACCTCTAATCACACAATAACTAACGAATACAAACAATCGAGTAATTTTCATTCAAAATTCAATATTGAAAAATACCTCTGCTATCGCATTTCAATAATAAAATATGTTTCCAATACAAAATTAGCACATGTATATCTATAAATGTATATTTCCTTTATTTAAACAAACAATTTCATGTATTTATACATAAATATCATACGTGTCGGAGCTCATAATATAATTTTGCGTGCGAAATATAAAACATAACCTACAAATATTTTTAGGTTAGGTTATCTCATTAATTGATGCCATAATGAGTTTAATTTGCTATCAACATATTGTAAGCCGCGTCCCATCGGTTTTACGATAAACTTGGGCCTAATCCTATACGAAAGGATGCTGTAAATCAGACTCTGAACTATCAAAAGTGTATTACAACCACCACAATGGCGATGCATATTACTTATACAAGTAGTAAGAAACGTCACATATGATCAACAATGAATTCACATCTCTAAGAGCAGGCCTGTAACCGAAGGACTCACTTTATACCATCAAATTTAGTTTATACAACTCAACTTACTCACATACATACATTAATATAAGCTGCGTTGAACTGGTTCAGTGGTTATGGAGCAAAGCCTGTGGTTGATTTTTTCAATTATAAACATCGTCGAGCACGGATGTTTTATATACCTTTATGATTGTGAGTGACGCGTTAGAGTACTCTATAATGTCACTGTGACTAATATTATGTTAAAAATAAAATAAAGAGCTCCGACACATAAACCCCTCGACGTACAATAACATTTTTAATAATAACAATTATACAAATTAACACCCTGATCGTTTAATAATTAATAATATAATAATAAAAAAATAAAGACACATCGACCGATTTAAAAAGACTGAACTTGTCATGGATGCGGTTACCGTCGAGAGGCGGTTCAGTTGCATAAAAAAAAAAAAAACCATGCATAATATTCATTAATTAGAGTTAAGTTACATTTTCACAGACAGCGCCGCAGGCCGTTTACGGCACTCGGCGGACACACAACCGACATCTGACACAATAAGGGCCGGGCCGCACCGTGCGACTTGGTTGAGGGCGACCAGACCAATGCATGCAGGTAGATGTGACATGCCACACCCGTCAACTTGTTTGTCGCACACATTTCCATTCATTTTTTCGTGTCGCGCAACTAGTCGGCCGACAAAGTTGCACGGTGCGTCCCAGCCCTAAGCGAACAAATTGATAAATAACACCACCAGAGGCGCTTTTACGAATCCCCCCTCACACACCGAGCCCCGCTGGCATTTCAAATATTTACCCATCAGAGTGCCAAATACCGATTAGACATCGGCCAAACGCCTCAAAAGCCGGCAGCATTACTTTGGTAAATTCAATCCAGTGTTTTTTTTTTAAACAAAAGAAAAAACCTATAATAAATTCACAACTAAAATTACAACGAGTATGTGAGCGAGTGCGTTCAACAGCTAAACGCCACTGGAACGATTAATATAATAATATACACACGTCGATAACATGCATAATATATATTCAGCATATATCACATCATGCGCTCCATCCATCGTCAATAATATAAACATATTATAACCTACAATGAGATGACACAAATTAAAGAGAGATCTTTGTTTTTATTATTCAAGTCGAAACTCAAGAGTATTTCATGTCAACAATACTCTTTTTCGATTTCGACGCATCGAGGGTCGGAAGCTGCTAGTCCCGACGGCTGGATAAATTTAAACATACATACATACATAGTGTTTTTGTTTTGTTTTTAATACAGTTAATACGCATTGTCTCTCTTGCCGTATCCGTTGTGTATTAATCGGGTCTGTATATGGGCAATTTCGGTATGAATTCTATGAGCAGTACGTATTCCATCATCGACGAAGAGTCGCAGTGTTGCTTCGTCAGTCTCCATCGAAGGCCTAGTTTATTGTACAGGTGGCTGTTCTCCCACTCGAGCAGTTTGTCCAGCGAGTGCTTTGTCTGAAATTCATCGATACCATTATTCAAAAGAATTACACATATAATACGGGCGGTATTCATAAGTGCTCGGTGAACAAGATAAACAAGATGAAAAACCAATCATTGTTTTGAATGAATCATATTTTAAGATTTTTATAATAATAACGGCGGAATAAATTTTGAAAATGATACTTCGTATATATCGTCATCAGACGCTATTATTTTTACAAGGATATGTTTCACTTCGCTAATCGTTCAGGTAGGGTGACCGTCACCGCACCGACTTTACAGTTGTCTTCGACCATATGAATTGTCAGATCAGTATTTTTCAAAGTGGTGATTTCTGTATTCAATTTGGTATGAAATTTATATACATTTCAATTTATTTTCACGTGATTAACGATATCTATCTTATGGGTGACCGTGAAAAAGTCGAAAATGTTCGTTTACCATGCATACATATGAAAAACGGTTTGTATATACATATATAAAAATCTCTCTCCCCCGTCGTACATCCTCACTTAATTTGCGCGAGCAGGATACAACAGGAACAAGAGGAACAGCCTTTTCTTCCCGTATACTGCGCGCGCACATTAAACAAGGCTGTATGACAAAAAGAGAGATAATTTCACCGCATGCCACTTATATATATTATATATACATAGTACCGTTTACCATGCACCCTTTTTTTGATCTTTCGATTTTCGATCTTTGCCTTCCGATATTTGATTTTTCGATCTTTTGACTTCGGTGCCGTGAGGTAGACCCGTTCAGGTAATATGAATCGGTTTGAAACTTTGCTATTTTGGTCACCGATAGAAATTCAAATCGCTTCCAATAATTCTATGGTGAAAAATAATCGTAATAAACGCGTTTAAGAATGCAAACAGTTTGGAGACGATGACCTTTTTGAAATTGAATGCTCGATAGAAAAATCGTTTAATTTTTTTCTTCAAATTTAGTCACGACTTTCACCGATACCAAACATTCAAACAAATTAAAGCATGAACTTCAAACACACAAAGGGCGAAAACACACTGAGTGGTACGTGTTTTTTTTTTTTAGATACTTTTAAACATGCTAAAAAAACGCAGCACTCCTATCCCATATATGTACATGGTACACAGTCCTAAAAATCACCCCCTGGAGTATTTCAGGTGATATTTTATCCTTGCTTGACAGTTATCGATAACAGTGAATCCCATATTTGAAGAAATGTAGGAGAAACATATGCACTCGGCACGTGCAACTACACCCAAACTCGGTTTGGGGAATACCCACTGTCCCAGCCGGGAGCCAAGGACATGATGTTCCGTACTGCTCAGTATGTTTTTTATGCCCTTAGGTCGAAAACACACAGAGTGGCACGTGTTTTTTTTAGATACTTTTAAAACGCAGCACCCCTATATCCCATATACATGGTATGCAAACTTTTCGATTGCAAATGAATATGCATACATGTGCTACCTCCCTAATATATGCATTCCGCACGTGCAACTACACCCAAATTCGGTTTGGGGAACAACCACTGTTTACAAGCCAGGGACGTGAGTTGCCACAACACTCAGTGTGATTTCGCCCTTAAGCAACAAAAGCTGCATAATTACATACTCATTTTCATTTTGCAACTTTGAAGTATTCCGATTTACACACGAGCAAAACATCAAGTTCCATTTGTGAACAACGCACAACAACAATCAAAGGCAAACGATAGAAGATTTTTAATTATATACCGGTTCGTTGAATTTTCTATTTCGAGCCCCGGTGAAACATTTCAAAGCAACGCCGAGTTGCTCAATTCAAAGCAATAACCTATCGAGTACGATAAAATTCATCATATTTACAACTACACCTGACTGACTACACATGTGCAAGACTATAAACGTATCGGATTTTAAAGTCTCAGATATATTATATTTACTCAAATATACAATTGATAAAGAGTTAACAGCAGATGACCGGCTAACAATGCATGCTATCCTTATCTACGTACACTTCCGACGCGTGTTCGAAAAATAAACAGCACTTGCGACTGTTCATAATTTTAAAATGATAAAAAATTTGACGGCCCGCAAGAGTCCACAGTGTCGAACACTTGTGAATAGCACCGACGTATATATATATGACGTGATCGATCGGCGAAAGCCGGGCTTACTCTTTTGCTGAGGCATATGACCGGCCACAGGGAGCAACCGAGGGTGCAGCAGCAGCAGACGCATCCGCAGAACAGCCATTTGACGTTGACGGGCAGGGTTTTTTTCAGGACGCTGTTCACTCGCATCACAGTCGCTTGGAACTCCTCGGGTGCGACGCGAGACTGCAGTCCGGGAGGAAACTCGGCGCTGAAACGATTGCTGAGACCGAAGCTGTAATATAAAAGTTTTTATTTTTATTTATTTATTATATCAATTAATCATGCACACTCGCCTAACAGATTAAGCTGTGTAATTGCTCCAAAGCGACGAGCTACATAATTATTACATAAATCGAAACCATACACGACATCTATGGCCAGACATTGCAAACATCGTATACAATGCGATCAATAACATTTTCATGTAACAATACGAATTTATATTCAATAAACATCCACAGAGACCAGTGGCGTAGCCAGGATTTTGTCAAGGGGGGGGTTTTGACATGAAAAAAGGCAAAATAAGTTAATTAATATAAAATCACAACATATAAAAATAAAGTAAATACGTAATAAAAATATAGTACTGTTGCGTAGGGGTGGGTGGAGGATCCAAGTAAAAAGCCAACAGTCGTTTCACAGCATTTATTGATGATTAAGGAGTTACACGTATTGCTAGTGTTCAATCCAGAATGACCTGATATCGCCTACGTACCGCCTTATAAGGGGTAGATCTCTCAGGACGTCTAATCTGTTTACCTACAGTATAGTCACGTATTCGGATATGTATTCCCACGGTATGAGAAGTGCAATTATTGTTTAGCTTTCATGCACTTAGCTCGTCGCTAATCCCTAAAACCACTTACACCGGTCTCACGGTCTCTCAGGACGTCTACCCGTCTTAATCCGCTCGCAGTTACTCGGCGGCTCTGTTTAGTATACGTTACATTGCCCCCCACTTAGGTCAAATCGTCCCGATTGACCAACAAATCATAACTGATAAATCTGCAGTAGTAACATTTATCTTCGATATCAGTCACAGTTACATTTACCATTACAGTCGTTATCTTTACAGTTACAATGGAAACAATGACATTTAAAATCTATTACCGTTACATTAACGTTACCTTTACAATTTAAATTCTGTTACAGTTAGATTAACGTCACCTTTACAATTTAAACAATTACATTAAACCTTCGTTAAACTTCAATTTACGACACCTTTACAATGTAAACAAAAACATTTAAAATTTCGTTACACTACGATTTACGTCACCTTTACAATGGAAACAATTACATGAAAACTTTCGTTAAACTTCAATTTACGACACCTTTACAATGTAAACAATTACATTACACTTCATTTTACGTCACCTTTACAATGGAAACAATTACATTAACTTTCGTTAAACTTCAATTTACGTCACCTTTACAATGGAAACAATTACATAAAACTTTCATTACACTTCACTTTACGTCACCTTTACAATGGAAACAATTACAGTTATATTTCTAATCCCCTAAAATTAGTCATCCGATGTTTTACATTTGGAAATCATTCTTTGTCAGCTCTTCGGTCCAAAATTTTCTCACGTGTTTGGTCCATGTTGCTCGTATCACCAAAGTCCAAATTTGCTATGGCAGCCCCGTATTCCTGTCATGTGGTCCAGCATCCTGCTGCAGACCAACGTTCAACCCAGAACGTGCTCCAAAGCCATGTCCCACAAGAATGGCTCCCATCCTCACAAAAGTGACTTGGTCCATGTCTCTCGTGTCACCATCGTCCAAATTTGCTACGGTGGCCCAGTGTTCCTCTGTCATGTGGCCCAGCATCTTGCTGCAGACCAACGTTCAACCCAGAACGTGCTCCAAAGCCATGTCCCACAAGAATCGCCACCATCCTCACAAAAGTGACGGTTGACCCTGGAAAATGTGCACCCCTCAGTCTGCCACTCTGCTGGTGGTGCTTCTTTTCCGTTCCCTTGACCCTGGAAAATGTGCACACCTCAGTCTGCCACTCTGCTGGTTGTGTTTCTTTTCCGTTCCATTGACCTTGGTAAATATGCACCCAACAGTCTGCCACTCTGTTGAATGTGCTTCTTTTCCGTTCCATTGACCCAACTGAAATCCATTTCTTTCTGATGTATTTTCCCGTTACATCTGCGAGATGATCTAAACACTGCTGCAACTGTCCATGTATTTTTTCAGGTACTCGTGTTTCCACTAGTTTCCAACTAGATTTTTTTCGATGTTGACGTATATCAATTGTTCCACTCTCTCTCGTTGAAGTCGCGATCTGGCGTTTCTTCGGTTTCAAATGCCCTCACGTGGTTGATCCAAGTCGCTCGTTTCCCCAACGTCCAAATTTGTTGCGGTGGCCCCGTCTTCCTCTCATGTGGCCCAGCATCTTGCTGCAGACCAACGTTCCACCCAGAACGTGCTTCCTTTGCCATTCCCTCTGAAGCGGTGCCTCTATCCTCCCAAAAGTGACTTGATTGACTCCGCCGACTGACCAACCAACATTTATCCAATCTGATAAATATGCCTCTCTGCCGTTGCATGGTTCCGATTGAATTCCATTTCAATCCGTTTACTTTCCGACTCTTCCAATTAGACTCGACTAGTTTCCAATTAGATTTTTTTTTTTTTTTTTCAGTTCGTTGACATCTGCCCTCAACAAACAGTTGAAGGGAATAGTGGCTTGTAATCGACATCTCTCAGTTGTAGTCGATCTCCGCTCCTCTTCTGACGACGACGCCCTCCCGTGGATCGACGCCACCTACAGCCGCTAATTCCTGCCACCCGCGGTGAATTGGCGAACCGCCCTCGTTCCGGTCGCCCCCTGGACCACTCTGCAACTGCCGGATGCCGCTCTCCGATGCTGCCCTTGACAACGCCTCAAGTTGTCCTCTCCCGGCAGCACTTGTACGAAACCTCCCGTTTCGTAACCTCCTTCCGTCATCCCGATGACTTCTTGGCGGCCACCGCCGATAATGTCAAAGTCGAGTTGCAGTGATAACTGCAATTCGACAACCGAAAATGTGATGACCGATTCTGTGTGTTGCAGTGAAAACTGCATTTTTTTGTTTCGTGTCTCCATGGCTCGAACTCTCTCCTACAGCTCCCGAAGATGGCTTCGCTGTAGCTTCTCTTCCTTCGCTGGTGACTTTGTTCCACGGCCCATCTTGGATCCCACTTCTGACGACCAGTGTTGCGTCGGGGTGGGTGGAGGATCCAAGAAAAGGCCAACGGTCGTTTCACAGCATTTATTGATGATTAAGGAGTTACACGTATTGCTAGTGTTCAATCCAGAATGACCTGATATCGCCTACGTACCGCCTTATAAGGGGTAGATCTCTCAGGACGTCTAATCTGTTTACCTACAGTATAGTCACGTATTCGGATATGTATTCCCACGGTATGAGAAGTGCAATTATTGTTTAGCTTTCATGCACTTAGCTCGTCGCTAATCCCTAAAACCACTTACACCGGTCTCACGGTCTCTCAGGACGTCTACCCGTCTTAATCCGCTCGCAGTTACTCGGCGGCTCTGTTTAGTATACGTTACAGTACGAACAAAATTCAAATAAAATAAAAATAATGAATACTTTAAAAAATTACGAAATTCACAGATCCAATCTTCGCGTCTTTATTGTAAACATATCTAATGTTTTTTCTGCACTAACATTTTTTATTTATTATTTATTAAATATTATATCCCTATGAATATTTAATAAAGCAAGTAGTGTAGAAAAGCTCCGTTCACTTGTGGCTGTTGTCACCGGAAGTGTTGCTAGAAGTATGTAAATATTGGGGAATATTGAAGGATTGCAAATTGCAATTGCAGATAGTATGTTTTTTGGTCGATTTTCACTAGTACTTATATATTGTCATCACATTTCCAACTCTCCAGATAGAATGCAAGGCCCACAAAATATATCTTGGTTGTAAATTTCCCCCAAAGTCTTTATCTTATTTTTTAAAACACTTGATGGTTGAGAGCTTTTTCCATCAGGAAGCAAACATTGGAAATTTTCAAGTATATATTTATGGGTCCAGACCCCCCCCTACGCTACGCCACTGCAGAGACGTCTATGGAGAGAAACCTGAGATATAACACAATAACTCAAGATTTCGCAAGAGAAATGGGGAGCGAAAGCCAATTTTGCAGGAATCGTTTCAATGTTAACCAGAAAAATTGGCAAACTCTGATAAGAAACGACCGACCTGGTTACAAACCAAGGTCTGGCCAGCAGCAACCAGTGTGACTCGAACTCACAACCACACTGATCATAGCAAGACATACTAACCACTAGTCCAGTTTTAAATATTCACCAATAACATAAGATCAAACTTTACAAATCCAATTTAAATTGGCATTGATACTGAATAAATTGAAACTGTAATATTTAATATGCGATATTGCTTTTTTATACAGATAGTCTAGTAGTAGCCCTATCAAAGACAAGTTGTGTACCCTTTGTAAGAATCAGGCTGGATGGGGGAGATATTTAAAACGTCCAGGGAAAGGCTACCGAAGATGAAGTTCAAATATATGTACACATTGGGGACGCGACAATTGGTGCAAGTCCAAAAGGTTCAACGACAAAATGTACCCGAAAATTAGTGCACTGACAAAATGTACCCGCGACAAAATGTTCACCTATCATTTATACTAATTTAATAACGCCCGCGATGTATACGATAAAAAGTAAATTATTCATTTGAAATAAAGAAAATCAATAAATAAATTATTCATTTGAAATAAAGTAATCAGTGCACTAATTTTCGGGTACATTTTGTCGTTGAACCTTTTGGACTTGCACCAATTGTCGTGTAACCGTACGCGTTGTATATAGATATATAGATGATTAGCTATTTTGGTTCCTGATGCAATGTCAGATCTCAAGTCAATTAAGTTCACTGGGACAAATACCAGAAGACGATTTTCTACACAGTAAAAAAACTAGTAAAATACCCAAGAGTTCAGAAGCAAATACAAGCTCAATCAGTAATAGGATTAGTTAACGGAGTGTTGAGTCCAGCGTCCAGGTAGCAGAGATGAGATATCTGCTGGAGGTGTTAGATGCGATCAAAAATGTAACACATAACTAGAAAATGCAAGGACACAACTGAACTAATTTATATGCAGTAGCAAGTCCCAAATATTCAGATAAAAAGATGAGCTCAATTGGTATAGGATTAGTTGGCGGAGTTTTGAGTCCACCGTACATGTAGCGATGAGATATCTAGTTGAAGTATTAGATGGAATCAAGTATGTAACACATAACTAGAAAATGGGAGGACTCAATTCAACTGTTAAGGCATACATATGCAAGTGCCCAAAGATAATTTTCTATGCAGTAGCAAGACCTAAGAGTTCAGATAAAAAGATGAGCTCAATTTACATAGGATTAATTAGCAGAGGGTTGGTCCAGAATCCAGGTTGCAGAAATGAGATATCTAGTGGAAGTACTAGATACGATCAAATATGTAACACGTAACTAGAAAATAAGAAGACTCAATTAAACTGGTTAGGCATATACTTAAGTGCCCGAAGAGAATTTTCTATGCAGTAGCAAGACCTGAGAGTTCGGATAAAAATATGAGCTCAATTTGCATACGATTAGTTGGCAGAGCGTTGAGTCCAGCGTCCAGGTAGCAATAATGAGATATCTAATTGAAGTACTAGATGGGATCAAATATGTAACACATAACTTGAAAATGGGAGAACTCAATTAAACTGGTTAGGCATACATACACTTGTGTCCAAAGAGGATTTCTAACGCAGTAGCAAAATACCAAAGAGTTCAGAGAAAAAGATGAGCTCAATCCGCATAGGATTAGTTGGGAGGTTGGGTCCAGCTTTCTGGGTGCACAAATGAGATATCTAGAGGAAGTACTAGATGGAATCATGTGATATGTAATACATAACTAGAAAATGAGCGGAATCAACTAAACTAGTCAGGCATACATACACTTGTGTCCATAGAGGATTTCCAACGCAGTAGCAAGACAAATAAAATAACCAAGAGTTCAGAGAAAAAGATGAGCTCAATCCGCATAGGATTAGTTAGAGGGTTGAGTCCAGCATTCTGGTTGCACGAATGAGATACCTAGAGGAAGTAATAGATGGGATCAAATATGCAATACATATCTATAGAATGAGAAGACTCAATTGAACTAGTTCAGCATAAACTTAAGTGCCCGGAGAACTTAATTGAACTGGTAAGGCATACACTTACATATGTATGTAAGTGCCCGAAAAGGATTTTCTATGCAGTAGCAAGACCTAAGAGTTCAGATAAAAATATGAGCTGAATTTGCATAGGATTAATAAGCGAAGTGTTGGCTTTAGTGTTCAGGTAGCAGAAATGATCTCATCTAGAGGAAGTACTAGATGGGATCAAATATGTAATATATGTATATCTACAAAATGAAAGGACTCAATTGAACTGGCCAGGCATACATTTAATCTGCGGTAAAATAACGCACGGTGACCCAGGAAGGGTTTACACAGATCGTTAGATGAGCTCAATCTCTGTAGGATTAGATGAGTGAAGTTCAGGAGCCGGCAGTTCGGAGAAACAAATTCAATATGTAAGACTTAAGTTGTCTAGAAAATGAAAGGACTCAATTGAACTGGTTAGGCATACACTTACATAAGTGGATAGGATTTAATCTGTGGTAAAATAACGCACAGTGACCCAGGAAGGGTTTACACAGATCGTTAGATGAGCTCAATCTCTGTAGGATTAGATGAGTGAAGTTCAGGAGCCGGCAGTTCGGAGAAACAAATTCAATATGTAAGACTTAAGTTGTCTAGAAAATGAAAGGACTCAATTGAACTGGTTACGCATACACTTACATAAGTGGATAGGATTTAATCTGGGGTAAAATAACGCACGGTGACCCAGGAAGGGTTTACACAGATCGTTAGATGAGCTCAATCTCTGTAGGATTAGGTGAGTGAAATTCAGCAGCCGGCAGTTCGGAGAAACAAATTCAATCTGTAAGACTTGAGTTGTCTAGAAAATGAGAGGACTCAATTGAACTGGTTAGGCATACACTTTCATAAGTGGATAGGATTTAATCTGGGGTAAAATAACGCACGGTGACCCAGAAAGGGTTTACACAGATCGTTAGATGAGCTCAATCTCTGTAGGATTAGGTGAGTGAAGTTCAGCAGCCGGCAGTTCGGAGAAACAAATTCAATCTGTAAGACTTGAGTTGTCTAGAAAATGAGAGGACTCAATTGAACTGGTTAGGCATACACTTACATAAGTGGATAGGATTTAATCTGGGGTAAAATAACGCACGGTGACCCAGAAAGGGTTTACACAGATCGTTAGATGAGCTCAATCTCTGTAGGATTAGGTGAGTGAAGTTCAGCAGCCGGCAGTTCGGAGAAACAAATTCAATCTGTAAGACTAAAGTTAAGTGTCGGCAGGTACGACTTGAAAGATGTTGGAAAAAACATCTTACAAGATGTTATTGGAACTGAATCTGTGTATATATATAATTCAGCACTGTAATGGAAATACTAGTAGAAAAATAAGTAAAAAAACAATCACACAGAAAATTGCTTACATTAAAATTTCACCTAGATAGATAAGCAACACATATCATACACACACATTAACTTCCAGAGAACGGCTTCGGCGCATAATATGTAAACATACACGGACGGAATCGGGTTTGCAATAAACCAAGACATCGTTCAACGTTCAACGTGATTGAGGTCAAGCAGAATGATTATGTTCAAAATGCGTTCCCTCTAAGCACGGTCAAGTGATTCAATTGCACTGTTTCGGCCACACGACGACATTTTGACGATAAAAGTTCACCGCAAACATCACATTGTACACACACTAGCTGCGTCGCAAAAACTTGAACTTTAGCGCGTGCGAAAACGCATTGTAATCGAATACACTCGGCCCGCTTCTGGTCGGAAGTAAATATTTTGTCAGTCGTGTGATAAATATTTATATGTTGTTGCCCTCGAGAGATTGCCGCCGATGTAATGCAAAAGCCGATTCAGGATCCGATGCGAGCATTCTTCGTCGATTTTTATTTTATATTCAATTTATTGGCGCATTAGGAATTCATGTAATGCCACAATGGTCTGAACTTTAAAATAAATAAATTCATTTATACAGGGAACGCCTAACAGGTAACCCCAATTCGCCTTCCTGGCCAGAAACATTGTACATTTGATACAAATATTATTAGTATTGTTGCGTAAGGGTGGGTGGATGATCCAAATAAAAGGCCAAAGTTGCTTCACAGCATTTATTGGGTGATTAAGGAGATCCACGCAATGCCAGTGCTCCTTCCAGAACGACTTGGTATGGCCCAAGTACCTGCTTATAAAAGGCAGGTCGCTCAGTGCATCTTCCTCGACACGTTTGATTACCTATTGTTATAGTCACGTACCAGATATGCAGTCCCACGGTTTCGCACTATCAGTTCTGAGAACTCTAGCGGGAAGTGGCTGGGTGCCGTTACCGACCACTAAGTCTATTCGGGGTCTCCATTGTTAGCCGACAGCACTTAAGCCTGGAGATAATCCTCGAAAACCAATTATAACGGCGGCTCCTTTTAGCATATGCTACAGTTTTGATACAAAGTACATAAATACATATCAATTAACATCCACAGAGACATCTATGTATGGTCAAATTTGTAAATTTGCAGCATTTTATTCAATTGAGCGACATTCGAGATTTTGCGAGAAAATGGGTAAGGTTGCCAATTTGTTGGAACCGTTTCGATGAAAATTGCCAAACTCTGATAGGATACGATCACAATTATCCAAGTCTGACCAGCATCACTGCCGAAATACGATGAAATTCTCTTCAAATCGTGGTCAACCCAGGGCTTGAACCCGGGAACGTCACGGTGGTTAGTGTTAGCACAACCACCTCAGCTATACTTTTGATTAAATGTATATTTGTACATAACCAGCTACGTGGACTAGTGGTTAGCATATTATGCTTTCGAACGAAATGGTCACGGTTCGATTCCCACTAGTAACTGTTGGCCAGACCTTGGTTTGTGACTCCAGGTCAATCGTTTCCTATCAGAGTTTGCCAATTTTTCTGATTTTCATTGAAACGGTTCCTGCAAATTGGCTTCTCCTTTCCAATCTCTCATGCAAAACTCAAAATTATTCAGCTTCTTAAGATTCGTCAATTTCTATAAAAAAAAATGCTGCAAAAATTTCTCCATAGATGTCACTTTGGATGATTTTTGTATGAATTCGCATCGTATAAAAATGCTTGTATTAATTGTATTATTGTATTTTATCTGTATTAGTACACTCGTCGCTTTGGAGCAATCTGTAAAGACGAGTGTACAAGTTCGATTGAAATAAAAATAAAATACCGAGGTCGCACGTGCATATACAATTTTTGCGATGTTATTATCCCTACATTTCTTCAAATATGGGAATCACCGCTATCGATCACTGTCAATGCAAGGATTAAAAAATATCATCAAAAACACTCCAAGGGGTGAGGTATGCGAAGGAACGCGACGGTAAAGATTCGGCGTACCAAATGTTAATCTTAATGTCTCTCTAACCAAATGTTAACCTTAATGTCTCTGTGTAAACCTTAAGAATGACGCTAAAAATGCTTGTATCAATTGCATTATTGTATTTTATCTGTGTAAGTACACTCGTCGCTCTGGAGCGATCTGTAAAGGCGAGTGTACATGTTCCGATTGAAATAAAAATAAAATAACAAACTCTGATAGGAAATATGGGAATCACCGCTATCGATCACTGTCAAACGAATGTCAATACAAGGATAAAATATCATCGAAAACACTCCAAGGGGTGAGGTTTGCGAAGGAACGCGACGGTAAAGATTTGGCGTACCAAATGTTAATCATAATGTCTCTCTAACCTAATGTTAACCTTAATGTCTCTGTGTTAACCTTAAGAATGACGCTAAAAATGCTTGTATTAATTGCATTATTGTATTTTATCTGTGTAAGTACACTCGTAGCTCTGGAGCGATCTATAAAGGCGAGTGTACATGTTCCGATTGAAATAAAAATAAAATACCAAACTCTGATAGGCAACAATCGACCTGGAGTCACAAATTCAAGGTCTGGTGTTTCTCCCAGGAGAAACCAGTGAGATTTGAACCCGTGACCACTCTGTTCAAAGCATTATATGCTAATCACTAGTCTATTCTGCTTTCAACAGAACACGTACAGAAGTCAATTTACCGTCGACAATTTAAATGACTTATTATGTCGACGATAATAATAATGATATGATTTTTGGCGAAGTTTGGCACAAGTCTTGCGACGTGGAAACCGCAAATTTATTAAAAATATCATTGTGGTTAAGGGCAAGTGTCCAAATGTCTACATAATACACAGTTTTGAAAAAGCAAGGTTATACAATTTGCGTTATGATAACACATTTTTTAATAATACATTAATGTTGTTCCTGTGTTTACCGAACATATTGACATGACGATAAAAATTATCGTAATAATATTATGCGATTTGTAATCTATAGCAATTAACAATTCGGTGACTGTTCATTTGTGGTAGTAATTTGAAGAATTTCGACTAATCATAATATTGCTGTGGTATTAGCCACTTTGTTCAACTGATATATGTCCATCTAATAGACGTAATCGTCTGATTGGAGACTTGAAATTGTTGAACTTTATATTTACTATCTAAACATTTAGAGGGCTAGTGGTTAGCATATTATGCTTTCGAGCAGGGTGTTCACGGGTTCGAGTCCCACTAGAGTCCCGCTGCTGGCCAGAGACCTTGATTTGTGACTGCAGGTCGATCGTTTCTCATCAGAGTTTGCCGATTTTCATTGAAACGGCTCCTGTAAAATTGGCATCTCCTTTCCTATCTCTTTTGCTGATCTCAAGTTATTCAGCGTCTTGAGGTTCGCCAATTTGATTATAGATTGCTGCATAAATGTCACTGTGGATGTTTATATATGAATTCGCACCGTATAAAATGCATATGTACATATATAGGGTTGGAATTGAACGAAAGGCTGATGTATGGACCATGGCTGAGAAAGGGTATGTTATGACCATAGAAGTAGAATGCATAGAATGGTCATTGTTAACAAAAGTACCGTCTAAAAGCGAGCCATCGAAGAGAGAGACGGAAAGTCAGAAGAGAAACAAGAGAGAGAGAGACGAAGTTTAGCAAACAATGAACAAACTCTGCCGCGCAGAGTTTTTGTAGCAACATTTTTGGAGGCTGAGAGCGATTCTATGCATTCTACTTCTATGGTTATGACCGATTGTGAGAAGGGGATGAAAAGGGGTAGACATGTAACGGTTAGTCGCAGTTGGACCTGTGCTCCGCGCGGTTGGTCGCTAAACCTCGGCACGTATCGTCTTAATAAACAACATGACTGAAAACGCACGTGTTTGGTCTTCACCTTAACCGCCTCATCCTAACCGTGTTCCTGAACAGCGTCATCTGTCAGGATTTTTATGAAATAAAATAAAAAAATAAAGATTGCATCACTATTTCCAAAGCGAAAATTTACCAGAGCATGGTCCACAATGTGTCAACTTGTATTAATAGATCATAAAAAAAGTGTTCTTTCTTAGAATAGTCATTCATTTTTTCCATTCATAAGATTTTGATCAATTGAAATGTACGTTATAAAATTAGTATCATTGCCGGCAATCTCTATCAAGCTTTATAGTCTTCTTCTCCTCAATACTGAGCGTCGTGGTCATTTCTATCATCTGAGATCTTGTGGATGATCCCCCTCTAATTCTCTCGGTCCTGTACCAAGTTGAAGGCAGGCTTTAGGGATGATCCCACCAGTTCTTTGATCAGATCTGACCATCTTATAGGAGACCGTCCTCTCCCTAGCCTTCCCCTAGTGTTCCGGTAACTACTAGCTTCTCCAGACTTTCCACATTCTTCCTGGCAATATGGACAAAGTAGGAAATAATTCTTTTCTACATGCTGTGGAAAGTCTATCTGAAACTGCTGGAATTCTCTTTTTCTTCGTTATACTTAGACTGATCGTCGCCGCTTTCACCATTCCTAAGCTTTCAGAAGGAAAGAATTCTATTTCTACATGTTATGGAGTATTTTTGAAACTGCCAGCTCTTCGAGGATGGAGACGTCCATGCATCTTGCGATCCATAAAATGCACAACATCTAAAATATCCCTTTCTCTTTTTTTTAATGACCGTATCTCGACTCCATACAATGCAATGAAGATCACTAAAGATCGCAACAGACGGATTTTCGTTTTCATTATATTATCAAGGCTTTATATTAATTGGGGCAATTGTTTAATCACGTCAAAGAATGCTCTAGAAAAATTTGAGCCACATACGGATTCAAATATGAGCATTTAAAATCTAATGAAATTTTCATATAAATCCACTTTTCTAATGAATATAAATTATTAATGACTTGATGTACGTATGTAACTTAATTTATAACTAGAAAAATGCGTCACAGTGGAAAATTGTACATAAATAAACTGTAGCTTAGTAGGAATATATGTTGAAAATATAATTCAACTCCTGTTTTATATGAATTATTCACGGAACTCTAGTTCAAATCGTGTGAAACATCATTATTCCGAAGAACGCGGTTTGAATAGCATTGCATCAATCACACAATTCTGACTAATTTAGCCTTTATATTTAACAGAATCTGGTATTTGATAACGGTCATGGCACTCAAGGCAATTTTACAGTCGGCCAAAAATACACTGCATTTGATTTCATTTACTATTTAAACTACCGAGCATGCCAGCATGTACATACATGTGCAATTCATTTCAATGAACCCTATCGAAAGATTATTTAATGCGACTCAATTTTGTTCACGTATGAATTCGTCACAATAAATCATACACATGTACATATGCAGTAGTTCATAATATGCACATAAACGTGTAGTTTTAATTCGCTTACAAATCAGAATGTATACCCATTATTGTTATTTAAATAGTTTTTTTTTACAATAAAAAACAGCGCAGACTAGTGGTTAGCATATATGCTTTCGAACGCAGTTGCTACGAGTTTGAGTCCCACTGGTTGCTGCTGGCCAGACTCCAGGTCGATTGTTTCCTATCAGAGTTTGCCAATTTGAATTATCAGAATTTGCCAACCAGCAGCGTGGTCTAGTGGTGAATGTTGAATTATTTCGTACTTGATGTTACGAGTTCGATTCCCGCTAAGTCTCGCTGTTGGCCAGACCTTGGTTCGTCGAGGTCGATCGTTTCTTATCAGAATTTGCCAATTTTTCTGATTTTCATTGAAACGATTCCTGTAAAAATTGGCGTTTCCTTCCCAATTTTCTGTTGCGAACCTTAAGTTATTGTTATATCTTAGGTTTCGCCATATTGCTCACCATAGATGTCTCTGTGGTTGTTTATCGGATATAAAATTCGTATTGTTACATGAAAGTTATTCATCGTTATTTATCGTATTAATACGATGTTTGTAATATCTGACCATAGATGTCAGATATTGTTTAGATTTACATGTATCTATGTAATAATTATGTGGACCAGGAAGGCGCATTTGGGGTTTACCTGGTAAGCCTTCCTGGTGTATTTGTATATATGTACATATGTATGTAATTCATCCGATTTTCATTGAAATGGTTCCTATATAATCGGCATTTCCTACCTATCTCTCTTGCTAATCTCAAATTATTTATTATTCCGTTAATATAGTCAAATTATTTATTAGCGTCTTGAGGTTTGCAATTTTGACTATAAAATTGGCAACCTTTACCCATTTCACGCAATTTTCGAGTTATCAGCATCTTGAATTTCGCTGATTCGTATAAAATGCTGTAATTTTGTCCATAAATGTCTGGCAAAATTTCCAGTTTTTCAGCACCTTGAAATCATTTGTCAAAATGTATCCCTTGATGTTTCTATGATGCATTGTTAGAAGTATTCTAAAATTGTATATCGGTGATTGTAATTGGCCAGGAAGGCACATTGGGGTTTACCTGTTAGGTCTTCCTGGTATATATATATATATATATATATATATATATATATATATATATATATATATATATATATTATTGTATTTTATTGCATATGTATATGTATATGTATGTATATATATATATATATATATATATATATATATATATATATATATATATATATATATGTATGTATGTAAAGCGTCTTCCATAGTGAAAGAAACAAAAAAAAAATATTACAACATGTACCAAACGGACAAAGACGGCAAGACAAGCCGAGGATAAAAATACAACACACGCAGTCGAAAATATACATCATGAGGTAAACAAACGGAATGCGTAATAATAGAACGAAGACGAGCGCACGTCATCGAACTGAGGCCTTTCATTGTTTACATCGAATCGAATTCCTTATGTATAGAATAGAAGGGGCGCAGTCTCAGTAAGTAGGCCGCCGCCCCCGCGTGCACGCTCTGAAAGGATTCGCACGTGTCGTACGTCATCAGTTTGACAGGAGCGATTTGACAGATGGCGCGCGAGGGGTAGGGGTGGGGGTAGGGGAAGGGAAGGGAGGGTATGACAGAGGGGAGTGGTGGTGGTGGCGAGAGTGCGATTGATACTGACACGGTCATGTTTCCGGCTCCGCGAACCACGATGGGGTCCGGCTGGAGGGGCAGCGGGGCGGGGGGCGCAGGCTCGGGGCTGGAGGCTCTGCCCGGCTCCGCGCTCTCCTCGTAGATCGCATCGAAGTCCGACAGCATGGCAACACCATCACAGTGCGCGGCCTCACCTCTCGACACGCACCGCCTACTGCCTACTGAACACCGAACACCGAGCGGGGTAGAGCGGTGGGGCGCACTCGTACCAACTTCAACATCTCCATCTGCCAGTGTGTTTTTGTGGAATTTGCGGCTTCTTTCATATTCCTTTTTTGGTAAAAGTCGGAATTCTCGACAGGGCGGACCCTCTAGGCTCGGAAGCGAGGCTCGGTCTACTATTGCCGTGCCCTGAATTAACTCGACTTTTACCTGATGAAATAAGGTCTGTTCATACTTAACAGCACTGCACGGCTTCAGCACTGCACGGCTTCAGCACTGCACGACTCCGTTTCAAATATGTCATTTTATTACATTTCTATTCATATCTACCTACACGTCGCGGTCACGTCACGTTTACAGCAATTTGGCCGAGTGCAAGGCAAAATCGGCTTACTTATACATTAGAGGCCATGACGACACGGCGCAATATTGTTTATATCGTATTGTCGAATACTTGCAATATGAATGCATACACGTACATTCGTAGCTACGCGTCAAAATACAAGTCAGCAAAAATGTTTCGACATTTCGAAAAATTATGTATAATCGCGCTGTTGTTGGAAGAAGAAGCTCAAGAAGGCATAAAAAAGCACGGAGGCGTTTTGATGTGCATCCCATGTTAAAAAATAGAAAAACCGATGGAGAGTTTTGGACACTGTATAACGAGCTTGTGGATAATGGACCAAATTTTTTTAAATATTTCCGTAAAAAATTAAATTTTTTTTAAATATTTTTTAAATATTTGCGCCAAAACCAGTCGAAATATTGAACAGCTGTCAACTATCACTATCGACAATTGGTCCAAAACAGCAAAGCGGCAGACTCATGGCACGTAATTCGCGTGTATATTTCCACGATGGCCAAAAAAACGGATACGATACGTTGACGGATGTTGCTGTAAGGTATGAACAGGAAATGTCGGGTACTGCTGTAAGCCTGCCGTGGCGTAAATGTGACGGTTGGTCTGAATATACCCATACAAAATGTACCAAAGAATACTTTTCGTACGGCCGGATACCTGCTGAAGTCGGTACGTGCTGACTAGGTATGAACAGACCTATACTCCGACGTATGCTACCTGGTTCGCATATAATTTCGGACGGTTTTTGGGAATTTTGGAACATCGTTTAGTCCTATCGAACTGAAACTTGGTATCGGTTTTTGAAATGCTAATCGATTCGATGTAATTTTTTTTCAATTTTTTAAGTTGACCGGAAATTGTACCTCCCCTTATATGTACATGGTAATTGGATTATCAGTCATTATTATTATTATTATTTGTCACTCAAGTTCTCGTTAGAATGATAGTTATCGTTATTATTGTGGCGGCTCTACGACATGGTCGAGTTTCGGTTACCATCCTGCGAGTTGGGACCAACTCGGCCGTGTTCGGAGCGCTATCGCCACTCCGTCTCTGGCTCTCATAATAAAAGCACGTGCATCAACATGCCAGTCGTCTCATTCGTTCATCCCCCATAGTATGATGGACTTTTCGGCTGCCAGTTGTTCCGTTATAGAGATTTTAGTGACTCTGTGACCAGTAATCACCGAACCTATGTACATAGGTGTCCTCTTTTTTTTTTAAGTTTTTTAATTCAATTATCTCCCGATCCGCTAACCGAATCAGACTTAGAATGTTTTACATGTAAAATAAATTATAAATTTTATACTCGAATATTTTTTTAAATATTTTTACCTCAACCGGAAGTAGACCTTTTGGTAAAAGTCGGGTTTGTAGACGAGGTGGACCCGCTAGACTCGTTCGTTAGGCTCAATGGACCCGTTCCATTCCTGTGATTGGCTGCTTTTTGCGAGTACTGAAGTATTGCCGTGCCGTGAATAAACTCGACTTTTACCTGATGAAATACTGCCTACATATACTTCCTGGTTCGTATATAATTTCGGACGGTTGGGCAGCGTACGGAAATATTCCGAATTCCGGTAAAAGTGGTTATAATTTCGTGGATGCAAATGGTAGTGGAATACATACGCAAAATGTGGAAAATATGTGAATGCGTGTGAAAAGAAAAATGCAGCGTCAATTTGGCACAACGCGTGCTCGTTTTGATTTATATTTAGATGAATTTGTATTGAACCACAAACGAATGCGTGTATATTCCATTCGCAATATATGGAATATTTTTGTACACTGCCCAACTGTTCAAAATTATATGCGAAACAGGCAGTATATGTCGGAGTATTTCATCAGGTAAAAGTCGAGTTTATTCACGGCACGGCAATACTCGCAAAAAACAGCCAATCACAGGAAGGAGTGAGTTGACCGAGCCTAGCGGGTCCGCCTCGTCTAAAAACCCGACTTTTACCGTACTTTTACTCTAGAGAATCGAGGTTTTTTATATTTTTATCAGAAACCTTTTGGTTTATTGAACTGAATTTTTACATCTAGAAGTTTAAGCTTAATATCAAGTTATATATAAAATAAGGGTAGCATCCGTCAATCGGTGGCAGTTTACTCTTGTTAGATTTTTTTTCATTATTTTTTTGACCATTAAACATGTGTATTCTTCCCAAGAAAATTCAAGTATAATCTTTGTATTAATGTGATGAAAATAAAAAAAAATCATCAAATTTAATAAACCGGAAGTGGAATTTTTTCCTCTTAGAAAAATCAAAAAAATTATGACTACACGTTTTTATCCACACCACTAAACGTATCAAGCTGAAAATTTATATTTATATTCTTTATACACATACTAACTTAAAGTTAATAAGGTTTTGGTTAGAATTTGTAAACCGGAAGTAGTATTTTTTTTTAAAACAATATTTCAGTATTTATTTTGACCATTTACATTATTTCTATCCTCTTGATATTTAATGTACATAATATAATATTTATAGTAATAAAAAAATCATAATATTTAAAATAAAGACAAAAGCTTAGGTATAATTATGTATTAATTAATCTGCCTATTTTAGCTGTGTAAATATTTTACGATATTAATTTAATTTACTCACCTATCGATATTTTTTATTATATTTTTTTGAGAACCATAAAAAAACTATTGGATTTTTAATACACCAATCCAAACGTTTTAATATTTTTCAATAGATGTCACTTAAAAGATTTTCCTATAATGAAAATTTTTCATCCCAAATTTAATTTTCAAATTCGTGTTTTTAATCATATTCATTAAAAGTTTTAAAAACAATTGGATCATATTGCCTAAACTTAACACATAACATGTAAGTAGACATATGTATATACATATTTAACATTATCGTTTCAAAACATGTCGACCCTTATACGTCTATGGAATCGATCTAATATTGGGTCAATTTATGAAACATTAATTTCATACATGATTTATTTATTAAAACGATTGGGCAAAAATTTCACCATTTTGGGTAGGATAATAAATTGGATTACGCACAAACATAGTAATTATCAAATGCAAATATCGATTAAACTCCACTCTATCATTACATTAAATCGGTCCAATTTTATACACACACACACATACATAACTACTCTACATCATGATCCGACTGTTTAGTAATCATTGCTACACTTTATTGATACAATATTGGCATATTACATCATAGTAATAATTGTAAAACTCCACCATAAAAATAAATTCACATAAAAATAAAATTAAATCTTCACCAAGCTGAGATTACGATCAGCGATTCCTCTTGTGATCAGCAGCTTAGTACCTTGGACCACGCCCAGTGATATTCCGCTCTGATCGAACAGTATGTGTATTCGAAAGTGAAAAAATCGACCTCAACACAAAAACAGAACCTTGCGCATTACAAAATCGAAAAGACATAAACAATTCATACGTATTGGGTGTTCTTCTACGTGTGCTAAAATTCTTCTATAGATAGAAATATGGGTCATGTTGGAGATCGGTAGTCTGAGTATGTGCGAGTTCTCACGAGTCCGGTCTTTGCAGAGGGCCTGAGGGGGCGCAGGCTCGTCGAATGGAGCCCCAATAAGTGAAAGGAGTCTCCTGGTTGTCTTTTGATTCCGATGGAACAGACGAACCATACGTTCTAACGATCGGTGCTTACCAAACTATAATTGATATTGCAGAGTCATACATAGGGATTGCAATACCGAAAGTACCGATACCGGTACTATCGGTATTTGATCGAAAAACTGAAATACCGATAGTATACATTTTTATAAATTCGTACATTTTATTTGTCGAAAACAATATATCCGTAGCTAAAAACTACGAAAACGACTGATGCGTATATATTTTGCATACGCGATATTGAGTGAGTTATTGTTTTATAAATTGTTTTCGATTTCTCTTTATTTTATTACGCCACACGCCTGTAAAATTGTTTCAATTTTTACTGTTTTCCAATACATATCGTTAAATACAATGTTCGGCAACATTTTGCCATCGTGGCCCTCTTAGAATGTTTCTCAAGTTCGCAAACCTTTTAAAAAACAAGTACGAAACATTATAATCCTTTATACCTGGGACGTACCTACTTGACAGTTTTGTACCCGAATATCCTGTATTTGAATGTTTGGGTTTGGCGAATTTTTCAATAAACATGTTGAAACACATGCAAGCGGTACTCGGGATATCGGAAGCAATGTTTTTTTTTTTTATTAAAAATTAATTAATTTAAAAAATACCGAAAGTACCGGTAGTACCGGTATCGTTCTTTTTTATTTTGATAATACCGGTATCATAAATTCCGGTATTTTTGCAATCCCTACTCAATAGTTATACAGGAGACTTTAGAAACAATACAGATGCAATGAGAATTAATAAACGTTGGGGATAAATTAATATATAATAAAACCAGAGTTCAATTACAATTCCTCGTTATAGGTAGATTATTTTATTGATAGTCTTTCTTATTGTTAACGTTACAGTTGTTGGCCGGTGTATATTTATTACCTTGTGACATTACTGAGAACCTTTTGTGCTCTGGATTGTGCTTATATTACTACATACATATACATATGTAGTATATCTGATAGCAATGTACATATGTACATATGTATTATGTAGTAAATTATTTCGTTTATGGTTTATTTACAGGTGAAATATTAATTACAAGTTTGGAAAGCGTATTGAATTAGAAAATGCACCTGAGATGGTGGTGTCACAATATTGATACTATCGCTGGTATAAGAAGTATAAAAGGGTCTATGCACCTGAATGCACTTCGAGTCTTTGAGTACATTTGAAGAACAGTTGCCAGCATCATGGCGTTTAAGGTACTATGAAAAATTCAAGGACGATCCTTTACATCTTCTCAAAAAAGTGTGTGTATAAAAATTTTCTAAAGCGTGTCACTACGTAATAACCAGTGGCTAGATTTCCCAAAGAATATTTTTCACACACGCATAAGTTATTTATAATTATAGCCTTGGCATTTTGTTAATTAAAAAAGATAAGATTTGTTTTCGGCAATAATGAAACTTTGGTATTTTCGTTTTCCGATTGAATGGCTTCATAATATCAATAATAAACATAGGTATGCGGTGTAATAATACATATACATATGTATATTTGGGGGGGAACTACGGATTTTAAAAGGTCGCTCATGCTCGTTGTTTTTATTGTTTGCATCAAGGATAGTTACATAGACAGATTGGTGGTAAACGGACATCGTATGTATGTAATTTCTTGTTTGGCGTAATTTACGATCACTGCGTTGCGTATCGGTCGATAGATTGTTACGTCTGTTTATAAATATAATTAATGGCCGTAATCAGCATCTATGTTTGGATTGTCTTGAAAAATTTAACGGCGCGTGAAAGCGTGTTTGACAGTTGTCATAACAATACAAATTATAGCCATTCGATTTAATCTTGTTACAAGTTTTTAAATTTATTTTTGTGATTTATATAAGCATTACCACGGATTTTACATTTAATAAATTCATTTCAATCTACGGTTCAACCCGGTGACCTCTCGATGCTAAACAAAAGCCCAACCACCGAGCCATGCTGCTGGCTTATAAATAGTCACCGGAGCCTGAGGGGGCCGTGTATTGTTCAAAGGTTGTAAATGCATTGTTAAAGGTTTGCCGAACAATGGATAGCACTGTGACTATCCTACCTCTACTTATAAACAACAAATAAATTAATAAATTTGCCAGAGCTCTAACAAAATATTATTTGTGTAAATTCTTTTTTATATGCACATTTTATATTTAACTAACTTAATAACTTAATACTATGTCGAAAGGCAAATAAATACACAGACGCCAACTTCTTATAAATGTCACAAAGTGACCCAAAATTTAATCGCCATAATTCTTTATCAACTCAAAATAAAATAAAATTATATCGCACGCTCATATTACCATTATTAACCTATGCTTCACCTGTATGGAATAACGCCTCGAATATTAACCTTTCCAAACTCCAAATAATACAAAATAAATACCTAAAAATAATTTATAGTACACCCATATATGTATATTAACTTGAAAAAACTGCATGCCATAAATAATATTCCGTTTGTAACATACATTACTAACAAACTAACCAGTAGATTCTATGACAGAATCACTAATAACCATACTAACACACTTGTGAAGAGTCTGGTTGATTACAACAAAATGTCTATACCCTTCAGGTATAAACACAGATTACCTAAACACAATCTTCTTTAGGTCATCGACCTTATAGAGTCTTTAATTAATATTATGTATTAGATGTATTATGAGCATTTATAAGAATTGTAAATAGGTATTTGAGATCTTCTTTCCTATTGCGCTGTACATATTAACATTATAATAATAAAATACTATGATTACTAACAAAATTAATTTAAAATTGTAAAATAGAAAATGATCAGTAGACCACTAGCTATTAAAATAGATATAAGATGTATTGTGAACATAATTTAGTGATAATAAAAAGCATTTAAAAATTAAAAAAATATTGATTTGACAGTGCTTTTATAACAGTTATCAAAAGCTAAGTATATTTTAATTTGCTTCTCATATTTCCTTCCAGTATTTGTTATTTGCAACGATCCTAGCCATATTGAGATCTGGAGCAGCACTTGGACCAGCTCTGAACTATGCCCACGCTCCTGCCTACGCCGTAGCACCAGCACCTCTGGCATACACAGCACCAGTAGCTAAATATGCTCCTGTTGCAGACTACGACCCAAACCCTCACTACAGTTTCGCCTACGATATCCAAGACCATCTCACGGGAGACTCTAAGAGCCAGCACGAAACCCGTACCGGGGACGTAGTCAAAGGATCATACTCCTTGGTAGACCCCGATGGTACCAAGCGAACCGTAGAGTACACAGCAGACCCTCACAATGGCTTCAACGCTGTGGTACATCGTCAACCATTGGCTCATGCTGTACCAGCTATCGCCAAAGCTCCACTGGCTTACGCTACTGCTCCAGGACCTTTAGCATTTGCTCCAACTGCTGCTAAAGCATATCCTGTATATCACTAATATATTTTTTTGTTATCAATTATACCATAGTCATGCTTAAGTGCTTTCATAAATCTGTAATTACATATCTATTAGCGTATCTGTGATATTGATAAAAATATTTCAATCGAAAAGATTAACTTTTAATATATATATATTTTTCTACTTAATAAATAAAAAATATGTATGTGTGTATGCTTTTTTTTTAATATAAAACGTAATTTTAAGATTCGAATAAATCAATTTCCCGTCACTCAAAAAAAATTTTTTTTGACCAAAAGATTAATGGTTTTTTTAAGTGGCAATACATGTATGTATGTATGTACTTTCCGCGTCGTTAATTATTAGATATTAAATTTTAAACAAAAACTTTTGTGAGTGGATTGACAGATGATTCATTTATTACTGACTGAAATCCCCAACACTAATCGTTACGTACGTACAATGTAGTTTTGAAAATTGAATTTTGGTCTAATTTCGTCAGAAAGCAATCACTTAAGTTTTGGATTTTGAATATTTGAAAGACACAACGAGACCATAGACGTAGAGCATCGTAGTATACATAAAGTGACCATACGTCCCGTTTTGAACGGGACCGTCCCGTTTTTAGGTAGCCTGTCCCGTTGTCCCCAAGCACAGTTTCGGGACGTTGAAATGTCCCGTTTTCAAAAAGAGAACAATACACGGTAACAATTTAAAAATTGTTTCCAGGCTTAATTTGCTTAGAAAGAGTCTTTTCACATATGAAGTTGAGGACGACCGAAAAAACGCAATTGCAAGTCGCAGTTCTTAAAGCGATGTTGTTAATTAAAATCAATTTTAAGAAATCCTGCCAAGAATTTCATTCTTATTTAAAAGCAAACCCAGTTAAGGTTTGTTCATACTAAACAGCACTGCACGGCTTCAGCACTGCACGACTCCGTTTCAAATATGTCATTTTATTACATCTCTATTCATATCTACCTACACGTCGCGGTCACGTCACGCTTACAGCACTTTGGCCGAGTGCAAGGCAAAATCGGCTTACTTATACATTACAGGCCATGACGATACGGCGCAATATTGCTTACGTTGTATTGTCGAGTACTTACAATATGAATGCATACACGTGCATTCGTAGCTACGCGTCAGAATACAAGTCAGCAAAAATGTTTCGGCGTTTATCGAACGAACAATTATGTATAATCGCGTTGTTGTTGGAAGAAGAAGTTCAAGAAGGCAATAAAAAAGCATGGAGGCGTTTTGATGTGCATCCCATGTTAAAAAATAGAAAAACCGAAGGAGAGTTTTGGACACTGTATAAGGAGCTTGTGGATGATGGACAAAATTTTTTTTAAATATTTGCGCCAAAACCATGTCGAAAGATTGAACAGCTGTCAACTGTCATAATCGATAATTGGTCCAAAACAGCAAAGCGGCAGACTCTTGGCACGTAATTCGCGGGTATATCTCCACGATGGCCAAAAAGACGGATACGATACGTTGACGGATGTTGCTGTAAGGTATGAACAGGAAATGTCGGGTACTGCTGTAAGCCTGCCGTGGCGTAAACGTGACGGTTGAAATGAACACACCCATACAACATGTACCAAATAATACTTTTCGTACGGCCGGATACCTGCCGAAGTCGGTTCGTGTAATTTTTTGTATTTATATTATTCAATCCTGTTCTTTTCTTTTCGTCATCAACATTCCTGTTATTTTTATTAATAAATAAAAACTTGAATACACTTACTATTACGTAAAAATTGGTAGATGTCCCGTTTTGAGGACAAAAATAAATGGTCACATTAAGTATACAGCGTCTACGACAGACCGTTGGGTAAGCGGTTGAGTCATTTATGGGTCGCTTTAGGGCTAACATTTCTCCATCCAGTTGTTTCAGAATACAAAAAAAAATGTCGAATCCGTCGTTGGCTAAATGTCGAGTACGTCCACACATATAATTGCGAACCTAGACTGACATTTTGTCGGCGAAACGAGGTCGAAAATAGGTGGTGCACCGCTCCAGTGCATTTGCACAATACCATTGTCGATAGACTAAAGATCGTGACACACGCCAATGTGTCCAATCGATACATTTACCCGCTGCATAAACACTCAAAGGTGGATAATGTAGTGCGATATTTGACACGGTTGCAAAATGGCCGCCGACAAAAAAAAAATCGAAATTAAACGTGGGATGTGTCCATAAACGGATCGAACACTAAGAAAATTTATAAATTTAATAAAGCTATACATAAGTGAAGCCATACATTAAATTTAATTACATTCAAATTGAATAAGATTGAAACAAACTATAAAACAAATGAAAGTCAATTAATTAAAATTTAAATTCAACTGAATCGGTCATGGCGAGTGGGATTAAAATGGAGACTGCTTTACTTCACTGAATTGCGACAAGAAAGCATCACTCTATCGATAACAAGAAAGGCCTTGCACGATTTTTCATGCCGAATGGTTTTTTTGCATGGAAATCGTGTGTGCAATATTATTGCGTTTTTTCCCCTTGCACATAAAAACTTTCAATGTCAATGTCTAAATTAATACATTGTCGCTTAAAGTAATCACATCCGTGCGGATTTTTTATTAGAAAATTTTAATAGATTGGAATCAATAGTGCGGAAAATCCGACAATAACCTATTCAAATCCGGCAATCTAATTTGAAGCGTGAATTTAAGGGTTATTAACACTTTTTTTTACAGATGATGACGTCAATTTTGATTTTGATTTTTAAATGCTTTTTATTATCACTAAATTATGTCCACAATACATCTTATATCTATTTTAATAGCTAGTGATCTACTGATCATTTTCTATTTTACAATTTTAAATTAATTTTGTTAGTAATCATAGTATTTTATTATTATAATGTTAATATGTACAGCGCAAAAGAAAAGAAGATCTCAAATACCTATTTACAATTCTTATAAATGCTCATAATACATCTAATACATAATATTAATTAAATACTCTATAAGGTCGATGACCTAAAGAAGATTGTGTTTAGGTAATCTGTGTTTATACCTGAAGGGTATAGACATTTTGTTGTAATCAACCATACTCTTCACAAGTGTGTTAGTATGGTTATTAGTGATTCTGTCATAGAATCTACTGGTTAGTTTGTTAGTAATGTATGTAACAAACGGAATATTATTTGTGGCATGCAGTTTTTTCAAGTTAATATATATGGGTGTATTATAAATTATTTTTAGGTATTTATTTTGTATTATTTGGAGTTTGGAAAGGTTAATATTCGAGGCGTTATTCCATACAGGTGAAGCATAGGTTAATAATGGTAATATGAGCGTGCGATATAATTTTATTTTATTTTGAGTTGATAAAGAACTATGGCGATTAAATATTGGGTCACTTTGTGACATTTATAAGAAGTTGGCGTCTGTGTATTTATTTGCCTTTCCACAATGTAGTTTTGCAATACTGAAAAATTTACAGGAAATACACCTGTGAGATGTCACGGAAGTGGCTGGAAAAACTTTTATCTGTCTTCACCTATGTACTCCAACTTTTGTATATTTATTCTATTTATTGTACTTTTGATGGAAATACAAAAAATAGTATACAGTTTAACCAGCAGCGTGGACTAGTGGTGAGTGTTGAATTCTTTCGTGCATTATGTCACGAGTTCGATTCCCACTAAAGTCGTTGTTGGCCAAACCTTGGTTTGTCGAGGTCAATCGTTTCTTATCAGAATTTGCCAATTTTTCTGATTTTCATTGAAATGGTTCCTTGAGCTATTGTTATATCTCAGGTTTCGCCTGATTACTCACCATAGATGTCTCTGTGGTTGTTTATTGAATGTTAAAATTCGTATTGTTACATGAAAAATGTTATTGAAAGTATTTATTATATACGACGTTTGTAATATCTGACCAAAGATGTCAGGTATAGTTTCGATTTACATGTGAATGTAATTGGCCAGGAAGGCGCATTCACAAACGAGTTTTTTTGCACTCTAGCTTTGTAAAAAGACCCAAAACGCCCGATTCCCGGAAAAAGCACGCTCCCTATCCGCCCTTTGATCATGAGTGATCCAAAATTCGTATTTTTCACTTCTAATGTACAATTTGTGTATTTTTATTTCCTATACCAAAATGTCTCAACAAAGCTACTTTTTAATTACATTTCGACGTGGATGTGGAAAGGAACCTTTCTATTTGTCATTAAATTATGTAATAAAGTTTTTCACGAGCCAAGAACCAGTTGCATGTACCTTTCTGCAGACCCTCAGAAAGATTATAAAATTCCACATAACAATTTATTTCCAACAAACCTGATCCGTAAACGATGGAAAAAATATACCGTCTCGCATTAAAATCGGTCCAGTTTTCTCACATTGTTCAAATTTTGACAATGTAAAAGAGATTATACGTAATTCAGCTTTCGCCAAGAGCGGACAGCCTTGAGGTCAGTAATGGGGTCTGTCGTCGGGTCTCATCGACCCATTCATTCAACGACCGGTCGTAAGAACCTTGGTCACTATTCGCTCGATGACGAGAGCTTTTTTTCATTTATTTATTTTTTTGCTCAGCTGTTGCAGCGTCTTCCTCGCAATCTTGATCTTGCTCGTCTCGATCGTTGCGTAATGTGATGCAACGATCATCTGCCTTTATATTTTGCAAGGCGACCCACCCACCATGGCCACGGTCAACGACGACCCCAATGTTAAGGTTCTTTCAATAGCGAATCCGATAAAATCGGTGATGCGTTAAGGTTGTGCGAATTCGTCGGTGGAAATTTGCGTAATTGATGGCGTAACATACGCCCGTGTAACTGGTGTAAGTGCAATGTTTCGGTAGGAAAAATCAGCTAACTTAACTGCAGAGGTGAAAATCTGTGATGAAATCTAACAAAGATCTATTCAATAGAAACAGGTCATTTGTAAGATGAGAATTTCCATATGAACAAACATCCATAAGAGTTGAGGATATTTTATTCAACAGTTGATTTCCGACTTATGTACATGCTAACGGCTCAATCTGATTTTGAATCAAAAGTCAAACATATAAAGTATTTGATTTACTTTTCAAACGTCTAAGTATAAGATTTAATCGATTCATTTTCATTTTCAACGGTTTTAAATATTTTATTTATTATTTCAAGTTTCGATCTATATAAATATGTGCCTTTAGAATGTCTTCATTGAAAAATGGTAGTATAATACTAGATATGTAATAAAAGGTCGTAAAATGTTCATTTCCTAGTGGTTTTGGATATGCATCTATGTACATACATATTATCTTTATTGGATTATATCACCTTATGAGTTATTATTATCTTCCTTATGAGTGTATGTTTTTCAAACGAGTACGAATTCACTTTTAAATAAATTAATTTGCAATTATTCAAAATAGACAAACACATAAAAACTTTCACTGGGGGGCAATTGTGTCATCCATTGTTGTCAAATAAAATACAATCAATAATAATATACGTAATAGTGTCATAACAATAAGACGTGGGTGTAAATTCGCATATTAAAATTTAGCGAGCGGCCAAAATGTATTGTCAAAATCATAAATAAATCATAATAGAAATCGGCGACAACAGATTTCGGTCATCGGAAGCTGACTAACGAGTTGCACAAAGCGAACTGTGAATTTTAAACGTTTTAAATTTTATTTAAAATTATATCAAAGTCTTTGAAAGGGTTCATTTAATACCTACTCATCGCATACAATGAAGTCTACGTATTGCTGCGACATAGAAACGGGCGATTTTCAAAATAATATTTTATTAGAACATAATTTAAGTAAATACAATTTATAAATATTTACAAATTTTAAAATAATATACAATTTATTTTTCATATAAAATAAAATTAAATGCATTCAATTAAAATGATTTAAATAATTACTGTTATTAGCAATTATTCAAAAATACTGAAATTGTTCCAATTTAAACCATTTTAAATGTATTTTAATACAATAAAATTATTTATAACTTGAATAATTAATTTAATAAGAATAAAATAGGCAAACGAGTGTCATAAAAACGGCTTTGGACAACGGTAGACGACAGTGCCCGTCGCCATACATTCAAGATTGGATAAGTGTTGAAGCTGAAATGGAGGTCACCTTGAACACATTGTCATTATAAAATTAAACATAACTTTATGTTGTTTAAGTGGACTTGTTTTTAATTTCGCAATTTTAACGTTTTAAAAGAGATATGTCCATATTGCGATCACCCGTTAATCTGCCGCATAGAGCATATCCGACGTATGCGAGCGGGGCAATTATGCTAAAGGTACACTTAAAATTATTCAATTTGAAAATTTCGAACGGTCGCTGCTTGCCAATATATTTGGTGATTTAAATCGATATATTTGAGTATCGCTTTTTGTATTGTATTTAGTTAGAATCGCATGCGTTGTTTGAGAGCGCTCGCGCGTCTGTTGCTCAACCGACCGTTGTTGCTCTTGCAGATTAGGCTAGGCCGCTTGCGAAACGTCACTCTTAAAAAATATTTGTCCGAATGTATGTAGGCCATCCTGCCAAGAGACCGCATGTTCCAAAACTTTCGCTTTTGCGTGCGAAAGCCTAAAATCGAAACCATTTTCAATGTCGCTGGGCGACGCGTGGGACTTCGTCGACGCGCCGAAAACGGGTTATCGCTCTATATACATATGTACTGTTATGAAGAGCTATGGCTTCATATATGCATCGTTTTATAGGTATTTAATAAACTATTTAAACCAATTCGGTAATTAATAAACAGCAGGATAAAAATAATATCGAAATTTTCTCGTTCCAAAATTATCAATTTATCTTCCTTCAACACTTATGTTTTATATAAATTCGACTTTATTTTATTTCTCCAAATATACTGAATGTGGGGTCTCGATATGTCATACATTTCTTATCAAAACGTCTATGATTCGAATTATGCCATTACAAAATAAAAAAATCAATATTAACAGAAATAATTATGTTCACGGGAAGGCCTTTTTACACGTAGGGGAGAAGTACCATGAAAGGGCCATTTTTATAAATCGATTCATAAATACTGTTCAATCAATCGAAAATTGAAAAATATATTAACAAAACATAAAAAGAACCTTTAGGAAGGGAAATTGATACAAAAACATAATAAATTGTTCTTACTAGTTTTAGACTATTTTTGTACATAAGTATAACAGGAGATAAAATAACATTTTCAAACATAACAGGAGATAGAATACAATAGAGACATCTATGCACAACCAAGCAAATTTCCGAATGTTTTATGTAGGTAGGTAGTACTAGCAAAAATTCAAGAAACTAATAACTTGAATTTACCAGAAATTCAGAGGGATCATTCCAATTTATTGGATCCGTCACAAAAATTAAACTAGAAAAATCAGAAAATTCTAGAAGGAGACGGTTGATCTGTGTATTTTAATAACTAAAAGATTTGGCCAAAGTATTTGGCTGGGAACCCACGACCTCTCTACTGGTATGAAATATCTCTACCGGTGCCCTACGCTATGGCTAATAAACAATGAAAACAGTAATGCTCCCTATATAGAACCTTGAGGTACTCCAGAAGATATGAAAACGTTGGGGAACAGTAGCAGATTTCTGAGTTTTTTATTTTATTTCTATTTTTTATTTCATAGTACATGAACACTCGCCTTTACATATCGCTCCGAAGTGTGCTTATACAGATACAATACAATACATAAGCATATTTTATACAATGCGAATTCATAGAAATAAACACAGTGACATCTATGGAGAAATTTTTGCGGCATTTTATAATCAAATTGGTGAACCGCAAGACTTAAGATTACCACTGAATAACTTAAGATTAGCAATAGAGATAGGAAGGATATGCCAATTTTATAGGAACCCTTTTAATAAAAATCAGAAAAATTGGCAAACTCTGATAATAAACGATCAACCTGGAGTCACAAACTAAGGTCTGGACAGCAGCAGGACTCTAGTGGGACTCTAACTCGTAACCACTCTGCTCGAAAGCATAATATACTAACCATTAGCTTACGCCCCTTGTTTATTAATAATATAATTTATGAAGAATTTGGTGACATGAAACCAACCATTTTTCAAATAGTTTTTCATGAATTTTGTATCACCTTGAAGCCCTAAAAGTTCTAGAAGACCAAAGGGTAAATAATCTGATAAAATTTCCCAAGCAAATGGTCAACTTCCTGACTGAAGTTTTTTTAGAGCAGGTTTCGCGAGACAACGCCCATAGGCAAAGAACTAGCATGCTTTTAAATGTCACCACATTCTATTGAGAAACTCTGGCCGCTTCGGATCGAACTGTATCATTACTCATTTTACGCGAATTTTCGCTGCTAGTACATTCGAGCATATTCGCCATGCAGCAGCCAACTATTGGCCAACCAAACCAATTACCATTTACGTACATACCGGGCTATAATCGAGTGACTCATCGCGACCACGGATTATATGCATAATATACATACTTTTAAAACAATAGAATTGCTTTCGTATGTTAAAATTTAGCGTAGGAGGGTTCAAGGCATCACATGTTACAATTGAACCACACCAGATGTCAATGATGGCAGCCAGTCAATTTTGCATGGAGGTGTTGTCTCGCAGACAGGTCGCAGTTAAACGGCTATTTTAATTGGGATTGTTAAAATGTGTCACTCGTACAACGAATGTGTCTCGCTATCTGCGAATAAATCGCCGATATAACGTTAATCTATATGTTACACACACACTCTGTCAAGATTGTGTCCCGCGGGCTACGCGCTAACCGGTCCAATATGAGCGCACACGATGCCATAACATTCGATCACGTTTGATCGGTGATTCCTAAATTGTTCGAAAGGAAAATTAAATTTTTAAATGCCCAAATTAAATTTAAACTTTTGCTAGATACTGTCTAATTAAAACAAATGTGAAGTTTACATTATATCTTATGTTTGCTTGGCTTGAAAGTTTGGTGATTTTCCACGAATGGTATTATCCATTCATTATTGTATAGGTATAGGTATATGTAATAGTTGAAATTTATCTTCCAGTTGTAATATATGTATTTTGACTAATTGGAATATATTCCATCTAATCTGGTGCCAACTGCCGTTATAGTTTATTTCCAGTAGTAATATATTTTGACTAGTTGGAATATATTCCGTCTAACCTACGTAAGTTTATTCATATCGCGAAGTATATTCTAACTGGCCAAAATATAGTACAACTGAAAATGCAACGACAAGGAGAAAAAAACGTCACTAGATTAGTAAATTGAGTTGGAAAGTCACATTTTTGTTTTGAACACATTCTTAGATTTATCGAAATACGGTATTCATTACCTTTATTTGTAATACCTAGAAATATTAACGCATTATTGAATTCTACAACATTGGTAAAATATCAGAGCTGTTAAAAAGTCAACTGCTATTATTAAAACTGGCGCACATTGTTGAAAGTAGATTTGCGCTTGTATAGAATGAATGTATTGTATTCGAATATGAATGGCCTAAAACGCCAGTTGGAATACATTACAACTGTAAATATGTGATTTTTTATACGTTTGTTATGTTTTCATATGTAAAACCTCTTCTGAATGTATCTTCTTGAGGAAAATGATTTTTTTTTGATTTTTAAATGCTTTTTATTATTACGAACTTACATATGTACACAATACATCTTATATCTATTTTAATAGCTACTGATCTACTGATCATTTTCTATTTTACAATTTAATTTAATTTGGTTAGTAATTATAGTATTATACAGTGGCGGCTCGTGATAATTTTTAGTGGCGGGGCTGCACTGAAAAGATGTCTAAAAAATGTCACCATAATTATTCTATCATGTCATAACAGGACAAAATAAGCACAATTTTTGGCGTACGACCACTTACATTTAAGTATTATTGAAAAAAAAACTAGCAAAATTCACCACCCATTAAAGGGGTGCGTCCAAACGCGATGAAGATTTCGAAAAATACGCTGGTACTCAAGTAAGATTGCTAAAAAAAATTCGATCTTGCTGGTTTCGCGACACGGATTAAAAAAAACCCCAAAACCTTTCAAAAACTTAACCCCCTAATTCGTAACGAAAAACATTAACCTGTTGACAATGCATCGATACATCGGTTGTTTCATCTGCCATAACAGCTAGATAAGTCGCTTTTTTATTTCAGCACTTATTTGTTCCCTACACACGTTCAAAATACAATCTAAAAGTTCATTTTGAATAGTTTTTGATGTCCCTTTAAAAACCGAAGAAGTTTGAAAATGTTTTTTTAAAGAATCGTCGAAATTTTGTGAATATTCTAGAAGCCCCCGAAAAACTCCTGGATTTTTTGAATTATCTGTTTCATCGTGTCCCCTCATTGGCATTTCAAATTTAGCGCAAAATTTAACGCAATCAATAATTTTAAATAAAACATCCCGATTTTTTTTGACGTTTTCGTTATGCTTATCTATTTCCCGCCGACAAGCTTCCCAAAATCGTGAGATTACACACATTTTTTAAGTGTTCGACACTTCCCTCGTGTTTTTAAATTTATCGTTTAAATGTTTTAAGTCAATAACTCCTGTTTTCGTCCAAGATGATTCGCCCGGCGACTCGCCTCCAAACAAAAGACACGGATAACAAAATAACGCGTTTTTTTCTGTACATCTCGTTAACCAATTGTATTTTTTATAAATGTCTGGATTAAATTTTCGCGAGTAACTAAAAGATCTACTAGTTGCAGGCTGTGAAATAATTAAATAGGGCGTGAGGCAGCCTAATGCTTTTATAGCGACTTTTTCGTTAAGTTCTAGTCGCGAAAAGTGCAAATTTTGTAAATATTTTACTGAATTCTTTTGTTCTTCCATTTTTAAAAGAAAAAAAATCTTAATATATTTAAATAAAAATTACGAGAAAAAGTTAAACAGATTTGAAAAAAGTTTGCTGTTATCAAAATGAAAACGACTCACCGAAGATTTGATGAGGGCTCGTACACAACCAATTAAGAGTAACGAAAACGAATAAAGCTGTGATCGTGCGATTCAACTAATCAAATGTAAGATCAAGCGCGCGAAATCTTAAACAAACTGACAGATGAATGTCGTTTAACAGGCGAAGGCTGCCGACTGTCCAGCCCAAAACGGCAGAGTGAGTGAAAGAGAAAGAGCTATCTGTAGTTGCAAATAGCTCTTTCTCTTTCTCGTTCCGAAACTCCGGGCTGCGCAGCGTTCAGCGCGGCGCTGTAACACTTTACAGCCAGTACAGCAACATTTTAATTCATCTGTCACCATACAAGTTAGTGGGGTCTTCGAAACGTTCAACATTACTTACAATATCACCCTTTTGGATATGGGTGATATTGTAAGTAATATTTACTCTGTCGAAGGCCCCAATAGTTCGCCCATCCAACTAATAAAAAATATCATTAATAAATAAAATATTAAATGTATTATTAAACATATATCTTAGAATTTTATAGGAGGGGCTGCAGCCCGGCAGCCCATTAGGACGAGCCGCCACTGGTATTATATTATTCTAATGTTAATGTACAGCCTAATAGGAAAAAAAAACTCAAAAACCTATTTACAATTCTTACTGACGGAAATGAAGGATCATATAAAGAGATTTTTGTAGAATCTTTTGGATGTGCTCTGCATGCATAGATGAAAGTGCAATATGCAGTATTTTCGTGGTTTATGAGGCATGTTGGAAGAGCATGTCGTTTAAAAATGGAATGCAGCTAAACAAACAATTAGGGCGAAAACACACTGAGTGGTACGCGGAATGTGTTTTTTTATAGATATACTTTTAAACATGCGAAAGAAATGCAGCACCCCTATAGCCCATATATAATACATGGTACACAGTCCCAAAAATCACCCCCTGGAGTGTTTTCGGTGATATTTTATCCTTGTATTTATCCTTGCTTGACAGTGATCGATAAAAGTGAATCCCATATTTGAAAAAATGTAGAAGAAACATATGCATTCTGCACGTGCAACTGCACTCGAATTCGGTTTGGGGAATACTCACTGTCACAGCTCGGAGTCAAGGACACGACGTCCCGTACTATTCAGTGTGTTTTCTCCCTTAGAGATTCCTTTTTAATTATCTTTACAATATTAACTCCCCCAATAATGATATATAGAACTTGTAACATATGTACATATGTATATATGATATCCATGTTCGATTATCATTGATATTTTGAGTACTATTTCGACTTCTGGGTGGAGTATTCCGTATTTCCTGGAAAAGTTATCATATTAGTATGTACTTTTCGACTGTTTTTAATTTATGTAAATGTGTGTGTATACAAAAAATAAATAAAGTAAATGTGTGTGTAAAAAAAATAAATAAAATGTGTATATAAAAAAAAGAAATAAAAAAAAGAAAAGTTTGAGAAGGATTCTGCAAACATCAAAAGTGGAGCATTTTTGCTTTTGGATAAGTGTAACATTGTATCGTTCCACATGTGAAGTAACTTGTCATGTCTTCGTGGCCGGTTTATCCACCCACTATACATATGTATGTAGTAGACTGGGTGTGGCCCTTGGTTGTGTCAAGACTTGCTAAAATAATATGCATAAACCTCATAACACTTACGAATTATGACTTATGTGTCAAAAAATAAGTGAAAAAGGTCGAAACGTCGATAGAAAGTATTCGAGATTCAACCGAAACTTAACGAGGATACGAAAAATATATAATTCACCCGGATAATCGGTAAAATCTGTATTGTTATAAAATAACACCCATAGTAACTGCATTTATATAAAAGCATCTTTTAGTACACTTCCATTATCATTTCTATCAAACTACCTGTCTTGTATTTAAAACTTAAAACCAACTTTTTTTACTCTATTATTTGTGTGTAGTTCAATTTAGTACGAAAATTTTCTTCTATTACTCATATAATTATACTAGTGTTGTGCCCGATGAAATATCATCGCATGGGTTATGGTTAAAATGGCAAAAACTACCTACCTACCTACATATAAACAATAGAAATGAATTAATAAAATAAATTTTCAATAGATGGCGCTAAAAGCTCTAGAGGAAACATTGGTAGCAAACAGTATATATAGAACTTTTTTTTTATCTATTATTATGTTCGTATTATATTCGTACGTTTTTTAGCTGTGGCGTACATATGTATGTCTAATCGAATCGACTATTATAGTATGGCGAGCGTTATCGCACACAGATACATATACAGACACATACACAGACAAAAACACAGACACATATACAGACATATACACATACACATACACAGACACATACACAGACACATACACAGACACATACACAGACACATACACAGACACATACACAGACACATACACAGACACATACACAGACACATACACAGACACATACACAGACACATACACAGACACATACACAGACACATACACAGACACATACACAGACACATACACAGACACATACACAGACACATACACAGACACATACACAGACACATACACAGACACATACACAGACACATACACAGACACATACACAGACACATACACAGACACATACACAGACACATACACAGACACATACACAGACACATACACAGACACATACACAGACACATACACAGACACATACACAGACACATACACAGACACATACACAGACACATACACAGACACATACACAGACACATAAACAGACACATGCACATACATACACAGACACATAATGGCGCTTTTATATATAATATATGATTTATTTGTTTGTTTACATGCTAGCCACAAATTATACATTTTGGTTTTACCTGGCTTCGCTCAGTATTTGTAATATAAACAGCGTGAAAATGATGAATCTAATAGTAAATATTTATTTGTTTTTTTTATTAAATTCATTTGAATCGAAAAAAATATAATATTCTACCGATCGAATTGTCGTCATAGAAACTTTGTTTTGTTTACGAAGTTCCGAACCAAAATTACATATTTTCTTACATACTTACAAACAAAGTCTCTTTCGAAATAATATATTAGATAAGAAACTTAGCGAGACTTCTGTGTTATAGATAATATTTTTTTGAAATAACATTCAAATAGTAGTGACATATTGGGTAGGATGGTTTTCGCCAATTTGATGGAGGAACCGCTTCAACAATGAAATCAGATAAATTGGCAAACTTTGATAGAAAACGATCGAATTGGAGTCACAAATATTCAAGTCTGATCAGCAGCATTAAATATTATACTCAAAATAAATTCTTTTCAATCCCGAACCCGGCAACCTCTCGGTGCTTAGTATCAACGCAACCACCGAGCTATGTTGCTGGCATATGTGTATAATCTTGTACTATTTTTCTAGTATATTTTAGTACCATTTTAGTATCTTCTAAGAGTGAATAAATTAAAATCGGTTCGAACTTCAATATATTCACACGATTTGTATGCAAAATTCATTACTTGCTAATGTGACCATCTATATAGGCCTTCTAATGTCTAAAGTTTAAAGCCCCTGTCTTAGCACTTGACATCCGCTATATTACCTTAACATTAGCAATTAATAACAGAATAACTAGATACTCAAAGTGGAGCGTATTGCATTGATGAAAATATTTCAAATTTTTGAATGGAACCAATGCAACCGCACTCATATGAGTTTGACCTCACGTTTTCCTTTTTCGAACGACCTTTACGAAAACTCACTTGGTCTTGTCCGTTTCTTTTCATTGTTGTCTAGAACCTTAGATTAATGTGCCGTCGTTTATCTTCGTATTGCTTCAACTCGACGCGGGCAAAAAAAAGAAAATTAAACGACACGCAATAGTACACAGTCCGCAATAATAACATAATTCAGAACGTTTGAATCGAAGCTCTGAATACTTCAGTAATCGCCGTCTTATTAAATTCGTATTATGCGTACAACGAGGAAGTCTATCGATATGTAATAATTTCACAATTTGTGAACTTTTTGTGCCCAAATCCGGAAGCGATCCGGATTTGAACTCCGACACCTTTCTCTGTGTTTCCCATATCGACACGACACAGAGAATGTCGTGATTTTCACATTCAGAAACAAACAATCACAAAAGTTCATTTACGCAATCGTTTGACAGCGTCTAGTATGCGATACGAAACAAAACTACGGACGAAATACAAGCAGGAGACTATGAAGGGGATATAAGTATAATACAAAAACTGCTACCAAGGGTTTGCAGCGCATCGCAGATGATTGTGGAAGGGCACACTTCGAGGCCATTCTCAGGACGAGAGCGGCCTCCCTTCGTTATCGTGTCTCTGTATTGACAAATTATATTCTTGCTGCCGTGACTAATCATTTACATTCATCACTGTATATTCGATGGATGGTACTGCTACACCGACCATCATAAATTGGTTTTTGATTGATTAATTAATTATTTATTTATTATTATTATATGCATATTATTATTATTATTATTATACTAGTGTTGTGCCCGGTGGAATATCATCGCATGGGTTATGGCGTATTAAGCTATTAAAAATTAAGAAGAAATGTGTTGGTTCTGTGTTCGATCTGCACGCGGTCGTATTTTTATCAAATTAAAAACCTTTTAAATATGTTTTATTTTATATTTATATTTCATTGTTTAGTATGAAAAAAAATGGTAAAATCTATCTACATATAAACAATATAAAACACCAATAGATAAATAAATAAATTAATTAAATAAATTTTCAATAGATGGCGGCAAATGCCCAGAGACTAATTTGCCTAGGAGAAACATTGGTAGCAAAAATATATATATAGAAGTTTTTTGTTGATCTATTATGATATTCGTATTATATTCGTACGTTTTGTTGCTAGTGATTTAACCGTGACGTACATATCGAATCGAAATCACTATTATAGTACGGCGAGCGTTATCTTACACAGATACACAGAATAGCGATATTATATATGTATATGATTTATTTCATCATTTCTACTATCTATATATTGTTTATATGGACGATAGGTATTGCACTATTCTCCCTATTATCTGGAGTAAAAAATATTGTTATTTTTTTCAAAAACCACCCATTACTATGTATCACTTCGAAAAGAAGGTAAAAAACTCAAAAGTTTAATGAAAGAAAGATATTTTTAGATAATGGGATCATATATACAAGTCATCCATCATTCTGTTAACCATTCAACCAATTTTTGTTTAATTAGATATACATATAGTTGGATCGCTACTGAACAGGCACATATGCACATATGTACATATTTATTCTAAAAGTCATCTCATTAAAAATGATAGTCATGGTCAAAATCAAATAGTAATATATCATAGGTTGGTAATACTTTTTTTATCTTGTTAGTGCTAATTTGCTTGTAAAGATGGCGTTTGCTTTAAACAAATCGGTAAAGGCTTGTATTATTTGGTTTGTTATATTTTTGATTTGGTCAGTAAATAGTTGACCAATAATATATATAAAAACGGACTGTCGCTAAATATATTTGTATATTTGTATATTTGTATGTGACGGACGATCAACCGTCAACCAGTATGGGGAACAAAATTTTTTTTTTTTTCATTTTTTTCATATTTTTCATATTTTTCATATTTTTCATATTTTTCATATTTTTCATATTTTTCATATTTTTCAGTTTTTTCATATTTTTCAGTTTTTTTCAGGTTTTTTCAGTTTTTTTAATTTTTTTCATAATTTTCATTTTTTTCATAATTTTCATTTTTTTCATTTTTTCAGTTTTTTAATTTTTTTCATTTTTTCAGTTTTTTAATTTTTTTCATTTTTTCAGTTTTTTCATTTTTTTCATTTTTTCAGTTTTTTCATTTTTTTATTTTTTTCATTTTTTCAGTTTTTTCATTTTTTTCATTTTTTTCAGTTTTTTCATTTTTTTCATTTTTTTCATTTTTTCAGTTTTTTCATTTTTTTCATTGCCGGGGGCGCTGGCGGCGCTGGGGGCGAAGCCCCCGGGATGCCGAAGGCATCGGGGACGCTGGGGGCGAAGCCCCCGGGGTGCCGAAGGCATCGGGGGGGCTGGGGGCGCCGGAGGCGTTGGCGGCGCTGGGGGCGAAGCCCCCGGGGTGCCGAAGGCATCGGGGGTGCTGGGGGCGCCGGAGGCGTCGGCGGCGCTGGGGGCGAAGCCCCCGGGGTGCCGAAGGCATCGGGGGTGCTGGGGGCGCCGGAGGCGTCGGCGGCGCTGGGGGCGAAGCGCCCGGGGTGCCGAAGGCGTCGGGGGCGCCGGAGGCGTCGGCGGCGCTGGGGCCGAAGGCCCCGGAGCGACGGAGGCATCGGGGGCAAAGGCGTCAGGAGGTCGGCGATGCACAAAACGTAGTTCGTAATTCGTAATCACTTCGTAATTCGTGCATCAATTTCTTTCCGAAACCAGTCGATTCAATATCTTTAACTTTATTTTTATTCGAGTTTCAATTCCTTTTCGAAACCACCCGTTGAAATCAACGGGTCCAACACTAGTATGTTATATTAGTGGTCACTATAGCCCTGCTCGACTATTATCTCATTTTCAAAAAATATGTACTTACGGTTTATTGACCGTTAATTTTTATGTACATTGTTACTCTCTGATGTTGGAACGAGTCCAAAGGAAATTTCTCCGATTTTTACAAACCTTTTCTTACTTCATTTTATATCTGAAGACATTTGGATTTTATCAATATCTGTTCCTTGGCAAAGAGTAGAGATTTATTTTTTGGGAAACATTTCGTAAAATTATTAAGAGGAGAGATTCACAATCCCGCTATCCTGGAGAAGCTTAAATTTTTGGCCCCGGAAAATCATAGGGTTTTGCGAAAGCATGATATCTTATTGCCAATTAGGGCTAAAACAAACGTGCTCATGAACTCCCCCCTCTCGAGAGCTGTTCGACTTACTGGCACCTTCCTTGGATCTCTTCAATTCCAGTTATGTTGAGTTGGTCGAACACATCCTTCATAAACACGATATAATTATCTTTATTATTTACTTGTTTTTCACTATGCATGTGTATTTCGGGTCTACGTGACGAGCCAGAATGTTAAATTACAGAAAACACAAATATCGGAAGGCAAAGATCGAAAATCGAAAGATCAAAAAAAAGGGTGCATGGTAGACGGTACATACTCACTTAATTTGCGCGAGCAGAGTACATTAATACGGGAGGAAAAGCCTGCTCCTCTTGTTCCTGTTGTACTCTGCTCGCGCAAATTAAGTGAGTATGTACCGTTTACCATGCACCCTTTTTTTTTGATCTTTCGACTTGATCTTTCGATTTTCGATCTTTGCCTTCCGATATTTGCGTTTTCTGTAATTTAACATTCTGGCTCGTCACGGAGACCGGTGTATTTCATACTCGCTTTTAATTTTTTTTTAATTATTTTTGTTATTCTTGTTTTATGTATATTTATATTGGTATTAAAACCAAAGTGATGATTTGGAGCTACCTGTCAAGTCTCTCTTGTATTGATTGTATAAAATAAAATAAAAATAAAATATGTCCGTATTACATTGTTATCATTAAATTTTCGTAAAATTTACTTACCATTGAAAAAAGCTGATATTTTCAATTGTTGCCATTTGGAAAATATCTATCCTCCTTATTGAATCATTGAAGAAATTTACCATCATGTCTAGAAAACTGCCAAAATTTCCTTTCACTCCAGTTTTGTTTAACAATATTTATACCAATAATAAATGCACAATATATATGTATATGAATTACGTTATATTCATGTGCACGATCTGATACAGATTGTACTGTATTATCACTCGTGACAATACTCGTGAACGACAAAATTGATTGCCGGATGTCTGAGAAGGTTACCTTACTCAAGTTAAAAACGGTATCAATAAACTATATCGATAAGAAAAATTCATCGCTGAAAAACGTTGAACGGAAACATAACAAATTGAATCCAGTGAAAGGGATTGATTGTATCACAGCAATAGTAATAATATAAAATTTGCATATAATAAGAGAAAGGATTTGTAGAATCGAAATGAAAATTGATACGTATTCATATCTGATCTAATATCAATTTTTGGCGGTTCGTCAGGTAACTTTACAGGTAAACGACCTAAGACCTTTGGCTATCGGTCCAATTTTAATTTTCGTAACGTTTAAAATGATTACACACACTTGAGAAGATTATCGTACGTACAACGAACCTCTCGATAAACGAGCTCGAATTTTTACAACTATATTTTTATTGTCACGATGACGTAATCTCGATACGTTTTCCTTTCAACGGTAATGATTATTATATTATTATTATGTTCGGTGTTAATGTTTTTTCAGCATCGAAAACGTGTCGTTTCGTATAATTGTCGTGTGTACCGAAAACTGTATGCGAAACGCGATAAGGCAAAGTGCAATAGGTTAAATCAGCGATGCTTAAAGTATAGTGCATTATAGATTAGAACACTCGGTGGTATTGCGGAACGTTTTGTCGAACGTTGTAATTTAATTTGGATTAGGTATGTGCTGTCTTGGGCAACGAAAACTAATAAAATTCTAAATCATATAGAATTAAGTGCGTTGTTTGAATATTACAGAAACGATTCAGAGTAATACATATGTATAATATATAGAAATAATCGCGCGGATGAGGTTTCGTAAAGGATGTTGTGAGATTATTAATTAAAAGCGGTATTTATCGAAGCTCAGAAAGCGATTTGACAACCGCTGAAACCTATAAATTTCATTCGCTAATATCGTGACCCACAAGGTTGGAAATCTTAGAGCCTTTCGATAGTGAGTTTAACGCTTGGTTTCGACAACCTTTTAATTATTCTACATATGTATGTATGTCTTTGGTATCACAATTTTTACAATATTTATATTGGGTACTTATGAGGGCTGGATACCTGAAACGCTAATTTTGTTGCCGTTCCTTTCTTCGATATACATATACATATTAGGGGTACCGGAAAGAAATCCATTTTTACTCTATCTATGTTTTTAATAACCACAAAAAATTATCGAATTATAGAACTATTACATAAACTTATAAATTACCACAGAACTATCACAGAGAATATAGGAACATTTTAAAGGATCGGAAAAACAAACAATGGTTTTTGTCCTGCACGCACGAAAAAGAAGAGTGATGGAACACATGTTTTTTTTTCCATTTTTCAGGGAAAAACGCAATCCTTTTTTTATACCTCAAACCATAATATGGTTTTTTTTATTTACCAAACCTCGCTCCTTCTTACTATTACCTATTTAGTTCCATGGAGGCCACATTAAGAATAAAAAAATTCAACAGCATGAGTGATGTGGTAAACCAATTATTAACATTTATTAATTCAAAACTGGCAAGATTTTTCAAGAAAAGGATTGAAATATCGACAAAAAGATGGTAAAGAGTCATGAAAATTAGAGGAGATTATATTTTGGAGTAAAATGTGCAAAAAAAAATGAAAAACTGAATATTTAAGTTGATCTGCAAAAAAATGGATTTCTTTCCGGTACCCCTAATATATTGAGTGAATGTGACAATATATATATATATATCTTCTAATCTATAATTTGGAAAGAGACTTTGTATGTAAATATCCTTGGTCGTCGTCGTCGTCGTCTTCGTCATCGTCCGTAGATCGGTGACGTCATCGAACACGTGATTCGATTTTTTTTTTTTCGATCCATGGGCGCCGATTTTTTTTTTCATTTCAATGGATTCACCCCCGCGGGGGCGCAAGGCGAGTAGTTTCATGGGGCCCCGCCAGGGGCGCCACAAGGGGCGCAGCCCCGTGGGGCTCAAAAGGGGGCGCCACAAGGGGCGCAGCCCCGTGGGGCCCCGAAGGGGGCCCGGGGGGCCCAGCCTCATGGGGCGCAGCCCCATGGGGCTCAAAAGGGGGTGCCACAAGGGGCGCAGCCCCGTGAAGCCCCGAAGGGGGCGCGGGGGGCCCAGCCTCATGGGGCGCAGCCCCATGGGGCTCAAAAGGGGGCGCCACAAGGGGCGCAGCCCCGTGGGGCCCCGAAGGGGGCCCGGGGGGCCCAGCCTCATGGGGCGCAGCCCCATGAGTCTCAAAAGGGGGCGCCACAAGGGGCGCAGCCCCGTGGGGCCCAGCCTCATGGGGCGCAGCCCCATGGGGCTCAAAAGGGGGCGCCCAGCCTCATGGGGCGCAGCCCCATGGGGCTCAAAAGGGGGCGCCACGAGGGGCGCAGCCCCGTGGGGCCCCGGGGGGGCCCAGCCTCATGGGGCGCAGCCCCATGGGGCTCAGAAGGGGGCGCCACAAGGGGCGCAGCCCCGTGGGGCCCCGAAGGGGGCCCGGGGGGCCCAGCCTCATGGGGCGCAGCCCCATGGGGCTCAAAAGGGGGCGCCACAAGGGACGCAGCCCCGTGGGGCCCCAGCCTCATGGGGCGCAGCCCCATGGGGCTCAAAAGGGGGCGCCACAAGGGGCGCAGCCCCGTGGGGCCCCGAATGGGGGCCCGGGGGGCCCAGCCTCATGGGGCGCAGCCCCATGGGGCTCAAAAGGGGGCGCCACAAGGGGCGCAGCCCCGTGGGGCCCCGAAGGGGGCCCGGGGGGCCCAGCCTCATGGGGCGCAAGCCCTAATAGGCATTAACTAAGGGGGGCGAAGCCCTAGACGGCAATTAATCATGGAGGCGCGGAGGGGCGAAGCCCTAAAAGGCAACTGATCATGGGGGCGAAGCCTTAGACGGCATTTAATCATGGGGGCGCGGAGGGGCGAAGCCCTAAAAGGCATTAACTAAGGGGGGCGAAGCCCTAAACGGCAATTAATCTTGGGGGCGCGGGGGGCGAAGCCCTAAAAGGCATTAACTAGGGGGGGCGAAGCCCTAGACGGCATTTAATCATGGGGGTGCGGAGGGGCGAAGCCCTAAAAGGCATTAACTAAGGGGGGCGAAGCCCGAAACGGCAATTAATCTTGGGGGCGCGGGGGGCGAAGCCCTAAAAGGCAATAACTAAGGGGGGCGAAGCCCTAGACGGCATTTAAACATGGGGATGCGGAGGGGCGAAGCCCTAAAAGGCATTAGCTAAGGGGGGCGAAGCCCTAAACGGCAATTAATCTTGGGGGCGCGGGGGTCGAAGCCCTAAAAGGCATTAACTAAGGGGGGTGAAGCCCTAGACGGCATTTAATCATGGGGGCGTGGAGGGGCGAAGCCCTAAAAGGCAACTGATCATGGGGGCGAAGCCCTAGACGGCAATTAACCATGGGGACTTGGAGGGGCGAAGCCCTAAAAGGCAACTGATCATGGGGGCGAAGCCCTAGACGGCAATTAACCATGGGGACGTGGAGGGGCGAAGCCCCAAAAGGCATTAACTAAG